>NW_027362761.1:869049362-870370340 GCF_046119375.1 Phyllobates terribilis | reverse complement strand
CTTACAAGAGACGTGGAGCTCAGAGTGGTATAACAAGATGCTACTAATGCCCCTTACAAGAGAAGTGGAGGTCAGAGTGGTATAACAAGACGCTTTTAATGCCCCTTACAAGAGACGTGGAGGTCAGAGTGGTATATCAAGTCGCTTTTAATGCCCCTTACAAGAGACGTGGAGGTCGGAGTGGTATAACGAGACGCTTTTAATGCCCCTTACAAGAGATGTTGAGGTCAGAGAGGTATAACAAGACGCTTTTAATGCCCCGTCAGAAGAGAAGTGGAGGTCAGAGTGTTATAACAAGACACTTTTAATGCCCCTTACAAGAGACGTGGAGGTCAGAGTGGTATAACAAGACGATTTCATGCCCCTTACAAGAGACGTGGAGGTCAGAGTGGTATAACAAGACGCTTTTAATGCATTTTACAAGAGATGTGGAGGTCAGAGTGGTATAACAAGACGCTTTTAAGGCCAGTCAGAAGAGACGTGGAGGTCAGAGTGGTATTACAAGACGCTTTAAATGCCCCTCACAAGAGACGTGGAGGTCAGAGTGGTATAACAAGACGCTTTTAATGCCCCTTACAAGAGACGTGGAGGTCAGATTGGTATAACAAGACGCTTTTAATGCCCCTTACAAGAGAGGTGGAGGTCAGAGTTGTATAACAAGACGCTTTTATTGCCCGTTACAAGAGACGTGGAGGTCAGAGTGGTATAACAAGACGCTTTTAATGCCCGTCAGAAGAGACGTGGAGGTCAGAGTGGTATAACAAGACTCTTTTAATGTCCCTTACAAGAGACGTGGAGGTCAAAGTGGTATAACAAGACGCTTTTAATGCCCGTCAGAAGAGACGTGGAGGTCAGAGTGGTATAACCAGATGCTTTTAATGCCCCTTACAAGAGACGTGGAGGTCAGAGTGGTATAACAAGATGCTTTTAATGCCCCTTACAAGACATGTGGAGGTCAGAGTTTTATAACAAGACGCTTTTAATGCCCCTTACAAGAGACGTGGAGCTCAGAGAGGTATAACAAGATGCTACTAATGCCCCTTACAAGAGAAGTGGAGGTCAGAGTGGTATAACAAGACGCTTTTAATGCCCCTTACAAGAGACGTGGAGGTCAGAGTGGTATATTAAGTCGCTTTTAATGCCCCTTACAAGAGACGTGGAGGTCAGAGTGGTATAACGAGACGCTTTTAATGCCCCTTACAAGAGATGTTGAGGTCAGAGAGGTATAACAAGCCGCTTTTAATGCCCCGTCAGAAGAGAAGTGGAGGTCAGAGTGGTATAACAAGACACTTTTAATGCCCCTTACAAGAGACGTGGAGGTCAGAGTGGTATAACAAGACGATTTCATGCCCCTTACAAGAGACGTGGAGGTCAGAGTGGTATAACAAGGTGCTTTTAATGCCCCTTACAAGAGATGTGGAGGTCAGAGTGGTATAACAAGACGCTTTTAATACCCGTCAGAAGAGACGTGGAGGTCAGAGTGGTATGACAAGACTCTTTTAATGTCCCTTACAAGAGACGTGGAGGTCAGAGTGGTATAACAAGACGCTTTTAATGCCCCTTACAAGAGACGTGGAGGTCAGATTGGTATAACAAGATGCTTTTATTGCCCGTTACAAGAGACGTGGAGGTCAGAGTGGTATAACAAGACGCTTTTAATGTCCCGTCAGAAGAGAAGTGGAGGTCAGAGTGGTATAACAAGACACTTTTAATGCCCCTTACAAGAGACGTGGAGGTCAGAGTGGTATAACAAGACGATTTCATGCCCCTTACAAGAGACGTGGAGGTCAGAGTGGTATAACAAGACGCTTTTAATGCCTTTTACAAGAGATGTGGAGGTCAGAGTGGTATAACAAGATGCTTTTAATACCAGTCAGAAGAGACGTGGAGGTCAGAGTGGTATAACAAGACGCTTTAAATGCCCCTCACAAGAGACATGGAGGTCAGAGTGGTATAACTAGATGCTTTTAATGACCCTTACAAGAGATGTGGAGGTCAGAGTCATATAACAACATGTTTTTAATGCCCCTTACAGGAGACGTGGAGGTTAAAGTGGTATAACAAGATGCTTTTAATGCCCCTTACAAGAGATGTGGAGGTCAGAGTGATATAACAAGACACTTTTAATGCCCGTCAGAAGAGACGTGGAGGTCAGAGTGGTATAACAACTCTTTTAAAGCCCCTTACAAGAGACGTGGAGGTCAGAGTGGTATAACAAGACGCTTTTAATGCCCGTCAGAAGAGACGTGGAGGTCAGAGTGGTATAACAAGATGCTTTAATGCCCCTTACAAGAGATGTGGAGGTCAGAGTGGTATAACAAGACGCTTTTAATGCCCGCCAGAAGAGATGTGGAGGTCAGAGTCGTAAAACAAGATGCTTTTAATGCCCCTTACAAGAGACGTGGAGGTCAGAGTGGTATAACAAGGTGCTTTTAATGCCCCTTACAAGAGATGTGGAGGTCAAAGTGGTATAACAAGACGCTTTTAATGCCCGTCAGAAGAGACGTGGAGGTCAGAGTGGTATGACAAGACTATTTTAATGTCCCTTACAAGAGACGTGGAGGTCAGAGTGGTATAACAAGACGCTTTTAATGCCCCTTACAAGAGACGTGGAGGTCAGATTGGTATAACAAGACGCTTTTAATGCCCCTTACAAGAGAGGTGGAGGTCAGAGTGGTATAACAAGATGCTTTTATTGCCCGTTACAAGAGACGTGGAGGTCAGAGTGGTATAACAAGAGGCTTTTATTGCCCGTCAGAAGAGACGTGGAGGTCAGAGTGGTATAACAAGACTCTTTTATTGTCCCTTACAAGGGACGTGGAGGTCAGAGTGGTATAACAAGACGCTTTTAATGCCCGTCAGAAGAGACGTGGAGGTCAGAGTGGTATAACCAGATGCTTTTAATGCCCCTTACAAGAGACGTGGAGGTCAGAGTGGTATAACAAGACGCTTTTAATGCCCCTTACAAGAGACGTGGAGCTCAGAGTGGTATAACAAGATGCTACTAATGCCCCTTACAAGAGAAGTGGAGGTCAGAGTGGTATAACAAGACGCTTTTAATGCCCCTTACAAGAGACGTGGAGGTCAGAGTGGTATATCAAGTCACTTTTAATGCCCCTTACAAGAGACGTGGAGGTCAGAGTGGTATAACGAGACGCTTTTAATGCCCCTTACAAGAGAAGTGGAGGTCAGAGTGGTATAAGAAGACACTTTTAATGCCCCTTACAAGAGACGTGGAGGTCAGAGTGGTATAACAAGACGATTTCATGCCGCTTACAAGAGACGTGGAGGTCAGAGTGGTATAACAAGACGCTTTTAATGCCCCTTACAAGAGATGTGGAGGTCAGAGTGGTATAACAAGCTACTTTTAATGCCCGTCAGAAGAGACGTGGAGGTCAGAGTGGTATAACAAGACGCTTTTAATGCCCCTTACAAGAGATGTGGAGGTCAGAGTGGTATAACAAGATGCTTTTAATGACCTTTACAAGAGATGTGGAGGTCAGAGTTGTATAACAAGACGCTTTTAAGGCCCGTCAGAAGAGACGTGGAGCTCAGAGTGGTATAACAAGACGCTTTAAATGCCCCTCTCAAGAGACGTGGAGGTCAGAGTGGTATAACTAGATGCTTTTAATGCCCCTTACAAGAGATGTGGAGGTCAGAGAGGTATAACAAGATGCTTTGAATGCCCGTCAGAAGAGACGTGGAGGTTAGAGTGGTATAACAAGACGCTTTGAATGCCCTTTACAAGAGACGTGGAGGTCAGAGTGGTATAACAAGATGTTTTTAATGCCCCTTACAGGAGACGTGGAGGTTAAAGTTGTATAACAAGATGCTTTTAATGCCCCTTACAAGAGACGTGGAGGTCAGAGTGGTATAACAAGACACTTTTAATGCCCGTCAGAAGAGACGTGGAGGTCAGAGTGGTATAACAAGACTCTTTTAAAGCCCCTTACAAGAGATGTGGAGGTCAGAGTGGTATAACAAGACGCTTTTAATGCCCGTCAGAAGAGACGTGGAGGTCAGAATGGTATAACAAGATGCTTTTAATGCCCCTTACAAGAGACGTGGAGGTCAGAGTGGTATAACAAGATGCCTTTAATGCCCCTTACAAGACATGTGGAGGTCAGAGTGGTATAACAAGACGCTTTTAATGCCCCTTACAAGAGACGTGGAGCTCAGAGTGGTATAACAAGATGCTACTAATGTCCCTTACAAGAGAAGTGGAGGTCAGAGTGGTATAACAAGACGCTTTTAATGCCCCTTACAAGAGACGTGGAGGTCAGAGTGGTATATCAAGTCGCTTTTAATGCCCCTTACAAGAGACGTGGAGGTCAGAGTGGTATAACAAGACGCTTTTAATGCCCGTCAGAAGAGACGTGGAGGTCAGATTGGTATAACCAGATGCTTTTAATGCCCCTTACAAGAGACGTGGAGGTCAGAGTGGTATAACAAGACACTTTTAATGCCCCTTACAAGAGACGTGGAGGTCAGAGTGGTATAACAAGACGATTTCATGCCCCTTACAAGAGACGTGGAGGTCAGAGTGGTATAACAACACGATTTCATGCCGCTTACAAGAGACGTGGAGGTCAGAGTGGTATAACAAGACGCTTTTAATGCCCCTTACAAGAGATGTGGAGGTCAGAGTGGTATAACAAGCTACTTTTAATGCCCGTCAGAAGAGACGTGGAGGTCAGAGTGGTATAACAAGACGCTTTTAATGCCCCTTACAAGAGATGTGGAGGTCAGAGTGGTATAACAAGATGCTTTTAATGACCTTTACAAGAGATGTGGAGGTCAGAGTTGTATAACAAGACGCTTTTAAGGCCCGTCAGAAGAGACGTGGAGCTCAGAGTGGTATAACAAGACGCTTTAAATGCCCCTCTCAAGAGACGTGGAGGTCAGAGTGGTATAACTAGATGCTTTTAATGCCCCTTACAAGAGATGTGGAGGTCAGAGAGGTATAACAAGATGCTTTGAATGCCCGTCAGAAGAGACGTGGAGGTTAGAGTGGTATAACAAGACGCTTTGAATGCCCTTTACAAGAGACGTGGAGGTCAGAGTGGTATAACAAGATGTTTTTAATGCCCCTTACAGGAGACGTGGAGGTTAAAGTGGTATAACAAGATGCTTTTAATGCCCCTTACAAGAGACGTGGAGGTCAGAGTGGTATAACAAGACACTTTTAATGCCCGTCAGAAGAGACGTGGAGGTCAGAGTGGTATAACAAGACTCTTTTAAAGCCCCTTACAAGAGATGTGGAGGTCAGAGTGGTATAACAAGACGCTTTTAATGCCCGTCAGAAGAGACGTGGAGGTCAGAATGGTATAACAAGATGCTTTTAATGCCCCTTACAAGAGACGTGGAGGTCAGAGTGGTATAACAAGATGCCTTTAATGCCCCTTACAAGACATGTGGAGGTCAGAGTGGTATAACAAGACGCTTTTAATGCCCCTTACAAGAGACGTGGAGCTCAGAGTGGTATAACAAGATGCTACTAATGTCCCTTACAAGAGAAGTGGAGGTCAGAGTGGTATAACAAGACGCTTTTAATGCCCCTTACAAGAGACGTGGAGGTCAGAGTGGTATATCAAGTCGCTTTTAATGCCCCTTACAAGAGACGTGGAGGTCAGAGTGGTATAACAAGACGCTTTTAATGCCCGTCAGAAGAGACGTGGAGGTCAGATTGGTATAACCAGATGCTTTTAATGCCCCTTACAAGAGACGTGGAGGTCAGAGTGGTATAACAAGACGATTTCATGCCCCTTACAAGAGACGTGGAGGTCAGAGTGGTATAACAAGACGCTTTTAATGCCTTTTACAAGAGATGTGGAGGTCAGAGTGGTATAACAAGACGCTTTAAATGCCCCTCACAGGAGACATGGAGGTCAGAGTGGTATAACTAGATGCTTTTAATGCCCCTTACAAGAGATGTGGAGGTCAGAGTCGTATAACAAGATGTTTTTAATGCCCCTTACAGGAGACGTGGAGGTTAAAGTGGTATAACAAGATGCTTTTAATGCCCCTTACAAGAGATGTGGAGTTCAGAGTGGTATAACAAGACACTTTTAATGCCCGTCAGAAGAGACTTGGAGGTCAGAGTGGCATAACCAGACTCTTTTAAAGCCCCTTACAAGAGACGTGGAGGTCAGAGTGGTATAACAAGACGCTTTAAATGCCCCTCTCAAGAGACGTGGAGGTCAGTGTGGTATAACTAGATGCTTTTAATGCCCCTTACAAGAGATGTGGAGGTCAGAGAGGTATAACAAGATGCTTTGAATGCCCGTCAGAAGAGACGTGGAGGTTAGAGTGGTATAACAAGACGCTTTGAATGCCCTTTACAAGAGACGTGGAGGTCAGAGTGGTATAACAAGATGTTTTTAATGCCCCTTACAGGAGACGTGGAGGTTAAAGTGGTAAAACAAGATGCTTTTAATGCCCCTTACAAGAGATGTGGAGGTCAGAGTGGTATAACAAGACACTTTTAATGCCCGTCAGAAGAGACGTGGAGGTCAGAGTGGTATAACAAGACTCTTTTAAAGCCCCTTACAAGAGATGTGGAGGTCAGAGTGGTATAACAAGACGCTTTTAATGCCCGTCAGAAGAGACGTGGAGGTCAGAATGGTATAACAAGATGCTTTTAATGCCCCTTACAAGAGACGTGGAGGTCAGAGTGGTATAACAAGATGCTTTTAATGCCCCTTACAAGACATGTGGAGGTCAGAGTGGTATAACAAGACGCTTTTAATGCCCCTTACAAGAGACGTGGAGCTCAGAGTGGTATAACAAGATGCTACTAATGTCCCTTACAAGAGAAGTGGAGGTCAGAGTGGTATAACAAGACGCTTTTAATGCCCCTTACAAGAGACGTGGAGGTCAGAGTGGTATATCAAGTCGCTTTTAATGCCCCTTACAAGAGACGTGGAGGTCAGAGTGGTATAACAAGACGCTTTTAATGCCCGTCAGAAGAGACGTGGAGGTCAGAGTGGTATAACCAGATGCTTTTAATGCCCCTTACAAGAGACGTGGAGGTCAGAGTGGTATAACAAGACACTTTTAATGCCCCTTACAAGAGACGTGGAGGTCAGAGTGGTATAACAAGACGATTTCATGCCCCTTACAAGAGACGTGGAGGTCAGAGTGGTATAACGAGACGCTTTTCATGCCTTTTACAAGAGATGTGGAGGTCAGAGTGGTATAACAAGACGCTTTTAAGGCCAGTCAGAAGAGACGTGGAGGTCAGAGTGGTATAACAAGACGCTTTAAATGCCCCTCACAGGAGACATGGAGGTCAGAGTGGTATAACTAGATGCTTTTAATGCCCCTTACAAGAGATGTGGAGGTCAGAGTCGTATAACAAGATGTTTTTAATGCCCCTTACAGGAGACGTGGAGGTTAAAGTGGTATAACAAGATGCTTTTAATGCCCCTTACAAGAGATGTGGAGGTCAGAGTGGTATAACAAGACACTTTTAATGCCCGTCAGAAGAGACGTGGAGGTCAGAGTGGTATAACAAGACTCTTTTAAAGCCACTTACAAGAGACGTGGAGGTCAGAGTGGTATAACAAGACGCTTTTAATGCCCGTCAGAAGAGACGTGGAGGTCAGAGTGGTATAACAAGACGCTTTTAATGCCCCTTACAAGAGATGTGGAGGTCAGAGTGGTATAACAAGATGCTTTTAATGCCCGTCAGAAGAGATGTGAAGGTCAGAGTCGTAAAACAAGATGCTTTTAATGCCCCTTACAAGAGACGTGGAGGTCAGAGTGGTATAACAAGATGCTTTTAATGCCCCTTACAAGACATGTGGAGGTCAGAGTGGTATAACAAGACGCTTTTAATGCCCCTTACAAGAGACGTGGAGCTCAGAGTGGTATAACAAGATGCTACTAATGTCCCTTACAAGAGAAGTGGAGGTCAGAGTGGTATAACAAGACTCTTTTAAAGCCCCTTACAAGAGACGTGGAGGTCAGAGTGGTATAACAAGACGCTTTTAATGCCCGTCAGAAGAGACGTGGAGGTCAGAGTGGTATAACAAGACGCTTTTAATGCCCCTTACAAGAGATGTGGAGGTCAGAGTGGTATAACAAGATGCTTTTAATGCCCGTCAGAAGAGATGTGGAGGTCAGAGTCGTAAAACAAGATGCTTTTAATGCCCCTTACAAGAGACTTGGAGGTCAGAGTGGTATAACAAGGTGCTTTTAATGCCCCTTACAAGAGATGTGGAGGTCAGAGTGGTATAACAAGACGCTTTTAATGCCCGTCAGAAGAGACGTGGAGGTCAGAGTGGTATGACAAGACTCTTTTAATGTCCCTTACAAGAGACATGGAGGTCAGAGTGGTATAACAAGATGCTTTTAATGCCCCTTACAAGAGACGTGGAGGTCAGATTGGTATAACAAGACGCTTTTAATGCCCCTTACAAGAGAGGTGGAGGTCAGAGTGGTATAACAAGACGCTTTTATTGCCCGTTACAAGAGACGTGGAGGTCAGAGTGGTATAACAAGACGCTTTTATTGCCCGTCAGTAGAGACGTGGAGGTCAGAGTGGTATAACAAGACTCTTTTAATGTCCCTTACAAGAGACGTGGAGGTCAGAGTGGTATAACAAGACGCTTTTAATGCCCGTCAGAAGAGACGTGGAGGTCAGAGTGGTATAACCAGATGCTTTTAATGCCCCTTACAAGAGACGTGGAGGTCAGAGTGGTATAACAAGATGTTTTAATACCCCTTACAAGACATGTGGAGGTCAGAGTGGTATAACAAGATGCTTTTAATGCCCCTTACAAGAGACGTGGAGCTCAGAGTGGTATAACAAGATGCTACTAATGCCCCTTACAAGAGAAGTGGAGGTCAGAGTGGTATAACAAGACGATTTCATGCCGCTTACAAGAGACGTGGAGGTCAGAGTGGTATAACAAGACGCTTTTAATGCCCCTTACAAGAGATGTGGAGGTCAGAGTGGTATAACAAGCCACTTTTAATGCCCGTCAGAAGAGACGTGGAGGTCAGAGTGGTATAACAAGACGCTTTTAATGCCCCTTACAAGAGATGTGGAGGTCAGAGTGGTATAACAAGACGCTTTTAATGCCCGTCAGAAGAGATGTGTAGGTCAGAATGGTATAACAACATGCTTTTAATGCCCTTTACAAGAGATGTGGAGGTCAGAGTGGTATAACAAGACGCTTTTAAGGCCCGTCAGAAGAGACGTGGAGCTCAGAGTGGTATAACAAGACGCTTTAAATGCCCCTCTCAAGAGACGTGGAGGTCAGAGTGGTATAACTCGATGCTTTTAATACCCCTTACAAGAGATGTGGAGGTCAGAGAGGTATAACAAGATGCTATGAATGCCCGTCAGAAGAGACGTGGAGGTTAGAGTGGTATAACAAGAAGCTTTGAATGCCCTTTACAAGAGACGTGGAGGTCAGAGTCGTATAACAAGATGTTTTTAATGCCCCTTACAGGAGACGTGGAGATTAAAGTGGTATAACAAGATGCTTTTAATGCCCCTTACAAGAGATGTGGAGGTCAGAGTGGTATAACAAGACACTTTTAATGCCCGTCAGAAGAGACGTGGAGGTCAGAGTGTTATGTTCTGCTACCAAAGCTAAGGAAAGAGAGGAGATCTGTCCCTACTATAGGACTCAGCTGAATCCCTACGATGTAACAGGGAACCTGATCCTGCGATCAGACCTGCTAAAGTCCTAATCTAGTCTGTACGGAGACCTATAGATGTGGGGAGGGAATCCCTACAAGTACTAAGGACTGGGAGGAATATGGGACACCTCCTAACAGAAATAGTAGCAGACAGACGAACAAACAAAATAGATAGAACATAGAGGTCCGTAGACCAAGCAAACTAACAGAGCTAGATACAGAGCACAGGCTAGCTAGAAAGTAGATATACAATGAAGTCCAGCAAAGCCAGAAGGGCGGAGCAGGATTAAATAGGCCAACAAGGTCATGTGACCAGCAAAGGAAAAAAAACCTAACAGCAAAGTTCTAACACAGAGTGGTATAACAAGACTCTTTTAAAGCCCCTTACAAGAGATGTGGAGGTCAGAGTGGTATAACAAGACGCTTTTAATGCCCGTCAGAAGAGACGTGGAGGTCAGAGTGGTATAACAAGATGCTTTTAATGCCCCTTACAAGAGACGTGGAGGTCAGAGTGGTATAACAAGATGCTTTTAATGCCCCTTACAAGACATGTGGAGGTCAGAGTGGTATAACAAGATGCTTTTAATGCCCCTTACAAGAGACGTGGAGCTCAGAGTGGTATAACAAGATGCTACTAATGCCCCTTACAAGAGAAGTGGAGGTCAGAGTGGTATAACAAGACGCTTTTAATGCCCCTTACAAGAGACGTGGAGGTCAGAGTGGTATAACAAGACGCTTTTAATGCCCCTTACAAGAGACGTGGAGCTCAGAGTGGTATAACATGATGCTACTAATGCCACTTACAAGAGAAGTGGAGGTCAGAGTGGTATAACAAGACGCTTTTAATGCCCCTTACAAGAGACGTGGAGGTCAGAGTGGTATATCAAGTCGTTTTAATGCCCCTTACAAGAGACGTGGAGGTCAGAGTGGTATATCAAGTCGCTTTTAATGCCCCTTACAAGAGACGTGGAGGTCAGAGTGGTATAACGAGACGCTTTTAATGCCCCTTACAAGAGATGTTGAGGTCAGAGAGGTATAACAAGACGCTTTTAATGCCCCGTCAGAAGAGAAGTGGAGGCCAGAGTGGTATAACAAGACACTTTTAATGCCCCTTACAAGAGACGTGGAGGTCAGAGTGGTGTAATAAGACGATTTCATGCCCCTTACAAGAGACGTGGAGGTCAGAGTGGTATAACAAGACGCTTTTAATGCCTTTTACAAGAGATGTGGAGGTCAGAGTGGTATAACAAGACGCTTTTAAGGCCAGTCAGATGAGACGTGGAGGTCAGAGTGGTATAACAAGACGCTTTAAATGCCCCTCACAAGAGACGTGGAGGTCAGAGTGGTATAACTAGATGCTTTTAATGCCCCTTACAAGAGATGTGGAGGTCAGAGTCGTATAACAAGATGTTTTTAATGCCCCTTACAGGAGACGTGGAGGTTAAAGTGGTATAACAAGATGCTTTTAATGCCCCTTACAAGAGATGTGGAGGTCAGAGTGGTATAACAAGACACTTTTAATGCCCGTCATAAGAGACGTGGAGGTCAGAGTGGTCTAACAAGACTCTTTTAAAGCCCCTTACAAGAGATGTGGAGGTCAGAGTGGTATAACAAGACGCTTTTAATGCCCGTCAGAAGAGACTTGGAGGTCAGAGTGGTATAACAAGACACTTTTAATGCCCCTTACAAGAGATGTGGAGGTCAGAGTGGTATAACAAGACGCTTTTAATGCCCGTCAGAAGAGATGTGGAGGTCAGAGTCGTAAAACAAGACGCTTTTAATGCCCCTTACAAGAGACGTGGAGGTCAGAGTGGTATAACAAGGTGCTTTTAATGCCCCTTACAAGAGACGTGGAGGTCAGAGTGGTATGACAAGACTCTTTTAATGTCCCTTACAAGAGACGTGGAAGTCAGAGTGGTATAACAAGACGCTTTTAATGCCCCTTACAAGAGACGTGGAGGTCAGATTGGTATAACAAGACGCTTTTAATGCCCCTTACAAGAGAGGTGGAGGTCAGAGTGGTATAACAAGACGCTTTTATTGACCGGTACAAGAGACGTGGAGGTCAGAGTGGTATAACAAGACGCTTTTATTGCCCGTCAGAAGAGACGTGGAGGTCAGAGTGGTATAACAAGACTCTTTTAATGTCCCTTTCAAGAGACGTGGAGGTCAGAGTGGTATAACAAGACGCTTTTAATGCCCGTCAGAAGAGACGTGGAGGTCAGAGTGGTATAACCAGATGCTTTTAATGCCCCTTACAAGAGACGTGGAGGTCAGAGTGGTATAACAAGATGCTTTTAATGCCCCTTACAAGACATGTGGAGGTCAGAGTGGTATAACAAGACGCTTTTAATGCCCCTTACAAGAGACTTGGAGCTCAGAGTGGTATAACAAGATGCTACTAATGCCCCTTACAAGAGAAGTGGAGGTCAGAGTGGTATAACAAGATGCTTTTAATGCCCCTTACAAGAGACGTGGAGGTCAAAGTGGTATATCAAGTCGCTTTTAATGCCCCTTACAAGAGACGTGGAGCTCAGAGTGGTATAACAAGATGCTACTAATGCCCCTTACAAGAGAAGTGGAGGTCAGAGTGGTATAACAAGACGCTTTAAATGCCCCTCTCAAGAGACGTGGAGGTCAGAGTGGTATAACTAGATGCTTTTAATGCCCCTTACAAGAGATGTGGAGGTCAGAGAGGTATAACAAGATGATTTGAATGCCCGTCAGAAGAGACGTGGAGGTTAGAGTGGTATAACAAGACGCTTTGAATGCCCTTTACAAGAGACGTGGAGGTCAGAGTCGTATAACAAGATGTTTTTAATGCCCCTTACAGGAGACGTGGAGGTTAAAGTGGTATAACAAGATGCTTTTAATGCCCCTTACAAAGATGTGGAGGTCAGAGTGGTATAACAAGACACTTTTAATGCCCGTCAGAAGAGACGTGGAGGTCAGAGTGGTATAACAAGACTCTTTTAAAGCCCCTTACAAGAGATGTGGAGGTCAGAGTGGTATAACAAGACGCTTTTAATGCCCGTCAGAAGAGACGTGGAGGTCAGAGTGGTATAACAAGACGCTTTTAATGCCCCTTACAAGAGATGTGGAGGTCAGAGTGGTATAACAAGACGCTTTTAATGCCCGTCAGAAGAGATGTGGAGGTCAGAGTGGTAAAACAAGATGCTTTAAATGCCCCTTAAAAGAGACGTGGAGGTCAGAGTGGTATAACAAGGTGCTTTTAATGCCCCTTACAAGAGATGTGGAGGTCAGAGTGGAATAACAAGACGCTTTTAATGCCCGTCAGAAGAGACGTGGAGGTCAGAGTGGTATGACAAGACTCTTTTAATGTCCCTTACAAGAGACGTGGAGGTCAGAGTGGTATAACAAGACACTTTTAATGCCCCTTACAAGAGACGTGGAGGTCAGATTGGTATAACAAGACGCTTTTAATGCCCCTTACAAGAGAGGTGGAGGTCAGAGTGGTATAACAAGACGCTTTTAATGCCCGTCAGAAGAGACGTGGAGGTCAGAGTGGTATGACAAGACTCTTTTAATGTCCCTTACAAGAGACGTGGAGATCAGAGTGGTATAACAAGACACTTTTAATGCCCCTTACAAGAGACGTGGAGGTCAGATTGGTATAACAAGACGCTTTTAATGCCCCTTACAAGAGAGGTGGAGGTCAGAGTGGTATAACAAGAAGCTTTTATTGCCCGTTACAAGAGACGTGGAGGTCAGAGTGGTATAACAAGACGCTTTTAATGCCCGTCAGAAGAGACGTGGAGGTCAGAGTGGTATAACAAGACTCTTTTAATGTCCCTTACAAGAGACGTGGAGGTCAGAGTGGTATAACAAGACGCTTTTAATGCCCGTCAGAAGAGACGTGGAGGTCAGAGTGGTATAACAAGACTCTTTTAATGTCCCTTACAAGAGACGTGGAGGTCAGAGTGGTATAACCAGATGCTTTTAATGCCCCTTACAAGAGACGTGGAGGTCAGAGTGGTATAACAAGATGCTTTTAATGCCCCTTACAAGACATGTGGAGGTCAGAGTGGTATAACAAGACGCTTTTAATGCCCCTTACAAGAGACGTGGAGCTCAGTGTGGTATAACAAGATGCTATTAATGCCCCTTACAAGAGAAGTGGAGGTCAGAGTGGTATAACAAGACGCTTTTAATGCCCCTTACAAGAGACGTGGAGGTCAGAGTGGTATATCAAGTCGCTTTTAATGCCCCTTACAAGAGACGTGGAGGTCAGAGTGGTATAACGAGACGCTTTTAATGCCCCTTACAAGAGATGTTGAGGTCAGAGAGGTATAACAAGACGCTTTTAATGCCCCGTCAGAAGAGAAGTGGAGGTCAGAGTGGTATAACAAGACACTTTTAATGCCCCTTACAAGAGACGTGGAGGTCAGAGTGGTATAACAAGACGATTTCATGCCCCTTACAAGAGACGTGGAGGTCAGAGTGGTATAACAAGACGCTTTTAATGCCTTTTACAAGAGATGTGGAGGTCAGAGTGGTATAACAAGACGCTTTTAAGGCCAGTCAGAAGAGACGTGGAGGTCAGAGTGGTATAACAAGACGCTTTAAATGCCCCTCACAAGAGACGTGGAGGTCAGAGTGGTATAACTCGATGCTTTTAATGCCCCTTACAAGAGATGTGGAGGTGAGAGTCGTATAATAAGATGCTTTTAATGCCCCTTACAAGAGATGTGGAGGTCAGAGTGGTATAACAAGACACATTTAATGCCCGTCAGAAGAGACGTGGAGGTCAGAGTGGTATAACAAGACTCTTTTAAAGCCCATTACAAGAGATGTGGAGGTCAGAGTGGTATAACAAGACGCTTTTAATGCCCCTTACAAGAGATGTGGAGGTCAGAGTGGTATAACAAGACGCTTTTAATGCCCGTCAGAAGAGATGTGGAGGTCAGAGTGGTAAAACAAGATGCTTTTAATGCCCCTTACAAGACATGTGGAGGTCAGAGTGGTATAACAAGACGCTTTTAATGACCGTCAGAAGAGACGTGGAGGTCAGAGTGGTATAACCAGATGCTTTTAATGCCCCTTACAAGAGACGTGGAGGTCAGAGTGGTATAACAAGATGCTTTTAATGCCCCTTACAAGACATGTGGAGGTCAGAGTGGTATAACAAGACGCTTTTAATGCCCCTTACAAGAGACGTGGAGCTCAGAGTGGTATAACATGATGCTACTAATGCCACTTACAAGAGAAGTGGAGGTCAGAGTGGTATAACAAGACGCTTTTAATGCCCCTTACAAGAGACGTGGAGGTCAGAGTGGTATATCAAGTCGTTTTAATGCCCCTTACAAGAGACGTGGAGGTCAGAGTGGTATATCAAGTCGCTTTTAATGCCCCTTACAAGAGACGTGGAGGTCAGAGTGGTATAACGAGACGCTTTTAATGCCCCTTACAAGAGATGTTGAGGTCAGAGAGGTATAACAAGACGCTTTTAATGCCCCGTCAGAAGAGAAGTGGAGGCCAGAGTGGTATAACAAGACACTTTTAATGCCCCTTACAAGAGACGTGGAGGTCAGAGTGGTGTAATAAGACGATTTCATGCCCCTTACAAGAGACGTGGAGGTCAGAGTGGTATAACAAGACGCTTTTAATGCCTTTTACAAGAGATGTGGAGGTCAGAGTGGTATAACAAGACGCTTTTAAGGCCAGTCAGATGAGACGTGGAGGTCAGAGTGGTATAACAAGACGCTTTAAATGCCCCTCACAAGAGACGTGGAGGTCAGAGTGGTATAACTAGATGCTTTTAATGCCCCTTACAAGAGATGTGGAGGTCAGAGTCGTATAACAAGATGTTTTTAATGCCCCTTACAGGAGACGTGGAGGTTAAAGTGGTATAACAAGATGCTTTTAATGCCCCTTACAAGAGATGTGGAGGTCAGAGTGGTATAACAAGACACTTTTAATGCCCGTCATAAGAGACGTGGAGGTCAGAGTGGTCTAACAAGACTCTTTTAAAGCCCCTTACAAGAGATGTGGAGGTCAGAGTGGTATAACAAGACGCTTTTAATGCCCGTCAGAAGAGACTTGGAGGTCAGAGTGGTATAACAAGACACTTTTAATGCCCCTTACAAGAGATGTGGAGGTCAGAGTGGTATAACAAGACGCTTTTAATGCCCGTCAGAAGAGATGTGGAGGTCAGAGTCGTAAAACAAGACGCTTTTAATGCCCCTTACAAGAGACGTGGAGGTCAGAGTGGTATAACAAGGTGCTTTTAATGCCCCTTACAAGAGACGTGGAGGTCAGAGTGGTATGACAAGACTCTTTTAATGTCCCTTACAAGAGACGTGGAAGTCAGAGTGGTATAACAAGACGCTTTTAATGCCCCTTACAAGAGACGTGGAGGTCAGATTGGTATAACAAGACGCTTTTAATGCCCCTTACAAGAGAGGTGGAGGTCAGAGTGGTATAACAAGACGCTTTTATTGACCGGTACAAGAGACGTGGAGGTCAGAGTGGTATAACAAGACGCTTTTATTGCCCGTCAGAAGAGACGTGGAGGTCAGAGTGGTATAACAAGACTCTTTTAATGTCCCTTTCAAGAGACGTGGAGGTCAGAGTGGTATAACAAGACGCTTTTAATGCCCGTCAGAAGAGACGTGGAGGTCAGAGTGGTATAACCAGATGCTTTTAATGCCCCTTACAAGAGACGTGGAGGTCAGAGTGGTATAACAAGATGCTTTTAATGCCCCTTACAAGACATGTGGAGGTCAGAGTGGTATAACAAGACGCTTTTAATGCCCCTTACAAGAGACTTGGAGCTCAGAGTGGTATAACAAGATGCTACTAATGCCCCTTACAAGAGAAGTGGAGGTCAGAGTGGTATAACAAGATGCTTTTAATGCCCCTTACAAGAGACGTGGAGGTCAAAGTGGTATATCAAGTCGCTTTTAATGCCCCTTACAAGAGACGTGGAGCTCAGAGTGGTATAACAAGATGCTACTAATGCCCCTTACAAGAGAAGTGGAGGTCAGAGTGGTATAACAAGACGCTTTAAATGCCCCTCTCAAGAGACGTGGAGGTCAGAGTGGTATAACTAGATGCTTTTAATGCCCCTTACAAGAGATGTGGAGGTCAGAGAGGTATAACAAGATGATTTGAATGCCCGTCAGAAGAGACGTGGAGGTTAGAGTGGTATAACAAGACGCTTTGAATGCCCTTTACAAGAGACGTGGAGGTCAGAGTCGTATAACAAGATGTTTTTAATGCCCCTTACAGGAGACGTGGAGGTTAAAGTGGTATAACAAGATGCTTTTAATGCCCCTTACAAAGATGTGGAGGTCAGAGTGGTATAACAAGACACTTTTAATGCCCGTCAGAAGAGACGTGGAGGTCAGAGTGGTATAACAAGACTCTTTTAAAGCCCCTTACAAGAGATGTGGAGGTCAGAGTGGTATAACAAGACGCTTTTAATGCCCGTCAGAAGAGACGTGGAGGTCAGAGTGGTATAACAAGACGCTTTTAATGCCCCTTACAAGAGATGTGGAGGTCAGAGTGGTATAACAAGACGCTTTTAATGCCCGTCAGAAGAGATGTGGAGGTCAGAGTGGTAAAACAAGATGCTTTAAATGCCCCTTAAAAGAGACGTGGAGGTCAGAGTGGTATAACAAGGTGCTTTTAATGCCCCTTACAAGAGATGTGGAGGTCAGAGTGGAATAACAAGACGCTTTTAATGCCCGTCAGAAGAGACGTGGAGGTCAGAGTGGTATGACAAGACTCTTTTAATGTCCCTTACAAGAGACGTGGAGGTCAGAGTGGTATAACAAGACACTTTTAATGCCCCTTACAAGAGACGTGGAGGTCAGATTGGTATAACAAGACGCTTTTAATGCCCCTTACAAGAGAGGTGGAGGTCAGAGTGGTATAACAAGACGCTTTTAATGCCCGTCAGAAGAGACGTGGAGGTCAGAGTGGTATGACAAGACTCTTTTAATGTCCCTTACAAGAGACGTGGAGATCAGAGTGGTATAACAAGACACTTTTAATGCCCCTTACAAGAGACGTGGAGGTCAGATTGGTATAACAAGACGCTTTTAATGCCCCTTACAAGAGAGGTGGAGGTCAGAGTGGTATAACAAGAAGCTTTTATTGCCCGTTACAAGAGACGTGGAGGTCAGAGTGGTATAACAAGACGCTTTTAATGCCCGTCAGAAGAGACGTGGAGGTCAGAGTGGTATAACAAGACTCTTTTAATGTCCCTTACAAGAGACGTGGAGGTCAGAGTGGTATAACAAGACGCTTTTAATGCCCGTCAGAAGAGACGTGGAGGTCAGAGTGGTATAACAAGACTCTTTTAATGTCCCTTACAAGAGACGTGGAGGTCAGAGTGGTATAACCAGATGCTTTTAATGCCCCTTACAAGAGACGTGGAGGTCAGAGTGGTATAACAAGATGCTTTTAATGCCCCTTACAAGACATGTGGAGGTCAGAGTGGTATAACAAGACGCTTTTAATGCCCCTTACAAGAGACGTGGAGCTCAGTGTGGTATAACAAGATGCTATTAATGCCCCTTACAAGAGAAGTGGAGGTCAGAGTGGTATAACAAGACGCTTTTAATGCCCCTTACAAGAGACGTGGAGGTCAGAGTGGTATATCAAGTCGCTTTTAATGCCCCTTACAAGAGACGTGGAGGTCAGAGTGGTATAACGAGACGCTTTTAATGCCCCTTACAAGAGATGTTGAGGTCAGAGAGGTATAACAAGACGCTTTTAATGCCCCGTCAGAAGAGAAGTGGAGGTCAGAGTGGTATAACAAGACACTTTTAATGCCCCTTACAAGAGACGTGGAGGTCAGAGTGGTATAACAAGACGATTTCATGCCCCTTACAAGAGACGTGGAGGTCAGAGTGGTATAACAAGACGCTTTTAATGCCTTTTACAAGAGATGTGGAGGTCAGAGTGGTATAACAAGACGCTTTTAAGGCCAGTCAGAAGAGACGTGGAGGTCAGAGTGGTATAACAAGACGCTTTAAATGCCCCTCACAAGAGACGTGGAGGTCAGAGTGGTATAACTCGATGCTTTTAATGCCCCTTACAAGAGATGTGGAGGTGAGAGTCGTATAATAAGATGCTTTTAATGCCCCTTACAAGAGATGTGGAGGTCAGAGTGGTATAACAAGACACATTTAATGCCCGTCAGAAGAGACGTGGAGGTCAGAGTGGTATAACAAGACTCTTTTAAAGCCCATTACAAGAGATGTGGAGGTCAGAGTGGTATAACAAGACGCTTTTAATGCCCCTTACAAGAGATGTGGAGGTCAGAGTGGTATAACAAGACGCTTTTAATGCCCGTCAGAAGAGATGTGGAGGTCAGAGTGGTAAAACAAGATGCTTTTAATGCCCCTTACAAGACATGTGGAGGTCAGAGTGGTATAACAAGACGCTTTTAATGCCCCTTACAAGAGACGTGGAGCTCAGTGTGGTATAACAAGATGCTATTAATGCCCCTTACAAGAGAAGTGGAGGTCAGAGTGGTATATCAAGTCGCTTTTAATGCCCCTTACAAGAGACGTGGAGGTCAGAGTGGTATAACGAGACGCTTTTAATGCCCCTTACAAGAGATGTTGAGGTCAGAGAGGTATAACAAGACGCTTTTAATGCCCCGTCAGAAGAGAAGTGGAGGTCAGAGTGGTATAACAAGACACTTTTAATGCCCCTTACAAGAGACGTGGAGGTCAGAGTGGTATAACAAGACGATTTCATGCCCCTTACAAGAGACGTGGAGGTCAGAGTGGTATAACAAGACGCTTTTAATGCCTTTTACAAGAGATGTGGAGGTCAGAGTGGTATAACAAGACGCTTTTAAGGCCAGTCAGAAGAGACGTGGAGGTCAGAGTGGTATAACAAGACGCTTTAAATGCCCCTCACAAGAGACGTGGAGGTCAGAGTGGTATAACTAGATGCTTTTAATGCCCCTTACAAGAGATGTGGAGGTGAGAGTCGTATAACAAGATGCTTTTAATGCCCCTTACAAGAGATGTGGAGGTCAGAGTGGTATAACAAGACACATTTAATGCCCGTCAGAAGAGACGTGGAGGTCAGAGTGGTATAACAAGACTCTTTTAAAGCCCATTACAAGAGATGTGGAGGTCAGAGTGGTATAACAAGACGCTTTCAATGCCCCTTACAAGAGATGTGGAGGTCAGAGTGGTATAACAAGACGCTTTTAATGCCCGTCAGAAGAGATGTGGAGGTCAGAGTGGTAAAACAAGATGCTTTTAATGCCCCTTACAAGAGACGTGGAGGTCAGAGTGGTATAAGAAGGTGCTTTTAATGCCCCTTACAAGAGATGTGGAGGTCAGAGTGGTATAACAAGACGCTTTTAATGCCCGTCAGAAGAGACGTGGAGGTCAGAGTGGTATGACAAGACTCTTTTAATGTCCCTTACAAGAGACGTGGAGGTCAGAGTGGTATAACAAGATGCTTTTAATGCCCCTTACAAGAGACGTGGAGGTCAGATTGGTATGACAAGACGCTTTTAATGCCCCTTACAAGAGAGGTGGAGGTCAGAGTGGTATAACAAGACGCTTTTATTGCCCGTTACAAGAGACGTGGAGGTCAGAGTGGTAAAACAAGACGCTTTTATTGCCCGTCAGAAGAGACGTGGAGGTCAGAGTGGTATAACAAGACTCTTTTAATGTCCCTTACAAGAGACGTGGAGGTCAGAGTGGTATAACAAGACGCTTTTAATGCCCGTCAGAAGAGACGTGGAGGTCAGAGTGGTATAACCAGATGCTTTTAATGCCCCTTACAAGAGACGTGGAGGTCAGAGTGGTATAACAAGATGCTTTTAATGCCCCTTACAAGACATGTGGAGGTCAGAGTGGTATAACAAGACGCTTTTAATGCCCCTTACAAGAGACGTGGAGCTCAGAGTGGTATAACAAGATGCTACTAATGCCCCTTACAAGAGAAGTGGAGGTCAGAGTGGTATAACAAGACGCTTTTAATGCCCCTTACAAGAGACGTGGAGGTCAGAGTGGTATATCAAGTCGCTTTTAATGCCCCTTACAAGAGACGTGGAGGTCAGAGTGGTATAACGAGACGCTTTTAATGCCCCTTGCAAGAGAAGTGGAGGTCAGAGTGGTATAACAAGACACTTTTAATGCCCCTTACAAGAGACGTGAAGGTCAGAGTGGTATAACAAGACGATTTCATGCCCCTTACAAGAGACGTGGAGGTCAGAGTGGTATAACAAGACGCTTTTAATGCCTTTTACAAGAGATGTGGAGGTCAGAGTGGTATAACAAGACGCTTTTAAGGCCAGTCAGAAGAGACGTGGAGGTCAGAGTGGTATAACAAGACGCTTTAAATGCCCCTCACAAGAGACGTGGAGGTCAGAGTGGTATAACTAGATGCTTTTAATGCCCCTTACAAGAGATGTGGAGGTCAGAGTGGTATAACAAGACGCTTTTAATGCCCGTCAGAAGAGACGTGGAGGTCAGAGTGGTATGACAAGACTCTTTTAATGTCCCTTACAAGAGACGTGGAGGTCAGAGTGGTATAACAAGACACTTTTAATGCCCCTTACAAGAGACGTGGAGGTCAGATTGGTATAACAAGACGCTTTTAATGCCCCTTACAAGAGAGGTGGAGGTCAGAGTGGTATAACAAGACGCTTTGAATGCCCGTCAGAAGAGACGAGGAGGTCAGAGTGGTGTAACAAGACACTTTTAATGCCCGTCAGAAGAGATGTGGAGGTCAGAGTGGTATAACAAGACGCTTTTAATGCCCGTCAGAAGAGACGTGGAGGTCAGAGTGGTATAACAAGACGCTTTGAATGCCCGTCAGAAGAGACGTGGAGGTCAGAGTGGTATAACAAGATGCTTTTAATGCCCTTACAAGAGACGTGGAGGTTAAAGTGGTATAACAAGATGCTTTTAATGCCCCTTACAAGACATGTGGAGGTCAGAGTGGTATAACAAGACGCTTTTAATGCCCCTTACAAGAGACGTGGAGGTCAGAGTGGTATAACAAGACGCTTTTAATGCACCTTACAAGAGAAGTGGAGGTCAGAGTGGTATATCAAGATGCTTTTAATGCCCCTTACAAGAGACGTGGAGTTCAGAGTGGTATATCAAGTCACTTTTAATGCCCCTTACAAGAGACGTGGAGGTCAGAGTGGTATAACGAGACGCTTTTAATGCCCCTTGCAAGAGAAGTGGAGGTCAGAGTGGTATAACAAGACACTTTTATTGCCCCTTACAAGAGACGTGGAGGTCAGAGTGGTATAACAAGACGATTTCATGCCCCTTACAAGAGACGTGGAGGTCAGAGTGGTATAACAAGACGCTTTTAATGCCTTTTACAAGAGATGTGGAGGTCAGAGTGGTATAACAAGACGCTTTTAAGGCCAGTCAGAAGAGACGTGGAGGTCAGAGTGGTATAACAAGACGCTTTAAATGCCCCTCACAAGAGACGTGGAGGTCAGAGTGGTATAACTAGATGCTTTTAATGCCCCTTACAAGAGATGTGGAGGTCAGGGTGGTATAAAAAGACGCTTTGAATGCCCGTCAGAAGAGACGAGGAGGTCAGAGTGGTGTAACAAGACACTTTTAATGCCCCTTACAAGAGATGTGGAGGTCAGAGTGGTATAACAAGACGCTTTTAATGCCCGTCAGAAGAGACGTGGAGGTCAGAGTGGTATAACAAGACGCTTTGAATGCCCTTTACAAGAGACGTGAAGGTCAGAGTGGTATAACAAGATGCTTTTAATGCCCCTTACAAGAGACGTGGAGGTTAAAGTGGTATAACAAGATGATTTTAATGCCCCTTACAAGAGATGTGGAGGTCAGAGTGGTATAACAAGATGCTGTTAATGCCCGTCAAAAGAGACGTGGAGGTCAGAGTGGTATAACAAGACGCTTTTAATGCCCCTTACAAGAGATGTGGAGGTCAGAGTAGTATAACAAGACGCTTTTAATGCCCGTCAGAAGAGACGTGGAGGTCAGAGTGGTAAAACAAGATACTTTTAATGCCCCTTACAAGAGACGTGGAGGTCACAGTGGTATAACAAGGTGCTTTTAATGCCCCTTACAAGAGATGTGTAGGTCAGAGTGGTATAACAACACGCTTTTAATGCCCGTCAGAAGAGACGTGGAGGTCAGAGTGGTATAACAAGACGCTTTTAATGCCCGTCAGAAGAGACGTGGAGGTCAGAGTGGTATAACCAGATGCTTTTAATGCCCCTTACAAGAGACGTGGAGGTCAGAGTGGTATAACAAGATGCTTTTAATGCCCCTTGCAAGACATGTGGAGGTCAGAGTGGTATAACAAGACGCTTTTAATGCCCCTTACAAGAGACGTGGAGCTCAGAGTGGTATAACAAGATGCTACTAATGCCCCTTACAAGAGAAGTGGAGGTCAGAGTGGTATAACAAGACGCTTTTAATGCCCCTTACAAGAGACATGGAGGTCAGAGTGGTATATCAAGTCGCTTTTAATGCCCCTTACAAGAGACGCGGAGGTCAGAGTGGTATAACGAGACGCTTTTAATGCCCCTTGCAAGAGAAGTGGAGGTCAGAATGGTATAACAATACACTTTTAATGCCCCTTACAAGAGACGTGGAGGTCAGAGTGGTATAACAAGACGATTTCATGCCCCTTACAAGAGACGTGGAGGTCAGAGTGGTATAACAAGACGCTTTTAATGCCTTTTACAAGAGATGTGGAGGTCAGAGTGGTATAACAAGACGCTTTTAAGGCCAGTCAGAAGAGACGTGGAGGTCAGAGTGGTATAACAAGACGCTTTAAATGCCCCTCACAAGAGACGTGGAGGTCAGAGTAGTATAACTAGATGCTTTTAATGCCCCTTACAAGAGATGTGGAGGTCAGAGTGGTATAACAAGACGCTTTGAATGCCCGTCAGAAGAGACGAGGAGGTCAGAGTTGTGTAACAAGACACTTTTAATGCCCCTTACAAGAGATGTGGAGGTCAGAGTGGTATAACAAGACGCTTTGAATGCCCTTTACAAGAGACGTGGAGGTCAGAGTGGTAAAACAAGATGCTTTTAATGCCCCTTACAAGAGACGTGGAGGTCACAGTGGTATAACAAGGTGCTTTTAATGCCCCTTACAAGAGATGTGGAGGTCAGAGTGGTATAACAAGACGCTTTTAATGCCCGTCAGAAGAGACGTGGAGGTCAGAGTGGTAAAACAAGATGCTTTTAATGCCCCTTACAAGAGACTTGGAGGTCAGAGTGGTATAACAAGGTGCTTTTAATGCCCCTTACAAGAGATGTGGAGGTCAGAGTGGTATAACAAGACGATTTTAATGCCCGTCAGAAGAGACATGGAGGTCAGAGTGGTATAACAAGACTCTTTTAATGTGCCTTACAAGAGACGTGGAGGTCAGAGTGGTATAACAAGATGCTTTTAATGCCCGTCAGAAGAGACGTGGAGGAAAGAGTGTTATAACAAGATGCTTTTAATGCCCCTTACAAGATATGTGGAGGTCAGAGTGGTATAACAAGACGCTTTTAATGCCCGTCAGAAGAGACGTGGAGGTCAGAGTGGTATAACAAGACTCTTTTAATGTCCCTTACAAGAGACGTGGAGGTCAGAGTGGTATAACAAGACGCTTTTAATGCCCGTCAGAAGAGACGTGGAGGTCAGAGTGTTATAACAAGATGCTTTTAATGCCCCCTACAAGAGACGTGGAGGTCAGCGTGGTATAACAAGACGCTTTTAATGCCCCTTACTAGAGACGTGGAGGTCAGAGTGGAATAACCAGATGCTTTCAATGCCCCTTACAAGAGACGTGGAGGTCAGAGTGGTATAACAAGATGCTTTTAATGCCCCTTACAAGACATGTGGAGGTCAGAGTGGTATAACAAGACGCTTTTAATGCCCCTTACAAGAGACGTGGAGGTCATATTGGTATAACAAGACGCTTTTAATGCCCCTTACAAGAGAGGTGGAGGTCAGAGTGGTATAACAAGACGCTTTGAATGCCCGTCAGAAGAGACGAGGAGGTCAGAGTGGTGTAACAAGACACTTTTAATGCCCGTCAGAAGAGATGTGGAGGTCAGAGTGGTATAACAAGACGCTTTTAATGCCCGTCAGAAGAGACGTGGAGGTCAGAGTGGTATAACAAGACGCTTTGAATGCCCGTCAGAAGAGACGTGGAGGTCAGAGTGGTATAACAAGATGCTTTTAATGCCCTTACAAGAGACGTGGAGGTTAAAGTGGTATAACAAGATGCTTTTAATGCCCCTTACAAGACATGTGGAGGTCAGAGTGGTATAACAAGACGCTTTTAATGCCCCTTACAAGAGACGTGGAGGTCAGAGTGGTATAACAAGACGCTTTTAATGCCCCTTACAAGAGAAGTGGAGGTCAGAGTGGTATAACAAGATGCTTTTAATGCCCCTTACAAGAGACGTGGAGGTCAGAGTGGTATATCAAGTCGCTTTTAATGCCCCTTACAAGAGACGTGGAGGTCAGAGTGGTATAACGAGACGCTTTTAATGCCCCTTGCAAGAGAAGTGGAGGTCAGAGTGGTATAACAAGACACTTTTATTGCCCCTTACAAGAGACGTGGAGGTCAGAGTGGTATAACAAGACGATTTCATGCCCCTTACAAGAGACGTGGAGGTCAGAGTGGTATAACAAGACGCTTTTAATGCCTTTTACAAGAGATGTGGAGGTCAGAGTGGTATAACAAGACGCTTTTAAGGCCAGTCAGAAGAGACGTGGAGGTCAGAGTGGTATAACAAGACGCTTTAAATGCCCCTCACAAGAGACGTGGAGGTCAGAGTGGTATAACTAGATGCTTTTAATGCCCCTTACAAGAGATGTGGAGGTCAGAGTGGTATAAAAAGACGCTTTGAATGCCCGTCAGAAGAGACGAGGAGGTCAGAGTGGTGTAACAAGACACTTTTAATGCCCCTTACAAGAGATGTGGAGGTCAGAGTGGTATAACAAGACGCTTTTAATGCCCGTCAGAAGAGACGTGGAGGTCAGAGTGGTATAACAAGACGCTTTGAATGCCCTTTACAAGAGACGTGGAGGTCAGAGTGGTATAACAAGATGCTTTTAATGCCCCTTACAAGAGACGTGGAGGTTAAAGTGGTATAACAAGATGATTTTAATGCCCCTTAGAAGAGATGTGGAGGTCAGAGTGGTATAACAAGATGCTTTAATGCCCGTCAAAAGAGACGTGGAGGTCAGAGTGGTATAACAAGACGCTTTTAATGCCCCTTACAAGAGATGTGGAGGTCAGAGTAGTATAACAAGACGCTTTTAATGCCCGTCAGAAGAGACGTGGAGGTCAGAGTGGTAAAACAAGATACTTTTAATGCCCCTTACAAGAGACGTGGAGGTCACAGTGGTATAACAAGGTGCTTTTAATGCCCCTTACAAGAGATGTGTAGGTCAGAGTGGTATAACAAGACGCTTTTAATGCCCGTCAGAAGAGACGTGGAGGTCAGAGTGGTATAACAAGACGCTTTTAATGCCCGTCAGAAGAGACGTGGAGGTCAGAGTGGTATAACCAGATCCTTTTAATGCCCCTTACAAGAGACGTGGAGGTCAGAGTGGTATAACAAGATGCTTTTAATGCCCCTTGCAAGACATGTGGAGGTCAGAGTGGTATAACAAGACGCTTTTAATGCCCCTTACAAGAGACGTGGAGCTCAGAGTGGTATAACAAGATGCTACTAATGCCCCTTACAAGAGAAGTGGAGGTCAGAGTGGTATAACAAGACGCTTTTAATGCCCCTTACAAGAGACATGGAGGTCAGAGTGGTATATCAAGTCGCTTTTAATGCCCCTTACAAGAGACGCGGAGGTCAGAGTGGTATAACGAGACGCTTTTAATGCTCCTTGCAAGAGAAGTGGAGGTCAGAATGGTATAACAATACACTTTTAATGCCCCTTACAAGAGACGTGGAGGTCAGAGTGGTATAACAAGACGATTTCATGCCCCTTACAAGAGACGTGGAGGTCAGAGTGGTATAACAAGACGCTTTTAATGCCTTTTACAAGAGATGTGGAGGTCAGAGTGGTATAACAAGACGCTTTTAAGGCCAGTCAGAAGAGACGTGGAGGTCAGAGTGGTATAACAAGACGCTTTAAATGCCCCTCACAAGAGACGTGGAGGTCAGAGTAGTATAACTAGATGCTTTTAATGCCCCTTACAAGAGATGTGGAGGTCAGAGTGGTATAACAAGACGCTTTGAATGCCCGTCAGAAGAGACGAGGAGGTCAGAGTTGTGTAACAAGACACTTTTAATGCCCCTTACAAGAGATGTGGAGGTCAGAGTGGTATAACAAGACGCTTTGAATGCCCTTTACAAGAGACGTGGAGGTCAGAGTGGTAAAACAAGATGCTTTTAATGCCCCTTACAAGAGACGTGGAGGTCACAGTGGTATAACAAGGTGCTTTTAATGCCCCTTACAAGAGATGTGGAGGTCAGAGTGGTATAACAAGACGCTTTTAATGCCCGTCAGAAGAGACGTGGAGGTCAGAGTGGTAAAACAAGATGCTTTTAATGCCCCTTACAAGAGACTTGGAGGTCAGAGTGGTATAACAAGGTGCTTTTAATGCCCCTTACAAGAGATGTGGAGGTCAGAGTGGTATAACAAGACGATTTTAATGCCCGTCAGAAGAGACATGGAGGTCAGAGTGGTATAACAAGACTCTTTTAATGTGCCTTACAAGAGACGTGGAGGTCAGAGTGGTATAACAAGATGCTTTTAATGCCCGTCAGAAGAGACGTGGAGGAAAGAGTGTTATAACAAGATGCTTTTAATGCCCCTTACAAGATATGTGGAGGTCAGAGTGGTATAACAAGACGCTTTTAATGCCCGTCAGAAGAGACGTGGAGGTCAGAGTGGTATAACAAGACTCTTTTAATGTCCCTTACAAGAGACGTGGAGGTCAGAGTGGTATAACAAGACGCTTTTAATGCCCGTCAGAAGAGACGTGGAGGTCAGAGTGTTATAACAAGATGCTTTTAATGCCCCCTACAAGAGACGTGGAGGTCAGTGTGGTATAACAAGACGCTTTTAATGCCCCTTACTAGAGACGTGGAGGTCAGAGTGGAATAACCAGATGCTTTCAATGCCCCTTACAAGAGACGTGGAGGTCAGAGTGGTATAACAAGATGCTTTTAATGCCCCTTACAAGACATGTGGAGGTCAGAGTGGTATAACAAGACGCTTTTAATGCCCCTTACAAGAGACGTGGAGGTCATATTGGTATAACAAGACGCTTTTAATGCCCCCCACAAGAGAGGTGGAGGTCAGAGTGGTATAACAAGACGCTTTGAATGCCCGTCAGAAGAGACGAGGAGGTCAGAGTGGTGTAACAAGACACTTTTAATGCCCGTCAGAAGAGATGTGGAGGTCAGAGTGGTATAACAAGACGCTTTTAATGCCCGTCAGAAGAGACGTGGAGGTCAGAGTGGTATAACAAGACGCTTTGAATGCCCGTCAGAAGAGACGTGGAGGTCAGAGTGGTATAACAAGATGCTTTTAATGCCCTTACAAGAGACGTGGAGGTTAAAGTGGTATAACAAGATGCTTTTAATGCCCCTTACAAGACATGTGGAGGTCAGAGTGGTATAACAAGACGCTTTTAATGCCCCTTACAAGAGACGTGGAGGTCAGAGTGGTATAACAAGACGCTTTTAATGCCCCTTACAAGAGAAGTGGAGGTCAGAGTGGTATAACAAGATGCTTTTAATGCCCCTTACAAGAGACGTGGAGGTCAGAGTGGTATATCAAGTCGCTTTTAATGCCCCTTACAAGAGACGTGGAGGTCAGAGTGGTATAACGAGACGCTTTTAATGCCCCTTGCAAGAGAAGTGGAGGTCAGAGTGGTATAACAAGACACTTTTATTGCCCCTTACAAGAGACGTGGAGGTCAGAGTGGTATAACAAGACGATTTCATGCCCCTTACAAGAGACGTGGAGGTCAGAGTGGTATAACAAGACGATTTTAATGCCTTTTACAAGCGATGTGGAGGTCAGAGTGGTATAACAAGACGCTTTTAAGGCCAGTCAGAAGAGACGTGGAGGTCAGAGTGGTATAACAAGACGCTTTAAATGCCCCTCACAAGAGACGTGGAGGTCAGAGTGGTATAACTAGATGCTTTTAATGCCCCTTACAAGAGATGTGGAGGTCAGAGTGGTATAAAAAGACGCTTTGAATGCCCGTCAGAAGAGACGAGGAGGTCAGAGTGGTGTAACAAGACACTTTTAATGCCCCTTACAAGAGATGTGGAGGTCAGAGTGGTATAACAAGACGCTTTTAATGCCCGTCAGAAGAGACGTGGAGGTCAGAGTGGTATAACAAGACGCTTTGAATGCCCTTTACAAGAGACGTGGAGGTCAGAGTGGTATAACAAGATGCTTTTAATGCCCCTTACAAGAGACGTGGAGGTTAAAGTGGTATAACAAGATGATTTTAATGCCCCTTAGAAGAGATGTGGAGGTCAGAGTGGTATAACAAGATGCTTTAATGCCCGTCAAAAGAGACGTGGAGGTCAGAGTTGTATAACAAGACGCTTTTAATGCCCCTTACAAGAGATGTGGAGGTCAGAGTAGTATGACAAGACGCTTTTAATGCCCGTCAGAAGAGACGTGGAGGTCAGAGTGGTAAAACAAGATACTTTTAATGCCCCTTACAAGAGACGTGGAGGTCACAGTGGTATAACAAGGTGCTTTTAATGCCCCTTACAAGAGATGTGTAGGTCAGAGTGGTATAACAAGACGCTTTTAATGCCCGTCAGAAGAGACGTGGAGGTCAGAGTGGTATAACAAGACGCTTTTAATGCCCGTCAGAAGAGGCGTGGAGGTCAGAGTGGTATAACCAGATCCTTTTAATGCCCCTTACAAGAGACGTGGAGGTCAGAGTGGTATAACAAGATGCTTTTAATGCCCCTTGCAAGACATGTGGAGGTCAGAGTGGTATAACAAGACGCTTTTAATGCCCCTTACAAGAGACGTGGAGCTCAGAGTGGTATAACAAGATGCTACTAATGCCCCTTACAAGAGAAGTGGAGGTCAGAGTGGTATAACAAGACGCTTTTAATGCCCCTTACAAGAGACATGGAGGTCAGAGTGGTATATCAAGTCGCTTTTAATGCCCCTTACAAGAGACGCGGAGGTCAGAGTGGTATAACGAGACGCTTTTAATGCTCCTTGCAAGAGAAGTGGAGGTCAGAATGGTATAACAATACACTTTTAATGCCCCTTACAAGAGACGTGGAGGTCAGAGTGGTATAACAAGACGATTTCATGCCCTTTACAAGAGACGTGGAGGTCAGAGTGGTATAACAAGACGCTTTTAATGCCTTTTACAAGAGATGTGGAGGTCAGAGTGGTATAACAAGACGCTTTTAAGGCCAGTCAGAAGAGACGTGGAGGTCAGAGTGGTATAACAAGACGCTTTAAATGCCCCTCACAAGAGACGTGGAGGTCAGAGTAGTATAACTAGATGCTTTTAATGCCCCTTACAAGAGATGTGGAGGTCAGAGTGGTATAACAAGACGCTTTGAATGCCCGTCAGAAGAGACGAGGAGGTCAGAGTGGTGTAACAAGACACTTTTAATGCCCCTTACAAGAGATGTGGAGGTCAGAGTGGTATAACAAGACGCTTTGAATGCCCTTTACAAGAGACGTGGAGATCAGAGTGGTAAAACAAGATGCTTTTAATGCCCCTTACAAGAGACGTGGAGGTCACAGTGGTATAACAAGGTGCTTTTAATGCCCCTTACAAGAGATGTGGAGGTCAGAGTGGTATAACAAGACGCTTTTAATGCCCGTCAGAAGAGACGTGGAGGTCAGAGTGGTAAAACAAGATGCTTTTAATGCCCCTTACAAGAGACTTGGAGGTCAGAGTGGTATAACAAGGTGCTTTTAATGCCCCTTACAAGAGATGTGGAGGTCAGAGTGGTATAACAAGACGATTTTAATGCCCGTCAGAAGAGACATGGAGGTCAGAGTGGTATAACAAGACTCTTTTAATGTGCCTTACAAGAGACGTGGAGGTCAGAGTGGTATAACAAGATGCTTTTAATGCCCGTCAGAAGAGACGTGGAGGAAAGAGTGTTATAACAAGATGCTTTTAATGCCCCTTACAAGATATGTGGAGGTCAGAGTGGTATAACAAGAAGCTTTTAATGCCCGTCAGAAGAGACGTGGAGGTCAGAGTGGTATAACAAGGCTCTTTTAATGTCCCTTACAAGAGACGTGGAGGTCAGAGTGGTATAACAAGACGCTTTTAATGCCCGTCAGAAGAGACGTGGAGGTCAGAGTGTTATAACAAGATGCTTTTAATGCCCCCTACAAGAGACGTGGAGGTCAGCGTGGTATAACAAGACGCTTTTAATGCCCCTTACTAGAGACGTGGAGGTCAGAGTGGAATAACCAGATGCTTTCAATGCCCCTTACAAGAGACGTGGAGGTCAGAGTGGTATAACAAGATGCTTTTAATGCCCCTTACAAGACATGTGGAGGTCAGAGTGGTATAACAAGACGCTTTTAATGCCCCTTACAAGAGACGTGGAGGTCAGAGTGGTATAACCAGATGCTTTTAATGCCCCTTACAAGAGACGTGGAGGTCAGAGTGGTATAACAAGATGCTTTTAATGCCCCTTACAAGACATGTGGAGGTCAGAGTGGTATAACAAGACACTTTTAATGCCCCTTACAAGAGACGTGGAGCTCAGAGTGGTATAACAAGATGCTACTAATGCCCCTTACAAGAGAAGTGGAGGTCAGAGTGGTATAACAAGACGCTTTTAATGCCCCTTACAAGAGACGTGGAGGTCAGAGTGGTATATCAAGTCGCTTTTAATGCCCCTTACAAGAGACGTGGAGGTCAGAGTGGTATAACGAGACGCTTTTAATGCCCCTTACAAGAGATGTTGAGGTCAGAGAGGTATAACAAGACGCTTTTAATGCCCCGTCAGAAGAGAAGTGGAGGTCAGAGTGGTATAACAAGACACTTTTAATGCCCCTTACAAGAGACGTGGAGGTCAGATTGGTATAACAAGACGATTTCATGCCCCTTACAAGAGACGTGGAGGTCAGAGTGGTATAACCAGACGCTTTTAATGCCTTTTACAAGAGATGTGGAGGTCAGAGTGGTATAACAAGACGCTTTTAAGGCCAGTCAGAAGAGACGTGGAGGTCAGAGTGGTATAACAAGACGCTTTAAATGCCCCTCACAAGAGACGTGGAGGTCAGAGTGGTATAACTAGATGCTTTTAATGCCCCTTACAAGAGATGTGGAGGTCAGAGTGGTATAACAAGACGCTTTGAATGCCCGTCAGAAGAGACGAGGAGGTCAGAGTGGTGTAACAAGACACTTTTAATGCCCCTTACAAGAGATGTGGAGGTCAGAGTGGTATAAAAAGACGCTTTTAATGCCCGTCAGAAGAGACGTGGAGGTCAGAGTGGTATAACAAGACGCTTTGAATGCCCTTTACAAGAGACGTGGAGGTCAGAGTGGTATAACAAGATGCTTTTAATGCCCCTTACAAGAGACGTGGAGGTTAAAGTGGTATAACAAGATGCTTTTAATGCCCCTTACAAGAGATGTGGAGGTCAGAGTGGTATAACAAGATGCTTTTAATGCCCGTCAAAAGAGACGTGGAGGTCAGAGTGGTATAACAAGACGCTTTTAATGCCACTTACAAGAGATGTGGAGGTCAGAGTGGTATAACAAGATGCTTTTAATGCCCCTTACAAGACATGTGGAGGTCAGAGTGGTATAACAAGACGCTTTTAATGCCCCTTACAAGAGACGTGGAGCTCAGAGTGGTATAACAAGATGCTACTAATGCCCCTTACAAGAGAAGTGGAGGTCAGAGTGGTATAACAAGACGCTTTTAATGCCCCTTACAAGAGACATGGAGGTCAGAGTGGTATATCAAGTCGCTTTTAATGCCCCTTACAAGAGACGCGGAGGTCAGAGTGGTATAACGAGACGCTTTTAATGCTCCTTGCAAGAGAAGTGGAGGTCAGAATGGTATAACAATACACTTTTAATGCCCCTTACAAGAGACGTGGAGGTCAGAGTGGTATAACAAGACGATTTCATGCCCCTTACAAGAGACGTGGAGGTCAGAGTGGTATAACAAGACGCTTTTAATGCCTTTTACAAGAGATGTGGAGGTCAGAGTGGTATAACAAGACGCTTTTAAGGCCAGTCAGAAGAGACGTGGAGGTCAGAGTGGTATAACAAGACGCTTTAAATGCCCCTCACAAGAGACGTGGAGGTCAGAGTAGTATAACTAGATGCTTTTAATGCCCCTTACAAGAGATGTGGAGGTCAGAGTGGTATAACAAGACGCTTTGAATGCCCGTCAGAAGAGACGAGGAGGTCAGAGTTGTGTAACAAGACACTTTTAATGCCCCTTACAAGAGATGTGGAGGTCAGAGTGGTATAACAAGACGCTTTGAATGCCCTTTACAAGAGACGTGGAGGTCAGAGTGGTAAAACAAGATGCTTTTAATGCCCCTTACAAGAGACGTGGAGGTCACAGTGGTATAACAAGGTGCTTTTAATGCCCCTTACAAGAGATGTGGAGGTCAGAGTGGTATAACAAGACGCTTTTAATGCCCGTCAGAAGAGACGTGGAGGTCAGAGTGGTAAAACAAGATGCTTTTAATGCCCCTTACAAGAGACTTGGAGGTCAGAGTGGTATAACAAGGTGCTTTTAATGCCCCTTACAAGAGATGTGGAGGTCAGAGTGGTATAACAAGACGATTTTAATGCCCGTCAGAAGAGACATGGAGGTCAGAGTGGTATAACAAGACTCTTTTAATGTGCCTTACAAGAGACGTGGAGGTCAGAGTGGTATAACAAGATGCTTTTAATGCCCGTCAGAAGAGACGTGGAGGAAAGAGTGTTATAACAAGATGCTTTTAATGCCCCTTACAAGATATGTGGAGGTCAGAGTGGTATAACAAGACGCTTTTAATGCCCGTCAGAAGAGACGTGGAGGTCAGAGTGGTATAACAAGACTCTTTTAATGTCCCTTACAAGAGACGTGGAGGTCAGAGTGGTATAACAAGACGCTTTTAATGCCCGTCAGAAGAGACGTGGAGGTCAGAGTGTTATAACAAGATGCTTTTAATGCCCCCTACAAGAGACGTGGAGGTCAGTGTGGTATAACAAGACGCTTTTAATGCCCCTTACTAGAGACGTGGAGGTCAGAGTGGAATAACCAGATGCTTTCAATGCCCCTTACAAGAGACGTGGAGGTCAGAGTGGTATAACAAGATGCTTTTAATGCCCCTTACAAGACATGTGGAGGTCAGAGTGGTATAACAAGACGCTTTTAATGCCCCTTACAAGAGACGTGGAGGTCATATTGGTATAACAAGACGCTTTTAATGCCCCCCACAAGAGAGGTGGAGGTCAGAGTGGTATAACAAGACGCTTTGAATGCCCGTCAGAAGAGACGAGGAGGTCAGAGTGGTGTAACAAGACACTTTTAATGCCCGTCAGAAGAGATGTGGAGGTCAGAGTGGTATAACAAGACGCTTTTAATGCCCGTCAGAAGAGACGTGGAGGTCAGAGTGGTATAACAAGACGCTTTGAATGCCCGTCAGAAGAGACGTGGAGGTCAGAGTGGTATAACAAGATGCTTTTAATGCCCTTACAAGAGACGTGGAGGTTAAAGTGGTATAACAAGATGCTTTTAATGCCCCTTACAAGACATGTGGAGGTCAGAGTGGTATAACAAGACGCTTTTAATGCCCCTTACAAGAGACGTGGAGGTCAGAGTGGTATAACAAGACGCTTTTAATGCCCCTTACAAGAGAAGTGGAGGTCAGAGTGGTATAACAAGATGCTTTTAATGCCCCTTACAAGAGACGTGGAGGTCAGAGTGGTATATCAAGTCGCTTTTAATGCCCCTTACAAGAGACGTGGAGGTCAGAGTGGTATAACGAGACGCTTTTAATGCCCCTTGCAAGAGAAGTGGAGGTCAGAGTGGTATAACAAGACACTTTTATTGCCCCTTACAAGAGACGTGGAGGTCAGAGTGGTATAACAAGACGATTTCATGCCCCTTACAAGAGACGTGGAGGTCAGAGTGGTATAACAAGACGATTTTAATGCCTTTTACAAGAGATGTGGAGGTCAGAGTGGTATAACAAGACGCTTTTAAGGCCAGTCAGAAGAGACGTGGAGGTCAGAGTGGTATAACAAGACGCTTTAAATGCCCCTCACAAGAGACGTGGAGGTCAGAGTGGTATAACTAGATGCTTTTAATGCCCCTTACAAGAGATGTGGAGGTCAGAGTGGTATAAAAAGACGCTTTGAATGCCCGTCAGAAGAGACGAGGAGGTCAGAGTGGTGTAACAAGACACTTTTAATGCCCCTTACAAGAGATGTGGAGGTCAGAGTGGTATAACAAGACGCTTTTAATGCCCGTCAGAAGAGACGTGGAGGTCAGAGTGGTATAACAAGACGCTTTGAATGCCCTTTACAAGAGACGTGGAGGTCAGAGTGGTATAACAAGATGCTTTTAATGCCCCTTACAAGAGACGTGGAGGTTAAAGTGGTATAACAAGATGATTTTAATGCCCCTTAGAAGAGATGTGGAGGTCAGAGTGGTATAACAAGATGCTTTAATGCCCGTCAAAAGAGACGTGGAGGTCAGAGTTGTATAACAAGACGCTTTTAATGCCCCTTACAAGAGATGTGGAGGTCAGAGTAGTATGACAAGACGCTTTTAATGCCCGTCAGAAGAGACGTGGAGGTCAGAGTGGTAAAACAAGATACTTTTAATGCCCCTTACAAGAGACGTGGAGGTCACAGTGGTATAACAAGGTGCTTTTAATGCCCCTTACAAGAGATGTGTAGGTCAGAGTGGTATAACAAGACGCTTTTAATGCCCGTCAGAAGAGACGTGGAGGTCAGAGTGGTATAACAAGACGCTTTTAATGCCCGTCAGAAGAGGCGTGGAGGTCAGAGTGGTATAACCAGATCCTTTTAATGCCCCTTACAAGAGACGTGGAGGTCAGAGTGGTATAACAAGATGCTTTTAATGCCCCTTGCAAGACATGTGGAGGTCAGAGTGGTATAACAAGACGCTTTTAATGCCCCTTACAAGAGACGTGGAGCTCAGAGTGGTATAACAAGATGCTACTAATGCCCCTTACAAGAGAAGTGGAGGTCAGAGTGGTATAACAAGACGCTTTTAATGCCCCTTACAAGAGACATGGAGGTCAGAGTGGTATATCAAGTCGCTTTTAATGCCCCTTACAAGAGACGCGGAGGTCAGAGTGGTATAACGAGACGCTTTTAATGCTCCTTGCAAGAGAAGTGGAGGTCAGAATGGTATAACAATACACTTTTAATGCCCCTTACAAGAGACGTGGAGGTCAGAGTGGTATAACAAGACGATTTCATGCCCTTTACAAGAGACGTGGAGGTCAGAGTGGTATAACAAGACGCTTTTAATGCCTTTTACAAGAGATGTGGAGGTCAGAGTGGTATAACAAGACGCTTTTAAGGCCAGTCAGAAGAGACGTGGAGGTCAGAGTGGTATAACAAGACGCTTTAAATGCCCCTCACAAGAGACGTGGAGGTCAGAGTAGTATAACTAGATGCTTTTAATGCCCCTTACAAGAGATGTGGAGGTCAGAGTGGTATAACAAGACGCTTTGAATGCCCGTCAGAAGAGACGAGGAGGTCAGAGTGGTGTAACAAGACACTTTTAATGCCCCTTACAAGAGATGTGGAGGTCAGAGTGGTATAACAAGACGCTTTGAATGCCCTTTACAAGAGACGTGGAGGTCAGAGTGGTAAAACAAGATGCTTTTAATGCCCCTTACAAGAGACGTGGAGGTCACAGTGGTATAACAAGGTGCTTTTAATGCCCCTTACAAGAGATGTGGAGGTCAGAGTGGTATAACAAGACGCTTTTAATGCCCGTCAGAAGAGACGTGGAGGTCAGAGTGGTAAAACAAGATGCTTTTAATGCCCCTTACAAGAGACTTGGAGGTCAGAGTGGTATAACAAGGTGCTTTTAATGCCCCTTACAAGAGATGTGGAGGTCAGAGTGGTATAACAAGACGATTTTAATGCCCGTCAGAAGAGACATGGAGGTCAGAGTGGTATAACAAGACTCTTTTAATGTGCCTTACAAGAGACGTGGAGGTCAGAGTGGTATAACAAGATGCTTTTAATGCCCGTCAGAAGAGACGTGGAGGAAAGAGTGTTATAACAAGATGCTTTTAATGCCCCTTACAAGATATGTGGAGGTCAGAGTGGTATAACAAGACGCTTTTAATGCCCGTCAGAAGAGACGTGGAGGTCAGAGTGGTATAACAAGGCTCTTTTAATGTCCCTTACAAGAGACGTGGAGGTCAGAGTGGTATAACAAGACGCTTTTAATGCCCGTCAGAAGAGACGTGGAGGTCAGAGTGTTATAACAAGATGCTTTTAATGCCCCCTACAAGAGACGTGGAGGTCAGCGTGGTATAACAAGACGCTTTTAATGCCCCTTACTAGAGACGTGGAGGTCAGAGTGGAATAACCAGATGCTTTCAATGCCCCTTACAAGAGACGTGGAGGTCAGAGTGGTATAACAAGATGCTTTTAATGCCCCTTACAAGACATGTGGAGGTCAGAGTGGTATAACAAGACGCTTTTAATGCCCCTTACAAGAGACGTGGAGGTCAGAGTGGTATAACCAGATGCTTTTAATGCCCCTTACAAGAGACGTGGAGGTCAGAGTGGTATAACAAGATGCTTTTAATGCCCCTTACAAGACATGTGGAGGTCAGAGTGGTATAACAAGACACTTTTAATGCCCCTTACAAGAGACGTGGAGCTCAGAGTGGTATAACAAGATGCTACTAATGCCCCTTACAAGAGAAGTGGAGGTCAGAGTGGTATAACAAGACGCTTTTAATGCCCCTTACAAGAGACGTGGAGGTCAGAGTGGTATATCAAGTCGCTTTTAATGCCCCTTACAAGAGACGTGGAGGTCAGAGTGGTATAACGAGACGCTTTTAATGCCCCTTACAAGAGATGTTGAGGTCAGAGAGGTATAACAAGACGCTTTTAATGCCCCGTCAGAAGAGAAGTGGAGGTCAGAGTGGTATAACAAGACACTTTTAATGCCCCTTACAAGAGACGTGGAGGTCAGATTGGTATAACAAGACGATTTCATGCCCCTTACAAGAGACGTGGAGGTCAGAGTGGTATAACCAGACGCTTTTAATGCCTTTTACAAGAGATGTGGAGGTCAGAGTGGTATAACAAGACGCTTTTAAGGCCAGTCAGAAGAGACGTGGAGGTCAGAGTGGTATAACAAGACGCTTTAAATGCCCCTCACAAGAGACGTGGAGGTCAGAGTGGTATAACTAGATGCTTTTAATGCCCCTTACAAGAGATGTGGAGGTCAGAGTGGTATAACAAGACGCTTTGAATGCCCGTCAGAAGAGACGAGGAGGTCAGAGTGGTGTAACAAGACACTTTTAATGCCCCTTACAAGAGATGTGGAGGTCAGAGTGGTATAAAAAGACGCTTTTAATGCCCGTCAGAAGAGACGTGGAGGTCAGAGTGGTATAACAAGACGCTTTGAATGCCCTTTACAAGAGACGTGGAGGTCAGAGTGGTATAACAAGATGCTTTTAATGCCCCTTACAAGAGACGTGGAGGTTAAAGTGGTATAACAAGATGCTTTTAATGCCCCTTACAAGAGATGTGGAGGTCAGAGTGGTATAACAAGATGCTTTTAATGCCCGTCAAAAGAGACGTGGAGGTCAGAGTGGTATAACAAGACGCTTTTAATGCCACTTACAAGAGATGTGGAGGTCAGAGTGGTATAACAAGATGCTTTTAATGCCCCTTACAAGACATGTGGAGGTCAGAGTGGTATAACAAGACGCTTTTAATGCCCCTTACAAGAGACGTGGAGCTCAGAGTGGTATAACAAGATGCTACTAATGCCCCTTACAAGAGAAGTGGAGGTCAGAGTGGTATAACAAGACGCTTTTAATGCCCCTTACAAGAGACATGGAGGTCAGAGTGGTATATCAAGTCGCTTTTAATGCCCCTTACAAGAGACGCGGAGGTCAGAGTGGTATAACGAGACGCTTTTAATGCTCCTTGCAAGAGAAGTGGAGGTCAGAATGGTATAACAATACACTTTTAATGCCCCTTACAAGAGACGTGGAGGTCAGAGTGGTATAACAAGACGATTTCATGCCCCTTACAAGAGACGTGGAGGTCAGAGTGGTATAACAAGACGCTTTTAATGCCTTTTACAAGAGATGTGGAGGTCAGAGTGGTATAACAAGACGCTTTTAAGGCCAGTCAGAAGAGACGTGGAGGTCAGAGTGGTATAACAAGACGCTTTAAATGCCCCTCACAAGAGACGTGGAGGTCAGAGTAGTATAACTAGATGCTTTTAATGCCCCTTACAAGAGATGTGGAGGTCAGAGTGGTATAACAAGACGCTTTGAATGCCCGTCAGAAGAGACGAGGAGGTCAGAGTTGTGTAACAAGACACTTTTAATGCCCCTTACAAGAGATGTGGAGGTCAGAGTGGTATAACAAGACGCTTTGAATGCCCTTTACAAGAGACGTGGAGGTCAGAGTGGTAAAACAAGATGCTTTTAATGCCCCTTACAAGAGACGTGGAGGTCACAGTGGTATAACAAGGTGCTTTTAATGCCCCTTACAAGAGATGTGGAGGTCAGAGTGGTATAACAAGACGCTTTTAATGCCCGTCAGAAGAGACGTGGAGGTCAGAGTGGTAAAACAAGATGCTTTTAATGCCCCTTACAAGAGACTTGGAGGTCAGAGTGGTATAACAAGGTGCTTTTAATGCCCCTTACAAGAGATGTGGAGGTCAGAGTGGTATAACAAGACGATTTTAATGCCCGTCAGAAGAGACATGGAGGTCAGAGTGGTATAACAAGACTCTTTTAATGTGCCTTACAAGAGACGTGGAGGTCAGAGTGGTATAACAAGATGCTTTTAATGCCCGTCAGAAGAGACGTGGAGGAAAGAGTGTTATAACAAGATGCTTTTAATGCCCCTTACAAGATATGTGGAGGTCAGAGTGGTATAACAAGACGCTTTTAATGCCCGTCAGAAGAGACGTGGAGGTCAGAGTGGTATAACAAGACTCTTTTAATGTCCCTTACAAGAGACGTGGAGGTCAGAGTGGTATAACAAGACGCTTTTAATGCCCGTCAGAAGAGACGTGGAGGTCAGAGTGTTATAACAAGATGCTTTTAATGCCCCCTACAAGAGACGTGGAGGTCAGTGTGGTATAACAAGACGCTTTTAATGCCCCTTACTAGAGACGTGGAGGTCAGAGTGGAATAACCAGATGCTTTCAATGCCCCTTACAAGAGACGTGGAGGTCAGAGTGGTATAACAAGATGCTTTTAATGCCCCTTACAAGACATGTGGAGGTCAGAGTGGTATAACAAGACGCTTTTAATGCCCCTTACAAGAGACGTGGAGGTCATATTGGTATAACAAGACGCTTTTAATGCCCCCCACAAGAGAGGTGGAGGTCAGAGTGGTATAACAAGACGCTTTGAATGCCCGTCAGAAGAGACGAGGAGGTCAGAGTGGTGTAACAAGACACTTTTAATGCCCGTCAGAAGAGATGTGGAGGTCAGAGTGGTATAACAAGACGCTTTTAATGCCCGTCAGAAGAGACGTGGAGGTCAGAGTGGTATAACAAGACGCTTTGAATGCCCGTCAGAAGAGACGTGGAGGTCAGAGTGGTATAACAAGATGCTTTTAATGCCCTTACAAGAGACGTGGAGGTTAAAGTGGTATAACAAGATGCTTTTAATGCCCCTTACAAGACATGTGGAGGTCAGAGTGGTATAACAAGACGCTTTTAATGCCCCTTACAAGAGACGTGGAGGTCAGAGTGGTATAACAAGACGCTTTTAATGCCCCTTACAAGAGAAGTGGAGGTCAGAGTGGTATAACAAGATGCTTTTAATGCCCCTTACAAGAGACGTGGAGGTCAGAGTGGTATATCAAGTCGCTTTTAATGCCCCTTACAAGAGACGTGGAGGTCAGAGTGGTATAACGAGACGCTTTTAATGCCCCTTGCAAGAGAAGTGGAGGTCAGAGTGGTATAACAAGACACTTTTATTGCCCCTTACAAGAGACGTGGAGGTCAGAGTGGTATAACAAGACGATTTCATGCCCCTTACAAGAGACGTGGAGGTCAGAGTGGTATAACAAGACGATTTTAATGCCTTTTACAAGAGATGTGGAGGTCAGAGTGGTATAACAAGACGCTTTTAAGGCCAGTCAGAAGAGACGTGGAGGTCAGAGTGGTATAACAAGACGCTTTAAATGCCCCTCACAAGAGACGTGGAGGTCAGAGTGGTATAACTAGATGCTTTTAATGCCCCTTACAAGAGATGTGGAGGTCAGAGTGGTATAAAAAGACGCTTTGAATGCCCGTCAGAAGAGACGAGGAGGTCAGAGTGGTGTAACAAGACACTTTTAATGCCCCTTACAAGAGATGTGGAGGTCAGAGTGGTATAACAAGACGCTTTTAATGCCCGTCAGAAGAGACGTGGAGGTCAGAGTGGTATAACAAGACGCTTTGAATGCCCTTTACAAGAGACGTGGAGGTCAGAGTGGTATAACAAGATGCTTTTAATGCCCCTTACAAGAGACGTGGAGGTTAAAGTGGTATAACAAGATGATTTTAATGCCCCTTAGAAGAGATGTGGAGGTCAGAGTGGTATAACAAGATGCTTTAATGCCCGTCAAAAGAGACGTGGAGGTCAGAGTTGTATAACAAGACGCTTTTAATGCCCCTTACAAGAGATGTGGAGGTCAGAGTAGTATAACAAGACGCTTTTAATGCCCGTCAGAAGAGACGTGGAGGTCAGAGTGGTAAAACAAGATACTTTTAATGCCCCTTACAAGAGACGTGGAGGTCACAGTGGTATAACAAGGTGCTTTTAATGCCCCTTACAAGAGATGTGTAGGTCAGAGTGGTATAACAAGACGCTTTTAATGCCCGTCAGAAGAGACGTGGAGGTCAGAGTGGTATAACAAGACGCTTTTAATGCCCGTCAGAAGAGGCGTGGAGGTCAGAGTGGTATAACCAGATCCTTTTAATGCCCCTTACAAGAGACGTGGAGGTCAGAGTGGTATAACAAGATGCTTTTAATGCCCCTTGCAAGACATGTGGAGGTCAGAGTGGTATAACAAGACGCTTTTAATGCCCCTTACAAGAGACGTGGAGCTCAGAGTGGTATAACAAGATGCTACTAATGCCCCTTACAAGAGAAGTGGAGGTCAGAGTGGTATAACAAGACGCTTTTAATGCCCCTTACAAGAGACATGGAGGTCAGAGTGGTATATCAAGTCGCTTTTAATGCCCCTTACAAGAGACGCGGAGGTCAGAGTGGTATAACGAGACGCTTTTAATGCTCCTTGCAAGAGAAGTGGAGGTCAGAATGGTATAACAATACACTTTTAATGCCCCTTACAAGAGACGTGGAGGTCAGAGTGGTATAACAAGACGATTTCATGCCCTTTACAAGAGACGTGGAGGTCAGAGTGGTATAACAAGACGCTTTTAATGCCTTTTACAAGAGATGTGGAGGTCAGAGTGGTATAACAAGACGCTTTTAAGGCCAGTCAGAAGAGACGTGGAGGTCAGAGTGGTATAACAAGACGCTTTAAATGCCCCTCACAAGAGACGTGGAGGTCAGAGTAGTATAACTAGATGCTTTTAATGCCCCTTACAAGAGATGTGGAGGTCAGAGTGGTATAACAAGACGCTTTGAATGCCCGTCAGAAGAGACGAGGAGGTCAGAGTGGTGTAACAAGACACTTTTAATGCCCCTTACAAGAGATGTGGAGGTCAGAGTGGTATAACAAGACGCTTTGAATGCCCTTTACAAGAGACGTGGAGGTCAGAGTGGTAAAACAAGATGCTTTTAATGCCCCTTACAAGAGACGTGGAGGTCACAGTGGTATAACAAGGTGCTTTTAATGCCCCTTACAAGAGATGTGGAGGTCAGAGTGGTATAACAAGACGCTTTTAATGCCCGTCAGAAGAGACGTGGAGGTCAGAGTGGTAAAACAAGATGCTTTTAATGCCCCTTACAAGAGACTTGGAGGTCAGAGTGGTATAACAAGGTGCTTTTAATGCCCCTTACAAGAGATGTGGAGGTCAGAGTGGTATAACAAGACGATTTTAATGCCCGTCAGAAGAGACATGGAGGTCAGAGTGGTATAACAAGACTCTTTTAATGTGCCTTACAAGAGACGTGGAGGTCAGAGTGGTATAACAAGATGCTTTTAATGCCCGTCAGAAGAGACGTGGAGGAAAGAGTGTTATAACAAGATGCTTTTAATGCCCCTTACAAGATATGTGGAGGTCAGAGTGGTATAACAAGACGCTTTTAATGCCCGTCAGAAGAGACGTGGAGGTCAGAGTGGTATAACAAGGCTCTTTTAATGTCCCTTACAAGAGACGTGGAGGTCAGAGTGGTATAACAAGACGCTTTTAATGCCCGTCAGAAGAGACGTGGAGGTCAGAGTGTTATAACAAGATGCTTTTAATGCCCCCTACAAGAGACGTGGAGGTCAGCGTGGTATAACAAGACGCTTTTAATGCCCCTTACTAGAGACGTGGAGGTCAGAGTGGAATAACCAGATGCTTTCAATGCCCCTTACAAGAGACGTGGAGGTCAGAGTGGTATAACAAGATGCTTTTAATGCCCCTTACAAGACATGTGGAGGTCAGAGTGGTATAACAAGACGCTTTTAATGCCCCTTACAAGAGACGTGGAGGTCAGAGTGGTATAACCAGATGCTTTTAATGCCCCTTACAAGAGACGTGGAGGTCAGAGTGGTATAACAAGATGCTTTTAATGCCCCTTACAAGACATGTGGAGGTCAGAGTGGTATAACAAGACACTTTTAATGCCCCTTACAAGAGACGTGGAGCTCAGAGTGGTATAACAAGATGCTACTAATGCCCCTTACAAGAGAAGTGGAGGTCAGAGTGGTATAACAAGACGCTTTTAATGCCCCTTACAAGAGACGTGGAGGTCAGAGTGGTATATCAAGTCGCTTTTAATGCCCCTTACAAGAGACGTGGAGGTCAGAGTGGTATAACGAGACGCTTTTAATGCCCCTTACAAGAGATGTTGAGGTCAGAGAGGTATAACAAGACGCTTTTAATGCCCCGTCAGAAGAGAAGTGGAGGTCAGAGTGGTATAACAAGACACTTTTAATGCCCCTTACAAGAGACGTGGAGGTCAGATTGGTATAACAAGACGATTTCATGCCCCTTACAAGAGACGTGGAGGTCAGAGTGGTATAACCAGACGCTTTTAATGCCTTTTACAAGAGATGTGGAGGTCAGAGTGGTATAACAAGACGCTTTTAAGGCCAGTCAGAAGAGACGTGGAGGTCAGAGTGGTATAACAAGACGCTTTAAATGCCCCTCACAAGAGACGTGGAGGTCAGAGTGGTATAACTAGATGCTTTTAATGCCCCTTACAAGAGATGTGGAGGTCAGAGTGGTATAACAAGACGCTTTGAATGCCCGTCAGAAGAGACGAGGAGGTCAGAGTGGTGTAACAAGACACTTTTAATGCCCCTTACAAGAGATGTGGAGGTCAGAGTGGTATAACAAGACGCTTTTAATGCCCGTCAGAAGAGACGTGGAGGTCAGAGTGGTATAACAAGACGCTTTGAATGCCCTTTACAAGAGACGTGGAGGTCAGAGTGGTATAACAAGATGCTTTTAATGCCCCTTACAAGAGACGTGGAGGTTAAAGTGGTATAACAAGATGCTTTTAATGCCCCTTACAAGAGATGTGGAGGTCAGAGTGTTATAACAAGATGCTTTTAATGCCCGTCAAAAGAGACGTGGAGGTCAGAGTGGTATAACAAGACGCTTTTAATGCCACTTACAAGAGATGTGGAGGTCAGAGTGGTATAACAAGATGCTTTTAATGCCCCTTACAAGACATGTGGAGGTCAGAGTGGTATAACAAGACGCTTTTAATGCCCCTTACAAGAGACGTGGAGCTCAGAGTGGTATAACAAGATGCTACTAATGCCCCTTACAAGAGAAGTGGAGGTCAGAGTGGTATAACAAGACGCTTTTAATGCCCCTTACAAGAGACGTGGAGGTCAGAGTGGTATATCAAGTCGCTTTTAATGCCCCTTACAAGAGACGTGGAGGTCAGAGTGGTATAACGAGACGCTTTGAATGCCCCTTGCAAGAGAAGTGGAGGTCAGAGTGGTATAACAAGACACTTTTAATGCCCCTTACAAGAGACGTGGAGGTCAGAGTGGTATAACAAGACGATTTCATGCCCCTTACAAGAGACGTGGAGGTCAGAGTGGTATAACAAGACGCTTTTAATGCCTTTTACAAGAGATGTGGAGGTCAGAGTGGTATAACAAGACGCTTTTAAGGCCAGTCAGAAGAGACGTGGAGGTCAGAGTGGTATAACAAGACGCTTTAAATGCCCCTCACAAGAGACGTGGAGGTCAGAGTGGTATAACTAGATGCTTTTAATGCCCCTTACAAGAGATGTGGAGGTCAGAGTGGTATAACAAGACGCTTTGAATGCCCGTCAGAAGAGACGAGGAGGTCAGAGTGGTGTAACAAGACACTTTTAATGCCCCTTACAAGAGATGTGGAGGTCAGAGTGGTATAACAAGACGCTTTTAATGCCCGTCAGAAGAGACGTGGAGGTCAGAGTGGTATAACAAGACGCTTTGAATGCCCTTTACAAGAGACGTGGAGGTCAGAGTGGTATAACAAGATGCTTTTAATGCCCTTACAAGAGACGTGGAGGTTAAAGTGGTATAACAAAATGCTTTTAATGCCCCTTACAAGAGATGTGGAGGTCAGAGTGGTATAACAAGATGCTTTTAATGCCCGTCAAAAGAGACGTGGAGGTCAGAGTGGTATAACAAGACGCTTTTAATGCCCCTTACAAGAGATGTGGAGGTCAGAGTGGTATAACAAGGTGCTTTTAATGCCCCTTACAAGAGATGTGGAGGTCAGAGTGGTATAACAAGACGATTTTAATGCCCGTCAGAAGAGACATGGAGGTCAGAGTGGTATAACAAGACTCTTTTAATGTGCCTTACAAGAGATGTGGAGGTCAGAGTGGTATAACAAGACGCTTTTAATGCCCGTCAGAAGAGACGTGGAGGTAAGAGTGTTATAACAATATGCTTTTAATGCCCCTTACAAGATATGTGGAGGTCAGAGTGGTATAACAAGACGCTTTTAATGCCCGTCAGAAGAGACGTGGAGGTCAGAGTGGTATAACAAGACTCTTTTAATGTCCCTTACAAGAGACGTGGAGGTCAGAGTGGTATAACAAGACGCTTTTAATGCCTGTCAGAAGAGACGTGGAGGTCAGAGTGTTATAACACGATGCTTTTAATGCCCCTTACAAGAGATGTGGAGGTCAGCGTGGTATAACAAGACGCTTTTAATGCCCCTTACAAGAGACGTGGAGGTCAGAGTGGAATAACCAGATGCTTTCAATGCCCTTTACAAGAGACGTGGAGGTCAGAGTGGTATAACAAGATGCTTTTAATGCCCCTTACAAGACATGTGGAGGTCAGAGTGGTATAACAAGACGCTTTTAATGCCCCTTACAAGAGACGTGGAGGTCAGAGTGGTATAACAAGACGCTTTAAATGCCTGTCAGAAGAGACGTGGAGGTCAGAGTGGTATAACCAGATGCTTTTAAAGCCCCTTACAAGAGACGTGGAGGTCCGAGTGGTATAACAAGATGCTTTTAATGCCCCTTACAAGACATGTGGAGGTCAGAGTGGTATAACAAGACACTTTTAATGCCCCTTACAAGAGACGTGGAGCTCAGAGTGGTATAACAAGATGCTACTAATGCCCCTTACAAGAGAAGTGGAGGTCAGAGTGGTATAACAAGACGCTTTTAATGCCCCTTACAAGAGACGTGGAGGTCAGAGTGGTATATCAAGTCGCTTTTAATGCCCCTTACAAGAGACGTGGAGGTCGGAGTGGTATAACGAGACGCTTTTAATGCCCCTTACAAGAGATGTTGAGGTCAGAGAGGTATAACAAGACGCTTTTAATGCCCCGTCAGAAGAGAAGTGGAGGTCAGAGTGTTATAACAAGACACTTTTAATGCCCCTTACAAGAGACGTGGAGGTCAGAGTGGTATAACAAGACGATTTCATGCCCCTTACAAGAGACGTGGAGGTCAGAGTGGTATAACAAGACGCTTTTAATGCATTTTACAAGAGATGTGGAGGTCAGAGTGGTATAACAAGACGCTTTTAAGGCCAGTCAGAAGAGACGTGGAGGTCAGAGTGGTATTACAAGACGCTTTAAATGCCCCTCACAAGAGACGTGGAGGTCAGAGTGGTATAACTAGATGCTTTTAATGCCCCTTACAAGAGATGTGGAGGTCAGAGTGGTATAACAAGACGCTTTGAATGCCCGTCAGAAGAGACGAGGAGGTCAGAGTGGTGTAACAAGACACTTTTAATGCCCCTTACAAGAGATGTGGAGGTCAGAGTGGTATAACAAGACGCTTTTAATGCCCGTCAGAAGAGACGTGGAGGTCAGAGTGGTATAACAAGACGCTTTGAATGCCCTTTACAAGAGACGTGGAGGTCAGAGTGGTATAACAAGATACTTTTAATGCCCCTTACAAGAGACGTGGAGGTTAAAGTGGTATAACAAGATGCTTTTAATGCCCCTTACAAGAGATGTGGAGGTCAGAGTGGTATAACAAGATGCTTTTAATGCCCGTCAAAAGAGACGTGGAGGTCAGAGTGGTATAACAAGACGCTTTTAATACCACTTACAAGAGATGTGGAGGTCAGAGTGGTATAACAAGACGCTTTTAATGCCCGTCAGAAGAGACGTGGAGGTCAGAGTGGTAAAACAAGATGCTTTTAATGCCCCTTTCAAGAGACGTGGAGGTCACAGTGGTATAACAAGGTGCTTTTAATGCCCCTTACAAGAGATGTGGAGGTCAGAGTGGTATAACAAGACGCTTTTAATGCCCGTCAGAAGAGACGAGGAGGTCAGAGTGGTGTAACAAGACACTTTTAATGCCCCTTACAAGAGATGTGGAGGTCAGAGTGGTATAACAAGACGCTTTTAATGCCCGTCAGAAGAGACGTGGAGGTCAGAGTGGTATAACAAGACGCTTTGAATGCCCTTTACAAGAGACGTGGAGGTCAGAGTGGTATAACAAGATGCTTTTAATGCCCCTTACAAGAGACGTGGAGGTTAAAGTGGTATAACAAGATGCTTTTAATGCCCCTTACAAGAGATGTGGAGGTCAGAGTGGTATAACAAGACGCTTTTAATGCCCGTCAGAAGAGACGTGGAGGTCAGAGTGGTAAAACAAGATGCTTTTAATGCCCCTTACAAGAGAAGTGGAGGTCACAGTGGTATAACAAGGTGCTTTTAATGCCCCTTACAAGAGATGTGGAGGTCAGAGTGGTATAACAAGACGCTTTTAATGCCCGTCAGAAGAGACGTGGAGGTCAGAGTGGTAAAACAAGATGCTTTTAATGCCCCTTACAAGAGACGTGGAGGTCAGAGTGGTATAACAAGGTGCTTTTAATGCCCCTTACAAGAGATGTGGAGGTCAGAGTGGTATAACAAGATGCTTTTAATGCCCGTCAGAAGAGACATGGAGGTCAGAGTGGTATAACAAGACTCTTTTAATGTGCATTTCAAGAGAAGTGGAGGTCAGAGTGGTATAACAAGACGCTTTTAATGCCCGTCAGAAGAGACGTGGAGGTAAGAGTGTTATAACAAGATGTTTTTAATGCCCCTTACAAGATACGTGGAGGTCAGAGTGGTATAACAAGACACTTTTAATGCCCGTCAGAAGAAACGTGGAGGTCAGAGTGGTATAACAAGACTCTTTTAATGTCCCTTACATGAGACGTGGAGGTCAGAGTGGTATAACAAGACGCTTTTAATGCCCGTCAGAAGGGACGTGGAGGTCAGAGTGTTATAACAAGATGCTTTTAATGCCCCTTACATGAGACGTGGAGGTCAGCGTGGTATAACAAGACGCTTTTAATGCCCCTTACAAGAGACGTGGAGGTCAGAGTGGAATAACCAGATGCTTTCAATGCCCCATACAAGAGACGTGGAGGTCAGAGTGGTATAACAAGATGGTTTTAATGCCCCTTACAAGACATGTGGAGGTCAGAGTGGTATAACAAGACGCTTTTAATGCCCCTTACAAGAGACGTGGAGCTCAGAGTGGTATAACAAGATGCTACTAATGCCCCTTACAAGAGACGTGGAGGTCAGAGTGGTATAACAAGACGCTTTTAATGCCTCTTACAAGAGACGTGGAGGTCAGAGTGGTACATCAAGTCGCTTTTAATGCCCCTTACAAGAGACGTGGAGGTCAGAGTGGTATAACGAGACGCTTTTAATGCCCCTTACAAGAGACGTGGAGGTCAGAGTGGTATAACAAGACGCTTTCAATGCCCCGTCAGAAGAGAAGTGGAGGTCAGAGTGGTATAACAAGACACTTTTAATGCCCCTTACAAGAGACGTGGAGGTCAGAGTGGTATAACAAGACGATTTCATGCCCCTTACAAGAGACGTGGAGGTCAGAGTGGTATAAAAAGACGCTTTTAACCCCTTAATAACATCTGACGTACTAATACGCGTCTGTGCCCTGGGACTTAAGAGCCAGACCCGTATTAGTACGTCATGGTGATCGCGTGCGCACACAGGCTGTGCGGGCGCGATCGCCGCCGGGTGTCAGCTGATTGTCACAGCTGACACCCGGTACTATGTGCAGGGAGCGGTCCTGCACCGCTCCCAGCACATTAACCCCCGCGATGCTGCGATCGAAGTCGATCGAAGTCGATCACGGCATTGCGGGGCCAAGGGGAGGTGATCGGCGATACTCACCTCCTCTTCCGGCTTCCAGCGCAGTCTGCAAAGGCTTCCCGGGTGTTGCCATGACGACCCGATTTCGTCATGACAACATCCGGGTCACCAGAGAGCAGGAAGATTGCTTGGGCATGCGCAGTGCATCTCCAAGCAATCTTCACACTGTGCACTTCTGACAGCCTTCATGGCATAGGGATGGTGCTTCATTCCTGTGCCATGCAGGCTATCAGAAAAAAAAAGTGAAAGTCCCAGAGTGGGACAAAGTAATAAAGTGTATAAACTGTGTGAAAGTGAAAAAAAAAAAAAAAAAAATGTGCAAAAATATTATAAAAAAATAAAAAAAATAATACACCAAAAATAAAAATATAATGTACTCATCAATAAATATTATTATAAAAAAAATAAAAAAAAAACAATAAAAGTACACATATTTGGTATCGCCGCGTCCGGAACAACCTGACCTATAAAACTGTCCCACTAGTTAACCCCTTCAGTGAACACGGTAAAAAAAAAAAAAAAAACGAAGCAAAAAACAATGCTTTATCACCATACCGCCAAACAAAAAGTGGAATAACACGCGATCAAAAAGACGCGTATAAATAAAAATGATACCGCTAAAAACGTCATCTCATCTCGCAAAAAACAAGCTGCCAAACAGCTCCATTAGCCGGAAAATAAAAAAGTTATAGCTCTCAGAACAAAGCGATGCTAAAAAATATTTTTTTCTATAAAATAGCTTTTATTGTGTATAAGCGCCAAAACATAGAAAAATGATACAAATGTGGTACCGCTATAAACGTACTGACCCGAAGAATAAAGCTACCTCATCAATTTTACCACACGCGGAACAGAATAAAAAAAAAAAAAAAAAACAATTCCTGAATTGTTGGTTTTTGTTTATTCTGCCTCCCAAAAATCGGAATAGAAAGCGATCAAAAAATGTCACGTGCCTGAAAATGGCACCAATAACAACGTCAAGTCATCCCGCAAAAAACGAGCCGTCACATGACTGTCTGCCAAAATCTGGAAAAATTATAGCTCTCAAAATATGGCGATGCAAAAACTAGATTTTACAAAAAATGCGTCTTTTAGTGTGTGACAGCTGTCAGTCATAAAATCCCCATATGATTCTGGCATTGCTGTAATCACACCGACCCGAAGAATAAAGTCGTCTAATCACTTATACCGCACAAGGAACGGCGTCAAAAATAAACTCTTGGGTTAGGATTGGGCTAGGGTTAGGGCTGGGTTTGGGGCTAGGGTTGTGCTGGGGCTAGGGTTGTGCTGGAGCTAGGGTTGTGCTGGGGCTAGGGTTGTGCTGGGGCTAGGGTTGTGCTGGGGCTAGGGTTGTGCTAGGGCTAGGGTTGTGCTAGGGTTAGGGCTGGGGTTGGGATTTTTTTCAAAAGTAAGAAAAAAAGATGACGATATGGCGACTAGTGTTGAGAGCAAGTGCTCGCTACTTGAGTTTGCATCGGGTGCTCTGGTATGCATTGAGTATCGTGGGTATTTGAGTGACATGCTCGAGTCTCTGCCCCATATGCTTCGCGGCCAAAAAACTTTACGGGGATTGCCTGCCATGCACGAGCGATCCCCGCATGTTTTTTTTGGGGTGTCTAATAGCCGTGAAACATGCGGAGCAGGGACTCGAGCATGTCACTCGAGCACATGCTGTACATGGTGCATACCTGAGTACCCGATGCAAACTCAAGTAGCGAGCACTTGCGCTCAAGAATAATGACAACTTATTCAATATGATGACCTAATGTAAACAAATTGTGTGCCGTACCTCTGGGTTCAAAATGTTCACTATACACCTTAATAAAATCCTTGAGGGGTATAGTTTCCAAAATGGGGACACTTGTGGGGGAGCTCCACTGTTTAGGCACATCACGGGCTCTCCAAACGCGACATGGTGTCCGCTAACAAATTGAACGGAAAATCGGCTCAAATTGTTAGTGGACGCCATGTTGCGTTTGGAGAGCCCCTCTGTGCCCAAACATTGGAGCTCCCCCACAAGTGACCCCATTTTGGAAACTAGACCCCCCAAGGCACCTATCTAGATGCATAGTGAGCACTTGGAACCCCCAGGTGCTTCACAAATTGATTCGTAAAAATGAAAAAGTGAAAAAAAAAACACTTTTTCATTTTTATGAATCAATTTGTGAAGCACTTGGGGTTCCAAGTGCTCACTATGAATCTAGATAGGTGCCATGGGGGTCTAGTTTCCAAAATGGGGTCACTTGTGGGGGAGCTCCAATGTTTGGGCACACAGGGACTCTCCAAATGCAACATGATATCCGCTAACAAATTGTCGGCTCAATTTGTTAGCGGATATCATGTTGCATTTGGAGAGTCCCTGTGTGCCCAAAAATTGGAGCGCCCCCACAAGTGACTCCATTTTGGAAACTAGACCCCACAAGGCACCTATCTAGATGCATAGTGACCACTTGGAACCCCTAGGTGCTTCACAAATTGATTCGTAAAAATGAAAAAGTGTTTTTTTTTTCACTTTTTCATTTTTACGAATCAATTTGTGAAGCACCTGGGGGTTCCAAGTGCTCACTATGCATCTAGAAAGGTGCCTTGGGGGGTCTAGTTTCCAAAATGGGGTCACTTGTGGGGGAGCTCCAAAGTTTGGGCACAGAGGGGCTCTCCAAACGCAATGTGGTGTCCGCTAACAATTTGAGCCGATTTTCCATTCAATTTGTTAGCGGATACCATGTTGCATTTAGAGAGTCCCTGTGTGCCCAAACATTGGAGCTCCCCCACAAGTGACCCCATTTTGGAAACTAGACCCCCCAAGGCACCTATCTAGATGCATAGTGAGCACTTGGAACCCCTAGGTGCTTCACAAATTGATTCGTAAAAATGAAAAAGTGTTTTTTTTTTCACTTTTTCATTTTTACGAATCAATTTGTGAAGCACCTGGGGGTTCCAAGTGCTCACTATGCATCTAGAAAGGTGCCTTCTTGGGTCTAGTTTCCAAAATGGGGTCACTTGTGTGGGAGCTCCAAAGTTTGGGCACAGAGGGGCTCTCCAAACGCAATGTGGTGTCCGCTAACAATTTGAGCCGATTTTCCACTCAATTTGTTAGCGGATACCATGTTGTATTTAGAGAGTCCCTGTGTGTCCAAACATTGGAGCTCCCCCACAAGTGACCCCATTTTGGAAACTAGACCCCCCAAGGCACCTATCTAGATGCATAGTGAGCACTTGGAACCCCTAGGTGCTTCACAAATTGATTCGTAAAAATGAAAAAGTGTTTTTTTTTTCACTTTTTCATTTTTACGAATCAATTTGTGAAGCACCTGGGTGTTCCAAGTGCTCACTATGCATCTATAAAGGTGCCTTGGGGGGTCTGGTTTCCAAAATGGGGTCACTTGTGGGGGAGCTCCAAAGTTTGGGCACACAGGGGCTCTCCAAACACAACATGGCGCCCGCTAATTATTCAAGCAAATTTTACAATCAAAAAGTCAAATGGCGCTCCTTCCCTTCCGAGCCCTGCTGTGCGCCCAAACAGTGTTTTTTCCCCAAATATTGGGTATCTGCGTGCCCAGGGGAAATTGCACAATAAATTTTGGGGTCCATTTTTTCTTGTTACCCCTGTGAAAATAAAAAAAATTGGGTCTAAAGTAACATTTTTGTGAAAAAAGTTAAATGTTCATTTTTTTCTTCCACATTCAAAAAATTCCTGTGAAGCACCTGAAGGGTTAATAAAGTTCTTGAATGTGGTTTTGAGCACCTTGAGGGGTGCAGTTTTTAGAATGGTGTCACTTTTGGGTATTTTCTGTCAAAAAGACCTCTCCAAGTGACTTCAAATGTGATGTGGTCCCTAAAAAAATGGTTTTGTAAATTTTGTTGGAAAAATGAGAAATCGCTGGTCAACTTTTAACCCTTATAGCTGCCTAAAAAAAAAAATTTTGGTTCCAAAATTGTGCTGATGTAAAGTAGACATGTGGGAAATGTTATTTATTAACTCTTTTGTGTGACATATCGCTCTGATTTCAGGGCTTAAAAATTCAAATTTTGAAAATTGCTAAATTTTCAAAATTTTCGCCAAATTTCTGTTTTTTTCACAAATAAACGCAAGTGATATCGAAGAAATTTTTCCAGAAACATGAAGTACAATATGTCACGAAAAAACAGTCTCAGAATCAGGGGGATCCGTTGAAGCGTTCCAGAGTAATTACCTCATAAAGTGACAGTGGTCAGAATTGTAAAAATTGGCCCGGTCATTAACGTGCAAACCACCCGCGGGGCTTAAGGGGTTAATGCCCCTTACAAGAGTTGTGGAGGTCAGAGTGGTATAACAAGATGCTTTTAATGCCAGTCAGAAGAGACGTGGAGGTCAGAGTGGTATAACAAGACGCTTTTAATGCCCCTTACAAGAGATGTGGAGGTCAGAGTGGTATAACAAGACGCTTTTAATGCCGGTCAGAAGAGACGTGTAGGTCAGAATGGTATAACAAGACGCTGTTAATGCCCCTTACAAGAGATGTGGAGGTCAGAGTGGTATAACAAGCCGCTTTTAATGCCTGTCAGAAGAGACGTGGAGGTCAGAGTGGTATAACAAGACGATTTTAATGCCCCTTACAAGAGATGTGGAGGTCAGAGTGGTATAACAAGAAGCTTTTAATGCCCGTCAGAAGAGACGTGGAGGTCAGAGTGGTATAACAAGACGCTTTGAAGGCCCTTTACAAGAGACGTGGAGGTCAGAGTGATATAACAAGATGCTTTTAATGCCCCTTACAAGAGACGTGGAGGTTAGAGTGGTATAACAGATGCTTTTAATGCCCCTTACAAGAGATGTGGAGGTCAGAGTGCTATAACAAGACGCTTTTAATGCCCGTCAGAAGAGACCTGGAGGTCAGAGTGGTATAACAAGACGCTTTTAAAGCCCCTTACAAGAGATGTGGAGGTCAGAGTGGTATAACAAGACGCTTTTAATGCCCGTCAGAAGAGACGTGGAGGTCAGAGTGGTATAACAAGATGCTTTTAATGCCCCTTACAAGAGACGTGGAGGTCAGAGTGGTATAACAAGGTGCTTTTAATGCCCCTTACAAGAGATGGTGAGGTCAGAGTGGTATAGCAAGACACTTTTAATGCCCGTCAGAAGAGACGTAGAGGTCAGAGTGGTATAACAAGACTCTTTTAATGTCCCTTACAAGAGACGTGGAGGTCAGAGTGGTATAACAAGACGCTTTTAATGCCCGTCAGAAGAGACGTGGAGGTCAGAGTGTTATAACAAGATGCTTTTAATGCCCCTTACAAGAGACGTGGAGGTCAGGGTGGTATAACAAGATGCTTTTAATGCCCCTTACAAGAGACGTGGAGGTCAGAGTGGTATAACAAGACGCTTTTAATGCCCCTTACAAGAGACGTGGAGGTCAGAGTGGTATAACAAGACGCTTTTAATGCCCCTTACAAGAGACGTGGAGGTCAGAGTGATATAACAAGACGGTTTTAATGCTCGTCAGAAGAGACGTGGAGGTCAGAGTGGTATAACAAGACGCTTTTAATGTCCCTTACAAGAGACCTGGAGGTCAGCGTGGTATAACAAGACACTTTTAATGCCCGTCAGAAGAGACGTGGAGGTCAGAGTGGTATAACAAGATGCTTTTAATGCCCCTTACAAGAGACGTGGAGGTCAGAGTGGTATAACAAGATGCTTTTAATGCCCCTTACAAGACATGTGGAGGTCAAAGTGGTATAACAAGACGCTTTTAATGCCCCTTACAAGAGACGTGGAGCTCAGAGTGGTATAACAAGATGCTTTTAAGGCCCCTTACAAGAGACGTGGAGGTCAGAGTGGTATAACAAGACGCTTTTAATGCCCCATACAAGAGACGTGGAGGTCAGAGTGGTATAACAAGTCGCTTTTAATGCCCCTTACAAGAGACTTGGAGGTCAGAGTGGTATAACGAGACACTTTTAATGCCCCTTACAAGAGATGTGGAGGTCAAAGTGGTATAAAAAGACGCTTTTAATGCCCCGTCAGAAGAGAAGTGGAGGTCAGAGTGGTATAACAAGATGCTTTTAATGCCCCTTACAACAGACGTGGAGGTCAGAGTGGTATAACAAGACACTTTTAATGCCCCTTACATGAGACGTGGAGGTCAGAGTGGTATAACAAGACAATTTCATGCCCCTTACAAGAGACGTGGAGGTCAGAGTGGTATAACAAGACGCTTTTAATGCCCCTTACAAGAGACGTGGAGGTCAGACTGGTATAACAAGTCGCTTTTAATGCCATTTACAAGAGACGTGGAGGTCACAGTGGTATAACGAGACTCTTTTAATGCCCCTTACAAGAGATGTGGAGGTCAGAGTTGTATAACAAGACTCTTTCAATGCCCCGTCAGAAGAGAAGTGGAGGTAAGAGTGGTATAACAAGACACTTTTAATGCCCCTTACAAGAGACGTGAAGGTCAGAGTGGTACAACAAGACGATTTCATGCCCCTTACAAGAGACGTGGAGGTCAGAGTGGTATAACAAGACGCTTTAAATGCCCCTTACAAGAGATGTGGAGGTCAGAGTGGTATAACAGACGCTTTTAATGCCCCTTACAAGAGATGTGGAGGTCAGAGTGGTATAACAAGATGCTTTTAATGCCAGTCAGAAGAGACGTGGAGGTCAGAGTGGTATAACAAGACGCTTTTAATGCCCCTTACAAGAGATGTGGAGGTCAGAGTGGTATAACAAGACGCTTTTAATGCCGGTCAGAAGAGACGTGTAGGTCAGAATGGTATAACAAGACGCTGTTAATGCCCCTTACAAGAGATGTGGAGGTCAGAGTGGTATAACAAGATGCTTTTAATGCCAGTCAGAAGAGACGTGGAGGTCAGAGTGGTATAACAAGATGCTTTTAATGCCCCTTACAAGAGACATGGAGGTCAGAGTGGTATAACAAGGTGCTTTTAATGCCCCTTACAAGAGATGGTGAGGTCAGAGTGGTATAGCAAGACGCTTTTAATGCCCGTCAGAAGAGATGTAGAGGTCAGAGTGGTATAACAAGACTCTTTTAATGTCCCTTACAAGAGACGTGGAGGTCAGAGTGGTATAACAAGACGCTTTTAATGCCCGTCAGAAGAGACGTGGAGGTCAGAGTGTTATAACAAGATGCTTTTAATGCCCCTTACAAGAGACGTGGAGGTCAGAGTGGTATAACAAGATGCTTTTAATGCCCCTTACAAGAGACGTGGAGGTCAGAGTGGTATAACAAGACGCTTTTAATGCCCCTTACAAGAGACGTGGAGGTCAGAGTCGTATAACAAGACGCTTTTAATGCCCCTTACAAGAGACGTGGAGGTCAGAGTGGTATAACAAGACGCTTTTATTGCCCGTTACAAGAGACGTGGAGGTCAGAGTGATATAACAAGACGCTTTTAATGCTCGTCAGAAGAGACGTGGAGGTCAGAGTGGTATAACAAGACGCTTTTAATGTCCCTTACAAGAGACCTGGAGGTCAGCGTGGTATAATAAGACACTTTTAATGCCCGTCAGAAGAGACGTGGAGGTCAGAGTGGTATAACAAGATGCTTTTAATGCCCCTTACAAGAGACGTGGAGGTCAGAGTGGTATAACAAGATGCTTTTAATGCCCCTTACAAGACATGTGGAGGTCAAAGTGGTATAACAAGACGCTTAAAATGCCCCTTACAAGAGACGTGGAGCTCAGAGTGGTATAACAAGATGCTTTTAAGGCCCCTTACAAGAGACGTGGAGGTCAGAGTGGTATAACAAGATGCTTTTAATGCCCCTTACAAGAGACGTGGAGGTCAGAGTTGTATAACAAGTCGCTTTTAATGCCCATTACAAGAGACGTGGAGGTCAGAGTGGTATAACGAGACACTTTTAATGCCCCTTACAAGAGATGTGGAGGTCAAAGTGGTATAAAAAAGACGTTTTTAATGCCCCGTCAGAAGAGAAGTGGAGGTCAGAGTGGTATAACAAGATGCTTTTAATGCCCCTTACAACAGACGTGGAGGTCAGAGTGGTATAACAAGACACTTTTAATGCCCCTTACAAGAGACGTGGAGGTCAGAGTGGTATAACAATACAATTTCATGCCCCTTACAAGAGACGTGGAGGTCAGAGTGGTATAACAAGACTCTTTTAATGCCCCTTACAAGAGACGTGGAGGTCAGACTGGTATAACAAGTCGCTTTTAATGCCATTTACAAGAGACGTGGAGGTCACAGTGGTATAACGAGACTCTTTTAATGCCCCTTACAAGAGATGTGGAGGTCAGAGTTGTATAACAAGACTCTTTCAATGCCCCGTCAGAAGAGAAGTGGAGGTAAGCGTGGTATAACAAGACACTTTTAATGCCCCTTACAAGAGACGTGGAGGTCAGAGTGGTATAACAAGACGATTTCATGCCCCTTACAAGAGACGTGGAGGTCAGAGTGGTATAACAAGACGCTTTTAATGCCCCTTACAAGAGATGTGGAGGTCAGCGTGGTATAACAGACGCTTTTAATGCCCCTTACAAGAGATGTGGAGGTCAGAGTGGTATAACAAGATGCTTTTAATGCCAGTCAGAAGAGACGTGGAGGTCAGAGTGGTATAAGAAGATGCTTTTAATGCCCCTTACAAGAGATGTGGAGGTCAGAGTGGTATAACAAGACGCTTTTAATGCCGGTCAGAAGAGACGTGTAGGTCACAATGGTATAACAAGACGCTGTTAATGCCCCTTACAAGAGATGTGGAGGTCAGAGTGGTATAACAAGCCGCTTTTAATGCCTGTCAGAAGAGACCTGGAGGTCAGAGTGGTATAACAAGAAGCTTTTAATGCCGCTTACAAGAGACGTGGAGGTCAGAGTGGTATAACTAGATGCTTTTAATGCCCCTTACAAGAGATGTGGAGGTCAGAGTGCTATAACAAGACGCTTTTAATGCCCGGCAGAAGAGACGTGGAGGTCAGAGTGGTATAACAAGACGCTTTTAAAGCCCCTTACAAGAGACGTGGAGATCAGAGTGGTATAACAAGACGCTTTTAATGCCCGTCAGAAGAGACGTGGAGGTCAGAGTGTTATAACAAGATGCTTTTAATGCCCCTTACAAGAGACATGGAGGTCAGAGTGGTATAACAAGATGCTTTTAATACCCCTTACAAGAGACGTGGAGGTCAGAGTGATATAACAAGACGCTTTTAATGCCCCTTACAAGAGACGTGGAGGTCAGAGTGGTATAACAAGACGCTTTTAATGCCCCTTACAAGAGACGTGGAGGTCAGAGTGGTATAACAAGACGCTTTTATTGCCCGTTACAAGAGACGTGGAGGTCAGAGTGATATAACAAGAAGCTTTTAATGCTCGTCAGAAGAGACGTGGAGGTCAGAGTGGTATAACAAGACGCTTTTAATGTCCCTTACAAGAGACCTGGAGGTCAGAGTGGTATAACAAGACACTTTTAATGCCCGTCAGAAGAGACGTGGAGGTCAGAGTGGTATAACAAGATGCTTTTAATGCCCCTTACAAGAGACGTGGAGGTCAGAGTGGTATAACAAGATGCTTTTAATGCCCCTTAAAAGACATGTGGAGGTCAGAGTGGTATAACAAGATGCTTTTAATGCCCCTTACAAGAGACTTGGAGCTCAGAGTGGTATAACAAGATGCTTTTAATGCCCCTTACAAGAGACGTGGAGGTCAGAGTGGTATAACAAGACGCTTTTAATGCCCCTTACAAGAGACGTGGTGGTCTGAGTGGTATAACAAGTCGCTTTTAATGCCCCTTAAAAGAGACGTGGAGGTCAGAGTTGTATAATGAGACGCTTTTAATGCCCCTTACAAGAGATGTGGAGGTCAAAGTGGTATAACAAGACGCTTTTAATGCCCCGTCAGAAGAGAAGTGGAGGTCAGAGTGGTATAACAAGATGCTTTTAATGCCCCTTACAAGAGACGTGGAGGTCAGAGTGGTATAACAAAACAATTTTAATGCCCCTTACAAGAGACGTGGAGGTCAGAGTGGTATAACAAAACAATTTTAATGCCCCTTACAAGAGACGTGGAGGTCAGAGTGGTATAACAAGACGATTTCATGCCCCTTACAAGAGACGTGGAGGTCAGAGTGGTATAACAAGACGCTTTTAATGCCCCTTACAAGAGACGTGTGTAATGCACACGCCCGGACTGACTGGCGTGTGCGTGTTTATGTAGTGATTCCACTGTGCCATGAACCAGAGAGTGCCTGGAGGGGCGTAACTAAGTATCTGCCTGATCCGACCAAGGTCGCACGACGGCATACGACGCCAGTGCACCAGGGAGGAACCGAGCAGAGGAACCAGGGTCTACTCCAGGTCAGACTCTGGACACGGCTGTTGACCCACACCGGGGAATACAGAGACAGGCAGACTAGAGCGCAGGCTGAGTAAGGTCCAGTACAGACTGGGAGACAAATTCGAAACCGCAGACGCGGTGGACAGGGCCGAGCAAAGCGAAACCGCAGACGCGGTGGACAGGGCCGAGCAAAGCGAAACCGCAGACGCGGTGGACAGAGCTAAGCAAAGCGAAAAACGCAGACGCGGTGGACAGAGCAGAGCAAAGCGAAAACCGCAGACGCGGCGGACAGAGCTGAGCAAAGCGAAAACCGCAGACGCGGCGGACAGAGCTGAGCAAAGCGAAAACCGCAGACGCGGCGGACAGAGCTGAGCAAAGCGAAAACCGCAGACGCGGCGAACAGAGCTGAGCAAAGCGAAAACCGCAGACGCGGCGGACAGAGCTGAGGAAAGCGAAAACCGCAGACGCGGCGGACAGAGCTGAGCAAAGCGAAAACCGCAGACGCGGCGGACAGAGCTGAGCAAAGCGAAAACCGCAGACGCGGCGGACAGAGCTGAGCAAAGCGAAAACCGCAGACGCGGCGGACAGAGCTGAGCAAAGCGAAAACCGCAGACGCGGCGGACAGAGCTGAGCAAAGCGAAAACCGCAGACACGATGGACAGAGCTGGGCAAAGCGAAAACCGCAGACGCGGTGGACAGAGCTGAGCAAAGCGAAAACCGCAGATGCGGTGGACAGAGCTGAGCAAAGCGAAAACCGCAGACGCGGTGGACAAGGCTCTGTTCACACAGAACAGACCAGAAGAGAAAGGCAGAACCAGATACCCACAGGGTACTTGCAGAGAAGTAGCGAGTGGACCACAAACGGAAGTACAGTGACAATGAGCAGGAGTTAGGTACGAGTACAGACTCTGCAGAAAAAGGAAAGGAACGGACATAGAGAAAAAACAGGTAAAAGATAGGAGAGAGTTCAGACTGGAACTGAGTGTACGGAGGAGACCGACACTGCAGCGGGATACAGGAGCGGGTCTGGGAATACGGCCCCCAGAGAGGCAGGACGAACAGGCAAGGAGCGTGTTCAGACTGGCCTGGAAATACAGCCTCCAGGAAGGCGGAACGAACAGGCAAGGAACGAGTACAGACTGCAGGTTAAGGTACACAGATAGGACACAGTACAGACATGGAAACAGATACTGCAAGACTGGTAACATAGACAGGACCTGGCATGTCAGAGACAAAAGCCAACTGACAGGGCAAGATGCTCAGGCATCAGTTAATTGGGGCAGCTGGTTTAAATACCAGGTGATAGACAGCAATAGGCTGAGGACGCACAAGGGGTGTGCCTGCAGCAGGTACAAAAAGCAGGAAGTGATCGGGCGCCGCCCTTAAGCAGCAGACACAGAATCAAACAGACAGCATGGAGGGAAGCCAGAGAGACACCCTGGACTGGAGATCAAGTGCGCGCTCTTGCACAGTGGGAGATGGACCACTTTGCAAGGACGCCGCCAGGTATGCTACAGTACCCCCCCCCTTACGCCCCCTCTTCTTCAGGCCTACCAGAATGTTCCGCAGGGAATTCGAGGGCCAATCCTTTACTTCAAGGAGATCACTTCCACTGTACACTGGAGAAACTGGTCTCATCTGGGTAGCTAGGATTCTACCTCCTATCCAGCCATCCTCTGCAACAGACGAAACGGGTGGAGTACCAGGAACAGCACACAAGGAAGTCTCTCTCCACTTATTATCAGGTAGCACCCCAGAGGGTTCAGGAGACAACTGGAAGTCCTCCGCCGGGTTGGAGGAGTGCAGAGACTCGGGGGTAACCTCTGCTTCGGGGTACATCTTGTCAAACTCACAGGATGAAATGGGCGAGGTATCAGGTACAAGGTGTAGAAAAGTCCCTGTTACCTTGTTATCTGGTGGTACCCAGGAGGATTCAGAAAACAACTGAGGGTCCTCCGCCGGGTCGGAATAGTGCAGAGACTCGGGGGTAACCTCTGCTTCGGAGTACACTAGGTCGGACTCGCTGGATGAAGCGGGCGAGGTATCAGGTACCGAATATAGAAGAGTACCTGTCCATTCGTTATCAGGTAGCACCCCGAAGGGTTCAGGAGACAACTGGAGGTCCTCCGCCTGGTCGGAGGGGTGTAGAGACTCGGGGATAACCTCTGCTTCGGAGTACACTAGGTCGGACTCACTGGACGAAGTGGGCGAGGTATCAGGTACAGAGTATAAGGAAGGCTCTGTCCATTCGCTACCAAGTAGCACCCCAAAGGGTTCTGGAGACAACTGGAGGTCCTCCGCCTGATTGGAGAGGTGTTGAGACTCGGGAGTAACCTCTGCTTCGGAGTACACTAGGTTGGACTCACTGGACGAAGTGACCGAGGTATCAGGTACCGAGTATAGGAGAGTCTCTGTCCATTCGCTATTAGGTAGCACCCCGAAGGGTTCAGGAGACAACTGGAGGTCCTCCGCCTGGTCGGAGGGGTGTAGAGACTCGGGGATAACCTCTGCTTCGGAGTACACTAGGTCGGACTCACTGGACGAAGTATTAGGTACAGAGTATAGGGAAGGCTCTGTCCATTCGCTACCAGGTAGCACCCCGAAGGGCTCTGGAGACAACTGGAGGTCCTCCGCCTGGTCGGAGGGGTATAGAGACTCGGGATTAACTACCGCTTTGAGGTACCCATTGTCAGGCTCACAGGACGGAGCGGACGAAGTATCGGGTACCGGGTGTAGGGAAGTCTCTCTCCATTTGTCATCAGGTGGTATCCCGGAGGATTCAGGAGGCAACAGGGAGTCCTCCGCCAGGTAGCCGAGATGCACAGACTCGGAGGTACTCACTGCTTCAGAGTACCCTTGGACAGGCTCACCGGTTAAAGTGGGTGAAGCATCAGATACCGGATGCAGGAAGTCCTCCTGTGTTGATTCTGGGTAGGCAGTAGTCTCTTCAGGCAGGAGAACAGGTGCGCTACCCACGCACATTACCCGTCGGGGCTGCTCCGGGATACCGGGAAATGAAGCTTCAGCAGGAACCTCAAGGTTGGAATCAGGAGGTCTTTGGGAGAACAGACCCTGGCGTGACGGCTTGCCTCTACGCCTAACACGTCTGGACTGCCTCTTGAGATCGTGAGAAGTATTCCGGAGAGCGTAGTCATCCTGTCTGGATTCTGGGTGGGCAGTAGTCTCTTCGGGCAGGAGGACTAGTGCGCTACCCACACACATTACCCGTCGGGGCTGCTTCGGGATATTGGGAAGTGAAGCTTCAGCAGGGGCTTCAGGGTTAGGGTCCTCGAAGACCATACGAAAGGCCACCAGGAAGGCCTGCAGGTCAAGGATGACAGGATCCCATGCTTCCCATAGGGGGGTGACCCATTTCAAGGCATCACCCGCTAGGTAGTCAATCATAAAGGCCACTTTAGCCCAATCGGAAGGAAAATAGAGAGGGTAAGCCTTGAAGTGTAGCATGCATTGCTCCACAAAAGCACGACTCTGTCTTGGATCCCCATAGTAACGTGGCGGATCCGCAGGAACGAGAGCTGATAGATCCATATGGACGGGTGTGTAATTTGCCTGGAACTCAGCTAGAGAAAAAACAAAAATTATTTATTTTTAATGCACGTATTCGCTGGAAAAAAGTCTCAGAGAGCGAAGGCCGTGGGGCTCAACGGGAACCATGGCCTGAGCATGCTGTAATGCACACGCCCGGACTGACTGGCGTGTGCGTGTTTATGTAGTGATTCCACTGTGCCATGAACCGGAGAGTGCCTGGAGGGGCGTAACTAAGTATCAGCCCGATCCGACCAAGGTCACACGACGGCATACGACGCCAGTGCACCAGGGAGGAACCGAGCAGAGGAACCAGGGTCTACTCCAGGTCAGACTCCGGACACGGCTGTTGACCCACACCGGGGAATACAGAGACAGGCAGACTAGAGCGCAGGCTGGGTAGGTTCCAGTACAGACTAGGAGACAAATTCGAAACCGCAGGCGCGGTGGACAGGGCCGAGCAAAGCGAAACCGCAGACGGGGTGGACAGGGCCGAGCAAAGCGAAACCGCAGACGCGGTGGACAGAGCTAAGCAAAGCGAAAACCGCAGACGCGGTGGACAGAGCAGAGCAAAGCGAAAACCGCAGACGCGGCGGACAGAGCTGAGCAAAGCGAAAACCGCAGACGCGGCGGACAGAGCTGAGCAAAGCGAAAACCGCAGACGCGGCGGACAGAGCTGAGCAAAGCGAAAACCGCAGACGCGGCGGACAGAGCTGAGCAAAGCGAAAACCGCAGACGCGGCGGACAGAGCTGAGCAAAGCGAAAACCGCAGACGCGGCGGACAGAGCTGGGCAAAGCGAAAACCGCAGACGCGGTGGACAGAGCTGAGCAAAGCGAAAACCGCAGATGCGGTGGACAGAGCTGAGCAAAGCGAAAACCGCAGACGCGGTGGACAAGGCTCTGTTCACACAGAACAGACCAGAAGAGAAAGGCAGAACCAGATACCCACAGGGTACTTGCAGAGAAGTAGCGAGTGGACCACAAACTCACAAACGGAAGTACAGTGACAATGAGCAGGAGTTAGATACGAGTACAGACTCTGCAGAAAAAGGAAAGGAACGGACATAGAGAAAAAACAGGTAAAAGATAGGAGAGAGTTCAGACTGGAACTGAGTGTACGGAGGAGACCGACACTGCAGCGGGATACAGGAGCGGGTCTGGGAATACGGCCCCCAGAGAGGCAGGGCGAACAGGCAAGGAGCGTGTTCAGACTGGCCTGGAAATACAGCCTCCAGGAAGGCGGAACGAACAGGCAAGGAACGAGTACAGACTGCAGGTTAAGGTACACAGATAGGACACAGTACAGACATGGAAACAGATACTGCAAGACTGGTAACATAGACAGGACCTGGCATGTCAGAGACAAAAGCCAACTGACAGGGCAAGATGCTCAGGCATCAGTTAATTGGGGCAGCTGGTTTAAATACCAGGTGATAGACAGCAATAGGCTGAGGACGCACAAGGGGAGTGCCTGCAGCAGGTACAAAAAGCAGGAAGTGATTGGGCGCCGCCCTTAAGCAGCAGACACAGAAGCAAACAGACAGCATGGAGGGAAGCCAGAGAGACACCCTGGACTGGAGATCAAGTGCGCGCTCTTGCACAGTGGGAGATGGACCACTTTGGAAGGACGCCGCCAGGTATGTTACAACGTGGAGGTCAGACTCGTATAACAAGTCGCTTTTAATGCCACTTACAAGAGACGTGGAGGTCAGAGTGGTATAACGAGACTCTTTTAATGCCCCTTACAAGAGATGTGGAGGTGAGAGTGTTATAACAAGACGCTTTTAATGCCGGTCAGAAGAGAAGTGGAGGTCAGAGTGGTATAACAAGACGCTTTAAATGCCTCTTACAAGAGACGTGGAGGTCAGAGTGGCATAACAAGACAATTTTAATGCCCCTTACAAGAGACGTGGAGGTCAGAGAGGTATAACAAGACGATTTCATGCCCCTTACAAGAGATGTGGAGGTCAGAGTGGTATAACAAGACTCATTTAATGCCTTTTACAAGAGATGTGGAGGTCAGAGTGGTATAACAAGACGCTTTTAAGGCCCGTCAGAATAGACGTGGAGGTCAGAGTGGTATAATAATACGCTTTAAATGCCCCTGACAAGAGACGTGGAGGTCAGAGTGGTATAATCAGATGATTTTAATGCCCCTTACAAGAGATGTGGAGGTCAGAGTGGTATAACAAGATGCTTTGAATGCCCGTCAGAAGAGAAGAGGAGGTCAGAGTGGTGTAACAAGACGCTTTTAATGCCCCTTACAAGAGATGTGCAGGTCAGAGTGGTATAACAAGCCGCTTTTAATGCCTGTCAGAAGAGACGTGGAGGTCAGAGTGGTATAACAAGACGCTTTTAATGCCCCTTGCAAGAGACGTGGAGGTCAGAGTGGTATATCAAGTCTCTTTTAATGCCCCTTACAAGAGACGTGGAGGTCAGAGTGGTATAACGAGACGCTTTTAACGCCCCTTACAAGAGATGTGGAGGTCAGAGTGGTATAACAAGACGCTTTCAATGCACCGTCAGAAGAGAAGTGGAGGTCAGAGTGGTATAACAAGACACTTTTAATGCCCCTTACAAGAGACGTGGAGGTCAGAGTGGTATAACAAGACGATTTCATGCCCCTTACAAGAGACGTGGAGGTCAGAGTGGTATAACAAGACGCTTTTAATGCCCCTTACAAGAGATGTGGAGGTCAGAGTGGTATAACAAGATGCTTTTAATGCCAGTCAGAAGAGACGTGGAGGTCAGAGTGGTATAACAAGACGCTTTTAATGCCCCTTACAAGAGATATGGAGGTCAGAGTGGTATAACAAGACGCTTTTAATGCCGGTCAGAAGAGACGTGTAGGTCAGAATGGTATAACAAGACGCTGTTAATGCCCCTTACAAGAGATGTGGAGGTCAGAGTGGTATAACAAGACGCTTTTAATGCCGGTCAGAAGAGAAGTGGAGGTCAGAGTGGTATAACAAGACGCTTTAAATGCCTCTTACAAGAGACGTGGAGGTCAGAGTGGCATAACAAGACAATTTTAATGCCCCTTACAAGAGACGTGGAGGTCAGAGAGGTATAACAAGACGATTTCATGCCCCTTACAAGAGATGTGGAGGTCAGAGTGGTATAACAAGACTCATTTAATGCCTTTTACAAGAGATGTGGAGGTCAGAGTGGTATAACAAGACGCTTTTAAGGCCCGTCAGAATAGACGTGGAGGTCAGAGTGGTATAATAATACGCTTTAAATGCCCCTGACAAGAGACGTGGAGGTCAGAGTGGTATAATCAGATGATTTTAATGCCCCTTACAAGAGATGTGGAGGTCAGAGTGGTATAACAAGATGCTTTGAATGCCCGTCAGAAGAGAAGAGGAGGTCAGAGTGGTGTAACAAGACGCTTTTAATGCCCCTTACAAGAGATGTGCAGGTCAGAGTGGTATAACAAGCCGCTTTTAATGCCTGTCAGAAGAGACGTGGAGGTCAGAGTGGTATAACAAGACGCTTTTAATGCCCCTTGCAAGAGACGTGGAGGTCAGAGTGGTATATCAAGTCTCTTTTAATGCCCCTTACAAGAGACGTGGAGGTCAGAGTGGTATAACGAGACGCTTTTAACGCCCCTTACAAGAGATGTGGAGGTCAGAGTGGTATAACAAGACGCTTTCAATGCACCGTCAGAAGAGAAGTGGAGGTCAGAGTGGTATAACAAGACACTTTTAATGCCCCTTACAAGAGACGTGGAGGTCAGAGTGGTATAACAAGACGATTTCATGCCCCTTACAAGAGACGTGGAGGTCAGAGTGGTATAACAAGACGCTTTTAATGCCCCTTACAAGAGATGTGGAGGTCAGAGTGGTATAACAAGATGCTTTTAATGCCAGTCAGAAGAGACGTGGAGGTCAGAGTGGTATAACAAGACGCTTTTAATGCCCCTTACAAGAGATATGGAGGTCAGAGTGGTATAACAAGACGCTTTTAATGCCGGTCAGAAGAGACGTGTAGGTCAGAATGGTATAACAAGACGCTGTTAATGCCCCTTACAAGAGATGTGGAGGTCAGAGTGGTATAACAAGACGCTTTTAATGCCGGTCAGAAGAGACGTGTAGGTTAGAATGGTATAACAAGACGCTGTTAATGCCCCTTACAAGAGATGTGGAGGTCAGAGTGGTATAACAAGCCGCTTTTAATGCCTGTCAGAAGAGATGTGGAGGTCAGAGTGGTATAACAAGACGCTTTGAATGCCGCTAACAAGACACGTGGAGGTCAGAGTGGTATAACTATATGCTTTTAATGCCCCTTACAAGAGATGTGGAGGTCAGAGTGGTATAACAAGATGCTTTTAATGACCGTCAGAAGAGATGTGGAGGTCAGAGTGGTATAACAAGATGCTTTTTATGCCCCTTACAAGAGACGTGGAGGTCAGAGTGGTATAACAAGAAGCTTTTTATGCCCGTCAGAAGAGACGTGGAGGTCAGAGTGGTATAACAAGACGCTTTGAATGCCCTTTACAAGAGACGTGGAGGTCAGAGTGGTATAATAAGATGCTTTTAATGCCCCTTACAAGAGACGTGGAGGTTAGAGTGGTATAACAAGATGCTTTTAATGCCCCTTACAAGAGATGTGGAGGTCAGAGTGCTATAACAAGACGCTTTTAATGCCCGCCAGAAGAGACGTGGAGGTCAGAGTGGTATAACAAGACGCTTTTAAAGCCCCTTACAAGAGATGTGGAGGTCAGAGTGGTATAACAAGATGCTTTTAATGCCCGTCAGAAGAGACGTGGAGGTCAGAGTGGTATAACAAGATGCTTTTAATGCCCCTTACAAGAGACGTGGAGGTCAGAGTGGTATAACAAGATGCTGTAAATGCCCCTTACAAGAGACGTGGAGGTCAGAGTGTTATAACAAGACGCTTTTAATGCCCCTTACAAGAGACGTGAAAGTCAGAGTGGTATAACAAGACGCTTTTAATGCCCCTTACAAGAGACGTGGAGGTCAGAGTTGTATAACAAGACGTTTTTATTGCCCGCTACAAGAGACGTGGAGGTCAGAGTGATATAACAAGACGCTTTTAATGCCCGTCAGAAGAGACGTGGGGGTCAGAGTGGTATAACAAGACGTTTTTAATGTCCCTTACAAGAGACCTGGAGGTCAGAGTGGTATAACAAGACACTTTTAATGCCCGTCAGAAGAGACGTGGAGGTCAGAGTGGTATAACAAGCTGTTTTTAATGCCCCTTACAAGAGATGTGGAGGTCAGAGTGGTATAAAAAGATGCTTTTAATGCCCCTTACAAGACATGTGGAGGTCAGAGTGGTATAACAAAACGCTTTTAATGCCCCTTACAAGAGACTTGGAGCTCAGAGTGGTATAACAAGATGCTTTTAATGCCCCTTACAAGAGACGTGGAGGTCAGAGTGGTATAACAAGACACTTTTAATGCCCCTTACAAGAGACGTGGAGGTCAGAGTGGTATAACAAGACACTTTTAATGCCCCTTACAAGAGACGTGGAGGTCAGAGTGGTATAACGAGACGCTTTTAATGCGCCTTACAAGAGATGTGGAGGTCAAAGTGGTATAAGAAGACGCTTTTAATGCCCTGTCAGAAGAGAAGTGGAGGTCAGAGTGGTATAACAAGATGCTTTTAATGCCCCTTACAAGAGACGTGGAGGTCAGTGTGGTATAACAAGATACTTTTAATGCCCCTTACAAGAGACGTGGAGGTCAGAGTGGTATAACAAAACGATTTCATGCCCCTTACAAGAGACGTGGAGGTCAGAGTGGTATAACAAGATGCTTTTAATGCCCCTTACAAGAGACGTGAAGGTCAGACTGGTATAACAAGTCGCTTTTAATGCCACTTATAAGAGACGTGGAGGTCAGAGTGGTATAACGAGACTCTTTTAATGCCCCTTACAAGAGATGTGGAGGTGAGAGTGGTAAAACAAGACGCTTTTAATGCCGGTCAGAAAAGAAGTGGAGGTCAGAGTGGTATAACAAGACGCTTTTAATGCCCCTTACAAGAGACGTGGAGGTCAGAGTGGTATAACAAGACACTTTTAATGCCCCTTACAAGAGACGTGAGGTCAGAGTGGTATAACAAGACGATTTCATGCCCCTTACAAGAGATGTCGAGGTCATAGTGTTATAACAAGACGCTTTTAATGCCCCTTACAAGAGATGTGGAGGTCAGAGTGGCATAAGAAGACGCTTTTAATGCCCATCAGAAGAGACGTGGAGGTCAGAGTGGTAAAACAAGACGCTTTTAATGCCCCTTACAAGAGATGTGGAGGTCAGAGTGGTATAACAAGATGCTTTTAATGCCCGTCAGAAGAGATGTGGAGGTCAGAGTGGTATAACAAGACGCTTTTAACGCACGTCAGAAGAGACGTGGAGGTCAGAGTGGAATAACAAAACGCTTTTAATGCCCGTCAGAAGAGACTTGGAGGTCAGAGTGGTATAACAAGACGCTTTTAATGCCCCTTACAAGAGAAGTGGAGGTCAGAGTGGTATAACAAGACGCTTTAAATGCCCCTTACAAGAGACGTGGAGCTCAGAGTGGTATAACAAGACACTTTTAATGCCCGTCAGAAGAGACGTGGAGGTCAGAGTGGTATAACAAGATGCTTTTAATGCCCCTTACAAGAGACGTGGAGGTCAGAGTTGTATAACAAGATGCTTTTAATGCCCCTTACAACAGACGTGGAGGTCAGAGTGGTATAACAAGACGCTTTTAATGCCCCTTACAAGAGACGTGGAGCTCAGAGTGGTATAACAAGACAATTTCATGCCCCTTACAAGAGACGTGGAGGTCAGAGTGGTATAACAAGACGCATTTAATGCCCCTTACAAGAGAAAGTGGAGGTCAGAGTGGTATAACAAGATGCTTTTAATGCCCGTCAGAAGAGACGTGGAGGTCAGAGCGGTATAACAAGACGCTTTTAATGCCCCTTACAAGAGATGTGGAGGTCAGAGTGGTATAACAAGATGCTTTTAATGCCCCTTACAAGAGACGTGGAGGTCAGAGTTGTATAACAAGATGCTTTTAATGCCCCTTACAACAGACGTGGAGGTCAGAGTGGTATAACAAGACGCTTTTAATGCCCCTTACAAGAGACCTGGAGGTCAGAGTGGTATAACAAGACACTTTTAATGCCCGTCAGAAGAGACGTGGAGGTCAGAGTGGTATAACAAGCTGTTTTTAATGCCCCTTACAAGAGATGTGGAGGTCAGAGTGGTATAAAAAGATGCTTTTAATGCCCCTTACAAGACATGTGGAGGTCAGAGTGGTATAACAAAACGCTTTTAATGCCCCTTACAAGAGACGTGGAGCTCAGAGTGGTATAACAAGATGCTTTTAATGCCCCTTACAAGAGACGTGGAGGTCAGAGTGGTATAACAAGACACTTTTAATGCCCCTTACAAGAGACGTGGAGGTCAGAGTGGTATAACAAGACACTTTTAATGCCCCTTACAAGAGACGTGGAGGTCAGAGTGGTATAACGAGACGCTTTTAATGCGCCTTACAAGAGATGTGGAGGTCAAAGTGGTATAAGAAGACGCTTTTAATGCCCTGTCAGAAGAGAAGTGGAGGTCAGAGTGGTATAACAAGATGCTTTTAATGCCCCTTACAAGAGACGTGGAGGTCAGTGTGGTATAACAAGATACTTTTAATGCCCCTTACAAGAGACGTGGAGGTCAGAGTGGTATAACAAAACGATTTCATGCCCCTTACAAGAGACGTGGAGGTCAGAGTGGTATAACAAGATGCTTTTAATGCCCCTTACAAGAGACGTGAAGGTCAGACTGGTATAACAAGTCGCTTTTAATGCCACTTATAAGAGACGTGGAGGTCAGAGTGGTATAACGAGACTCTTTTAATGCCCCTTACAAGAGATGTGGAGGTGAGAGTGGTAAAACAAGACGCTTTTAATGCAGGTCAGAAAAGAAGTGGAGGTCAGAGTGGTATAACAAGACGCTTTTAATGCCCCTTACAAGAGACGTGGAGGTCAGAGTGGTATAACAAGACACTTTTAATGCCCCTTACAAGAGACGTGAGGTCAGAGTGGTATAACAAGACGATTTCATGCCCCTTACAAGAGATGTCGAGGTCATAGTGTTATAACAAGACGCTTTTAATGCCCCTTACAAGAGATGTGGAGGTCAGAGTGGCATAAGAAGACGCTTTTAATGCCCATCAGAAGAGACGTGGAGGTCAGAGTGGTAAAACAAGACGCTTTTAATGCCCCTTACAAGAGATGTGGAGGTCAGAGTGGTATAACAAGACGCTTTTAACGCACGTCAGAAGAGACGTGGAGGTCAGAGTGGAATAACAAAACGCTTTTAATGCCCGTCAGAAGAGACTTGGAGGTCAGAGTGGTATAACAAGACGCTTTTAATGCCCCTTACAAGAGAAGTGGAGGTCAGAGTGGTATAACAAGACGCTTTAAATGCCCCTTACAAGAGACGTGGAGCTCAGAGTGGTATAACAAGACACTTTTAATGCCCGTCAGAAGAGACGTGGAGGTCAGAGTGGTATAACAAGATGCTTTTAATGCCCCTTACAAGAGACGTGGAGGTCAGAGTTGTATAACAAGATGCTTTTAATGCCCCTTACAACAGACGTGGAGGTCAGAGTGGTATAACAAGACGCTTTTAATGCCCCTTACAAGAGACGTGGAGCTCAGAGTGGTATAACAAGACAATTTCATGCCCCTTACAAGAGACGTGGAGGTCAGAGTGGTATAACAAGACGCATTTAATGCCCCTTACAAGAGAAAGTGGAGGTCAGAGTGGTATAACAAGATGCTTTTAATGCCCGTCAGAAGAGACGTGGAGGTCAGAGCGGTATAACAAGACGCTTTTAATGCCCCTTACAAGAGATGTGGAGGTCAGAGTGGTATAACAAGATGCTTTTAATGCCCCTTACAAGAGACGTGGAGGTCAGAGTTGTATAACAAGATGCTTTTAATGCCCCTTACAACAGACGTGGAGGTCAGAGTGGTATAACAAGACGCTTTTAATGCCCCTTACAAGAGACGTGGAGCTCAGAGTGGTATAACAAGACAATTTCATGCCCCTTACAAGAGACGTGGAGGTCAGAGTGGTATAACAAGACGCATTTAATGCCCCTTACAAGAGATGTGGAGGTCAGAGTGGTATAACAAGATGCTTTTAATGCCCGTCAGAAGAGACGTGGAGGTCAGAGCGGTATAACAAGACGCTTTTAATGCCCCTTACAAGAGATGTGGAGGTCAGAATGGTATAACAAGACACTTTTAATGGCCTATGCAAGAGATGTGGAGGTCAGAGTGGTATAACAAGCCGCTTTTGATGCCTGTCAGAAGAGACGTGGAGGTCAGAGTGGTATAACAAGATGCTTTTAATGCCGCTTACAAGAGACGTGGAGGTCAGAGTGGTATAACTAGGTGCTTTTAATGCCCCTTACAAGAGATGTGGAGGTCAGAGTGTTATAACAAGATGCTTTTAATGCCCGTCAGAAGAGACGTGGAGGTCAGAGTGGTATAACAAGACGCTTTTAATGCCCCTTACAAGAGATGTGGAGGTCAGAGTGGTATAACAAGACGCTTTTAATGCCCGTCAGAAGAGACGTGGAGGTCAGAGTGGTATAACAAGACGCTTTGAATGCCCTTTACAAGAGACGTGGAGGTCAGAGTGGTATAACAAGATGTTTTTAATGCCCCTTACAAGAGACGTGGAGGTTAGAGTGGTATAACAAGATGATTTTAATGTCCCTTACAAGAGATGTGGAGGTCAGAGTGCTATAACAAGACACTTTTAATGCCTGTCAGAAGAGACGTGGAGGTCAGAGTGGTATAACAAGACGCTTTTAAAGCCCCTTACAAGAGATGTGGAGGTCAGAGTGGTATAACAAGACGCTTTTAATGCCCCTCAGAAGAGACGTGGAGGTCAGAGTGGTATAGCAAGATTCTTTTAATGCCCCATACAAGAGACGTGGAGGTCAGAGTGGTATAACAAGATGCTTTTAATGCCCCTTACAAGAGATGGTGAGGTCAGAGTGGTATAACAAGACGCTTTTAATGCCCGTCAGAAGAGACGTGGAGGTCAGAGTGGTATAACAATACACTATTAATGTCCCTTACAAGAGACATGGAGGTCAGAGTGGTATAACAAAACTCTTTTAATGCCCGTCAGAAGAGACTAGGAGGTCAGGGTGGTATAGCAAGATGCTTTTAATGCCCCTTACAAAAGACGTGGAGGTCAGAGTGGTATAACAAGATGCTTTTAATGCCCCTTACAAGACATGTGGAGGTCAGAGTGGTATAACAAGACGCTTTTAATGCCCCTTGCAAGAGACGTGGAGCTCAGAGTGGTATAACAAGATGCTTTTAATGCCCCTTACAAGAAACGTGGAGGTCAGAGTGGTATAACAAGACGCTTTTAATGCCCCGTCAGAAGAGAAGTGGAGGTCAGAGTGGTATAACAAGATGCTTTTAATGCCCCTTACAAGAGACGTGGAGGTCAGAGTGGTATAACAAGACACTTTTAATGCCCCTTACAAGAGACGTGGAGGTCAGAGTGGTATAACAAGACGATTTCATGCCCCTTACAAGAGACGTGGAGGTCAGAGTGGTATAACAAGACGCTTTTAATGCCCCTTACAAGAGATGTAGAGGTAAGAGTGGTAAACCAAGCAGCTTTTAATGCCCGTCAGAAGAGACGTGGAGGTCAGAGTGGTATAACAAGACGCTTTTAATGCCCCTTACAAGAGATGTGGAGGTCAGAGTGGTATAACAAGACGCTTTTAATGCCCGTCAGAAGAGACGTGTAGGTCAGAATGGTATAACAAGACGCTTTTAATGCCCTTTACAAGACATGTGGAGGTCAGAGTGGTATAACAAGACGCTTTTAAGGCCCGTCAGAAGAGACGTGGAGGTCAGAGTGGTATAACAAGACGCTTTTAATGCCCCTCACAAGAGACGTGGAGGTCAGAGTGGTATAACTAGATGCTTTTAATGCCCCTTACAAGAGATGTGGAGGTCAGAGTGGTATAACAAGACGCTTTGAATGCCCGTCAGAAGAGACGTGTAGGTCAGAATGGTATAGCAAGAGGCTTTTAATGGCCCTTACAAGAGATGTGGAGGTCAGAGTGGTATAACAAGCCGCTTTTAATGCCTGTCAGAAGAGACGTGGAGGTCAGAGTGGTATAACAAGACGCTTTTAATGCCCCTTACAAGAGACGTGGAGGTCAGAGTGGTATAACAAGACACTTTTAATGCCCCTTACAAGAGACGTGAGGTCAGAGTGGTATAACAAGACGATTTCATGCCCCTTACAAGAGATGTGGAGGTCATAGTGTTATAACAAGATGCTTTTAATGCCCCTTACAAGAGATGTGGAGGTCAGAGTGGCATAAGAAGACGCTTTTAATGCCCATCAGAAGAGACGTGGAGGTCAGAGTGGTAAAACAAGACGCTTTTAATGCCCCTTACAAGAGATGTGGAGGTCAGAGTGGTATAACAAGATGCTTTTAATGCCCGTCAGAAGAGATGTGGAGGTCAGAGTGGAATAACAATACGCTTTTAATGCCCCTTACAAGAGACGTGGAGGTCAGAGTGGTATAACTAGATGCTTTTAATGCCCCTTACAAGAGATGTGGAGGTCAGAGTGGTATAACAAGACGCTTTTAACGCACGTCAGAAGAGACGTGGAGGTCAGAGTGGTATAACAAAATGCTTTTAATGCCCGTCAGAAGAGACTTGGAGGTCAGAGTGGTATAACAAGACGCTTTTAATGCCCCTTACAAGAGAAGTGGAGGTCAGAGTGGTATAACAAGATGCTTTAAATGCCCCTTACAAGAGACGTGGAGCTCAGAGTGGTATAACAAGACACTTTTAATGCCCGTCAGAAGAGACGTGGAGGTCAGAGTGGTATAACAAGATGCTTTTAATGCCCCTTACAAGAGATGTGGAGGTCAGAGTGGTATAACAAGATGCTTTTAATGCCCGTCAGAAGAGACGTGGAGGTCAGAGCGGTATAACAAGACGCTTTTAATGCCCCTTACAAGAGATGTGGAGGTCAGAGTGGTATAACATGACGCTTTTAATGCCTGTCAGAAGAGACGTGTAGGTCAGAATGGTATAACAAGACGCTTTTAATGGCCTATGCAAGAGATGTGGAGGTCAGAGTGGTATAACAAGCCCCTTTTAATGCCTGTCAGAAGAGACGTGGAGGTCAGAGTGGTATAACAAGACGCTTTAAATGCCGCTTACAAGAGACGTGGAGGTCAGAGTCGTATAACTAGATGCTTTTAATGCCCCTTACAAGAGATGTGGAGGTCAGAGTGTTATAACAAGATGCTTTTAATGCCTGTCAGAAGAGACGTGGAGGTCAGAGTGGTATAACAAGACGCTTTTAATGCCCCTTACAAGAGATGTGGAGGTCAGAGTGGTATAACAAGATGCTTTTAATGCCCGTCAGAAGAGACGTGGAGGTCAGAGTGGTATAACAAGACGCTTTGAATGCCCTTTACAAGAGACGTGGAGGTCAGAGTGGTATAACAAGATGTTTTTAATGCCCCTTACAAGAGACGTGGAGGTTAGAGTGGTATAACAAGATGCTTTTAATGTCCCTTACAAGAGATGTGGAGATCAGAGTGCTATAACAAGACACTTTTAATGCCTGTCAGAAGAGACGTGGAGGTCAGAGTGGTATAACAAGACGCTTTTAAAGCCCCTTACAAGAGATGTGGAGGTCAGAGTGGTATAACAAGACGCTTTTAATGCCCGTCAGAAGAGACGTGGAGGTCAGAGTGGTATAACAAGATGCTTTTAATGCCCCATACAAGAGACGTGGAGGTCAGAGTGGTATAACAAGGTGCTTTTAATGCCCCTTACAAGAGATGGTGAGGTCAGAGTGGTATAGCAAGACGCTTTTAATGCCCGTCAGAAGAGACGTGGATGTCAGAGTGGTAAAACAAGACTCTTTTAATGTCCCTTACAAGAGACGTGGAGGTCAGAGTGGTATAACAAGACGCTTTTAATGCCCGTCAGAAGAGACGTGGAGGTCAGAGTGTTATAAAAAGATGGTTTTAATGCCCCTTACAAGAGACGTGGAGGTCAGAGTGGTATAACAAGATGCTTTTAATGCCCCTTACAAGAGACGTGGAGGTCAGAGTGGTATAACAAGACGCTTTTAATGCCCCTTACAGGAGACGTGGAGGTCAGAGTGGTATAACAAGATGCTTTTAATGCCCCTTACAAGAGACGTGGAGGTCAGGGTGGTATAACAAGACACTTTTATTGCCCGTTACAAGAGACGTGGAGGTCAGAGTGGTATAACAAGACGCTTTTAATGCCCGTCTGAAGAGACGTGGAGGTCAGAGATGTATAACAATACACTTTTAATGTCCCTTACAAGAGACATGGAGGTCAGAGTGGTATAACAAAACTCTTTTAATGCCCGTCAGAAGAGACTAGGAGGTCAGGGTGGTATAACAAGATGCTTTTAATGCCCCTTAAAAAAGACGTGGAGGTCAGAGTGGTATAACAAGATGCTTTTAATGCCCCTTACAAGACATGTGGAGGTCAGAGTGGTATAACAAGACGCTTTTAATGCCCCTTACAAGAAACGTGGAGGTCAGGGTGGTATAACAAGACGCTTTTAATGCCCCTTACAAGAGACGTGGAGGTCAGAGTGGTATAACAAGTCGCTTTTAATGCCCCTTACAAGAGACGTGGAGGTCAGAGTGGTATAACCAGACCCTTTTAATGCCCCTTACAAGAGATGTGGAGGTCAGAGTGGTATAACAAGACGCTTTTAATGCCCCGTCAGAAGAGAAGTGGAGGTCAGAGTGGTATAACAAGATGCTTTTAATGCCCCTTACAAGAGACGTGGAGGTCAGAGTGGTATAACAAGACACTTTTAATGCCCCTTACAAGAGACGTGGAGGTCAGAGTGGTATAACAAGACGATTTCATGCCCCTTACAAGAGACGTGGAGGTCAGAGTGGTATAACAAGACGCTTTTAATGCCCCTTACAAGAGATGTAGAGGTAAGAGTGGTAAACCAAGCAGCTTTTAATGCCCGTCAGAAGAGACGTGGAGGTCAGAGTGGTATAACAAGACGCTTTTAATGCCCCTTACAAGAGATGTGGAGGTCAGAGTGGTATAACAAGACGCTTTTAATGCCCGTCAGAAGAGACGTGTAGGTCAGAATGGTATAACAAGACGCTTTTAATGCCCTTTACAAGACATGTGGAGGTCAGAGTGGTATAACAAGACGCTTTTAAGGCCCGTCAGAAGAGACGTGGAGGTCAGAGTGGTATAACAAGACGCTTTTAATGCCCCTCACAAGAGACGTGGAGGTCAGAGTGGTATAACTAGATGCTTTTAATGCCCCTTACAAGAGATGTGGAGATCAGAGTGGTATAACAAGACGCTTTGAATGCCCGTCAGAAGAGACGTGTAGGTCAGAATGGTATAGCAAGAGGCTTTTAATGGCCCTTACAAGAGATGTGGAGGTCAGAGTGGTATAACAAGCCGCTTTTAATGCCTGTCAGAAGAGACGTGGAGGTCAGAGTGGTATAACAAGACGCTTTTAATGCCCCTTACAAGAGACGTGGAGGTCAGAGTGGTATAACAAGACACTTTTAATGCCCCTTACAAGAGACGTGAGGTCAGAGTGGTATAACAAGACGATTTCATGCCCCTTACAAGAGATGTGGAGGTCATAGTGTTAAAACAAGATGCTTTTAATGCCCCTTACAAGAGATGTGGAGGTCAGAGTGGCATAAGAAGACGCTTTTAATGCCCATCAGAAGAGACGTGGAGGTCAGAGTGGTAAAACAAGACGCTTTTAATGCCCCTTACAAGAGATGTGGAGGTCAGAGTGGTATAACAAGATGCTTTTAATGCCCGTCAGAAGAGATGTGGAGGTCAGAGTGGAATAACAATACGCTTTTAAAGCCCCTTACAAGAGACGTGGAGGTCAGAGTGGTATAACTAGATGCTTTTAATGCCCCTTACAAGAGATGTGGAGGTCAGAGTGGTATAACAAGACGCTTTTAACGCACGTCAGAAGAGACGTGGAGGTCAGAGTGGTATAACAAAATGCTTTTAATGCCCGTCAGAAGAGACTTGGAGGTCAGAGTGGTATAACAAGACGCTTTTAATGCCCCTTACAAGAGAAGTGGAGGTCAGAGTGGTATAACAAGACGCTTTAAATGCCCCTTACAAGAGACGTGGAGCTCAGAGTGGTATAACAAGACACTTTTAATGCCCGTCAGAAGAGACGTGGAGGTCAGAGTGGTATAACAAGATGCTTTTAATGCACCTTACAAGAGACGTGGAGGTCAGAGTTGTATAACAAGATGCTTTTAATGCCCCTTACAACAGACGTGGAGGTCAGAGTGGTATAACAAGACGCTTTTAATGCCCCTTACAAGAGATGTGGAGGTCAGAGTGGTATAACAAGATGCTTTTAATGCCCGTCAGAAGAGACGTGGAGGTCAGAGCGGTATAACAAGACGCTTTTAATGCCCCTTACAAGAGATGTGGAGGTCAGAGTGGTATAACATGACGCTTTTAATGCCTGTCAGAAGAGACGTGTAGGTCAGAATGGTATAACAAGACGCTTTTAATGGCCTATGCAAGAGATGTGGAGGTCAGAGTGGTATAACAAGCCCCTTTTAATGCCTGTCAGAAGAGACGTGGAGGTCAGAGTGGTATAACAAGACGCTTTTAATGCCGCTTACAAGAGACGTGGAGGTCAGAGTGGTATAACTAGATGCTTTTAATGCCCCTTACAAGAGATGTGGAGGTCAGAGTGTTATAACAAGATGCTTTTAATGCCTGTCAGAAGAGACGTGGAGGTCAGAGTGGTATAACAAGACGCTTTTAATGCCCCTTACAAGAGATGTGGAGGTCAGAGTGGTATAACAAGATGCTTTTAATGCCCGTCAGAAGAGACGTGGAGGTCAGAGTGGTATAACAAGACGCTTTGAATGCCCTTTACAAGAGACGTGGAGGTCAGAGTGGTATAACAAGACGTTTTTAATGCCCCTTACAAGAGACGTGGAGGTTAGAGTGGTATAACAAGATGCTTTTAATGTCCCTTACAAGAGATGTGGAGATCAGAGTGCTATAACAAGACACTTTTAATGCCTGTCAGAAGAGACGTGGAGGTCAGAGTGGTATAACAAGACGCTTTTAAAGCCCCTTACAAGAGATGTGGAGGTCAGAGTGGTATAACAAGACGCTTTTAATGCCCGTCAGAAGAGACGTGGAGGTCAGAGTGGTATAACAAGATGCTTTTAATGCCCCATACAAGAGACGTGGAGGTCAGAGTGGTATAACAAGGTGCTTTTAATGCCCCTTACAAGAGATGGTGAGGTCAGAGTGGTATAGCAAGACGCTTTTAATGCCCGTCAGAAGAGACGTGGAGGTCAGAGTGGTAAAACAAGACTCTTTTAATGTCCCTTACAAGAGACGTGGAGGTCAGAGTGGTATAACAAGACGCTTTTAATGACCGTCAGAAGAGACGTGGAGGTCAGAGTGTTATAAAAAGATGCTTTTAATGCCCCTTACAAGAGACGTGGAGGTCAGAGTGGTATAACAAGATGCTTTTAATGCCCCTTACAAGAGACGTGGAGGTCAGAGTGGTATAACAAGACGCTTTTAATGCCCCTTACAGGAGACGTGGAGGTCAGAGTGGTATAACAAGATGCTTTTAATGCCCCTTACAAGAGACGTGGAGGTCAGGGTGGTATAACAAGACACTTTTATTGCCCGTTACAAGAGACGTGGAGGTCAGAGTGGTATAACAAGACGCTTTTAATGCCCGTCTGAAGAGACGTGGAGGTCAGAGATGTATAACAATACACTTTTAATGTCCCTTACAAGAGACATGGAGGTCAGAGTGGTATAACAAAACTCTTTTAATGCCCGTCAGAAGAGACTAGGAGGTCAGGGTGGTATAACAAGATGCTTTTAATGCCCCTTAAAAAAGACGTGGAGGTCAGAGTGGTATAACAAGATGCTTTTAATGCCCCTTACAAGACATGTGGAGGTCAGAGTGGTATAACAAGACGCTTTTAATGCCCCTTGCAAGAGACGTGGAGCTCAGAGTGGTATAACAAGATGCTTTTAATGCCCCTTACAAGAAACGTGGAGGTCAGGGTGGTATAACAAGACGCTTTTAATGCCCCTTACAAGAGACGTGGAGGTCAGAGTGGTATAACAAGTCGCTTTTAATGCCCCTTACAAGAGACGTGGAGGTCAGAGTGGTATAACCAGACCCTTTTAATGCCCCTTACAGGAGATGTGGAGGTCAGAGTGGTATAACAAGACGCTTTTAATGCCCCGTCAGAAGAGAAGTGGAGGTCAGAGTGGTATAACAAGATGCTTTTAATGCCCCTTACAAGAGACGTGGAGGTCAGAGTGGTATAACCAGACACTTTTAATGCCCCTTACAAGAGACGTGGAGGTCAGAGTGGTATAACAAGACGATTTCATGCCCCTTACAAGAGACGTGGAGGTCAGAGTGGTATAACAAGACGCTTTTAATGCCCCTTACAAGAGATGTAGAGGTAAGAGTGGTAAACCAAGCAGCTTTTAATGCCCGTCAGAAGAGACATGGAGGTTAGAGTGGTATAACAAGACGCTTTTAATGCCCCTTACAAGAGATGTGGAGGTCAGAGTGGTATAACAAGACGCTTTTAATGCCCGTCAGAAGAGACGTGTAGGTCAGAATGGTATAACAAGACGCTTTTAATGCCCTTTACAAGACATGTGGAGGTCAGAGTGGTATAACAAGACGCTTTTAAGGCCCGTCAGAAGAGACGTGGAGGTCAGAGTGGTATAACAAGACGCTTTTAATGCCCCTCACAAGAGACGTGGAGGTCAGAGTGGTATAACTAGATGCTTTTAATGCCCCTTACAAGAGATGTGGAGGTCAGAGTGGTATAACAAGACGCTTTGAATGCCCGTCAGAAGAGACGTGTAGGTCAGAATGGTATAGCAAGAGGCTTTTAATGGCCCTTACAAGAGATGTGGAGGTCAGAGTGGTATAACAAGCCGCTTTTAATGCCTGTCAGAAGAGACGTGGAGGTCAGAGTCGTATAACAAGACGCTTTTAATGCCGCTTACAAGAGACGTGGAGGTCAGAGTGGTATAGCTAGATGCTTTTAATGCCCCTTACAAGAGATGTGGAGGTCAGAGTGTTATAACAAGACGATTTTAATGCCCGTCAGAAGAGACTTGGAGGTCAGAGGGGTATAACAAGACGCTTTTAATGCCCCTTACAAGAGATATGCAGGTCAGAGTGGTATAACAAGACGCTTTGAATGCCCTTTACAAGAGACGTGGAGGTCATAGTGGTATAACAAGATGTTTTTAATGCCCCTTACAAGAGACGTGGAGGTTAGAGTGGTATAACAAGATGCTTTTAATGCCACTTACAAGAGATGTGGAGGTCAGAGTGCTATAACAAGACACTTTTAATGCCCGTCAGAAGAGACGTGGAGGTCAGAGTGGTATAACAAGATGCTTTTAATGCCCCATACAAGAGACGTGGAGATCAGAGTGGAATAACAAGGTGCTTTTAATGCCCCTTACAAGAGATGGTGAGGTCAGAGTCGTATAGCAAGATGCTTTTAGTGCCCGTCAGAAGAGACATGGAGGTCAGAGTGGTATAACAAGACTCTTTTAATGCCCCTTACAACAGACGTGGAGGTCAGAGTGGTATAACAAGACGCTTTTAATGCCCCTTACAAGAGATGTGGAGGTCAGAGTGGTATAACAAGATGCTTTTAATGCCCGTCAGAAGAGACGTGGAGGTCAGAGCGGTATAACAAGACGCTTTTAATGCCCCTTACAAGAGATGTGGAGGTCAGAGTGGTATAACATGACGCTTTTAATGCCTGTCAGAAGAGACGTGTAGGTCAGAATGGTATAACAAGACGCTTTTAATGGCCTATGCAAGAGATGTGGAGGTCAGAGTGGTATAACAAGCCCCTTTTAATGCCTGTCAGAAGAGACGTGGAGGTCAGAGTGGTATAACAAGACGCTTTTAATGCCGCTTACAAGAGACGTGGAGGTCAGAGTGGTATAACTAGATGCTTTTAATGCCCCTTACAAGAGATGTGGAGGTCAGAGTGTTATAACAAGATGCTTTTAATGCCTGTCAGAAGAGACGTGGAGGTCAGAGTGGTATAACAAGACGCTTTTAATGCCCCTTACAAGAGATGTGGAGGTCAGAGTGGTATAACAAGATGCTTTTAATGCCCGTCAGAATAGACGTGGAGGTCAGAGTGGTATAACAAGACGCTTTGAATGCCCTTTACAAGAGACGTGGAGGTCAGAGTGGTATAACAAGACGTTTTTAATGCCCCTTACAAGAGACGTGGAGGTTAGAGTGGTATAACAAGATGCTTTTAATGTCCCTTACAAGAGATGTGGAGATCAGAGTGCTATAACAAGACACTTTTAATGCCTGTCAGAAGAGACGTGGAGGTCAGAGTGGTATAACAAGACGCTTTTAAAGCCCCTTACAAGAGATGTGGAGGTCAGAGTGGTATAACAAGACGCTTTTAATGCCCGTCAGAAGAGACGTGGAGGTCAGAGTGGTATAACAAGATGCTTTTAATGCCCCATACAAGAGACGTGGAGATCAGAGTGGAATAACAAGGTGCTTTTAATGCCCCTTACAAGAGATGGTGAGGTCAGAGTCGTATAGCAAGATGCTTTTAGTGCCCGTCAGAAGAGACATGGAGGTCAGAGTGGTATAACAAGACTCTTTTAATGCCCCTTACAACAGACGTGGAGGTCAGAGTGGTATAACAAGACGCTTTTAATGCCCCTTACAAGAGATGTGGAGGTCAGAGTGGTATAACAAGATGCTTTTAATGCCCGTCAGAAGAGACGTGGAGGTCAGAGCGGTATAACAAGACGCTTTTAATGCCCCTTACAAGAGATGTGGAGGTCAGAGTGGTATAACATGACGCTTTTAATGCCTGTCAGAAGAGACGTGTAGGTCAGAATGGTATAACAAGACGCTTTTAATGGCCTATGCAAGAGATGTGGAGGTCAGAGTGGTATAACAAGCCCCTTTTAATGCCTGTCAGAAGAGACGTGGAGGTCAGAGTGGTATAACAAGACGCTTTTAATGCCGCTTACAAGAGACGTGGAGGTCAGAGTGGTATAACTAGATGCTTTTAATGCCCCTTACAAGAGATGTGGAGGTCAGAGTGTTATAACAAGATGATTTAATGCCTGTCAGAAGAGACGTGGAGGTCAGAGTGGTATAACAAGACGCTTTTAATGCCCCTTACAAGAGATGTGGAGGTCAGAGTGGTATAACAAGATGCTTTTAATGCCCGTCAGAAGAGACGTGGAGGTCAGAGTGGTATAACAAGACGCTTTGAATGCCCTTTACAAGAGACGTGGAGGTCAGAGTGGTATAACAAGACGTTTTTAATGCCCCTTACAAGAGACGTGGAGGTTAGAGTGGTATAACAAGATGCTTTTAATGTCCCTTACAAGAGATGTGGAGATCAGAGTGCTATAACAAGACACTTTTAATGCCTGTCAGAAGAGACGTGGAGGTCAGAGTGGTATAACAAGACGCTTTTAAAGCCCCTTACAAGAGATGTGGAGGTCAGAGTGGTATAACAAGACGCTTTTAATGCCCGTCAGAAGAGACGTGGAGGTCAGAGTGGTATAACAAGATGCTTTTAATGCCCCATACAAGAGACGTGGAGGTCAGAGTGGTATAACAAGGTGCTTTTAATGCCCCTTACAAGAGATGGTGAGGTCAGAGTGGTATAGCAAGACGCTTTTAATGCCCGTCAGAAGAGACGTGGAGGTCAGAGTGGTAAAACAAGACTCTTTTAATGTCCCTTACAAGAGACGTGGAGGTCAGAGTGGTATAACAAGACGCTTTTAATGACCGTCAGAAGAGACGTGGAGGTCAGAGTGTTATAAAAAGATGCTTTTAATGCCCCTTACAAGAGACGTGGAGGTCAGAGTGGTATAACAAGATGCTTTTAATGCCCCTTACAAGAGACGTGGAGGTCAGAGTGGTATAACAAGACGCTTTTAATGCCCCTTACAGGAGACGTGGAGGTCAGAGTGGTATAACAAGATGCTTTTAATGCCCCTTACAAGAGACGTGGAGGTCAGGGTGGTATAACAAGACACTTTTATTGCCCGTTACAAGAGACGTGGAGGTCAGAGTGGTATAACAAGACGCTTTTAATGCCCGTCTGAAGAGACGTGGAGGTCAGAGATGTATAACAATACACTTTTAATGTCCCTTACAAGAGACATGGAGGTCAGAGTGGTATAACAAAACTCTTTTAATGCCCGTCAGAAGAGACTAGGAGGTCAGGGTGGTATAACAAGATGCTTTTAATGCCCCTTAAAAAAGACGTGGAGGTCAGAGTGGTATAACAAGATGCTTTTAATGCCCCTTACAAGACATGTGGAGGTCAGAGTGGTATAACAAGACGCTTTTAATGCCCCTTGCAAGAGACGTGGAGCTCAGAGTGGTATAACAAGATGCTTTTAATGCCCCTTACAAGAAACGTGGAGGTCAGGGTGGTATAACAAGACGCTTTTAATGCCCCTTACAAGAGACGTGGAGGTCAGAGTGGTATAACAAGTCGCTTTTAATGCCCCTTACAAGAGACGTGGAGGTCAGAGTGGTATAACCAGACCCTTTTAATGCCCCTTACAGGAGATGTGGAGGTCAGAGTGGTATAACAAGACGCTTTTAATGCCCCGTCAGAAGAGAAGTGGAGGTCAGAGTGGTATAACAAGATGCTTTTAATGCCCCTTACAAGAGACGTGGAGGTCAGAGTGGTATAACCAGACACTTTTAATGCCCCTTACAAGAGACGTGGAGGTCAGAGTGGTATAACAAGATGATTTCATGCCCCTTACAAGAGACGTGGAGGTCAGAGTGGTATAACAAGACGCTTTTAATGCCCCTTACAAGAGATGTAGAGGTAAGAGTGGTAAACCAAGCAGCTTTTAATGCCCGTCAGAAGAGACGTGGAGGTTAGAGTGGTATAACAAGACGCTTTTAATGCCCCTCACAAGAGACGTGGAGGTCAGAGTGGTATAACTAGATGCTTTTAATGCCCCTTACAAGAGATGTGGAGATCAGAGTGGTATAACAAGACGCTTTGAATGCCCGTCAGAAGAGACGTGTAGGTCAGAATGGTATAGCAAGAGGCTTTTAATGGCCCTTACAAGAGATGTGGAGGTCAGAGTGGTATAACAAGCCGCTTTTAATGCCTGTCAGAAGAGACGTGGAGGTCAGAGTGGTATAACAAGACGCTTTTAATGCCCCTTACAAGAGACGTGGAGGTCAGAGTGGTATAACAAGACACTTTTAATGCCCCTTACAAGAGACGTGAGGTCAGAGTGGTATAACAAGACGATTTCATGCCCCTTACAAGAGATGTGGAGGTCATAGTGTTAAAACAAGATGCTTTTAATGCCCCTTACAAGAGATGTGGAGGTCAGAGTGGCATAAGAAGACGCTTTTAATGCCCATCAGAAGAGACGTGGAGGTCAGAGTGGTAAAACAAGACGCTTTTAATGCCCCTTACAAGAGATGTGGAGGTCAGAGTGGTATAACAAGATGCTTTTAATGCCCGTCAGAAGAGATGTGGAGGTCAGAGTGGAATAACAATACGCTTTTAAAGCCCCTTACAAGAGACGTGGAGGTCAGAGTGGTATAACTAGATGCTTTTAATGCCCCTTACAAGAGATGTGGAGGTCAGAGTGGTATAACAAGACGCTTTTAACGCACGTCAGAAGAGACGTGGAGGTCAGAGTGGTATAACAAAATGCTTTTAATGCCCGTCAGAAGAGACTTGGAGGTCAGAGTGGTATAACAAGACGCTTTTAATGCCCCTTACAAGAGAAGTGGAGGTCAGAGTGGTATAACAAGACGCTTTAAATGCCCCTTACAAGAGACGTGGAGCTCAGAGTGGTATAACAAGACACTTTTAATGCCCGTCAGAAGAGACGTGGAGGTCAGAGTGGTATAACAAGATGCTTTTAATGCACCTTACAAGAGACGTGGAGGTCAGAGTTGTATAACAAGATGCTTTTAATGCCCCTTACAACAGACGTGGAGGTCAGAGTGGTATAACAAGACGCTTTTAATGCCCCTTACAAGAGATGTGGAGGTCAGAGTGGTATAACAAGATGCTTTTAATGCCCGTCAGAAGAGACGTGGAGGTCAGAGCGGTATAACAAGACGCTTTTAATGCCCCTTACAAGAGATGTGGAGGTCAGAGTGGTATAACATGACGCTTTTAATGCCTGTCAGAAGAGACGTGTAGGTCAGAATGGTATAACAAGACGCTTTTAATGGCCTATGCAAGAGATGTGGAGGTCAGAGTGGTATAACAAGCCCCTTTTAATGCCTGTCAGAAGAGACGTGGAGGTCAGAGTGGTATAACAAGACGCTTTTAATGCCGCTTACAAGAGACGTGGAGGTCAGAGTGGTATAACTAGATGCTTTTAATGCCCCTTACAAGAGATGTGGAGGTCAGAGTGTTATAACAAGATGCTTTTAATGCCTGTCAGAAGAGACGTGGAGGTCAGAGTGGTATAACAAGACGCTTTTAATGCCCCTTACAAGAGATGTGGAGGTCAGAGTGGTATAACAAGATGCTTTTAATGCCCGTCAGAAGAGACGTGGAGGTCAGAGTGGTATAACAAGACGCTTTGAATGCCCTTTACAAGAGACGTGGAGGTCAGAGTGGTATAACAAGACGTTTTTAATGCCCCTTACAAGAGACGTGGAGGTTAGAGTGGTATAACAAGATGCTTTTAATGTCCCTTACAAGAGATGTGGAGATCAGAGTGCTATAACAAGACACTTTTAATGCCTGTCAGAAGAGACGTGGAGGTCAGAGTGGTATAACAAGACGCTTTTAAAGCCCCTTACAAGAGATGTGGAGGTCAGAGTGGTATAACAAGACGCTTTTAATGCCCGTCAGAAGAGACGTGGAGGTCAGAGTGGTATAACAAGATGCTTTTAATGCCCCATACAAGAGACGTGGAGGTCAGAGTGGTATAACAAGGTGCTTTTAATGCCCCTTACAAGAGATGGTGAGGTCAGAGTGGTATAGCAAGACGCTTTTAATGCCCGTCAGAAGAGACGTGGAGGTCAGAGTGGTAAAACAAGACTCTTTTAATGTCCCTTACAAGAGACGTGGAGGTCAGAGTGGTATAACAAGACGCTTTTAATGACCGTCAGAAGAGACGTGGAGGTCAGAGTGTTATAAAAAGATGCTTTTAATGCCCCTTACAAGAGACGTGGAGGTCAGAGTGGTATAACAAGATGCTTTTAATGCCCCTTACAAGAGACGTGGAGGTCAGAGTGGTATAACAAGACGCTTTTAATGCCCCTTACAGGAGACGTGGAGGTCAGAGTGGTATAACAAGATGCTTTTAATGCCCCTTACAAGAGACGTGGAGGTCAGGGTGGTATAACAAGACACTTTTATTGCCCGTTACAAGAGACGTGGAGGTCAGAGTGGTATAACAAGACGCTTTTAATGCCCGTCTGAAGAGACGTGGAGGTCAGAGATGTATAACAATACACTTTTAATGTCCCTTACAAGAGACATGGAGGTCAGAGTGGTATAACAAAACTCTTTTAATGCCCGTCAGAAGAGACTAGGAGGTCAGGGTGGTATAACAAGATGCTTTTAATGCCCCTTAAAAAAGACGTGGAGGTCAGAGTGGTATAACAAGATGCTTTTAATGCCCCTTACAAGACATGTGGAGGTCAGAGTGGTATAACAAGACGCTTTTAATGCCCCTTGCAAGAGACGTGGAGCTCAGAGTGGTATAACAAGATGCTTTTAATGCCCCTTACAAGAAACGTGGAGGTCAGGGTGGTATAACAAGACGCTTTTAATGCCCCTTACAAGAGACGTGGAGGTCAGAGTGGTATAACAAGTCGCTTTTAATGCCCCTTACAAGAGACGTGGAGGTCAGAGTGGTATAACCAGACCCTTTTAATGCCCCTTACAGGAGATGTGGAGGTCAGAGTGGTATAACAAGACGCTTTTAATGCCCCGTCAGAAGAGAAGTGGAGGTCAGAGTGGTATAACAAGATGCTTTTAATGCCCCTTACAAGAGACGTGGAGGTCAGAGTGGTATAACCAGACACTTTTAATGCCCCTTACAAGAGACGTGGAGGTCAGAGTGGTATAACAAGACGATTTCATGCCCCTTACAAGAGACGTGGAGGTCAGAGTGGTATAACAAGACGCTTTTAATGCCCCTTACAAGAGATGTAGAGGTAAGAGTGGTAAACCAAGCAGCTTTTAATGCCCGTCAGAAGAGACATGGAGGTTAGAGTGGTATAACAAGACGCTTTTAATGCCCCTTACAAGAGATGTGGAGGTCAGAGTGGTATAACAAGACGCTTTTAATGCCCGTCAGAAGAGACGTGTAGGTCAGAATGGTATAACAAGACGCTTTTAATGCCCTTTACAAGACATGTGGAGGTCAGAGTGGTATAACAAGACGCTTTTAAGGCCCGTCAGAAGAGACGTGGAGGTCAGAGTGGTATAACAAGACGCTTTTAATGCCCCTCACAAGAGACGTGGAGGTCAGAGTGGTATAACTAGATGCTTTTAATGCCCCTTACAAGAGATGTGGAGGTCAGAGTGGTATAACAAGACGCTTTGAATGCCCGTCAGAAGAGACGTGTAGGTCAGAATGGTATAGCAAGAGGCTTTTAATGGCCCTTACAAGAGATGTGGAGGTCAGAGTGGTATAACAAGCCGCTTTTAATGCCTGTCAGAAGAGACGTGGAGGTCAGAGTCGTATAACAAGACGCTTTTAATGCCGCTTACAAGAGACGTGGAGGTCAGAGTGGTATAGCTAGATGCTTTTAATGCCCCTTACAAGAGATGTGGAGGTCAGAGTGTTATAACAAGACGATTTTAATGCCCGTCAGAAGAGACTTGGAGGTCAGAGGGGTATAACAAGACGCTTTTAATGCCCCTTACAAGAGATATGCAGGTCAGAGTGGTATAACAAGACGCTTTGAATGCCCTTTACAAGAGACGTGGAGGTCATAGTGGTATAACAAGATGTTTTTAATGCCCCTTACAAGAGACGTGGAGGTTAGAGTGGTATAACAAGATGCTTTTAATGCCACTTACAAGAGATGTGGAGGTCAGAGTGCTATAACAAGACACTTTTAATGCCCGTCAGAAGAGACGTGGAGGTCAGAGTGGTATAACAAGATGCTTTTAATGCCCCATACAAGAGACGTGGAGATCAGAGTGGAATAACAAGGTGCTTTTAATGCCCCTTACAAGAGATGGTGAGGTCAGAGTCGTATAGCAAGATGCTTTTAGTGCCCGTCAGAAGAGACATGGAGGTCAGAGTGGTATAACAAGACTCTTTTAATGCCCCTTACAACAGACGTGGAGGTCAGAGTGGTATAACAAGACGCTTTTAATGCCCCTTACAAGAGATGTGGAGGTCAGAGTGGTATAACAAGATGCTTTTAATGCCCGTCAGAAGAGACGTGGAGGTCAGAGCGGTATAACAAGACGCTTTTAATGCCCCTTACAAGAGATGTGGAGGTCAGAGTGGTATAACATGACGCTTTTAATGCCTGTCAGAAGAGACGTGTAGGTCAGAATGGTATAACAAGACGCTTTTAATGGCCTATGCAAGAGATGTGGAGGTCAGAGTGGTATAACAAGCCCCTTTTAATGCCTGTCAGAAGAGACGTGGAGGTCAGAGTGGTATAACAAGACGCTTTTAATGCCGCTTACAAGAGACGTGGAGGTCAGAGTGGTATAACTAGATGCTTTTAATGCCCCTTACAAGAGATGTGGAGGTCAGAGTGTTATAACAAGATGCTTTTAATGCCTGTCAGAAGAGACGTGGAGGTCAGAGTGGTATAACAAGACGCTTTTAATGCCCCTTACAAGAGATGTGGAGGTCAGAGTGGTATAACAAGATGCTTTTAATGCCCGTCAGAATAGACGTGGAGGTCAGAGTGGTATAACAAGACGCTTTGAATGCCCTTTACAAGAGACGTGGAGGTCAGAGTGGTATAACAAGACGTTTTTAATGCCCCTTACAAGAGACGTGGAGGTTAGAGTGGTATAACAAGATGCTTTTAATGTCCCTTACAAGAGATGTGGAGATCAGAGTGCTATAACAAGACACTTTTAATGCCTGTCAGAAGAGACGTGGAGGTCAGAGTGGTATAACAAGACGCTTTTAAAGCCCCTTACAAGAGATGTGGAGGTCAGAGTGGTATAACAAGACGCTTTTAATGCCCGTCAGAAGAGACGTGGAGGTCAGAGTGGTATAACAAGATGCTTTTAATGCCCCATACAAGAGACGTGGAGATCAGAGTGGAATAACAAGGTGCTTTTAATGCCCCTTACAAGAGATGGTGAGGTCAGAGTCGTATAGCAAGATGCTTTTAGTGCCCGTCAGAAGAGACATGGAGGTCAGAGTGGTATAACAAGACTCTTTTAATGCCCCTTACAACAGACGTGGAGGTCAGAGTGGTATAACAAGACGCTTTTAATGCCCCTTACAAGAGATGTGGAGGTCAGAGTGGTATAACAAGATGCTTTTAATGCCCGTCAGAAGAGACGTGGAGGTCAGAGCGGTATAACAAGACGCTTTTAATGCCCCTTACAAGAGATGTGGAGGTCAGAGTGGTATAACATGACGCTTTTAATGCCTGTCAGAAGAGACGTGTAGGTCAGAATGGTATAACAAGACGCTTTTAATGGCCTATGCAAGAGATGTGGAGGTCAGAGTGGTATAACAAGCCCCTTTTAATGCCTGTCAGAAGAGACGTGGAGGTCAGAGTGGTATAACAAGACGCTTTTAATGCCGCTTACAAGAGACGTGGAGGTCAGAGTGGTATAACTAGATGCTTTTAATGCCCCTTACAAGAGATGTGGAGGTCAGAGTGTTATAACAAGATGATTTAATGCCTGTCAGAAGAGACGTGGAGGTCAGAGTGGTATAACAAGACGCTTTTAATGCCCCTTACAAGAGATGTGGAGGTCAGAGTGGTATAACAAGATGCTTTTAATGCCCGTCAGAAGAGACGTGGAGGTCAGAGTGGTATAACAAGACGCTTTGAATGCCCTTTACAAGAGACGTGGAGGTCAGAGTGGTATAACAAGACGTTTTTAATGCCCCTTACAAGAGACGTGGAGGTTAGAGTGGTATAACAAGATGCTTTTAATGTCCCTTACAAGAGATGTGGAGATCAGAGTGCTATAACAAGACACTTTTAATGCCTGTCAGAAGAGACGTGGAGGTCAGAGTGGTATAACAAGACGCTTTTAAAGCCCCTTACAAGAGATGTGGAGGTCAGAGTGGTATAACAAGACGCTTTTAATGCCCGTCAGAAGAGACGTGGAGGTCAGAGTGGTATAACAAGATGCTTTTAATGCCCCATACAAGAGACGTGGAGGTCAGAGTGGTATAACAAGGTGCTTTTAATGCCCCTTACAAGAGATGGTGAGGTCAGAGTGGTATAGCAAGACGCTTTTAATGCCCGTCAGAAGAGACGTGGAGGTCAGAGTGGTAAAACAAGACTCTTTTAATGTCCCTTACAAGAGACGTGGAGGTCAGAGTGGTATAACAAGACGCTTTTAATGACCGTCAGAAGAGACGTGGAGGTCAGAGTGTTATAAAAAGATGCTTTTAATGCCCCTTACAAGAGACGTGGAGGTCAGAGTGGTATAACAAGATGCTTTTAATGCCCCTTACAAGAGACGTGGAGGTCAGAGTGGTATAACAAGACGCTTTTAATGCCCCTTACAGGAGACGTGGAGGTCAGAGTGGTATAACAAGATGCTTTTAATGCCCCTTACAAGAGACGTGGAGGTCAGGGTGGTATAACAAGACACTTTTATTGCCCGTTACAAGAGACGTGGAGGTCAGAGTGGTATAACAAGACGCTTTTAATGCCCGTCTGAAGAGACGTGGAGGTCAGAGATGTATAACAATACACTTTTAATGTCCCTTACAAGAGACATGGAGGTCAGAGTGGTATAACAAAACTCTTTTAATGCCCGTCAGAAGAGACTAGGAGGTCAGGGTGGTATAACAAGATGCTTTTAATGCCCCTTAAAAAAGACGTGGAGGTCAGAGTGGTATAACAAGATGCTTTTAATGCCCCTTACAAGACATGTGGAGGTCAGAGTGGTATAACAAGACGCTTTTAATGCCCCTTGCAAGAGACGTGGAGCTCAGAGTGGTATAACAAGATGCTTTTAATGCCCCTTACAAGAAACGTGGAGGTCAGGGTGGTATAACAAGACGCTTTTAATGCCCCTTACAAGAGACGTGGAGGTCAGAGTGGTATAACAAGTCGCTTTTAATGCCCCTTACAAGAGACGTGGAGGTCAGAGTGGTATAACCAGACCCTTTTAATGCCCCTTACAGGAGATGTGGAGGTCAGAGTGGTATAACAAGACGCTTTTAATGCCCCGTCAGAAGAGAAGTGGAGGTCAGAGTGGTATAACAAGATGCTTTTAATGCCCCTTACAAGAGACGTGGAGGTCAGAGTGGTATAACCAGACACTTTTAATGCCCCTTACAAGAGACGTGGAGGTCAGAGTGGTATAACAAGATGATTTCATGCCCCTTACAAGAGACGTGGAGGTCAGAGTGGTATAACAAGACGCTTTTAATGCCCCTTACAAGAGATGTAGAGGTAAGAGTGGTAAACCAAGCAGCTTTTAATGCCCGTCAGAAGAGACGTGGAGGTTAGAGTGGTATAACAAGACGCTTTTAATGCCCCTTACAAGAGATGTGGAGGTCAGAGTGGTATAACAAGACGCTTTTAATGCCCGTCAGAAGAGACGTGTAGGTCAGAATGGTATAACAAGACGCTTTTAATGCCCTTTACAAGACATGTGGAGGTCAGAGTGGTATAACAAGACGCTTTTAAGGCCCGTCAGAAGAGACGTGGAGGTCAGAGTGGTATAACAAGACGCTTTTAATGCCCCTCACAAGAGACGTGGAGGTCAGAGTGGTATAACTAGATGCTTTTAATGCCCCTTACAAGAGATGTGGAGGTCAGAGTGGTATAACAAGACGCTTTGAATGCCCGTCAGAAGAGACGTGTAGGTCAGAATGGTATAGCAAGAGGCTTTTAATGGCCCTTACAAGAGATGTGGAGGTCAGAGTGGTATAACAAGCCGCTTTTAATGCCTGTCAGAAGAGACGTGGAGGTCAGAGTCGTATAACAAGACGCTTTTAATTCCGCTTACAAGAGACGTGGAGGTCAGAGTGGTATAGCTAGATGCTTTTAATGCCCCTTACAAGAGATGTGGAGGTCAGAGTGTTATAACAAGACGATTTTAATGCCCGTCAGAAGAGACTTGGAGGTCAGAGGGGTATAACAAGACGCTTTTAATGCCCCTTACAAGAGATATGCAGGTCAGAGTGGTATAACAAGACGCTTTGAATGCCCTTTACAAGAGACGTGGAGGTCATAGTGGTATAACAAGATGTTTTTAATGCCCCTTACAAGAGACGTGGAGGTTAGAGTGGTATAACAAGATGCTTTTAATGCCACTTACAAGAGATGTGGAGGTCAGAGTGCTATAACAAGACACTTTTAATGCCCGTCAGAAGAGACGTGGAGGTCAGAGTGGTATAAAAAGATGCTTTTAATGCCCCATACAAGAGACGTGGAGATCAGAGTGGAATAACAAGGTGCTTTTAATGCCCCTTACAAGAGATGGTGAGGTCAGAGTCGTATAGCAAGATGCTTTTAGTGCCCGTCAGAAGAGACATGGAGGTCAGAGTGGTATAACAAGACTCTTTTAATGTCCCTTACAAGAGACGTGGAGGTCAGAGTGGTATAACAAGACGCTTTTATTGCCCATCAGAAGAGACGTGGAGGTCAGAGTGTTATAACAAGATGCTTTTAATGCCCCTTACAAGAGACGTGGAGGTCAGAGTGGTATAACAAGATGCTTTTAATGCCCCTTACAAGAGACGTGGAGGTCAGAGTGCTATAACAAGACGCTTTTAATGCCCCTTACAGGAGACATGGAGGTCAGAGTGGTATAACAAGATGCTTTTAATGCCCCTTAAAAGAGACGTGGAGATCAGAGTGGTATAACAAGACGCTTTTATTGCACGTTACAAGAGACGTGGAAGTCAGAGTAGTATAACAAGATGCTTTTAATGCCCGTCAGAAGAGACGTGGAGGTCAGAGTGGTATAACAATACGCTTTTAATGTCCCTTACAAGAGACGTGGAGGTCAGAGTGGTATAACAAGACACTTTTAATGCCCATCAGAAGAGACGTGGAGGTCAGAGTGGTATAACAAGATGCTTTTAATGCCCCTTACAAGAGACGTGGAGGTCAGAGTGGTAAAACAAGATGCTTTTAATGCCCGTCAGAAGAGACGTGGAGGTCAGAGTGGTATAACAAGACGCTTTTAATGCCCCTTACAAGAGATGTGGAGGTCAGAGAGGTATAACAAGACGCTTTTAATGCCCGTCAGAAGAGACGTGTAGGTCAGAATGGTATAACAAGACGCTTTTAATGCCCTTTACAAGAGATGTGGAGGTCAGAGTGGTATAACAAGACACTTTTAAGGCCCGTCAGAAGAGACGTGGAGGTCAGAGTGGTATAACAAGACGCTTTTAATGCCCCTCACAAGAGACGTGGAGGTCAGCGTGGTATAACTAGATGCTTTTAATGCCCCTTACAAGAGATGTGGAGGTCAGAGTGGTATAACAAGACGCTTTGAATGCCCGTCAGAAGAGACGTGGAGGTCAGAGTGGTATAACAAGATGCTTTTAATGCCCCTTACAAGAGATGTGGAGGTCAGAGTGGTATAAGAAGACGCTTTTAATGCCCGTCAGAAGAGACGTGGAGGTCAGAGTGGTATAACAAGACGCTTTGAATGCCCTTTACAAGAGACGTGGAGGTCAGAGTGGTATAACAAGACGCTTTTATTGCCCGTCAGAAGAGACGTGGAGGTCAGAGTGGTATAACAAGACATTTTTAATGTCCCTTACAAGAGACCTGGAGGTCAGAGTGGTATAACAAGACACTTTTAATGCCCGTCAGAAGAGACGTGGAGGTCAGAGTGGTATAACAAGCTGTTTTTAATGCCCCTTACAAGAGATGTGGAGGTCAGAGTGGTATAACAAGATGCTTTTAATGCCCCTTACAAGACATGTGGAGGTCAGAGTGGTATAACAAGACGCTTTTAATGCCCCTTACAAGAGACGTGGAGCTCAGAGTGGTATAACAAGATGCTTTTAATGCCCCTTACAAGAGACGTGGAGGTCAGAGTGGTATAACAAGACACTTTTAATGCCCCTTACAAGAGACGTGGAGGTCAGAGTGGTATAACAAGACGCTTTTAATGCCCCTTACAAGAGACGTGGAGGTCAGAGTGGTATAACGAGACGCTTTTAATGCGCCTTACAAGAGATGTGGAGGTCAAAGTCGTATAACAAGACGCTTTTAATGCCCCGTCAGAAGAGAAGTGGAGGTCAGAGTGGTATAACAAGATGCTTTTAATGCCCCTTACAAGAGACGTGGAGGTCAGTGTGGTATAACAAGACACTTTTAATGCCCCTTACAAGAGACGTGGAGGTCAGAGTGGTATAACAAGACGATTTCATGTCCCTTACAAGAGACGTGGAGGTCAGAGTGGTATAACAAGATGCTTTTAATGCCCCTTACAAGAGACGTGAAGGTCAGACTGGTATAACAAGTCGCTTTTAATGCCACTTATAAGAGACGTGGAGGTCAGAGTGGTAAAACGAGATTCTTTTAATGCCCCTTACAAGAGATGTGGAGGTGAGAGTGGTAAAACAAGACGCTTTTAATGCCGGTCAGAAAAGAAGTGGAGGTCAGAGTGGTATAACAAGACGCTTTTAATGCCTCTTACAAGAGACGTGGAGGTCAGAGTGGTATAACAAGACACTTTTAATGCCCCTTACAAGAGACGTGAGGTCAGAGTGGTATAACAAGACGATTTCATGCCCCTTACAAGAGATGTGGAGGTCATAGTGTTATAACAAGACGCTTTTAATGCCCCTTACAAGAGATGTGGAGGTCAGAGTGGTATAACAAGATGCTTTTAATGCCCGTCAGAAGAGATGTGGAGGTCAGAGTGGAATAACAAGACACTTTTAATGCCCCTTACAAGAGACGTGGAGGTCAGAGTGGTATAACTAGATGATTTTAATGCCCCTTACAAGAGATGTGGAGGTCAGAGTGGTATAACAAGACGCTTTTAACGCACGTCAGAAGAGACGTGGAGGTCAGAGTGGTATAACAAAACGCTTTTAACGCCCGTCAGAAGAGACTTGGAGGTCAGAGTGGTATAACAAGATGCTTTTAATGCCCCTTACAAGAGACGTGAAGGTCAGACTGGTATAACAAGTCGCTTTTAATGCCACTTATAAGAGACGTGGAGGTCAGAGTGGTATAACGAGATTCTTTTAATGCCCCTTACAAGAGATGTGGAGGTGAGAGTGGTAAAACAAGACGCTTTTAATGCCGGTCAGAAAAGAAGTGGAGGTCAGAGTGGTATAACAAGATGCTTTTAATGCCCCTTACAAGAGAAGTGGAGGTCAGAGTGGTATAACAAGACACTTTTAATGCCCCTTACAAGAGACGTGAGGTCAGAGTGGTATAACAAGACGATTTCATGCCCCTTACAAGAGATGTGGAGGTCATAGTGTTATAACAAGACGCTTTTAATGCCCCTTACAAGAGATGTGGAGGTCAGAGTGGTATAACAAGATGCTTTTAATGCCCGTCAGAAGAGATGTGGAGGTCAGAGTGGAATAACAAGACACTTTTAATGCCCCTTACAAGAGACGTGGAGGTCAGAGTGGTATAACTAGATGATTTTAATGCCCCTTACAAGAGATGTGGAGGTCAGAGTGGTATAACAAGACGCTTTTAACGCACGTCAGAAGAGACGTGGAGGTCAGAGTGGTATAACAAAACGCTTTTAATGCCCGTCAGAAGAGACTTGGAGGTCAGAGTGGTATAACAAGACACTTTTAATGCCCCTTACAAGAGAAGTGGAGGTCAGAGTGGTATAACAAGATGCTTTAAATGCCCCTTACAAGAGACGTGGAGCTCAGAGTGGTATAACAAGACACTTTTAATGCCCGTCAGAAGAGACGTGGAGGTCAGAGTGGTATAACAAGATGCTTTTAATGCCCCTTACAAGAGACGTGGAGGTCAGAGTGGTATAACAAGATGCTTTTAATGCCCCTTACAACAGACGTGGAGGTCAGAGTGGTATAACAAGACGCTTTTAATGCCCCTTACAAGAGACGTGGAGCTCAGAGTGGTATAACAAGACAATTTCATGCCCCTTACAAGAGACGTGGAGGTCAGAGTGGTATAACAAGACGCTTTTAATGCCCCTTACAAGAGATGTGGAGGTCAGAGTGGTATAACAAGATGCTTTTAATGCCCGTCAGAAGAGACGTGGAGGTCAGAGCGGTATAACACGACGCTTTTAATGCCCCTTACAAGAGATGTGGAGGTCAGAGTGGTATAACAAGACGCTTTTAATGCCTGTCAGAAGAGACGTGTAGGTCAGAATGGTATAACAAGACGCTTTTAATGGCCTATGCAAGAGATGTGGAGGTCAGAGTGGTATAACAAGCCGCTTTTAATGCCTGTCAGAAGAGACGTGGAGGTCAGAGTGGTATAACAAGACGCTTTTAATGCCGCTTACAAGAGACGTGGAGGTCAGAGTGGTATAACTAGATGCTTTTAATGCCCCTTACAAGAGATGTGGAGGTCAGAGTGTTATAACAAGATGCTTTTAATGCCCGTCAGAAGAGACGTGGAGGTCAGAGTGGTATAACAAGATGCTTTTAATACCCCTTACAAGAGATGTGGAGGTCAGAGTGGTATAACAAGACGCTTTTAATGCCTGTCAGAAGAGACGTGGAGGTCAGAGTGGTATAACAAGACGCTTTGAATGCCCTTTACAAGAGACGTGGAGGTCAGAGTGGTATAACAAGATGTTTTTAATGCCCCTTACAAGAGACGTGGAGGTTAGAGTGGTATAACAAGATGCTTTTAATGTCCCTTACAAGAGATGTGGAGGTCAGAGTGCTATAACAAGACACTTTTAATGCCTGTCAGAAGAGACGTGGAGGTCAGAGTGGTATAACAAGACGCTTTTAAAGCCCCTTACAAGAGATGTGGAGGTCAGAGTGGTATAACAAGACGCTTTTAATGCCCGTCAGAAGATACGTGGAGGTCAGAGTGGTATAACAAGATGCTTTTAATGCCCCATACAAGAGACGTGGAGGTCAGAGTGGTATAACAAGGTGCTTTTAATGCCCCTTACAAGAGATGGTGAGGTCAGAGTGGTATAGCAAGACGCTTTTAATGCCCGTCAGAAGAGACGTGGAGGTCAGAGTGGTAAAACAAGACTCTTTTAATGTCCCTTACAAGAGACGTGGAGGTCAGAGTGGTATAACAAGACACTTTTAATGCCCATCAGAAGAGACTTGGAGGTCAGAGTGGTATAACAAGATGCTTTTAATGCCCCTTACAAGAGACGTGGAGGTCAGAGTGGTATAACAAGACACTTTTAAGGCCCGTCAGAAGAGACGTGGAGGTCAGAATGGTATAACAAGACGCTTTTAATGCCCCTCACAAGAGACGTGGAGGTCAGCGTGGTATAACTAGATGCTTTTAATGCCCCTTACAAGAGATGTGGAGGTCAGAGTGGTATAACAAGACGCTTTTAATGCCCGTCAGAAGAGACGTGGAGGTCAGAGTGGTATAACAAGACGCTTTGAATGCCCTTTACAAGAGACGTGGAGGTCAGAGTGGTATAACAAGATGCTTTTATTGCCCGTTACAAGAGACGTGGAGGTCAGAGTGGTATAACAAGACGCTTTTAATGCCCGTCAGAAGAGACGTGGAGGTCAGAGTGGTATAACAATACGCTTTTAATGTCCCTTACAAGAGACGTGGAGGTCAGAGTGATATAACAAGACACTTTTAATGCCCGTCAGAAGAGACGTGGAGGTCAGAGTGGTATAACAAGATGCTTTTAATGCCCCTTACAAGAGACGTGGAGGTCAGAGTGGTATAACAAGATGCTTTTCATGCCCCTTACAAGACATGTGGAGGTCAGAGTGGTATAACAAGACCCTTTTAATGCCCCTTGCAAGAGACGTGGAGCTCAGAGTGGTATAACAAGTTGCTTTTAATGCCCCTTACAAGAAACGTGGAGGCCAGAGTGGTATAACAAGACGTTTTTAATCCCCCGTCAGAAGAGAAGTGGAGGTCAGAGTGGTATAACAAGATGCTTTTAATGCCCCTTACAAGAGACGTGGAGGTCAGAGTGGTATAACAAGACACTTTTAATGCCCCTTACAAGAGACGTGGAGGTCAGAGTGGTATAACAAGACGATTTCATGCCCCTTATTAGAGACGTGGAGGTCAGAGTGGTATAACAAGATGCTTTTAATGCCCCTTACAAGAGATGTGGAGGTAAGAGTGGTATACAAAGCCGCTTTTAATGCCCGTCAGAAGAGACGTGGAGGTCAGAGTGTTATAACAAGACGCTTTTAATGCCCCTTACAAGAGATGTGGAGGTCAGAGTCGTATAAAAAGACGCTTTTAATGCCCGTCAGAAGAGACGTGTAGGTCAGAATGGTATAACAAAACGCTTTTAATGCCCTTTACAAGAGATGTGGAGGTCAGAGTGGTATAACAAGACTCTTTTAAGGCCCGTCAGAAGAGACTTGGAGGTCAGAGTGGTATAACAAGACACTTTTAATGCCCCTCACAAGAGACGTGGAGGTCAGAGTGGTATAACTAGATGCTTTTAATGCCCCTTACAAGAGATGTGGAGGTCAGAGTGGTATAACAAGACGCTTTGAATGCCCGTCAGAAGAGACGTGGAGGTCAGAGTGGTATAACAAGACGCTTTTAATGCCCCTTACAAGAGATGTGGAGGTCAGAGTGGTATAACAAGACGCTTTTAATGCCCGTCAGAAGAGACGTGGAGGTCAGAGTGGTATAACAAGACGCTTTGAATGCCCTTTACAAGAGACGTGGAGGTCAGAGTGGTATAACAAGATGCTTTTAATGCCCCTTACAAGAGACGTGGAGGTTAAAGTGGTATAACAAGTGTAACGGGTCTGGGAGGCGGAACCTCTGAGCAACTATACAAGGGGGCGGTCCTTGTAAGGAAGCGGGTGGCTCCCAGGGAAGACGGGCAGGTAATCACGGCAAGTGACAGGGACAGTCTCTGGGTAGAAGGGCAGGTAGTCACGGCAAGTGACAGGGACAGTCTCTGGGTAGAAGGGCAGGTAGTCACGGCAAGTGACAGGGACAGTCTCTGGGTAGAAGGGCAGGTAGTCACGGTAAGTGACAGGGACAGTCTCTGGGTAGAAGGACGGGTACTCACGGCAAGTGACAGGGACAGTCTCTGGACAGGCAGGTGGTCACGGCAAGTGACGGCGGAGCCTCCAGGTAGGCTAGCAGGCAGGTAGCAGATGAGCGCTCCCAGGTGAGCAGACAGGAGTCTCTGGACAGGCAGGTGGTCACGCCAAGTGACGTTGGAGCCTCCAGGTAGGCTAGCAGGCAGGTAGCAGATGAGCGCTCCCAGGTGAGCAGACAAGAGTCTCTGGACAGGCAGGTGGTCACGGCAAGTGACGGCGGAGCCTCCAGGTAGGCTAGCAGGCAGGTAGCAGACGAGCGCTCCCAGGTGAGCGGGCAGGCTGGTCCATAGACAGAATGACAGGTGTCGGAAGGCAGACCGTCGAACCGCAGGCTTGCAAGCAGGTAAACGGATATCTGGCAGGTATCAAACAGGAATCTGGCAGGTGACTGGCAGGTAACAGGCAGGTATCTGGCAGGTGACTGGCAGGTAACAGGCAGGAATCTGTCAGGTGACTGGCAGGTAACAGGCAGGAATCTGGCAGGTGACTGGCAGGTAACTGGAAACAGGACCTGAATGCTGAAGCAGAGTGAAGGCTTTGCAACAACATTGCTCGGGCACCTCCATTTTTGAGGAGGTGCCTTATATATGGTGAAGTCCTTCGGCCATTGGCCAGGGACTCCTTAGGACGGCGCGTGCGGCCCCTTTAAGAGAGGGGGAGCGCGCGCGCGCCCTAAGCACCGGGGCCGGGAAGCAGCGCGCGCTGCCAGAAGAGCGGGAGGAAGACGCCGGGCACAGAGCGGAGAGGTGAGGGGAACAGCGTCCCTGCCTAGCAGGAGGCAGGGACGCCGACACTACAGTACCCCCCCCTTTAGGCCCCCCCTTTTTTAGGCCAGAGAGAAATTTATCAAGGATGAGAGGGGGCATGGATGTTCTCCCGGGGCTCCCACGTTCTCTCCTCAGGACCAAACCCCTTCCAATCTACCAGAAAAAAGGTTTTTCCTCTTACCCTTTTGGTGGCCAGAATGTTCTCTACCTCAAACTCGTTCTCAGCGGAAACCGGAGCAGGAGGCGTACCTGTAGACTTGGAAGAAGAGTTAAGTACCACGGGTTTGAGGAGAGATACATGGAAGGAGTAGTGTTGAGCCACCCCCGTAGTGTTCGAGTTCGGTTCGGTTCGTCGAACACCCGTGTGTTCGCCGAACTGTTCGTCGAACTGTTCGTCGAACACCTTCGAACACCGTTAAAACCAATGGCAGGCAAACAAAAACACATAGAAACACATAGAAAACACCTTCAAAGGTGTCCAAAAGCTGACAAACTGCTCAGAAGACACAACTAACACATGGAAAAGTGACAAGTACATATAGTCATGAGAAATGAAAAGAGGTGGAGGAGTAAAAGGAGGGGGAGACACAGATATAGGCATGTCATGCCCTTCTAAAATCCAAAAAGCGAGAAGCCGACACGTTCAGTCCGCTCCTGCCCGTGCCACCTCCGTGTCGCCGGGTTTGTGCCAGAGCCGCGGTGAACCCTGACGGCCAGCCCCCCTCTCCCAATACTGGTGCCTGTCCGCTGGTGGGTCGAGCGAGCCCCCCTGTGGTGGAGGCAGCTCTAAGCTTTTTAATTTAAATTGTCTCTCTAATTTGAATGAATACACTTTAAATCCATTTACAAGGATCTATTGGAGGGCAAGTCTCATGACAGCAGCCGCGTAATTCCAGCTCCAGTAGCGTCCACTAAAGCTGCTGCAGTTAAAAATCTTTTATAAGGATCGAGCTCGGCTGTCCACCGCAAGGCATCCTACTGCCAGTCCCAGCCCCTATGCCTTGGGGTGCCTGCTGATGCTCTTCACTGAGTATCCCGTGGTCCCGAAGCATTTCCTTTGAAAAAATTAAGTGTCCAAACTACAGGTGGTATAGCTTGCTTAACAGCCAGGATAATCCGCTGACTAGCAGACACTGCTACTAGGCACAAAGTATTTCCTGGGCTAGATGCAGTTAAAAATGTGTAATTAGATACTCTCGTTGGATGCTGAGAAAGCATTCCATAGAGTCTCCTGGCACGCCATATATGATTCTCTTAAAAAGCTTGGGGTAGGGGTCTAGGGGACCCTTTTATTGCCAAAATCACGGCCCTGTATCGCAATACGTCACCTAGGCTGAAGATAAATGGAACTGTAGCACCCTGAGGGCTCGGTTGCTACAGAGGTATTGCACCTCACCCAGAGGTGTGATATCTCACTCTCAGGTAAGGATGGAGTGTGGATCAGGACCCGACACCTGCATGCATTACACCACATTGCCGTGGGGCAGGGCGACCAATATGCCCCTGAGATGGACACGACAGTCCCTGTCCCTGGCTGGAGTGGGGGGAGGGAACACTGAGGAAGGGGAACTCTGTAGTGCAGGAGCAGGGAGGAAGCAGTTCCTGGGTGCATTGAGAAGGGAGTATAAAAGGTGGGCACCATCTTAGTTCAGTGCAGAGAAGTCTGAGCAGAAGTGGCAGGGAGCAGGGGCTCTGCATGAGCTCTGCTCCGGAGGCGGGCCTAGTAACAGAGGCCCAGGCCTGGAAGAGGGAGAAGGAAGGAAGAGGAGCGGAGAAGGCTCCAGGAACGAGGAATGAAGGGATCTCAGGGGTGCGGACGGGCGAGTCACCACCGCACGCCCGAATCCACCTGTGTGGAGGGGTCAGGCCAAAGGGGGAGACCGGTCCCCGAAACTAGTGGAGGCAGGAAACGACCCTCAGCTAGAAACAGGAGGCTGTGACATTTTATGTGGCGCAGCCCCTCGCTACACCCGCTAGGAAAGCACCACATAGGGTCAGGGAAACTGGCGCCAAGTTTACCAAGAGGAGGCCCGAGGCAGCCGGACAGAAGGGTTGGTAAGAAAGGCCAGACAAAGGACACACAAAGGGGGTCCTGTGAAGCACTCCAAAGTTATCTGGGAGTTGTCTGAGCCCCTCACCTGGTGAGCACAGTACGACGTGGGCAGCCATTACCTGCAGACGTGGTCTGGATAATAAGAACTGTGAGTAAAGGCCCTGGACTGCATCACTGACTCCGTGTCATTACTGCTGCTGCCCTGCACCATCACCCCCATCCTCCGCATACACTGCCCTGAGGCTATACTCCTCCCGTGGGGAGTTATGCTACGCTCTGCTGCACCCACAACACCAGCCTCAGCGGTCTGCCCTGGAGCGGCGGTTCACTCTGACCGCAATCCACGGGTGGCGTAGTCGGACATTTAAACATCAAAACCACATAAATAGTTCCGCCACTGGTTTGACCGCCCTGAGCCACGGAACCGGGTTGCCGCCACGGAGACTACAACCACCAGCATCCACCAAAAAGGGTCCGGCTCAGGGTGTCCCAAGGCCCAGGGGGCGCGTCAGAACATTTTCATCACCTTTCACAATCACCAATGGGACAAGGCAGGGATGTTCTCTGTCCCCTCTCTTATACATCCTAGTGACGGAGCACCTGCTCTCATCAATTCGCCATAACCCCAATATTAGGTGGATTGAGGTGGGAGGCACCGAGTACAAGTGCTCTCTATTTGCTGATGATGTCCTAGTATATATCACTCAATCACATATATCCATACATGCTGTTATGGCTGAAATAGATCACTTTGTTACATGGTCAAATTTTAAAATCAATGCAGCGAAGTCTGAGGCCCTCGATGTCTCCCTCCCCAAATCCATATAGGATTCCATCCAGTCCAACTTTCCCTTTGCCTGACCCTCACAGGGTATCAAATACTTAGGAATTCCTATTCATAGAGACCTCTCCCATCTATGTTATCTTAATTTTGGGCCCTTTATTGAACAACTCCATACAGACCACGGTTGGCAAGTTAGAACTGTAAGATTCACTACGTGAACCACTGGTGTTTTGTGGAAAAGCACATGTACACTGTGTTCCAAATTATTATGCAAAAAGTGTTTAGGAGTGATAAGGGAAGAATTTGTTTGTCAGTTAAACTCATTGATGGTGATGTGTGTCAGGGCCCTTTATATCACTGTAAGCAATTGCAGACACCTGTGCTAATTAGTTTGGCAGGTGTGTCCAATGAAAGGCAAGACTACTTAAGAAGGCTGTCTCACATTATTAAGCAGCCTACATTTTCTGCCAAAATGGGAAAGAAAAAGGATGTGTCGGCTGCTGAGAAGCAACAAATTGTGGAGTGTTTAGGTCAAGGCATGACTACAATCAACATTGTGCGATGATCAGGATGAAGTGTCTTGGCAATCAAGAAGTATGTAGCTGATTCACAGTACACACGTGTGCGTGCTGATAAGGGCAAATTGAGGACTCTTTCCTACAGGCAATTACGTCAGGTTGAAAGAGCAGCGGCAAAAAAGCCTTGTCATAGCAGCAGACAAGTTTTTGAAGCTGCTTGTGCCTCCAACGTCCCCCGAACAACAAGATGCAGGGTCCTTCAGAGGTTTGCAGCTGTGCATACGCCATCCTGTCGACCTCCTCTATCCACTTCACACAAGCAGAAACGGCTCCAGTGGGCCAAACATTACATGAAGACTGATTTCAAAACTGTTTTGTTCACGGATGAGTGCCGTGCAGCGCTCGATGGTCCAGATGGATGGAGTGGAGGATGGCTGGTTGATGGGCACCCCACGCAAACACGGCTACAGCGCCAACAAGGAGGAGGTGGAGTAATGTTTTGGGCTGGAATCATGGGGAGAGAGATTGTCGGCCCCTTTAGGATCCCTGAAGGCGCTAAAGATGAACTCCATAATGTATGTGGATTTTCTCAAACAGCACTTCCTGCCATGGTTCAAGAAGAAGAACCGTGTATTTCACAGCAAGATCATTTTTCTGCATGATAATGCACCATCTCATGCTGCACATAAAACATCTGCATCTCTGGCTGATATGGGCATAATAAGAGACAAACTTATGGTGTGACCCCCATGCTCCCCTGACCTCTACCCCATTCAGAACCTTTGGAGCATCATTAAAAGGAGTGTCTATGATGGCGGGAGGCAGTTCACATCTAAGCAACAGCTCTGGGAGGGTATTCTGTCCTCATGCAAAACAATTGAAGCAGAAACCATCCAAAACCTGACAAATTCAATGGACGAGAGAGTTCAGAAGCTCCTTTCGAACAAGGGGTCCTATGTGAAAATGTAACATCACCTAGAATAAAGTTTTGAGTTGAAAACTGTTTGATTTCAGTTTCTAACAACCTGCTAATGCTTATAATTTCAAAAATGACCATTTTTTTGGTCTTTATTAAAATGAAAAGGTTGATCGAAAAGTTTGGGGGATCTAAGAGTGTGGCAACCCAGTAGTCATGATTACTTCGAATTCTGACAATATGAGGGTCATGCTGCAGGTAGTGCAGCAAGAAGGCACTTATGTGTCTTGCGCATCTCGGAGCCCCAAAATTATTTTCCGGGCTAGATGCAGCTAAAAATTATTATTAATTTTAAATCTGGTGAAGCTTTAGTATAGATGGCCTAATAGGATCAGTGCTGCACACTGCTACAAAGCCCAAATTATTTTCCAGTCAAGATACAGATAAACATGATTAGTAATTTTAAATCTGGTGGAGCTTATTATAGATGGCCTAATAGAATCAGTGCTGCACACTGCTACAAAGCCCAAATTATTTTCCAGCCAAGATACAGATAAACATGATTAGTAATTTGAAAGCTTAAAACGGTTGGTAGGGTGATTTTAACCAATCATCAAGCTTTTACTCTCCCCAGGATGACACAGGGGTAGAAAAGTCGTTTCGGATCCATGATTTGTTCATCTTTATGAACGTGAGTCTGTCTACATTATCAGTGGAGAGCCGCGTGCGCTTATCTGTCAGCACACCACCAGCAGCGCTGAACACACGTTCAGACAGAACGCTGGCTGCGGGGCATGACAAGATCTCCAAGGCGTAAGTGGCTAGCTCCGGCCATTTATCCAGATTGGAAGCCCAAAAAGAGCAAGGGTCCAGTGACACAGTCGTGGCTTCAATGTTTACTTGGAGATACTCCTGTACCATCGTCTCTAGGCGTTGACTATGTGTCAGACTTCTTGTCTCCTGTGGCCTTGCAAAGGATGGGCTAAAAAAGTGGTGAAATGATTCCGCAAAATTGATGTTACCAGCAGATACTGTGGTTCTGTTACGGTTTGAGTGCTGAACACTTGACGGTCCCACGGTTGGCAAGTTGGAACTGTGAGATTCACTACGTGCACCACTGGTATTTTGTGGAAAAGCACATGTAAGATTCTGCAACAGTCTCTGCTGATACTCCTGCATGCGTGCATCCCTTTCTATGGCAGGAATAATTTCTGCAAATTTACTTTTGTACCGGGGATCTAACAGTGTGGCAACCCAGTAGTCAGGATTATTTCTAATTCTCACAATTCGAGGGTCATGTTGCAGGCAGTGCAGCAAGAAGGCACTCATGTGTGTTGCGCATCCAGGAGCACCAAGTCCCTGTTGTGTTGGTGGCGAGGTAACAATCATGCTTCCTTCCTCTGTCCTCTCCCCCCAACATCGCACAACAGAAATGTGATCAAGGTCTCCCTCATCTGATGAGTCTTCCATCAGTTTGTCCTCCACTTCTTCCTGGGCTCCTGCACCTTCCTCACTAGTTTGGCTGCTACCATGCGCCCTGGTAAAACCATCTCCCCCACCCTCACATGCCTGCCGCCTTGGTGCTGCCGACCGTCTGGACCTTGCAGATGTTAGCCCTTCCGCATACAACTCCTCCTCCTCTACTTCCTCCACCTCCTCTTGTGCCACCACCTGACTCCGAATTCTGTTTAACATGTGCTCCAGCATGTAAATCACCGGAATAGTCATGCTGATAATGGCATCGTCAGCACTAAACATCTTCGTCGCCATTTCAAAACTGTGCAGAAGGGTGCATAGGTCCCTGATCTGAGACAACTCCTCCAGCGTGATTTGCCCCACCTCTGGATCTCGTTGGCCCAGGCTATACGTCAGAACGTATTGCACCAGGGCTTGTCGGTGCTGCCACAGTTGCTGCAACATGTGCAGAGTTGAATTCCACCGGGTAGGCACATCACATTTTAGCCGGTGAAGTGGCAGGCCCAACGACTTCTGTAGAGATGTAAGTCGCTGAGCTGCGGGATGCGAACGGCGGAAGTGAGCACACAGCGACCGTGCCCTCTGCAGAAGGCCATCTAGTCTGGGATAGTGGGCTAAAAATTGCTGGACAACCAGGTTCAACACGTGAGCCATACAAGGCACGTGTGTGACATTGCCCCGGCGAAGGGCCGCACCCAGGTTTGCAGCATTGTCGCACACGGCCTTCCCTGGTTTCAGGTCCAGTGGAGACAACCATTCATGAAATTGTTTCTCCAGAGCTGACCACAACTCCTCAGCTGTGTGACTCACATTTCCCAGACATTTCAATGTAAAAACCGCCTGATGACGTTGAGCCCTACTGCCAGCATAGTAAGGAGGTGTGCAGGATCCCTTCTGCGCGGTTAGAAAGCTTGTGGCATGACCAGACAGGCTTTGGGTGCAGGTGGAAGACCGAGAGGAGGTTGAGGAGGCAGAAGCAGTGGAGGAACTTTGAGATAAAGAGGATTGACGCACAACTCATGGGGGCGGCAAGACTTAGACAGCAGCCCCTTGTCCTGCTGTCACCATAGTTACCCAGTGCCCAGTCAGCGACATGTAACGCCCTTGTCCATGCCTACTCGTCCAAGTGTCTGTGGTGAAATGCACCCTGTCACACACAGAGTTTCTCAAAGAAGCGGTGATGTTGTGTGCGACATGCTGGTGGAGCGCAGGCACACCTTTCTTTGAGAAGTAGTGCCGACTGGGCATCTGGTACTGGGGCACTGCGACGGACATAAGGTCTCGAAAATCCTCTGTGTCCACCAGGTGGAAAGGCAGCATTTCTGTAGCCAAGAGCTTGCAGATGGTGAAATTCAACCTCTTAGCTTTCTCATGGCTAGGAGGAAATGGTCTTTTACTTGTCCACATCTGAGGGACCGAAGGCTGGCTATTGTGCTTAGACGGGGTTGATAAGGGTGTCCCCGGCAAACTGCCGGTCTGTGAGGAAGATGCAGGCGGACATGTTAGGTTGCCTTGATCCAAAGGTGGTGCTATCGATGTCGGACAGCGCTCAACACCAGCTGGTGTTACCACCTCCAAAGAAAATGATGACCTGCCAATCACGCTGGCTGTTGCGTGTAAAGAGGTGGCAGGTCTGCACCCCAAAACAGGTGTGACTGCTGTCCCCCCAGTCACAGAGGATGAAGAGGCCGCGGATGCACAAGATATGGCAGACGGTGGTTGGCTTGGCCGGCTAGGCCGCATTGTAGCACACTGAGCTTCCCACTGCAACTTATGCTTCATGTCCATGTGCCGGTTCATGCATGAAGTACTCAAACTATGTATTTTTTGGCCTCTACTTAGCTTTTGCTGACAAATGTTACAGATAACACGAGTTGGGTCATCTTTATCGATCTGAAAAAATGCCCAGGCTATGCAAGGTTTAGCACCCATGCGACCTGAAGAGCCACCACGACTTGTGGTGAGAGGCAGAGTTGTGTTTGAGGATGCAGTTGTTGACGTGCTTCCAGTACTACGTCTCTGTCCAGGAAGGCGCAACCTGACCTCGTCGTCACTAGCATCTTCCTCCACCTCCTCTGCTGACCTCATCTCTTGGCTGACTGTGGGTTGACAGTAAGTGGGATCTCCAACCTCATCATCATCACCCTGTGCGTTATCACACCCGTCGTCCTCAGAGCCAACCTGTTCCTGCCCTGACAAAAAACTAAAGTTGTCGCTCCAATCAGGTATTTGAGTCTTATCATCGTCTTCCTCATTGTCTCCACCAACAGGAGTTACAGTTTGGGAATGAGGGTCTACATTATGGTCAGAACCTTCTGCGTCTGGTCCTGGATCCGACTCATAAAGATTCTGGGCATCAGTGCAGATCATTTCCTCGTCTGGATTCACAGAAGCGCTGGAGTCGACCTCTGATACCCAGGCTATAGTATGAGTAGCAGCTCTGCAGACTCAACCATCTGTTCTACCTCATACTCAGACGGGCAGCTGGAGATTTGGGAGCTGTGAGGAAGCAAGTGCGATTTGGGTGACACCTTTGAGGACTGGAGTATTTGTGATGTTGAAGTTGATGTGGAGGAGAGCCCACTTAAAGGAGCACTTGATATCCATTGAAGCACCTGCTGTTTTTGTGCCTCATCTGGAATTTGTAGCGATTGGCGTGGCCGTAAGAAAGGGATCTTATCACATTGTCCGCTAAAAGAAGTAGACATTTTAGTTTGGCTGGAAGATGGTCTTTCTTCTGCAGATGTTACTGTTGCTTTAACACCTACCCCACGGACACAACCTTTTTTCCCCTTCCCAACACGCCTATTCCCTTTTCCACCAGCAGCAGGCCTTTTTCCACTCATTTTGGTGGTTAACTAATTAACAACTCTGGAGTTGTTTGCACAAAAAAACAATGGATGGGAACCGAGCAGAGCTGAGTGGCCAAACTGTGGTATTAGGCCAAAACTATTGGCTGGGTTAGATGCAGAAAAAAATTATGTTCAATTTGCAACCTGATGGAGGTCAGTATAGATGGACTAATAGAGAAAGTCCCACACACTGCTAGAAGGCCAAATATTTTTTCAGAGCTAGATGCAGATAAAAATTATTTTTAATTTGCAACCTGATGGAGGTCAGTATAGATGGACTAATAGAGAAAGTCCCACACACTGCTAGAAGGCCAAATATTTTTTCAGAGCTAGATGCAGATAAAAATTATTTTTAATTTGCAACCTGATGGAGGTCAGTATAGATGGACTAATAGAGAAAGTCCCACACACTGCTAGAAGGCCAAATATTTTTTCAGAGGTAGATGCAGAAAAAAATATATTCAGTTTGCAACCTGATGGAGGTATGTATAGATGGATTAATAGAACAAGTCCCACACACAGCTAGAAGCCCAATATTTTTTCAGAGGTAGATGCAGAAAAAAATATATTCAGTTTGCAACCTGATGGAGGTCTGTATAGATGGATTAATAGAACAAGTCCCACACACAGCTAGAAGCCCAATATTTTTTCAGAGGTAGATGCAGAAAAAAATATATTCAGTTTGCAGCCTGATGGAGGTCAGTATAGATGGAGTAATACAACAAGTCCCACACACAGCTAGAAGACCAATATTTTTTCAGAGGTAGATGCAGAAAAAAATATATTCAGTTTGCAACCTGATGGAGGTCTGTATAGATGGATTAATAGAACAAGTCCCACACACAGCTAGAAGCCCAATATTTTTTCAGAGGTAGATGCAGAAAAAAATATATTCAGTTTGCAACCTGATGGAGGTCAGTATAGATGGACTAATACGACAAGTCCCACACACAGCTAGAAGCCCAATATTTTTTCAGAGGTAGATGCAGAAAAAAATATATTCAGTTTGCAACCTGATGGAGGTCAGTATAGATGGACTAATACAACAAGTCCCACACACAGCTAGAAGCCCAATATTTTTTCAGAGGTAGATGCAGAAAAAAATATATTCAGTTTGCAACCTGATGGAGGTCTGTATAGATGGATTAATAGAACAAGTCCCACACACAGCTAGAAGCCCAATATTTTTTCAGAGGTAGAAGCAGAAAAAAATATATTCAGTTTGCAACCTGATGGAGGTCTGTAAAGATGGATTAATAGAACAAGTCCCACACACAGCTAGAAGCCCAATATTTTTTCAGAGGTAGATGCAGAAAAAAATATATTCAGTTTGCAACCTGATGGAGGTCAGTATAGATGGACTAATACGACAAGTCCCACACACAGCTAGAAGCCCAATATTTTTTCAGAGGTAGATGCAGAAAAAAATATATTCAGTTTGCAACCTGATGGAGGTCAGTATAGATGGACTAATACAACAAGTCCCACACACAGCTAGAAGCCCAATATTTTTTCAGAGGTAGATGCAGAAAAAAATATATTCAGTTTGCAACCTGATGGAGGTCTGTATAGATGGATTAATAGAACAAGTCCCACACACAGCTAGAAGCCCAATATTTTTTCAGAGGTAGAAGCAGAAAAAAATATATTCAGTTTGCAACCTGATGGAGGTCTGTAAAGATGGATTAATAGAACAAGTCCCACACACAGCTAGAAGCCCAATATTTTTTCAGAGGTAGATGCAGAAAAAAATATATTCAGTTTGCAACCTGATGGAGGTCAGTATAGATGGACTAATACAACAAGTCCCACACACAGCTAGAAGCCCAATATTTTTTCAGAGGTAGATGCAGAAAAAAATATATTCAGTTTGCAACCTGATGGAGGTCTGTATAGATGGATTAATAGAACAAGTCCCACACACAGCTAGAAGCCCAATATTTTTTCAGAGGTAGATGCAGAAAAAAATATATTCAGTTTGCAATCTGATGGAGGTCAGTATAGATGGACTAATACAACAAGTCCCACACACAGCTAGAAGCCCAATATTTTTTCAGAGGTAGATGCAGAAAAAAATATATTCAGTTTGCAACCTGATGGAGGTCTGTATAGATGGATTAATAGAACAAGTCCCACACACAGCTAGAAGCCCAATATTTTTTCAGAGGTAGATGCAGAAAAAAATATATTCAGTTTGCAACCTGATGGAGGTCAGTATAGATGGATTAATAGAACAAGTCCCACACACAGCTAGAAGCCGAAATATTTTTTCAGAGGTAGATGCAGAAAAAAATATATTCAGTTTGCAACCTGATGGAGGTCAGTATAGATGGACTAATACAACAAGTCCCACACACAGCTAGAAGCCCAATATTTTTTCAGAGGTAGATGCAGAAAAAAATATATTCAGTTTGCAACCTGATGGAGGTCAGTATAGATGGACTAATACAACAAGTCCCACACACAGCTAGAAGCCCAATATTTTTTCAGAGGTAGATGCAGAAAAAAATATATTCAGTTTGCAACCTGATGGAGGTCTGTATAGATGGATTAATAGAACAAGTCCCACACACAGCTAGAAGCCCAATATTTTTTCAGAGGTAGATGCAGAAAAAAATATATTCAGTTTGCAACCTGATGGAGGTCAGTATAGATGGATTAATAGAACAAGTCCCACACACAGCTAGAAGCCCAATATTTTTTCAGAGGTAGATGCAGAAAAAAATATATTCAGTTTACAACCTGATGGAGGTCAGTATAGATGGACTAATACAACAAGTCCCACACACAGCTAGAAGCCCAATATTTTTTCAGAGGTAGATGCAGAAAAAAATATATTCAGTTTGCAACCTGATGGAGGTCTGTATAGATGGATTAATAGAACAAGTCCCACACACAGCTAGAAGCCCAATATTTTTTCAGAGGTAGATGAAGAAAAAAATATATGCAGGTTGCAACCTGATGGAGGTCAGTATAGATGGACTAATACAACAAGTCCCACACACAGCTAGAAGCCCAATATTTTTTTAGAGCTAGATGCAGAAAAAAATTATATTCAATTTGCAACCTGATGGAGGTCAGTATAGATGGACTAATAGAATGATGCTATGCCCAAAAGATTTTACTTCACTAGGTGCAGTAAAAAAATTGGTATTCTATACACAGGTGGTATATCTTGCAACACAGATAGGCTACTCCACTGACTAACACACTCTGCAATAGGCCAAAAAGGATTAGCTTTGCTAGATTCAGCCAAATGCTGTGAAAAAAACTTGCACAGCACTGGCACAGACCTGCCTGGCAAAAACTGCTAGGAACTGATGTAACCTAGTCCTGAAAAGGACTCCAATTACAATTAGTCTTTACTCCCACAATCTATCTATTTAAGAGCACAGACCTGCCTGATAAAAGTTGTAGGAAATGCTGTAACCTAGTCCTTAAAAGGACTGCAATCACAACTATTCCCTACTCCCAAGCTATCTGTAGATTTGTGCGAAAATTGGCTTGAAATTAACAAGGTATAGCGCACACAGCAACAGCGGTGCCGTCTAACACGCAGCTGCAGCAGTGAGAAAATGGTGGCGACGGGGAAAATGACTTGGTCTTATAGGGCAAGGACATGTGACATACACTGCCAATGACACATGCCCTTGCTTGTGTGAAAAAAAGCACTTCGCTCCGTGTGTGCGCTGCTGATAGGCTGACAGATTGCACCTCCCCACTGTAAATGCGGGAAAGAAAAAAAAAAAATGGATATCTTCATTGTTCCTGCAGAGATCCATCCCCTGCCCCTCCCCCCACCCCGCTGTACACTCAAACTGCGTATTAACATTAATTTTCATCATTACTGAGAAAAAATCCAGTTATGATTTTGGTGCACGAACAGTTATCGAACATAACCTCGAACAGCCGAATTTTTCTCAAATTGTTCGTGTTCGCCGAACGGCTCGAACACCGCCCAAAACAGCTCGAATTTGAGATTGGCGAACAGTTCGAGTAGAACAACGCTCATCTCTAGTCTTGAGCCATACTCCTGAACTGCCTGGGAGTTGACCGAGCCCCTCACCTGGTGAACGCCGCACGGCTCGGGCAGTCATTCCCTGCAGAAGTGACTTGGATATTAACCGTGAGTAAAGACCCTGGACTGCAGTACGTTGTCTGTGTGCTTTTTCGCCCCTCCGGCACTACCGGTACTGGGACTCTCACCACCATCACTCCCACCATCCACTACACTGCCCTGGGGCCGCACTCTTCCCATGGGGAGTCACACCATCCCAGCTCGAATTTGAGATTGGCGAACAGTTCGAGTCGAACAACGCTCATCTCTACTAATGAATATGGAATCCGATCACAGAAAAGAGCATCTTCTATTCTGATGGAGACTGTGGATGGCTCTCCTTTGGCCTCGGGGCCAGTGGACCTGCAGACTGAGCCCCTGAAGATTCTCATGGGAGATGACCACCAGGAGAAATTGCCCTTCCTTCTGATTTCCTCCTCACACTTCCCTATTATCTTGGGTTTACCCTGGTTGCAGGCTCAGAATCCCATTATTGACTGGGAGACCAAGAGATTGCGCTTCCCAGCTAGGGAGGTAATTTCTGGGGATTTGAGTGGACCATCTTCAGGCGACCCATCTTCGGATTTAAAGTTACCGGCAGTTTATAAAGAATTTTCGGATGTTTGCGATAAAAAGAATGCAGACAAGTTGCCACCACATCGCCCTTATGATTGTCCAATCGAGCTCCTACCTGCTGCTGCCATTCCCTTTGGAAATATTTATCCTTTGTCCGGTCCTGAGCTCAAGACCCTCAAAGAATACATTGATGAGAATCTGTCCAAAGGTTTCATACGCCCCTCATCCTCTCCAGCCGGCGCACCCATTTTTTTTGTTAAAAAGAAGGCTGGATCCCTCAGACCCTGTGTTGACTACCGGTAAATTAACAAAGTGACCATCAAGAACCTCTACCCCCTGCCATTAATTCCGGAGCTTCTCGAGAGAGTCCATCAGGCCAAGGTCTTTTCAAAATTGGACCTACGCGGGGCATATAATCTAGTCCGTATAAGACCTGGAGACGAATGGAAGACAGCATTTAGGTCTCGATATGGACACTTTGAGTATCTGGTCATGCCATTTGGACCTTGTAATGCCCCAGCGACCTTCCAACATCTAGTAAATGATATCTTTAGAGATATTCTGGACCTTTTTGTCGTAATCTATCTGGATGACATTCTGATTTTTTCTAGCTCCATGGAGGAACATCAGCAACATGTCAAGACTGTCCTGCAGCGTTTGAAGGAACACCATCTATACATCAAGTTGGGGAAATGTGAATTTCACAAGACTGAGGTCCAGTTCTTAGGATATGTAATTTGTCCACGGGGTCTGAGCATGGATAACAGTAAGATCAAGGCGATTCAGGAGTGGCCGATCCCCAAGAACGTCAAAGAGGTCCAACATTTCATCGGGTTTGCTAACTTTTACAGACGCTTTATTAAGAACTTCTCTGACATCATCTCTCCCATCACCCGGCTGACACAGAAGAAGACAGCGTTTATTTGGTCCCCTCAAGCCCAAGAGACATTCTCTCGGCTCAAGATCAAGTTCACATCGGCACCAGTACTGATCCACCCTGACCCGGAACTCGCCCTCATTATTGAAGTAGGTGCCTCAAACTGTGCCGTCGGGGCTATACTGTCCCAAAGAACAGGTGAGAAGAACTTACTTCATCCTTGTGCTTTCCTTTCCAAGCGACTGTCTCCAGCCGAAAAGAACTATGATGTAGGAAATAAAGAATTACTGGCTATCATCACCGCCTTCAAGGAGTGGAGACATCTTCTCCAAGGAGCTTCACAGCCGATCATTGTCCTCACGGATCATCGCAACCTCGAGTTTATCAGGTCAGCAAGATGTCTGACCCCACGACAGGCCCGCTGGAGTCTTTTCCTTAACCAATTCAATTTTACAATATCTTATAGACCAGGTTCTCGCAATGGAAAAGCAGATGCTTTATCTCGGATGTACTCCACTGATGCTGTTCCAGATGCTTCACCTAAGACCATACTTTCTGATGGCAATTTTGTAGGAGTCATTCATAATCAAGATTTGTTGCAGGTCATCAAAGATGCTTACAACTCAGACTCTTTCCTGTCTCAGCCATCTGATGAGGTAAGCCTTCTTTTTAGGAATGGAGTTTGACCCAAGAACGGCGACTCTACATTCCTGAGACCGTGAGGCTAAGAGTGTTGAGATTGGTTCATGACTCTAAGGTTGCGGGGCACAGAGGAATTCAGAAGACTCAAGAATTCTTATCTTGCTTCTTCTGGTGGCCAGGTTTTCGGAAGGATGTTCAGAAGTACGTTTCATCTTGTGAGGTATGTGCTAAATTCAAGATCCCACGTGCCTCCCCTACAGGTCTGCTACAGCCTTTGCCGTCTCGCCCGTGGGGGTCCATTTCCATGGACTTTATTGTGGAACTGCCCACTTCCGAGGGAAAGAGTACAATTTTGGTGGTGGTCGATCGCCTGACCAAGGCTGCCCATTTCATCCCTTGCTCTGGCTTACCCTCTGCGAAGGACACTGCTGACCTAATCATCCAGAACATCTTTTGTTTGCACGGGGCTCCGGATGAAGTTGTTTCTGACCGTGGAGTTCAATTTACTTCAAAGTTCTGGCGAAGCTTTTGTTCGGCATTAGGTATTGAGGTTAATTTATCTTCTGCTTTCCACCCACAGTCCAACGGGCAGACAGAACGTACCAATCAAACATTGGAGCAATACCTTCGCTGTTACGTTGGCCATTTACAAGATGATTGGGTAAGACTACTCCCATTGGCCGAATTTTCGTATAATAATGCCCAGAGTGCTTCCACCAAGCAGTCACCATTTTACGCTAACTTGGGATATCACCCTAGCATTCTTCCCAGATTATCGGTAGATACATCATTACCAGCAGTTGCCGACAGGATCTCTTCACTTCAGCAGAACCTTGAACTTCTGAAAGAGACTTTGGTTTCCGCATAAGATAGGTACAAGAAGGCAGCTGACAGATTTCGCAAACCAACACCAACATTCAAGGTAGGAGATTTAGTCTGATTGTCTACAAAAAATTTAAAGCTGAAGATCCCTTCCCCTAAGTTGGGACAGAAGTATATCGGTCCCTATAGGATCAGTGGGTTGGTAGGTGCTGTTGCATGTCGCTTAAAACTCCCAAGAACTATGAGGATACATCCTGTCTTTCATACTTCCTTACTTAAGGCTGTAGTACCAAATCCTTTTCCAGGACGTTCATCTCCTCCTCCTGATCCCATTCTCGTGGATGGTCAAGAACAGTTTATCGTTGAGAGGATTCTGGACTCGAGAATCTACAGAAATCAATTGCAGTACTTGATTAAATGGCAAGGCTATTCTTCAGAGGAGAATTCCTGGGAACCCGTGGATAATATTAATGCATCCCGATTGATTGAGCAGTTCCATCAAAGGTACCCTGGCAAGCCTGGTCTGGGATCGTCCTGAAGCCATTCTTGAGGTGGGAGTAATGTCAGGATCTAGGCCTGGAACCTGTTGCTTCTTTTGCCCTTAGTTAACATGGATCTTTATGTTTCACATCGGCCATCTTGCTTCCTGCCAAAGATATATATAAAGTCAGAACCTGTTCTATTTCCTTGCTTGTGTATTATGTTTTGGACCTTGTTCCTCTGCAGTCTCAAGCCTGGACTTACGATCCCTGTTGGTCCTTTTCTAACGGCAGAGTCCTCTGCCAACCTGCACATCTGGATCCCCACCTGGTGACCGAGTGATTGCTAACACCCGACTTCAGAAATCTCCAACCTGACTATACCTGCGGCTATGTAAGTACTCCCGCCAGCTTGTGTTCATCTGCTCTGCAAGAGAGTCTGTCAGTGCCGGACATCTTGGTGCTCTCATTGCTCAGTGACTTTGCATGCTATATTGCCGAGTGTAAGCTCTGCTGCTATTGTCTGTTGGATTGGCTAAAGACTCGTCTGAACTTCTATGCTGTATTGCATTCAAATCATCAATACAATATCACTTGCTTAACCCTTGTGTCTGCAGTCTTTTTGACCTAGCTACTGGTGTCCAGTTGTATCCACTAGTATCGTGACAGGCTGAGACCTCTGAACCTACATCCAGGCATGGTCATGTGTGACAATGGCCGTAACTTGGTGGCGGCTCTGAGGCGAGGCGAGATCACACACATACCATGCCTGGCTCATGTGCTTAACCTCGTGGTTCAGCGGTTTCTTAAATCGTACCCCGAGTTGCCAGATCTGCTCGTCAAAGTACGCCGCCTGTCTGCTCATTTTCGCAAGTCAGCTACAGCTTCCGCCTTCCTTGCTGTGTTGCAGCAGCGTTTGCAGCTTCCGTCACACCGACTGGTGTGTGATGTCCCCACACGTTGGAACTCTACCCTCCACATGTTGCAAAGGATTTGTGAGCAGAAGAGAGCAGTTGTGGAGTACCAGCTGCAACAAGGCCGTCGATATTCAGGTCAGACTCCACATATAATATAGTCTAGATACAATATTTCTTATATTTTCATGTATGGAGTGCCGAAGTTCTTTTTGCAATTGAGATTACTCTTTTCTTCAGAGCACCCGAATAGACCAGTGAGCGACCCCTCTCTTTTTTCTATTAATCATTTTTGGGATCCCGCTCCTGGAGCATTGCAGCAGGTACGTGTTCACACTATTAGAAGTTTGACAGCCTTTTTTCTGACCATGTGTCCCTCCCATTCAGTCACAGGTGGTTTTAACTAGCTCTACCAGCCCATACATTGTAGGTTAAAAGCCCAAGCAGAGACATATTGTCCATACAGGCTTACAGCCCAAGAGTGGCATATCCAGTGGTAGCGTAGCGTAGTTTCCCATCATACGAAGGTGACCTTGTCGTGGTTGATGGGCACACATAAATTGGCCAAATTATGCGCAAAAAACCTTCATTTTTCAAAGTGACATTAGTCTAGATACAATATTTCTTATATTTTCATGTATGGAGTGCCGAAGTTCTTTTTGCAATTGAGATTACTCTTTTCTTCAGAGCACCCGAATAGACCAGTGAGCGACCCCTCTCTTTTTTCTAGACTCCACATATAAGACCTCAGGAGTGGACTTGGATGTCTGACATCTGTACCATCTTGACAAACTTTGAGGAGTCCACTCAGATGGTGAATGGCGATGACGCCATCATTAGTGTCAGCATCCCACTTGTCTGTCTTTTGCAACGCTCTCTGCAGAGAATTAAAGAGGAGGCATTGCAGCCAGAGTATGATGAGATGGATCAAGAAGCTGTAGCAGTCGATTACACACAGCCCAGCCTCATCTCATCCCAACGTGCATTGGGGGACAATGAGGGAGAGGAGGAGGAGGAAGAACAGGAGCTTGTATCATGCGCTGTAGATGGTAGTACCTGTACAACTGTCATACCATCGATTCAGCGTGGGTGGCCTGAGGACAGGGGGGAGGAGGAGGAGGAGGAGGAGAGCATGGTCAGTCGTCATCTTGGTGAGGACAAGGAAATCTTGGCCGTTACCAGTCTGGCACGCATAGCTAACTTTATGTTACTCTGCCTTAACCGTGACCCTCGCGTTGTCAAAATGTTGGGTGACAGTCATTACTGGTTGGTGACACTTTTAGACCCCCGCTACAAGGAGGACTTTCACTCTCTTATTCCTGAGGTGGAGAGGTCTACAAAAATGGGGCAGTACCAGAAGGCCCTTGCTGCAGAACTGTTAAAAAAGATTCCATCTGAACACGCTAGCGGCAGAGGTCACAGTTCGTTGACCAACCAAGGCGTACAAGCGAGAGAGAGGCAACTCCAATCCAGCAGGGGCAGGGGAACACTGTCAACGTTCTGGGACAGTTTTCTGAGACCCGCCCAGCTTACAGGCCCTGAGGCGCGGGGTACTCTCACAAGGAGTGGAAAGTTTCAAAAGATGGTGAGGGAGTACCTTGCCAACCGTACCAGCGTCCTCCGTGATTCCTCTGTGCCTTTTAATTATTGGGTATCCAAGCTGGACACTTGGAATGAACTCGCTCTGTGCGCCTTGGAGGTCCTGGCCTGCCCTGCCACTAGCGTGTTATCTGAGCGTGTTTTTAGTGCCGCTGGGGGAATTATAACTGATAAGCGCACTCGCCTGTCAACTGACAATGCTGACAAGCTGACCCTTATCAAAATGAACAAGAGCTGGATTGGGCCAGACTTCTCATCACCACCAAATGACAGCTGAGTAACATAAAGTCAAATCCACTGTGTTTTTCCGGGAGGTGTATTCACATGCACCGCTTCACACAAACACATGGGTATACGCTTCCTCATTTCGGCTGTTTTATGTTCTTCTCCTTATCCTCAGCCTCCACCACCACTATACCACCAGGGTGACCGCGGTCCGTGTTGCCATTATTGAAAGTTCCTCCGTCCTTATTTTTGTCAGCTTTTGCTTGGAAGGCATAAGCAAAGACTGTGGGAGACCCACTCCCCAATAATGGGAATAATATTTTTAAGATGCTGTTCTTTATGGCTCTTGTAAGGGGCATTGCAAGTTCCTCTGTCATAATTTTTGGCAGCTTTTGCTTGGAAGGCATAAGCAAATACTATGGGTGACCCACTCCCCAATCATGGAAATAATGTTTGTAATATGCTGTACTGCATGGCTCTTGTAAGGGGCATTGCAAGTTCCTCCATCCTAATTTTGGCAGCTTTTGCTTGGAAGGCATAAGCAAATACTATGGGAGACCCACTCCCCAATCATGGGAACAATGTTTGTAATATGCTGTACTGCATGGCTCTTGTAAGGGGCATTGCAAGTTCCTCCATCCTAATTTTTGGCAGCTTTTGCTTTGAAGGCATAAGCAAATACTATGGGAGACCCACTCCCCAATCATGGGAATAATGTTTGTAATATGCTGTACTGCATGGCTCTTGTAAGGGGCATTGCAAGTTCCTCCATCCTAATTTTTGCCAGCTTTGCTTGGAAGGCATAAGCAAAGACTGTGGAAGACACACTCCACAATAATGGGAATAATGTTTGTAATATGCTGTACTGTATGGCTCTTGTAAGGGGCATTGAAACCATCTTGTTAAGCTACTGCGACCTCCACCACTTTTCCGAGGGGCATTAAAACCGTCTTGTTAAGCTACTTTTACCTCCACGTCTCTTCCAAGGGGCATTCAAACTGTCTTGTTAAGCTACTGGGACCTCCACGTCTTTTCCGAGGGGCATTAAAACCGCCTTGTTAAGCTACTGTGACCTCCACGTCTCTTCAAATGGGCATTAAAAGCGTCTTATTAAGCCACTCTGAACTCCACAGCTCTTCCAAGGGGCATTGAAATCTTGTTTTTAATTACCTCTAACCTCCACGACTCTTCCATCGGGCATTGCATTTCCTCCTAATTTTAGTCAGCTTTTGCTTTTCAATGAAAAGGCGAAAACTAAGGGAGACCCACTCCCCAATAATGGGTAGAAGGTTTTTAGTATGCTGTAATCCACGTCTGTTTCAAGGGGCATTGCATTTCCTCATAATTTTTGGAAAGCCTTCCATTCACTGCTTAGGCCAATAGTGTACAGGAGACCCAGTTGCTATAAATGGAAAAAATGGTTTAGTTAAGGCCCTCTGACCTCCAAGTAATTTCCAATGGGCATTGGAGTGCCTCAAAATTTTTGGTATTCATTGCATTCACTGTATGCCCTATAACTGTGTAGCCGAACCGCTCATTTTGTTACAGAAACATATCCTACAAGACATATGTGGTTGACTGGCCTGATATTGATGTGAATGGTCCCTGTTCCTCCTGCTCTTTCTCCTTTGCCACTACCTCATCCATCATTTATCACCTGAAGCTTTGTTTTAACGGGAGTCTTGGAAATGGGATAGTAGCAGTAAAAGAAGCAGCAATCCTCGGAGGAGATAGGATATGCGCCAAAACGCTGACCACCTCATGCCTTGCCGCTATTACATACATGCGCTTGCATTCCAAGAAAACAAAGCAGATGCTAACTTCTATCATCATCATCATCATGGTCCACACCTTGGCACTCTCAACTCCCCTGATGGAGAAGCCAGGGCCCACCGGACGAGTCTGGTTCTCTGGTGGGCTCGTCCAATGCTGCTCTAAAGCAGGCCGGGCTAAGAAAAGTGTGTGGGGGGATGTTCCAAGGAGAAATAGGGGTGGCTGGGGACCGTTTATGGACACACGGCTGCCCCCAGGCGGCTGGGGACCGTGTGTGGACACCCGGCTGCGGGGCAGCTGGGGACTGAGTATGGAAACCAGGCCGCCAGCGTAGCCATGACGTGGTGGCCAGATTCCGCCTCCACATGCCTAAAAGGCCCAATTTCAAGTGCAAGCAAGCAGTATGCTATTGCAGCCTTGGGGTGGGTGGGTGGGTGGCAGGCTGCATACGTGCGCTTGCATTGCAAGGAATGGGGGAGGTACAATTGAACACTGCCCTGGGACAAGAACTTGCATGGGGATAGTAGCAAGTCTGCATCTTCTGATGCGGCAAGGATGACTTCTAATGAGCACACTTTTAGGCAGTCACCTGGGTGTCAGAGATGCTTCAAGAGGTCTGCCCCATACATGTCTTTTCAGCACTGTATGCATGTGTCAGACAGCACATGGCCAGATAAGGTTGTAAAATGTTAAAATGACATTTCCCGGTGAATGCATTTGTCACGGTTGAAAGCAATACAAAAGTGCAAAAACGCATAAAAAATGCTACTTGTAAACATAGCCCAAGGTGTGGAGGAGTATTTTTGTATTGGTTATTTATTTTACCTTATACACAAGTCTTTACCCTGGAAAGGAACTTCCTTAACATATTTCACAGGAAAGCAGTTTCAGTTTCGTTTTTGAACGTTTTATTGTGAGCCCTTAAAAGTGCCTTAATACCTCTGACCACGTTGTTGACAGCAGTGACCTGGGGGTCAGAAATGCTTCCTGGGGCGATCCCCATGCAGTCTCCATGTCATTTGAGCACTGTCACTATCGTTTTGGGCACTTGTTAGGCTTTTAAAAGACTGCCGGGGGTGCCGCCGCAAAAATGCTCGGGTCTCCCATAGACTAACATAGGGCTCGTTGCTCGGGTCGAGCACCCGAGTATCATGGCGAGCTCGGCCCGAGCTTCGAGCACCCGAGCATTTTAGTGCTCGCTCAACACTAATTCTAACCAACAATAAGTGGCACTTGAGACCCTGTTCCCTACCTCTGTGAAGTTGCTGTTTGCATACAAATTTCTTACAAATATAGAATAACAATATATGACATAGGTGTCCTAAATTTTTACATACATTAATTGCAAAATTTTACATATTATATTATTTAGAAAAAGGTCCTTCAGAGTGACATTTAATATTTTTCACCTGTCATGTGCATCTTGGAAACTTTCAGTTACTGAAAAACTCATTTAAAGCTTTTCAGTTCTAAGATTACTGCAGTCCCAGTGGGACCAGATTTTCTTTTAAGAGGAGCAAAGAAAGTAATTGAAGGAAACAGTAGCATACAGTGGGAAAGTCACAGGGGCACCAGGGATATATTGCTAATAAAATATTTAGGATTGTTTCTGAAACCATTTTTCATGACAACATATTTTACATAGGGTGTCTGTTCTGAAATTGACATTTTATTTTTAAGTACAAAATTAGATTATTTCTTCCTAAATTACAAAACAGCTTTAGCAATTAAGTCATAATGTAGATTAGCCTTTAAAATTGAAGCTGATGAATATACTGTAGATATTTAGGATACAGACTTATAATGCTATTTACTTCTACTAACATAACATGTAAATGAGATATCATAATGGCTACATAGTTCCATAGGTTGAAAAAAGAGTTTTTATAATTAGTGATGAGCGAGCATGCTCGCTACTGCTCAGTGCTCGCCCGAGCATCTCACTGCTGGAGATGCTTGGCGCTCGGCGAGTATTTCCGGGGTTGCTCGACGGGAGCTCGGGTCCCCTCCCTGCATGTTTGGTGCTCTTTAGAGAGCCAATCAACATGCAGGGATTGCCTGCCACTCATTGTATTGCTTGTGGCATTACAGTGATTGGATGGCCGCACAGCATCATCAGGTCTATATCAGACCAGGCGCCGCTGTGCTCATCACAGTCACTCCGGAATCAGTCAGAGTAGGGAGAGGTGCTGCTGCGTCTGGGAGAGATTTGCTTGTGTACTAAGTAGTGTAGGGAGAAAAACCATACATCACACATATCCATCTTAACAAACATTCCTTTTGAGGACTAGCTAATCCATCTGCAGAGATATCAGGCAGGCAGGGTATATAGGCAGGCAGTGTATATAGCAGACTGCAGTGCATATAGCACAAGAGTCTTCTTCCATATATCATGTCCTTGTCCCAGTGCAGCGTTCAGTTGTCCCTACCCCATTCCTTGGAATGCAAGCTCAAGTATGCAGCCAGACACCCACCATCCCACAGGCTGCAATACTATACTGCCAAATTTTTGACAGCTTCTTGCACTTGAAATGTGGCCTTTGAGGCTTGTGGAGGCAGAAGCTTTTCATAACCTCATGCAGGCGGCGGCCGGGTGTCCATACTCGGTCCCCAGCCGCCACTGTTTCTCCCGGTGTCGTCTCCGCCTACCACAAGCATGGGTCCCACAGCATTACCCGTGCCCTCCCCAGTGCACTTACTGGGAAGGACCGCCTAACCACAAACACATGGACAGGTGAATGTGGCCAGGGATGGTACAGAGCCAGTCCACAGTTTTTTTGCTGAGTTGTATTTCACCACAGCCATATTCTTTAGCTTGGTGAAAGGACTTGGGAAACTATATCTACCCAGCTGTCATTTCTCCCAGGAAGTCCTCTAAAGCTGCTTTCACTTGAAATGTGGCCTTTGAGGCTCGTAGAGGCAGAAGCTTTTCATAACCTCATGCCGGCAGCGGCCGGGTGTCCATACTCGGTCCCCAGCCGCCACTGTTTCTCCCTGTATTGTCTCCGCCTTCCACAAGCACGGGTCCCACAACATTACCCGTGCCCTCCCCAGTGCACTTACTGGGAAGGACCGCCTAACCACAAACACGTGGACAGGGGAATGTGGCCTGGGACGGTACGGAGCCAGTCCACAGCTTTTTTTGCTGAGAGTTCTATTTCACCACAGCCATATTCTTTAGCTCGGTGAAAGGACTGGCATAGAGGGAAACCGTATCTACTCTGGGTGTCATTTCTCCCAGGAAGTCCTCTAAAGCAGCTTGTTGCAGAAGCAATGGCAGACCGTCCAACATCAACTCGCACTTCTCGGTGGTGCTTTGACACACAAACATCTTTCTTTGTGCATTTAATTTCATGACTACAGAGTTGGGCAATGGCCTGATCTGCAATGCGGTTTGAGAAATAACATGCATAAGCACGTCGGATCCACATTAAAAAAACAGCCATAGTGTCCGGGAACCTTCCCCCACACTTTTCTTGTCCAGGGCTGCTTCTAGGCAGGATTGGACGGACCCATCAGAAAACCGGAGACTCCTCCGGTGGGCCCTGGCTTCTCCTTCAGGAGAGTTCATAGTGCCGAGGTGAGCCCATGATGATGATAGAGGCCACCATCTGCTTAGTTTTCTGTTACTTGGAATGCAAGCGCAAGTATGCAGCCAGCCATCCACCCACAGGCTGCAATACTAAACTGTCAGATTTCTGGGCAGCTGCTTACACTTGAAATGTGGCCTTTTAGGCTCGTGGAGGCGGAAGCTTTTCACAACCTCATGCCTCATGTCCATACTCGGTCCCCAGCCGTCACTATTTCTCCCGGTGTTGTCTCTGCCTTCTACAAGCACGGGTCGCTGAACATTACTACTGGTACTTTTCTGTGGGAATTTGCTTGCCTCCTACCAGCCTGGAATATTTCCAGTAAACTACGGTATGATGCCATGGTATTAGCACTGCCCCCAGTAACAGTAGCAAAGTCATCCCCAATTTCCTTCTCAGGAATTTTATTTGGTAGACTGAGTGGCTGCCCAAATACATTAGTTTCTCACAAAGTTGCTGACGATAGAGTACCAGTAGGTGCAAGTTTCTCCAGCCTGTTAGATAATAGAGGATGAACGGCAGCACATTGGATCAGTGGTTAGCACTGAAGCCTTGCAGCGCTGGGATCCTGGGTTCAAATCCCAGCAAGGACAACATCTACAAGGACTTTGTATGTTCTCCCCGTGTTTGCATGGGTTTCCACCTCAGTAAAAAAGCAGGAGAGTTCATGATAGCTAGTGTTGAGCAAGCACTAAAATGCTCCAGTGCTCAAAGCTCAGGCCGAGCTCACTGTGATACTCAGGTGCTCGACCCAAGCAACAAGCCCAATGTTAGTCTATGGGAGACCCGAACATTTTTGCGGCGGCTCCCCCGGCAGTCTGTAGAAAGTCTAAAAAGTGCCCAAACCGATAGTGACAGTGCTCAAATGACATGGGGACAGCATGGGGATCGCCCCTGGAAGCATTTCTGACCCCCAGGTCACTGCTGTCAACAACGTGGTCAGAGGTATTAAGCCACTTTTACAGGCTCACAATAAAATGTTCAAAAATGAAAGTGAAAGTGCTTTCCTGTGAAATATGTTAACCCCTTAACGACCATGGGTCTTTCTGTTTTTGTGTTTTCCTTTTTTGCTCCCCTTCTTCCCAGAGCCAGAACTTTTTTAATTTTCGTTCAATATGGCCATGTGAGGGCTTATTTTTTGGGGGACGAGTTGTACTTTTAAACACCATCACTGGTTTTACCATATCATGTGCTGTAAAATGGTAAAAAAATTCCAAGTGCAGTGAAACTGCAAAAAAATGCAATTCCACAGTTGTTTTTTGGGTCCTTTTTTTACCACGTTCACAGATTGCTAAAACTGACCTGCCATCATTATTTTCCAGGTCGTTACGAGTTCATAGACACCAAACATGTATAGGTTCTTTTTTATTTAAGTGGTGAAAAAAAAATCCAAAGCTTGCTAAAAAAACAAAAAAAAATGACGCCATTTTCCGAGACCCTTAGCTTCTCCATTTTTCGGGATCTGGGGCCAGGTGAGGGCTTATTTTTTGTGTGCCAGGCTGACGTTTTTATTGATACCATTTTGGGGTAGATCCAATGTTTTGATCGCCCGTTATTGCATTTTATTGCAAAGTTGTAGCGACCCAAAAAAATTAATTCTGGCGTTTAAAATTTTTTTCTCGTTACGCCGTTTACTGATTGTATTAATTCTTCTTTTATATTGATAGATCGGGCGATTCTGAACGCTGCGATACCAAATATGTGTATGTGGTTTTTTTTTTATATATATATATATATTTTATTTTAAATTTGGTGAAAGAGGGGTGACTTAAACCTTTATATATTTTTTATTGTTTTTATTTTTTTAAAAACTTTTTTTTACACTTTCTGCTTGCTTCTATAGTCTCCAGAGGAGACTAGAAGTAGCAGTTGTCTGATTGCTTCTACTGCATACAAGCGATGAGCAGATCGCTTGTATGCAGGAGAAATGCTCACTTTCTATGAGCGCTGACCACTAGGCGTCTGCTGCAGACCATGAGTTGTCATGCCCACCCATTGGTGACCCACGATCACGTGACGGGGTCACTGATGGGCGGGGCTTAGGACTCCCGGAAGCGCGAGTTAAATGCCACTGTCAGAGATTTAACATGTTAACAGCCGCGGGTGGATTGCGATTCCAATAATCAGCTGACATGTGCTCGCTTCAGTGCGGCCTCACCGCCGGAGCCCCCGCTGAACCGGCTTTCCCGACCTGGTGCGTACTATTACTGACCAGGTCGGAAAGGGGTTAAGGAACATCCTTTCCAGGGTAAAGACTTGTGTATAAGGTAAAATAAATAACCAAAAACAAAAATACTCCTCCACACCTTGGGCTATGTTCACAAGTTGCATTTTTTATGCGTTTTTGCACATTTGTATTGCTTTCAACCATGACAAATGCATTCACCGGGAAATGTCATTTTAACATTTTACAACCTTATCTGGCCATGTGCTGTGTGACACATGCATACAGTGCTAAAAAGACATGGGAACAGCATGGGGAAGACCCATGGAAGCATCTCTGACACCCAGGTCACTGCCTAAAAGTGTGCCCATCAGAAGTGATCCTTGCTGCATCAGAAGATGCAGACTTGGAACTATCCCCGTGCAAGTCCTTGTCCCAGGGCAGTGTTCAATTGTACCTCCCCCATAACTTGCAATACAAGCGCAAGTATGCAGCCTGCCACCCACCCACCCCCAGGCTGCAATACCATACTGCTAGCTTGCTTGCACTTGAAATTGGGCCTTTAAGGCATGTGGAGGTGGAATCTGGCCACCAAGTCATGGCTGCGTCAGTAGCCTGGTATTCATACTCAGTCCCCTGCCGCCCGGCGGCCAGGTGTCCACGCTTGGTCCACAGCCGCCAGGGGGCGGCCGGGTGTCCATACTCAGTCAGCAGCCGCCCCGCGGCCAGGTGCCCACACACAGTCCCCAGCCGCGTGGGAGTGGCCGGGTGTCCATAAACGGTCCCCAGCCGCCCCTATTTGTCCCGGTGCGCCTTATACACAAGCGAGCATACCAAAACATTACCTCTGCCCTCCCCAGTGCATTTAGTGGGAAGGACAGCCTAACCACAAACACGTGGACAAGTGAATGTGGCCAGGGATGTTCCATCTCACTGACGCCTTCACACTGGGTTAATATTGTGGAAGCCAGGACATAGTTGGACACTGGGATGCAACACGTCCTCCAGACATAGAGGATTGCGGGTCCTGGGTCAATCAGGCTTGAACACAAAGTTCAGAAGGTAGACAGCAGCAGTTGTCAGCCTCCTACACAACGAGTAAATTATTCATGATCATGAGGCCATCCATCTCCTTAGCTTTCTGTTCCTTGGAATGCAAGCGCATGTATGTAGTAGCGGCTAGCCCTGAGGTGGTCAGCGTTTTGTCGCATATCCTTCCTCCTCCGAGGATTGCTGGATGTTTTCCTGCTACTATCCCAGTTCTATGACTCCCGTTAAAACAAAGCTTCAGGTGGTGAATGATGGATGAGTTGGTGGCAAAGGAAAAAGAGCAGGAGGAACAGGGAACATTCACATCAATATCAGGCCGGTAAACCACACATGTCTTGTAGGATATGCTTCTGTACCAAAATGAGCGGTTCGGCTACACAGTTATAAGGCATACAGTGAGTTCAAGGCCTACCAAAAATTTCGAGGCACTCCAATGCCCCTTGGAAGTGACTTGGAGGTTAGAGGGCCTTAACTAAACCGTTTTATCCATTTATAGCAACTGGGTCTCCTGTACACTGTTGGCCTAAGCAGTGAATGGAAGGCTTTCCAAAAAATATGAGGAACTGCAATGCCCTTTGAAACAGATGTGGATTACAGCATACTAAAATCCTTCTACCAATTATTGGGGAGTGGGTCTCCCTTAGCGTTCGCCTATGCTTTGAAAAGTAAAAGCTGACTAAAATTAGGAGGAAATACAATGCCCGTTGGAAGAGTCATGGAGGTTAGAGGTAATTAAAAACAAGATTTCAATGCCCCTTGGAAGAACTTTGGAGTTCAGAGTGGTTTAACAAGACAGTTTTAATGCCCCTTGGAAGAGACGTGGAGGTCACAGTAGCTTAAGAAGACGGTTCTAATGCCCCTTGGAAGAGACGTGGAGGTCCGAGTGGAATAAAAATACAATATCAATGCCCCTTGGAAGAGTGGTGGAGGTTACAGTGGAATAAAAAGACAATATCAACGCCCTGTGGAAGAGACGTGGAGGTCACAGTAGCTTAACAAGACGCTTTTAATGCCCCTTGGAAGAGTGGTGGAGGTCGCAGTGCAATAAAAAGACAATATTAACGACCCTTGGAAGAGACGTGGAGGTCACAGTAGCTTAACAAGACGATTTTAATGCCCCTTACAAGAGCCATGCAGTACAGCATATTAAAAACATTATTCCCATTATTGGGGAGTGGGTCTCCCATAGTCTTTGCCTATGCCTTCCAAGCAAAAGCTGCCCAAAATTAGGAAGGGGGAACTTGCAATGTCCCTTACAAGAGCCATGCAGTACAGCATATTAAAAACATTATTCCCATTATTGGGGAGTGGGTCTCCCATAGTCTTTGCCTATGCCTTCCAAGCAAAAGCTGCCAAAAATTAGGACAGAGGAACTTGCAATGCTGGCAACATGGACCACGGTCACCCTGGTGGTATAGTGGTCGTGGAGGCTGAGGATAAGGAGAAGAGCAAAAAACAGCCAAAATGAGGAAGCGTATACCCATGTGTGGGTGTGAAGCGATGCATGGGAATACACCTCCCGAAATAACACAGTGGATTTGACTTTATGTTACTCTGCTGTCATTTGGTGGTGATGAGAAGTCTGGCCCAATCCAGCCCTTGTTCATTTTGATAAGGGTCAGCTTGTCAGCATTGTCAGATGACAGGCGAGTGCGCTTATCAGTTATAATTCCCCCAGCGGCACTAAAAACACGCTCCGATAACATGCTAGCGGCAGGGCAGGCCAGGACCTCCAAGGCATACAGAGTGAGTTCATTCCAAGTGTCCAGCTTGGATACCCAATAATTAAAAGGCACAGAGGAATCACGGAGGACGCTGGTACTCCCTCACTATCTTTTGAAACTTTCCACTCCTTGTAAGAGTACCCTGCGCCTCAGGGCCTGTAAGCTGGGCAGGTCTCAGAAAACTGTCCTAGAACATTGACAGTGTTCCCCTGCCTCTGCTTGATTGGAGTTGCGTCTCTCTCGCCTGTATGCCTTAGTTGGGCAGCGAACTGTGACCTCTGCCGCTACCGTGTTCAGATGGGAATTTTTTTAATAGTTCTGCAGCAAGGGCCTTCTGGTACTGTCCCATTTTTGTAGACCTCTCCAACTCAGGAATAAGAGAGTGAAAGTTCTCCTTGTAGAGGGGGTCTAAAAGTGTCATCAACCAGTAATGACTGTCACCCAACATTTTGACAATGCGAGGGTCACGGTTAAGGCAGCATAACATAAAGTCAGCCATGGGTGCCAGACTGGAAACGGGCAAGACTTCTGTGTCCTCACCAAGATGACGACTGATAGTGTTGAGCGATTACTAAAATGCTCGGGTGCTCGAAGCTCGGGCCGAGCTTACCGTGATACTCGAGTGCTCGACCCGCGCAACGAGCCCAATGTTAGTCTATGAGAGACCCGAGCATTTTTGCGGCAGTACCCCCGGCAGTCTGTAGAAAGCCTAAAAAGTGCCCAAAACGATAGTGACAGTGCTCAAAAGACAAGGGGGCAGCATGGGGATCGCCCCTGGAAGCATTTCTGACCCCCAGGTCTCTGCTGTCAACAACGTGGTCAGAGGTATTAAGCCACTTTTGCGGGCTCACAATAAAACGAAACTGAAACGGTTTTCCTGTGAAATATGTTAAGGAATTTCCTTTCCAGGGTAAAAACTTGTGTATAAGGTAAAATAAATAACCAAAAACAAAAATACTCCTCCACACCTTGGGCTATGTTCAAAAGTAGCATTTTTCATGCGTTTTTGCACTTTTGTATTGCTTTCAACCGTGACAAATGCGCTCACCGGGAAATGTCATTTTAACATTTTACAACCTTATCTGGCCATGTGCTGTGTGACACATGCATACAGTGCTGAAAAAACAAGGGATCAGCATGGGAAAGACCCCTGGAAGCATCTCTGACCCCCAGGTCACTGTCTAAAAGTGTGCCCATCAGAAGTGATCCTTGCCACATCAGAAGATGCAGACTTGCAACTATCCCCGTGCAAGTCCTTGTCCCAGGGCAGTGTTTAATTGTACCTCCCCCATTCCTTGCAATGCAAGCGAAAATATGCAGCCAACCACCCACCCACCCGCAGGCTGCAATACCATACTGCTAGCTTTCACTTGAAATTGGGCCTTTTAGTTTGGAGGAGGCCGAAGCTGGCCACTACCTCATGGCCGCTTCGGCAGCGAGGTATCCATACTCTGTCCCCAGCCGCCCGGCGGCCGGATGTCCACGCTCGGTCCCCAGCCGCCAGGTGGCGGCCAGGTGTCCATACTCGGTCCCCAGCCGCCCTGATTTCTCCTGTCACCTTCCCCCACACTTTTCTTAGCCTGGCCTGCTTTAGGGCAGCATTGGACGAGCCCACCAGAGAACCAGACTCCTCCGGTGGGCCCTGGCTTCTCCATCAGGGGAGTTGAGAGTGCCTAGGTGAGGAGCATGATGATGATGATAGAAGTTAGCATCTGCTTTGTTTTCTTGGAATGCAAGCGCATGTATGTAGTAGCGGCTAGGCCTGAGGTGGTCCGCGTTTTGGCGCATATCCTACCTCCTCCGAGGATTGCTGGATGTTTTCCTGCTACTATCCCAGTTCTATGACTCCCGTTAAAACAAAGCTTCAGGTGATAAATGATGGATGAGGTAGTGGCAAAGGAGAAAGAGCAGGAGGAACAGGGACCATTCACATCAATATCAGGCCAGTCAACCACATATGTCTTGTAGGATATGTTTCTGTAACAAAAGGAGCGGTTCGGCTACACAGTTATAGGGCATACAGTGAGTGCAATGCCTACCAAAAATTTTGAGCCACTCCAATGCCCCTTGGAAATGACATGGAGGTCAGAGGGCGTTAACTAAACCTTTTTTTCGATTTATAGCAACTGGGTCTCCCGTGCACTGTTGGCCTAAGCAGTGAATGGAAGGCTTTCCAAAAATTATGAGGAACTGCAATGCCCCTTACAAGAGCCATGTGTGGCACCCCAGGGGTCTGGTCACCACAGTAATAGAGATATTACGTCGGAGAGCAAGTGGGAGGTTTCCTGGTCAGGATCCCTTAAACATGCAACATCCTCCTGCCCCAGTCCTGGGAGGGGAGAATTCTGCCCTTATAAACTGGATCTGGGGCGGGGTTGAGTGAGTCAGAGAACAGTCAGAGTCAGAGTGAGAGCAAGGGAAAGTAACAGCAAGGAGCTTTGTAGGAGCTAGGAGCTAAAGACCAGGGGCTGGAAGCTGAGCAGAACTCGCCCTGGCAGAAGACAATAGGAACCGGACAAAGGAGTCCGAAGCTGTGAGGACTTATATATCCAGCAGCAGAATCCAGCCGGCAGGGGATTTCAGGTCCTCTGGCCATAGAAGCCCGGAGGCTCAGTCACAAGCAAGGGACCAGCACCGCCATCGTGGAGCAGAGGCTAACAGAAGGCCCCAAGTCACCAGCCATACGGATGAGCACTACACGGTACACTCAGGGACGTGGGCTACTTCTACCTGCTTACAGCAAGGTAGCCAGGAAGAGTGCAGACAGACAGGGAGGCCTACAACTCCACCTGGCCAGGGGAACTCCTGCTTGCTCACAGACTGACCAGGCCTCTTATGCTAGCCAGTACTCCCAGGAAGGTCTACCTTATAATCATCAGTAAAGACCCTGAACTGCACTGCAAAGACTCTGAGTCGTTCCTGCTGCGCTCGTGCACCATCACCCCCATCATCCACACTCACTGCCCTGAGGCTATACTCCTCCCGAGGGGAGTTATCCCATTCTATGCTGCGCACACAACACCAGCCTCAGCGGTCTGCCTCGCAGCGGTGGTACTCCCTGACCGCAATCCACGGGTGGCTCAGTCGGACAATTAACCTCAAAACCTAAGAAAGACTGCCACTGGTTTGACCAGCCTGAGCCACGGGACTGAGTCACCACCACGGGGACTACAGACCCCAGAGACCCAGCACCGGGTATCCCACACACGTGTACACACGGCCCAGGGGGCGCGTCACATGCAGTACAGCATATTACAAACATAAGTCCCATTATTGGGGAGTGGGTGTCCCATAGTATTTGCTTATGCCTTGCAAGCAAAAGCTGCCAAAAATTAGGACGGAGCAACTTGCAATCCCCCTTACAAGAGCCATGCAGTACAGCATATTACAAACATAAGTCCCATTATTGGGGAGTGGGTCTCCCATAGTATTTGCTTATGCTTTCCCAGAAAAAGCTGCCAAAAATTTGGACGGAGGAACTTGCAATGCTGGCACCCTGGTGGTATAGTGGTGGTGGAGACTGAGGATAAGAAGAAGATTAAACAACCGAAACGAGGAAGCGTATACCTATGTGTGAGTGTGAAGCGGTGCATGTGAATACACCTCCCGAAATAACACAGTGGATTTGACTTTATGTTACTCTGCTGTTATTTGGTGTTGATGAGAAGTCTGGCCCAATCCAGCCCTTGTTCATTTTGATAAGGGTCAGCTTGTCAGCATTGTCAGTTGACAGGCGAGTGCGCTTATCAGTTATAATTCCCCCAGCGGCACTAAAAACACGCTCCGATAACACGCTAGCGGCAGGGCAGGCCAGGACCTCAAAGGCGTACAGAGCGAGTTCATTCCAAGTGTCCAGCTTGGATACCCAATAATTAAAAGGCACAGAGGAATCACGGAGGACGCTGGTACGATCGGCAAGGTACTCCCTCACCATCTTTTGAAACTTTCCACTCCTTGTGAGAGTACCCCGCGCCTCAGGGCCTGTAAGCTGGGGGGGTGTCAGAAAACTGTCCCAGAACGTTGACAGTGTTCCCCTGCCTCTGCTGGATTGGAGTTGCATCTCTCTCACCTGTACGCCTTGGTTGGGCAACGAACTGTGACCTCTGCCGCTAGCGTGTTCAGATGGGAATTTTTTTAAGAGTTCTGCAGCAAGGGCCTTCTTGTATTGCCCCATTTTTGTAGACCTCTCCACCTCAGGAATAAGAGAGTGAAAGTTCTCCTTGTAGCGGGGGTCTACAAGTGTCACCAACCAGTAATGACTGTCACCCAACATTTTGACAACGCGAGGGTCACGGTTAAGGCAGCGTAACATAAAGTCAGCCATGCGTGCCAGACTGGTAACGGGCAAGATTTCCGTGTCCTCACCAAGATGACGACTGACCATGCTCTCCTCCTCCTCCTCCTCCTCCTCTTCCTCCTCCCCCCTGTCCTCAGGCCACCCACGCTGAACCGACGGTATGACACTTGTACAGGTACTACCGTCTACAACGCATGATAGCAGCTCCTGTTCTTCCTCCTCCTCCTCCTCCTCCTCCTCTCCCTCATTGTCCCCCAATGCACGTTGGGATGAGATGAGGCTGTGCTGTGTGTAATCGCCCGCTACGGCTTCTTGATCCATCTCATCATACTCTGGCTGCAATGCCTCCTCTTTAATTCTCTGCAGAGAGCGTTGCAAAAGACAGACAAGTGGTGGGATGCTGACACTAATGATGGCGTCATCGCCACCCACCATCTTGGTGGCCTCCTCATAGTTTGTCAGGATGGTACATATGTCAGACATCCAGGTCCACTCCTGAGGTCTTATGTGTGGAGTCTGACCTGAATATCGACGGCCTTGTTGCAGCTGGTACTCCACAACTGCTCTCTTCTGCTCACAAATCCTTTGCAACATGTGGAGGGTAGAGTTCCAACGTGTGGGGACATCACACACCAGTCGGTGTGCCGGAAGCTGCAAACGCTGCTGCAACACAGCAAGGGCAGTGGAAGCTGTAGCCGACTTGCGAAAATTAGCTGACAGGCAGCGTACTTTCACAAGCAGATCTGGCAACTCGGGGTACGATTTAAGAAACCGCTGAACCACGAGGTTAAGCACATGAGCCAGGCATGGTACGTGTGTGATCTCACCTCGCCTCAGAGCCACCACCAGGTTACGGCCATTGTCACACACGACCATGCCGGGATGTAGGTTCAGCGGTCTCAGCTACAGATCTGCCTGCTCTTTCACAGCTGTCCACAACTCACAAGCAGTGTGAGGTTTATCACCTAAGCTTATGAGTTTCAGCACAGCCTGTTGCCGCTTGGCGGAGGCAGTACTGCAATGCTTCCAGCTTGTAACTGATGTGGTGATATCTGAGATGGAGGCTGAACATGAGGAGGAGGAGGAGGATGCGCAGGAGCTGTACACTGTGGGGGCAACTCTGACTGACATAGGGCCCGCAATCCTCGGTGTGGGGAGGATGTGTTCCGTCCCAAGGTCCGACTGGGTCCCGGCTTCCACTATGTTAACCCAGTGTGCCGTCAGAGAGATGTACCGTCCCTGGCCACAAGCACTTGTCCACGTGTCCGTGGTCAGGTGGACTCTCCCAGTAACTGCGTTGTTGAGGGCACGGCAGATGCTTTGGGACACGTGCTTGTGTAGTGCGGGGATGGCACATCGGGCAAAATAGTGTCGGCTGGGGACCGAGTACCGAGGGACGGCCACCGCCATAAGATTGCGGAAGGATTCCGTCTCCACAAGCCTAAAAGGCAGCATTTCCAATGCAAGCAGTTGTGAAATGTGCGAATTTAGGACTATGGCCTGTGGGGCGTTAGCTGCGAATTTCCGCTTTTGTTCAAAGGTCTGGGATATGGACAATTGAACGCTGCGGTGGGACGTGGACGTGGACGTTGATGCTGTTTCTTGAGAAACTGCCATGACAAGTGAAGACTGAGAGGAGGGGGCATCTTTAAATGCAGTATGGACAGGGGATTGCCTTGCACACACAACAGGGGGTTCTATTGCACGCACAACAGTGGAAGAAGCAGTGGTGACACCCGCTGACAATGGTCGTGGACCCTGGGTTTCGCCCCACAAAGTCGGGTGCTTTGCTGCCATGTGCCTGATCATGCTGGTGGTGGTCAGGCTGGTAGTTTTGTCACCCCTGCTGATGCTGGCATGGCAAGTGGAACATATGGCCTTTTTGGGGTTATCAGCAGAGTCTTTAAAAAAATTCCAGACTCTGGAAGACCTATCGCTTGTACTGGCAACGTCCCTCGTGTTGGTGTTACGGGGAACGGTTGCCTGCCTTCTGTCTGTGGCCACCACACTGCTTCTTCCTGCCTGTTGGGGTACTCTGCCTCCCTCCCCCTGTGTGCTGCTGGCCTCACTCTGCATGTCCTCCTTCCACGTTGGGTCAGTTACTAGATCATCCACCACCTCCTCCTCTTCCACTTGCGCACCACGATCCTCCTCCTCACTTCCTGGCAATTGTGTCTCGTTATCGTCCACCTCTTGTGACAGATTGCCAACGTCGACTTCCTGTGGCCGTGGCTGTTCAAATATTTGGGCATCGCAACATGGGATCTCCTTTTCCACCAATTCAAGCATATCAGGCGAGGGGCCCAAATATGGAAATGGACCAGTGAACAGCTCTTCAGAGTGTCCAAGTGTGGGATCACTTGCTGTCTGACGACACTCGGCATGGTGGGAGGAAGGAGCATCAGGGTGAGGAGGAGTATGCGGTCGAGACTCACGGCTACTAGGAGTTGACCGTGTGGAAGACAGACCGGAGGTGGTGGTGCCCAGGTAACTGGAAGTATTGTCTGCTATCCAATTAATAACCTGTTCACACTGATCAGTTCTCAATACTGGTGTTGTTCTGTGCTTCCCTAGTAATTCGGTCAAGAAGTGGGAGCGAGAAGATGTGGCTGTTGGTTGTGGCACATTTTCACCTTGGCCACGGCCCCGTCCTCTGCACGAACCATCACCAGAACGTCCACTTCCACGTCCCTTGCCACGCGCCTTGCCCATTGTAAATGAAGTAAAATAGCTTACACTTGCACTATCAATGGAAAAAGGGTAATAAAGAGTAGATTAGAACCGTGGAAGAGGAAAACCACAGTTATTGTTTACTGGGGTATACCACACTTTTTTAAATAGAGATATTTGCGGCTGAACAGTGAGCGACACACTCAAACTGCTTTTTTTTTAGATACCAAAGGCCCAAAACTGGATAGTACAGCGATTTGACCCGTGGAACTGCGAAACCACACTGGGATGTCAAGCCTACACAAGACTATTTTCAACAGATATATTTTTGTGTCACAACAGTCAGGAGACACTACTGTTTTTCTTTACGGAAAAACTACCAAAACCTGAATAATAGAGATTTTTTACCGTGGAACAGCAAAACCACAGTTATAATTTACTGGTGTATACCAGGCTTTTTAAAATATATATATATTTGCGGCTGAACAGTGAGCGACACACTCAAACTGTTTTTTTTAGACACAAATGGCCCAAAAGTGGATAATACAGAGGTTTGTACCGTGGAACTGCAAAACCACACTTGTATTTCTCGGGCCTACACCAGACTATTTTCAACAGATATATTTGTGTCTGAAAAATCAGGGAGACACTATTTTTTTTTTTTTACAGCAAAAAATGCAAAAAGCAGGATAATAGAGATTTTTTACCGTGGAACAGCAAAAGCACACTTCTGTCTCTCTGGCCTACACCAGACTATTTTCAACAGATATATTTGTGTCTGAAAAATCAGGGAGACACTATTATTATTTTTATACAGCAAAAAATGCCAAAAACAGGATAATAGAGATGTTTTACCGTGGAACATCAAAACCACAGTAATAATTTACTGGTGTATACCAGGCTTTTTAAAATATATATATATTTGTGGCTGAACAGTGTGCGACACACTCAAACTGTTTTTTTTAGATACAAATGGCCCAAAAGTGGATAATACAGAGGTTTGTACAGTGGAACTGCAAAACTACACTTGTATTTCTCGGGCCTACACCAGACTATTTTCAACAGATATATTTGTGTCTGAAAAATCAGGGAGACACTATTTTTTTTTTTTTTTTTTTACAGCAAAAAATGCAAAAAGCAGGATAATAGAGATTTTTTACCGTGGAACAGCAAAAGCACACTTCTGTCTCTCTGGCCTACACCAGACTATTTTCATCAGATATATTTGTGTCTGAAAAATCAGGGAGACACTTATTATTTTTATACAGCAAAAAATGCCAAAAACAGGATAATAGAGATGTTTTACCGTGGAACATCAAAACCACAGTAATAATTTACTGGTGTATACCAGGCTTTTTAAAATATATATATTTGCGGCTGAACAGTGAGCGACACACTCAAACTGTTTTTTTTAGATACAAATGGCCCAAAAGTGGATAATACAGAGGTTTGTACAGTGGAACTGCAAAACCACACTTGTATTTTTCGCGCCTACACCAGACTATTTTCAACAGATATATTTGTGTCTGAAAAATCAGGGAGACACTATTTTTTTTTTTTTTACAGCAAAAAATGCAAAAAGCAGGATAATAGAGATTATATTGAGGTTACATTGGCGACTCTGTTTTAATACTAAAGAAAGATCCTAATGTTTTTGTTTTTTTTTATGTTATTTTTTAAGGCAAATGCATTCACCGGGAAATGTCATTTTAACATTTTACAACCTTATCTGGCAATGTGGTGTGTGACACATCATCAGACACACCCTGTTTCATTGATGATGGAGGGACTCTGAAAGACACATAGAGCAGGGCCACAGTAACAAGTACGACATGTTCCAATTAGAAAGGAGAGGGTCCGCTATACAGTTATAGGGTATGTAGTGAGTCCAACGGCTGACCAAATTTATTAAAAACCCCACTAACAATTTAAAGAGACATAGAGCAGGGCCACAGTAATGACAAATTCCAATTAGAAAGGAGAGAGTCTCCCATAGTGTTGGCTTATGCAGTGAATGCAAGGGCTGCCAAAAATTTGGAGGCACTTCAATGCCCCTTGGAAGAGACATGGAGGTCAGAGGGCCTCCTGAAAACAATGTTCCCATTATTAGGAAGTGGGTCTCCCATAATGTTGGCCTATGCAGTAAATGCAAGGGTTGCCAAAAATTTGGAGGCACTCCAATGCCCCTTGGAAGAGATGTGGAGGAGGGCCTCATAAAAAAATGTTCCCATTAGAAAGGAGCGGGCCTACTATACTTGTAATGCCCATGCACTAAGTGTATGGGCTGACAAACATTTACCCCTGGGGGGTATACATGAACATACTGTATAAAAATTTTTTTTACGGGCATCATATTCACCCTTTAAAAAAATTACGTGGGTATTGCATCACAGACCACGTCACCCTAGTGATATGGTGGTGGAGGATGAGTAGAAGGAGGAGGACAAGAGCAAATAGCCAAAATCAGGAAGCGTATACCCAAGTCTGGGTGTGAAAAGGTGCATGGGAATACACCTCCCAAGAAAAGACACTGGATTTGAGTTTATGTTACTCTGCTATTATTCGGTGGTGTTGAGAAGTCTGGCCCAATCCAGCCCTTGTATATTTTTATAAGAGTCAGCCTGTCAGCATTTTCAGTTGACAGGCGGATGCGCACTAAATACCTGCTTTGATAAAATGCTGGCAGCAGGGCAGGCCAGGACCTCCAAGGCATAGAGAGCCAGTTCATTCCACCTATCCAGCTTGGATACCAAATAATTATAAGGCACAGAGGAATCACGGAAGACGTTGGTACGGTCTGCAAGGTACTCCCTCAGCATCTTCCCAAACTTTGCACTCCTTGTGAGAGTACCCCGCGCCTCAGGGCCTGTGCGATGGGAGGGGCTGAGAAAACTCTCCCATAACTTTGACAGTGTTCCCCTGCCTCTGCTGGATTGAAGTTGTGTCTCTCTCGTCTGTGCTCCTTAGTTGTCCAACGAAGTGTGCCCTCTCCCGCCAGCGTTTTCAGATGGGAATTTTTTTAATAGGTCCGCAACATGGGCCTTCTGGTACTGCCCCATTTTGGTAGACCTGTCCTCCTCAGGAATAAGAGATATAAAGTTCTCCTTGTAGCGTGGGTCTAGAAGTGTCACCAACCAGTAATGACTGTCACACAAAATTTTGAAAATGCGAGGGTCATGGGAAAGGCAGCGTAACATAAACTCAGCCATGCGTGCCAGACTACTAACAGGCAAGACTTCCGTGTCCTCACCAAAAGGATGACTGACCATGCTCTCCTCCTCCTCCTCTCTGTCCTCTGGCCATCCACGCTGAACAGACGGTATGACAGCTGTGCAGGTAGTACCGTCTATTGCGCATGAAACTAGCTCCTGTCCTTCCTCCTCCTCCTCCTCTTCCTCATTGTCACCCAATCCACGTTGGGATGAGATGAGCCTGGGCTGTGTTTAATCACCCTGTATGGTTCCTTGCTCTATCTCATCGTGCTCCACCTGCAATGCATCCTCTTTGATTGTGAGCAGAGAGCATTTCAGTAGGCAGAGAAGTGGGATGGTGATGCTAATTATGGCGTCATCGCCACTCACCATCTTGGTGGCGTCCTCAAAGTTTTGGAGGATGGTACATATGTCTGACATCCATGTCCACTCCCAAGGTCTTATGTGTGGAGTCTGAACTGAATACCGATGGCCTTGTTGATGCTGGTACTCAACAACTGCCCTCTTCTGCTCACAAATCCTTCCCAACATCTGCAGTGTAGAGTTCCAATGCATGGGGACATCACACACCAGTCTGTGAGCCTGAAGCTGCAAATGCTGCTGAAACACGGCAAGGGCGGCGGAAGCTGTAGCTGACTTTCTAAAATGGGCACACAGAAGGTATACTTTAACAAGCATATTCGGCAGCTCCGGGTAGGATTTGAGAAACCACTGAACCACAAGGTTAAGCACATTAGCCAGGCATGGTATGTGTGGGAGCTCGCCTTGCCTCAGAGCCGCCACCAGGTTCCGGCCATTGTCACACACGACCATGCCTGGCAAAAGGTTCAGCGGTGTGAGCCACAGATCTGCCTGCTCTTTAAGAGCTGTCCACAACTCTTCAGCATTGTGCAGTTTGTCACCTAAGCATATTAGCTTCAGCACAGCCTGTTGCCGCTAGGCTGAGGAAGTGCTGCAGTGCTTCCAACTTGTGACTGATGTGGTCATTTCGGAGATGGAGGCTGAGGAGGATGAGGTGCAGGAGCAGTAGACCATGGGGGCAACCCTGCTTGACCTAGGGCCCGCAATCCTTGGTGTCGGGAGGACGTGTTCTGTCCCAAGGTCCGACAGTGTCCCAGCTTCCACTATGTTAACCCAGTGAGCGGTCAACGAGATGTACCATCCCTGCCTACAAGCACTTGTCCACATGTCCGTAGTTAGGTGGACTTTCCCGGTAACTGCGTTGTTGAGGGCACGGCTAATGTTTTGGGACACGTGCTTGTGTAATGCAGGGACAGCACACCGGGAGAAATAGTGTCGGCTGGGGACCGAGTACCGAGAGACGGCCACCGCCATCAGGTTGTGGAATGCTTCCGTCTCCACGAGCCTAAAGGGCAACATTTCAAATGCAAGCAGTCGTGAAATGTGAGAATTTAGTAGCGTGGCCTGTGGGGCGTTGGCTGCATATTTCCACTTGCGTTCCAAGGACTGGGATATGGACAACTGAACGCTGTGCTGGGACAAGGACATGGACGTGCTTCCTGATGCTGCTACTTGAGAGTGTGCAACGACAGGTGCAGGGCAGGAGGCATCTTCGCATGCACCATGGACAGGGGATTGGCTAGCATTCACAACAGCGGAAGAAGCAATGCTGCCACCCGCAGACACTGTTCCTGGACCCTGGGGACCCTGAAAATCACATTGTCTGATTTGGAAAGAATTTTTTTCAAATTTTGGTGGAAAATAAGTATTTGGTCAAGTACAAACAAGCAAGATTTCTGGCTCTCACAGACCTGTAACTTCTTCTTTAAGAGTCTCCTCTGTCCTCCACTCATTACCTGTAGTACTGGCACCTGTTTTGAACTTGTTATCAGTATAAAAGACACCTGTCCACAACCTCAAGCAGTCACAATCCAAACTCCACTATGGCGAAGACCAAAGAGCTGTCAAAGGACACCAGAAACAAAATTGTATCCATGCACCAGGCTGGAAAGACTGAATCTGCAATAGGCAAGCAGCTTGGTGTGAAGAAATCAACTGTGGGAGCAATAATTAGAATATGGAAGACATACAAGACCACTGATAATCTCCCTCGATCTGGGGATCCACACAAGATCTCACCCCATGGGATCTAAATGATCTCAAGAACGGTGAGCAAACATCCCAGAACCACATGGGGGTAACTAATGAATGACCTGCAGAGAGCTGGGACCAACGTTGCACAGACTACCATCAGTAATACACTACGCCGCCAGGGACTCAGATCCTGCAGTGTCAGACGTGTCCCCCTGCTTAAGCCATTACATGTCTGGGCCCATCTGAAGTTTGCTAGAGAGCATTTGTATGATCCAGAAGAGTATTGGGAGAATGTCATATGGTCAGATGAAATCAAAGTAGAACTGTTTGGTAGAAACACAACTCGGCGTGTTTGGAGAAGAAAGAATGCTGAGTTGCATCCAAAGAACACCATACCTACTGTGAAGCATGGGGGTGGCAACATCATGCTTTGGGGCTGTTTCTCTGCCAAGGGACCAGAACGACTGATCCGTATACATGAAAGAATGAATGGGGCCATGTATCGTGAGATTTTGAGTGCAAACCTCCTTCCATCAGCAAGGGCATTGAAGATGAAACGTGGCTGGGTCTTTCAGCATGACAATGATCCCAAGCACACCACCAGGGCAACAAAGGAGTGGCTTCGTAAGAATCATTTCAATTTCCTGGAGTGGCCTAGCCAGTCTCCAGATCTAAACCCTATAGAAAACCTTTGAAGGGAGTTGAAAATCCGTGTTGCCCTGCGACAGCCCCAAAACATCACTGCTCTAGAGGAGATATGCATGGAGGAATGGGCCAACATACCAGCAACAGTGTGCAAACCTTGTGAAGACTTAAAGAAAACATTTGACCTCTGTCATTGCCAACAAAGGATATATAAGAAAGTATTGAGATGAACTTTTGTAATTGACCAAATATTTATTTTCCACCAAAATTTAAAAATAAATTATTTCCAAATCAGACAATGTGATTTTCAGGATTTGTTTTCTCATTTTGTCTCTCATAGTTGAGGTCTACCTGTGATAGTAGTTGACATAGTGGATGTCAATTACAGGCCTCTCTCATCTTTTTAAGTGGGAGAACTTGCACAATTGGTGGCTGACTAAATACTTTTTTTCCCCACTGTACATCTCACAAAGACAGCTGTTGGTACCAAAAATCTCAAATTTTTACTCATCAGACCAAAGTATAGATTTGCACTGATTTAATGTCCAGTCCTTGTGTTGCTTAGCAAAAGCAAGTCTCTTCTTGTTTATGTGTCTCCATAGTGGCGTCTTTACAGCAAATCAAACATTAAGGACTGTTCATCATTTATGAAGACTGTTATCTAAGGTGCTATGAATTTGTGATTTCTGTGGCTGGGAACGCTGATGAACTTATCCTTTCTGCCAAAGGTCATTCTTGGGTTTACTTTCCTGGGCTCTTCATGAGAGTCTTTATGAGCATAGAGATTGATGGTTATCATGACTTCACTTTAGGATATCATCAGTGCTCTAGCAATTTTCTGGATTGACTGGCCTTCATGTCCTAAAGTAATGATAGACTGTTATTTCTATTACTTGAGTGATTCATGCGTGGCTCTTTGCATACTGGCTTAGAACAGTTGTGTAATAGGGATCATCACTGTATGGAACGGTGTACCTATACTACCTCTGCAAAATACACCTAATGGTCGTGAACACTTTCTGAAGGCAGAACATTTCACATATGACCTATTAATCAGGCATACTTTTTCATTTAAGCCATTCCAGGTAACTGCTGCTTGAGAAAATGTCAAGGGTGTGTAAAGCTGTCATCAAAGTAAAAGGTGAGTCCTTTGAAGAAATTAAGATTTGGTCCTAACTTTTGATTTGTACTATATATTACAAATTTCATGTCACATGTAACACCGCTTTATGAAAAAAACAACCAAAAAACAAACAGATAGATATAGGTATGCTTTAAAATAACTTGTGTTTAGATTCATGCGGCCCAAACCATGGACATCATAAATCAGACATTGGATGTGTGATTGTAACCAGTTATGTTTTATTCTAAAATGTTGTCATGTTTCAGAATATTGCTCATCAGTCTTTGCTGATCTGAGCTCAGTTCTGATCTCCTATGTCATCTTTATTTGCTGTGGTCTATGCTAGGTTTCTCAATTAGAAAACCTAAACAGAAGAGAAATACCAATAGTATGAGACAATATAAACGCCAATGAATACCACATAAAAATGTAGAAAACCAAGACAATGTATTCAAAAGAGGCAAACTCAATCATCAAAATCAAAATTTATGAAATCATGATCAGAAACATAGTAAGATAAAAGCACAACAAACAATTTAAAACACAAAGTATAAAAATGAGGGAATCAGGGTGTGCCAAGAAAAAATGACAGGCATAAATGCATATAGAGTACTGAAAAATACAATGCATCAACAGAATTAGTCACAAAACTGAATACATGATTTTTGTCAGAAAAAACAGGTCAATACACAGTAATAATAAGGTGCTGAATAATATAGAAAAAAGTGCAATGTGCATACCTAAGAATAATCATATATATAAAAGGGTGTATATAATATCCAAGTGGAAGAAATATGATCCAATTACAAGAGAAACTGCAGATGGTACTAAGCTGAGACCAAATATGCATGAATAATCATACAATAATACAAGACAAGTTTATGCAGCAAAAAAGTTCACATAAAATATAATGGACCGCATACATGCACAATAATAGTAAGGTGTTGGATAATATACAAAAAAAGTGCAATGTGCAAACCTGAGAATGATCATATATATATAAAGATGTATATAATATCCAAGTGGAAGATACATGACAAAATATAGTATAAAAGAAGGCTGTATATGGCACTTACAGTAACTAAGTTCAAATATACATAAGGAATCATCCAATGATGCAAAAAAAAAGGAAAATTGATGCAACAAAAAGTTAACTGATAATGTACCGCACACTTAGTAATGGACACACCACTGATTCCCTCACACCACTCCAACGGACGTTTCGCTATCACTTCATCAGGGAGTGAAGTAGAGGGGATTCGGCATGATATAAATAGGGCAAAGAACAGCTGTGAGTACTCACAATCAAGAGACGCAATGTTACATGGAACCATATTTGAAAAGTGGGAAATGCCCAAATATAATGTCAATGCCCGTGCAATACCACAATAACACTGTGAAAGCAGAGTGAAAGTATGCCTAGAAAAACATATGGAATATGTGTCCATATAAAAGCAGGGGAATAAGAGCACATATGACATGAAGGATATAAAAATAGTTATGGAAAAACCGTAATACCCAAAAATTATTAACCCGTGAAGTTTAGAGGACCATAATCCATAAAATAGTGTAAAAGCAGTGTGAATGTAAAAAAGTGAAAAAATGATAAGATGTGAAATGAAAATGGGGAAATATTAATATGGGTATATAATAATATAAAAAATAGTGCAAAAATAATGAACTAATAAAATAGGTAGTGTAAAAAATAAAGAAATAAAAATAAATAAAAAAGAAGTGAAAAAGTGAAAAAACAAAAAAGGAAAATGCCATTCATGTTGTAACATTATTTATTCAATGTGGTATTCATTGGCATTTATATAGTCTCATACTATTGATATTTCTTTTCTGTTTAGGTTTTCTGATTGTTATTGTGAAAAGACTAAGTAATAGGGATTACAAAAATTGTGACTCAAATTGGTTGTCTCAACTATCTTCTATTTTTAAAGATGCTGGGCAAAAAAGTGTTGAGAACAGCTCTGAAAGTCTGCAAATCATCATTGGATGATTGCTTATGTATATTTGATCTTAGTTAAGTGCCATCTACAGCCTTCTTTTATACTATATTTGGTGATATATCTTACACTTAGAAATTATATACATCTTTATTAGTGATGAGCGAACGTGCTCGCCACAGCTCGGTACTCGCCCGAGCATCACTGTGCTCGGCGAGTAATTCCGGGTTGCTCAGGCGGGAACTCAGGTCCCCTCCCTGCATATTTGGTGCTCTTTAGAGAGCCAATGAACATGCAGGGATTGCCTGCCACGCACTGTAATGCCGTAGCCATGTTGATTGTGGGCATTACAGGGATTGGCTGGCGGCACAGTGACATCAGGTTTATATAAAACTTGGCGCCTCTATGCTCGTCACAGTCCACCCCGGAATAAGGCAGAGTAGGGAGAGGTGCTGCTGCGTCAAGGAGAGATTTGCTTCTTTATAGTTAGTATAGGTATTCCACAACATATATAAATATCCAACTCAACTAACAGTCCTTCTGAGGACTAATCCAGCTGCATATATTCAGTAGTGATAGCAGGAGTTAGGCAGGGAGGCAGGGTATGTGACAGACTGCAGTACATACAGTATAATGCAAGAGGGTCCATTGAATGTCCTGTTAGTATAGGTATTCCACAACATATGTACATATATATGTATGTGTATATATATATATATATACATGCACTAGCTATTGAGCCCGTTCTATGCCCGGCTGGCAATCATTTTTATTGCTATATGGTCTCCCATGCTGGTATTTGTGCTGCCCCCATCCTGGTATTTGTGCTCCCCAATCCTGTTCCCCCATTCTGTTATGTGCTGCCCTCATCCCTGTCCTGGTATGCATGGCACCCCTCACCCTCAATCCTGGTATGCATGGCACCACTCACCCACAATCCTGGTATGCATGGCACCCCTCACCCTCAATCCTGGTATACATGGTACCCCTCATGCCTATCATGGTATACATGGTACCCCTCATCCCTATCCTGGTATACATGGTACCACTCATCCGAATCCTGGTATGCATGGCCCCCCCAGATCCCTATCCTGGTATGCATGGTACCCCTCATCCCCCAAACCTGGTATGCATGGTACCCCTCATCCCTCAATCCTGGTATGCATGGTACCCCTCAACCCTGGTATGCATGGTACCCCTCACCCCTCAATCCTGGTATGCATGGAAACCCTCTTCTCCCAATCCTGGTATGCATGGCAACCTACCATCCCCAATCCTGGAATGCATGGCACCCCCTATCCTCACTCCTGGTATGCATGGCACCCCTCATTTCAAGTCTGGTATACATGGCACCCCGCATCACAATTCTGGTTTGCATGGCACCCCATCTCTCATCCTGGTATGCATGGCACCCCTCATCCCTATTCTGGTATGTATGGCACCCCTCATCCCAATCCTGGTATGTATGGCACCTCTCATCCCCCAATCCTGGTATGCATGGCACCCCCCATCCCCCAATCCTGGTATGTATGGTACCCAATCCCTCATCCTGGTATGCATGGCTTTCTCATCCCCAATCCTGGTATGTATGGCCCCTCATCCCTATTCTGGTATGCATGGCACTCCTCATCCCCCAATCCTGGAATGCATGGTACCCCTCTTCCCTCAATCCTGTTATGCATGGTATCCCTCATCCCCCAATCCTGGTATGCATGGTACTCCTCATCCCCCAATCCTGGTATGCGTGGTACCCCTCATCCCCCAATCCGGGTATGTGTGGTACCCCTCATCCCCAAATCCTGGTATGCGTGGTACCCTCACCGCCAATCCTGGTATGCGTGGTACCCTCACTGCCAATCCTGGTATGCATGGTTCCCTCACCCCCAATCCTTGTATGTATGGTATCCCTCATCCCCCAATCCTTGTATGTATGGTACCCCTCATCCCCCAATCGTGGTATGTATGGTACCCCTCATCCCCCAATTCTGGTATACGAGGCCCCCTCATCCCCAATCCTGCTATGCGTGGTCCCTTCATCCCCCAATCCTGGTATGCATGGTCCCCTCACTCCCCAATCCTGGTATGTATGGTACCCCTCATCCCCCAATCCTGGTATGTATGGTACCCCTCATCCCCCAATCCTGGTATGCATGGCACCCCTCATCCCTATTCTGGTATGTATGGCACCCCTCATCCCAATCCTGGTATGTATGGCACCTCTCATCCCCCAATCCTGGTATGCATGGCACCCCCCATCCCCCAATCCTGGTATGTATGGTACCCAATCCCTCATCCTGGTATGCATGGCTTTCTCATCCCCAATCCTGGTATGTATGGCCCCCTAATCCCTATTCTGGTATGCATGGCACTCCTCATCCCCCAATCCTGGAATGCATGGTACCCCTCTTCCCTCAATCCTGTTATGCATGGTATCCCTCATCCCCCAATCCTGGTATGCATGGTACTCCTCATCCCCCAATCCTGGTATGCGTGGTACCCCTCATCCCCCAATCCGGGTATGTGTGGTACCCCTCATCCCCAAATCCTGGTATGCGTGGTACCCTCACCGCCAATCCTGGTATGCGTGGTACCCTCACTGCCAATCCTGGTATGCATGGTTCCCTCACCCCCAATCCTTGTATGTATGGTATCCCTCATCCCCCAATCCTTGTATGTATGGTACCCCTCATCCCCGAATCGTGGTATGTATGGTACCCCTCATCCCCCAATTCTGGTATACGAGGCACCCTCATCCCCAATCCTGCTATGCGTGGTCCCTTCATCCCCCAATCCTGGTATACATGGTCCCCTCACTCCCCAATCCTGGTATGTATGGTACCCCTCATCCCCCAATCCTGGTATGTATGGTACCCCTCATCCCCCAATCCTGGTATTTATGGTACCCCTCATCCCACAATCCTGGTATGCATGGTCCCCTCATCCCCCCAATCCTGGTATGTGTGGCACCCCTCATCCCCCAATCCTGATATGTGTGGCCCCCTCATCCCCCAATCCTCGTATGTGTGGCCCACTCATCCCCCAAACCTGGTATGTATGGCACCCCTCATCCCTTTCACGCTGCACACGTACAAAAAAATAAACACCTATACTCACCTTTCTTCCCTGGCCTCCACTGTAAATGTGTCTTCAGTAAAATAGCGCCGGATAGCGCTATGCGCATGTGCCGATGCCTTCACTCCACCCCCGGTCTCCGTCCAGAAGAGAGGCGCAGCGGCAATGCTCCTCCCGGTCAGGTAAGTATGTAAGTATAGCGCCGGAGATCACGGTATGCATTCAGTGTCTACGCATACCGTGATCTCCAGCGCCATACACTCCTCTTACCTGTCACGGCTCCAAGCGTTCCTCTGTCTGGAGCCAGACTGCACGTCGCGCATGCACAGTCTATAGAGGCTTCAGACAGAGGGACGCTTGGCCGATTATATTATAGATATATCCATCTGAACTAACAGTCCTTCTGAGGACTAATCCAGCTGCATATAATCAGTGCTAGGCAGGCAGGCAGTGTATGTGGCAGACTGCAGTGAATGATACTGCACAAGAGGGTCCATTGAACATCCTTTCTGCTGCAGCTGTAATAATTACAGATATTTGTAGACATAGCCCCAGATATCAGAGGCCATGGCAATTTTTTTTTTATCTTAATCCTGGTTATTTGCTTAGAAGCAAATCCAGAGTACACAATTTTTCTGCTCCATTTGCTTGTTCTCACTGCAGAATAAAGCCAGATCTGTTCCATATTTCAGCAATAAAAATCCAGAAATTAAAACTGAACGTGGAAAATATTGGCCTCCTTTTCCATTCTGTTGCAGTGTGTCGGTCAAGCTATTCACACTAGGTGTCTGTGAAGAATAGTATTAGTAAATTACAGGCCTGCTATTTAAAACTGTGGTTCTCTGTCAGACATATCGCCTATAAGACTGTTCCAAAATCATACATTTCTTCCATTTCCATTCTCTAGCAGTGTGTCGGTCAAGCTATTCACACTAGGTCTCTATGGAGAATAATATTAGTAAATTTCAGGCCTGCTATTTAAAATCGTGGTTCTCTGTCAGGTGTATCACATATAACTGCGTTCCAAAATCAGTTATTTCTCGTGAACGTGGAAAATATTGTCCTCCATTTAAAATGGGCAAGGTGCGTGGCAAGGGACGGGAAAGTGGACGTGATGGTGATGGTGCATGCAGAGGCCGAGTACATGGCCGTGGGCAAGCTGAAATTGTGCCACAACAAACACCCACATCTTAGCGCTCGACCTTCCTGTCTCAATTACTAGGGGACTACAGAACACCACTATTGAACACAGAGCAGTGTTAAAAGGTTGTTGGTTGGATAGCAGATAATGCTTCCAGTCACTTTGCCACCACCACCATGTCTTCCACACGGTCAAGTCTCATTAGCCGTGAGTCTGGATCGCATATTCCTCACCCTGATCCTCCTTCCTCCCACCATGTCAAGTGCCCGGAGACAACTGATCCCACACTTGGACACTCAGAAGACCTGTTCACTTTTCCATTTGAAGATTCAGGCCTCTCACCCGGCCAGCTTCAAACAAGTCAAGAGGAGAACGCGTCTAGCGATGCCCAAATATTGGAGCAGCCACGGTCACATGAAGGCGACGGTGGGAAAATGCAATTACTGTCGCAAGAGGTGGATGATAATGATGATGATGAGACACAATTGGCAGAAAGTCAGGAGGAGAACCAGGGTGCGGAAGTGGATGACGAGGTGGTGGATGATATAGTAACTGACCCAAACTGGCAGGGGGACATACAGAGCGAGGACAGTAGCACACAGGGGGGGGAGGCGTAGCACCACAACAGGCAGGAAAAAGCAGGGTGGTGGCCGCAGACACAAGGTGGGAAAGCTTGCCTCGTAAAGCCAACACGATGGAAGTTGTCAGTACAACTGTTAGGTCTTCCTGAGTCTGTTTATTTTTTAAAGACTCTGCAGATAACCCCAAAAAGGCCTGACCACCATCAGCATGATCAGGCACTTGGCAGCAAAGCACCCGACTAAGTGGGCCGAACCCCAAGGTCCAGGAACAGTGTCTGCGGGTGACACCACTGCATGTTCTACTGTTGTGCGTGCACACCAATCCCCTGTCCATGGCGCATGCCAAAATGCCTCCCGCCCTGCTCCTGTTGTTGTACACTCTCAATTAGCACCATCAGCAAGCACGTTTATGTCCTTGTCCCAGCGCAGCATTCAGTTTTCCCTACCCCAGTCCTTTGTAAGGCAAGCACAAATATGCAGCCAACGCCCCACAGGCCACACTACTAAATTCACACATTTTGCAAATGCTTGTGCTCAAAATGTTGCCTTTTAGGCTCGTGAAGATGGAAGCTTTCCGCCACCGAATGGTGGCGGCCGTCCCTCGGTACTCGGTCCCCAGCCGCCACTATTTCTCCTGGTGTGCCGTCCCCGCATTACACGAGCAAGTGTCCCACAACATTAGACGTGCCCTCAACAATGCAGTTACTGGGAAAGTCCACCTAACCACAGACACGTGGACAAGTGCTTGTGGGCAGGGACGGCACATCTCGCTGATGGCACACTGGGTTAGCATAGTGGAAGCTGAGTTTCTCCAAACTTTTGGCAGCTGTTGCTTTACTGCATAGGCAAACAGTATGGGAGACCCACTTCTTAATAATAGGAACATTGTTTTCAGGAGGCCCTCCGACCTCTACGTCTCTTGCAAGGGTCATTGGAGTTCCTCCAAATTTTTGTCAGCCGTTGCTTCACTGCATTGGCAAACAGTATGGAAGACACACTTAATAATAATGGGAACATTGTTTTCAGGAGGCTCTCCGACCTCTACGTCTCTTGAAAGGGGCATTGGAGTTCCTCCAAATTTTTGGCAGCCGTTGCTTCATTGCATAGGCAAACAGTATGGGAGACCCACTTCCTAATAATGGGAACATTGTTTTCAGGAGGCCCTCCGACCTCTACGTGTTTTGCAAGGGTCATTGGAGTTCCTCCAAGTTTTTGGCAGCTGTTGGTTCACTGCATAGGCAAACAGTATGGAAGACACACTTCATAATAATGGGAACATTGTTTTCAGGAGGCTCTCCGACCTCTACGTCTCTTGAAAGGGGCATTGGAGTTCCTCCAAATTTTTGGCAGCTGTTGCTTCACTGCATAGGCAAACAGTATGGGAGACAAACTTCATAATAATGGGAACATTGTTTTCAGGAGGCTCTCCAACTTCTACGTCTCTTGAAAGGGGCATTGGAGTTCTTCCAAATTTTTGGCAGCTGTTGCTTCACTGCATAGGCAAACAGTATGGGAGACCCACTTTCTAATAATGGGAACATTGTTTTCAGGAGGCCTTCTAACCTCTATGTCTTTTGCAAGGGGCATTGGAGTTCCTCCAAATTTTTGGCAGCCGTTGCCATACTGCACAGGCAAACTGTATGGGAGACCCACTTCCTAATAATGGGAACATTGTTTTCAAGAGGCCCTCCGACCTCTAGGTCTCTTGCAAGGGGCATTGGAGTTCCTTCAAATTTTTGGCAGCCATTGCAGTCACTGCATAGGCAAACAGTATGGGAGACCCTCTCATTTCTAATGGGAATATGTCATTACTGATGCCCCCCTCTATGTGTCTTTAAAATGTTAGTGGGGTTTTTATAAATTTGGGCAGCTGTTGGATTCATTGCATACTCTATAACTGAATAGCAAACCCTCTCCTTTCTAATGGGAACATGTCATTACTGTGGCCCAGCTCTATGTGTCTTTAAATTGTTAATGTGTTTTTTCTTAAATTTTGACAGCATTTGCACTCACTGCATATCCTATAACTGTACAGCAGACCCTCTCTTTTCGAATGGGAACATGCCATTACTGTGGCCCAGCTCTATGTGTCTTTAAATTATTGTTAGCGGGGATTTTCCTAAATTTTTGCAGCTGTTGGACTCACTGCATACTCTATAACTGTATAGCAGACCCTATCCTTTCTAATGGGAACATGTCGTTACTGTGGCCCTGCTCTATGTGTCTTTAAATTGTTAGTGGGGTTTTTCCTAAATTTTTGCAGCCGTTGGACTCATTTCATACCCTATAACTGTATAGCAGACCCTGTCCTTTATAATGGGAACATGTTGTACTCATTACTATTTCCCAGCTCTGTGTCTTTAAATTGTTAGTGGGGTTTTTCCCAAATTTTTTGGCAGCCATTTCAGTCACAGCATGGGCATTACCACTATAGGAGACCCGTTCCTTTTTAATTGGAACATTTTTTTACTAGGACCCTCCTCTGTCTCTTCAAAGGGGTATTGGGTTGCGTCCAAATTTTTGGCAGCCCTTGCAGTCACTGCATATGCAATAACAGTATAGGAGACCCACTCATTAATAATGGGAACAACAAAGCATAGCAAGCTGATGGCTCTCTAACAATAGCAAGGGCCGACTGCTGGCCCTTTAAGAATAGTAAGGGCCGCCCGATGGCCCTTTAAAAAAAGGCTTTGTGACTTTCAGAGTCCCTCCATCATAAATGAAACAGGATGTGTCACACACCACATGGCCAGATAAAGTTGTAAAATGTTAAAATGACATTTCCTGATGAATGCATTTGTCTTGGCTGAAAGCAATGCAAAAGTGCAAAAACACATCAAAAATGCTACGTGTAAACATTGCCCAAGGTGTGGAGGAGCATTTTTGTTTATGTATATTTATTTAGCCTTATATACAAGTCATTACCCTGGAAAGGATGTTCTTTAACGTATTTCCCAGGAAAATCCATTTTAGTTTTGTTTTTGTATGTCTTATTGTGAGTCCGTAAAAGTGGTGTAATACCTCTGACAACATTGTTGACAGCATTGACCTGGGAGTCAGAAATGCTTCCAGGGGTCTTCCCCATGCTGTTCTCATGTCATCTGAGCACTGTTCCCATCGATTTGGACAATTTTTAGGCCCTCTGCAGACTACTGGGGGGAGCCGCCGGAAAAATGCTCGATGTTTCATATAGACTTACATTGGGCTTGTTACTCGGACGGAGCACTCGAGCATTCCAATTTGCTCGACTTGAACAACGAGTACCCAAGTGTTTTAGTGCTCACTCATCACTAATCTTTATATATATATATATATATATATATATATATATATATATATATATATATATATATATGATCACTCTCAGGTTTGCACATTGCACTTTTTCGTATATTATCCAGCACCTTACTATTTTTTGTGCATGTATGCGGTCCATTATATTTTATAGCCACAGCAAAAAATATTAAAATGTAACCTTTATTATATATAATATTAAAAATCCATAAAGTGCTCGGTGCCCATGTAGTGTAAATTTCTTTTCATATATAAACCACAAAAACGTCAATACAACCTGGTAAATGATTAAGGTATTATTCAGTTGAACCAAGGCACTAAATATACTCAAATCAAGGTATCAGGCTTAATGTACCATTATAGAGTTTTATTAGCATTTACAATGGAAATGGCCCACAAGGATACCCTCATGCATATCAAAAACAATTGGGTCTAGATGGTCACTTCCAACCCAGGTTCTTGGCTTCATTGTAAAGGACATATAGTCCATAGCCGTTCTGTACAAACAAATGAGGAGCCTCTGGTTGCCACCATTCACATTAGCAATGTTACCTACTGCAATCCCTCATATATACCACAAAAAATTCAGGTGATCAAATATTACCACCAATATAAAAAGCATGTGTTCCTTTAGCCATTTTTTACAAACATATGAGGAGCCTCATATTACCATTCAGGCATTATTTCCTCATACGGATACTGGAATAATCTCACCTGGGGTCTTTTTATTCCTCCTTTATTATGGGTGATAAGCTGATCCACGGAACCTCCCGACTCGTTTCAGTCTTTCATCAGGGGCATATGGTTCCTAAATAGTTTAGAACCCGCATTAGTCCCTTCATTCCATGCTAATGCCTCCAGCCACTGTTAGCGTGTACGTTTCCATGCTTCTTTTATATACACATACCGCGATTACTCACATTTGCGGTGCACGCTATGACGTACTTCTGGCCCCAGGATACCCGGCGTATGGAAGTGTCGTCTCACTTTCCTATAGCTACGGAACGCTACGATAGTGGTGCTGGACCGCATGCGTCATTTCCGGTCATGCGGTCCAGCAGCCGTCTTTGCTAGTGCAGGAGCGCATAACTCCCCTCCCATAATGCAGTCCAGCAGCCATATTGCGTGGGTTAGGATGTACGGACAGGGGAAAACAAGAGTCCGCACATCCGTTGCTCAAAAAGGTTAAGCCTTAAGGAGAGTCCCCCACATTCATGGCGTATTAAGGCTTAAATTAGCTCAAAAAACTAAATCACCTTATTGCCTAAACAGACATGTATAGCCTTCTCAATGTTTATATCTCAATACTCTCGCCTGACCTTCCTGTTCCAATTTTTAGGGCACTGCAGCACACCACTATTGAACCCAGAGCAGTGTCAGAAGGTTGTTGGTTGGATAGCGGACAATACTTCCAGTCACTTAGCCACCACCACCACCACCCTGTCTTCCACACGGTCAAGTCTCAGTAGCCATGAGTCTGGACCGCATATTCCTCACCCTGATCCTCCTTCCTCCCACCATGCCTAGTACCCAGAGACAACTGATCCCACACTTGGACACTCTGAAGAGCTGTTCACTTTTCCATTTATAGATTTGGGCCTCTCACCCGGTCCACTTGAAGCGGGGCAAGAGGAGATCGCGTGTAGCGATGACCCAAATATTTGAGCAGCAACGGTCACATGAAGGCGATGGTGGGAAAGTGTCACAAGAGGTGGACAATGATGAGACACAGTTTCCAAAAAGTCAGGAGGAGGACCAGGGTGCGGAAGTGGAAGACGAGGTGGTGGATTATATAGTAACTGACCCAACCTGGCAGGAGGACATGCAGAGCGAGGACAGCAGCACACAGGGGGAGGGAGGCAGAGCACCCCAACAGGCAGGAAGAAGCAGGGTGGTGGCCACAGACAGAAGGCAGGCAACAGTTCCCTGTAACACCAACTCGAAGGAAGTTGCCAGTACAATTTACAACTGTTAGGTCTTCCGTAGTCTTGTTGGTTTTTAAAGACTCTGCCGAAAACCCCAAAAAGGCCATTTGCAACTCTTGCCAGGCCAGCATCAGCAGGGGTGGGAAAACGACCAGCCTGACCACCACCAGCATGATCAGACACATGGCAGCAAAGCACCTGACTTTGTGGGCTGAACCCCAGTGTCCAGATACCGTGTCTGCGGGTGACACCATTGATTCTTCCGCTGTTGTGCATGTAAGCCAATCCCCTGTCCATGGTGCATACGAAGACGCCTCCTGCCCTGCACTTGTCGTTTCACACTCTCAAGTAGCAGCATCAAGAAGGACATCCATGTCCTTGTGCCAGCGCAGCATTCAGTTGTCCATACCCCAGTCCTTGGAACGCAAGCGCAAATATGCAGCCAACGCCCCACAGGCGACACTACTAAATTCTCACATTTCACGACTGCTTGCGCTCGAAATGTTGCCCTTTAGGCATTCTGGAACCTGATGCAGCACCCATCCCTCGGTACTCGGTCCCCAGCCGCCACTTTTTCTCCCGGTGTGTCGTCCCCGCATTACACAAGCACGTGTCCCAAAACATTAGCCGTGCTCTTAACAACGCAGTTACGGGTAAAGTCCACCTAACCACGGACACGTGGACAAGTGCTTGTGGGCAGGGACGGTACATCTCGCTGACGGCACACTGGGTTAACAAAGTGGAAGCCGGGACCCAGTCGGACCTTGGGACGGAACACTTCCTCCCGACACCAAGGATTGCGGGCCCTAGGTCAATCAGGGTTGCCCCCAAGGTCTACAGCTCCTGCACCTCATCCTCCTCAGCCTCCTCCTCCTCTTCAGCCTCCATCTCCGAAATGACCACATCAGTCACAAGCTGGAAGCACTGCAGCACTGCCTCGGCCAAGCGGCAACAGGCTGTGCTGAAGCTAATATGCTTAGCTGAAAAACCGCACAATGCTGAAGAGTTGTGGACAACTCTGAAAGAGCAGGCAGATCAGTGGCTCACACCGCTGAACCTACAGCCAGGCATGGTCGTGTGTGATAATGGCTGGAACCTGGTGGCAGCTCTTAGGCGAGGTGAGCTTACACAAGTACCATGCCTGGCCCATGTGCTTAACCTCGTGGTTCAGCGGTTTCTCAAATCCTACCGGGAGCTTCCGGATCTGATTGTTAAAGTACGCCGCCTGTGTGCCCATTTTAGAAAGTCAGCTACAGCTTCTGCCGCCATTGCGGTGTTTCAGCAGCGTTTACAGCTTCCCGCTCACAGACTGGTGTGTGATGTCCCCACGCATTGGAACTCTACACTGCAGATGTTGGGAAGGATTTGTGAGCAGAAGAGGGCAGTTGTTGAGTACCAGCATCAACAAGGCCATCGGTATCGGTATCAGTTCAGACTCCACACATAAGACATCAGGAGTGGACATGGATGTCAGACATATGTACCATCCTCCAAAACTTTGAGGACGCCACCAAGATGGTGAGCGGAGATGACGCCATAATTAGCATCACCATCCCGCTTCTCTGTCTTCTAAAACGCTCTCTGCTCACAATCAAAGAGGATGCATTGCAGGTGGAGCACGATGAGATGGAGCAAGGAACCATACAGGGTGATTATACACATCCCAGCCTCATCTCATCCCAACGTGGATTGGGTGACAATGAGGAGAAGGAGGAGGAAGGACAGGAGCTAGTTTCATGCACTATAGACGGTACTGCTTGCACAGCTGTCATACCGTCTGTTCAGCGTGGATGGCCAGAGGACAGAGAGGAGGAGGAGGAGAGCATGGTCAGTCATCCTCTTGGTGAGGACACGGAAGTCTTGCCTGTTAGTAGTCTGGCACGCATGGCTGAGTTTATGTTACGCTGCCTTTCCCATGACCCTCGCGTTCTCAAAATTTTGTGTGACAGTCATTACTGGTTGGTGACACTTCTAGACCCACGCTACAAGGAGAACTTCATATCTGCTATTCCTGAGGCAGACAGGTCTACAAAAATTGGGCAGTACCAGAAGGCCCTTGTTGCAGAACTATTAAAAAAATTCCCATCTGTAAACGCTGGCGGCAGAGGGCACACTTCGTTGGACAACCAAGGAGTACAGGCTAGAGAGACACAACTTCAATCCAGCAGAGGCAGGGGATCGCTGTCAACGTTCTGGGAGAGTTTTCTCTGACCCTCCCATCGCACAGGCCCTAAGGCGCGGGGTACTCTCACAAGGAGTGCAAAGTTTGGGAAGATGCTGAGGGAGTACCTTGCCGACCGTACAAACGTCCTCCATGATTCCTCTGTGCCTTATAATTATTTGGTATCCAAGCTGGATACGTGGAATTAACTGGCTCTCTATGCCTTGGAGGTCCTGGCCTGCCCAGCCGCCAGCGTTTTATCAGAGCGGGTTTTTAATGCCGCGGGTGGAATTATAACTGATAAGCGCATCTGCCTGTCAACTGAAAATGCTGACAGGCTGACTCTCATAAAAATGAACAAGGACTGGATTTGGCCAGACTTCTCAACTCCACCGAATGACAGCAGCGTAACATAAACTCAAAACCAGTGTCTTTTCTTGGGAGGTGTATTCCCATGCACCTTTTCACACCCATACATGGGTATACGCTTCCTGATTTTGTCTATTTGCTCTTGTCCACCTCCTTCTCCACATCCTCCACCACCATATCACCAGGGTGACCGTGGTCCGTGATGCAACTCCCACATAATTTTTTTAAAGGGTGTTTATGATGTCCGTGAAAATTTTTTTTATACAGTATGTTCATGTATACCCCCCAGGAGTAAATGTTTGTCAGCCCATACACTTAGTGCATGGATATTACAAGTATAGGAGGCCCACTCCTTTCTAATGGGAACATTTTTTATGAGGCCCTTCTCCACGTCTCTTCCAAGGGGCAATGAAGTGCCTCCAAATTTTTGGCAGCCCTTGCATTCACTGCATAGGCCAACACTATGGGAGACTCTCTCCTTTCTAATGGGAATTTGTCGTTACTGTGGCCCTGCTCTGTGTGTCTTTAAATTCTTAGTGGGGTTTTTCCTAAAATTGGTCAGCCGTTGGACTCACTGCATACCCTATAACTGTATAGCAGACCCTCTCCTTTCTAATGGGAACATGTCATACCTTGTTACTGTGGCCCTGCTCCGTGTGTCTTTAAATTCTCAGTGGGGTTTTTCCTAAAATTGGTCAGCTGTTGGACTCACTGCATACCCTATAGCTGTATAGCAGACCCTCTCCTTTCTAATGGGAACATGTCGTACCTTGTTACTGTGGCCCTGCTCTATGTGTCTTTAAATTCTAAGTGGGGTTTTTCCCAAATTTTGGCAGCCCTTGCAGTCACAGCATGGGCATTACCACTATATGAGACCCGTTCCTTTATATTTTTTTACTGAGACCCTCCTCTATGTCTCTTCAAAGGGGTATTGGGTTACGTCCAAATTTTCGGCAGCCCTTGCAGTCACTGGATACGCAATAACAGTATAGGAGACCCACTTGTTAATAATGGGAACAACAAAGCATATCCGGCTGATGGCTCTCTAACAATAGCTACAGCCGACTGCTGGCCTTTTAAGAATAGTAAGGGCCGTCTGATGTCCCTGTAAAAATAGGCTTTATGACTTTCAGAGTCCCTCCATCATAGATAAAAAAGGATGTGTCTGATGATGTGTCACACACCACATTGCCAGATAAGGTTGTAAAATGTTAAAATGACATTTCCTGGTGAATGCATTTGTCTTAAAAAATAACGTAAAAAAACCCAAAACAATAGGATCTTTCTTTAGTACAAAAAACAGCGTTACCAATTTAACCTCAATGTAATCACATTGTTCAGCTCATGCACCTCCTCCTCCATCTCCGAAATAATCACATCAGTCACAAGCTGACAGCACTGCAGCACTGCCTTGGACAAGCGGCAACAGGCTGTTCTGAAGATATCATGCTTAATGCTTAATTGACAAACCGCGCAGCGCTGCAGAGTTGTTGAAAGCTGTAATACAGCAGCCTGATCTGTGGCTCTCACCGCTGAACATACAGCCAGGCATGGTCTTGTGTGACAATGGACGGAACCTGGTGACGGAGAAATGACAGCCAGGGTACATACGGTTTCCCTCTTTGCCAGCCCTTTCACCGAGCTAAAGAATATGGCTGTGGTGAAATACGACTCCCACTGAGAAGCTGTTCCAATTTGAAAAACATTGTGCCCACCAGAGAATTTGATTTTGAGGGCTAACTTTTCTCACCCGCTGAAGAGCCCCATAGCAGTTGCAAAGTTAGCGCTATCATGAACTCTCCTGAGGTAGAAGCCAAGGCACACCAGAGGATTCTCTGGTGGGACAGTCCAACCCCGCTGAGAAGCAGTCCTGGCTAAGAAAAGTGTGTGGGAAGGTTCCCGGACACTCTATGGCTGCTTTTTTACTGAGGAGGAAACACACGCAAACACGGGGAGAACTTGCAAAGTCCTTGCAGATGTTGTCCTTGCTGGGATTTCATCCCAGCATGCCAGCGCTGCAAGCTTCAGTGTTAACCACTGATCCAATGTGCTGCCGTTCACCCTCTAATATCTAACAGGCTGGAGAAACTTGCACCTACTGCCACTCTATCTTCAGCTCCTTTGTGAGAAAATGTATTTGGGTAGCCACTCAGTCTACCAAATAAAATTCCTGAGAAGGAAATTGGGGATGGCTTCGCTACTGGTACTGGGGGCAATGCTAATACCATGGCGTCGTACCATAGTTTGCTGGAAATATTCCAGGCATGTAGGAGGCAAGCAAATTCCCACAGAAAAGTACCAGCAGTAATGTTCAGGCCACATTTCAAGTGCAAGCAGCTTTAGAGGACTTCCTGGGAGAAATGACACGCAGGGTAGACGCGATTTCCCTCTATGCCAGTCCATTCACTGAGCTAAATACAACTCTCAGCCAAAAAAGTTGTGGACTGGCTCCGTACCGTCCCTAGCCACATTCACCTGTCCACGTGTTTGTGGTTAGGCGGTCCGTCCTAGTAAGTGCACTTGCGAGGGCACAGGTAATGTTGTGGGACCCGTGTTTGTGGAAGGCGGAGGCGATACTGGAAAATATAGTGGCAGCTGGGGACCGAGTATTGACACCCGGCAGCCGCCGGCATGAGGTTGTGAAAAGCTTCCGCCTTCACGAGCTTAAAAGGCCTTATTTCAAGTGCAAAGAGCTGCCCAGAAATCTGGCCGTTTAGTGTTGCGGCCTGTGAATGGGTGGGTGGCTGGCTGCACACTTGCACTTGCATTCCAAGTAACAGAAAACTAAGCAGATGGTGGCCTCTATCATCATCATGGCCTCACCTCGGCACTATGAATTCTCCTGAAGGAGAGGCCAGGGCCCGCCGGAGGAGTCTCTGGTTCTCTGGTGGGCCCGTCCAACCCTGCCGAAAAGCAGCCCTGGCTAAGAAAAGTGTGGGGGAAGGTTCCCGGACACTCTATGGCTGCTTTTTTAATGTGGATCGGCCATGCTTATGCATGTTATTTCTCAAAACTGTAGCGTCGGCGTCCCTGCCTCCTGCTAGGCAGGGACGCCGTTCCTCTCACCTCTCCGCTCCATGCCCGGCATCTTCCTCGCGCTCTGCTGGCAGCGCGCGCTGCTTCCCAGCCTTTGTGCTTAGGGCACGCGCGCGCGCTCCCCCTCTCTTAAAGGGGCAGCGCGCGCCGTCCTATGGAGTCCCCAGCCAATGGCTAGAGGACCTCACCATATATAAGGCACCTCCTCCAAAATGGAGGTGCCCGAGCAATGTTGTTGCAAAGCTTTTCAACTCTGCTTCAGCCCTCAGGTTCCGTTACCAGACACCTGCCAGTTACCTGCCAGATCTCTGCTTGATACCTACCTGATTCCTGTCTATCTGCTTGCCTTCCTGCGGTCCGACAGTCTGCCTTCCAACACCTGTCAGTCTGTCTATGGATCTGCCCGCCCGCTCACCTGGGAGCGCTCACCTGGGAGCGCTCACCTGGGAGTGCTCACCTGCTACCTGTCTGCTAGCCTACCTGGAGACTCTGCCGTCACTTGCCCTGACAACCTGCCTGTCCAGAGACTCCTGCTCACTCACCTGGGAGCGCTCACCTGCTACCTGCCTGCTAGCCTACCTGGAGGCTCTGCCGTCACTTGCCGTGACCACCTGCCTGTCCAGAGACTCTTGCCCGCTCACCTGGGAGCGCTCACCTGCTACCTGTCTGCTAGCCTACCTGGAGGCTCTGCTGTCACTTGCCGTGACCACCTGCCTGTCCAGAGACTCTTGCCCGCTCACCTGGGAGCGCCCACCTGCTACCTGTCTGCCAGCCTACCTGGAGGCTCTGCTGTCACTTGCCGTGACCACCTGCCTGTCTAGAGACTCTTGACCGCTCACCTGGGAGCGCCCACCTGCTACCTGCCTGCTAGCCTACCAGGAGGCTCTGCCGTCACTTGCCGTGACCACCTGCCTGTCTAGAGACTCTTACCCTGCTGTCACTTGCCGTGACCATCCGCCTGTCAAGAGACTGTCCCCGTCACTTGCCGTGACCTCCTGCCCTTCTACCCAGAGTCTGTCCCCGTCACTTGCCGTGACCTCCTGCCCTTCTACCCAGAGACTGTCCCTGTCACTTGCCGTGACTACCTGCCCGCCTTCCCTGGGAGCCACCCACTTCCTTACAAGGACTGCCCCTTTGTATAGTTGCTCTGAGGTTCCACCTCCCAGACCCGTTACAAAAACGCATTACAGATCAGGCCATTGTCCAACTCAGTATTCAAGAAATTAAATGCTCAAAGAAAGATGTGTGTCTGTCAAAGCACCACCGACATTGCTTCTGCAACAAGCTCAATTACAGGACTTCCTGGGAGAAATGACACGCAGGGTAGATACGGTTTCCCTCTATGCCAGTCCTTTCAACGAGCTAAATACAACTCTTAGCAAAAAAAGTTGTGGACTAGCTCCGTACCATCCCTGGCCACATTCACCTGTCCACGTATTTGTGGTTAGGCGGTCCTTCCCAGTAAGTGCACTGGGGAGGGCACGGGTAATGTTGTGGGACCCGTGCTTGTGGAAGGCGGAGGCGATACCGGGAAATATAGTGGCGGCTGGGGACCGAGTATGGACACTCGGCCACCGCCGGCATGAGGTTGTGAAAAGCTTCCACCTCCACGAGCCTAAAAGGCCACATTTCAAGTGCAAGCAGCTATCAAAAATTTGGCAGTATAGTATTGCAGCCTGTGGGTGGGTGGGTGGCTGCCTGCATACTTGCGCTTGCATTCCAAGGAATGGGGTAGGGACAACAGAACGCTGCAGTTTGACAAGGATGTGGACGGTGATTGTTGCAAGTTTGCAACGACAGGTGCATGGCGGGAGGCATCTTCGCATGCGCCAAGGATCACTTATGATGGGCACACTTTTAGGCACTGACCTGGGAGTCAGAGATGCTTCCATAGGTCTTCCCCATGCTGTTCCCATGTCTTTTCAGCACTGTATGCATGTGTCTGATGATGTGTCACACACCACATGGCCAGATAAGGTTGTAAAATGTTAAAATGACATTTCCTGGTGAATGCATTTGTCTTGGTTGAAAGCAATTCAAAGGTGCAAAAACGCATCAAAAACGCTACGTGTGAACATAGCCCAAGGTGTGGAGGAGTATTTTTGTTTTTGGTTATTTATTTTGCCTTATATACAAGTCATTACCCTGGAAAGGATGTTCCTTAACATATTTCCCAGGAAAATCCATTTTGGTTACGTTTTTGTATGTTTTATTGTGAGTCCGTAAAAGTGGTGTAATACTCTGACCACGTTGCTGACAGCAGTGATCTGGAAGTCAGAGATGCTTCCAGGGGTCTTCCCTATGCTGTTTCCATGTCATTTGAGCACTGTTCCCATCGATTTGGGCAATTTTTAGGCCCTCTGCAGACCGCCGGGGGACAGCCGCCTGAAAAATGGTCGAGTTTCCCATAGACTTACATTGGGCTCCTTGCTCGGGTCGAGCACCCGAGTATTTCAATTTGCTCGACCCGAGCAACAAGTACCCGAGCATTTTAGTGCTTGCTCATTACTATTACTGTGTATTTACTTTTTTTTCTGACAACAAATCAGTTTTGTTTTTGTTCAGTTTTGTGACTCATTCTGTTGATGCATTGTATTTTTCACTGCTCTATATGCATGCATGTCTGTCATTTTTCCTTGGCACTCCAGGATCCCCTTATTTTCATGTTTCGTGTTTTTAACATTAACTTATTATGTTTCTGATGATCATTTAATAAATTTTGATTTTGTTGATTGATTTTGCCTCTTTTGAATACATTGTCTTGGATTGTACAGGTTTCTCAATTAGCCCGGTGAAGTTCATCATCACCCTTGGCCTTTTAATGCTGACTCAGAAAGCCATATGCTGTCCAAGTATTTAGTAAACTTTGTATTCCATTACCTGTGTGCTTTGGAGTTTCCCTCACCATCCATTTCTCTTACCTGGTAATTATCTTCTTAAGCAAATGTCTCTTTGTTTCTGTTTGTGGCTTCCTTCTTGGACCTGCAGCTATCTCTTCATCTGCTTTAAGCAAAGCAAGCATTTCTCTGTTCAAACTACAAACTCTGCTGCAACACTGTGTATCTTCTCTAAAAGTGGGTATTACATTTGCCTGTTTATGTCTGCAGCCTACATCCCTGCCAAGGACCATCTATCTGCTGAAAGAACACAACTTTTAACCATTTGTTTGTTGCAAGTCCTGTACTTACTATACAGCTACAGTTCTTGTTTAACCTTCATTCAGACATCCGTGAATCATATACGTATTTTTCACTGATAGAATAAGTACCCATAGGCTATGGTGCTGGTTACATGTCTATATTTTTCTGCAGGCTGAGTCATTGCATAAAATCACAGCAACATGTCCGTTTTAAATATGAGTCACGGATCAATGTTACCCATACAAGACTATGGGTCTTTGAAAATCACCGTCAGCGCATGGATGGCATTTGCAAGCTGTCTGTGATTACCATGGAAATGAATAGGAGAAGCATTGCAGTTTATATATTTATTGTTTAATATGTGAAAATCACTGATGAAACACTGATAGTAAAAACTGAAACATTGACCAAACACTGAGGAAACTTGAAAGAAAAACTGAGGACATTTGGCCCATTTTTGTATATGGAAATATATCACTGACATCTGAATGAGACTTTATGTCTACACTCCTGACTTTGTGTCTTTTGGTGTTTGCTGCTATAATTGTCTGCCTGCCATCCTGCATACCCTATGTCTTCGTCATTGCTAATCTAGGCATCATCTGCAAGTCCTGCCTGCTGTGCTATCGTCTTCAGTCAGTGTTGTTCACCCTGCCCTATAGAACCTGCATTAACAAGTGAGCTCATAACACGGAATCAACATGCTCTGAAAACCTGGCCAAGGTCAGTGCTGGATTCATGCTGCCCATGCTTTGGACACACTGATGGGCTAAAAGCGGTAGCATGGTTCCTCAGATCTAGCAATATCGAACAAGAAATGGCAGAATTGCTTGAACTTGTCATGACACACAATTGTTTCATTTTTAAAGAAACAGGTATATCTGCAGTTACAAGGATTAGCAATAGGGGCATCTTGTGTCCCCTACTATCCCAATTTATTTATTTTTAGGAAAAATGGAAACTGTCACATTTAGGCTGACTGTGGGAAGGAATAGCCTTGGGATTCCAAAATGTTTTTATTAATACCAATGCATTTCTGCACTGGACCGGTGCCTTTCTCAAGGTATAAAAACAGGAGTACACCAGCTGGAGGCTTTAATTAGGAGAAAATTGCTCCAAATAGCAAAAGAAATGCCCCTAAAGGGGAGGGGGAGGAAGTAAAGGAAGAAAAAAAAAAGGTGTTGACACAGAGATGGTGGAGTGGTTAATAAAGTAGTGGGGGGCAAAGGGGGAAAAAAAGGATCCATTTTCTTCTATTTGCAGCCTCTAGTTGTTGCACCCTGATCACTTGGATTTTATAACTTGAGGAAGGGGCCGGTCCAGCGCATAGACGCTTTAGTATTAATAAGAACCCTTTTGGAATCCCAAGGCTCTTCATTCTCGCAGTGCAGCCCGCCTAAACATTACAGCTTCCCATTCTTCATTATACCTCTGGAAGAACTTTTTCTTCCAGCCACAGGGCAGCAGCAATGGCTTTCCATGCTTTTATAGGTGTTGTGCCTGCACACAACACCTTTAGGAGAGTTCTACCATCAATTATAACTATCCCTTACCAGAAGGTATTGCCTTATTTTGTCTGCGCTTCTGTCCCTCTCCAGAGCTTCTCAATTTATTTTTATTAGCAAGGTAAAGGGAGATCTTCATTAGTAACTCCCCAACAGGTATGGAACAAGGCACAATTAGATCAACAGAGAACTAATGTGGAGAAGCCCACTAGATATCCCTCACTAATAGGCCTTAAAACTTAACTTTTATTACGTATATAATTAAATGAGGGTATGGAAAGTAAATGATGAAAAAAGTATGCCTCTAGTTTGCTGATATTGTGCATATATGTTGAGCCATTAATGCTTCTAAATGAAATGTCAATCGATAGCATCCCGGGGTGCCATCATGAATAAGCAAAACAGGGCATTCAGATTAAAATAGCAGGTCCCCCTTTGATAATATCTGGTTTGTCTGGGAATGTTCTCCTGAGCAATTAGAATTAATATTGACTAAACTGAATGATAATGTTAAACCTACAAACAATCGGAAGATTAGTGCCAGTTGAATAAAATAGATTTTTTATTAACATATAATTAAAATCCAAATAAAATACATAAAAGTGGGAAAGAAACTAGAACAGACAAAAAAATCTACAAAAGCCAGTCATGTCATAATATGTCCACCATATGGAGCAAGTGCTCCAAATCGCAATAATCACTGAACCATAATTACATTAAATCAGATATACCAGATTCTTAGAGATAAAAAATATTGAGTAGTTTATCAAAACAAATATGTTGACAATTTAAATCACATAAAGTGCTGTAAGCTAAAGTGCAAGTCAGCTACCCTTTCTATAAGGTGCAAATTAATAATGCAAAAGATGCAGGCACCTCCTTAAGGCCACAGATACTGCAAGTGCAGAAAAAATTCACATAAAGTGCATAAAAGCAAATGTGTAAATGAGCTACAATTTTAAGGTGCAATTAATAATGCAAATAATGCAGGCACCTCCTTAAGGCCACAGATACTGCAAGTGCTGAATATAATTCACATAAAGTGCATGTAAACTAATGTGCATATCAACTGCAATTTATATAAAGTGCAATCAGTTGTGTCAAAGATGCTAGCACCTCCATAGAGCCACAGATATAAAGAATCATAAAATGAAAAACAATAACAGTGATCAGAGAATGGTAGATAAAGATAAATGAATCATTAGTAATTAATAATTATATGACCTGGCAGATGAGGAAACCCCGACGCGCACGTTTCGCGGCTTGCTTCTTCTTGCTTGAGAAACTTGCTTGCTTGCTGGGGAAGGTTCTGGTGGAGAGCCTGTTCCAATGTTTCAGAGAGCATTAGTCATTTCTGCAATATGTTTGGACATGGAGAAAGAGGTTGTAGAAGCTCAGGGGAGCATCACTGCTTCTTGACCTTCAGGTAAACTGTTTGTTACTTTGAACCTCCGACTTAGAATATTAAGTGAACATCGTGATTCAAGCTGGACATCCTGATAGTAAAACTACCACTGATCTACTCTCTCATCATTTTTGGTGGTCAAGTTTGTACCAGGATTTTAGGAATTATTCCTTGTCTTGCAATACTTGTGCGCATTCTAAAGCCCCCCATACTCATCCGTCTGGGGTTCTGCAACCTTTGGTCATTCCTTGTAGACCATGGACTCACCTGTCGGTGGATTTTATCACTGATCTGCCCATGTCCACAGTTAAAATGGTAATATTAGTGGTTGCGGATAGTTTTATCAATGGCTATTTTTTTTGCATCACTCATGAATGCTAATACTTTGGCACAAGTTTTCATTAATGAAATTGTGAAACTTCATGGGCTCCCCTCTGATATTGTTTCTGATCGTGGGTCCCAAAAGTTTTGGGAGGCGTTTTGTGCTCATTTAAGGATTCATCTGTAATTTTTGTTCGCCTTTCATCTACAGTCCAATGGGCAGACTGAACAGGTGAATCAGAATCTTGAGACATATTTGAGGTGTTTTGTTTCCAAAAATCAGGAGGGTTGAGTTTCTTTTTTATCCTTAGCTGAGTACTCAGTGAATAACTGTCATCATGAGTCTACAGGCAAGTCTGCGTTCTTTGGGGTATATGGTTTTCATTTCATTTCATTTCAATTCTGCATCTTTATTGAAAATTGTTCTCCCGGAGAACCTGGAGAGGAGCGATTTTCTCTGCCTCTCAGATCTCGCTCCTGAGGACTGCAGTGAGGCGGCGCAGGCGCGCATGCGCAAGATCTGAGAGGCAGAGAAGGAGGTAATACAAGGGCGGGCCAGACAAAAGAGGTGTGTTTTTCTGGGCACAGCACCGCTCTTTCTCTTTTTTCCATACCCCGCTCTTCCCGGATGCCTGCAACTTGATTCACTTACACCTTCCCGGTGAGGAGCCCCCTCACCTCGTCACTGCAGTCCTCAGGAGCGAGATCGGAGAGGCAGAGAAGGAGGTACCAGTAATAGGATACAAGGGCGGGCCAGAGGGATGCGCTACGGCTGTGATAGTGTGACGCCCTGCGGCTGCAGGCTGTCACAGAACTCCTGGGTATTGGGACCTCCATGCCCAGTAGGGAATCCGGCATACTGAGGAGGATTTCATATCCCTCTGTCCACCCATGAATGCCGCACATTTAAAGGACTAGGTACCATGAAGGCCCCGGCGTCCAGGGATAGTGGTAAACAGGGGAAAGCCCTCGCCGCAAAGAGCAGACGGGTGAGAGAAACATCAAGGAAGCTAGACCCTGTTCCAGGCAGGTCAGAAGCTCCAGGGAGAGAGACAGTAGGATACAGAAAGGAGGCCTTACACCCGCTCACTGGGGAGCAAGTCCAGAAGTGCACACCACCTACAAGTACCCCGGACCATACCTGCCTACCATCTGCAGTAAAGGTACTGAAACTAGCCCCGGTGTGTGTGTCTGTTCTTCCTCTGACCCGGCTAGGTCCCCCCTCTCCTGCATCCCTTCACAGCATCCCTGCCCTGGGGGCCTGCTCCACCTGTGGGGAGCAGAAACACCTCAACTGCCATCCCAACACCCCCGGAGGTCTGCAGCAGCGCTGGTAATCCTTACCAGGTACCACAGGTGGCGTCACAAACTATTTACTTTATTTTTATTTCTATCCAAGTTCCAATCCCCTTTTTCAAGAGAGACCCCAGGGTACGGGCCCGGGAGCCGACTACCGCGACATCCCCAAAACCAGGCAAAGGTCCGGGTACCGAGTCGTCCCCATCCCTTGGGCGCGTCAACTCTTCCTGGCATCACGAACAGGATTGCGTGCCCGTTGCCACCGGGTACTGTGCGCTTTAAAGAACTGTGTCGCATACCGTGGTGAAGTTTTCCTGCCAATTTCCGCTTTTTCCCGCCATTATCCGCCATTTTCCTGTTGCCTTGTGGGAAGAAGAGGGGCGTAACCGCGCGAAGTCCCGGCCCCGCCTCACGCACTGACACAGCGTCCGGTCCTGGAAGGAGATCGCCGTGCCAGGAAGCGCACGCCCTGACGTCAGACGCAAGGGGACGCCAGGTCCTGCCCCGGGAACTGCTAGTCGAGCAGTTCTCCTCTTCCCGTCCGGGGGACCGCAGCCGGCTCTACAAGCAGGAAGGTAGGCCGCAGTTAACTAGGGGGGCGCAGCGATGGCGGATGATTGGCAGAACGCCGCGGCCCTCGACAACGCCCCCACAGGAGTGTCTTCGTCCGGTGCTGCTCGGGCAGGAGCAGTCGCCACACCAGCAGGAGCTGTGGCACGGATCATGCCCATGGCTCTGCCGTATGCCCTAGATGTTCAGAGGGTGATGGAACTTGTGCAGGACACCCTGACTGAACGGGAGGATGACCAGGACGGGTCACACACCTCCCATAACCAGACGCAGCCCAGGAGGGGGCGTCCTTGAGCTACTAGTTCCCGGGTAGCTCTCATGTTTAAGTATATAAGCTCCTGAACTTGGAGTCCATGAACTATGAGCGGTTCCACCATTGTACATAGTTTGCACCTCCTGAGGTGCCCCCTGGTGGTTTTCACAAGACCACCACCACTAAAACCTGCTTGGCGTGGCCGAACCAGTGGTCCTATACCAGCCCTGCAGCCTGCCCTGGACCTTCGTTGGGGGTTTGGAGCAGGTCCCCCACAAGCCAGCTTACCTGGATGAGAGGGACACACCCGAGGAGGGATCTCATCAAACTGGTCGTTGCAGTAAGTAAAGTTGTGTTGCTGCTAATGTGCGGTGCTCAATTGTTATAAAAGTATTTTATATATATTAAAAAGAAAGAAAATATTTTCGCAACAGTAAAGCATAAATAATGTTTATTAAATCTGTTATTGCAACGTTCAAGCCAAGTGCCTCCCATAAAGGGAAGAAAAATAGTTATGTTCATAAAATTGTTATTGATATCATTGTAACCTGTTTTAAAAATTTGTTTCAGTCCGGGAGTACTGACTTTTACTAGGGGGGAATGTGACGCCCTGCGGCTGCAGGCTGTCACAGATCTCCTGGGTGTTGCACAGACGGATACTCCCCAGTGGCCTCAATACATGCAGACACCTCCGCCCAAGTCCACTAGATGGAGCCATGTCAGGTATATATATACTGGGGTGTGGATTTCAGGAAGTCAGTCAGTGGGAAGCAGTGAGTGTGACACGATGCTGCAGCACCAGACAAGCTAAAGTCTGTGTGGCTGAAAGTCAGGCTAGGCCCAAGCTGCGGGCTAGTCTGGCTAGTGGAGAGCCTAGAGTGGGCTAGAAGGCAAGGAGAGGAGAAGAGCCATGAGGGACAGAGGAACCACAGAGGGTTCGCCCCCTGATGCAAGCCGGGCACCGGGGCCGAGCCTATTGGGACCTCCATGCCCAGTAGGGAATCCGGCATACTGAGGAAGATTTCATATCCCTCGGTCCACCCGTGAATGCCGCACATTTAGAGGACTTGGTACCACGAAGGCCCCAGCGTCCAGGGATAGTGGTAAACAGGGGAAAGCCCTCGCCGCAAAGAGCAGACGGATGAGAGAAACATCAAGGAAGCTAGACCTTGTTCCAGGCAGGTCAGATCCAACTATCCAAGTTCCAATCTCCTTTTTCAAGAGTGACCCCAGGGTACGGGCCCGGGAGCCAACCACCGCGACATCCCCAAAACCATGCAAAGGCCCGGGTACCGAGTCGTCCCCATCCCCTGGGCGCGTCACTAGTCTTGGAAACAGGGAGGGCTGGGCAGGCAGGGAGAGCTGACCAATCCAAGCAGGATTTATATATAACAACCAGCCAATCGCCGGTAAGGTTCATCACTTTAAAAATTACCATATTGAAATCAAATCTGATTTTTTTTAAATTTTTAACGTATGTGCATTAGAAGAGGGGTAGTCTTATACGGCGAGTATATCCCAAACTCTATATTTTAACTGGAAAAGTTGGGGGTCGTCTTATACACCCAGTCGTCTTATACTCCGGAAAATACAGTAATTTTTATTTTTAGATTTTCTATTTTAATTTTTTGTGTGTGTTTAAATTGCACAATTCACATTTACCTAGCAATATTATACTAATATGGTTATACTGTATATATTGTTATTATTTTTTATATTATTATTTTTTATTTAACATTTTAGATACCATTCACTTTACACACCTTTTTAAACAAACACTACATAGACTCAGAAGTATTCTTTGTTGTACTCACAGATAATTATCACATGTACAAAAAAAATTTGTGAATACCGACAAATTTTACACATCTTTCCATTTTTTCATGATATGGTCACAAAGTTATTTTTGCCAGAAAACACGCAACACTTTGTTTCTCATAACATGCATCATTCTATTTTCTGTCATTGGAATACATTCCATGAGTAGTATTTATTGTCATCCATATGTTTTCAACATTGCTGAATTAGGTTATAGTTTCTTTTCATTCTGTCTACATTGGGGAAAATAAGTATTTGATACACTGTCGATTTTGCAAGTTTTCCCACTGTGGAGACACAGGGGTCTCCTGTGGGCATAATACTACTCAGACAACACAGGGTGATGGTAAAACAGTGTGGCAATACTCTATTGAACCACCAAACCAACAAAAAACATATAGAACAGTCCCAGAAAATACCCAAGATGGTGCAAAATTACAGAGTCTCATCCTTCTGCTGGCTCACAGGGATTTGAGCAGCTGCGATTTTGAGACTTCCAGGGCAAGCTACCACAACCAGTGGCCTCCGATTTTGGTGGGCATCCACAGAGATAAAGTAGCGGTGAGCTTAGGAAGCTGACAGTCCATTGAAATACGTGGCCAAGGGACCTGAAGATCCCAACCTGGCTTCTCTGAACAAATCCATGGGTTCCAGGTGACCAGTGGGTCCCAACCTGGCTACCCCAAACATCTCCGTGGGCCTGATTGTCCCAACCTGGTTTCCCAAAATGTATCCATGGGTTCTGTGACAGTCAGTGGGGCAGATCTGTATACCTCCAGCCAGAACCATGGTTTCTTAGGCTGGCATCATGTAGAATCCAAATCTGTTTTCCTCTGGATGGAGCCATGTGTCCTAGCTGCTGCTCTGGCAATTCACTTTGAATCTGAAGAGTTACTCTGAATCTAAAAGTCTCTCTTGGCTTTCATTTTGTAAAGATCTTTCTCATCATTCACTGGGCAGGGGGAAAGTGGCAGGGGCTCATGTCTCATTGTTTGAGCATTTAATCAATTTGCATAGTTTGTCCTCCTGTTTTATGAGTCAACAAACTAGTTGGCCTGGGACAATATGTAATCAGCATATTAGCAAACATTGCTTCATGACTCTGTATCCCTGAGATAACAGACAACAAACTGTAGGAGCTGATATAAGATGTAAATATCAGCTACTCATCAATTAATAAATGTCAACTCAGCATACAAGAAGGGTCAACATTCAGTCTTATACAAATAATAGTCTGTCCTTCTTGACAAACCAAAGAAAAACACATAAATACAAAAATTAACATAAAGATAATAGTGTATTTTTCCTGGCCTACTGAAAATAGACGTCTGGATAATTAAAGGGGTATTCCCATCTCCAAGATCCTATCCCAATATGAAGTAGGTGTTATAATAATAATATTAGCAAATATCTCCAATTAGAAATGTAGTATAGTATTTTTGATTCACTATGCCACTTACCTCATGTGCAGGCATCGCAGGACCTTAGGTATCCATGGTTTGCCCAAATCGATGGGAACAGTGCTCAAATGACATAAGAACAGCATGGGCAAGACCCCTGGAAGCATTTCTGACTCCCAGGTCACTGCTGTCAACAACGTTGTCAGAGGTATTACGTCACTTTTACGGACTCACAATAAAACATACAAAAACTAAACCAAAATGGATTTTCCTAGGAAATATGTTAAGGAACATCCTTTCCAGGGTAATGACTTGTATATAAGGCAAAATAAATAACCAAAAACAAAAATGCTCCTCCACAACTTGGGCTATGTTCACACGTAGCATTTTTGATGCATTTTTTCACTTTTGCATTGCTTTCAACCGTGACAAATGCATTCACCGGGAAATGTCATTTTAAAATTTTTACAACCTTATCTGGCCATGTGGTGTGTGAAACAACATCAGACACATCCTGTTTCATTTATGAAGAGGGAATTGTGAAAGTCATAAACACTATTTTTACAGCCTTACTATTCTTAAAGGGCCAGCAGTCGGCCCTTGCTATTGTTAGAGAGCCATCAGTCGGCTATGCTTTGTTGCTCCCATTATTAACAAGTGGGTCTCCTATACTGTCATTACAGTGACTGTAAGGGCTGCCAAAAATTTGGACACAACCCAATGCCCCTTTGAAGAAACATAGAAGAGGGTCTCAGTAAAAAAAATGTTCCCATTATAATGGAGCGGGTGACTGCAAGGGCTGCCAAAATTTGGGAAAAACCCTACTAACAATTTAAAGACACATAGAGCTGGGCCACAGTAACAACATGTTCTTGTTAGAAAGGAGAGGATCTGCTATTCAGTTATAGGGTATGCAGTGAGTGCAACGGCTTCCAAAATTTAGGAAAAACCCCACTAACAATTTAAAGACACAAAGAGCTGGGCCACAGTAATGACATTTAGGAGTAAAAAAAAAGAGAGAGAGCGCGCTGTGTGAAGGACCAAATAGATAGATAAAATTGAGGAAGGTCGATTGACCACTCACCTAGGGGAGTTGTGCACCCCTGCACAACCCTGGTAAGCACTTTTGAGGCTGTAAGACTGAGACTATCACGCGTGCTGCAGACTGATGCTCTCACCGCATGCTGCAGACTGCCGTCCGTCACTGTTGCTTCCACATTCCTGGTCGCGGACCACGTGACTGGTCACGGACCAAGTGACTGGGAGCTACTGGCACGTCACCGCAGGTCCTTTTGGTAGAAAATGGTAGCTCCGGCGCTGCAAGTCCTCAAGCAGTTGGAAGGGGGGGTTGTATAAACTGCTATAAGGTGGTCAACAGCTGCTCCTGCCGTCAACCTTCAGAGAGAAAATGGAAATAGATAAAATAAGGAAAAAAGCGGTCTATGGAGCGCTGAATTGATCATCAAGGGTAAAAGGGTCTTTAGAATCCATTATTAACCAATTCGTTTGGTAACCAATCATTGTTAAACCTTCCCTATAAATGTTTTTCTCTTGCTTTTATCCTTGTACCACATGATGAAGATAGTTTGCTATCGAAACGGGTTGTGGAGAGGGCTAAATAAATATTTTTTTCAGCCCTAAACATTGTCCCCTTTGATGATCAATTCAGCGCTCCATTGACCGCTTTTTTCCTTATTTTATCTACAGTAATGACATTTGAAACACCTTTGCCACCTGTCTTCCGCGTCCCCCTGGACTCCATATACAATTGTGGTAAGCATCTGGTGAACCTGGGTTTAGTTTAAACATTTTTATGTGCTCCACTTGGAATATATAGCCTCATTCTCTCCAGTAACTCTGGAAAGATACCACACTATGTATATGGACTCTATATTTTTAGCTTGGGTATGATATACCATTGCAGGTGGGACCGCGTATTTCTTCCAGCACATTGCACTTTCTTGTCATGCATTATATTTATAGTATGGATATATTAATGTAAGTTATTCACAGATTGACTAATAACTTTTTATGCCATTTTGTACTCATGTTTTTTTTGTGTTCTAAATGCTATATGAGTAGGCTATTCTGGCTGACCCTGGATTTACCGGGGTTTCAGCCATTGTTTCTTTAAGATATGTTAGTCGATGTTTGTACATTGACATGTTCCCATTAGAAAGGAGAGGGTCTGCTACACAGTTATAAGGTATGCAGTGAGTCCAACGGCTGCCAAAATTTAGGAACAATCTCACTAACAATTTAAAGACACATAGAGCTAGGCCACAGTAATGACATGTTCCCATTAGAAAGGAGAGGGTCTGCTATTAAGTTATAGGGTATGCAGTGAGTCCAACAGCTGCCAAAATTAAGGAAAAACCCCACTAACAATTTAACCCCTTAAGGACCTTGGGTTTTTCCATTTTTGCGTTTTCATTTCTTGCTCCCCTTTTCCCAGAGCCATATCCTTTTTATTTTTTGGTCAATATGGCCATGTTAGGGCTTATTTTTTTTGCGGGACAAGTTGTACTTTTAAACGCCATCACTGGTTTACCATATCGTGTACCGAAAAATGGGAAAAAAATTCCAAGTGCTGTGAAATTGCAAAAACAATGCAATTCCATGGTTGTTTTTTCTTTTTTTTTTTTACCACGTTTACTGAATACTAAAGCTGACCTGCCTTAATTATTCTCCAGGTCATTACGAGTTTGTAGACACCAAACATGTATAGGTTCTTTTTTATTTATGCGGTGAAAAAAAAATCCAAAGTTTGCTAAAAAAAAAAAATGGCGCCATATTCCAAGACCCATAGCATCGCCATTGTTCTGGATCTGGGGCCGGGTGAGGGCTTATTTTTTGCTCGTCGAGCTGATGTTTTTAATGATACTATTTTGGGGCAGATGTTATGTTTTGATCGCCCGTTATTGCATTTTATTTCAATGTTGTGGCGACCAAAAAAATGTAATTCTGGGGTTTAGAATTTTTTTCTTGTTACGCCATTTACCGATCAGAATAATTATTTTTTCATATTGATAGATTGGTCGATTCTGAAAACGGCGACACCGAATATGTGTATGTGGGCTTTTTTTATTATTTTATTTTGAATGAGGCGAAAGGGGGGTTATTTAAACTTTGATATTTTTTTTATATTTTTTATATTTTTAAAAACATTTTTTTCTCACTTTCTGCATGCTTCAATAGTCTCCATGGGAGACTAGTAGTTGCAGTTATCTGATCGGCTCTGTTACACAGAGGCGATGAGCAGATCGCCTCTGTGTAGCAGAAATGCTCACTTGCTATGAGCGATCACTGTGTGGAGCTCATAACAAGCGAGACATGAAAACCACAGGGATCTGCTGCAGACCCCGGGTTGTCATGCCCACCCATCGGTGGCCCGCGATAACATGGCGGGGTAACCAACGGACGAGGGCTAATGCCGTGCTTCCAGCACGGCGCTGTTAAATGCCACTGTCAGAGATTGACAGCGGCATTAAACTGGTTAACAGCCGCGGGTGGATCGCGATTCCACCCGCGGCTGTTGCGGGCACATGTCAGCTGTAAGAATCAGCTAACATGTGCCCAGTTAAGGTGGGCCTCAGTAATGATATATTCCCATTAGAAAGGAGAGGGTCCCCATACTGTTTGCCTATGCAGTGACTGCAATGGCTGTCAAAAATTTGGAGGCACTCCAATGCCCCTTGCAAGAGACGTGGAGGTCAGAGGGCATCCTGAAAGCAATGTTCCCATTATTAGGAAGTGTGTCCCCCATACTGTTTGCCTATGCAGTGAAGCAGTGGCTACCAAAAATTTGGAGAAACTCTAATGCCCCTTGCAAGAGACGTAGAGGTCGGAGGGCCTCTTGAAAACAATGTTCCCATTATTAGGAAGTGGGTCTCCAATTCTGCTTGCCTATGCAGTGAAGCAATGGCTGCCAAAAATTTGGAGGAACTCCAATGTCCCTTGCAAGAGACGTAGATATGTTGATATGGTACATATGGTGGTGATACGGTGATGGAGGATGACGATGAGGAGAAGGATGAGGACAAGAGCAAATAGACAAAATCAGGAAGCGTATACCCATGTCTGGGTGTGAAGACAGAGGTGCATGGGAATAAAGTTAGACCTCACAAAAAAAAGACACAGTATTTGAGTTCATGTTACGCTGCTGTCATTCGGTGGTGTTAAGAAGTCTCGCCCTATCCATCCTTTGTTCTTTTTTTTTAAGAGTCAGCCTGTCACCATTTTCAGTTGACAGGCGAATGCGCCTATCGGTTATAATTCCACCAGCAGCATTAAAAACCTGCTCTGACAAATTGCTAGCGGCAGGGCAGGCCAAGAACTCCAAGGCGCAGAGAGCCAGTTCATGCCACAAGTCCAGCTTGGATACCCAAAAATTATAAGGCACAGAGGAATCACAGATGATGTTGGCACAATCGGCAAGGTACTCCCTCAGCATCTTCTTCCCTCCTTGGGAGAGTACCACGTGCATCAGGACTTTGGCGATGAGAGGGTATGAGAAAACTATCCCAGGACTTGGACAGTGTTCCTCTGCCTCTGCTCGATTGCATTTGTGTCTCTCTTGCCTGTACTCCTTGGTTGTGCAACAAACTGTGACCTCTGCTGCCAGCGTTTTCAGATGGGATTTTTTTTAATTACTCTGCAACAAGGGCCTTCTCATACTGCACCATCTTATTAGGCCTGTCCTGAAAGAGAATAAGAGACAGAAAGTTCTCCTTGTAGCGTGGGTCTAGAAGTGTCACCAATCAATAATGACTGTCACCCAAAATTTGGACAACGCGAAGGTCATGGGAAAGGCAGCGTAACATAAACTCAGCCATGTGTGCCAGACTGCTAACAGGCAAGACTTCTGTGTCCTCACCAAGAGGTTGACTGACCATGCTCTCCTCATCATCTTGCTCCTCCTACTCCCTCTCTCTGTCCTCAGGCCATCCACGCTGAACAGACAGAATGACATTTGTCCAGGTATTACCGTCTATAGCACAGGAAACTAGCTCCTGTTCTTCCTCATCCTCCTCCACTTCCTCATTGTCACCCAATCCACGTTGGGATGAGATGAGGCTGGGCTGTGTGGAATCACCCTCTATGGTTCCTTGCTCCATCTCGTCGTGCTCCGCCTTCAATTCATCCTCTTTAATTGTGAGCAGAGAGCATTTCAGAAGACAGAGAAGTGGGATGATGATGCTAATTATGGCGTTATCACCGCTCACCATCTTGGTGTCTGACATCCATGTCCACTCGTGAGGTTTTATGTGTGGAGACTGACCTGAATACCGATGGCCTTCTTAATGCTGGTACTCAACAACTGCCCTCTTCTGCTCACAAATCCTTCCCAACATCTGCCATGTAGAGTTCCAATGCGTGGGAACATGGCAGATCAGTCGGTGAGCTGGAAGCTGCAAACACTGCTAAAGCACGGCAAGGGCGGCGGAAGCTGTAGCTGACTTTCTAAAATTGGCACACAGGCGGCGTTCTTTGACAAACCTACAAGAAGCAAAGAACCCTATTTTATTTAAATGCACTTGCTTTTTATTTATTTACAGCAGGTTTTATTTTCATTTTGCTTCCTGTAGGATTTACTGATTCATGGCCATTGTGAAACATGCACTTATGTGCTGCATGAACAACATTTTAAACCAAGCTCAATATTTTTTTTCTTTTCGGTGTACTATGACAAGCATATCCAATAGATCCGGGTAGGTTTTGAGAAACTGCTGAGCCACGAGGTTAAGCACATGGGCCAAGCATGGTATGTATGTGAGCTCGCCTCGTCTCAGAACCTCCACCAGGTTCCGGCCATTGTCACACACAACCATGCCTGGCTGTACGTTCAGCGGCGTCAGCCACAGATGTGCCTGTTCTTTCAGCGCTGTCCACAACTCTGCAGTGTTGTGCGTTTTGTCATCTAAGCATATTAGCTTCAGCACAGCCTGTTGCCGCTTGGCCGAGGCAGTGCTGCAGTGCTTCCAGCTTGCGACTGATGTGGTCATTTCGTAGATGGAGGCTGAAGAGGAGGAGGAGGAAGAGGAGGTGCATGAGCTGTAGAATGTGGGGGCCACCCTGATTGACGCAGGGCCCTCAATCCTTGGCGTCGGGAAGTTGTGTTCCGTCTCAAGGTCCGACTGGGTCCCAGCTTCCACAATATTAACCCAGTATGCCGTCAGCAAGATGTACCGTCCCTGCCCGCAAGCATTTGTCCACGTGTCCGTGGTTAGGTGGACTTTCCCAGTAACTGCGTTGTTGAGGACACGTTTAATGTTGTGGGACACATGCTCGTGTAATGTAGGGATGGCACACTGGGAGAAATAGTGGTGGTTGGGGACCGAGTACCGAGGGACAGCCGCCGCCATCAGGTTGCGGAAGGCTTCCATCTCCACGAGCCTAAAAGGCAACATTTTGAGCGCAAGCATTCATGAAATGTGTGAATTTAGTAGTGTGGCCTGTGGGGCGATGACTGCGTATTTGCCCTTGCGTTCCAAGAACTGGGGTAGGGACAACTGAATGCTGCACAGAGGAAATGACGTGGACGTGCTTGTTGATGGTGCTAATTGAGAGTGTTCAATGACAGGTGCAGGGAGGGAGACATCTTGGCATGCGCCATGGACAGGGGATTGGCGTGCACGCACAACAGTGGAACAAGTAGTGGTGTCACCCACAGACACTGTTGCTGAACCCTGGGGTTCGGCCCACTTAGTCGGGTACTTTGCTGCCATGTGCCTGATCACGCTGGTGGCGGTCAGGCTGCTAGTTTTGCTAGCCCTGCTGATGCTGGCCTGGCAGGTGGTGCAAATGGCATTTTTGGGATTATCTGCAGAGTCTTTAAAAAATAACCAGACTTGGGCAGTCCTAACAGTTGTACTGGCAACTTCCATCATGTTGGCGTTATGAGGAATGCTTTCCCACCTTGTGTCTGCGGCCACCACACTGCTTCTTCCTGCCTGTTGTAGTGCTACGCCTCCCTCCCCATGTATGCTGCTGTCCTCGCTCTGTATGTCCCCCTGCCAGGTTGGGTCAGTTACTATATCATCCACCACCTTGTCTTCCACTTCCGCACCCTGGTCCTCCTCCTGACTTTCTGGAAATTGTGTCTCATCATCATCATCATCCACCTCTTGTGACAGTAATTGCACTTTCCCACCGTCGCCTTCGTGTGACCGTGGCTGCTCCAATATTTGGGCATCGCTACACGCGTTCTCTTCTTGACTCGCTTGAAGCTGGCTGGGCGAGAGGCCCGAATCTACAAATGGAAAAGTGAACAGCTCTTCTAAATGTCCAAGTGTGGTATCAGTGTTCTCCGGCACTCGGCATGGTGAGAGGAAGGAGGATCAGGGTTAGGAATATGCGATCCAGACTCACGGCTACTGAGACTTGACCGTGTGGAAGACAGGGTGGTGATCGCCAAGTCACTGGAAGCATAATCTGCTATCCAACCAATAATCTTTTGACACTGCTCTGTGTTCAATAGTGGTGTTCTGTGGTCCGCTAGTAATTGGGACAGGAAGGTCGAGCGACAAGATGTGGGTGTTTGTTGTGGCACAATTTCAGCTTGCCCACGGCCACGTCCTCGGCCTCAGCCTCTGCATGCACCATCACTTCCACTTCCCCATCCCTTGCCACGCACCTTGCCCATTTTAAATGGAGGACAATATTTTCCACGTTCATGAGGAATGGCTGATTTTAGAACGCAGTTATATGTGATACATCTGACAGAGAACCACAATTTTAAATAGCAGGCCTGTAATTTGCTAATACTATTCTTCACAGACACCTAGTGTGAATAGCTTGACCAACACACTGCAATGAAATGAAAATGGAAGAAATGGCTGATTTTGGAACACTCTTATAGGTGTTATGTCTGACAGAGAACCACGGTTTTAAATAGCAGGCCTGTAATTTACTAATACTATTCTTCACAGACACCTAGTGTGAATAGCTTGACCGACACACTGCAACAGAATGGAAAAGGAGGCCAATATTTTCCACGTTCAGTTTAAATTTCTGGATTTTTATCGCTGAAATATGGAATAGATCTGGCTTTATTCTGCAGTGAGAACAGGCAAATAGAGCAGAAAAATGGTGTTCTCTGGACTACTTTTTAAGCAAATAACCAGGATTAAGATAAAAAAATTTTTCCCTGGTCCCTGATACCTGGGGCTATGTCTACAAATATCTGTAAGAACAGCAGCAGCAGGAACGTTCAATGGACCCTCTTGCCCTATATGCAGTGCAGTCTGCCACATATATTGCCTGCCTGCCTAATTTCTGCTATCACCACTGAATATATGCAGCTGGATTAGTCCTCAGAAGGACTGTTAGTTCAGATGGATATATATATATATGTTGTGGAATACCTATACTAACAGAACGTTCAATGGACTCTTTTGTTCTGTATCATGCACTGCAGTCTGCCACATACACTGCCTGCCTAACTCCTGCTATCACCACTGAATATATGCAGCTGGATTAGTCCTCAGAAGGACTGTTAGTTCAGATGGATATATACTGTATATATGTTGTGGAATACCTATACTAATTATAAAGAAGCAAATCTCTCACTCACGCAGCAGCACCTCTCCCTACTCTGCCTATTTCCGGGGTACTCTGTGACGAGCATAGCGGCGCTAGGTCTTATATACACCTGATGATGCTGTGCGGCCAGCCAATCACTGTAATGCCCACAACCAACATGGCTATGGCATTACAGTGCATGGCAGGTAATCCCTGCATGTTCATTGGCTCTCTTAAGAGCGCCAAACATGCAGGGAAGGGATTCGAGTTTCCACGCCAGCAACCCGGAAATACTCGCCGAGCACTGTGATGCTCATCACTAATTACTATATGTAGTTGGACTGATTTTATAGTATTGCATTTCCCTGCATATTGTAGCAACTTGCTTTTATATGTTTGATTATATAACTATTTTTGTATTTTGACATTTAATAAAATAATTATTTTGGGCTTAATATATTTTAGTGTTTGGGCTTTTTTTATACCTTATTTTTTCCGTGTTGTTTGCCATGTTTCGGATAGCATGGATCTGATGACAGGTTTCCTTTAAAAACCAAGGAATATAATTAAATTCACTACCTGCATGCAACAGTAGCAAAAATGAATGTTTATTTAAAACATGACGTTAATAAAAGTCACAAAACACAATGGTCTCTGCTAGAAATCAATTATCTAAGAGATATATTGGTCATCACAGACACAGAAACGTAAAACTTCAGACCTTGCAAAAGTCACAGCTGCTCTACAGCCAGACTCATGCACCAAATAGCTGTATAAGCAAACCATAAAACAGCAAAGTCTTGTCAGCAAAATCACATCTGTCTGAGACTTGCTTGCTAATATTTATGATGGTAGTCCAGTAACAGAAATCTATTACAAGCCCTGCTTCAGCCTCACAACATGCAGGTGTACCCGAAATGATAAAAAATGCACACTGTGTGGCTATAATTATCTAATAGTCCCACTTAAAAAAAATTCTAGAGAAAGTGAACTAATATAAAAGCAAAAGGTCTCAATCAAACAGACAAGTCATGAAATGTTCCGAACTTAATTTTCCCATTTATTGAAAGTATACATACAAGGGTCCTCGCTCCTCTTGTACCAGTCGCTATCACATTGTGTTCAAGATTATTGTAATTGTTCTTGTATGTATACTTGAATAAGACACAGACTCTTCAAGACTCTAAGCCCGAAACTTCCGGTTAATCCGAGGCCTTCACTTGCCACAGAGACAGTCATGGTCATCTGTGAAGAGAAAACACTAATGCCAAGGGCAGCCTCTCCCACAGGCCTAATGTCTTGGGATTCTCCAACCTTTGCTGGACGAAGACTGTCCGGGGGTTCCAAACAACCGCAGCGGGACCGCAATCCGACTTTGTGACTAAGTTCTGGCCTCTGCTTTGCCTGACGAACATAGTCATCCTTCATGGATTCTGTACGGGTAGCTGCCTCCACAGGCTGGGGAACAGGAGGTCTTTGGGAGGACAGAACCCGGCGTGACGGTTTACCTCTATGCCTTGCACGTCTGGACTGCCTCTTGAGGTTGGGAAGGGAAGTATTCTGTGGAGCATTGTCATCCTGTGTGGATTCTGTGTGGGCAGCAGTCTCTTCAGGCTAGAGAACTGGTAGGCTACCTACACACATCACCCATCGGTGCTGCTCCAGGATATTGGGAAGGGAAGCTTTAGCAGAAGCTTCAGGATTAGGGTCATCGAAGACCATTAGAAAGGCCACCAGGAATGCCTGCAGGTCAGAGACGATAGGATCCCATGCTTCCCATAGGGGGGTGATCCATTTCAAGGCATCACCTGCTAGGTAGGACATCATGAATGCTACTTTAACCCAATCGGTAGTAAAATAGTGAGCATAGAATTTGAAATGCAGCATGCATTGCTCCACAAATGCACAGCTTCGTTTTGGATCCCCATAGTATCGTGGTGGATCCGCAGGAATAAGTGCTGATAGCTCCATTTGGGCTGGTGCATAAATCGCCTGAACCTCAGTTTGAGAAAAAAAAATTTCTTAGTGCACGTATTCGCCAGACAAGGATTCAAATGTCTCTGAGAGCGAAGGGCCGTGGGGCTCAACGGGAACCATGGCCTGAGCAAACTGTTACGCACACGCCCGGGCAGACTGGCGTGAGCATGCTTAGTTATCCCACTATACCATGAACCGAGGAGTGCCTGGAGGGACATAACTAAGTATCAACCCGATCCGAGCAAGGTCACATGGCGGCTCAGTCGATTCCGTGAACAAGGGAGGAACCGAGCAGAGGGACCAGATGCTACTCCAGGTCAGACCCCGGTCACAGCTGTTGACCCACACCGGGGAATGCAGGAACAGGTAGGTTAAACTGGCATATTGGCTGGGGGGTACTGGCAGGCATGGCTGGTATGCAGACAGGTGGATATTGACAGGCACAGCTGGTATGCAGACAGGTGGGCTCTGGCAGGCACAGCTGGCATGCAGACAGGTGGGCACAGGGAGGCACGGCTGGCATGCAAACAGGTGGGCACAGGGAGGCACGGCTGACATGCAGACAGGCGAGTACTGGCAAGTAGAAACGTAGGCAGGATAGGGACCAGTACAGACTGGGATATAGGAACAGAGCCACAGGTGCGGTAGACAAGCAGAGCGGAGCAAAACCAGCAGATTCGGCGAACAAGCAAAGCAGAGCAAAACCGCAGATGCGGTAAACAAGCAAAGCAGAGCAAAACCCGCAGATGCAGTGAACAAGCAAAGCAGAGCAAAACTGCAGATGCGGTGAACCAGCAAAGCAGAGCAAAACCCGCAGATGCGGTGAACATGCAAAGCAGAGAAAAACCACAGATGCGGTGAACAAGAAAAGCAGAGCAAAACCGCAGATGCGGTAAACAAGCAAAGCAGAGCAACACCCGCAGATGCGGTGAACAAGCAAACCAGAGCAAAACCGCAGATGCGGTGAACAAGCAAAACAGAGCAAAACCCGCAGATGCGGTGAACAAGCAAAGCAGAGCAAAACCGCAGATGCGGTGAACTAGCAAAGCAGAGCAAAACCCGCAGATGCGGTGAACAAGCAAAGCAGAGCAAAACCGCAGATGCGGTGAACAAGCAAAGCAGAGCAAAACCCGCAGATGCGGTGAACAAGCAAAGCAGAGCAAAACCACAGATGCGGTGAACAAGCAAAGCAGAGCAAAACCCGCAGATGCGGTGAACAAGCAAAGCAGAACAAAACCGCAGATGCGGTGAACAAGCAAAGCAGAGCAAAACCGCTGATGCGGTGAGCGAGCAGAGCAAAGCAAAACCCGCAGATGCGGTAGACAGTACAGGGCTCTGCTCGCATGGAACAGACTGGAAAACACAAGAAGATAGCTGAAACACAGGAATTAGATATAGAGGGAGGGAAACAGAACGAGTAGAACCAGATACACACAAGGTACTTACAATGAAGTAGCGAGTGGACACAAGACTCACAGACAGAAGTACAGAGACAATGAGGTGGAGTTAGGTGCAGGTTCAGATTCTGCAGGAAAGAGGGAAGATACAGACATAGAGACAAACAAGTAATGGACTAGGACACTGTTCAGACAGGATCTGAACCAGGAACAAGATACAGGAACGAGCCTGGGAACTCAGCCCCCAGGGTGGCAGAAACTGACTAGAAGTCACAGGTACAGGTAGAGGCCCTGGGTACTCAGCCCCCAGGATGGCAGAAACAGACTAGAGTCAGGACAGGACCTGGCAACTCAGTTGCAAAAGACAAACTGAGTGAAAGTGTTGCTCAGGCACCTCCTACTGGGTGGAGGGGTTTTAAGTATCCAGTGACTCACAGCAATAGGCTGGGGACGCATTAGGACTGTGCACACAGTAACTATAAGAAACAGGCAGAAGCCGCGCCGATGCCCTAAGCAATCAGACAAGAGACATGGACACAGCAGATACTGAAACAAAATGTGCAGCCTGGACTGACAGGTAAGATTGCAGTCTTGCATGGTGGGAGGTGGTGCACCATGCAAGCACGCCGCCAGGAATGTTACAGTACCCCCCCCTTTACGCCCCCTCTTCCTCCAGCCATCAAGGATTTTCTGCAGAAAATTTAGAGGCCGATCCTTCTCCTCAAGAAGATTTCCTCTTCTGTCCACTAGAGGGAACGAAGCTGGTCACCTCATCTTGGTAACTAGGATGCTTCCTCCCATCGGGCCATCCTCAGCAACAGATGAAGTGGGTGAGGTACCAGGAACAGGACACAGGAAAGTCTCTCTCCATTTGTAAATATCGGATAGTACCCCAAAGGATTCACGGGACAACTGGAGGTCCTCCACCGGGTTGGAGGGGTGCAGAGACTCGGAGTTAACCACCGCTTTGACGTACACTTTGCCAAGATTACTGGAAGAAGTGGCTGTAGTACCAGGTACAGGGTGTAGAAAAGTCTCACTCCATTTGTTAATATCGGGTAGCACCCCGGAGGATTCAGGAGGCAACTGGAGGTCCTCCGGCTTGTTGGAGGGATGCAGAGACTCAGGGGTAACCACCGCCTTGACATACACTTTGCCAAGCTTACTGGATGAAGTGGGCGGAGTACCAGGTACAGGGTGCAGAAAAGTCTCTCTCCATTTGTTATCAGATAGCACCCCGGAGGATTCAGGAGGCAACTGGAGGTCCTCCGCCTGGTTGGAGGGGTGCAGAGACTTGGGGGTAACCACCGCCTTGACGTACACTTTGCCAAGCATACTGGATGAAGTGGGCGGAGTACCAGGTACAGGGTACAAAAAAGGCTCTCTCCATTTGTTATCAGACAGCACCCCGGGGGATTCAGGAGACAACTGGAAGTCCTCTGCCTGGTTGGAGAGGTGCAGAAACTTGGAGGTAGCCTCCGCATTGATGGACTTATTGCCAGATTTGTTAGAGATGGAGGATCCTTGTTTAGAGACCAACTTGAGTCTGGTTTCTGAGATGACACGTCTGCGAGGCAGGGCGGTGCCTAAAGCCAGATCATTGATACATTCGTCGAGACTGTGTGGGGACAATGCCTCCGCTTCCCTTCCTTCGGAGACTTCAGCGCACAGCGAGTCAGCGACTAGCAGATGGTGAAGAAGAAACTGCTGACTGTCCTAAAGATATGGGGGCTGGACACCCCTTGCACCTCAGCAGTCCCCCAGGAAACACCATGCAAGATCTCCAGACCTGAGCGGGCACTAGATCTCTCAGCTCTGGATGACCTGTGGGCAAACCAGACAGCACCTGGAATGTGAACTTCTTTATGTGCAATGATCCAATCTGGAGCTTAATTTGTACAGACATATTTTGACTGTTCCTGTGTAGGGCTCGTCCTTCTGCTGACAATGCTCAAACCGGCTTCTGGAGTTGTCGGACGGGAATCAGACACCGACTCTTCAAGGCTCTAAGCCTGAAACTTCCGGGTAATCTGAGGCCTTCACTTGCCACGGAGACAGCCATGGTCATCTGTGAAGAGGAAACACTAATGCCAAGGGCAGCCTCTCCCACAGGCCTAATGTCTTGGGATTCTCCAACCTTCGCTGGACAAAGACCGTCCGGGGGTCCCAAACAACCGCAGCGGGACCGCAATCCGACTTTGTGACTAAGTTCTGGCCTCTGCTTAGCCTGACGAACATAGTCATCCTTCATGGATCCTGTACGGGTAGCTGCCTCCACAGGCTGGGGAACAGGAGGTCTTTGGGAGGACAGAACCCGGCGTGACGGTTTACCTCTACGCCTTGCACGTCTGGACTGCCTCTTGAGGTTGGGAAGGGAAGTATTCTGTGGAGCATTGTCATCCTGTGTGGATTCTGTGTGGGCAGCAGTCTCTTCAGGCTAGAGAACTGGTAGGCTACCTACACACATCACCCATCGGGGCTGCTCCAGGATATTGGAAAGGGAAGCTTTAGCAGAAGCTTCAGGATTAGGGTCATCGAAGACCATTAGAAAGGCCACAAGGAAGGCTTGCAGGTCAGAGACGATAGGATCCCATGCTTCCCATAGGCGAGTGATCCATTTCAAGGCATCACCCGCTAGGGAGGACATCATGAATGCTACTTTAACCCGATCGGTAGTAAAATAGTGAGCATAGAATTTGAAATGCAGCATGCATTGCTCCACAAATGCACGGCTTCGTATTGGATCCCCATAGTACTGTAGTGCAGGGTTCCCCAACTCCAGTCCTCAAGGCCCACCAACAGGTCATGTTTTCAGGATTTCCTTAGTATTGCACAGGTGATGTAATTATTGCCTGTGCAGGTGATGTAATTATCACCTGTGCAATACTAAGGAAATCCTGAAAACATGACCTGTTGGTGGGCCTTGAGGACTGGAGTTGGGGAACCCTGCTGTAGTGGATCCGCAGGAACGAGTGCTGATAGCTCGATTTGGGCTGGTGCATAAATCGCCTGAACCTCAGCTTGAGAAAAAAAAAGTTCTTAGTGCGCGTATTCGCCAGACAAGGATTCAAATGACTCTGAGAGCGAAGGGCTGTGGGGCTCAACGGGAACCATGGCCTGAGCAAACTGTTACGCACACGCCCGGGCAGACTGGCGTGAGCGTGATTAGTGATCCCACTGTACCATGAACCGAGGAGTGCCTGGAGGGGCGTAACTAAGTATCAACCCGATCCGACCAAGGTCACATGGCGGCTCAGTCGTTTCCGTGAACCAGGGAGGAACCGAGCAGAGGGACCAGGTGCTACTCCAGGTCAGACCCCGATCACAGCTGTTGACCCACACCAGGGAATGCCGGAACAGGCAGGTTAAACTGGCATATTGACTGGTGGGTACTGGCAGGCACGGCTGGTATGCAGACAGGTGGATATTGACAGGCACAGCTGGTATGCAGACAGGTGGGCACGGCTGGCATGCAAACAGGTGGGCACAGGGAGGCATGGCTGATATGCAGACAGGCGGGTACTGGCAAGTAGAAACGTAGGCAGGATAGGGACCAGTACAGACTGCAATATAGGAACAGAGCCGCAGGTGCGGTAGACAAGCAGAGCGGAGCAAAACCTGCAGATTCGGCGAACAAGCAAAGCAGAGCAAAACTACATATGCGGTACACAAGCAAAGCAGAGCAAAACCCGCAGATGCAGTGAACAAGCAAAGCAGAGCAAAACCGCAGATGCGGTGAACCAGCAAAGCAGAGCAAAGACCGCAGATGCGGTGAACAAGCAAAGCAGATGTAGCATCGGCGTCCCTGCCCTCTGCTAGGCAGGGACGCCATGCCTCTCACCTAGGCGCTCCTCGCGTGGGCCCCTCCAGCGCTCCTGTCTCTGTCGGTGCAGCGGCGTCCCAGCCCCATGTCAGACAGGGACACCGTCTCTTCCGCCCCCCGGCTCCTGGCGCGGCTTCTCCCTCCACTCCGTTCCCTGCTGTGGCTGGCGCGCGTTCCTCCTCCAGCAGAGTGCTTAGGGCGCGCGCGCACTCCCCCCCTCTTAAAGGGACAGCGCGCGTCTTCCTAAAGAGTCCCCGGCCAATGGCCAGAGGACTTCCCACATTTAAGGCACCTCCTCCAAAATGGAGGTGCCCGAGCAAAGTTGTTTGCACTGTGTCTTACCTGTGCTTCAGCCCTCAGGTTCCGCTGCTAGGCTGACTTCTCGTCCTGCCTGCCAGCCTGTTATCCGTCCGTTACCTGCCGAGCCTGCAAGCCTGCTCACCTGGAGCGCTCACCTGTTACCTGCCTGTTACCTGCCTTGGATATCTGCCCGCTCACATGGGAGCATCCGCTTGCCCCGTCTGTCAGACCGCTCACCAGGGAGCGTCCACCAGTTACCTGCCTGTTACCTGTCTCGTCTGTCAGACTGCTCACCTGGGAGCGTCCACCAGTTACCTGCCTGTTACCTGTCTCGTCTGTCAGACCGCTCACCTGGGAGCGTCCACCAGTTACTTGCCAGTTACCCGTCTCGTCTGTCTGCCTGCTCACCTGGGAGCGTCCACCAGTTACCTGCCTGTTACCTGCTGTGTCCGTCAGTCCGCTCACCTGGGAGCACCTGCTTGCTTTCAGCCAGCCTGCCTGGAGACCCTGCCGTCACTTGCTGTCACCACCTTCCTGGTAAACCTAAAGACTTCTTCTTGCTTGCCGTGTCCATCCACCATACCGGTCAGTCCCAACCCTCTGACCCGTGGGAGCCACCTGCTCTCTTACAAGGTCGTCCCCAGAGTAGCACCTGGTCCCTCTGCCCGGATCCTCCCTGGTCACGGTGTCGTTAGCTGCCGTACGACCAGGGTCGGTTCGGGTGGATACTTAGTCACGCCCCTCTTGGTCCCTCCTTGCACCTCGGCACAGAGGTTCCACCACCCGGACCCGTAACAGTTTGCTCGGGCCATGGAACCCGGTGGCAGCCAAGCTCCCTCGCTCTCTGACCTATACCATGAAGTCTCCTGTCAGAGATCCCAGCAGGAGTCCATCCTGAACCACCTGCAAAATGTCAACTCCCGCCTGGACACACTGACTGCTCCACCAGCAACCATCGCTAGTGTCACGACTCGCACCCCGGCAGCGCCGCTGCCCACCAATACCATGGCATCCTGTCACGAACCCCGGCTCTCGGCACCTCCTAGTTTCGGAGGTGACCCCGCTCAAGCTCGGGGCTTCCTAAACCAGTGCACCCTGCACTTTGAACTCTTGGCTCACCAGTTTATCTCCGACTGGGCCAAAGTGGCATTCATTATGTCCCATCTCACTGGGGAGGCACTGGCTTGGCTGAATCCCCTATGGGAGAGAGGAGACCCCCTGGTGTTCAACCTGCCAGCCTTTCTCACGGCTTTCCGGAAAGTCTTCGTCGAACCAGGGCGAAAGACCTCATCTGCCTCCTCTCTGCTACGTCTCCGCCAGGGGAGACTCACCGTGGGCCAATATACCATACGGTTCCGTACTCTTGCTTCCGAGCTTGCCTGGGATAATGAGGCCCTAGTGTCCGTCTTCTGGGAAGGCCTATCTGGCCGGATTAAAGATGAACTCGCCGGTCGGGACATTCCTACCTCCCTGGATGACTTAGTAACACTTGCCACCCGGATTGACATTCGGTTCCAGGAGCGTACCAAAGAGGTCACCCATGAGAGGAGGGTTCCCCGTCTTGCTCCCACTTTCCAGAGACCCGTCTCTTCCTCTGTAACTCCCCGGGCGCACTCGCCAGAGCCCATGCAGTTCGACCAGACCAAGATCGTCAAAACCCGTCAAGAGTCACACCGTACCGAGGGGAGCTGTTTCTACTGTGGCAGTAAGGAGCACCGGATCCGCTCCTGCCCGGAGAGGCCGGGAAACGCCAGTGTCTAGGATCGCTCGGAGAGGTCGTCCTAGACAAAAGTAAACCCCCTCTATCACCAGCGGGGAGAACCACTACTTTGAACTAGCTCAACTCGATTCTGGAGCTGCCGGAAACCTCATTTCCCAGTCCCTGGTAGAGAAATACCACATTCCCACTAAACCTTTGGCTGAACCCTTATCTGTCGTCTCTGTGGATGGAGGGCTCTTACCACTAACCATCCAACTCATCACCGTACCCATGACTCTGCAGGTGGGAATGCTGCACTCTGAGAGGATATTCTTCCATGTTCTATCTGGACTCTCTCACGCCCTTTTGTTAGGCCTTCCTTGGCTCCAGAGACATGCACCCATGCTGAATTGGCAGACCGGAGAGGTCCTTCACTGGGGGCAGGACTGTCATAAGACTTGTTTAGTTCCTGTTCGTCCTGCTCGTCCTTCTCCTACTCCAGCCAATCTACCCGGCCTACCGGCTCCTTATTGGTCTTATGCTGATGTTTTCAACAAGAGAGAAGCAGAGACATTACCTCCCCATAGACCATACGATTGCCCAATCGACCTGGTACCCGGCGCTACTCCACCCCGTGGGCATATTTACCCGTTGTCCGCTGCCGAGACCCGGGCCATGTCTGAATATATCGAGGAAAATCTGGCCCGGGGATTTATCCGGAAATCTACCTCCCCGGCGGGAGCAGGCTTCTTCTTCGTTAAAAAGAAGGATGGCTCACTCCATCCCTGTATAGACTATAGAGGTCTTAACCAGATCACGGTGAAGAATAAATACCCCCTTCCGCTCATTCCTGAATTATTTGACAGTCTGAGGGGTGCCATAATCTTCACCAAGCTGGATCTCCGTGGGGCGTATAACTTGGTCCATTTCCGCCAGGGGGATGAATGGAAGACGGCATTCAACACCCGGGATGGCCACTATGAATATCTCGTAATGCCCTTTGGCCTCTGTAATGCTCCCGCCGTCTTTCAAGAGTTGGTCAATGACATCTTCCGTGACCTTCTCTACTCCTGCGTGGTGGTATACCTGGACGACATCTTGATCTTCTCTCCGGATCTTCCCACACACCGGAGGAACGTTCGTCAGGTCCTGCTCAGGCTCGGGCAGAACCACCTCTACGCAAAATTTGAGAAGTGCCTCTTTGAGCAGTGCTCGCTTCCATTTCTGGGCTACGTCATCTCCCAGACCGGCCTACGAATGGATCCTGAGAAACTTTCTGCCATCCTGAAGTGGCCCCGACCGAAGGGGTTGAAGGCTATTCAGCGGTTCCTGGGCTTCGCCAACTACTACCGACTCTTCATTCCGCACTTCTGTTCCCGGACTGCCCCTATCTCTGCGCTCACGCGTAAGGGCGCTAGTCCCAAAGAATGGCCGCCCGAGGCTGAAGATGCCTTCCTTTCTTTGAAACAAGCTTTCTCCTCCGCTTCTGTGCTGCACCGTCCGGACTGCAACAAACAATTCTTCTTAGAAGTAGACGCTTCCTTCTCCGGAGCCGGAGCGGTGCTCACACAAAAGTCGCCATCCGGGAGAATGGTAACCTGCGGCTTCTTCTCCTAACTCTTCTCCTCATCTGAGCGCAATTATTCTATAGGAGACCGAGAATTGTTAGCCGGTAAATTGGCACTGGAGGAGTGGCGTTACCTGCTCGAGGGGGCTCATCACCCGGTAATAATTTATACGGACCACAAAAACTTGGCTTACCTCCAGAGTGCCCAAAGACTTAACCGGCTCCAGGCCCGGTGGTCCTTGTTCTTCGCCCGCTTTGATTTCATTCTTCATTTCTGCCCAGCAGACAAAAATATCAAAGCCGATGCCTTGTTCCGATCCTTTCTGTTCTCCGATCTAGAGGAGGAGCCTAAGCACATCATCGACCCCGCCAAGGTAATGCAAGTGGCTCCCTTGGATCTGAATCGCCTTCCACCTGGTAAGACGTTCGTGACAGTACCTGATCGAGAGAAGGTTCTGCACTGGGGACATTCATCTAAGCTAGCCGGCCATGCTGGCCAAAAGAAGACCCTCCAGCTTATTGCCCGGCATTACTGGTGGCCTTCCCTGCGCAAGGAAGTAATAGACTTTGTCTCGGCCTGTGTGTCCTGCACCCGCAACAAGGTTCCTAGACATCTGCCAGCCGGCCGCCTTCTGCCTCTTCCCGTACCTGCTGCCCCGTGGCAACACATTGCCATGGACTTTATAACGGATCTCCCTGTCTCTGCTGGTTGTATGGTCATTTGGGTGGTCGCTGATCGCTTCTCTAAAATGGCTCACTTCATTCCCCTGCCGGGTCTTCCGTCTGCATCTGAGTTGGCTAAGGACTTTATTCATCATATTTTCCGTCTCCATGGTCTTCCTCTTCACATCGTGTCCGATCGAGGGGTTCAGTTCACCTCTCGCTTCTGGAGAGCCACGTGTAAACTGCTGGGGGTCACCTTGGACTTCTCTTCTGCTTATCACCCACAGTCCAATGGTCAAGTAGAGCGGATCAACCAAATCTTAACCAGTTACCTCCGGCACTTTGTTAATGCCCACCATTCCAATTGGGTGGATCTTTTACCGTGGGCCGAATTCTCCTACAATAATCATGAGAGCGAATCCTCTTCCAAATCCCCGTTTTTTACAGTCTACGGCCAACATCCGCGGATCCCGTTTCCCGTCTCCGCCTCGGTGGACAACCCGGCCGCGGAATCTCTTGTTAGCGAATTCTCCACCATTTGGAAGAGTACCAGATCCGCACTTCTTCTGTCCTCCAAGCGGATGAAGAGACAGGCTGACAAGAGACATCTGGATTCGCCTCAATTCCATCCTGGAGATAAGGTCTGGCTATCGTCCAAATTTGTCCGGCTCAAGATTCCTTCCTACAAGTTAGGGCCCCGGTTTATCGGCCCACTGGAAGTTATCAAGCAAATCAACCCGGTGGCCTATAAATCCCGGCCAACTTGCGGATCCCCAACTCCTTCCATGTATCTCTCCTCAAACCCGTGGTACTTAACTCTTTTTCCAAGTCTTCAGGTACGCCTCCTGCCCCGGTTTCCACTGAAGACGAGTTTGAGGTAGAGAGCATTCTGGCCACCAAGAGGGTAAGAGGAAAGACCTTTTTTCTAGTGGATTGGAAGGGGTTTGGTCCTGAGGAGAGAACGTGGGAGCCTCGGGAGAACATTCATGCCCCTCTCATCCTTGATAAATTTCTTTCTGGCCTAAAGAGGAGGGGGCGTAAGGGGGGGTACTGTAGCATCGGCGTCCCTGCCCTATGCTAGGCAGGGATGCCGTCCCTCTCACCTCCGCGCTCCTCGCGTGGGCCCCTCCAGCGCTCCTGTCTCTGTCGGTGCAGCGGCGTCCCTGCCCCATGTCAGACAGGGACACCGTCTCTCCCGCCCCCGGATCCTGGCACGGCTTCTCCCTGCACTCCATACCCTCCATCTCCAGCAGAGTGCTTAGGGCGCGCGCGCACTCCCCCCCCTCTTAAAGGGACAGCATGCATCTTCCTAAAGAGTCCTCGGCCAATGGCCAGAGGACTTCCCACATTTAAGGCACCTCCTCCAAAATGGAGGCGCCCGAGCAAAGTTGTTTGCACTGTGTCTTACCTGTGCTTCAGCCCTCAGGTTCCACTGCTAGCCTGACTTCTCATCCTGCCTGCCAGCCTGTTATCCGTCCGTTACCTGCCGAGCCTGCCAGCCTGCTCACCTGGAGTGCTCACCTGTTACCTGCCTGTTACCTGCCTTGGCTATCTGCCCGCTCACCTGGGAGCATCCGCCTGCCCCGTCTGTCAGACTGCTCACCTGGGAGCATCCACCAGTTACCTGCCTGTTACCTGTCTCGTCTGTCAGACCACTCACCAGGGAGCGTCCACCAGTTACCTGCCTGTTACCTGTCTCATCTGTCATACCGCTCACCTGGGAGCGTCCACCAGTTACCTGCCAGTTACCCGTCTCGTCTGTCTGCCTGTTCACCTGGGAGCATCCACCAGTTACCTGCCTGTTACCTGCTGTGTCCGTCAGTCCGCTCACCTGGGAGCACCTGCTTGCTTTCTGCCAGCCTGCCTGGAGACCCTGCCGTCACTTGCTGTGACCACCTTCCTGGTAAACCTAAAGACTTCCGCCTGCTTGCCGTGTCCATCCACCATACCGGTCAATCCCAGCCCTCTGACCTGTGGGAGCCACCTGCTCTCTTACAAGGTCGTCCCCAGAGTAGCACCTGGTCCCTCTGCCCGGATCCTCCCTGGTCACGGTGTCGTTAGCTGCCGTACGACCAGGGTCGGTTCGGGTGGATACTTAGTCACGCCCCTCTGGGTCCCTCCTTGCGCCTCGGCATAGAGGTTCCACCACCCGGACCCGTAACAGCAGAGCAAAACCGCTGATGCGGTGAACAAGCAAAGCAAAGCAAAACCCGCAGATGCGGTAGACAGGACAGGGCTCTGTTCAAATGGAACAGACTGGAAAACGCAAGAAGATATCGGGAACACAGGAATTAGATACAGAGGATGGAAACAGAATGAGTAGAACCAGATACACACAAGGCACTTACAATGAAGTAGCGAGTGGACACAAGACTCACAAACAGAAGTACAGAGACAACGAGTTGGAGTTGGGTGCAGGTTCAGATACTGCAGGAAAGAGGGAAGATACAGACATAGAGACAAACAAGTAATGGACTAGGACACTGTTCAGACAGGATCTGAACCAGGAACAAGATACAGGAACGAGCCTGGGAACTCAGCCCCCAGGGTGGCAGAAACTGACTAGAAGTCACAGGTACAGGTAGAAGACCTGGGTACTCAGCCCCCAGGGTGGCAGAAACAGACTAGGGTCAGGACAGGACCTGGCAACTCAGTTCCAAAAGACAAACTGAGTGAAAGAGTTGCTCAGGCACCTCTTACTGGGTGGAGGGGGTTTAAGTATCCAGTGACTCACAGCAATAGGCTGAGGACGCATTAGGACTGTGCACACAGTAACTATAAGAAACAGGTAGAAGCTGCGCCGACGCCCTAAGCAGTCAGACAAGAGACATGGACATAGTAGATACTGAAACGAAATGTGCAGCCTGGAATGACAGGTAAGATTACAGTCTTGCATGGTGGGAGGTGGTGCACCATGCAAGCACGCCACCAGGAATGTTACATATACCCTATTGGAATAAACATGCTAGAAATAGGAGGAAACCACTATGGCTAAATAGAGCTGTAAGGGGCGCAATAAGTGACAAAAAGAAAACATTTAGAGAGCTAAAGCAAGTAGGTAGTGATGAGGCATTAAATAAATATAGAAAATTAAATAAATTCTGTAAAAACCAAATCAAGACAGCAAAGTTTGAGGCAGAGAGAATCATTGCCAGAGAAAATAACGTGCATGAGGTGAGCTGAGTTCATTGGACATGATCTCGGCTCATCTGGATGCCGTCACAGCCAGACACTGAGGAGCGCAAGCATGCCTGCGCTTCTCAGTGTCTGCGGCATGGCAAGCTGGATGGCAGCTTTCGGCTGCGATCCAGCCTGTCATGTGAATGTAGCAGAGCTGGAGCCGTCCTGGGAACCATGGAAAGGTAAGGATGAGGTTGCTTTATTATTTTACTTTTATTGCAGAAGACATTGGCTTCAGCTGGAATGGGCGTGATGGTAAGTATGGTTTAATTTAGAACATTAAAAAATTGTGTGTTTATTTCAATTAAAGGACTTTATTCTGGGTGTTGTGTTTTTTTTAAATACTTTACTAGAAATTCATGGCAGTCATGTCTAATATTGGCGTGACCCCATTAATTTCGGGCTTAGGGCTAGCTGATAATACCAAGCTGGCCCTAACCCCTTTATTACCCAGTGAGCCACCGCACCAGGGCCCTTGATGAGTTGGGTACAGCACCAGAAGATGGCGCTTCTATGAACGCGCCATTTTCTCGGGTAGCTGCGGACTGCAATTTGCAGCGGGGGGGTGCCCAGAAAGCTTGGGCCTCCCTGCGCTGCAGATTCCAGCACCCAGCTTCCTAGTTGTACCTGGCTGGACACAAAAATAGGGCGAAGACCCACACACTTTTTTTTAACTATTTCATGAAATTTATGAAATTTATGAAAAAAAAAAGGGCTTCCCTATATTGTTGAGTCCGGCCAGGTACAAATAAGCAGCTGGTGGTTGGGGGCAGTCCGTTCCTGCCTGCTGTACCTGGCTGGACACAAAAATAGGGCAAAGCCCCACGTATTTTTTTTTTAAATTATTTCATGAAATTCATGAAATAATTAAAAAAAAATTGACGTGGGGCTTCGCCCTATTTTTGTGTCCAGCCAGGTACAGCAGGCAGGAACGGACTGCCCCCAACCACCAGCTGCCTATTTGTACCTGGCAGGACACAACAATATAGAGAAGCCCTTTTTTTAAAATTATTTCATAAATTTCATGAAATAATTAAAAAAAAAATACGTGGGGCTTCGCCCTATTTTTGTGTCCAGCCAGGTACAACTAGGCAGCTGGGGGCTGGAATCCGCAGCGCAGGGAGGCCCAAGCTTTCTGCCCCCCCCCCCGCTGCAAATTGCAGTCCGCAGCCACCCCAGAAAATGGCGCGTTCATAGAAGCGCCATCTTCTGGTGCTGTACCCAACTCACCCAGGGCCCTGGTGCGGTGGCTCACTGGGTAATAAAGGGGTTAGGGCCAGCTTGGTATTATCAGCTGGCCCTAAGCCCGAAATTCATGGGGTCACGCCAATATTAGACATGACCGCCATGAATTTCTAGTAAAGTATTTAAAAAAAACACAACACCCAGAATAAAGTCCTTTAATTGAAATAAACACACAATTTTTTTAATGTTCTAATTTAAACCATACTTACCATCACGCCCATTCCAGCTGAAGCCAATGTCTTCTGTAATAAAAGTAAAATAATAAAGCAACCTCATCCTTACCTTTCCATGGTTCCCAGAATGGCTCCAGCTCTGCTACATTCACATGACAGGCTGGATCGCAGCCCAAAGCTGCCATCCAGCTTGCCATGCCGCAGACACTGAGAAGCGCAGGAATGCTTGCGCTCCTCAGTGTCTGGCTGTGACGGCATCCAGATGAGCCGAGATCATGTCCAATGAACTCAGCTCACCTCATGCACATCACTGACAGCGTGGGAAAATTCTCCTGCGCTTGCTCTTGCCGTGAGCGCAGAAGAATTCTCTCATGCTCACCGCATGCGCAGGAGAATTCTCCCACGCTTCTCAGTGTCTGCGGCATGGCAAGCTGGATGGCAGCTTTTGGCTGCGATCCAGCCTGCCATGTCAATGTAGAAGAGCTAGAGCCATCCTGGGAACCATGGAAAGGTAAGGATGATGTTGGTTTATTATTTTATTTTTATTGCAGGAGATCGTTGGCTTCAGCTGGAATGGGCGTGATGGTAAGTATGGTTTAATTTAGAACAATAAAGAATTGTGTGTTTATTTCAATGAAAGGACTTTATTCTGCGTGTTGTGTTTTTTTTTTTACTTTGACTATGGGGTTAGTAATGGGGGTGTCTTATAGACGCCTCTCCATTACTAACCTGGGCTTGATGTCAGCTGGCATTATAAGCTGACATCAACCTCAGCCCTATTACCCCACTGCCACCACTACAGGGCAGAGGGAAGAGCGAGGCTAAGTGCCAGAATTAGCGCATCCTGTGGATGCGCCATTTCTGGGGCGGCTGACGGCTGGTGTTTCTAGCCTGGGAGGGGGCCAATATTCATGGCACCCTTCCTGGGCTATTAATATCAGCCCCCAGCTGTCTGCCTAGCCTTTGCTAGCTATTAAAATAGGGGGGACCCCACGTCATTTTTTTGAGGGGATCCCCCATTTTAATAGCTAGTAAAGGCTAGGTATTCAGCTGGGGGCTGATATTAGTAGCCTGGGAAGCTCGTGGGTATTACCCCCTTCCCAGGCTTCAAACATCTGCCCCAGCCGTCTGCTTAACCTCCGCTAGAGACTAAAATTACGGGGAACCCCTCACCAATTTTTTTTTTAATAAATCCTTTATTTTAACACTAAATGACAAGTACAGTAATTCTACACTATCACTGTACTTATTATATATGTGACTGACATGTTTCTATCAATGTAATCTATGTGTGATGCTCTATTCTTTCTGTTCTAAATTGTCGGGTACGGATGCTGAATTGCCGGCCGGCATTTTTAAAGAGACGGTGCATGTAAACACTATTATTTTTTTTAATAAATCCTTTAACACTAAATGACAAGTACAGTAACCAACACTGTCTCTGTACTTCTTATATATGTGACTGACATGTTTCTATCTATCTAATCTATGTGTGAAACTCTATTCTTTCTCTTTTAAATTGACGGGTACCGATGCTGAATTGCCGGCCGGCTTTTTTAAAGAGAGTGTCTTCTGAGCAGTTTGTCAGCTTTTGGACACCTTTGAAGGTGTTTTCTATGTGTTTTTATTTGCCTGCCATTGGTTTTAACGGTGTTCGACGTTGTTCGACAGTGTTCTAAGGTGTTCGACGAACAGTTCCACAAACATCCCGATGTTCGACGAACCGAACCGAACCCGAACACTACGGGGGTGGCTCAACACTAATAGATAGATAGATAAATAGATAGATAGATAGGTAATAGATATATGGATAGATAGAGATATGGATAGATAATAGATATATGGATAGCTAGTTATATAGATAATACATAGATAATAGATAGATATAAAGATACATATAAATATGTGATATATATAATCCGTGCTTTGGATGTGTACCTTACTGTTCATGTAATTTACTAATAAATGAGTACATTTCTGGAAAAAAAAAGTTCAACTCATTGCAATCGTGGGAAAATACTCACTGCGCATGGGCAGACCTCATTTGCCGGGAATACACTGAGTCAGTGTATTGCCGGCAAATGAACAGAGCAGTCACATACAATGTGGCCGCTCTGTTCATGGAATCTTCATGAGACACCCGTTATTTGGACTGCGTCGGAAAGGTAAGGATGAGGTTGGTTTATTATTTTACTTTTATTACAATTGATCGTGGGCTTTGGGGATTAGGTGTAAGGTGAGTATATGGTGTTTTTTTATTTATTTTTTTTTTCAAGGGCGGCAAACATCGGGGACAAGGTGTAGGTGAGTATAATGTGTTTTATTTTTATTTTAATATTTTTTTTTAATCTTTTTTTTTTAACATTCAGCACAGCACAGGCACCGGCGGATGGGAGACTACTGCTCCCTTCCAGCGGTGCCTGTGCTCACTGCTTCCAATGGCAGGAGGTGCCGGCTGATGGTGGTAGTAGTGGTAGCAGTACCATCAGCTGGCGTCTATGACCCGCGGTAAGCTTTTTACCGCGGGCCACTGTCACAGCTGTGGCATCATGCATCATGGATGTAATGCAATTACTGCCGATCAGAGCCTGTGTTTCCTGCGCTGTCATGCAAATGACAGCGTGAGAAACCACATGAATTCGGGTCCCCCATTCAAATGAATGGAGTCCGTGTTCACGTTCGGGGTTTGTGTACTGTTCTGGTACCCGAACCCGAACCTTTAAAAAACTGTTCGGCGTTCGGCTATATTAGCCAAACCTGAAAAGTGATGGGTTCACCCAACACTACCTGAGACTGATGTGGGCTGGGCAAGATTTCCCTGATACAGTGGTAGATTGTGAGGTGCCAACCTAGTGAGGAAGATTTTAGAGAATGAATACTGCAGCCAGTATACAGAAAAGCGTAAAGAATGATTATGCTAAAATGGCTTCATAAGATTGTGGGATCGTAATTAAGAAGAAATCTAAAATACTGCCACAATTAACCAATGTCGTCTATGAATACCATGCAGTCGGATGCCATTTATTTGTTATGTCTTTCAAACTTCAGCTACCTAAGTAAAATACTTTTTGTTGATAACTATAATGCTTCCTTGTATAATTCTCCTGCTTCCTTGTTCATCTCCTTCACCACACTGCATTGCACCCCCTGTTGCCATCCTCCAAGCGAGCAGTATCGATAGTGTGAGAGAAGATATTGTCATCTCGTCATCTTTGTCACTGGTGTCTAGGGTTTCTAATCACATTTGGCCAAAGGAAAGTCTCTCCTATAGACTGGGGAAAATTCTTTGTAGTACCTGTTGCATGAGATGGGGTAGGATGCTGTCCAGACCATCCTCTCCTCTGAAGCCTTCCATTGATTTCTCTGGAATAAGACATCAAATCACAGATCTGATCAAGGCATCATGTTATTCGGCTTCCTGTGACCTGCATGCCCATATAAATGGCTTATAAGGGTTGATCCTACTGACAGGTTCCCTTTAAAGGTATAGGTGGCACACTTTGTATTGCCAAGAGGCTCAGTGCATTGCTCCGCCCACTGGTGTTGCATGCCCAGTCTCCCTCACTGGGGATTAACAGCACTGGTTTGACTTGAATGAGCACTGTCTGCCAAAAAGACTCAGGAGTTAGGAGAGCCAGTAGGGAGTGGTAGTTCACTGAGTCTCTTGGCTACACCATGGGTGCACCAAGCATTCTGATTAACATGTTTGTTAAATTTCAGTTTCGGCAGAATGGAGGCAGCAAATATGTGACATACAGAAGTAGTGCGGTTGCTTTAAAATCATTCAGCAGCTATCAGAAGTAACACAAGCACAGGAGACAGGAAGTGTTGTACTCCAGAAGCATCCAGCAACTAGAGGGGTTAACACAGTCACAGGAGACAGGGAGTGTTTTAGTAGAGCCCCAGGGGGATTGTGGGGAAGTTGATTACTGTCTGGCTGGAGCCGAAGAGAAAGGTGACTTATGATCTGTATCTCACAGAAGGCAATAGAACAGAATTCAGGACAGGAGGGAAGCTAAACAAAGGTCAGATAGACTCCCTGAGCTAACAGTGATGAGTATTGTTGGCCAGGAAGATAAGGACTGGAAGGAATCCTGTCATAGGGATCATCTCCCTCGTCAAATCCCCCCCCCTCCATCTCCATGCAGGATAAAGAATGCTGTGTACAATTGAGTCCTTGTGAAGGAAAAGCCTGTGGTTGTGTATGCATTAAAACTGTGCTGTACTGTGCCATAGGATAATAGACTGCGGACTGGTGTGCTGCAAAGCAAAGGAGATTGTACTGTTATTACTAGAGATGAGCGTTGTTCTACTCGAACTGTTCGCCAATCTCAAATTCGAGCTGTTTTGGGCGGTGTTCGAGCCGTTCGGCAAACACGAACGATTTGAGAAAAATTCGGCTGTTCGAGGTTATGTTCGATATCTGTTCGTGCACCAAAATCATAACTGGATTTTTTCTCAGTAATGATGAAAATTAATGTTAATACGCAGTTTGAGTGTACAGCGGGGTGGGGGGAGGGGCAGGGGATGGATCTCTGCAGGAATAATGATGATCTCCATTTTTTTTTCTCTTTCCCGCATTTGCAGTGGGGAGGTGCAGTCTGTCAGCCTATCAGCAGCGCACACACGGAGCGAACTGCTGTTTTTCACACAAGCAAGGGCATGTGTCATTGGCAGTGTATATCACATGTCCTTGCCCTATAAGACCAAGCCATTTTCCCCGTCGCCACCATTTTCTCACTGCTGCAGCTGCGTGTTAGATGGCACCGCTGTTGCTGTGTGCGCTATACCTTGTTAATTTCAAGCCAATTTTCGCACAAATCTACAGATAGCTTGGGAGTAGGGAATAGTTGTGATTGCAGTCCTTTTAAGGACTAAGTTACAGCATTTCCTACGACTTTTATCAGGCAGGTCTGTGCTCTTAAATAGATAGATTGTGGGAGTAAAGACTAATTGTAATTGCAGTCCTTTTCAGGACTAGGTTACATCAGTTCCTATCAGTTTTTGCCAGGCAGGTCTGTGCCAGTGCTGTGCAAGTTTTTTTCACAGCATTTGGCTGAATCTAGCAAAGCTAATCCTTTTTGGCCTATTGCAGAGTGTGTTAGTCAGTGGAGTAGCCTATCTGTGTTGCAAGATATACCACCTGTGTATAGAATACCAATTTTTTTACTGCACCTAGTGAAGTAAAATCTTTTGGGCATAGCATCATTCTATTAGTCCATCTATACTGACCTCCATCAGGTTGCAAATTGAATATAATTTTTTTCTGCATCTAGCTCTGAAAAAATATTTGGGCTTCTAGCAGTGTGTGGGACTTGTTCTATTAGTCCATCTATACTGACCTCCATCAGGTTGCAAACTGAATATAATTTTTATCTGCATCTAGCTCTGAAAAAATATTTGGCCTTCTAGCAGTGTGTGGGACTTACTCTATTAGTCCATCTATACTGACCTCCATCAGGTTGCAAATTAAAAATAATTTTTATCTGCATCTACCTCTGAAAAAATATTTGGGCTTCTAGCTGTGTGTGGGACTTGTTCTATTAGTCCATCTATACTGACCTCCATCAGGTTGCAAACTGAATATAGTTTTTTTCGGCATCTAGCTCTGAAAAAATATTTGGCCTTCTAGTAGTGTGTGGGACTTTCTCTATTAGTCCATCTATACTGACCTCCATCAGGTTGCAAACTGAATATATTTTTTTTCTGCATCTACCTCTGAAAAAATATTGGGCTTCTAGCTGTGTGTGGGACTTGTTCTATTAATACATCTATACAGACCTCCATCAGGTTGCAAACTGAATATATTTTTTTTCTGCATCTACCTGTGAAAAAATATTGGGCTTCTAGCTGTGTGTGGGACTTGTTCTATTAATCCATCTATACAGACCTCCATCAGGTTGCAAACTGAATATAATTTTTTCTGCATCTAGCTCTGAAAAAATATTTGGCCTTCTAGCAGTGTGTGGGACTTTCTCTATTAGTCCATCTATACTGACCTCCATCAGGTTGCAAATTAAAAATAATTTTTATCTGCATCTAGCTCTGAAAAAATATTTGGCCTTCTAGCAGTGTGTGGGACTTTCTCTATTAGTCCATCTATACTGACCTCCATCAGGTTGCAAATTAAAAATAATTTTTATCTGCATCTACCTCTGAAAAAATATTTGGGCTTCTAGCTGTGTGTGGGACTTGTTCTATTAGTCCATCTATACTGACCTCCATCAGGTTGCAAACTGAATATAATTTTTTTCTGCATCTAGCTCTGAAAAAATATTTGGCCTTCTAGTAGTGTGTGGGACTTTCTCTATTAGTCCATCTATACTGACCTCCATCAGGTTGCAAATTAAAAATAATTTTTATCTGTATCTAGCTCTGAAAAAATATTTGGCCTTCTAGCAGTGTGTGGGACTTTCTCTATTAGTCCATCTATACTGAACTCCATCAGGTTGCAAATTAAAAATAATTTTTATCTGCATCTACCTCTGAAAAAATATTTGGGCTTCTAGCAGTGTGTGGGACTTGTTCTATTAGTCCATCTATACTGACCTCCATCAGGTTGCAAACTGAATATAATTTTTTTCTGCATCTAGCTCTGAAAAAATATTTGGCCTTCTAGCAGTGTGTGGGACTTTCTCTATTAGTCCATCTATACTGACCTCCATCAGGTTGCAAATTAAAAATAATTTTCTTTCTGCATCTACCTCTGAAAAAATATTGGGCTTCTAGCTGTGTGTGGGACTAATTCTATTAACCATCTATACAGACCCCCATCAGGTTGTAAACTGAATATAAATTTTTTCTGCATCTACCTCTGAAAAAATATTTGGCCTTCTAGTAGTGTGTGGGACTTTCTCTATTAGTCCATCTATACTGACCTCCATCAGGTTGCAAATTAAAAATAATTTTTATCTGCATCTAGCTCTGAAAAAATATTTGGCCTTCTAGCAGTGTGTGGGACTTTCTCTATTAGTCCATCTATACTGACCTCCATCAGGTTGCAAATTAAAAATAATTTATATCTGCATCTACCTCTGAAAAAATATTTGGGCTTCTAGCTGTGTGTGGGACTTGTTCTATTAGTCCATCTATACTGACCTCCATCAGGTTGCAAACTGAATATAATTTTTTTCTGCATCTAGCTCTGAAAAAATATTTGGCCTTCTAGTAGTGTGTGGGACTTTCTCTATTAGTCCATCTATACTGACCTCCATCAGGTTGCAAATTAAAAATAATTTTTATCTGCATCTAGCTCTGAAAAAATATTTGGCCTTCTAGCAGTGTGTGGGACTTTCTCTATTAGTCCATCTATACTGACCTCCATCAGGTTGCAAATTAAAAATAATTTTTATCTGCATCTAGCTCTGAAAAAATATTTGGCCTTCTAGCAGTGTGTGGGACTTTCTCTATTAGTCCATCTATACTGACCTCCATCAGGTTGCAAATTAAAAATAATTTATATCTGCATCTACCTCTGAAAAAATATTTGGGCTTCTAGCTTTGTGTGGGACTTGTTCTATTAGTCCATCTATACTGACCTTCATCAGGTTGCAAACTGAATATAATTTTTTTCTGCATCTAGCTCTGAAAAAATATTTGGCCTTCTAGTAGTGTGTGGGACTTTCTCTATTAGTCCATCTATACTGACCTCCATCAGGTTGCAAATTAAAAATAATTTTTATCTGCATCTAGCTCTGAAAAAATATTTGGCCTTCTAGCAGTGTGTGGGACTTTCTCTATTAGTCCATCTATACTGACCTCCATCAGGTTGCAAATTAAAAATAATTTTTATCTGCATCTACCTCTGAAAAAATATTTGGGCTTCTAGCTGTGTGTGGGACTTGTTCTATTAGTCCATCTATACTGACCTCCATCAGGTTGCAAACTGAATATAATTTTTTTCTGCATCTAGCTCTGAAAAAATATTTGGCCTTCTAGCAGTGTGTGGGACTTTCTCTATTAGTCCATCTATACTGACGTCCATCAGGTTGCAAATTAAAAATAATTTTTATCTGCATCTAGCTCTGAAAAAATATTTGGCCTTCTAGCAGTGTGTGGGGCATTCTCGATTAGTCCATCTATACTGACCTCCATCAGGTTGCACACTGAATATAATTTTTTTCTGCATCTAGCTCTGAAAAAATATTTGGCCTTCTTGCAGTGTGTGGGACTTTCTCTATTAGTCCATCTATACAGACCTCCATCAGGTTGCAAACTGAATATATTTTTTTTCTGCATCTACCTCTGAAAAAATATTGGGCTTCTAGCTGTGTGTGGGACTTGTTCTATTAATCCATCTATACAGACCTCCATCAGGTTGCAAACTGAATATATTTTTTTTCTGCATCTACCTCTGAAAAAATATTGGGCTTCTAGCTGTGTGTGGGACTTGTTCTATTAATCCATCTATACAGACCTCCATCAGGTTGCAAACTGAATATAATTTTTTTCTGCATCTAGCTCTGAAAAAATATTTGGCCTTCTAGCAGTGTGTGGGACTTTCTCTATTAGTCCATCTATACTGACCTCCATCAGGTTGCAAATTAAAAATAATTTTTATCTGCATCTACCTCTGAAAAAATATTTGGGCTTCTAGCTGTGTGTGGGACTTGTTCTATTAGTCCATCTATACTGACCTCCATCAGGTTGCAAACTGAATATAATTTTTTTCTGCATCTAGCTCTGAAAAAATATTTGGCCTTCTAGTAGTGTGTAGGACTTTCTCTATTAGTCCATGTATACTGACCTCCATCAGGTTGCAAATTAAAAATAATTTTTATCTGCATCTAGCTCTGAAAAAATATTTGTCCTTCTAGCAGTGTGTGGGACTTTCTCTATTAGTCCATCTATACTGACCTCCATCAGGTTGCAAATTAAAAATAATTTTTATCTGCATCTACCTCTGAAAAAATATTTGGGCTTCTAGCTGTGTGTGTAACTTGTTCTATTAGTCCATCTATACTGACTAGAGATGAGCGGTGTTCGACTAGAACTGTTCGCCAATCTCAAAATCGAGCTGTTTTGGGCGGTGTTCGAGTTGTTCGACGAACCCGAACGATTTGCAAAAAATTCGGCTGTTCGAGGTTATGTTCGATAACTGTTCGTGCACCAAAAGCGTGTCCTGCATGTCTGGCGCTATTTAGAGCACCAATCATGCAGGGATTGTCTGCCACTCACTGTAATGCCACAGCCATGGTGATTGTGGCATTACAGTGATTGCCCAAATCGATGGGAACAGTGCCAACAGTGAAACATGAAAAGCCGGCAATTCAGCAGCGGCATACACCTGTACCCGACAATTTAGAACCGAAAGAATAGAGCTTCACACATAGATTAGATAGATATAAACATGTCAGCCACATATATACGAAGTACAGTGAAAGTGCTGCTTACTGTACTTGTCATTTAGCGTAAAGGATTTATCAAAAAAAATAATAGTGTTTTCATGCACTGTCTCTTTAAAAAAGCCGGCCGGCAATTCAGCAGCGGTACCCGACAATTTATAACAGACAGAATAGAGCATCATACATAGATTAGATAGATAGAAACATGTCAGTCACATATATACGAAGTACAGTGACAGTGTTGCTTACTGTACTTGTCATTTAGCGTAAAGGATTTATCAAAAAAAATAATAGTGTTTTCATGCACCGTCTCTTTAAAAAAGCCGGCAGGCAATTCAGCATCTGTACCCGACAATTTATAACAGACAGAATAGAGCTTCACACATAGATTAGATAGATAGAAACATGTCAGTCACATATATATGAAGTACAGTGATAGTGTTGGTTACTGTACTTGTCATTTAGTATTAAAATAAAGGATTTATTATTAAAAAAATTGGCGTGGGGTTCCCCTTAATTTTAGGCTCTAGCGGAGGTTAAGCAGACGGCTGGGGCAGATGTTTGAAGCCTGGGAAGGGGGTAATACCCACGGAGCTTCCCAGGCTACTAATATCAGCCCCCAGCTGAATACATAGCCTTTACGAGCTATTAAAATGGGGGACCCCCCAAAAAAAATGACGTGGGGTCCCCCCTAATTTAATAGCTAGCAAAGGCTAGGCAGACAGCTGGGGGCTGATATTAATAGCCCAGGAAGGGAGCCATGAATATTGGCCCCCTCCCAGGCTAGAAACACCAGCCGTCAGCCGCCCCAGAAATGGCGCATTCATAGGATGCGCCAATTCTGGCACTTAGCCTCGCTCTTCCACGCTGCCCTGGTGCGGTGGCAGGGATTAATAGGTTTGGGGTTGATGTCAGCTTATAATGCCAGCTGACATCAAGCCCAGGTTAGTAATGGAGAGGCGTCTATAAGACACCCCCATTACTAACCCCATAGTCAAAGTTAAAAAAAACACAAACACCCAGAATAAAGTCCTTTAATTGAAATAAAGACACAATCCTTTATTGTTCTAAATTAAACCATACTTACCGTCACGCCCATTCCAGCTGAAGCCAACGATCTCCTGCAATAAAAGAAAAATAATAAAGCAACCTCATCCTTACCTTTCCATGGTTCCCACAACAGCTTCAGCTCTGCTACATCGAGATGACAGGCTGGACCGCAGCAGAACGCTGCCATCCAGCCTCTCATCCCGCAGACACTGAGAAGCGCAGGCTTGCTTGCGCTGCTCAGCGTCTCTCTGTGACGACATCCAGATGAGCCGAGTTCATGTCCAATGAACTCGGCTCACCTCATGCACGTCACTGACAGCGTGGGAAAATTCTCACGCTGAAGCGGTGAGTGCAGGAGAATTCTCCCACGCTGTCAGTGACGTGCATAAGGTGAGCTCATGTCCAATGAACTCAGCTCACCTCCTGCACGTCACTGACAGCGTGGGAGAATTCTCCTGCACTCAGCGCTTCAGCGTGAGAATTCTCCCGCTGAAGCGCTGAGTGCAGGAGAATTTTCCCACGCTGTCAGTGACGTGCATAAGGTGAGCTCATGTCCAATGAACTCAGCTCACCTCCTGCACGTCACTGACAGCATGGGAGAATTCTCCTGCACTCAGCGCTTCAGTGTGAGAATTCTCCCACGCTGAAGCGCTGAGTGCAGGAGAATTTTCCCACGCTGTCAGTGACGTGCATGAGGTGAGCCGAGTTCATTGGACATTAACTCGGCTCATCTGGATGCCCTCACAGAGAGACACTGTGGAGCGCAAGCAAGCCTGCGCTTCTCAGTGTCTGCGGGATGACAGGCTGGATGGCAGCGTTCTGCTGCGGTCCAGCCTGTCATCTCGATGTAGCAGAGCTGAAGCTGTCATGGGAACCATGGAAAGGTAAGGATGATGTTGCTTTATTATTTTTCTTTTATTTCAGGAGATCGTTGGCTTCAGCTGGAATGGGCGTGATGGTAAGTATGGTTTAATTTAGAACAATAAAGAATTGTGTGTTTATTTCAATTAAAGGACTTTTTTCTGGGTGTTGTGTTTTTTTTAAATACTTTACTAGAAATTCATGGTGGTCATGTCTAATATTGGCGTGACCCCATGAATTTCGGGCTTAGGGCCAGCTGATAATGCCAAGCTGGCCCTAACCCCTTTATTACCCAGTGAGCCACCGCATCAGGGCCCTGGATGAGTTGGGTACAGCGCCAGAAGATGGCGCTTCTATGAACGCGCCATTTTCCGGGGTGGCTGCGGACTGCAATTTGCAGCGGGGGTGGCCCAGAAAGCTTGGGCCTCCCTGCGCTGCGGATTCCAGCCCCCAGCTGCCTAGTTGTACCTGGCTGGACACAAAAACAGGGCGAAGCCCCACGTCAATTTTCTTTAAATTATTTCATGAAATAATTAAGAAAAAAGGGCTTCCCTATATTGTTGTGTCCGGCCAGGTACAAATAGGCAGCTGGTGGTTGGGGGCAGCCCGTTCCTGCCTGCTGTACCTGGCTGGACACAAATATAGTGCGAAGCCACACGTCAATTTTTTTTAAATTATTTCATGAATTTCCTGAAATAATTTAAAAAAATTGAAGTGGGGCTTCGCACTATATTTGTGTCCAGCCAGGTACAGCAGGCAGGAACGGGCTGCCCCCATCCACCAGCTGCCTATTTGTACCTGGCCGGACACAACAATATAGGGAAGCCCTTTTTTTCTTAATTATTTCATGAATTTCATGAAATAATTAAAAAAAATTGAAGTGGGGCTTCGCACTATATTTGTGTCCAGCCAGGTACAGCAGGCAGGAACGGGCTGCCCCCATCCACCAGCTGCTTATTTGTACCTGGCCGGACACAACAATATAGGGAAGCCCTTTTTTTCTTAATTATTTCATGAATTTCATGAAATAATTAAAAAAAATTGAAGTGGGGCTTCGCACTATATTTGTGTCCAGCCAGGTACAGCAGGCAGGAACGGGCTGCCCCCAACCACCAGCTGCCTATTTGTACCTGGCCGGACACAACAATATAGGGAAGGCCTTTTTTTCTTAATTATTTCATGAATTTCATGAAATAATTAAAAAAAAAGTACGTGGGGCTTCGCCCTATTTTTGTGTCCAGCCAGGTACAACTAGGCAGCTGGGGGCTGGAATCTGCAGCGCAGGGAGGCCCAAGCTTTCTGGGCCCCCCCCCGCTACAAATTGCAGTCCGCAGCCACCCCGGAAAATGGCGCGTTCATAGAAGCGCCATCTTCTGGCGCTGTACCCAACTCATCCAGGGCCCTGGTGCGGTGGCTCACTGGGTAATAAAGGGGTTAAGGCCAGCTTGGTATTATCAGCTGGCCCCAAGCCCAAAATTCATGGGGTCACGCCAGTATTAGACATGACCGCCATGAATTTCTAGTAAAGTATTTAAAAAAAACACAACACCCAGAATAAAGTCCTTTAATTGAAATAAAGACACAATTCTTTATTGTTCTAAATTAAACCATACTTACCATCACACCCATTCCAGCTGAAGCCAACGATCTCCTGCAATAAAAGAAAAATAATAAACCAACCTCATCCTTACCTTTCCATGGTTCCCACGACAGCTTCAGCTCTGCTACATCGAGATGACTGGCTGGACCGCAGCAGAACGCTGCCATCCAGTCTGTCATCCCGCAGACACTGAGAAGCGCAGGCATGCTTGCGCTCCTCACTGTCTCGCTGTGACGGCATCCAGATGAGCCGAGGTCATGTCCAATGAACTCGGCTCACCTCATGCACGTCACTGACAGCGTGGGAAAATTCTCACGCTGAAGTGCTGAGTGCAGGAGAATTCTCCCACGCTGTCAGTGATGTGCATGAGGTGAGCTCATGTCCAATGAACTCAGCTCACCTCCTGCACGTCACTGACAGCGTGGGAAAATTCTCCTGCAATCAGCGCTTCAGCGTGAGAATTTTCCCACGCTGTCAGTGACGTGCATGAGGTGAGCCGAGTTCATTGGACATGAACTCGGCTCATCTGGATGTCGTCACAGAGAGACGCTGAGCAGCGCAAGCAAGCCTGCGCTTCTCAGTGTCTGCGGGATGACAGGCTGGATGGCAGCGTTCTGCTGCGGTCCAGCCTGTCATCTCGATGTAGCAGAGCTGAAGCTGTCGTGGGAACCATGGAAAGGTAAGGATGAGGTTGCTTTATTATTTTTCTTTTATTGCAGGAGATCGTTGGCTTCAGCTGGAATGGGCGTGATGGTAAGTATGGTTTAATTTAGAACAATAAAGGATTGTGTCTTTATTTCAATTAAAGGACTTTATTCTGGGTGTTTGTGTTTTTTTTAACTTTGACTATGGGGTTAGTAATGGGGGTGTCTTATAGACGCCTCTCCATTACTAACCTGGGCTTGATGTCAGCTGGCATTATAAGCTGACATCAACCCCAACCCTATTACCCCCTGCCACCGCACCAGGGCAGCGTGGAAGAGCGAGGCTAAGTGCCAGAATTGGCGCATCCTATGAATGCGCCATTTCTGGGGCGGCTGACGGCTGGTGTTTCTAGCCTGGGAGGGGGCCAATATTCATGGCTCCCTTCCTGGGCTATTAATATCAGCCCCCAGCTGTCTGCCTAGCCTTTGCTAGCTATTAAATTAGGGGGGACCCCACGTCATTTTTTTGGGGGGGTCCCCCATTTTAATAGCTAGTAAAGGCTATGTATTCAGCTGGGGGCTGATATTAGTAGCCTGGGAAGCTCCGTGGGTATTACCCCCTTCCCAGGCTTCAAACATCTGCCCCAGCCGTCTGCTTAACCTCCGCTAGAGCCTAAAATTAAGGGGAACCCCATGCCAATTTTTTTAATAATAAATCCTTTATTTTAATACTAAATGACAAGTACAGTAACCAACACTATCACTGTACTTCATATATATGTGACTGACATGTTTCTATCTATCTAATCTATGTGTGATGCTCTATCTTTCTGTTCTAAATTGTCGGGTACCGCTGCTGAATTGCCGGCCGGCTTTTTTAAAGAGACAGTGCATGAAAACACTATTATTTTTTTAAATAAATCCTTTACACTAAATGACAAGTACAGTAAGCAACACTATCACTGTACTTATTATATATGTGACTGACATGTTTCTATCTATCTAATCTATGTGTGAAGCTCTATTCTGTCTGTTATAAATTGTCGGGTACAGATGCTGAATTGCCGGCCGGCTTTTTTAAAGAGACGGTGCATGAAAACACTAATATTTTTTTTAATAAATCCTTTACACTAAATGACAAGTGCAGTAACCAACACTGTCACTGTGCTTCTTATATGTGTGACTGACATGTTTCTATCTATCTGATCTATGTGTGATGCTCTATTCCTTCTTGTCTAAATTGGCGGGTACCGGTGTATGCCGCTGCTGAATTTGCCGGCCGGCTTTTTTAAAGAGAGTGTCTTCTGAGCAGTTTGTCAGCTTTTGGACACCTTTGCAGGTGTTTTCTATGTGTTTCTATGTGTTTTTGTTTGCCTGCCATTGGTTTTAACGGTGTTCGACGGTGTTCTAAGGTGTTCGACGAACAGTTCGACGAACAGTTCCTCGAACATCCCGGTGTTCGACGAACCGAACCGAACCCGAACACTACGGGGGTGGCTCAACACTAATACTGACCTCCATCAGGTTGCAAACTGAATATAATTTTTTTCTGCATCTAGCTCTGAAAAAATATTTGGCCTTCTTGTAGTGTGTGGGACTTTCTCTATTAGTCCATCTATACTGACCTCCATCAGGTTGCAAATTAAAAATAATTTTTATCTGCATCTAGCTCTGAAAAAATATTTGGCCTTCTAGCAGTGTGTGTGACTTTCTCTATTAGTCAATCTATACTGACCTCCATCAGGTTGCAAATTAAAAATAATTTTTATCTGCATCTACCTCTGAAAAAATATTTGGGCTTCTAGCTGTGTGTGGGACTTGTTCTATTAGTCCATCTATACTGACCTCCATCAGGTTGCAAACTGAATATAATTTTTTTCTGCATCTAGCTCTGAAAAAATATTTGGCCTTCTAGCAGTGTGTGGGACTTTCTCTATTAGTCCATCTATACTGACCTCCATCAGGTTGCAAATTAAAAATAATTTTTTTTCTGCATCTACCTCTGAAAAAATATTGGGCTTCTAGCTGTGTGTGGGACTTGTTCTATTAATCCATCTATACAGACCTCCATCAGGTTGCAAACTGAATACATTTTTTTTTTTCTGCATCTACCTCTGAAAAAATATTGGGCTTCTAGCTGTGTGTGGGACTTGTTCTATTAATCCATCTATACAGACCTCCATCAGGTTGCAAACTGAATATAATTTTTTTCTGCATCTAGCTCTGATAAAATATTTGGCCTTCTAGCAGTGTGTGGGACTTTCTCTATTAGTCCATCTATACTGACCTCCATCAGGTTGCAAATTAAAAATAATTTTTATCTGCATCTACCTCTGAAAAAATATTTGGGCTTCTAGCTGTGTGTGGGACTTGTTCTATTAGTCCATCTATACTGACCTCCAGCAGGTTGCAAACTGAATATAATTTTTTTCTGCATCTAGCTCTGAAAAAATATTTGGCCCTCTAGTAGTGTGTAGGACTTTCTCTATTAGTCCATGTATACTGACCTCCATCAGGTTGCAAATTAAAAATAATTTTTATCTGCATCTAGCTCTGAAAAAATATTTGGCCTTCTAGCAGTGTGTGGGACTTTCTCTATTAGTCCATCTATACTGACCTCCATCAGGTTGCAAATTAAAAATAATTTTTATCTGCATCTACCTCTGAAAAAATATTTGGGTTTCTAGCTGTGTGTGTGACTTGTTCTATTAGTCCATCTATACTGACCTCCATCAGGTTGCAAACTGAATATAATTTTTTTTCTGCATCTAGCTCTGAAAAAATATTTGGCCTTCTAGTAGTGTGTGGGACTTTCTCTATTAGTCCATCTATACTGACCTCCATCAGGTTGCAAATTAAAAATAATTTTTATCTGCATCTAGCTCTGAAAAAATATTTGGCCTTCTAGCAGTGTGTGGGACTTTCTCTATTAGTTCATCTATACTGACCTCCATCAGGTTGCAAATTAAAAATAATTTTTATCTGCATCTACCTCTGAAAAAATATTTGGGCTTCTAGCTGTGTGTGGGACTTGTTCTATTAGTCCATCTATACTGACCTCCAACAGGTTGCAAACTGAATATAATTTTTTTCTGCATCTAGCTCTGAAAAAATATTTGGCCTTCTAGCAGTGTGTGGGACTTGTTCTATTAGTCCACCTATACTGACCTCCATCAGGTTGCAAATTCAAAATAATTTTTTGTCTGCATCTAGCTCTGAAAAAATATTTGGCCTTCTAGCAGTGTGTGGGACTTTCTCTATTAGTCCATCTATACTGACCTCCATCAGGTTGCAAACTGAATATATTTTTTTTCTGCATCTACCTCTGAAAAAATATTTGGGCTTCTAGCTGTGTGTGGGACTTGTTCTATTAGTCCATCTATACTGACCTCCATCAGGTTGCAAATCGAATATAATTTTTTTCTGCATCTAACCCAGCCAATAGTTTTGGCCTAATACCACAGTTTGGCCACTCAGCTCTGCTCGGTTCCCATCCATTGTTTTTTTCTGCAAACAACTCCAGAGTTGTGAATTAGTTAACCACCAAAATGAGTGGAAAAAGGCTTGCTGCTGGTGGAAAGGGGAATAGGCATGTTGGGAAGGGGAAAAAAGGTTGTGTCCGTGGGGTAGTTGTTAAAGCAACAGTAACATCTGCAGAAGAAAGACCATCTTCCAGCCAAACGAAAAATGTCTACTTCTTTTAGCGGACAATGTGATTAGATGTCACGCTGTCTCTGTATACTGGAGGTAGGGGGCCTAAGCTGACCCTAAGCTGGGGCCCTGACTAATCCCTCAACCTGGAGGTACTGTTAAAGGTACAGAGGTCCAGGCCACCAGCGTAACCCCTACCTCCTGAAGATCCCTGCACCTCAGTAATCTAGTCCTGAGAAGGACCCCGATCACAACCAAAGGGAACAAGAAATAATATGCCCAAACACAGTATTTAGACGAACGAGACAGTACAAGGGAAAAACCAAAACCACCTTGCATACAAACAACTTCTCAACTACAACAGAGGGAAAACCAACGGGAAAGGAGATAAATGATAAAGCGAGGAAAGGGAAAAAACACTTCCAAATACACTTATCTCAGCAACTCCAAACACCACGATCCGCTCTGTCAGTCTGAATGAAATGCTTTCACCGACACCTCCCAAACAGACCAGCAGGTATATGAAGGAATCTCACTACAGAAGTATTGATTGCAGCTGGGCGAGGCTGGACCTCATCTAGCCCAGAGAGAGAGAGAGAATTAACTCCCTCACTGCCGAGAAACACAAAGCACCAACAAGTCAGCTGCGAGAAGTCAGGCTGTGTACTCGTGACGATCTTCGTGGCAACACACCCGTGACAGTACCCCCCCTTCAACGAGGGGCCTCCGGACCCTCAGGGCCAGGTTTATCCGGGTGAGTCGTGTGGAAGGCCCGAACTAATCGGTCTGCGTTAATATCCGACGCAGGAACCCACATCCTCTCCTCAGGACCATACCCCTTCCAATGAACCAGGTACTGAAGGGACCGGCGATTATAGCGTGAATCAATGACCCTCGATACCTGGAACTCCAAGTTACCATTGACAACCACTGGAGGGGGAGGTAAAAGTGACGGTACCACCGGCGCCACATACCTCTTAAGCAATGATCTGTGAAACACGTTGTGAATTTTAAACGTAGGGGGGAGGTCAAGACGGAATGCCACCGGATTAATAATAGAACTGACTCTGTACGGCCCGATGAACCTGGGACCCAGTTTCCAGGAGGGAACCTTAAGTTTTATATTCCTGGTAGACAACCATACCCGATCGTTCACACTTAGGTCCGGACCAGACACTCTCCTCCTATCAGCCATACGTTTGTATCGGTTCCCCATAGTATTCAGATTCTTCAGCACCCCTCTCCATACTGAAGCGAGTGATGAGGAAAATCGTTCCTCCTCAGGAACCCCCGAAGAGCCCCCCCCACTGAAAGTACAAAACTGGGGGTGAAAACCATATGCCCCAAAAAACGGGGACTTACCAGTGGACTCGCTCCGCCTATTATTAAGAGCAAACTCTGCCAGAGGTAAGAAAGAAGCCCAGTCCTCCTGGTTCTCTGACACAAAACACCGGAGATATGTCTCCAAGCTCTGGTTCATACGTTCCGTCTGACCATTGGTCTGAGGATGAAAAGCCGATGAGAATGACAACTGCATCCCCCGCCGTGCACAAAACGCCTTCCAGAACTTAGACACAAACTGAGACCCCCGATCAGACACCACCTCGGAGGGTACCCCGTGAAGCCTCACAATCTCCCCAATGAACACATGCGCAAGAGTTTTAGCATTAGGGAGAGCTGGAAGAACGATAAAATGTGCCATCTTGCTGAACCTGTCCACTACAACGAGTATGACCGTTTTACCCGAAGACGGAGGGAGGTCCGTAATAAAGTCCATAGACAGATGAGTCCAAGGACGCTCCGGGATCTTCAAAGGTAAGAGGGCCCCAGACGGACGGGTATGTGAGGTCTTAGAGCGCGCACAAACCCCACAGGACGCGACAAAAGTTACCACCTCCTTATGTAAATTAGGCCACCAAAACCGACGCGAGAGGAGATCCACAGTTGCTTTACTCCCTGGGTGTCCTGCAAAAACTGAGTTATGGTGTGCCTCGATCACCTTTTGTCGCAACTGATCTGGAACAAACAATCTCCCTGGAGGTCCAACAGGGGCGTCCCCCTGAGCCTCCAATACCTCCTCCTCCAGCTCAGAGCATACTGCCGAAACCACCACCCCCTCCTGAAGGATAGGAATCGGGTCGTCCGTATTCCCGGCCCCCGGGAAACTACGAGATAAGGCATCCGCCTTTACATTTTTTGACCCAGGACGATATGTAACGACAAAATTAAACCTGGTAAAAAACAATGACCACCTAGCTTGTCTGGGATTCAGACGTTTCGCGGACTCCAGATATAGCAGGTTCTTGTGATCGGTGATGACGGTGACCGGATGAACAGCACCCTCCAGAAAATGGCGCCACTCCTCAAAAGCTAACTTAATGGCCAAGAGTTCCCTATTGCCGACATCGTAATTCCTCTCAGCGGACGACAATTTTTTAGAGAAAAAGGCGCACGGATGCCACTTACCAGGGGACGAACCCTGTGACAATACTGCTCCCACCCCTACCTCGGAAGCGTCTACCTCTACAATGAATGGCTGAGACGCATCAGGTTGAATGAGTATGGGCGCCGAGGCAAAACATTTTTTCAAAGAGGAGAATGCTTGACAAGCCTTGTCAGACCACCTAGAAAAATCCGTCCCCTTTTTAGTCATGTCAGTGAGAGGCTTAACCATGGACGAGAAATTACGAATGAACTTCCGGTAATAATTAGCAAACCCCAGGAAACGTTGTAGTGCCTTAAGATTCTCTGGCCGATCCCACTCAAGAACTGCCCGCACTTTCCCAGGGTCCATACGAAAACCGGACGCTGAAACCAGGAAGCCGAAAAACTGGAGTTCCTGTACGGCGAACACACACTTTTCCCACTTGGCATACAGTTTATTATCCCGCAAGATCTGTAACACCTGCCTAACGTGCTCCTGATGAGACACCAGATCCGGCGAGTAAATTAGGATATCATCCAGATATATGACAACAAACTGTCCCACCAAGCGGCGAAAAATGTCATTAACAAAGTGTTGGAACACCGCCGGGGCATTAGTCAGACCGAATGGCATGACAAGGTTCTCATAATGCCCCTCCGGAGTGTTAAACGCCGTCTTCCACTCATCCCCCTCCTTCATCCTAATCAGATTGTACGCCCCCCTGAGATCCAACTTAGAAAACCATTTGGCGCCCACGATCTGATTAAAGAGATCGGGAATAAGTGGGAGCGGATACGGATCTCGGACCGTAATCCGATTAAGTTCACGGAAATCCAGGCAAGGGCGTAGGCCTCCATCTTTCTTCTTAACAAAGAAGAACCCCGCAGCCACCGGTGAAGATGAAGGTCTAATATGCCCCTTAGCCAGACTTTCTGAGATATAATCCTTCATGGCCTGCCTCTCAGGACCAGAAAGGTTATACAACCTAGCTTTAGGTAACTTGGCCTCAGGGAGCAGTTTTACAGAACAGTCATACACGCGATGAGGAGGTAGTTCCTGACACCCTTTCTCCGAGAATACATCCTCAAAGTCCGCCAGAAATGGAGGTAAGACCCAAGGAGTAACCGCACCAATGACCGTGTTCATGCAGTTTTTATTACAGAATTTACTCCATTGGCTTATCTCCCTGGTTTGCCAATTAATAACCGGGTTATGCTTAGCTAACCAAGGAAGGCCCAACACAATAGGAGTGGGAAGACCCTCCAACACGTAGCAAGACAACAGTTCTTTATGTATTGCCCCCACTTGAAGTTTTACGTCATGCACAACTTGCAAAAAACTTCCCTGCCCGAGAGGCCTGGCATCGATCGAGAATATGGGGATGGGTTTAGCCAACTCACTCAACCGCATACCTTGAACCCGGGCAAACCGAGCATCAACCAGATTAGCCCCGGCCCCACTATCCAGAAGAACAGATATCCTCTCAGTTCTCGTACCCACCACCACCTCCGCCGGTACGAGAAACTGAGACGAACCTAGGGACGAAATACCTACTCCCAGATTGCCGTCCACCACACAACCTGGGATCAACAGTTTTCCGACGACTCTTCACTCTGCAAGGGACGGGATGGACACCCCCCAATAAAATGTCCCTTTCTCCCGCAGAAGAAACACCTTCCTGCCTTATGGCGCACCACCGGTCCCCTCCCCCGAAATGATGTCCCTCCTAATTGCATAGGCTCCTCTGGACTGACCAGGGGAACCACCATATGAGGGGACCTTGTAGGAGGTGGAGTCATCACAGGGGGTAGAGTTATCCCGCACCTCTCCCGAAGCCGTCTGTCCACGCGAATAGCGAGGGCCATAGCGGCTTCCAGAGACACGGGAGAGTCATACTGTGCCAACACATCCTGTAATTTGTCGGATAAACCATGACAAAACTGGCTCCTAAGAGCCGGGTCATTCCACTGGGTGTCAGTGGCCCACCTACGGAACTCCGAACAGAATTCCTCCGCCGGACGATCTCCCTGCTGGATCCTACGTAACTTAGACTCAGCAAGGGAGATCCGATCTGGGTCATCATATACGAGTCCCAGGGCAGCGAAAAACCTATCCACTGACTGGAGAGCCGGGGAACCCGGGGGAAGAGAGAACGCCCAAGATTGTGGGTCCCCTTGTAGGAGCGAGATGACAATTCCCACCCTTTGTTCTTCACTCCCCGATGACCGAGGCCGCAGCCGAAAGTACAATTTACATGCCTCCCGGAAAACAAAAAACTTGTCCCGCCCCCCAGTGAACCTATCAGGGAGAGCTACTTTAGGTTCTGGTCCGGCTTGCTCCTGAGGATGCCAAACCTTGGACCTAACGTCCGCCAGCTCCATGGACAAACTCTGCAATTGCCGAGCTAGACCGGCTACTGGATCCATAGTAGCTGGAGAAAAACTAAGTGGGTCGGTGAAAATGTCACGCTGTCTCTGTATACTGGAGGTAGGGGGCCTAAGCTGACCCTAAGCTGGGGCCCTGACTAATCCCTCAACCTGGAGGTACTGTTAAAGGTACAGAGGTCCAGGCCACCAGCGTAACCCCTACCTCCTGAAGATCCCTGCACCTCAGTAATCTAGTCCTGAGAAGGACCCCGATCACAACCAAAGGGAACAAGAAATAATATGCCCAAACACAGTATTTAGACGAACGAGACAGTACAAGGGAAAAACCAAAACCACCTTGCATACAAACAACTTCTCAACTACAACAGAGGGAAAACCAACGGGAAAGGAGATAAATGATAAAGCGAGGAAAGGGAAAAAACACTTCCAAATACACTTATCTCAGCAACTCCAAACACCACGATCCGCTCTGTCAGTCTGAATGAAATGCTTTCACCGACACCTCCCAAACAGACCAGCAGGTATATGAAGGAATCTCACTACAGAAGTATTGATTGCAGCTGGGCGAGGCTGGACCTCATCTAGCCCAGAGAGAGAGAGAGAATTAACTCCCTCACTGCCGAGAAACACAAAGCACCAACAAGTCAGCTGCGAGAAGTCAGGCTGTGTACTCGTGACGATCTTCGTGGCAACACACCCGTGACATAAGATCCCTTTCTTACGGCCACGCCAATCGCTACAAATTCCAGATGAGGCACAAAAACAGCAGATGCTTCAACGGATATCAAGTGCTCCTTTAAGTAGGCTCTCCTCCACATCAACTTCAACATCACAAATACTCCAGTCCTCAAAGGTGTCAACCCAATCGCACTTGCTTCCTCACAGCTCCCAAATCTCCAGCTGCCCGTCTGAGTATGAGGTAGAACAGATGGTTGAGTCCGCAGAGCTGTTTACTCATACTATAGCCTGGGAATCAGAGGTCGACTCCAGCGCTTCTGTGATTCCAGACGAGGAAATGATCTGCACTGATGCCCAGAATCTTTATGAGTCGGATCCAGGACCAGATGCAGAAGGTTCTGACCATAATGTAGACCCTCATTCCCAAACTGTAACTCCTGTTGGTGGAGACAATGAGGAAGACGATGATGAGACTCAAATACCTGATTGGAGCGACAACTTTAGTTTTTTGTCAGGGCAGGAACAGGTTGGCTCTGAGGACGACGGGTGTGATAACGCACAGGGTGATGATGATGAGGTTGGAGATCCCACTTACTGTCAACCCACAGTCAGCCAAGAGATGAGGTCAGCAGAGGAGGTGGAGGAAGATGCTAGTGACGAAGAGGTCAGGTTGCGCCTTCCTGGACAGAGATGTAGTACTGGAAGCACGTCAACAACTGCATCCTCAAACACAACTCTGCCTCTCACCACAAGTCGTGGTGGCTCTTCAGGTCGCATGGGTGCTAAGCCTTGCATAGCCTGGGCATGTTTTCAGATCGATAAAGATGACCCAACTCGTGTTATCTGTAACATTTGTCAGCAAAAGCTAAGTAGAGGCCAAAAAATACATAGTTTGAGTACTTCATGCATGAACCGGCACATGGACATGAAGCATAAGTTGCAGTGGGAAGCTCAGTGTGCTACAATGCGGCCTAGCCGGCCGGGCCAACCACCGTCTGCCATATCTTGTGCATCCGCGGCCTCTTCATCCTCTGTGACTGGGGGGACAGCAGTCACACCTGTTTTGGGGCGCAGACCTGCCACCTCTTTACCCGCAACAGCCAGCGTGATTGGCAGGTCATCATTTTCTTTGGAGGTGGTAACACCAGCTGGTGTTGAGCGCTGTCCGACATCGATAGCACCACCTTTGGATCAAGGCAACCTAACATGTCCACCTGCATCTTCCTCACAGACCGGCAGTTTGCCGGGGACACCCTTGTCAACCCCGTCTAAGCACAATAGCCAGCCCTCGGTCCCTCAGATGTGGACAAGTAAAAGACCATTTCCTCCTAGCCATGAGAAAGCTAAGAGGTTGAATTTCACCATCTGCAAGCTCTTGACTACAGAAATGCTGCCTTTCCGCCTGGTGGACACAGAGGATTTTTGAGACCTTATGTCCGTCGCAGTGCCCCAGTACCAGATGCCCAGTCGGCACTACTTCTCAAAGAAAGGTGTGCCTGCGCTCCACCAGCATGTCGCACACAACATCACCGCTTCTTTGAGAAACTCTGTGTGTGACAGGGTGCATTTCACCACAGACACTTGGACGAGTAGGCATGGACAGGGGCATTACATGTCGCTGACTGGGCACTGGGTAACTATGGTGACAGCAGGACAAGGGGCTGCTGTCCATGTCTTGCCGTCCCCATGAGTTGTGCGTCAATCCTCTTTATGTCAAAGTTCCTCCACTGCTTCTGCCTCCTCAACCTCCTCTCGGTCTTCCACCTGCACCCAAAGCCTGTCTGGTCATGCCACAAGCTTTCTAACTGCGCAGAAGGGATCCTGTACACCTCCTTACTATGCTGGCAGTAGGGCTCAGCGTCATCAGGCGGTTTTTACTTTGAAATGTCTGGGAAATGTGAGTCACACAGCTGAGGAGTTGTGGTCAGCTCTGGAGAACCAATTTCATGAATGGTTGTCTCCACTGGACCTGAAACCAGGGAACGCCGTGTGCGACAATGCTGCAAACCTGGGTGCGGCCCTTCGCAGGGGCAATGTCACACACGTGCCTTGTATGGCTCACGTGTTGAACCTGGTTGTCCAGCAATTTTTAGCCCACTATCCCAGACTAGATGGCCTTCTGCAGAGGGCACGGTCGCTGTGCGCTCACTTCCGCCGTTCGCATCCCGCAGCTCAGCGGCTTACATCTCTACAGAAGTCGTTGGGCCTGCCACTTCACCGGCTAAAATGCGATGTGCCTACCCGGTGGAATTCAACTCTGCACATGTTGCAGCGACTGTGGCAGCACCGACAAGCCCTGGTGCAATACGTTCTGATGTATAGCCTGGGCCAACGAGATCCAGAGGTGGGGCAAATCATGCTGGAGGAGTGGTCTCAGATCAGGGACCTATGCACCCTTCTGCACAGTTTTGAAATGGCGACGAAGATGTTTAGTGCTGACGATGCCATTATCAGCATGACTATTCTGGTGATTTACATGCTGGAGCACATGTTAAACAGAATTCGGAGTCAGGTGGTGGCACAAGAGGAGGTGGATTAAGTAGAGGAGGAGGAGTTGTATGCGGAAGGGCTAACATCTGCAAGGTCCAGACGGTCGGCAGCACCAAGGCGGCAGGCATGTGAGGGTGGGGGAGATGGATTTACCAGGGCGCATGGTAGCAGCCAAACTAGTGAGGAAGGTGCAGGAGCCCAGGAAGAAGTGGAGGACGAACTGATGGAAGACTCATCAGATGAGGGAGACCTTGATCACATTTCTGTTGTGCGAGGTTGGGGGGAGAGGACAGAGGAAGGAAGCATGATTGTTACCTCGCCACCAACACAACAGGGACTTGGTGCTCCTGGATGCGCAACACACATGAGTGCCTTCTTGCTGCACTACCTGCAACATGACCCTCGAATTGTGAGAATTAGAAATAATCCTGACTACTGGGTTGCCACACTGTTGGATCCCCGGTACAAAAGTAAATTTGCCGAAATTATTCCTGCCATAGAAAGGGATGCACGCATGCAGGAGTATCAGCAGAGACTGTTGCAGAATCTTACATGTGCTTTTCCACAAAACACCAGTGGTGCACGTAGTGAATCTCACAGTTCCAACTTGCCAACCGTGGGACCGTCAAGTGTTCAGCACTCAAACCGTAACAGAACCACAGTATCTGCTGGTAACATCAATTTTGCGGAATCATTTCACCACTTTTTTAGCCCATCCTTTGCAAGGCCACAGGAGACAAGAAGTCTGACACATAGTCAACGCCTAGAGACGATGGTACAGGAGTATCTCCAAGTAAACATTGAAGCCATGACTGTGTCACTGGACCCTTGCTCTTTTTGGGCTTCCAATCTGGATAAATGGCCGGAGCTAGCCACTTACGCCTTGGAGATCTTGTCATGCCCCGCAGCCAGCGTTCTGTCTGAACGTGTGTTCAGCGCTGCTGGTGGTGTGCTGACAGATAAGCGCACGCGGCTCTCCACTGATAATGTAGACAGACTCAGGTTCATAAAGATGAACAAATCATGGATCCGAAATGACTTTTCTACCCCTGTGTCATCCTGGGGAGAGTAAAAGCTGATGATTGGTTAAAATCACCCTACCAACCGTTTTAAGCTTTCAAATTACTAATCATGTTTATCTGTTTCTTGACTGGAAAATAATTTGGGCTTTGTAGCAGTGTGCAGCACTGATTCTATTAGGCCATCTATAATAAGCTCCACCAGATTTAAAATTACTAATCATGTTTATCTGTATCTTGGCTGGAAAATAATTTGGGCTTTGTAGCAGTGTGCAGCACTGATCCTATTAGGCCATCTATACTAAGCTCCACCAGATTTAAAATTAATAATAATTTTTAGCTGCATCTAGCCCGGAAAATAATTTTGGGGCTTCGAGATGCGCAAGACACATAAGTGCCTTCTTGCTGCACTACCTGCAACATGACCGTCATATTGTCAGAATTCAAAGTAATCATGACTACTGGGTTGCCACACTCTTAGATCCCCCAAACTTTTCGATCAACCTTTTCATTTTAATAAAGACCAAAAAAATTGTCATTTTTGAAATTATAAGCATCAGCAGGTTATTAGAAACTGAAATCAAACAGTTTTCAACTCAAAACTTTATTCTAGGTGATGTTACATTTTCACATAGGACCCCTTGTTCGAAAGGAGCTTCTGAACTCTCTCGTCCATTGAATTTGTCAGGTTTTGGATGGTTTCTGCTTCAATTGTTTTGCTTGAGGACAGAATACCCTCCCAGAGCTGTTGCTTAGATGTGAACTGCCTCCCGCCATCATAGACACTCCTTTTGATGATGCTCCAGAGGTTCTGAATGGGGTAGAGGTCAAGGGAGCATGGGGGTCACACCATAAGTTTGTCCCCTTTTATGCCCATATCAGCCAGAGATGCAGATGTTTTATGTGCAGCATGAGATGGTGCATTATCATGCAAAAAAATGATCTTGCTGTGAAATACACGGTTCTTCTTCTTGAACCATGGCAGGAAGTGCTGTTTGAGAAAATCCACATACATTATGGAGTTCATCTTTAGCGCCTTCAGGGATCCTAAAGGGGCCGACAATCTCTCTCCCCATGATTCCAGCCCAAAACATTACTCCACCTCCTCCTTGTTGGCGCTGTAGCCGTGTTTGCGTGGGGTGTCCATCAACCAGCCATCCTCCACGCCATCCATCTGGACCATCGAGCACTACACGGCACTCATCCGTGAACAAAACAGTTTTGAAATCAGTCTTCTTGTAATGTTTAGCCCACTGGAGCCGTTTCTGCTTGCGTGAAGTGGATAGAGGAGGTCGACAGGATGGCGTATGCACAGCTGCAAACCTCTGAAGGACCCTGCATCTTGTTGTTCGGGGGACGTTGGAGGCACCAGCAGCTTCAAAAACTTGTCTGCTGCTATGACAAAGCTTTTTTGCCGCTGCTCTTTTAACCTGACGTAATTGCCTGTAGGAAAGAGTCCTCAATTTGCCCTTATCAGCACGCACACGTGTGTACTGTGATTCAGCTACATACTTCTTGATTGCCAAGACACTTCATCCTGATCATCGCACAATGTTGATTGTAATCATGCCTTGACCTAAACACTCCACAATTTGTTGCTTCTCAGCAGCCGACACATCCTTTTTCTTTCCCATTTTGGCAGAAAATGTAGGCTGCTTAATAATGTGAGACAGCCTTCTTAAGTAGTCTTGCCTTTCATTGGACACACCTGCCAAACTAATTAGCACAGGTGTCTGCAATTGCTTACAGTGATATAAAGAGCCCTGACACACATCACCATCAATGAGTTTAACTGACAAACAAACAAATTCTTCCCTTATCACTCCTAAACACTTTTTGCATAATAATTTGGAACACAGTGTACATGTGCTTTTCCACAAAACACCAGTGGTTCACGTAGTGAATCTTACAGTCCTAATTTGCCAACCGTGGTCTGTATGGAGTTGTTCAATAAAGGGCCCAAAATTAAGATAACATAGATGGGAGAGGTCTCTATGAATAGGAATTCCTAAGTATTTGATACCCTGTGAGGGCCAGGCAGAGGGAAAGTTGGACTGGATGGAATCCTATATGGATTTGGGGAGGGAGACATCGAGGGCCTCAGACTTCGCTGCATTGATTTTAAAATTTGACCATGTAACAAAGTGATCTATTTCAGCCATAACAGCATGGATGGATATATGTGATTGAGTGATATATACTAGGACATCATCAGCAAATAGAGAGCACTTGTACTCGGTGCCTCCCACCTCAATCCACCTAATATTGGGGTTATGGCGAATTGATGAGAGCAGGTGCTCCGTCACTAGGATGTATAAGAGAGGGGACAGAGGACATGCCTGCCTTGTTCCATTGGTGATTGTGAAAGGTGATGAAAATGTTCTGATGCACCCCCTGGGCCTTGGGACACCCGGAGCCGGACCCTTTTTGGTGGATGCTGGTGGTTGTAGTCTTCGTGGCGGCGACCCGGTTCCGTGGCTCAGGGTGGTCAAACCAGTGGCGGAACTATTTATGTGGTTTTGATGTTTAAATGTCCGACTACGCCACCCGTGGATTGCGGTCAGAGTGAACCGCCACTGCAGGGCAGACCGCTAAGGCTGGTGTTGTGGTGCAGCAGAGCGTAGCATAACTCCCCACAGGAGGAGTATAGCCTCAGGGCAGTGTATGCGGAGGATGGGGGTGATGGTGCAGGGCAGTAGCAGTAACGACACGGAGTCAGTGATGCAGTCCAGGGCCTTTACTCACAGTTCTTATTATCCAGACAACGTCTGCAGGTAACGGCTGCCCACGTCGTACTGTGCTTACCAGGTGAGGGGCTCAGACAACTCCCAGATAACTTTGGAGCGCTTCACAGGACCCCCTTTGTGTGTCCTTTGTCTGGCCTTTCTTACCAACCATTCTGTCCGGCTGCCTCGGGCCTCCTTTAGGTAAACTTGGCGCCAGTTTCCCTGACCCTATGTGGTGCCTTCCTAGCAGGTGTAGCGAGGGGCTGCGCCACATAAAATGTCACAGCCTCCGGTTTCTAGCTGAGGGTCGTTTCCTGCCTCCACTAGTTTCGGGGACCGGTCTCCCCCTTTGGCCTGACCCCTCCACGCAGGTGGATTCGGGCGTGCGGTGGCGACTCGCCCGTCCGCACGCCTGGGATCCCTTCATTCCTCGTTCCTGGAGCCTTCTCCGCTCCTCTTCCTTCCTTCTCCCTCTTCCATTCCTGGGCCTCTGTTACTAGGCCCGCCTCCGGAGCAGAGCTCATGCAGAGCCCCTGCTCCCTGCCACTTCTGCTCAGACTTCTCTGCACTGAACTAAGATGGTGCCCACCTTTTATACTCCCTTGTCAATGCACCCAGGAACTGCTTCCTCCCTGCTCCTGCACTACAGGGTTCAACTTCCTCAGTGTTCCCTCCCCCCACTCCAGCCAGGGACAGGGACTGTCGTGCCCATCTCAGAGACATATTGGTCGCCCTGCCCCACGGCAATGTGGTGTAATGCATGCAGGTGTCGGGTCCTGATCCACACTCCATCCTTACCTGAGGGTGAGATATCACACCTCTGGGTGAGGTGCAATACCTCTGTAGCAACCGAGCCCTCAGGGTGCTACAGTTCCATTCATCTTCAGCCTAGGTGACGTATTGTGATACAGGGCCGTGATTTTGGCTATAAAAGGGTCCCCTAGACCCCTACCCCAAGCATTTTAAGAGAATCATATATGGCGTGCCAGGAGACTCTATGGAATGCTTTCTCAGCATCCAACGAGAGTATCTAATTACAAATTTTTAACTGCATCTAGCCCAGGAAATACTTTGTGCCTAGTAGCAGTGTCTGCTAGTCAGCGGATTATCCCGGCTGTTAAGCAAGCTACACCACCTGTAGTTTGGACACTTAATTTTTTCAAAGGAAATGCTTCGGGACCACGGGATACTCAGTGAAGAGCATCAGGAGGCACCCCAAGGCATAGGGGCTGGGACTGGCAGTAGGATGCCTTGCGGTGGACAGCCGAGCTCGATCCTTATAAAAGCTTTTTAACTGCAGCAGCTTTAGTGGACGCTACTGGAGCTGGAATTACGCGGCTGCTGGCATGAGACTTGCCCTCCAATAGATCCATGTAAATGGATTTAAAGTGTATTCATTCAAATTAGAGAGACAATTTAAATTAAAAAGCTTAGAGCTGCCTCCACCACAGGGGGGCTCGCTCGACCCACCAGCGGACAGGCACCAGTATTGGGAGAGGGGGACTGGCCGTCAGGGTTCACCGCGGCTCTGGCACAAACCTGGCGACACGGAGGTGGCACTGGCAGGAGCGGACTGAACGTGTCGGCTTCTCACTTTTTGGATTTTAGAAGGGCATGACATGCCTATATCTGTGTCTCCCCCTCCTTTTACTCCTCCACCTCTTTTATTTTCGCATGACTATATGTACTTGTCACTTTTCCATGTGTTAGTTGTGTCTTCTGAGCAGTTTGTCAGCTTTTGGACACCTTTGAAGGTGTTTTCTATGTGTTTCTATGTGTTTTTGTTTGCCTGCCATTGGTTTTAACGGTGTTCGAAGGTGTTCGACGAACAGTTCGACGAACAGTTCGGCGAACACACGGGTGTTCGACGAACTGAACCGAACTCGAACACTACGGGGGTGGCTCAACACTAGTTATTACTGGAGCCTGTTGCTCAAAGAGACATTTGCATTGCACTGGCTGTGGCTCATTAAATTTTACTGATCTACAGTTTATGAGGACTCTTGTCAAATGTGTCTGGTCTGAAATTGAATCTATCCTGTGCCTGAGAGAAGCTGCAGCCTATGGTCGCCTAGAATAATTCCCCCAGGATTCCAGTGAATTCAAGTAACAGGTCTCGTCCCTATCTGAACTTCGGCGGCGTACGTGTAACAAATATATAATGACAAAAAACATATTACATATGGTAGTACAGCAAATCCTAACTTGGATTTAAAATGTCAGCCACACACTACCCTGTGACCCAGCCATGTCAGCAGCAAATTAGTGCAATAACTTATTTTTAGGACACAGCTGAAGCCTTACACATAAGCTGAAATGCAAATTTACCTAGATTTGACATTTGCATGGTAATGTAGGTAAGCAGGTGATATTTATTGATATTTATAAGATATGTCAATAACAAAAAATACAACTTTTCTTGTCAATTCAGAATGTAACAGTGAGGTTCTTGTGACAACACATTACATTTTGTGTCTCAATTGTAACACTCTCACATAATCTCAGCCTTACCTTAGTATACTATGAAATAGAATCTTATCTCGCTTATTGGAGTAAGTTATCCTAGATAAAAAAAAAAAAGCCCCACGCATTTTTTTTTTTAATTATTTCATGAAATAATTAAAAAATAATTGACGTGGGGCTTCGCCCTATTTTTGTTTCCAGCCAGGTACAGCAGGCAGGAACGGACTGCCTCCAACCACCAGCTGCCTATTTGTACCTGGCCGGACACAACAATATAGAGAAGCCCTTTTTTTAAAATTATTTCATAAATTTCATGAAATAATTTAAAAAAAAATACGTGGGGCTTCGCCCTATTTTTGTATCCAGCCAGGTACAACTAGGCAGCTGGGGGCTGGAATCCGCAGCGCAGGGAAGCCCAAGCTTTCTGCCCCCCCCCCCCCGCTGCAAATTGCAGTCCGCAGCCACCCCAGAAAATGGCGCGTTCATAGAAGCGCCATCTTCTGGTGCTGTACCCAACTCATCCAGGGCCCTGGTGCGGTGGCTCACTGGGTAATAAAGGGGTTAGGGCCAGCTTGGTATTATCAGCTGGCCCTAAGCCCGAAATTCATGGGGTCACGCCAATATTAGACATGACCGCCATGAATTTCTAGTAAAGTATTTAAAAAAAACACAACACCCAGAATAAAGTCCTTTAATTGAAATAAACACACAATTTTTTTAATGTTCTAATTTAAACCATACTTACCATCACGCCCATTCCAGCTGAAGCCAATGTCTTCTGTAATAAAAGTAAAATAATAAAGCAACCTCATCCTTACCTTTCCATGGTTCCCAGAATGGCTCCAGCTCTGCTACATTCACATGACAGGCTGGATCGCAGCCGAAAGCTGCCATCCAGCTTGCCATGCCGCAGACACTGAGAAGCGCAGGCATGCTTGCGCTCCTCAGTGTCTGGCTGTGACGGCATCCAGATGAGCCGAGATCATGTCCAATGAACTCAGCTCACCTCATGCACATCACTGACAGCGTGGGAAAATTCTCCTGCGCTTGCACTTGCCGTGAGCGCAGAAGAATTCTCTCACGCTCACCGCATGCGCAGGAGAATTCTCCCACGCTGTCAGTGATGTGCATGAGGCGAGCTGAGTTCATTGGACATGATCTTGGCTCATCTGGATGCCATCACAGCCAGACACTGAGGAGCGCCAGCATGCCTGCGCTTCTCAGTGTCTGCGGCATGGCAAGCTGGATGGCAGCTTTTGGCTGCGATCCAGCCTGCCATGTTAATGTAGAAGAGCTAAAGCCATCCTTGGAACCATGGAAAGGTAAGGATGATGTTGGTTTATTATTTTATTTTTATTGCAGGAGATCGTTGGCTTCAGCTGGAATGGGCGTGATGGTAAGTATGGTTTAATTTAGAACAATAAAGAATTGTGTGTTTATTTCAATGAAAGGACTTTATTCTGGGTGTTGTGTTTTTTTTTTTACTTTGACTATGGGGTTAGTAATGGGGGTGTCTTATAGATGCCTCTCCATTACTAACCTGGGCTTGATGTCAGCTGGCATTATAAGCTGACATCAACCTCAGCCCTATTACCCCACTGCCACCACTACAGGGCAGAGGGAAGAGCGAGGCTAAGTGCCAGAATTGGCGCATCCTGTGGATGCGCCATTTCTGGGGCGGCTGACGGCTGGTGTTTCTAGCCTGGGAGGGGGCCAATATTCATGGCACACTTCCTGGGCTATTAATATCAGCCCCCAGCTGTCTGCCTAGCCTTTGCTAGCTATTAAAATACGGGGGACCCCACGTCATTTTTTGGGGGATCCCCCATTTTAATAGCTAGTAAAGGCTAGGTATTCAGCTGGGGACTGATATTAGTAGCCTGGGAAGCTCCGTGGGTATTACCCCCTTCCCAGGCTTCAAACATCTGCCCCAGCCATCTGCTTAACCTCCGCTAGAGACTTAAATTACGGGGAACCCCTCACCAATTTTTTTTTTAATAAATCCTTTATTTTAACACTAAATGACAAGTACAGTAATTCTACACTATCACTGTACTTATTATATATGTGACTGACATGTTTCTATCAATGTAATCTATGTGTGATGCTCTATTCTTTCTGTTCTAAATTGTCGGGTACGGATGCTGAATTGCCGGCCGGCATTTTTAAAGAGACGGTGCATGTAAACACTATTATTTTTTTAAATAAATCCTTTAACACTAAATGACAAGTACAGTAACCAACACTGTCTCTGTACTTCTTATATATGTGACTGACATGTTTCTATCTATCTAATCTATGTGTGAAACTCTATTCTTTCTCTTCTAAATTGTCGGGTACCGATGCTGAATTGCCGGCCGGCTTTTTTAAAGAGAGTGTCTTCTGAGCAGTTTGTCAGCTTTTGGACACCTTTGAAGGTGTTTTCTATGTGTTTTTATTTGCCTGCCATTGGTTTTAACGGTGTTCGACGTTGTTCGACAGTGTTCTAAGGTGTTCGACGAACAGTTCCACAAACATCCCGGTGTTCGACGAACCGAACCGAACCCGAACACTACGGTGGTGGCTCAACACTAATAGATAGATAGATAGATAGATAGATAGATAGATAGATAGATAGGTAATAGATATATGGATAGATAGAGATATGGATAGATAATAGATATATGGATAGCTAGTTATATAGATAATACATAGATAATAAATAGATATAAAGATATATATAAATATGTGATATATATAATCCGTGCTTTGGATGTGTACCTTACTGTTCATGTAATTTACTAATAAATAAGTACATTTCTGGAAAAAAAAAGTTCAACTCATTGCAATCGTGGGAAAATACTCACTGCGCATGGGCAGACCTCATTTGCCGGGAATACACTGAGTCAATGTATTGCCGGCAAATGAACAGAGCGGTCACATACAATGTGGCCGCTCTGTTCATGGAATCTTCATGAGACACCCCTTATTTGGACTGCGTTGGAAAGGTAAGGATGAGGTTAGTTTATTTTTTTACTTTTATTACAATTGATCGTGCGCTTTGGGGATTAGGTGTAAGGTGAGTATATGGTGTTTTTTTTTTTTTTGCAAGGGCGGCAAACATCGGGGACAAGGTGTAGGTGAGTATAATGTGTTTTATTTTTATTTTAATATTTTTTTTAATCTTTTTTTTTTAACATTCAGCACAGCACAGGCGCCGGCGGATGGGAGACTACTGCTCCCATCCAGCGGTGCCTGTGCTCGCTGCTTCCAATGGCAGGAGGTGCCGGCTGATGGTGGTAGTAGTGGTAGCAGTACCATCAGCTGGCGTCTATGACCCGCGGTAAGCTTTTTACCGCGGGTCACTGTCACAGCTGTGGCATCATGCATCATGGATGTAATGCAATTACTGCCGATCAGAGCCTGTGTTTCCTGTGCTGTCATGCAAATGACAGCGTGAGAAACCACATGAATTCGGGTCCCCCATTCAAATGAATGGGGTCCGTGTTCACGTTCGGGGTTTGTGTACTGTTCTGGTACCCGAACCCGAACCTTTAAAAAACTGTTCGGCGTTCGGCTATATTAGCCAAACCTGAACAGTGACGGGTTCACCCAACACTACCTGAGACTGCTGTGGGCTGGGCAAGATTTCCCTGATACAGTGGTAGATTGTGAGGTGCCAACCTAGTGAGGAAGATTTTAGAGAATGAATACTGCAGCCAGTATACAGAAAAGCGTAAAGAATGATTATGCTAAAATGGCTTCATAAGATTGTGGGATCGTAATTAAGAAGAAATCTAAAATACTGCCACAATTAACCAATGTCGTCTATGAATACCATGCAGTCGGATGCCATTTATTTGTTATGTCTTTCAAACTTCAGCTACCTAAGTAAAATACTTTTTGTTGATAACTATAATGCTTCCTTGTATAATTCTCCTGCTTCCTTGTTCATCTCCTTCACCACACTGCATTGCAAGCCCCTGTTGCCATCCTCCAAGCGAGCAGTATCGATAGTGTGAGAGAAGATATTGTCATCTCGTCATCTTTGTCACTGGTGTCTAGGGTTTCTAATCACATTTGGCCAAAGGAAAGTCTCTCCTATAGACTGGGGAAAATTCTTTGTAGTACCTGTTGCATGAGATGGGGTAGGATGCTGTCCAGACCATTCTCTCCTCTGAAGCCTTCCATTGATTTCTCTGGAATAAGACATCAAATCACAGATCTGATCAAGGCATCATGTTATTCGGCTTCCTGTGACCTGCATGCCCATATAAATGGCTTATAAGGGTTGATCCTACTGACAGGTTCCCTTTAAAGGTATAGGTGGCACACTTTGTATTGCCAAGAGGCTCAGTGCATTGTTCCGCCCACTGGTGTTGCATGCCCAGTCTCCCTCACTGGGGATTAACAGCACTGGTTTGACTTGAATGAGCACTGTCTGCCAAAAAGACTCAGGAGTTAGGAGAGACAGTAGGGAGTGGTAGTTCACTGAGTCTCTTGGCTACACCATGGTTGCACCAAGAATTCTGATTAACATGCTTGTTAAATTTCAGTTTCGGCAGAATGGAGGCAGCAAATATGTGACATACAGAAGTAGTGCGGTTGCTTTAAAATCATTCAGCAGCTATCAGAAGTAACACAAGCACAGGAGACAGGAAGTGTTGTACTCCAGAAGCATCCAGCAACTAGAGGGGTTAACACAGTCACAGGAGACAGGGAGTGTTTTAGTAGAGCCCCAGGGGGATTGTGGGGAAGTTGATTACTGTCTGGCTGGAGCCGAAGAGAAAGGTGACTTATGATCTGTATCTCACAGAAGGCAATAGAACAGAATTCAGGACAGGAGGGAAGCTAAACAAAGGTCAGTTAGACTCCCTGAGCTAACAGTGATGAGTATTGTCGGCCAGGAAGATAAGGACTGGAAGGAATCCTGTCATAGGGATCATCTCCCTCATCAAATCCTCCCCCCCTCCATCTCCATGCAGGATAAAGAATGCTGTGTACAATTGAGTCCTTGTGAAGGAAAAGCCTGCGGTTGTGTATGCATTAAAACTGTGCTGTACTGTGCCATAGGATAATAGACTGCGGACTGGTGTGCTGCAAAGCAAAGGAGATTGTACTGTTATTACTGGAGCCTGTTTCTCAAAGAGACATTTGCATTGCACTGGCTGTGGCCCATTAAATGTTACTGTTCTAAAGTTTATGAGGACTCTTGTCAAATGTGTCTGGTCTGCAATTGAATCTATCCTGTGCCTGAGAGAAGCTGCAGCCTATGGTCGCCTAGAATAATTCCCCCAGGATTCCAGTGAATTCAAGTAACAGGTCTCGTCCCTATCTGAACTTCGGCGGCGTACGTGTAACAAATATATAATGACAAAAAACATATTACATATGGTAGTACAGCAAATCCTAACTTGGATTTAAAATGTCAGCCACACACTACCCTGTGACCCAGCCATGTCAGCAGCAAATTAGTGCAATAACTTATTTTTAGAACACAGCTGAAGCCTTACACATAAGCTGAAATGCAAATTTACCTAGATTTGACATTTGCATGGTAATGTAGGTAAGCAGGTGATATTTATTGATATTTATAAGATATTTATCGGTAACCCATGTCAATAACAAAAAATACAACTTTTCTTGTCAATTCAGAATGTAACAGTGAGGTTCTTGTGACAACACATTACATTTTGTGTCTCAATTGTAACCCTCACACATAATCTCAGCCTTACCTTAGTATACTATGAAATAGAATCTTATCTCGCTTATTGGAGTAAGTTATCCTAGATTTAATTGGATGAAAATGATTTGCTTGATTCAGTGCACAAGCAAAAATTTCAATGAAAAATTTCCTTGCACCAGAAATGAAATCCTTTTCTTCTGATCCTACAGTTTTAGAAGGCAAATAGCAGCAGCACCCTAGTCCTATGATTAGGTGTTTGATCACAGTAATGTCTCATGCTAACACTAGATGTCAGCATAGTACCACTATATAGTTTTTTTTATCTGGCCCAACACAGAGTAGAATTCATTTCAAATAAATGGAAATCCCACAGAAGAAACAGTAAGGGAATCCTTACAGTTTTTGAGGAACAGAAAGTAGATTCTTTTATAAAAGGGCAAAACTCTTTACAACTTTGATAAAAAGCTATGTGCACTTTTGCAACCATTTTACTAATGATCAAATGCATCTAAAAAAATTCAAGAACCATTGCATATGACCTTGAAAAAAAATTATATCCTTTTTTTCAAGAAATATCCAGTACAGACAAACGGCAGATGTGTTTCTATGTTTGCAAACTACGAACAAACTCTTTGTGTAACTATGGAGACACAAAAAAGTGTGTGGTATAGAAAACAGGATATTTATAAGAAAACTAATTGCAAGTATGTTTAGACTTTTTTTCCATTTACACTGTAAAATATATTGAAATATCTGTGGCCGTTTTCTTCATATAACATCTATTAATTTGAATGATTTGATTGAGAATGTATTTGAAAAGTTTTGAAAACATTAAAGGGATTATAAACATGTTTACCTGGCCATTGGAGAGGATATCAATGTGTGAAATGTGGTCCAAGCCAGGATCAGGAGAACAGAGGGGCAGACAGTATCAATCACAGTGACATCTACAAGCGAGATGACCGGCCAACCTTCTCTGAAGGTTGGCAGGCCGTCACTAACAAATGGCCCTGTTTTCCACATGGTCCCACAGTGGTTGGCAAATGCATTACAAGGGGAGTTCCAGCTCCTTAGGATTTTTTTAAGTCTGTCCAACCACTGTGGAGAAAATTAGGGGAATTCAGGTTAGCCGTACCTCTTACAGCATACCATCCAACCATCTCCGATCAATAAGGATTGTCCCAAAATTATTCAACTGCATATCTCTCCTTAGGACACAGATAACATTGAACACAATGGTGGAGATGAAAATCGTCAAATCTCTAATTCACATTTCAGTCGATGTAGACACTGAAGGTCTTGCCAGACCTTTGGGTTACGTGACATTGTTATGTCAGATGACTAGGCAGCAGGACATAGGCAAGGTGTGTGTGTGTGTGTGTGTGTTTTGATATAGCAAAACTGTGTGTGTTGTGGCAGAGCTGAGTGTGTGTGTTTGGAATAGCAGAATTATGCGAGGGGGAAAGTATTGTGAAGTTATCACACTGTGTGTGGGGGAATGTCCTGTAGGAAAACGAGGTGTCTGTGTCCAGCTTTATCCAAATAAATTAAATTTTGCACTTTACTTCAAACATTTAAAATCCATAGAAGAGTAGTGAGTCGATACGAATCATTAATAAGTTTCAAACGCTATATGCATTCTTAATTATGATTAATTTTAACATATCTGAATCAAGCTGCAGAAACCCTCTTCCTTTTTTCAGTCACCACCTTACAACAGCTTGGGCTCCAGGCTCTCTAAAAATCCTAAGTTGGAAACATAGGTGAGCGGATGATTTCATTTTTCGTCTTTAAAATACTCTGTGGGAGCATCACACTGTGGAGCTGTAGGTCATCATACTGTGTTGGGGATTTCACAGGGGCACCATACTGTGAGGGGGGTGGGGCTTTGGGGACATCATTTTATGTTTAGGGGGCTTTAGTGTCATTCTTTGGGAGGACATCATACTGTGTGGGGGACTGTTGAGGAATTATTCTGTATTTGGGGGGCTGTGGGAGCATTATACTGTGTTTGGGAAGGAGCGCTGTGGCAGCATCATACTGTGTGAGGGGCAAAGGGATCCTCATATGGTGTAAACGATGTTGAGGGCCATCATACTGTGTGTGGAGGCATGTGTCGTGCTAGCGTCATATTGTGTGGTGATTTCTGGGGTTAATACTGTGTGTAGGGGAGTGTATTGTGGGGGCATCATACTGTACAGTATATGGACACTATGGAGACATCATATAGTGTGTGATAGGCACTATGGGGGCCATGAAAGTGGTACCATTCTGTATGGAAACACTACTTGTTTTCATTAGGAGAATATATTTGTGAGGGCACATATAGCAAAATGTTAGGGTACTGGCTTACTTTAAAACAAAAATTGCTGTAGCGATCTACACTCACCACAGTGTGTCCCTCTTTTTTATCTTTCAATGTTGGGAGATATGCCTTATCCAGCTTATAATACATGACCACTTACTAGCTATGCCTCCTAGATCTGTGAATTGGGAAGTTGCAGTCAAATTGTACTTTCAGCTCTTCAGGAGGAGGGCAGGAGAATAGTGCGGGACCAGAGGAAGGGGCAGAACAAGACAAATGGAGAGAGTAAGAACGCAAGCATGAGTGTGGAGAAAGCAATTGGGCAGGGAGAAAGGTGGATAGAATGAAAAAAGTAGTGAGAAGGAAAAAGAGATCTGGAGGTGCAGAAGAGGAGGTGAGGAAAATTGGTATTGGAGACAGGTTGCATGATGATGAGCAATATTATACACACTGTTAAATGTCTGGAATTGTTTATTAGGTGGATAATATTTTTCTTACTTGCACTGTATATTAGGTGGGTATAACTCTTGTGAATGGCATAGTATGGCCGGGTGAAGTGAAGAGTGTAATTAAGTGACAGGAAGCAGGTAAGTGTAACACAATACCATAGTCTGTGATAACTGTGCAATTGGTTTATTTGTTTGGGACTATGGCCCCGATTCATCATTGAATTTGCTCCTTCTCTTGTCTAGTATTGTGTGCTTTGCACCTTTTTTTATGTTTGCACCCAATTCATTATTCTATTTGTGCCTTTTTTTAAGTCTATGTTACATTTGCTCACCTGTTTTTTTGCTTTCCTCCTTCTGAGCAGAATCTAGCAATTCCAGATGGTTTAGTCTGATTCATAAGTTTAGACTTTTAAATTTGGTGCATATTCACTCCAGTCCTCCACTGTGTATTTTTTTGAGTGTTCATATTTTTTTGTGACTTTTGGCTCCAAATGTCATAAAAACAGTTCGAGCCAAGAAGGAAGTCCATTTTTGATTTTGTGTCAAATTCATGAATTGCATGCACCATTTTTATGAATTTGGGGTCAAAAACAGGTAACTAATACCACAACACAAAAAATTAAAGTGAATTAAAAAAATGCAAATGATTAATCGGAGCCATTGTGTGTGCTAATTAAAGTTTCTGGTTAAAGGGAAATAAAAAAGAAAAAAGTTTCTCAGGGTTCTGTGTTAATAAGTTATTATAGCACCTTTTGCTTGAAATCTTATTACACTTCACGTTTTAGCGACTACAACCAAAGCTTGCCAAGTAGAGCGAGAACTGTAATTAAGTGCTATGAAGCAGATAAGTGAGTAGTTTTACACAGTAACATAGGAAGCGAAGGAGTAAAATTTTAGTTATTTTCTTTTGAATTTACTTTCTTTTTTTTTTTTTTTATATTTCTGTACTGTTCTTGCCCAATTAAGCATAAGCTCCAAAGACAAGTGTATATCTTGTTAGATTTATGCATGTCATAAACAGTCGTTCGAGGGAGAATACATCCGCTCTATACGTTATGCAAGGATGTTGTATATTGAAAGCCTAGGCAATGAAACTAAATATGTAGCTTGATATGATAACCCCCCCAAAAAGGAAGCAGATACAGATAAATAAAAAAATCTCAACATACAAGTGACGTGCCCAGGGGATGGGGACAACTCGGTACCCGGGCCTTTGCCTGGTTTGGGGCTGTCACGGTGGTCGGCTCCCGGGCCCGTACTCTGGGGTCACTCTTGAAAAAGGGGATTGGAACTTGGATAGAAATAAAAAAATAAAGTAAATTGTTTGTGACGCCACCTGTGGTACCTGGTAAGGATTACCAGCGCTGCTGCAGACCTCCGGGGGGTGATGGAATGGCAGCTGGGATGTTTCTGCTCCCCACAGGCGGAGCGGGCCCCCGGGGCAGGGTGGTGTGAAGGGATGCAGGAGAGAGGGGACCCAGCCGGGTCAGAGGAAAAACAGACACAAACACCGGGGCTAGTTTCAGTACCTTTACTGCAGATGGTAGGCAGGTATGGTCCGGGGCACTTGTAGGTGGTGTGCACTTCTGGACTTGCTCCTCAGTGAGCGGGTGTAAGGCCTCCTTTCTGTATCTTCCTGTCCCTCTCCCTGGAGCTTCTGACCTGCCTGAAACAGGGTCTAGCTCCCTTGATGTTTCTCTCACCCGTCTTGCTTGGTGGCGAGGGCTTTCCCCTGGTTACCACTATCCCTGGACGCCGGGGCCTTCGTGGTACCTAGTCCTCTAAATGTGTGGTATACACAGATGGACCGAGGGATATGAAATCCTCCTCAGTATGCCGGATTCCCTACTGGGCATGGAGGTCCCAATAGGCTCGGGTCCGGTGCCCGGCTCGCATCAGGGGACGAACTCTCTGTGGTTCCTCTGTCCCTCATGGCTCTTCTCCTCTCCTTGTCTTCTGGCCCACTCTAGGCTCTCCACTGGCCAGACTAGCCCGCAGCTTGGGCCTAGCCTGGCTTTCAGCCACACAGACTTCTGCTTGTCTCGTGCTGTAGCATCGTGTCACACACTCACTGCTTCCCACTGACTGACTTCCTGAACTCCACCCCCCAGTATATATATACCTGACAGGGCTCCATCTAGTGGACTTGGGTGGAGGTGTCTGCATGTATTGAGGCCACTGGGGAAAATCCGTTTGTGCAACACCCAGGAGTTCTGTGACAGCCTGCAGCCGCAGGGCGTCACACAAGTATGTGAAAAGTACTCATCTGGACAACCTGGAGTGAGTGAGAACAGAAACCTGGGGTACTTTTCACATATGTTGAGATTTTTTACTTAACTCTATTGATTCCTGCATATCTTGTGTATACCTGCATTCCAGTATGCTTTATGTTATCTGTCCACAGCTGTTTAATAGCTGCGTGCAATAGCTGCTTGTTCAGATGAGCACTTTCATTTAAGATTGTATTTGGCATGCATGTATTTTTTGATACTCTTTATTATCTCCCTTAGCTGCTTACTAATATTTGTTTTGCCAGCCTGGTATTCTACATATTACTGCAGCCATCATCTCACATCATTTAGTTTCCATCTTTACAATTGTTGTAGACTCTGTCATATTTATTTTATATTATTACATTGATTACTTTTTACCCTTTGTGGGATTTTGCACTTTACACCTTGCTATATATATTCCAACTCATGGGTTGATGATTCACACATATTTGGAATCTTACTAATTCTTCTAAGATTGTGCATATTACCTGAATTGGTGGGGATCTGTGGCACTTTTCTCCCTATTTTTTAATTTTTCATGTTGGATTTATTTACTAATAAAGTATACAAACATTTGTTTAGCTGTATTTGCTTCCTTTTTTGGGTTATCATATTAGAGGCTGGGGTCCTGGCTTCAAATCCCACCAAGGACAACATCTGCAAGGAGTTTGTATGTTCTCTCTGTGTTTGTGTGGGTTTCCTGCGGGTTCTCCGGTTTCCTCCCACACTACAAAGACATAATGATAGGGAATTTAGATTGTGAGCCCCAATGGACACAGTGATGACCATGTCTGTAAAGCGCTGTGGAATTAATGGCGCTATATAAGTGAGTAAAATAAATAAAATAAATAAATAGAGTGGAAGTGCTATTTGACTATGACCACCCCCTTTTTGACATTTAAATGTGCAGCTTGCAGCTCTCAGGAGCATTGAAAACCTGGAGAGGAGTTTAGCTCTCACTGAGCATGCTCTGCATGGGGATAGTGATATGAAGATTGGTGGAGGTTGACAAGATCAGGATACAAAGTTAGGCCACGTGCACACGTTGAGTATTTGGACAATATTTTACATCAGTATTTGTAAGCCAAAACCAGGAGTGGGTGATAAATACAGAAGTGGTGACGTGTTTCTATTATACTTTTCCTCTAACTGCTCCACTCCTGATTTTGGCTTACAAATACTGAGGTAAAAAAATCACCAAACACTCAATGGGTGCACATGGCCGTTGGCTGCGTGTCCACAATGAGTTTTTGATGTATTTTCCCTGCGTCAAAAGCGTAGCATCTTACAGTTCCAGAAAAGTGGATAGGATTTATAAAAATCTCTTGTCCACTGTGCTTTTTTTAACTGAGTTTAAACTGACCTTCGGTGCGTTTTTCACATCCATCCGCAACATGTCAATTTCTCTTGTGGGTATTTTAAGTTTTATTTGCATATTTTCCCCATAGAATTGCATTAAATTCGGAAAATCTGCAGGTAAAAAAATACATGTGTTTTCAATGCATTTCTGCAGTGGAAACGTATCAAAATGCCTGTAATTCGCACATGACTATACCAATAAAATTTTGTCAACGCGAAATACCTGGAATTATCAAAAACAAAGCAGCTTTATTTAAAACATGGCATACTAAAAAGAGACAAAAAGCGTAGTGTTAGAAGCATATTTTAAAAAATGCACTCAACAGCGCAATGAAAAGAAACACAAGTAACCTAATTTACTTAATAGCTGCAGAAATGCTGCAGGAGATCTACAACATCCAAAAACTCACCAAATACTCATCATGGGAACGAAGCTCTAAGGAGCCTAGTTCTCAGCTGGCACATCCCAGAAAATATGTCTGATTGTTGTTACTAGGAATGCAAGTACAGGACTCGCATCACTACAGCAGGATGTGGGTCCTAACAACTAAGAGAATGTCTAGAAGAATGACTGCTGTAGGAAGGAGGGAAACAGAAATGCAGCAAAGACAGGATGGATGTTGGCCATGGGGAATATATAATGAGGTGGACAGATAGGGTTATCAGTCACCGTGTCCATGAATGTCGAACAGTGTGTTGGCTACTGGTGCTCGACATATTGTCGTTCAGAAAGATAGATTGCTGGGTGGAGCTGGTGAAAACCCAGCTGTCATCTTACATATTGGTACAAATGACAAAATCAAATGGAGATGGAAGGTCCATAGAAATGACTTCAGGGAATTAAGAGAGAAGCTGAAGGCCAGGACATCCAATATGGTGTTTTCAGAAAAACTGTTAGTGCCATAAACATCAATAGAATGGAAGTGGGAACCTCGGGAGATAAATGAGTGCTTAAAAACTGGTGCAGGAAGGGAGGATTTAAAAAAAAAATTGCATCTGTATGGAAGGAGAGTGGATATACAAAAAAAGGTGACAGAGCAGATAGAGAGTGAGGTATAGTAGAAGTTAAAGAAGAGCTCCCATCAAAGTTTTTATCCTCTTAATATATTGCAATCATCATATTATATAACACTGTGTACATACAATTGCTCATTTTGCCTTTCTACCAAGCTAATTATTCTCTTTTCTCTGCTGTACGTAGTAACAGGAAGGCTCTTGTCCCAGCAGTTATAATTCCCCTCTTCAACTCCTGACTCAGCTGCTCCCTTCTCCCTCTGCCAGAGACTTTTGCAGTGATTTATGACAGGAAAATTGACCTCCTGTTTCTACATAGAGCTTAGAAGTATTCAGCTAGTTGGTTTTTAATCTTGTGATGTCATAGACCTAATGGAAAACAGAAGAATTATTTGGGTAGAAAGGCAAAAAGGCAAAATGAGCAATTGTAACTCCACAATGCTATATAATATGATGATTGCGATATATTAGGAGGATAACAATTTTTATGGTAGTGCTTCTTTAATCAGTATTTAGAAGGGTTTGGACTAGCAAGGAAAATATGGAAGTAACTAGGAATAATACATTTGCTAATTGTATTAATTTTTTTCTGGTAAATGCGTGTTGATGTAGAAAAGTTGTGTTCTATCTCTTTCTACAATAAAGCATGTTGGACTTCCAATGGTGTCCTTGTCGTGTAAAAAAGTTTATGGTTAAAAAATAAAAGTGATACAAACACAATGAAACAGCAATACATAAACATTGAATTGAATACATGAATTCCACTATTGTTACACATATAAAAACATAAGGTTGATCAGTGTGAGTCCATCTGACAGAGGATGTGTAAGAGGGTGAGCAGTGCTCAAGAAGATGCCATTGCCAGAGAGAGTTGCATTTTATGGAAGTGTTTTATGGTTACTAGTGATGAGCGAGAACTAAAATGCTCGAGTGCTTGTTGCTCGGGTCAAGCAAATCGTAATGCTCGGGTGCTTGATCCGAATGTAAGTCAAAGGGAAACTCAAGCATTTTTCTAGCGGCTCACCCCGGAGGTCTGCAGGGGGCCTAAAAATTGCCCAAATCGATGGGAACGTTGCTGAAATAACATGGGAACAGCATGGGGAAGACCCCTGGAATCATCTCTGACTCCCTGGTCACTGCTGTGAACAATGTTATCAGAGTGTTACGCCACTTACACCACTCAGAATAAGACATACAAAAATGAAACCAAAATGAATTTTCCTGGAAAAAATGTTAAGCAACATTCTTTCCAGAGTAATGACTTGCATATAAGGCAAAATAAATACCCCCCCCCCAAAAAATAAATGCTCCTCCATACCTTAGGCTATGTTCACAAGTAGAGTTTTTGATGCGTTTTTGCACTTTTGCATTACCGATAAATGTCATTTTAACATTTTACTACCTTATCTGCCCATGTGGTATGTTAGACACGATCCTGTTTCATTTATAAAGAAGGGACTCTGAAAGTCACAAAGCCTATTTTTATAAGGCCATCAGGCGGCCCTTTGCTATTGGTAGAGGGTCAGCAATTGGCCCTCAGTATTGTTAGAGGGCCATCAGCTGAATATGCTTTGTTGTTCCCATTATGAAAAACCCCAATACACATTTGAAGAGACATAGAGGAGGGCCTCATTTTAAAAAAATGTTCCCATTATTAAGGAGCGGGTTTCCTATACTGTTATTGCGTATGCAGTGACTCTAAGGCCTGCCCAAAAATACACCTTTGAAGAGACATAGAGGAGTGCCTCAGTTAAAAAAAATGTTCCCATTGTTAAGGAACGGGTCTCCTATACTGTTATTGCATATGAAGTTACTGCAGGCCTGCCCAAAATTTGGAAAAACCCTAATACACCTTTGAAGAGAAATAAAGGAAGGCCTCAGTAAAAAAAATGTTCCTATTAGTAAGGAGCGGGTCTCCTATACTGTTATTGCATATGCAGCGACTTCAAGGCCTGCTCAAAATTTAGAAAAACCTCAATACGCCTTTGAAGAGACATAGAGGAGGGTACCAGTTAAAAAAAATGTTCCCTTTATTAAGGAGCGGGTCTCCTATAGTGGTAACACCAATGCAGTGACTGCAAGGGCTAACAAAAATTTGGACGCACTTCAATACCCCTTTGAAGAGACGTAGAGGAGGTCTTCATTAAAAAAATTGTTACCATTGTTAAGGAATGAGTCTCCTATACTGGTAATTCTGGTAATGCTCATGCACTAAGTGCATGGGCTGAAAAACGTTTACCCCTGGGGGGTATGCATGAACATGCAGTGTAACATACAAAATGTTAGAGGTAGGCCTCTAAAAAAATTTCCTACGGGCATCATAAATACCCTTAAAGAAAATTATGTGGGTGTTGCATCATGGCTACCCTGGTGATATGGTGGTGGAGGATGAGGAGAAGGAGAACGACAACAGAAAATAGACAAAATCAGAAGAATATACCCATGTCTGGGTGTGAAGAGGTGCATGGGAATAGACCCTCCAAATAAAAGCTACTGGATTTGACGTTTGTTTCTGCTGCTATCATCCGGTGGTGTTGAGAAGTCTGGCCCAATCCAGTCCTTGTTCATTTTCATAAGAGTCAGCCTGTCAGCATTTTCAGTTGACAGCCGGATGCGCCTAACTGTTATAATGCCCCCGGCGGCAATAAAAACCCGCTCTGACAAAACGCTAGCGGCAGGGCAGGCCACATCCTCCAAGGTGTAGAAAGCCAGGTCTTGCTACATGTGCAACTTGCATACCCAATAATTATAAGGCACAGAGGAATCATGGAGAATGTTTGTACTGTCGGCAAGTTACTCCTTCAGCATCTTCCAAAACTTTTCCCTCCTTGTCAGAGTACCCCGCGCATTGGGCCTGTGCATTTGGAGGGTCTGAGAAAACTGTCCCACACCTTTAACAGTGTTCCCCTGCCCTTGCTGCATCATATTTGTGTCTCCTTCACCTGTACTCCTTGGTTGTCCAAAGAACTGTGATCTCTGCCACCAGCGTTTTCAGGTGAAATTTTTTTTAATAATTCCGCAACAAGGGCCTTCTGGTACTGCAACATTTTACTAGTCCTCTTTTCTGCGGGAAGGAGAGATAGAAAGTTCTCGTTGTAGTGTGGGTCTAGAAGTTTTGGCAACCAGTAATTACTTTCTGCCAAAATGCCTACATCGCGAGGATCACGGGAAAGGCAGATGAATATAAAGTCAGCCATGTGTGCCAGACTAGTAACAGTCAAGTCTTCTCTGTCCTGACCAAGAGCACGGTTATCCATGCTCTCCATTTCATTCTCCTCCTCATCAATTCTTATGTGTGGAGGCTGACCTGAATAATGATGGGTGTGTTGAAGCTGGTACTCAACAACTGCCCTCTGCTGCTCACAAATCCGGTGGAAGCTGTAGGAGACTTTAGAAAATGGGCACACACACGGTGTACTTTGACAAGCAGCTCAGGGAGATTCAGGTAGGTTTTGAGAAAGCACTGAACTACTAGGTTGAGCACATGGGTCAGGCTTGGTATGTTTGTGAGGTTGCCTAGCTTCAGAGATGCCACCAAGTTCCGGCCATTGTCAAACATGACCTTGCCTGGATGTAAGCTCAGCGGTGACAGCTAAAGATCTGCTAGCTCTGTTACAGCTGTCAACAACTCTTCAGATGTGTGCGGTTTGACGCCTAAGCATATTAGCTTCAGCAGTGCCTGCTGTAGCTTGGCCGAGGCAGTGCTGTAGTGCTTCCAGCTTCCGACTGATGTGGTCATTTCGGAGATGGAGGCTGAGGAGGAGGTGCAGGAGCTGTAGAATTTGGGGGCAACCCTGATTGACCCAGGACCCACAAACCTCAGCGCTGGGAGGATGTGTTTTGTCCCATGGTTTGACTGGTTCCCGGCTTCCACTATATTAACCCAATGTGCCATCAGCGAGATGTACCGTCCCTGGCCACAAGCACTTATCCATGTATCCATGGTTAGGTGGACCTTCCCAGTAACTGCATTGTTGAGGGCACATTCTGAGACACGTTCTTGTGTAATGTGGGGATGGCACACCGGGAGAAATAGTGGCGGCAGGGGACCGAGTACCGAGAGACGGCTGCCGACATCAGGTTGCGAAAAGCTAAAAGGCAACATTTCGAGTGCAAGCATTCGCAAAATGTGTGAGTTTAGTAGTGTGACCCGTGGGGCATTGGCTGCGTATTTGCGCTTGTGTTCCAAGGACTGGGGTAGGGACAACTGAATGCTTCTCTGGAACAAGGACGTGGACGCGCTTCTAGCTCACCGACTGGTGTGTGATGTCTCCACATTAAAACTCTACATTACAGATGTTGGGAAGGCAGAAGAGGGTAGAAGAGGGCAGTTGTTGATTACCAGCATCAACACGGCCATCGGTATTCAGGTCAGACTCCACACACATAAGACCTCAGGAGTGAACATGGATCTCAGACATCTGTACCATCCTCCAAAACTTTGAGAACTCCACCAAGATGGTGAGCGGCGATGACGCCATAATTCGCGTTTCTACACACCCCAGCCTCATCTCATCCCAACGTGGATTGGGTGACAATGAGGAAGAGGAGGAGGAAGAAGAACAGGAGCTAGTATCCTGCGCTATAGACGGTACTACCTGCACAACTTTCATACTGTCTGTACAGCGTAGATGGCCTGAAGACAGGGAGGAGAAGGATGAGGAGGAGAGCATGGCAACTCATCCTCTTGTTGAGGACACAGAAGTGTTGCCTGTTAGCAGTTCTGCACACATGTCTGAGTTTATGTTCCACTGCCTTTCCTGTGACCCTCGCGTTGTTCAAATTTTGGGTGGCAGTCATTACTGGTTGGTGACACTTCTAGACCCACGATACAAGGAGAACATTCTATCTCTTATTTCCACGCTGAACAGGCCTAATAAAATGGGGCAGTACCAGAAGGCCCTTGTTACGGAATTATTAAAAAAATTCCCATCTGAAAACGCTGGTGGCAGCGGTCACAGTTCGTTGGACAACTAAGGAGTACAGATGAGAGAGACACAAATCCAATCCAGCAGAGGCAGGGGAACACTGTCAAAGGTGTGAGACAGTTTTCTCAGACCCTCCCATCGCACAGACCCTGATGAGAGGGGTACTCTCACAAGGAGGGAAAAGTTTGGCAAGATGCTGAAGGAGTACCTTATCAATACCGTACCAATATCCTCCGTGATTCTTCTGTGTATTATATTGAGTATCCAAGCTGGACACATGGCATGAACTGGCTCTCTACGTCTTGGAGGTTCTGGCCTGCCCTGCCGCTAGCGTTTTGTCAGAGCGGGTTTTTAGTGCCGCTGGTGGAATTATAACTGATTTGCGCATCCGCCTGTCAAGGGCTGGATTGGGCCAGACTTCTCAACACCACCGATTGATAGTAGCGTAACATAAACTCAAATCCAGTGTCTTTCTTTTGGGAGGTCTGTTCCCATGCACCTCTTCACACCAAGACATGGATATACGCTTCCTGATTTTGTCTATTTGCACTTGTGCTCCTCCTTCTTCTCATCCTCCATCACCATATCATTCACCACCATATCTACCATATCACCTACTCTACGTCTCTTGCAAGGGGCATTGGAGTGTCTCCAAATTTTTGGCAGCCGTTGCATTCACTGCGTAGGCAAACAGTATGGGAGACCCACTTCCTAATAATGGGAACATTTTTTTTCAGGAGGCTCTCCTCTACGTCTCTTTCAAGAGACATTGGAATGCCTCCAAATTTTTGGCAGCCCTTGCATTCACTGTATAGGTAAACAGTATGGGAGACCCACTTTCTAATAATGGGAACATTTTTTTTCAGGAGGCCCTCTTGTATGTCACCCAATGCCCCGGAAAAATGCTCGAGTTTCCCATAGACTTACATTGGGCTCATTGCTCGGATCGAGAACTTGAGCATTCCAATTTGCTTGACTTGACCAACGAGTACCTGAGCATTATAGTGCTCGCTCATCACTGGTGAATAGGTTCAACAAAACACAGCTGGCTGACTTTAAATGGAGGGTAATATTTGGCACGATCCAAAAAATGTCACAATTATTACTGCAGTAATATGGGATCACGTGTGATGACCACGGTTTTAGGAAGTGGCCTTATAGACGTGGTACTGGTCAGAGACCAAGTGTGAATAGGTTCAATAAAACACTGCTGGCTGACTTTAAATGGAGGGTAATATTTGGCATACTCCAAAAAATGTCATATTTATTACCGCAGTAATATGGGATCACGTCTAATGATGGAAATGTTTCTCTGCTTCCACAATACAGCAATGTGAATAAAATTAAAAAAATCTGCCTGTATTCTGCTAACAAGCAAATGTAGCAGTAAGTGTGTGTGCCCACAATGCGTTTTTTAAGCATTTCCGCAGTGGCAAAAATGCTGCAGAAATGCTTAAAAAACGCATGGTAGAAGGCCTGCCATGTTTCCCAATGATAATCCGCATGTGCTGTGCACATGCTGCGGAAATTTCCGCTGCGAATTATCATTGTGGAAAAAAACGCAGCACTACCAGTTATTTTGCGGAAGTGCTGCGTTTTCGCCGCCATTGACTTGCATTAGAACGCTTGTATTCTGCTTCACTAGATAAGCACATGCGGAATACATGCGTTCAATGTGCGGATGGTACCCAAGTCTAGAGAAGAGGAGACTCTCCTCTGGACCCGGGTGCCATAGAAAACTGTAAAAAAAAAAGAATAAAATAAAAAATAAATATGATACCTACTGGCGGCCCCCGGTGCACTTCTCCTCTCATGCCGGCAGATCGCGATGGACTGGAGGACCTGCGCTGACGTCATAGTCATGTGACGGGTCATGCGACGCTGACATCGGCAGGTCCTTCAGTGTACCGCGATCTGCCGGCAGTCAGCAACGAGCGAAGCAAGACACCGGGGACCATCGGAAGGTAAGTATAGATTTATTTTTTATTTTTTGCCATTCTCTCGGGTCACACTATATAAATCCATTCTGTTTGCATGGATTTATATAGTGTGACCAAGTTGTCAAGCACTTTCCAAGTGATGCTAAAATCGCTTGGAAAGTGCTTGTCAACCCACATGCGGAAATGCATGTGAAGAACGCTTCACATCCGCATGTCCCTGGCAGGGAGATGCAGAAACTCTCAGGAAAAATCCAGAGCATTTCTGCATCGTGGGTACATAGCCTCAAATGGTGTACTGTATTGCTGTTTAAGCAAATAATCAGGATTAAGAGCAAATAAAAATAGCCCTGATATGTAGGGCTATGGATATCTGTAACAGCAGTGACAGACAGAACGTGCAATGGACTCTATTGTGCTGTATACACTGTCCACAAACCCTGCCTACCTTAGGCTGTGTGCCCACGATGCGTTTTTTAAGTGTTTCTGCAGCGGCAAAAACGCTGCTTAAACGCTTAAAAAAACGCATGGTAATAGGCCTGCCATGTTCCCCAATGATAATCCACATGTGCTGTGCACATGCTGCGGAAATTTCCGCTGCGGGTTATCATTGCAGAAAAAAATGCAGCACTATCAATTATTTTGCGGAAGCACTGCGTTTTCGCCTCCATTGACTTGCATTGAACTCTTGGATTCCGCATCACTGCATCTGTACATGCAGAATCCACGCGTTTCAATGTGCGGATGGTACCCGGGTACCCGGGTGTGGAGGAGAGGAGACTCTCTTCCGGACCCGGGTACCATAGAACCTGTAAAAAAAAGAATAAAATAAAAAATAAATATTATACTTTGCTTCTGATGGCCCCCGGTCTCCTTGTCTTTGTCAAGGTAAAATATATATTATAGAAAATCAATTAGTGTCTTTTAATAGATTACCTAATTAGTGTGAATCAATATAGCAATGATGGAATAATCTATGTGTATGTATGTATGCAAATGTGTATATGCACATGGATTATGTTAATAGTTAATCAATATATAACTAACAGCTTCTGTTCTAATTTGTAGACACGAACAACTAAATGATTTCCTGGGAATGACATATGCATGTGCACAGCTGATAACAGAGAGATTCATGTCGAGTTGGCAAAGATGGCGCTGAGGGGCGAACTCACCCCCTCCATCGGAATTCCTAAGGCGTTACTCAAACCAAGAGATACATAGATGGACAAATTACAGCGTGCCGAGTTATCAGAAAAGAGCAATACATTTTACTAATCCCACCTAGAAGGAGAATGCTATTTAACCCATGTCTATGTAATAAAGTATGCCATTTTGCGTGGTTCAGTTTCTGAGTGAAGTTTTTCAACCAGATTAGCAGATTTGGTTAATTAGCTTCTCTGCATGCACTCAGACATCTTTAATTTGGAGGAGAGCAGTTACCTAGTGTATCTTAAATTGGTGTAACCTTGCCGGCAGCTCGCGGTGGACTGAAGGACCTGCGCTGACGTCATTTAGTCATGTGACGGCAGGTCCTTCAGTGTAGTGTACCGCGAGCTGCCGGCAAGCCAGAACGGAGCGAAGCAAGACTCCGGGGGCCATCGGAAGGTAAGTATAGATTTATTTTTTTATTTTTTAACATTCTTTGGGGTCACACTATATAAATCCATGCCGTTTGCATGGATTTATATAGTGTTATTATTATTATTATTTATTATTATAGCGCCATTTATTCCATGGCACTTTACATGTGAAAAAGTGGTATACATACAAGAACAATTACAATAATCTTGAACACAATGTGACAGCGACTGGTACAGGAGGAGCGAGGTCCCTGCCCATGAGGGCTCACAATCTACAAGGGATGGGTGAGGATACAGTTGGTGAGGGTAGAGCTGGTCGTGCAGCAGTGTGGTGGATCAGTGGTTACTGCAGGTTGTAGGCTTGTCGGAAGAGGTGGGTCTTCAGGCTCCTTTTGAAGGTTTCCATGGTAGGTGAGAGTCTGACGTGTTGGGGTAGAGAGTTCCAGAGTAGGGGGGAAGCACGGGAGAAATCTTGTATGCGATTGTGGGAGGAGGAGATAAGAGGGGAGTAGAGAAGGAGATATTGTGAGGATCGGAGGTTGCGTGCGGGTATGTAACGGGAGACTATGTCAGAGATATATGGAGGAGATAGGTTGTGAATGGCTTTGTATGTCATGGTTAGGGTTTTGAACTGGACTCTCTGAGCAATGGGGAGCCAGTGAAGAGATTGACAGAGAATAGCGGGGGGGGGGGGACAGGTGGATTAGTCGGGCAGCAGAGTTTAGGATGGATTGGAGGGGTGCGAGAGTGGTGGAAGGGAGGCCACAGAGCAGGAGGTTGCAGTAGTCAAGTAGTGTGACCAAGTTTCCAAGTGATGCTAAAATCACTTGGAAAGCGCTTGTCAACCCGCATGCAGAAATGCATGTGAAGAACGCTTCACATCCGCATGTCCCTGGCAGGAAAAATGCATGTACAATCCGCATGCGTTTTTTTTGCCAGGGAGATGCAGAAATGCTCAGAAAAAAATCCGGAGCTTTTCTGCATCGTGGGCACATAGCCTAACTCCTGCTATCACCAGTAATATATGCAGCTGGATTAGTCCTCAGAAGGGCTGTTAGTTCAGATGAATATATGTATCTTGCTGTGGAATACCTACATCTAACTATTAAACCCTCAATTCTGTCCCTCACTCAGCAGCAGCTCTCCCTACTCTGCCTGTTTTCCAGGGTACACTGTGACGAGCATAAGGTCACCAGTAGTGCAAATACTCGGCGAGCACTCGAGCATGCTCGCTGAAACGGTTAACAGAACACGCTCGCTCATCACTGGTTACCAGGTCTGATATAGACCTGATGATGCTATGCGGCCAGCCAATTACTGTAATGTCACAACCAACATTGCTACAGCATTACAGTAAGTGGCAAGCAATCCCTGTATGTTAATTGGCTTTCTAAAGAGCGCCAAACATGCAGGGAGGGGACCTGAGCTCTCGCCCCAGCATCCCGGAAATACTTAAAGAGCGCCGAGCATCTCAAGCAGTGAGATGATCAGGAAAGTATCGAGCAGTGGCGAGCACGCTCGCTCATCACTAAAGATTACATGTTTTATATAATGTTAAAAGTTTAGGCACCCCTTGTCAAAACTACTATTATTGTGAACAGTTAAGCAAGTTGAAGGTGAAATGATCTCTAAAAAAAAACTAAAGTTAAAGATGACAAATTTCCAATGTATTTTAGGCAAAAAAATATATATATTGTCACTTTTTTTTTTCATTTTAAAAATTACAAAGAGGAAAATGCAAAAGTTTGAGCACCCTTGGAGATTTGGGTGCTCAGATAACTTTGACCAATGATTCAGACCTTAATTAGCCTGTTAGGGTTATGACTTGTTCACGATCTTAATTAGGAAAGGCCAGGTGATGCAAATTTCCCAGCTTAATAAAAATCAAACCTCCTCTAACCTTGTGCCAAAAAAACAACAGCCATGGATTCTTCTAAGCAGCTGCCTAGCACTCTGAAAATGAAAATGGTGGAGGCCCACAAAGCAGGAGAATGCTATAAGAAGATGGCAAAGCATTTTCAAGTTGCCCTTTCCTCAGTTCGAAATGTAATTAAGAAATGGGAGTTAACAGGAACAGTGGTGGTCAAGATAAGGTCGGGAAGACCTACCAAAATCTCAGTGAGAGCTGCTCATAGGATTGCTAGAGAACCCCCACTTGACTGCAAAAGACGTTCAGAAAGATTTAGCATACTCTGGAGTTGTGGTACATTGCTCTACTGTTCAGAGACACCTGCACAAATACAGTATGGCTTTCATGGAAGAGTTATCAGAAGTAAACCTCTCATGCATCCTCACTAGTGTTGAGCGATACCTTCCGATATCAGGAAATATCGTATCGGATTGGATCGGGCCGATACCCAAAAAGTATCGGATATCGCCGATTCCGATACCGGAAACCAATGCAAGTCAATGGGACACAAATATCGGAATGAAAATAAACCCTTTCTTTCCTTGTAGGTTAATTCTACATGAAGTAAAACAACTAAGAATAATGTAGAATGACATGAAAAGCCGGCAATTCATCAGCGGCATACACCGGTACCCGACAATTTACAACAGAAAGAATAGAGCTTCACACATAGATTAGATAGATAGAAACATGTCAGTCACATATATATGAAGTACAGTGACTGTGTTGCTTACTGTACTTGTCATTTAGTGTAAAGGATTTATTAAAAAAAATATTAGTGTTTTCGTGCACCGTCTCTTTAAAAAAGCCGGCCGGCAATTCAGCATCTGTACCCGACAATTTATAACAGACAGAATAGAGAATCACACATAGATTAGATAGATAGAAACATGTCAGTCACATATATATGAAGTACAGTGACAGTGTTGCTTACTGTACTTGTCATTTAGTGTAAAGGATTTATTAAAAAAAAATATTAGTGTTTTCGTGCACCGTCTCTTTAAAAAAGCCGGCCGGCAATTCAGCAGCGGTACCCGACAATTTATAACAGAAAGAATAGAGCTTCACACATAGATTAGATAGATAGAAACATGTCAGTCACATATATATGAAGTACAGTGACAGTGTTGCTTACTGTACTTGTCATTTAGTGTAAAGGATTTATTTAAAAAAATAATAGTGTTTTCATGCACCGTCTCTTTAAGAAAGCCGGCCGGCAATTCAGCATCTGTACCCGACAATTTAGAATAGAAGGAATAGAGAATCACACATAGATTAGATAGATCGAAACATGTCAGTCACATATATATGAAGTACAGTGACAGTGTTGATTACTGTACTTGTCATGTAGTGTTAAAATAAAGGATTTATTTAAAAAAAAATTGGCGTGGGGTTCCCCTTAATTTTAGGCTCTAGCGGAGGTTAAGCAGACAGCTGGGGCAAATGTTTGAAGCCTGGGAAGGGGGTAATACCCACGGAGCTTCCCAGGCTACTAATATCAGCCCCCAGCTGAATACCTAGCCTTTACTAGCTATTAAAATGGGGGAACCCCCCCAAAAAAATAACGTGGGGTCCCCCCTAATTTAATAGCTAGCACAGGCTAGGCAGACAGCTGGGGGCTGATATTAATAGCCCAGGAAGGGTGCCATGAATATTGGCCCCCTCCCAGGCTAGAAACACCAGCCGTCAGCCGCCCCAGAAATGGCGCATCCATAGGATGCGCCAATTCTGGCACTTAGCCTCGCTCTTCCACGCTGCCCTGGTGCGGTGGCAGGGGGTAATAGGGTTGGGGTTGATGTCAGCTTATAATGCCAGCTGACATCAAGCCCAGGTTAGTAATGGAGAGGCGTCTATAAGACACCCCCATTACTAACCCCATAGTCAAAGTTAAAAGAAAACACAAACACCCAGAGTAAAGTCCTTTAATTGAAATAAAGACACAATTCTTTATTGTTCTAAATTAAACCATACTTACCATCACGCCCATTCCAGCTGAAGCCAACGATCTCCTGCAATAAAAGAAAAATAATAAAGCAACCTCATCCTTACCTTTCGATGGTTCCCAGGACAGCTCCAGCTCTGCTACATCGAGATGACAGGCTGGACCGCAGCAGAAAGCTGCCATCCAGCCTGTCATCCCGCAGACACTGAGAAGCGCAGGCATGCTTGCGCTCCTCAGTGTCTCTCTGTGACGTCATCCAGATGAGCCGAGTTCATGTCCAATGAACTCAGCTCACCTCATGCACGTCACTGACAGCGTGGGAAAATTCTCCTGCACTCAGCGCTTCAGCGTGAGAATTCTCCCACGCTGTCAGTGACATACATGAGGTGAGGTCATGTCCAATGAACTCAGCTCACCTCATGCACGTCACTGACAGCGTGGGAAAATTCTCACGCTGAAGCGCTGAGTGCAGGAGAATTTTCCCACGCTGTCAGTGACGTACATGAGGTGAGCTGAGTTCATTGGACATGACCTCGGCTCATCTGGATGCCGTCACAGCCAGACACTGAGGAGTGGAAGTATGCCTGCGCTTCTCAGTGTCTGCGGGATGACAGGATGGATGGCAGCGTTCTGCTGCGGTCCAGCCTGTCATCTCGATGTAGCAGAGCTGAAGCTGTCGTGGGAGCCATGGAAAGGTAAGGATGATGTTGCTTTATTATTTTACTTTTATTGCAGGAGATCGTTGGCTTCAGCTGGAATGGGCGTGGTGGTAAGTATGGTTTAATTTAGAACAATAAAGAATTGTGTGTTTATTTCAATTAAAGGACTTTTTTCTGGGTGTTGTGTTTTTTTAAATACTTTACTAGAAATTCATGGTGGTCATGTCTAATATTGGCGTGACCCCATGAATTTTGGGCTTAGGGCCAGCTGATAATGCCAAGCTGGCCTTAACCCCTTTATTACCCAGTGAGCCACCGCACCAGGGCCCTGGATGAGTTGGGTACAGCGCCAGAAGATGGCGCTTCTATGAACGCGCCATTTTCTGGGGCGGCTGCGGACTGCAATTTGCAGCGGGGGTGGCCCAGAAAGCTTGGGTCTCCCTGCGCTGCGGATTCCAGCTCCCAGCTGCCTAGTTGTACCTGGCTGGGCACAAAAATAGGGCGAAGCCCCACGCATTTTTTTTTTTTAATTATTTCATGCAATTCATGGAATAATTAAGAAAAAAAGGGCTTCCCTATATTGTTGTGTCCAACCAGGTACAAATAGGCAGCTGGTGGTTGGGGGCAGCCCATTCCTGCCTGCTGTACCTGGCTGGACACAAATATAGGGCGAAGCCCCACGTCAATTTTTTTTAAAATAAATCCTTTATTTTAACACTAAATGACATTTGAGGAGTTAATAAAGATGCAGTCCCTAAATTATTATTTATTTTTTAATTAATTTTTCCCAAAACTTTTGACGTGGGCTTCGCCATATTTTTGTATGCCAGCCAGGTACAGCATCCAGCCATTTTCCGGGGTGGCTGCGGACTGCAATTTTCAGCGGGGGGCAGAAAGCTTGGGCCTCCCTGCGCTGCAGATTCCATCCCCCAGCTGCCTAGTTGTACCTGGCTGGACACAAAAATAGGGAGAAGCTTCACGTATTTTTTTTTTTTTTAATTATTTCATGAAATTCATGAAATAATTAAGAAAAAAAGGGCTTCCCTATATTGTTGTGTCCAACCAGGTACAAATAGGCAGCTGGTGGTTGGGGGCAGCCCGTTCCTGCCTGCTGTACCTGGCTGGACACAAATATAGTGCGAAGCCCCACGTCAATTTTTTTTAAATCATTTCAGGAAATTCATGAAATAATTTAAAAAAATTGATGTGGGGCTTCGCCCTATATTTGTGTCCAGTCAGGTACAGCAGGCAGGAACGGGCTGCCCCCAACCACCAGCTGCCTATTTGTACCTGGCCGGACACAACAATATAGGGAAGCCCTTTTTTTCTTAATTATTCCATGAATTTCATGAATTTAAAAAAAAAAAACGTGGAGCTTCGCCCTATTTTTGTGTCCAGCCAGGTACAACTAGGCAGCTGGGGGCTGGAATCTGCAGCGCAGGGAGGCCCAAGCTTTCTGGACCCCACCCGCTGCAAATTGCAGTCCGCAGCCGCCCCGGAAAATGGCGCATTCATAGAAGCGCCATCTTCTGGCGCTGTACCCAACTCATCCAGGGCCCTGGTGCGGTGGCTCACTGGGTAATAAAGGGGTTAAGGCCAGCTTGGCATTATCAGCTGGCCCTAAGCCCGAAATTCATGGGGTCACGCCAATATTAGACATGACCACCATGAATTTCTAGTAAAGTATTTAAAAAAAACACAAACACCCAGAAAAAAGTCCTTTAATTGAAATAAACACACAATTCTTTATTGTTCTAAATTAAACCATACTTACAGTCACGCCCATTCCAGCTGAAGCCAACGATCTCCTGCAATAAAAGAAAAATAATAAAGCAACCTCATCCTTACCTTTCCATGGCTCCCACGACGGCTCCAGCTCTGCTACATCGAGATGACAGGCTGGACCGCAGCAGAACGCTGCCATCCAGCCTGTCATCCCGCAGACACTGAGAAGCGCAGGCATACTTCCACTCCTCAGTGTCTGGCTGTGACGGCATCCAGATGAGCCGACAATGAACTCGGCTCACCTCATGTACGTCACTGACAGCGTGGGAGAATTCTCCTGCACTCAGCGCTTCAGCGTGAGAATTTTCCCACGCTGTCAGTGACGTGCATGAGGTGAGGTCATGTCCAATGAACTCGGCGCACCTCATGCACGTCACTGACAGCGTGGGAGAATTCTCACGCTGAAGCGCTGAGTGCAGGAGAATTTTCCCACGCTGTCAGTGACGTGCATGAGGTGAGCTGAGTTCATTGGACATGACCTCGGCTCATCTGGATGACGTCACAGAGAGACACTGAGGAGCGCAAGCATGCCTGCGCTTCTCAGTGTCCGCGGGATGACAGGCTGGATGGCAGCGTTCTGCTGCGGTCCAGCCTGTCATCTCGATGTAGCAGAGCTGAAGCTGTCCTGGGAACCATGGAAAGGTAAGGATGAGGTTGCTTTATTATTTTACTTTTATTGCAGGAGATCGTTTGCTTCAGCTGGAATGGGCGTGGCGGTAAGTATGGTTTAATTTAGAACAATAAAGAATTGTGTCTTTATTTCAATTAAAGGACTTTTTTCTGGGTGTTTGTGTTTTTTTTAAATACTTTACTAGAAATTCATGGCGGTCATGTCTAATATTGGCGTGACCCCATGAATTTCGGGCTTAGGGCCAGCTGATAATGCCAAGCTGGCCTTAACCCCTTTATTACCCAGTGAGCCACCGCACCAGGGCCCTGGATGAGCTGGGTACAGCGCCAGAAGATGGCGCTTCTATGAACGCGCCATTTTCCGGGGCGGCTGCGGACTGCAATTTGCAGCGGGTGGGGCCCAGAAAGCTTGGGTCTCCCTGCGCTGCAGATTCCAGCCCCCAGCTGCCTAGTTGTACCTGGCTGGACACAAAAATAGGGCGAAGCGCCACACATTTTTTTTTTTAATTATTTCATGAATTTCCTGAAATAATTAAAAAAAAATTGACGTGGGGCTTCACACTATATTTGTGTCCAGCCAGGTACAGCAGGCAGGAACGGGCTGCCCCCAACCACCAGCTGCCTATTTGTACCTAGCCGGACACAACAATATAGGGAAGCCCTTTTTTTCTTAATTATTCCATGAATTTCATGAAATAATTAAAAAAAAAAAAACGTGGAGCTTCTCCCTATTTTTGTGTCCAGCCAGGTATAACTAGGCAGCTGGGGGATGGAATCTGCAGCGCAGGGAGGCCCAAGCTTTCTGCCACCCCCCCCCGCTGAAAATTGCAGTCCGCGGCCGCCCCGGAAAATGGCGTGTTCATAGAAGCTGGATGCTGTACCTGGCTGGCATACAAAAATATGGCGAAGCCCACGTCAAAAGTTTTGGGAAAAATTTATTAAAAAATAAATAATAATTTAGGGACTGCATCTTTATTAAGTCCTCAAATGTCATTTAGTGTTAAAATAAAGGATTTATTTTAAAAAAAAATGGCGTGGGATCCCCCATAATTTTAGTCTCTAGCGGAGGTTAAGCAGACAGCTGGGGCAGATGTTTGAAGCCTGGGAAGGGGGTAATACCCACGGAGCTTCCCAGGCTACTAATATCAGCCCCCAGCTGAATACCTAGCCTTTACTAGCTATTAAAATGGAGGACCCCCCCCAAAAAAATGACGTGGGGGCCCCCCTAATTTTAGTCTCTAGCGGAGGTTAAGCAGACGGCTGGGGCAGATGTTTGAAGCCTGGGAAGGGGGTAAAACCCACGGAGCTTCCCAGGCTACTAATATCAGCCCCCAGCTGAATACCTAGCCTTTACTAGCTATTAAAATGGGGGACCCCCCCAAAAAAAATGACATGGGGTCCCCCCTATTTTAATAGCTAGCAAAGGCTAGGCAGACAGCTGGGGGCTGATATTAATAGCTCAGGAAGGGTGCCATGAATATTGGCCCCCTCCCAGGCTAGAAACACCAGCCGTCAGCCGCCCCAGAAATGGCGCATCCATAGGATGCGCCAATTCTGGCACTTAGCCTCGCTCTTCCACGCTGCCCTGGTGCGGTGGCAGGGGGTAATAGTGGTGGGGTTCATGTCAGCGCCAGCTGCCATGAAGCCCAGGTTAGTAATGATGGCCGTCTATATGACACCCCCATTACTAACCTACAAAGTGTTAAAAAGAAAAAACACACTACACCCAGAAAAAAAAAATTTATTTGAAATAAAACACCATTTTATTTAATTCTTAGTTTACTAAAAAAAAAATAGTTACCTGTCCACGTTCCTGCGCTCATCTCCCATGCACAGCTGTCACATCTGGAGATGGTGACAGCTGTGCATGGCTGCTGTAAGCTCACGCTGCCGGGAACACGTCCGCTCCCGGCAGCGGGAGCCACTGACTGAGGTCACCGGAGTGCATTCAGGCAGCGCAGCTCCGGAGACCTCCTTTACGGCAGTGCTGTACCGTGGGAATTTCTCACGATACAGCAGTGCCGTAAAGGAGCTAACCGGAGCAGCGCTGCCTGAACTCCGGTGAACCCTTACGGCCCCGTCATTCTAGCGGCGGCAGCGGTTCAGAGCGGTCACATTCTATGTGGCTGCTCTGAACTGGAGATCTTCGTGGGACACTCGTGGACTGCTACGGAGGGGTAAGGATAAGGTTGTGGTTTATTATTTTATATTTTATTACAGGAGATCGATGGCTTCGGGGAATTAGGTGTCTAGGTGAGTATAGGTGTAGTTTTTTATTTTTTACTTTATTTTAGGTGGCGATCGGCGGGGACAGGTAATGTATGAACTAATTTCTTTTAGGTAACCACTGGCCACCAATGACATGTATTTAAAATTTATTGGGGACACAGTAGGGCAATTTAAATAGCAGGATCAGGCTGATGGGAACTACTGCTCCCATCGAGCTGATCCTGCTGGCACGAGTGGACGGGGGACAGACATAGGCCGATGGGAGTAGTAGTGTCACATCGGCCTATGTCTGCCTGCACGCACAGACACCCCGCACACACACCCGCACACACACACCCCGCACACACACACACCCCGCACACACACACACACCCCGCACACACACACACACCCCGCACACACACCCCGCACACACTAATCATGATGGGTCTGGGAGGTGAGGCTGACCTGTGCGGCCGTGGGAAAGTTGATGTGAGTTCATGCAGTCAAGCATGAACTCACATGAACCCTCTGAGGGCACCGTGGCTACTTCAAATTAACAGCTGATCGGCATCACCTGATACCTCAGCTGTTCATTTGAAATAACCGGCGGGAAAGCGCAGCACAGAACGGGAAAGCCGGCGGTGAAGTCTTTTCACTGCCGGCTTCCCCGCCCGGGTCCTTCGCTCCTTGGTGCTGCACTCCCCGCCCGGTCCTAATTTACGATTGGGATTGGAGGTGGCGAGGGGAGCGGAGGATCGGGGTGGGAGGCTGCGGGGAAGCAGTATGGGGCTGCGTGATTGTTTAAAAGCCGGCGGCTTTTTACCGCGCGCCGGCTTTTAAACAGTCAGGAGAATTCTCCCACGCTGGGATGGCATTCTGATGACAAGCTGGATCGCAGCTGAGCGCTGCCATCCAGCTTGTCATCCTTCACAGACACTGCAGAGCGCAGGCATTATGGGAACTTCCGATTCCGGTATTCGATATTATAAAAGTATCGGAATTAAGTATCGGAATTCCGATACAGTGAATATCGGCCGATACCCGATATTTCAGTATCGGAATGCTCAACACTAATCCTCACCATAAAATTCAGAGGCAGAAGTATGCAAAAGAATATCTAAACAAGCCTGATGCATTTTGGAAACAAGTCTTGTGGTCCGATAAAGTTAAAATAGAACTCTTTGGCCACAATGATCAAAGGTATGTGTGGAGAAAAAAGCGCACAGAATTTCAGGAAAAGAACATCTCACCAACCACTGAGAATGGGGGTTAATCAATCATACTTTGGGGCTGAGTTGCAGCCAATGGCACAAGGAACATTTAATGGGTAGAAGGAAGAATGGATTCAATGAAATTTCAACAAATTCTTGATGCAAACTTAATACCATCTGTAAAAAAGCTGAAGTTGAAAAGAGGATGGCTTCTACAAATGGCCCTATACAAGCTTTTTTTGTGTGCAATCCTATACTAAGCAATCACCCCCTCCATGAACTGGTAGGTTGTGAGTGATTGTGTCATCAATATTTTACACCTGTGTTGCTATCATCTTTATTACATCGGTCTACTGCATCCTGTTGCATTTGCTCTGAGACATGTGCAGGTAGCTACTGCTGCCCTTTTTTACTGTGTTAATACTTGAATTTTGGGGGGAATTTTAATTCCTCTTACTGTGGCTTTGCTTTTAGTTTTAGTGGAGGGACTCACAAGTGTGAGGACCGTTGATGCGGGTTGTGAGCTTGCGTATTTTGGCCAAAATATCGACCAATGCCTAATATATATTATACAGTATATATTTCTTGTGCGTTATCTATATTCAGGGTGCAGCCAAGCCCATAAATGTTGGACTTGTAAACTGGGGTGTCTGTTCTCATGGGGTTCACTTAAATGATGCTAGGCAGATTGCCTAATCTAATAGTATGGGTGTCACTAATAGGCTATAAGCCAGATACTGTGCACTACCTGTGTGTGAACAGTGGCCTATACAAGCTTTTTTTTGTATGCTATCCTATACTAAGCAATCACCCCCTCCATGAACTGGTAGATTGTGAGTGGTTATCTCAGCAGTATTTTGCACCTGTGTTGCCACTATCTTTATTATATGGGTTTGGTGCATCCTGACTGCATTAGTTCTAAGACCTGGGCAGTTAACTACTGCTGCCCTTTTAGCTGTGTTAATACTTTAATTTTTGGAGGAAAAGTTTGCTTTTAATTTTAGTGTAGGGACTCACAAGTATGAGGACCCTTGACATGGGTTGTAGGCCAGAAGAAATACGCTTTTATCTTTATGTTGACTTTTGAATTTATGTGTTTTTTTGGGTTGGTCAAGAAGCCCAGAATATTATTTGTATAAGCCTGGATGTTGACACTTAAGTTGATATTTACTATCATTGCAAGACAGGGACTCAGGGTCACTGAACAATGGATGTTTGCTAAATATGTTGATTACCATTGTATAAGTCCATTCAGCTTGTTGACTTGCATTGTTTGGGTATTGATAGTTTATCCTTCAATGTTTGCAAGTCAGCATTAGGGGAGGAGCTGTGGATGCTCAGGCAATGTGAGTTAATATCATTATCTCTGATCCTTGACCTGTGGATGTTTGAAAGGACAGTTGTGAACTATTTAAGGGGGATATGCCTCTGTATCAAGAAGTCTTTTACAAAAACCACATGAACTCTCTATGTGATAACTCTACAGGACACCATGGCTCCATCAATAAGAAAACAGATTTGGATTCCACAGGATGCCAACTTAGGGGACCATGGCCCTGGCTAGAGGAATACAGATCTGCTCAACTGACTATCACAGAACCCATGGATACATTTGGGAAACCTGGTTGGGACCCTCCGGTCACCTGGTCCCATGTAGATGTTTGGGGTAGCCAGGTTGGCACCCTCTGGTCACCTGGAACCCACAGATACGCTTGGAGAAAGCCAGGATGGGACCTTCTGGTCAACTGGTTCCATGGATATGTTCAGAGAAGTCAGGTTGGGTCTCCTGGCCATGTACTCAATGGACTGTCGGCTTCCTAAGTTTGTCGTTACCTCCTCCCTGTGGGTGCCTGCCAAAAGCAGGATGCCACTTGTGGGTGTAGTCGGCCCTTGTAGCCCCTTGGAGTTGCAGATGCTTTAATCCCGGTGAGTTAGCAGAAGGGTGAGACTCTTTAATTTTGCACCATCTCGAGTATTTTGCTGGGACTGTTCTATATGTTTATTGTCTGTTTGGTGGTTCAATAAAGTATTGCTACACTGTTTTACCCTCACCCTGTGTTGTCTTAGTAGTATTATGCCCACGGGAGACCCCCTTGTCTTCACATATCTCACACACAGTATTAATGCCCTCACAGCCCCCCACTCAGTATAATGTCCCCACAAACCCCCTGACATAGTATGATTATAGCTGCATACCCTCACACAGTATCATGTCCACATAAAATTACACACAGTATAACACCTGTAGACCCTCACATAGTATTATTGCCCCCTTAGTATCCAATACACAGTTTGATGGTCTCCCAAACACAGTATAATAGCCTCACACTATTTAATGGACACCACAGCCCTCACTTACATTATGATGGTCCCACAGCCACTCACACACAGTATATTGGCCCCGACACAATATGATGCCTCCAAATTACCCCACACAGTATAATGTGTGAACTAACACCACACACAGGATGATAGCCCTATTTTTCCACCACACAGTATCATTCCTCCATAGCTCAGTCCCTTACACTATGATGCCTCCACAGTTCTCTATACAAAGTATGATGCTCCAATAGTGCCCACACACACAGTATAATGGCCCCCACTGCGTCTTACACAATAAAAAAGGCTTCAACAGCCACCTATACAGTATAATTGCTCCCACACCCCACCACATGGTAAAATGCCCTAACAGCCCCCCATACCCAGCATGATGCCCCAGTAGCCATCTACACTATATTATGACTCCACAGCTTTCCACACACAGTATAATCTCCGACAGCCCACCACACAGTATGATTGCCTCTACAGCCCACCTGATAGTATGATGCCCCCATAGATTCCCTCACAAGTTCTGACTGAAAAAATAAAAATAAAAATGACTACTCTCCTGACCTCATTCCTTTAATGTTCTGCTCTATTCTGTGCCGAATGCGGACTGAGGTTCTATGCAGCAGGTTTAATCTAGTGATGTCATAGTGCCTGCTGTGCTGAGACTAAGATACACAGAATGAATACTGGACTTGGGAGCTGTCCTGCCATTGCAGGGGAAGACAGTGCTATTCAGTGCCCATCTAATAGGCCCCATAATGGCCACATGATATGCTGACATCACAAGCCATAGGAATTAGATACGTTTTCAGGTTTAACCCCATAGTGACTGAACCAATTTTAACTTTAATGACCAGACCAAATTTTTTAAATCTGACCAATCAATTTATGTGGTATTAACTCTGGAACGCTTCAATGTATTCCAGTGTTTCTGAGACTGTTTTTCCATGACACATTGTACTTTATGCTAGTGGTAAATTTAGGTCAATATGTTTTGTGTTTATTTGTGAAAATATCAGATTTTTTGCGAAAATTTTGAAAAATTCACATTTTTCAAATATTCAATCTTTTTATCCTCTAAACCAGTTAGTCATGCTGTAGAAAATAATTAATACATAACATTTCCCATATGTGTACTTTTCATGTGCATCATTTTTTAAACATCGTATTATTTTGTTAGGATTTTATAAGGGTTAAAAAAAGTTCAAGAAATTTATAAAACCTATTTCTTTAGGGACTAGTGATGAGCGAACGTGCTCGTCACTGCTCGTTACTTGCTCAAGCATCATGGTGCTTTTTACTCGGTGAGTATTTTTTTAATGCTTGGACACAAGCTCGAGTCCTCGTCCCTCATGTTTGGCGCTTTTTAGACTGCCAATAAACAAGCAGGGATTGCCTGCCAGTAACTGTAATGCTGTAGCCATGTTGGCAGTGGCATTACTGTGATTGGCTGGCTGCATAGCATCATCGTGTCTATATAAGACCCAGGACACTATGCTCGTCACTGTCTACCCCGGAAACAGGTTGAGTAGGGAGAGCTGTTGCTGAATGAGGAAAAGCATTTTAGCTGTGTATAGGCAGAGATTCGACCACATTTATATTACTTTCAGCTACAACAACAGTCCTTCTTAGGACTAATTCTAATCAATATTATAACTAGAGATGAGCGTTGTTCTACTCGAACTGTTCGCCAATCTCAAATTCGAGCTGTTTTGGGCGGTGTTCGAGCCGGTCGGCGAACACGAACAATTTGAGAAAAATTCGGCTGTTCGAGGTTATGTTCGATAACTGTTCGTGCACCAAAATCATAACTGGATTTTTTCTCAGTAATGATGAAAATTAATGTTAATACGCAGTTTGAGTGTACAGCGGGGCGGGGGGAGGGGCAGGGGATGGATCTCTGCAGGAACAATGAAGATCTCCATTTTTTTTTCTCTTTCCCGCATTTGCAGTGGGGAGGTGCAATCTGTCAGCCTATCAGCAGCGCACACACGGAGCGAAGTGCTTTTTTTCACACAAGCAAGGGCATGTGTGATTGGCAGTGTATGTCACATGTCCTTGCCCTATAAGACCAAGCCATTTTCCCCGTCGCCACCATTTTCTCACTGCTGCAGCTGCGTGTTAGACGGCACCGCTGTTGCTGTGTGCGCTATACCTTGTTAATTTCAAGCCAATTTTCGCACAAATATACAGATAGCTTGGGAGTAGGGAATAGTTGTGATTGCAGTCCTTTTAAGGACTAGGTTACAGCATTTCCTACGACTTTTATCAAGCAGGTCTGTGCTCTTAAATAGATAGATTGTGGGAGTAAAGACTAATTGTAATTGGAGTCCTTTTCAGGACTAGGTTACATCAGTTCCTATCAGTTTTTGCCAGGCAGGTCTGTGCCAGTGCTGTGCAAGTTTTTTTCACAGCATTTGGCTGAATCTAGCAAAGCTAATCCTTTTTGGCCTATTGCAGAGTGTGTTAGTCAGTGGAGTAGCCTATCTGTGTTGCAAGATATACCACCTGTGTATAGAATACCAATTTTTTTACTGCACCTAGTGAAGTAAAATCTTTTGGGCATAGCATCATTCTATTAGTCCATCTATACTGACCTCCATCAGGTTGCAAATTAAAAATAATTTTTTTCTGCATCTAGCTCTGAAAAAATATTTGGGCTTCTAGCAGTGTGTGGGACTTGGTCTATTAGTCCATCTATACTGACCTCCATCAGGTTGCAAATTAAAAATAATTTTTTTCTTCATTTATCTCTGAAAAAATATTTGGGCTTCTAGCAGCGTGTGGGACTTGTTCTATTAGTCCATCTATACTGACCTCCATCAGGTTGCAAATTAAAAATAATTTTTTTCTGCATCTAGCTCTGAAAAAATATTTGGGCTTCTAGCAGTGTGTGGGACTTGGTCTATTAGTCCATCTATACTGACCTCCATCAGGTTGCAAATTAAAAATATTTTTTTTCTGCATCTAGCTCTGAAAAAATATTTGGGCTTCTAGCAGTGTGTGGGACTTGGTCTATTAGTCCATCTATACTGACCTCCATCAGGTTGCAAATTGAATAAAAAAAAATTCTGCATCTAGCTCTGAAAAAATATTTGGGCTTCTAGCGGTGTGTGGGACTTGGTCTATTAGTCCATATATACTGACCTCCATCAGGTTGCAAATTAAAAATAATTTTTTTCTGCATCTAGCTCTGAAAAAATATTTGGGCTTCTAGCAGTGTGTGGGACTTGGTCTATTAGTCCATCTATACTGACCTCCATCAGGTTGCAAATTAAAAATAATTTTTTTCTTCATTTAGCTCTGAAAAAATATTTGGGCTTCTAGCAGTGTGTGGGACTTGTTCTATTAGTCCTTCTATACTTACCTCCAGCAGGTTGCAAATTGAATATAATTTTTTTCTGCATCTAGCTCTGAAAAAATATTTGGGCTTCTAGCGGTGTGTGGGACTTGGTCTATTACTCCATCTATACTGACCTCCATCAGGTTGCAAATTAAAAATAATTTTTTTCTGCATCTAGCTCTGAAAAAATATTTGGGCTTCTAGCAGTGTGTGGGACTTGGTCTATTAGTCCATCTATACTGACCTCCATCAGGTTGCAAATTAAAAATAATTTTTTTCTTCATTTAGCTCGGAAAAAATATTTGGGCTTCTAGCAGTGTGTGGGACTTGTTCTATTAGTCCTTCTATACTGACCTCCAGCAGGTTGCAAATTGAATATAATTTTTTTCTGCATCTAGCTCTGAAAAAATATTTGGGCTTCTAGCGGTGTGTGGGACTTGGTCTATTAGTCCATCTATACTGACCTCCATCAGGTTGCAAATTAAAAATAATTTTTTTCTGCATCTAGCTCTGAAAAAATATTTGGGCTTCTAGCAGTGTGTGGGACTTGGTCTATTAGTCCATCTATACTGACCTCCATCAGGTTGCAAATTGAATAAAAAAATTTTCTGCATCTAGCTCTGAAAAAATATTTGGGCTTCTAGCGGTGTGTGGGACTTGGCCTATTAGTCCATCTATACTGACCTCCATCAGGTTGCAAATTAAAAATATTTTTTTTCTGCATCTAACCCAGCCAATAGTTTTGGCCTAATACCACAGTTTGGCCACTCAGCTCTGCTCGGTTACCATCCATTGTTTTTTTGTGCAAACAACTCCAGAGTTGTGAATTAGTTAACCACCAAAATGAGTGGAAAAAGGCCTGCTGCTGGTGGAAAGGGGAATAGGAGTGTTGGGAAGGGGAAAAAAGGTTGTGTCCGTGGGGTAGGTGCAGAAGAAAGACCATCTTCCAGCCAAACTAAAATGTCTACTTCTTTTAGCGGACAATGCGATAAGATCCCTTTCTTACGGCCACGCCAATCGCTACAAATTCCAGATGAGGCACAAAAACAGCAGGTGCTTCAACGGATATCAAGTGCTCCTTTAAGTGGGCTCTCCTCCACATCAACTTCAACATCACAAATACTCCAGTCCTCAAAGGTGTCACCCAAATCGCACTTGCTTCCTCACAGCTCCCAAATCTCCAGCTGCCCGTCTGAGTATGAGGTAGAACAGATGGTTGAGTCTGCAGAGCTGTTTACTCATACTATAGCCTGGGAATCAGAGGTCGACTCCAGCGCTTCTGTGAATCCAGACGAGGAAATGATCTGCACTGATGCCCAGAATCTTTATGAGTCGGATCCAGGACCAGACGCAGAAGGTTCTGACCATAATGTAGACCCTCATTCCCAAACTGTAACTCCTGTTGGTGGAGACAATGAGGAAGACGATGATAAGACTCAAATACCTGATTGGAGCGACAACTTTAGTTTTTTGTCAGGGCAGGAACAGGTTGGCTCTGAGGACGACGGGTGTGATAACGCACAGGGTGATGATGATGAGGTCGGAGATCCCACTTACTGTCAACCCACAGTCAGCCAAGAGATGAGGTCAGCAGAGGAGGTGGAGGAAGATGCTAGTGACGACGAGGTCAGGTTGCGCCTTCCTGGACAGAGACGTAGTACTGGAAGCACGTCAACAACTGCATCCTCAAACACAACTCTGCCTCTCACCACAAGTCGTGGTGGCTCTTCAGGTCGCATGGGTGCTAAGCCTTGCATAGCCTGGGCATTTTTTCAGATCGATAAAGATGACCCAACTCGTGTTATCTGTAACATTTGTCAGCAAAAGCTAAGTAGAGGCCAAAAAATACATAGTTTGAGTACTTCATGCATGAACCGGCACATGGACATGAAGCATAAGTTGCAGTGGGAAGCTCAGTGTGCTACAATGCGGCCTAGCCGGCCGGGCCAACCACCGTCTGCCATATCTTGTGCATCCGCGGCCTCTTCATCCTCTGTGACTGGGGGGACAGCAGTCACACCTGTTTTGGGGCGCAGACCTGCCACCTCTTTACCCGCAACAGCCAGCGTGATTGGCAGGTCATCATTTTCTTTGGAGGTGGTAACACCAGCTGGTCTTGAGTGCTGTCCGACATCGATAGCACCACCTTTGGATCAAGGCAACCTAACATGTCCGCCTGCATCTTCATCACAGACCGGCAGTTTGCCGGGGACACCCTTATCAACCCCGTCTAAGCACAATAGCCAGCCCTCGGTCCCTCAGATGTGGACAAGTAAAAGACCATTTCCTCCTAGCCATGAGAAAGCTAAGAGGTTGAATTTCACCATCTGCAAGCTCTTGGCTACAGAAATGCTGCCTTTCCGCCTGGTGGACACAGAGGATTTTCGAGACCTTATGTCCGTCGCAGTGCCCCAGTACCAGATGCCCAGTCGGCACTACTTCTCAAAGAAAGGTGTGCCTGCGCTCCACCAGCATGTCGCACACAACATCACCGCTTCTTTGAGAAACTCTGTGTGTGACAGGGTGCATTTCACCACAGACACTTGGACGAGTAGGCATGGACAGGGGCGTTACATGTCGCTGACTGGGCACTGGGTAACTATGGTGACAGCAGGACAAGGGGCTGCTGTCCAAGTCTTGCCGTCCCCACGAGTTGTGCGTCAATCCTCTTTATGTCAAAGTTCCTCCACTGCTTCTGCCTCCTCAACCTCCTCTCGGTCTTCCACCTGCACCCAAAGCCTGTCTGGTCATGCCACAAGCTTTCTAACTGCGCAGAAGGGATCATGCACACCTCCTTACTATGCTGGCAGTAGGGCTCAACGTCATCAGGCGGTTTTTACATTGAAATGTCTGGGAAATGTGAGTCACACAGCTGAGGAGTTGTGGTCAGCTCTGGAGAACCAATTTCATGAATGGTTGTCTCCACTGGACCTGAAACCAGGGAAGGCCGTGTGCGACAATGCTGCAAACCTGGGTGCCGCCCTTCACCGGGGCAATGTCACACACGTGCCTTGTATGGCTCACGTGTTGAACCTGGTTGTCCAGCAATTTTTAGCCCACTATCCCAGACTAGATGGCCTTCTGCAGAGGGCACGGTCGCTGTGTGCTCACTTCCGCCGTTCGCATCCCGCAGCTCAGCGACTTACATCTCTACAGAAGTCGTTGGGCCTGCCACTTCACCGGCTAAAATGCGATGTGCCTACCCGGTGGAATTCAACTCTGCACATGTTGCAGCGACTGTGGCAGCACCGACAAACCCTGGTGCAATACGTTCTGACGTATAGCCTGGGCCAACGAGATTCAGAGGTGGGGCAAATCACGCTGGAGGAGTGGTCTCAGATCAGGGACCTATGCACCCTTCTGCACAGTTTTGAAATGGCGACGAAGATGTTTAGTGCTGACGATGCCATTATCAGCATGACTATTCCGGTGATTTACATGCTGGAGCACATGTTAAACAGAATTCGGAGTCAGGTGGTGGCACAAGAGGAGGTGGAGGAAGTAGAGGAGGAGGAGTTGTATGCGGAAGGGCTAACATCTGCAAGGTCCAGATGGTCGGCAGCACCAAGGCGGCAGGCATGTGAGGGTGGGGGAGATGATTTTACCAGGGCGCATGGTAGCAGCCAAACTAGTGAGGAAGGTGCAGGAGCCCAGGAAGAAGTGGAGGACGAACTGATGGAAGACTCATCAGATGAGGGAGACCTTGATCACATTTCTGTTGTGCGAGGTTGGGGGGAGAGGACAGAGGAAGGAAGCATGATTGTTACCTCGCCACCAACACAACAGGGACTTGGTGCTCCTGGATGCGCAACACACATGAGTGCCTTCTTGCTGCACTACCTGCAACATGACCCTCGAATTGTGAGAATTAGAAATAATCCTGACTACTGGGTTGCCACACTGTTAGATCCCCGGTACAAAAGTAAATTTGCAGAAATTATTCCTGCCATAGAAAGGGATGCACGCATGCAGGAGTATCAGCAGAGACTGTTGCAGAATCTTACATGTGCTTTTCCACAAAATACCAGTGGTGCACGTAGTGAATCTCACAGTTCCAACTTGCCAACCGTGGGACCGTCAAGTGTTCAGCACTCAAACCGTAACAGAACCACAGTATCTGCTGGTAACATCAATTTTGCGGAATCATTTCACCACTTTTTTAGCCCATCCTTTGCAAGGCCACAGGAGACAAGAAGTCTGACACATAGTCAACGCCTAGAGACGATGGTACAGGAGTATCTCCAAGTAAACATTGAAGCCACGACTGTGTCACTGGACCCTTGCTCTTTTTGGGCTTCCAATCTGGATAAATGGCCGGAGCTAGCCACTTACGCCTTGGAGATCTTGTCATGCCCCGCAGCCAGCGTTCTGTCTGAACGTGTGTTCAGCGCTGCTGGTGGTGTGCTGACAGATAAGCGCACGCGGCTCTCCACTGAAAATGTAGACAGACTCACGTTCATAAAGATGAACAAATCATGGATCCGAAACGACTTTTCTACCCCTGTGTCATCCTGGGGAGAGTAAAAGCTTGATGATTGGTTAAAATCACCCTACCAACCGTTTTAAGCTTTCAAATTACTAATCATGTTTATCTGTATCTTGACTGGAAAATAATTTGGGCTTTGTAGCAGTGTGCAGCACTGATCCTATTAGGCCATCTATAATAAGCTTCACCAGATTTAAAATTAAAAATAATTTTTAGCTGCATCTAGCCCGGAAAATAATTTTGGGGCTCCGAGATGCGCAAGACACATAAGTGCCTTCTTGCTGCACTACCTGCAGCATGACCCTCATATTGTCAGAATTCGAAGTAATCATGACTACTGGGTTGCCACACTCTTAGATCCCCCAAACTTTTCGATCAACCTTTTCATTTTAATAAAGACCAAAAAAATGGTCATTTTTGAAATTATAAGCATTAGCAGGTTGTTAGAAACTGAAATCAAACAGTTTTCAACTCAAAACTTTATTCTAGGTGATGTTACATTTTCACATAGGACCCCTTGTTCGAAAGGAGCTTCTGAACTCTCTCGTCCATTGAATTTGTCAGGTTTTGGATGGTTTCTGCTTCAATTGTTTTGCATGAGGACAGAAAACCCTCCCAGAGCTGTTGCTTAGATGTGAACTGCCTCCCGCCATCATAGACACTCCTTTTAATGATGCTCCAAAGGCTCTGAATGGGGTAGAGGTCAGGGGAGCATGGGGGTCACACCATAAGTTTGTCCCCTTTTATGCCCATATCAGCCAGAGATGCAGATGTTTTATGTGCAGCATGAGATGGTGCATTATCATGCAGAAAAATGATCTTGCTGTGAAATACACGGTTCTTCTTCTTGAACCATGGCAGGAAGTGCTGTTTGAGAAAATCCACATACATTATGGAGTTCATCTTTAGCGCCTTCAGGGATCCTAAAGGGGCCGACAATCTCTCTCCCCATGATTCCAGCCCAAAACATTACTCCACCTCCTCCTTGTTGGCGCTGTAGCCGTGTTTGCGTGGGGTGTCCATCAACCAGCCATCCTCCACTCCATTCATCTGGACCATCGAGCGCTGCACGGCACTCATCCGTGAACAAAACAGTTTTGAAATCAGTCTTCATGTAATGTTTGGCCCACTGGAGCCGTTTCTGCTTGTGTGAAGTGGATAGAGGAGGTCGACAGGATGGCGTATGCACAGCTGCAAACCTCTGAAGGACCCTGCATCTTGTTGTTCGGGGGACGTTGGAGGCACAAGCAGCTTCAAAAACTTGTCTGCTGCTATGACAAGGCTTTTTTGCCGCTGCTCTTTCAACCTGACGTAATTGCCTGTAGGAAAGAGTCCTCAATTTGCCCTTATCAGCACGCACACGTGTGTACTGTGAATCAGCTACATACTTCTTGATTGCCAAGACACTTCATCCTGATCATCGCACAATGTTGATTGTAGTCATGCCTTGACCTAAACACTCCACAATTTGTTGCTTCTCAGCAGCCGACACATCCTTTTTCTTTCCCATTTTGGCAGAAAATGTAGGCTGCTTAATAATGTGAGACAGCCTTCTTAAGTAGTCTTGCCTTTCATTGGACACACCTGCCAAACTAATTAGCACAGGTGTCTGCAATTGCTTACAGTGATATAAAGAGCCCTGACACACATCACCATCAATGAGTTTAACTGACAAACAAACAAATTCTTCCCTTATCACTCCTAAACACTTTTTGCATAATAATTTGGAACGCGGTGTACATGTGCTTTTCCACAAAACACCAGTGGTTCACGTAGTGAATCTTACAGTTCTAACTTGCCAACCGTGGTCTGTATGGAATTGTTCAATAAAGGGCCCAAAATTAAGATAACATAGATGGGAGAGGTCTCTATGAATAGGAATTCCTAAGTATTTGATACCCTGTGAGGGCCAGGCAAAGGGAAAGTTGGACTGGATGGAATCCTATATGGATTTAGGGAGGGAGACATCGAGGGCCTCAGACTTCGCTGCATTGATTTTAAAATTTTACCATGTAACAAAGTGATCTATTTCAGCCATAACAGCAGGGATGGATATATGTGATTGAGTGATATATACTAGGACATCATCAGCAAATAGAGAGCACTTGTACTCGGTGCCTCCCACCTCAATTCACCTAATATTGGGGTTATGGCGAATTGATGAGAGCAGGTGCTCCGTCACTAGGATGTATAAGAGAGGGGACAGAGGACATCCCTGCCTTGTCCCATTGGTGATTGTGAAAGGTGATGAAAATGTTCTGACGCACCCCCTGGGCCTTGGGACACCCGGAGCCGGACCCTTTTTGGTGGATGCTGGTGGTTGTAGTCTTCGTGGCGGCGATCCGGTTCCGTGGCTCAGGGCGGTCAAACCAGTGGCGGAACTATTTATGTGGTTTTGATGTTTAAATGTCCGACTACGGCACCCATGGATTGCGGTCAGAGTGAACCGCCGCTACAGGGCAGACCGCTAAGGCTGGTGTTGTGGGTGCAGCAGAGCGTAGCATAACTCCCCACGGGAGGAGTATAGCCTCAGGGCAGTGTATGCGGAGGATGGGGGTGATGGTGCAGGGCAGCAGCAGTAACGACACGGAGTCAGTGATGCAGTTCAGGGCCTTTACTCACAGTTCTTATTATCCAGACCACGTCTGCAGGTAACGGCTGCCCACGTCGTACTGTGCTCACCAGGTGAGGGGCTCAGACAACTCCCAGATAACTTTGGAGCGCTTCACAGGACCCCCTTTGTGTGTCCTTTGTCTGGCCTTTCTTACCAACACTTCTGTCCGGTTGCCTCGGGCCTCCTCTTGGTAAACTTGGCGCCAGTTTCCCTGACCCTATGTGGTGCCTTCCTAGCGGGTGGAGCAAGGGGCTGCGCCACATAAAATGTCAGAGCCTCCGGTTTCTAGCTGAGGGTCGTTTCCTGCCTCCACTAGTTCGGGGACCGGTCTCCCCCTTTGGCCTGACCCCTCCACGCAGGTGGATTCGGGCGTGCGGTGGCGACTCGCCCGTCCGCACCCCTGGGATCCCTTCATTCCTCGTTCCTGGAGCCTTCTCCGCTCCTCTTCCTTCCTTCTCCCTCTTGCAGGCCTGGGCCTCTGTTACTAGGCCCGCCTCCGGAGCAGAGCTCATGCAGAGCCCCTGCTCCCTGCCACTTCTGCTCAGACTTCTCTGCACTGAACTAAGATGGTGCCCACCTTTTATACTCCCTTCTCAATGCACCCAGGAACTGCTTCCTCCCTGCTCCTGCACTGCAGGGTTCCCCTTCCTCAGTGTTCCCTCCCCCCACTCCAGCCAGGGACAGGGACTGTCGTGCCCATCTCAGGGGCATATTGGTCGCCCTGCCCCACGGCAATGTGGTGTAATGCATGCAGGTGTCGGGTCCTGATCCACACTCCATCCTTATCTGAGAGTGAGATATCACACCTCTGGGTGAGGTGCAATACGTCTGTAGCAACCGAGCCCTCGATGCTACAGTTCCATTTATCTTCAGCCTAGGTGACGTATTGTGATACAGGGCCGTGATTTTGGCTATAAAAGGGTCCCCTAGACCCCTACCCCAAGCTTTTTAAGAGAATCATATATGGCGTGCCAGGAGACTCTATGGAATGCTTTCTCAGCATCCAACGAGAGTATCTACTTACAAATTTTTAACTGCATCTAGCCCAGGAAATACTTTGTGCCTAGTAGCAGTGTCTGCTAGTCAGCGGATTATCCCGGCTGTTAAGCAAGCTACACCACCTGTAGTTTGGACACTTAATTTTTTCAAAGGAAATGCTTCGGGACCACGGGATACTCAGTGAAGAGCATCAGGAGGCACCCCAAGGCATAGGGGCTAGGACTGGCACTAGGATGCCTTGCGGTGGACAGCCGAGCTCGATCCTTATAAAAGCTTTTTAACTGCAGCAGCTTTAGTGGACGATACTGGAGCTGGAATTACGCGGCTGCTGGCATGAGACTTGCCCTCCAATAGATCCTTGTAAATGGATTTAAAGTGTATTCATTCAAATTAGAGGGACAATTTAAATTAAAAAGCTTAGAGCTGCCTCCACCACAGGGGGGCTCTCTCGACCCACCAGCGGACAGGCACCAGTATTGGGAGAGGGGGGCTGGCCGTCAGGGTTCACCGCGGCTCTGGCACAAACCCGGCGACACGGAGGTGGCACGGGCAGGAGCGGACTGGCCGTCTCGGCTTCTCACTTTTTGGATTTTAGAAGGGCATGACATGCCTATATCTGTGTCTCCCCCTCCTTTTACTCCTCCACCTCTTTTCTTTTCGCATGACTATATGTACTTGTCACTTTTCCATGTGTTAGTTGTGTCTTCTGAGCAGTTTGTCAGCTTTTGGACACCTTTGAAGGTGTTTTCTATGTGTTTCTATGTGTTTTTGTTTGCCTGCCATTGGTTTTAACGGTGTTCGAAGGTGTTCGACGAACAGTTCGGCGAACACACGGGTGTTCGACGAACCGAACCGAACTCGAACACTACGGGGGTGGCTCAACACTAATTATAACCTCTGTTAGCAATAGTTAGGGAGAGATTATGCTGGAGGCAGAGTGTAGGACAGGGTATGATTCATTTTACATCCTTTCTGCTGCTGGAACTCATATCAATAGCACTTCTCAGGCCTACTAATATTCTTCATGGTCTTAATCCTGCAAATTGTTGTGAAAAGAGATATTACACACCATTTATACTGCTCAAGTTGTGCGTGAAAAGCATACATCCAGACTTGGCCGGTAACCAATAGCATCGCTATATTGCTACTGCAGTGTTACAAGTCCATCTGAGGTGGGCAAATTTTACTGCAATAACAATCCTGCAAAGTTTTTGAAGCAGGGAAATATCATATTTAATTTAAAATGAGCAAGGCGCGTGGTAAGGGACGGGGAAGTGGATGTTATGCTGATGGTGAGCGCAGAGGCTGAGGCCGTGGGCATGGTGAAACTGTGCCTGCTGTGGGAGCAGAGCAAACACACATATGTTGACCTAGCTTCCTGTCGCACTTTTTTGAGTGCGGGGAACACCACTCTTGAAGCCAGACCAGTGTGAAAAGGTTGGTGGTTTGATAGCAGATAACGTTTCCTGTCAGTTTATCATCATCTTCCTGTCTTCCACATGGCTCAGTCTCAGTAGCCATGATTCTGGACCACATAATCCTTACCTTGATCCTCCTTCCTGCCACAATGCCGAGTGCCTGGAGACAAGTGATCCCACACTTGGACACTCCGAAGAGCTGTTCACATTTTCATTTATAGATTCTGGCCTTCTTGCCCTTGCCGTTTTAAGTGGGACATGAGGAGATCGCAATTAGCGATGCCCAAATATTTGAGCAGCCACGCTCACAAGAAGGCACCGATGGGAAACTGCAATCACTGTCGCAAGAGGTGGATGGTTATGAGACACAATTGCCAACAAGTGATAATGTTAAGTCAACAAGTCAGGAGGAGGACCAGGGTGCGGAAGTGGAAGATGAAGTGGTGGACAATGAGGTCACTGACCCAACCTGGCAAGGTGACCTGCAGAGCAAGGACAGGAACGCAGAGGGGGAGGGATCTAGAGCACCACAGAAGGCAAGAAAAGGCAATGGGGTGGCCAGAGACACAAGGTGGACAACTATTCCCCAGAACACCAACACCAGGTAAGTTGCCAGTCTAAGGCTTAGATCTTCCCGAGTCTGCCTCCCACCCTGCACTTGTCATGGCACACTTGCAACCGAGTCCACATCCTTGTCACAGTGCAGCGTTCAGTTGTCCCTACCCCAGATTCCGTGGGAATAGATTGGGGTCTCCATTAGTCGAGCGTCTAATGTGCCAGATCACAGAAACCCCCCAGGAGACCACTTATTTGAAACTTTACTGATTAAGGATTTTATCTTGGGGTGTAATGTGTATTTTGAAACCACAGCTGCATCACAGAATTTTATAACATTGAGATGTGAAAATATAACATTTTAGTGGTAAAAATAACATTTTTGTATTTGGTGCAAATTTGTCAGTTACACAAGGGTTAATAGGTAAAACTGGACCCCACAATTTATCTTGTAATTTTTCCCAAATGTGATGATGCCCCATATGTTAGCAGATATTACTGTTAGGCCACACATCAGGGCTGAGAAGGAAGAAATGCTATTTGGCTTTTAGAGCACAGATTTTGCTAGAATAGTTTGCAGGTGCCAGAACAGAAGAAAAAATACAAAAGTGACCCCAATGTAGAAATTGCACCTCTCAATGAATTCATCTATGGCTGCAGTGACTATTTTGTAACATCCATGCCCATGCCATACTTTATTCTTGAGAATTGCAAATATGCCACGTTAGTGCCCATTCATTGTGTAGAGCCCTCATATATTGTAGCACCCTCATACATTGTGCCCAGCTTATGCTTCTGGCGACATGCACCCCATAAATTGTTAATTGGGCTCTCCCTGATACAATAATGTCAGAAGAAGACGGGCATTTGAATTTGGGATCAAAGATTTCACTGGACTTTACTTGAGGGGTATTGGAGACATGTCAGTTTTCCATAGTCTTTGTTCTACCAGTGACATGAGAACCCCTAAATTTTCAGTAACAGATGATGGGGGCTTGTTTTGTGTGGGATAAATTAGGGTTTATATTGGTAACATTTTGGGGTGCATAACATTTTTTGATTCCAGAATAAGGCTTGAATCACATTCTTGTGTTCTACGCTGACCACTTACGTCGGGGTTTCAGCGTAAATCCCACAAAAATGCGTTTCAGACCTCCGATGGAACCACCCACCATAATGAGGTAGATGGAGACACTTTGGAGTCTATTTGGTGTCTGTTCCGGTGGTATTCATCTTTCTAGGTGTGCACAGAACTGTGGCCGTCCACACTTGTGCGCTAAAAAGATGCCTAAAATGATGGGACACCGCCGGAACAGAAATCAGTCCAAAGTGACTCCATCTCTCTCATAAGTGTGTGTTTCCGTCTGGGGTTTTGTCTGAATCGCTAAGCGGAAAGCACAGAAAAAATGTGAGCCATGTCTTGTTCTTTTTATGAGGTGGAATTAACATGTAGACAGAAGTATCAGTATTTTTATTTGTGTGTGGTTCACCATGCGGTATAAGTGATAAGGCACATTTATTTTTGGGTCTGTGCGATTACAGCGATACCAGATTTATATCAGGTTTTTAATTTTTTGCTACTATCTCAAAGTATAAATTCTTTTTTATAAAAAAATAACTTTTTATAAATAACTTGGCGTATAGAGCTGTATGAGGGTTTATTTGCGTGACGAGTTGGAGTTTCTTTTGGTAACATTTTGGGGCACATAAGGTTTTTTGATTGTTTTTTTATTCAGATTTTTCAGACTCAGAATGAACTAAAACCAGCAATTCAGTAAGTATTTTTATCTATTTTTTTTTTTTTTTTCGCGGTTCACGGTAAAGTAAAATTCACAAGAACGATTTTTTCTTTGGGTCAGTACAATTACAATGATATCAGATTTATATCTGTTTTATGCTTTGCTATTTTTACAGACTAAAAGCAATATTTTACCAATATTAATACTAGAGCATGTTTTTTACGGGTCGCTTTGGCATTTTTATTTATACTATTTTTTTGTGTATCAGTATGATGAAAAGCATAACTTTTGGTGTGTTTTTATTACTTTTTTATGATATTATTCTCCTTAATGAATAAATAATGTGCCAGTTTTATAGATTAGGTCATTCTGGACGCGGCAATACCAATTATGTGTACTTTTTTTTGTTTATCTTTACTTTAGTAGCGTAACAGCTTTTTGTGATTTTGATTTGCTTACTTGTAAGTTTTTTTCTTTTTTACACATTTTATATAACTTTCTCACTTTTTCACTAAGTCCCACTGTGGGACATTTACTATATCATTTTTACTCATTGGTCTCATGCATTGCAGTTCTCATGTACTGCAGTGGACTGGAGATCTGTCAGTGGGTTACTGACTCAGCCTATGTGACCCGGCTTATAGCTGGATCTCTGAGGCTACTGTAGCCTGGGGTCATCAGATGACTTCAGGGTACCATGGCAATGATCAGCATCAGCAATTACAATCATGGAGGGGTTGATTCTGTCATAGGGGGTCTTTTAAACCCTTTTAGTGATTTAGATACCGATGCTGTGATTGACAGCGGTATTTATGGGGTTAATAGGCCCCAATCAGCTCCAAAACTGTCTGGAGCTGATACTGCAGTGTGGCAGCTGTAATGTACAGCTGTCATCCTTGGAATTTCGGCTGCAGTGCGACGCTATTCTCTTATTCCTGATCACTATTTTAAATCGGCGATGAGAAAATAAGGCCCCTAAGCGACCGCCATTTTAACTCATATCAAAGGTCGTTATGGAGTTAAAAAATTCCTTTCCCCAAGCGCAATTTGTTTTAAAAAAATAAACTGTTCTTTACTCTGATCCTGATAGCACAGGTTCCCGGAAGTGTATTTATGGGCATCATGGTGGCTCAGTGGTTAGCTCTGCAGCCTTGCAGCGCTGGAGTCCGGGGCTAAAATCCCACCAAGGGCAACATCTGCAAGGGGTTTGTATGTTCTCCCTGTGTTTGCGTCGGTTTTCTCCCACACGCCAAAGACATACTGATAGGGAATGTAGATTGTGAGCTCAAATGGGTACAGTGACAATAATGTTTGTAAATTGTCGGAAATTTAAAGTGCTGTGGAATATATTGGTGCTATATAAATAAAAAGATTATTAACATTTGTTTAAACATCTGTCATACCAAATTTGACCATTGTGTGGTGCTGTTTATACACAAATACAAAAAATGCATTTGCACCCAGAAACATTTCTATCTAAATACAGATTTTGGAAATTTGTTTGAGTATAAGCAAAGGCTCAGGTGTAAATACAAGAGTAGAAGGGTGCTTAGCAACAAATTATCACACTGTTAAAAATTACATACACAGCATTCTGTCAAGCATACACATACTGTATACATAGATAAACTATGGTAAAACCATTTTGTGGTATGGAAACATATACTACATTAGTAGAGTGGGATAAGACTCACTAGTTATTTTCTTATTCACCCCTTCTCATCTTTTCCTAGTTCTTTAACCCCTTTACAACCCAAGGTGGTTTGCACGTTAATGACCAGGCCAATTTTTACAATTCTGACCACTGTCACTTTATGAGGTAATTACTCTGGAACGCTTCAACGGATCCCGCTCATTCTGAGAATGTTTTTTCGTGACATATTGTACTTCATGATAGTGGTAAAATTTATTCGATATCACTTGCGTTTATTTGTGAAAAAATGGAAATTTGGCGAAAATTTTGAAAATTGTGCAATTTTCAAAATATGAATTTTTATGCCCTTAAATCAGAGAGATATGTCACAAAAAATAATTAATAAATAACATTTCCCACATGTCTACTTCACATCAGCACAATTTTGGAACCCAATTTTTTTTTGATTAGGGAGCTATAAGGGTTAAAAGTTGACCAGCCATTTCTCATTTTTCCAAGAAAATTTACAAAACCATTTTTTTAGGGACCACATCACATTTGAAGTCACTTTGAGAGGTCTTTATGACCAAAATACCCAAAAGTGACACCATTCTAAAAACTGCACCCCTCAAGGGTGTGCTCAAAACCACATTCAAGAACTTTATTAACCCTTCAGGTGCTTCACAGGAATTTTTGGAATGTGGAAGAAAAAAATGAACATTTAACTTTTTTCACAAAAATGTTATTTTAGACCCAATTTTTTTTATTTTCACAGGGGTAACAGGAAAAAATGGACCCCAAAATTTGTTGTGCAATTTACCCTGGGCACATAGATACCCCATATGTGGGGAAAAACTACTGTTTGGGTGCACGGCAGGGTTTGGAAGGGAAGGAGCGCCATTTGACTTTTTGAATGTAAAATTTGCTTGAATAATTAGCGGACGCCATGTTGCATTTGGGGAGCCCCTGATATCTAAACAGTGGAAAACCCCCACAAGTGACACCATTTTGGAAACTAGACTCCTCAGGGAACTTATCTAGATGTGTGGTGAACACCTTGAACCCCATGGTGCTTCACAGAAGTTCATAACATTGAGCCGTAAAAATAAAATTTTCACATTTTTCCCACAAAAATGTTTTTCAGCCCCTACTTTTGCATTTTCATAAGGGTAACAGGAGAAGCTGCACCATGCAATTTGTTGTGCTATTTCTCCTGAGTAAGCAGATACCCCATATGTGGGGGAAAACCACTGCTTGGGCATACAGCAGGGTTTGGAAGGGAAGGAGCATTATTTGACTTTTTGAATGTAAAATTTGCTTGAATAATTAGCGGATGTGCCCCTGATGTGCCTAAACAGTTGAAACCCCCCACAAGTGACACCATTTTGGAAACTAGACACCTCTGGGAACTTATCTAGATGTGTGGTGAGCACCCTGAACCCCCAAGTCCTTTACAGAAGTTTATAACATGGAGCCGTGAAAATAAAAAAATCAAACTTTTTCCACAAAAATGATGTTTTAGCCCAATTTTTTTATTTTCACATGGGTAAGAGGAGAAAATGGACCTCAAAAACTTTTGTGCAATTTCTCCTGAGTACGACAATACCCCATATGTGGGGAAAATACAGTGTTTGGGAGCACGGCAGAGTTCAGAAGGGAAGGAGCACTGTGTGACTTTTTGAACGCAAAATTGGCTGGAATCGAGAGCGGACGCCATGTCGCGTTTGGAGAGCCCCTGATGTGCCTAAATAGTGGAAACACGCCACAAGTGACCTGATTTTGGAAACTACACCCCTCAAGGATTTTATCAAGGGGTATAGTGAACATTTTGAACCCAGAAGAACGACACAGAATTTGATAACATTAGGTCATCATATTGAATAAGTTGTCATTAGTCTTGAGCGCAAGTGCTCGCTACTTGAGTTTGAATCAGGTACTCAGGTATGCACCATGTATCGCGCGTGCTCAAGTGACATGCTCGAGTCCCCACCCGCATGTTTCACGGTTATTAGACACCCAAAAAAAAACATGCGAGGATTGCTCGTGCATGGCAGGCAATCCCCGGGAGATTTTTTTGGCCGCGAAGCATATGGGGCAGAGACCCGAGCACCCGATGCAAACTCAAGTAGCGAGCACTTGCGCTCAACACTAGTTGCCATATCGTCATCTTTTTTTTTTTAACTTTTGAAAAAATCCCAACCCAACCCTAGCCCAACCCCAACCCTAGCCCTAGCCCAACCCTAACCCTAACCCTAGCCCAACCCCAGCCCTAGCCCAACCCCAACCCTAACCCCAATCCCAACCCTAACCTTAACCCTAGCCCAACCCTAACCCCAGCCCTAGCCCAACCCCAACCCCAACCCCAACCCAACCCCAACCCCAACCCTAACCCTAGCACAACCCTAGCCCTAGCCCAACCCTAACCCTAGCCCAACCCTAGCCCAACCCTAACCCCACCCCTAACCCTATCCCTAGCACAACCCTAACCCCAAACCTAACCCTAGCACAACCCTAACCCTAGAGTTTATTTTTTAAGCCATTCCTCATGAGGTATAAGTGATTAGACGATTTTATTCTTCAGGTCGGTGCGATTACAGCGATACCAGAATCATATCGGGTTTTTATGATTGACAGCTGTCACACACTAAAAGACGCATTTTTTTGTAAAATCTAGTTTTTGCATCGCCATATTTTGAGAGCTATAATTTTTCCATATTTTGGCTGACAGAGTCATGCGACAGCTTGTTTTTTACGGGATGAGTTGACGTTTTAATTGGTGCCATTTTCAGGCACGTGACATTTTTTGATCGCTTTCTATTCCGAATTTCAGGAGGCAGAATAAACAAAAAACAATTCAGGAATTGTTTTTTTTTTTTTTTTATTCTGTTCCATGTGTGATAAAATTGATATTGTAGCTTTATTCTTCTGGTCAGTACGTTTACAACGGTACCACATTTATATTGTTTTTCTATGTTTTGGCACATTTACATAATAAAATCAATTTTATAGAAAAAAATATTTTTTTGCATCGCTTTATTCTGAGAGCTATAACTTTTTTATTTTTCGGCTGGTGGAGCTGAATGGCTGCTTGTTTTTTGCGGGACGAGATGACATTTTCAGCGGTACCATTTTTATTTATATTCATCTTTTTGATCGCGTGTTATTCCATTTTTTGCTTGGTGGTATGATGATAAAGCATTGTTTTTTGCTTTGCTTTTTTTTTTACCGTGTTCACTGAAGGGGTTAACTAGTGGGACAATTTTATAGGTCAGGTCGTTCCGGACGCGGCAATACCAAATATGTGTACTTTTATTGTGTTTTTTTTTCATAATATTTATTGATGGGTGCATTATATTTTTATTTTTGGTAGATTTTTTATTTTTTTTATACTATATATATTTTTACAATTTTTTTGTTTTCACTTTATGACACTTTTTTACTTTTATACTTTGTCCCACTATGGGACTTTCACTTTTTTTATTCTGATCGCCTGTATAGCACAGGAATGCAGCACCATCCCTGTGCTATACAGGCTGTCAGCGCTGCACAGGGAGAAGATAGTTTGGTCATGCACTGCGCATGACCAAAATATCTTCCTGCTATCTGGTGACCTGGATGTTGTCATGATGACATCGGGTCATCATGGCAACATCCGGGAAGCCGCGGCAGACAGCGCTGGAAGCCGGAAGAGGAGGTGAGTATTGCGATCACCTCCCCTTGCCATCGCAATGCTACGATCGACTTCGATCGCAGCATTGCGGGGGTTAATGAGCCTGGAGCAGTTCAGGACTGCTCCCTGCACATAGTACCAGGTGTCAGCTGTGACAATCAGCTGACACCCGGCGGAGATAGCGCCCGCACAGCCTGTGTGCGGCCTCGATCGCAAAGACGTATTAATACGTATCAGGCTCTTAAAGCGGAGGGCGCAGATATGTATTAGTACGTCTTGGGCTTTAAAGAGATTAAAAGAAGTAGACACCTTTGAGGGACATTTTTTTACTTATATGTTGTTTTTTTACCTCCCAACTTTATCAAAACTGAAAGAGGGTCAAAATCTTGACCATGCACCCAAACCACACCTAATTACCATTTCTTTCTACCGTGGCAGGACTAAATGTGAGGGGGCAAGGAGGCAGTGAGGCACATTCAGCAAACCACTTGGGACTGCAGGGCATAGAGCTAAATCCTAGACTGTCCCTTTGTGTCTGTGCAGATAGGAACCTAAGGATTTATTTTTAGTTCATTCATTCATAGTTGAATTTTTTTTTTATTTAAGCTTCACAATATGAGGTTTAGCTTTTTTTGTGTCTGTAAGCGTAGTGTAAATGCTACCTTTTTTTCTGCTGCTTTTTATCTGCAGGTGTCAGCAACAAACTAGGCAATAGCAATCTTCTCTGGTTATTGCATTTTTACAGCATTTTTTAAATGCGTTTCTCCGTTTGTTTGATGTGTTTTGGGTGCAGATTTGAAGTAGAGATTTTATGTTTGTTTTTTTTATAGCACAGAAAAGCTTTGATACTTCACTTAAAAAAAACAACTTTCTTTTTTTTAACATACGTTTTTTTCAGGCTCCCAGTAGAAGCTTATAGAGATAGTCCAAAAACCTCACAGTTGCATAGCATCTTTAGATGCACAGCAGTTTTCATAAAAAGCACGTTAACTCTGCTTAGACAGATAAATGAAACAGAATTTTTTTGAAAAAAAAGCGCAGCAGGAAAAATGCAGCATTTACGCTACATTTGAAGACAGCCTATCTTCTCGTTGTGCGTCTAAAGACACTATTGAACTGTGTGGCTTTGGTGCTTTTTTTCTCTATATTTTTCATGGAGCCTGAAAAAAACTCATGTGAAAAAAAAAAAACCGCAATGGCATTTTTAAGTGTGGGAACAAAGCTTTTCTGTGCTATAAAACATATTAAATACAATGCTTCATATATGCACCAAAACACATTAAATAAGGAGGAAAAAGCATGAAAACCTCAGCAAAAATCCAATAATGAGAAAAGATTGTTTTTGCTTAGAGTGGTACAGACACCTACAGAAACATGCAGCATTTAGGCTACTTTTGAACACAGCTTCACGTTTTTGTTACTTTTTATTATTTTTTTGAAGAAAAAATATCAATAACACCATTTTATTTTTTATACCATTTACTGATCATTGTAAATCATCTATTGTATGGGTTGTACTGTGCAGGTTGTTATGATTTAAAGGGTGTCAAATATGTATTTTATTTAATGATTTGTGATGTTTATTTTTTTATAAAATGCCTTAAAGTGTAATCCTTGTAATTGTTTTTCATTAGTTTTAAGCTAATTTATAGGAAGAGACTTTGTCTGACATTTATTTTACATCTCATATACAAGTTTCTAGAAGTACATTGGAATATAGAGATGTATTCCTATGTACCTATGCAATTAGCCTGTAAGACAGCAAAATACAATGCACATTCAAGTACAGAAAATTCTCCTACATGTGACACTGTAGGCTCACAACTTTTGCAGACACTGATAGCAATAGTGGACACTTAGTAATACTCTTGGGGAGAGTGAGAAAAGTACAGTTTGATTTTTTAAAACAGACTGCAGCTTGTTGACAGTTGTTTTCCGAAATAAAAAAAAAAAAAAAACTTCCAGCAGTTTGCTTGCATTTGCCAGTTATTAGTATTTATTGACCCTGGTCAGTTTTCCTTTGATAGGGCTCGCTCTCACTTGCCATTAAATTGGACGAATGCAATCCGATATAAAATCAGATTGCATTCGGACCAATTTAATCCTATGAGTGTGTGCTCAGCTGCATTTATTTTTCCAGCACCGATCGGATTGTGCGGATCGTGATCAGGGAAAAAAATCGCAGCATGCTGCGATTGCATGCTGCATTCAGATCGCACGCACTCATATAATCTATGGATGCATGTGAAACATCACACTACACTCGGATAACACCCGAGTGCAGTGCAATTCCCGCTGATGCCAGCAACAGAGGAGATGAAGAAATTGATTTCTCCATCTCCTCCGCAGCTGTGCTGCAATCTTTTCTATGTGAGAGGATCGCACCACGGAGCACTGACATTCGGCTCCCACTCGCAGCAGAGCAGAAGCCGAATGTCATTAGCTATCGCATCGGATGTGATTCGCTAATGGGACCCCAGCCATACTCTGCTTCCTGACCAAGCTTATTTGATGCCCGTTGCTAACTATGGAAGTACAAGTCTGCCTCTGTTCTCCTAGTTTTGGACTTATCTTTCTCCTTACCCAGACCCTGACTTGTGACTGTCTTTTATCTGCCCTATCTAGTCTTGGCCCGGCTTCTTGACTAGAGATGAGCGAACATGTTTGTAAATCATTAATTTTTTTCAAATTCGGCAAGAACATTGCACATTTGGAATAGTGATCGGACACCAGAGAGTTTTTACTGTAAATCGGCCCAAATCGGCTAAAGTGCGGGAAATTATTACGTTTCCACTACTGTGTTTATTAGGACTTTGGCTAGGGTAGTGGTGCTGTATGATGAGCGGGGGGGGACGTGTTTGATGAGGGGAGGGGGTGGAAGAGTTCAGAGTAGTGGTGGGCTGTTAGTCTTTTGTTTTTCTTAACTTAATGTGTTGAGATTCTGGCAAGCCAATCAGGGCGCAGGAACCATCCACAACATCCAGACACAAGGTCTTCTGTCATTGGCTGCAGAAGTCACATCATTCTCTCCATATAAAGAGCGGACCTGTTGTTTTAGCGCCTTTTTGTCAGTGTAACAGTGCAGAAAGGATACTCCTGACGATGCTCCTAGATACTGAGAGATTTGAGATGGTTAGCTAGTCAGTTCCTTCTTGGTCAGATAGTTTAGATAGATAGGATGCTATATGGCTGTGAAATCGACCTTCCAGCAGATCAATCGTTTTTGCTATTTGTGTGGTCCAGACAGAGACAGCAGGCTACATTTCAGCATAGAACTCTGTTGTCCACTGCTGATATTGTGCTGCATGCAAGAGTTCACCTTTCAAACTTTGAAAATCTTTCTCCTAGTACCGTGCTACATACAGCAGGCCACATCACAGCTTGTAATTTTTTGGCAGTGAAATTCAGCTGTATCCACAGTTCATCCACAGTAAAAAATTATATTTTTTTCTGTTGCCAACGTGATCCAGCAGGCTACATCTCAGCTTGTAATTTTCTGGCGGTGAAATTCAGCTATATCAAGAGCTCATCCACAGTAAAAAAAAATCTAATTTCTTCTGTTACTAACGTGATACAACAGGCCACATCTCAGCTTGTATTTTTTTTGTGATGAAATTCAGCTGTATCCAGAGCTCTTCCACAGTAAAAAAAATCAAATTTCTTCTGTTACCAACGTGATACAGCAGGCCACATCTCAGCTTGTAATTTTCTGGCAGTGAAATTCAGCTGTATCCAGAGCTTGTCCACAGTAAAAAAATCTAATTTCTTCTGTTGCTAGTGTGATACAGCAGGCCACAACTCAGCTTGTAATTTTTTTTGGCGCCGAGATTCTACTTTATCAAGGGCTCCACAGTAAAAAATATATTTTTTGTTGGTAATAGCCTGCTCCAACCACACTATCTGAACAACATAAGTAGGAAAAAGCGAGGTCGTGGTGGAAGGGGGAATAGGCTTGGTGTTCAAGTTGTACATGGGGTAGGAGGTAATGTTAGTGAAAGCTCTAGTAAACCAACATCGTCCCATCCAAACACAACTGACAACTCCTGTTACTGGACAGGCTACTCCACTCCCTTTCTTTGGCAGCTGTACACTGGTATGCCTTGTAGATGAATGGCAGAAAGAGCATGTGTTCCAGTGGATGGCAAGCGCTGCATCAAGTGGCCTTTTCTCCTCTTGATCCACCTCAGCATCACACACAGTACAGAAGTAGCATTGTGGCCAGCAGTGGTTGCGGGTCTGCAGCTCGCAAGAGCGGCAAGGGTTGCCTAGCCTGGGCCTTTTTTGAGACCGCAAATGATGAGCCAACCCAAGTTATCTGACAACTTTGCAAAAAAACACTCAGTAGAGGGAAAAATTGCAATAATTTGACTACTACATGCATGAACCCTCACATGCGCAATCAATATAGTCTGGTAATCTGACTGCGATAAATGAGGACTAGCGGGCCTCACCAACCATTGGTCGCCCCATCAATTGCATCTGCTGCTTGTCACACAGTTCTCCGGCCACAGAACCTCAACTTGTTTACCCCCTCCAGTCAGCACACCACATCTTTCTCAATCCACCATAACATCTCTGCCTGCACCTCACTCATGGTCCAGCAGTTTGTCATGTTCACCCTACTCCGCCCTCTTTCAGCACAGCAGCCAGCCCTCGGTCCTACAGTTGTGGTCGCTTAAAAGATTGTTTCATCCTACACATGACAAAGCTAAGATGTTGAACTTCACCGTCTCCAATCTGTTGGCCACGGATATGCTACCTTTCCGCCTGGTGGATAGAGACAGTTTCCGAAAGCTAATGGCCGTCGCAGTCCCCCAGTACCAGTTGCCCAGTTGCCATAACTTCTCTAAGAAAGATGTGCCTGTGCTACACCAGCATGTCGTAGACAGCATCACTTGTTCCTTGACTAAATTTATTTTAGCGAGGGTACATTTCACCACAGACACCTGGATGAGTAAGCATGGCCAGCGGTGTTGCATCTCACTGACTGGGCACTGGGTGACTCTGGTGGCTGTGGGGGTAGGTGAGAAAGTAGCTGCTCCACAAATCTTGGAATCCTCAAGGCTTGTGGGACAAACCTCTGTATTGAACACTTCTTCCACTGCTTCTGCCTCCTCCACCTCCTCTAGGACCTCCACCTGTGCCCACAACCTCTGCCTTCATGAGACACACATTCCAACAGTGCAGAGCAAATCCACACCACCTCCGTACTGTGCAGCCAGGGCTCACCGCAATCAGGCAGTCTTAAAATTAATATGTCTTGGAGATCACAGTCACACAGGTGAAGAGTTGTGGACAGCTATTCAGGCTGAGTTTGAGCAATGGCTGTCTCCACTGAACCTGGAGCCAGGGAAGGCCGTGTGCGATAACGATGCTACCTGGTGGCGGTCCTACGCCAGGGCAACCTCACGCACGTGCCTTGCACAGCTCATGTCCTCCATTTATTGGTACAGCAATTTGTCCGCCAGTATCTCGGCCTCGATGCACTGCTGGAGAAAGCACGGCTGCTGTTTGTTTACTTCTGCCAATCGCACCCTGTGGGTCATCGACTTGCATAGCTACAGAGGTCTTTTGGCCCACTGGTTGATATACGATGTGCCGACATGGTGGAATTTCACTCTGCATATGTTGCAGCGACTGTGACAGCAGCGATGAGCCCTGACGCAGTTTCTCATGTCGTATGGCCTAGCCCAATGGAGTACGGTCCTATGGCAAATAAAGTTTACGGAATGGCAAATAAAGTTTAAGGAATGGGTACAGATTAAGGACCTCTGCACCTTTCTGCACAGTTTTGAAATGGCTACTGAGATGGTTAGAGCTGACGATGCTGTCATCAGCATCACTATTCCAGTCATCCACATACTGGAACAGACTTTGAATAGCCTGCGGGAGGAGGAAATTGATATGCGGAAGGGATAACAATGTCTCTGAGTTCCAGACTGTCGTCACACAGGCGAGTGCCCAGGCAAGGGGTATTACAGCAATCGAGGGAGGTTCGTGTTACCAGACAAACTGTTAGTGAAGGTGCAGGAGCCAAGGTTCAAATGGATGAGGATGAGGAGGAAGAGGGGATGGGCGAGCAACAGTCAGGAGATGAAGAATATAATGATCCCCTCTCTGTTGTCCGTGGCTGGTGGAAGGGGACAGAGGAAACAAGCATCAGTGTTACCCTGCCACAAACACAACTTGGGCTTGGACCTCATGGAAGAGCCTGACACATGAGCACCTTCTTCTTGCACTATCTGCAGCAAGATCCCCGTATAGTTATGATTTGAAATAGTGCTGACTACTGGGTTGCCCCTCTGTTAGATCTACGTTACAAAAGTAAATTTTGCCAAATGCTTCCCACCCTGGAAAGGGACCCGCGCATGCTGGAGTATTGAAACACACTTCTAGACAACCTTTAGAGAGGTTTTCCCCAAGACAACAGTGAGACAAAGAGTGTGCATTGCAGCTCTAGACATCCAACCCCAGGAACGTCAATTTGTCAATGCAAAAACATTAGTAGCAGCGTAAGTGGTGGAAGGATTTTCTGTGAGTCCTTTCACACATTTTTTGGATCAGCTCATGCACAAGAACAGCAGAGTACAAGTCTGAAACGTGGTAAACGACTGGAGGGGATGATGCAGGAGTATCTCGAGCTTAATATCAATACCATTAGGGAGGATTTGGACCCTTTTACATTTTGATCTTTAAAAATAGAAGAGTGGCCTGAGCTCTCCTGTCACACATTGGAGGTTTTTTCATGCCCGGCAGCCAGCGTTCTCTCAGAACGTGTCTTCAGTGCTGCTGGTGGCGTCCTGACGGATAAGCGCATCTGGCTGTCCCCTGAAAGTGTAGACTGCCTAACTTTATTAAAGATGAACAAGTCATGGATCTCCAAGGACTTTTGCGCCCTAATCACAGACTGTTCAGACTAGACAATGGTGTTGTTTTTAGTGTGCTGCATTGATCTCACGTTATTGCAGTCTGTGATATCTTTGCTGTGGCTTCAATGTAGAAGGAAAAATCTTCATTTTTTCCTTCTACATTGCATTAATTCCTGTGAAGCACCTGAAGGGTTAATAAACTTCTTGGATGTGGTTTTAAGGACTTTGAGGAGAGCAGTTTTTAGTATGTTGTCACTGTTGGATATTTTCTGTCATATAAGCTCCCGAAAGTCACTTCAAATGTGATGTGGTCCCTAAAAAAGTGGTTTTATAAATTTTGTTGAAAAAATGAGAACTCGCTGGTCAACTTTTAACCCTTCTAACTTCCTAAACTCCTAACTTCTAAAAAAAAATATGTTTTAAAAATGATGCAGATCTAAAGTAGACATGTGGGAAATGTTATTTATTAACTATGTGACATAACTCTCTGGTTTAAGGGCATTAAAATTAAAAGTTTGAAACTTGCAAAATTTTCTCCAAATTTCCATGTTTTTCACAAATAAGCTCAAGTCATACAGAATTTTTTTTACCACTATCATGAAGTACAATTTGTCACGAAAAAAAAACAGTCTGAGAATCAGTGGGATCCGTTGAAGTGTTCTAGAGTTATTACCACATAAAGTGACACTGGTCAGAATTGTAAAATTTGACCTGGTCAGGATGTTGAAAACAAGCTTTGGGGGGTTAAAGGGATCTGTCAGTAGAAACAACCTTCTTAAGACGTCTTCACGGTAAGCTCTACTGTAGTGTGTCAGTTCTGATCTTATTCCAGAGTTGTGTGTGATTATGAGATGAAAATGTCAGTCATTAATTGTCTCACACTGGTAACACCCCCTTTTTTTAAAAAATAAGCTCTGTAGGCAGATTCTCCAGATCCGGCCAATAGATCTTAACAGTTTATTTGAAATGTGAAAATTATGGATTTCTCTCTAGAATAAGGCATTGGATTACAGATATCAATTTATCATTTTATTCAACTTCCTATGATCTGCATGACCATTTAGACGGCATAGAAGGGTTGATCCTACTGACAGATTTCCTTTAAAGGAAGGCCAATTCTTTGTAATGATACAGTTGCTATAGATCATGTTTTCTCTGATTGCATCCATTGCACTCCACTGTCTGAACAAGAAGGAAAAACCACTGTAGCTATATATTTCCTCCATGATAAATATTCATAATTGGAAAGAGGAGATAAATTCATTGAAGGAATATAATTGTTCATATTTGCCACGTGGACGTTAGTGGGAGATCTTTGAAAAAAGTATCAAGTTGGAAGTGCATTGAGCTGAAGGTTGGACTGCTGCTAAAAGGGAAAAAAAAAACTCTTTAAAACTTCTTCCTTAGCGAGTGTTAACGAGCTGAGTGTGACCGAAGCGTAAGTGCAAACGGAAGCAAGTGTGTGACTTGTTTTTCAGTGACTTGGATTCAGTGAGTTTGGAAGGGAGCACTCCTCATTAGGAAATGAGCTCCTTTATTGACAATGCTATCCAGTGTACATCTTGCCACATGTATGTGAGTGCATTCTGCTGTGCGAGATGTGTGCACATTGTGCGTTTGGAAGCCCAGGTACTGGATTTAAATGAGCAGCTGGCAACATTAAGATCCATTGACAATATGGAAAGGAGTTTGCTGCTCACTGAGCAGCTTCTCACTGGGGTAGATGTGGGGAGGGTGGTAGTGGGAAGCTGCAGGACAGTGAGTCAGCTAGCTGGGTGACAGTTAGAAGAGGGGGTAGAGGGAAGAGTGCTAGGGAGGCTAGTCCTGATCTGGCACACCCCGATAAGTTTGCAAAGTAGGCAGATGAGGGGGGTGTCGGTACAGGGGTAGCACTGCTGCAGCAAGGCATGTCCTCTGAAAGCCGGAGGAGTGTCAGCTCAAGTAAGGGGGGAAATAGGAGAGCATGGCAGGCCAGGCAGGTGCTGGTAGTGGGGGACTCAATTATTAGGGGAACAGAGAGGGCAATCTGTCACAAAGACAGGGATCGTCGAACAGTGAGCTGCCTACCTGGCGCTCGAGTCCGGCACATCGCTGATCGGGTTGACAGATTACTGGGAGGGGCTAGTGAGGACCCAGTGGTAATGGTGCACATTGGCACAAATGACAAAGTTAGAGGTAGGTGGAAGGTCTTAAAGATGATTTCAGGGAATTAGGTTGCAAGCTTAAAGCAAGAACCTCCAAGGTGGTATTCTCTGAAATACTGGCTCTACCACGTTCCATGCCAGAGAGGCAACAGGAGATAAATAAGTGGCTCAGGAACTGGTGTAGGAAAGAGGGGTTTGGGTTCCTGGAGAACTGGGCCAACTTATCAGTTGGCTACAGATTCTACGCTAGAGACGGGCTGCACCTCAATGGGGAGGGTGCAGCTGTGCTGGGGGAGACAATGGCTAGAAGGTTGGAGGAGTGTTTAAACTAGGGATTGAGGGGGAGGGTATTCATTTTATAGGTGGGGAAGATAGTGCAGATAGTGACCTGGGCACAAATAAAGAAATTGGGGGTGGGGTTAGAACAGTCAATAAAGTAAGAAGGAATAGAGGTACAGAGAGATACATAAAATGTATGTACACTAATGCCAGAAGCCTCACCAACAAAATGGAGGAATTTAAATTAATTTTGTTGGAAAATAATTATGACATGGTGGGGATATCTGAGACATGGCTGGACAAGAGCCATGACTGGGCAGTTAATTTACAGGGCTATAGTCTGTTCAGAAATGACTGTACAAACAAGTGAGGGGGGGTGTGTGTTTATATGTAAAATCATCCTTAAAACCCATCTTGCATGAGAATATATGTGAATCTAATGAAAATGTAGAGTCCCTGTGGGTGGAGATAAGGGGAGGGGGGGAAATTAATAAATTACTGAGAGGGGTTTATTATAACTCTACAAAAATAGTGGATGCAGCGGAAAATATCCTCATAAAGCAAATAGATGAAGCAGCGACTCAAGGAGAAGTCATTATTATGGGGAACTTTAACTACTCTGAAATACATTGGGGAACAGAAACCTGTAGTTCAAGCAAAGGTAATAGGTTTTTGACAACTATGAGAGACAATTACCTTTCACAACTGGTTCAGGACCAAACAAGAAGGGGGGCACTGCTAGACCTAATATTAACCAACAGGCCAGACCGCATATCAAATATACGATTTGGGGGTCACTTGGGTAATAGTGATCACAAAATAATAAGTTTTCATGTATCCTTTAATAAAATGTGTAGTAGAGGGGTTACAAGGATACTAAACTTCAGGAAGGCAAATTTCCAACGCTTGAGAGATGATCTTAGTGTAATAAACTGGGATGATATCCTGAGACATAAAACTACACAAAGCAAATGGGAGACATTTATTAGCATCCTGAATAGGACCTGTGCACAATATATACCCTATGGGAATAAACTTGCTAGAAATAGGAGGAAACCACTATGACTAAATAGAGCTGTAAGGGGTGCAATAAGTGACAAAAAGAAAGCATTTGGAGAACTAAATCAAGTAGGTAGTGATGAGGCATTAAATAAATACAGAAAATTAAATAAATTCTGTAAAAACCAAATCAAGGCAGCAAAGATTGAGACAGAGAGACTCATTGCCAGAGAAAGTAAAAATAATCCCGAAATAGTCTTTAATTACATAAATAGTAAAAAATTAAAAAATGATAGTGTTGGCCCCCTTAAGAATAGTATGGGTGAAATGGTGGATGAGGATGAGGAAAAAGCCAATATGCTAAATGATTTTTTTTCAACCGTATTTACACAAGAAAATCTCATGAGAGAAAATATGATTAATGATGACAAAAATTCTCCATTAAATGTCACTTGCTTAAGCCAGCAGGAAGTACGGCGGTGTCTAAAAATCACTAAAGTTGACAAATCCCCAGGCCCGGATGGGATACACCCGCGAGTACTGCAGGAATTAAGTAACATCATAGATAGACCATTATTTTTAATCTTTAAAGATTCCATAATAACAGGGTCTGTACCACAGGACTGGCGTATAGCAAATGTTGTACCAATATTCAAAAAGGGGACTAAAACTGAACTTGGAAACTATAGGCCAGTAAGCTTAACCTCTACTGTGGGTAAAATCCTGGAGGGCTTCCTAAGAGATGCTATACCAGAGTATCTGAAGAAGAATAACCTCATGACCCAATATCAACATGGGTTTACGAGGGACCGTTCCTGTCAAACTAATCTGATCTGCTTTTATGAAGAGGTAAGTCCGGACTTGACCAAGGAAATGCAGTGGATGTTGTGTATATGGACTCTTCAAAAGCTTTTGATACGGTTCCACACAGAAGGTTGATACATAAAATGAGAACAATGGGGATAGGGGAAAATAAATGTATGTGAGTTAAGAACTGGCTCAGTGATAGGAAACAAAGGGTGGTTATTAATGGAACACACGCAGACTGGGTCTCAGTTAACAGTGGGGCACTACAGGGGTCAGTATTGAGCCCGATTCTTTTTAACATATTTATTAATGACCTTGTACGGGGCATACAGAGTAGTATTTCAATATTTGCAGATGACACTAAACTCTGCAGAGTAATCAATACAGAGGAGGACCATTTTATATTACAGGAGGATCTATGTAAACTAGAAGCTTGGTCTGATAATGGCAAATGAGCTTTAATGGGGATAAATGTAAGGTAATGCACTTGGGCAGAGGAAATAAAATTTATAATTATATGCTTAATTGTAAAACACTGGGCAAAACTGTAACTGAAAAAGACCTGGGTGTATTGGTGGACGACAAGCTCACGTTTGGTGGCCAGTGTCAGGCAGCTGCTGCAAAGGCAAATAAAATAATGGGATGCATTAAAAGAGGCATAGATGCTCATGAGGAGAACAGAATTTTACCTCTATACAAGTCACTAGTGCGACCACACTTAGAATACTGTGTACAGTTCTGGTCTCCGGTGTATAAGAAAGACATAGCTGTACTAGAGCGGGTGCAGAGATGAGCGACCAAGGTTATTAGAGGACTGGGGGGTCTGCAATACCAAGACAGGTTATTACACTTGAGTTTATTTAGTTTGGAAAAACGAAGGCTTAGGGGTGATCTTATTACTATGTACAAGTATATGAGAGGACAGTACAAAGACCTTTCTACTGATCTTTTACTCTGAGGCCTGAGATCAGGACAAGGGGGCATCTTCTACGTCTGGAGGAAAGAAGGTTTAATCATAATCACACATGCAGATTCTTTACTGTAAGAGCAGTGAGACTATGGAACTCTCTGCCGCATGATGTTGTAATGAGTGATTCACTACTAAAATTTAAGAAGGGCATGGATGCCTTTCTTGAAAAGTGTAAAATTACAGGTTATATATACTAGATTCCTTGATATGGTGTTTGCCGCATGTTTTTTTTTTTGCCTTCCTCTGGATCAACTTGTTAGGCTATGGGTTGAACTAGATGGACTTAGCCTTCCTTCCACATTAAAAACTATGTTACTATGTTACTTTCTGATGAAATTTTGGAAATTCTTTAATATGCTGTGTAATTATTATAAGGCTAGCAGTTTACTGCATTTCTAAATTTTCATCGAAAATGACTAACCCCTTTTAAATTCTGTAACTTGCAAGGTGAGGCATCCAGCACATCTCACAGATGTACAATGTTAGTATATTGACTGATGCCATTGTAATAAAATAATAAATGCTATTATTTTTATTTTAGTGGTTTTAATGTTATTGTTTAAAACTATATACAGTCTACAAATAAAATCAAGTAACATAGCAAATAAATTTGATTGTTTTTATTTCTTTACTGTTTTATGTGCCCTCAATTTTATTATAATCCTACTCAAACTGACATTCAGAGTTCTGTTGGCTTCTTAACTCTAAATTCATATCTTCCAGCATCATTCAGTTACGTCAGTGCATCTATAAACTTAGCTCTGCTGCTTTTTATTCTGAAAGAATCTATGAAATGATTTACGCCAGGATTCCTCAGGATTTTTGGCGCATGTTATAATTTTGCAAAAATCTGTGACTTTTTATGCTTTTTGAGACTTTTGAAAAGTAGTGAGAAATATGGGTTGGGTTAGTGGAATGGCAAAACCACCGTTGGTTTTGCAAACTTATATAATTTACGCCAGAAATTAAGCAAGAAATTATAGCTCAAATCTTCACCTGCTTATGGGGTACATTTCAATCATTGGCTCACAGACACGATACATAAAATTTATTATTAGGTGTGTGCAAATTTTAGAATTTTCCCTCTTAAATTTTCAAGAGAGGATAGAATGTTGGCAGTTCAGCTCAGATCTAGTAAAAATTATACAAAGTTTTGATTAGCTAAAAGGTTAGGTAAGCAGAGACTAGAGATGCACGAACCCGAACATTAAAGTTCGGGGACCTACTGTTCGGGCACGGACCCTGAACATGGACTTCACCAGGAAGTCCATGTTACTGTCTGGGTTCAGCACCCTGAACACTGAACACCGGGAGTTCATCACCCTGTCATCTGCATGACAGCGTCAGAATCACTGGTGGCTCTGATCGGTGGTAAGATTAATACCACTGGTAAGAGCACTGAGGTTCCCACGCTGTGAAATGTCAGACTACTACACCCATCAGCCTACGCCTGCTGTCACAGATCACAGTGAGAGTAGGTGCGTCTGATGGGAGTATACATCTGCCAGCTTCTGCGCTTTATATAAATGGGGGCAAGTAAAAAAAAAAGCAAGTGTGTATGTTTTATTTCAAATAAAATACTTTATTCTGTCTGTGTCTTTATCTAATATATAAAGCTGAATGTGTGTGTGTGTGTGTATGTTTGTATGTATAATAATAATAATATAATAATAGTTTTTATGTTTATAGCGCCAATATATTCCGCAGCACTTTACAAATTTTAGGGGGGACATATACAGACAATACAGAATAAGCATATCTCATATCGAAAGGAGTGAGGGCCCTGCTCGCGAGCTTACAGTCTATGAGGAAGTGGGGGAGACACAAAAGGTAAAAAGTACATATATTGCATAATGCAGCCTTGATATAATGAATAGGATAAATAATAATACATGGACTGGTCGCCAGCCAGTATGTGTGCAGTCCTGACAGAGGCTATTATGTGCATGGTTGGTATGAACCCGAAGTTGAATTAGATTTTAATATGGGGGAAAACTGGGACGGACAGAGTGTGTTTAGGTGATCCACCAGTCTAAAGAAATGTGTTTTTAGGGTTCGCTTGAAACTGTGGGTATTGGGAATTAATCGAACTGTCCTGGGTAGTGCATTCCAAAGAATTGGCGCAGCACGCGAGAAATCTTGGAGACGGGAGTGGGAAGTTCGGATTATGGAGGATTTTAGTTTTAAGTCATTTGCAGAACGGAGGGCACGTGTAGGGTGGTAGACTGCGACAAGGGAGGAGATGTAGGGGGGTACTGAAGCATGGAGCGCTTTGTGGGTAAGCGTGATAAGTTTAAATTGAATTCTATATTGGATGGGTAACCAATGCAATGACTGGCACAGGGAAGAGGCATCGGAGTAGCGGTTGGCGAGGAATATGATCCTGGCTGCTGCGTTCAGGACGGATTGGAGAGGGGAGAGTTTAGTAAGAGGGAGACCGATTAGTAGAGCGTTGCAATAGTCAAGACGAGAATGAATAAGAGCTACAGTAAGAGTTTTTGCTGAGTCAAAGGTGAGAAAAGTCCTGATTCTTGAGATGTTTTTGAGGTGTAAATGACATGAACGAGCGAGTGATTTGATGTGAGGAGTGAAAGAAAGATCTGAATCAAAAATGACCCCAAGACTGCGGGCTTGTTGCTGGGGAGTAATGGTTGAGCCACAAATGGAAATGGCAATATTGGACACAAGTAGGTTAGTGGAGGGAGGAAAGACGAGTAGTTCAGTTTTTGACAGGTTCAGTTTTAGGCAGAGGGAGGACATGATGTTAGACACAGCAGAAAGACAATCACTGGTCTTTTGTAGTAATGCAGGGGTGATGTCCGGAGCAGAGGAGTATAATTGGGTGTCATCAGCATAGAGATGGTACTGAAAACCGAATCTACTGATTGTTTGTCCAATAGGAGCGGTGTATAAGGAGAAAAGAAGGGGGCCTAGGACTGATCCTTGAGGAACCCCGACAGTAAGAGGAAGTAGGGAGGAGGAAGAGCCAGCAAAAGACACAGAGAAGGAGCGGTCAGAGAGATAAGAGGAGAACCAGGAGAGAACAGTGTTCTTGAGGCCAATAGTGCGGAGCATAGTGAGGAGGAGCTGGTGATCCACAGTGTCAAATGCTGCAGAAAGATCCCGGAGAATCAGCAGAGATTAGTGACTAGAGATGAGCATTGTTCGACTCGAACTGTTCGCCAATCTCAAATTCGAGCTGTTTTGGGCGGTGTTCGAGCCGTTCGGTGAACACGAACGATTTGAGAAAAATTCGGCTGTTCGAGGTTATGTTCGATAACTGTTCGTGCACCAAAATCATAACTGGATTTTTTCTCAGTAATGATGAAAATTAATGTTAATACGCAGTTTGAGTGTACAGCGGGGTGGGGGGAGGGGCAGGGGATGGATCTCTGCAGGAATAATGAAGATCTCCATTTTTTTTCCCTTTCCCGCATTTACAGTGGGGAGGTGCAATTTGTCAGCCTATCAGCAGCGCACACACAGAGTGAAGTGCTTTTTTTCACACAAGCAAGGGCATGTGTCATTGGCAGTGTATGTCACATGTCCTTGCCCTATAAGACCAAGCCATTTTCCCCGTCGCCACCATTTTCTCACTGCTGCAGCTGCGTGTTAGACGGCACCGCTGTTGCTGTGTGCGCTATACCTTGTTAATTTCAAGCCAATTTTCGAACAAATCTACAGATAGCTTGGGAGTAGGGAATAGTTGTGATTGCAGTCCTTTTAAGGACTAGGTTACAGCATTTCCTACGACTTTTATCAGGCAGGTCTGTGCTCTTAAATAGATAGATTGTGGGAGTAAAGACTAATTGTAATTGCAGTCCTTTTCAGGACTAGGTTACATCAGTTCCTATCAGTTTTTGCCAGGCAGGTCTGTGCCAGTGCTGTGCAAGTTTTTTTCACAGCATTTGGCTGAATCTAGCAAAGCTAATCCTTTTTGGCCTATTGCAGAGTGTGTTAGTCAGTGGAGTAGCCTATCTGTGTTGCAAGATATACCACCTGTGTATAGAATACCAATTTTTTTACTGCACCTAGTGAAGTAAAATCTTTTGGGCATAGCATCATTCTATTAGTCCATCTATACTGACCTCCATCAGGTTGCAAATTGAATATAATTTTTTTCTGCATCTAGCTCTGAAAAAATATTTGGCCTTCTAGCAGTGTGTGGGACTTTCTCTATTAGTCCATCTATACTGACCTCCATCAGGTTGCAAATTAAAAATAATTTTTTGTCTGCATCTAGCTCTGAAAAAATATTTGGCCTTCTAGCAGTGTGTGGGACTTTCTCTATTAGTCCATCTATACTGACCTCCATCAGGTTGAAAATTCAAAATAATTTTTTGTCTGCATCTAGCTCTGAAAAAATATTTGGCCTTCTAGCAGTGTGTGGGACTTTCTCTATTAGTCCATCTATACTGACCTCCATCAGGCTGCAAATTAAAAATAATTTTTATCTGCATCTACCTCTGAAAAAATATTTGGCCTTCTAGCTGTGTGTGGGACTTGTTCTATTAGTCCATCTATACTGACCTCCATCAGGTTGCAAACTGAATATAATTTTTTTCTGCATCTAGCTCTGAAAAAATATTTGGCCTTCTAGCAGTGTGTGGGACTTTCTCTATTAGTCCATCTATACTGACCTCCATCAGGTTGCAAATTAAAAATAATTTATATCTGCATCTAGCTCTGAAAAAATATTTGGCCTTCTAGCAGTGTGTGGGACTTTCTCTATTAGTCCATCTATACTGACCTCCATCAGGTTGCAAATTAAAAATAATTTTTTGTCTGCATCTAGCTCTGAAAAAATATTTGGCCTTCGAGCAGTGTGTGGGACTTTCTCTATTAGTCCATCTATACTGACCTCCATCAGGTTGCAAATTAAAAATAATTTATATCTGCATCTAGCTCTGAAAAAATATTTGGCCTTCTAGCAGCGTGTGGGACTTTCTCTATTAGTCCATCTATACTGACCTCCATCAGGTTGCAAATTAAAAATAATTTTTTGTCTGCATCTAGCTCTGAAAAAATATTTGGCCTTCTAGCAGTGTGTGGGACTTTCTCTATTAGTCCATCTATACATACCTCCATCAGGTTGCAAACTGAATATAATTTTTTTCTGCATCTACCTCTGAAAAAATATTTGGGCTTCTAGCTGTGTGTGGGACTTGTTCTATTAATCCATCTATACAGACCTCCATCAGGTTGCAAACTGAATATAATTTTTTTCTGCATCTACCTCTGAAAAAATATTTGGGCTTCTAGCTGTGTGTGGGACTTGTTCTATTAGTCCATCTATACTGACCTCCATCAGGTTGCAAACTGAATATAATTTTTTTCTGCATCTAGCTCTGAAAAAATATTTGGCCATCTAGCAGTGTGTGGGACTTTCTCTATTAGTCCACCTATACTGACCTCCATCAGGTTGCAAATTAAAAATAATTTATATCTGCATCTAGCTCTGAAAAAATATTTGGCCTTCTAGCAGTGTGTGGGACTTTCTCTATTAGTCCATGTATACTGACCTCCATCAGGCTGCAAATTAAAAATAATTTTTATCTGCATCTACCTCTGAAAAAATATTTGGCCTTCTAGCTGTGTGTGGGACTTGTTCTATTAGTCCATCTATACTGACCTCCATCAGGTTGCAAATTAAAAATAATTTTTATCTGCATCTACCTCTGAAAAAATATTTGGCCTTCTAGCTGTGTGTGGGACTTGTTCTATTAGTCCATCTATACTGACCTCCATCAGGTTGCAAACTGAATATAATTTTTTTCTGCATCTAGCTCTGAAAAAATATTTGGCCTTCTAGCAGTGTGTGGGACTTTCTCTATTAGTCCATCTATACTGACCTCCATCAGGTTGCAAATTAAAAATAATTTATATCTGCTTCTAGCTCTGAAAAAATCTTTGGCCTTCTAGCAGTGTGTGGGACTTTCTCTATTAGTCCATCTATACTGACCTCCATCAGGTTGCAAACTGAATATATTTTTTTTCTGCATCTAGCTCTGAAAAAATATTTGGCCTTCTAGCAGTGTGTGGGACTTTCTCTATTAGTCCATCTATACTGACCTCCATCAGGTTGCAAATTAAAAATAATTTATATATGCTTCTAGCTCTGAAAAAATCTTTGGCCTTCTAGCAGTGTGTGGGACTTTCTCTATTAGTCCATCTATACTGACCTCCATCAGGTTGCAAACTGAATATATTTTTTTTCTGCATCTACCTCTGAAAAAATATTTGGGCTTCTAGCTGTGTGTAGGACTTGTTCTATTAGTCCATCTATACTGACCTCCATCAGGTTGCAAACTGAATACAATTTTTTTCTGCATCTACCTCTGAAAAAATATTTGGGCTTCTAGCTGTGTGTGGGACTTGTTCTATTAGTCCATCTATACTGACCTCCATCAGGTTGCAAATTGAATATAATTTTTTTCTGCATCTAACCCAGCCAATAGTTTTGGCCTAATACCACAGTTTGGCCACTCAGCTCTGCTCGGTTCCCATCCATTGTTTTTTTGTGCAAACAACTCCAGAGTTGTGAATTAGCTAACCACCAAAATGAGTGGAAAAAGGCCTGCTGCTGGTGGAAAGGGGAATAGGCGTGTTGGGAAGGGGAAAAAAGGTTGTGTCCGTGGGGTAGGTGTTAAAGCAACAGTAACATCTGCAGAAGAAAGACCATCTTCCAGCCAAACTAAAATGTCTTCTTCTTTTAGCGGACAATGTGATAAAATCCCTTTCTTACGGCCACGCCAATCGCTACAAATTCCAGATGAGGCACAAAAACAGCAGGTGCTTCAACGGATATCAAGTGCTCCTTTAAGTGGGCTCTCCTCCACATCAACTTCAACATCACAAATACTCCAGTCCTCAAAGGTGTCACCCCAATCGCACTTGCTTCCTCACAGCTCCCAAATCTCCAGCTGCCCGTCTGAGTATGAGGTAGAACAGATGGTTGAGTCTGCAGAGCTGTTTACTCATACTATAGCCTGGGAATCAGAGGTCGACTCCAGCGCTTCTGTGAATCCAGACGAGGAAATGATCTGCACTGATGCCCAGAATCTTTATGAGTCGGATCCAGGACCAGACGCAGAAGGTTCTGACCATAATGTAGACCCTCATTCCCAAACTGTAACTCCTGTTGGTGGAGACAATGAGGAAGACGATGATGAGACTCAAATACCTGATTGGAGCGAGAACTTTAGTTTTTTGTCAGGGCAGGAACAGGTTGGCTCTGAGGACGACGGGTGTGATAACGCACAGGGTGATGATGATGAGGTTGGAGATCCCACTTACTGTCAACCCACAGTCAGCCAAGAGATGTGGTCAGCAGAGGAGGTGGAGGAAGATGCTAGTGACGACGAGGTCAGGTTGCGCCTTCCTGGACAGAGACGTAGTACTGGAAGCACGTCAACAACTGCATCCTCAAACACAACTCTGCCTCTCACCACAAGTCATGGTGGCTCTTCAGGTCGCATGGGTGCTAAGCCTTGCATAGCCTGGGCATTTTTTCAGATCGATAAAGATGACCCAACTCGTGTTATCTGTAACATTTGTCAGCAAAAGCTAAGTAGAGGCCAAAAAATACATAGTTTGAGTACTTCATGCATGAACCGGCACATGTACATGAAGCATAAGTTGCAGTGGGAAGCTCAGTGTGCTACAATGCGGCCTAGCCGGCCGGGCCAACCACCGTCTGCCATATCTTGTGCATCCGCGGCCTCTTCATCCTCTGTGACTGGGGGGACAGCAGTCACACCTGTTTTGGGGCGCAGACCTGCCACCTCTTTACCCGCAACAGCCAGTGTGGTTGTCTGGTCATCATTTTCTTTGGAGGTGGTAACACCAGCTGGTGTTGAGCGCTGTCCGACATCGGTAGCACCACCTTTGGATCAAGGCAACCTAACATGTCCGCCTGCATCTTCCTCACAGACCGGCAGTTTGCCGGGGACACACTTATCAACCCCGTCTAAGCACAATAGCCAGCCCTCGGTCCCTCAGATGTGGACAAGTAAAAGACCATTTCCTCCTAGCCATGAGAAAGCTAAGAGGTTGAATTTCACCATCTGCAAGCTCTTGGCTACAGAAATGCTGCCTTTCCGCCTGGTGGACATAGAGGATTTTTGAGACCTTATGTCCGTCGCAGTGCCCCAGTACCAGATGCCCAGTCGGCACTACTTCTCAAAGAAAGGTGTGCCTGCGCTCCACCAGCATGTCGCACACAACATCACCGCTTCTTTGAGAAACTCTGTGTGTGACAGGGTGCATTTCACCACAGACACTTGGACGAATAGCCATGGACAAGGGCGTTACATGTCGCTGACTGGGCACTGGGTAACTATGGTAACAGCAGGACAAGGGGCTGCTGTCCAAGTCTTGCCGTCCCCACGAGTTGTGCGTCAATCCTCTTTATGTCAAAGTTCCTCCACTGCTTCTGCCTCCTCAACCTCCTCTCGGTCTTCCACCTGCACCCAAAGCCTGTCTGGTCATGCCACAAGCTTTCTAACTGCGCAGAAGGGATCCTGCACACCTCCTTACTATGCTGGCAGTAGGGCTCAACATCATCAGGCGGTTTTTACTTTGAAATGTCTGGGAAATGTGAGTCACACAGCTGAGGAGTTGTGATCAGCTCTGGAGAACCAATTTCATGAATGGTTGTCTCCACTGGACCTGAAACCAGGGAAGGCCGTGTGCGACAATGCTGCAAACCTGGGTGCGGCCCTTCGCCGGGGCAATGTCACACACGTGCCTTGTATGGCTCATGTGTTGAACCTGGTTATCCAGCAATTTTTAGCCCACTATCCAAGATTAGATGGCCTTCTGCAGAGGGCACGGTCGCTGTGTGCTCACTTCCGCCGTTCGCATCCCGCAGCTCAGCGACTTACATCTCTACAGAAGTCGTTGGGCCTGCCACTTGAACGGCTAAAATGCGATGTGCCTACCCGGTGGAATTCAACTCTGCACATGTTGCAGCGACTGTGGCAGCAACGACAAGCCCTGGTGCAATATGTTCTGACGTATAGCCTGGGCCAACGAGATCCAGAGGTGGGGCAAATCACGCTGGAGGAGTGGTCTCAGATCAGGGACCTATGCACCCTTCTGCACAGTTTTGAAATGGCGACGAAGATGTTTAGTGCTGACGATGCCATTATCAGCATGACTATTCCGGTGATTTACATGCTGGAGCACATGTTAAACAGAATTCGGAGTCAGGTGGTGGCACAAGAGGAGGTGGAGGAAGTAGAGGAGGAGGAGTTGTATGCGGAAGGGCTAACATCTGCAAGGTCCAGACGGTCGGCAGCACCAAGGAGGCAGACATGTGAGGGTGGGGGAGATGGTTTTACCAGGGCGCATGGTAGCAGCCAAACTAGTGAGGAAGGTGCAGGAGCCCAGGAAGAAGTGGAGGACGAACTGATGGAAGACTCATCAGATGAGGGAGACCTTGATCACATTTCTGTTGTGCGAGGTTGGGGGGAGAGGACAGAGGAAGGAAGCATGATTGTTACCTCGCCACCAACACAACAGGGACTTGGTGCTCCTGGATGCGCAACACACATGACTGCCTTCTTGCTGCACTACCTGCAACATGACCCTCGAATTGTGAGAATTAGAAATAATCCTGACTACTGGGTTGCCACACTGTTAGATCCCCGGTACAAAAGTAAATTTGCAGAAATTATTCCTGCCATAGAAAGGGATGCACGCATGCAGGAGTATCAGCAGAGACTGTTGCAGAATCTTACATGTGCTTTTCCACAAAACACCAGTGGTGCACGTAGTGAATCTCACAGTTCCAACTTGCCAACCGTGGGACCGTCAAGTGTTCAGCACTCAAACCGTAACAGAACCACAGTATCTGCTGGTAACATCAATTTTGCGGAATCATTTCACCACTTTTTTAGCCCATCCTTTGCAAGGCCACAGGAGACAAGAAGTCTGACACATAGTCAACGCCTAGAGACGATGGTACAGGAGTATTTCCAAGTAAACATTGAAGCCATGACTGTGTCACTGGACCCTTGCTCTTTTTGGGCTTCCAATCTGGATAAATGGCCGGAGCTAGCCACTTACGCCTTGGAGATCTTGTCATGCCCCGCAGCCAGCGTTCTGTCTGAACGTGTGTTCAGCGCTGCTGGTGGTGTGCTGACAGATAAGCGCACGCGGCTCTCCACTGATAATGTAGACAGACTCACGTTCATAAAGATGAACAAATCATGGATCCGAAACGACTTTTCTACCCCTGTGTCATCCTGGGGAGAGTAAAAGCTTGATGATTGGTTAAAATCACCCTACCAACCGTTTTAAGCTTTCAAATTACTAATCATGTTTATCTGTATCTTGGCTGGAAAATAATTTGGGCTTTGTAGCAGTGTGCAGCACTGATTCTATTAGGCCATCTATAATAAGCTCCACCAGATTTAAAATTACTAATCATGTTTATCTGTATCTTGACTGGAAAATAATTTGGGCTTTGTAGCAGTGTGCAGCACTGATCCTATTAGGCCATCTATACTAAGCTCCACCAGATTTAAAATGAATAATAATTTTTAGCTGCATCTAGCCCGGAAAATAATTTTGGGGCTCCGAGATGCGCAAGACACATAAGTGCCTTCTTGCTGCACTACCTGCAACATGACCCTCATATTGTCAGAATTCGAAGTAATCATGACTACTGGGTTGCCACACTCTTAGATCCCCCAAACTTTTCGATCAACCTTTTCATTTTAATAAAGACCAAAAAAATGGTCATTTTTGAAATTATAAGCATTAGCAGGTTATTAGAAAATGAAATCAAACAGTTTTCAACTCAAAACTTTATTCTAGGTGATGTTACATTTTCACATAGGACCCCTTGTTCGAAAGGAGCTTCTGAACTCTCTCGTCCATTGAATTTGTCAGGTTTTGGATGGTTTCTGCTTCAATTGTTTTGCATGAGGACAGAATACCCTCCCAGAGCTGTTGCTTAGATGTGAACTGCCTCCCGCCATCATAGACACTACTTTTGATTATGCTCCAGAGGTTCTGAATGGGGTAGAGGTCAGGGGAGCATGGGGGTCACACCATAAGTTTGTCCCCTTTTATGCCCATATCAGCCAGAGATGCAGATGTTTTATGTGCAGCATGAGATGGTGCATTATCATGCAAAAAAATGATCTTGCTGTGAAATACACGGTTCTTCTTCTTGAACCATGGCAGGAAGTGCTGTTTGAGAAAATCCACATACATTATGGAGTTCATCTTTAGCGCCTTCAGGGATCCTAAAGGGGCCGACAATCTCTCTCCCCATGATTCCAGCCCAAAACATTACTCCACCTCCTCCTTGTTGGCGCTGTAGCCGTGTTTGTGTGGGGTGTCCATCTACCAGCCATCCTCCACTCCATCCATCTGGACCATCGAGCGCTGCACGGCACTCATCCGTGAACAAAACAGTTTTGAAATCAGTCTTCATGTAATGTTTGGCCCACTGGAGCCGTTTCTGCTTGTGTGAAGTGGATAGAGGAGGTCGACAGGATGGCGCATGCACAGCTGCAAACCTCTGAAGGACCCTGCATCTTGTTGTTCGGGGGACGTTGGAGGCACCAGCAGCTTCAAAAACTTGTCTGCTGCTATGACAAGGCTTTTTTGCCGCTGCTCTTTTAGCCTGACGTAATTGCCTGTAGGAAAGAGTCCTCAATTTGCCCTTATCAGCACGCACACGTGTGTACTGTGAATCAGCTACATACTTCTTGATTGCCAAGACACTTCATCCTGATCATCGCACAATGTTGATTGTAGTCATGCCTTGACCTAAACACTCCACAATTTGTTGCTTCTCAGCAGCAGACACATCCTTTTTCTTTCCCATTTTGGCAGAAAATGTAGGCTGCTTAATAATGTGAGACAGCCTTCTTAAGTAGTCTTGCCTTTCATTGGACACAGCTGCCAAACTAATTAGCACAGGTGTCTGCAATTGCTTACAGTGATATAAAGAGCCCTGACACACATCACCATCAATGAGTTTAACTGACAAACAAACAAATTCTTCCCTTATCACTCCTAAACACTTTTTGCATAATAATTTGGAGCACAGTGTACATGTGCTTTTCCACAAAACACCAGTGGTTCATGTAGTGAATCTTACAGTTCTAACTTGCCAACCGTGGTCTGTATGGAGTTGTTCAATAAAGGGCCCAAAATTAAGATAACATAGATGGGAGAGGTCTCTATGAATAGGAATTCCTAAGTATTTGATACCCTGTGAGGGCCAGGCAAAGGGAAAGTTGGACTGGATGGAATCCTATATGGATTTGGGGAGGGAGACATCGAGGGCCTCAGACTTCGCTGCATTGATTTTAAAATTTGACCATGTAACAAAGTGATCTATTTCAGCCATAACAGCATGGATGCATATATGTGATTGAGTGATATATACTAGGACATCATCAGCAAATAGAGAGCACTTGTACTCGGTGCCTCCCACCTCAATCCACCTAATATTGGTGAGAGCAGGTGCTCCGTCACTAGGATGTATAAGAGAGGGGACAGAGGACATCCCTGCCTTGTCCCATTGGTGATTGTGAAAGGTGATGAAAATGTTCTGACGCACCCCATGGGCCTTGGGACACCCAGAGCCGGACCCTTTTTGGTGGATGCTGGTGGTTGTAGTCTTCGTGGCGGCGACCCGGTTCCGTGGCTCAGGGTGGTCAAACCAGTGGTGGAACTATTTATGTGGTTTTGATGTTTAAATGTCTGACTACGCCACCCGTGGATTGCGGTCAGAATGAACCGCCCCTGCAGGGCAGACCGCTGAGGCTGGTGTCGTGGGTGCAGCAGAGCGTAGCATAACTCCCCACGGGAAGAGTATAGCCTCAGGGCAGTGTATGCGGAGGATGGGGGTGATGGTGCAGGGCAGCAGCAGTAACGACACGGAGTCAGTGATGCAGTCCAGGGCCTTTACTCACAGTTCTTATTATCCAGACCACGTCTGCAGGTAACGGCTGCCCACGTCGTACTGTGCTCACCAGGTGAGGGGCTCAGACAACTCCCAGATAACTTTGGAGCGCTTCACAGGACCCCCTTTGTGTGTCCTTTGTCTGGCCTTTCTTACCAACGCTTCTGTCCGGCTGCCTCGGGCCTCCTCTTGGTAAACTTGGCACCAGTTTCCCTGACCCTATGTGGTGCCTTCCTAGCGGGTGTAGCGAGGGGCTGCGCCACATAAAATGTCACAGACTCCGGTTTCTAGCTGAGGGTCGTTTCCCGCCTCCACTAGTTTCAGGGACCGGTCTCCCCCTTTGGCCTGACCCCTCTACGCAGGTGGATTCGGGCGTGCGGTGGCGACTCGCCCGTCCGCAACCCTGGGATCCCTTCGTTCCTCGTTCCTGGAGCCTTCTCCGCTCCTCTTCCTTCCTTCTCCCTCTTCCAGGCCTGAGCCTGTGTTACTAGGCCCGCCTACGGAGCAGAGCTCATGCAGAGCCCCTGCTCCCTGTCACTTCTGCTCAGACTTCTCTGCACTGAACTAATATGGTGCCCACCTTTTATACTCCCTTATCAATGCACCCAGGAACTGCTTCCTCCCTGCTCCTGCACTACAGGGTTCCCCTTCCTCAGTGTTCCCTCCCCCCACTCCAGCCAGGGTCAGTGACTGTCGTGCCCATCTCAGGGGCATATTGGTCGCCCTGCCCCACGGCAATGTGGTGTAATGCATGCAGGTGTCGGGGTCCTGATCCACACTCCATCCTTACCTGAGAGTGAGATATCACACCTCTGGGTGAGGTGCAATACCTCTGTAGCAACCGAGCCCTCAGGGTGCTACAGTTCCATTTATCTTCAGCCTAGGTGACGTATTGTGATACAGGGCCGTGATTTTGGCTATAAAAGGGTCCCCTAGACCCCTACCCCAAGCTTTTTAAGAGAATCATATATGGCGTGCCAGGAGACTCTATGGAATGCTTTCTCAGCATCCAACGAGAGTATCTAATTACAAATTTTTAACTGCATCTAGCCCAGGAAATACTTTGTGCCTAGTAGCAGTGTCTGCTAGTCAGCGGATTATCCCGGCTGTTAAGCAAGCTACACCACCTGTAGTTTGGACACTTAATTTTTTCAAAGGAAATGCTTCGGGACCACGGGATACTCAGTGAAGAGCATCAGGAGGCACCCCAAGGCATAGGGGCTGGGACTGGCAGTAGGATGCCTTGCGGTGGACAGCCGAGCTCGATCCTTATAAAAGCTTTTTAACTGCAGCAGCTTTAGTGGACGCTACTGGAGCTGGAATTACGCGGCTGCTGGCATGAGACTTGCTCTCCAATAGATCCTTGTAAATGGATTTAAAGTGTATTCATTCAAATTAGAGAGACAATTTAAATTAAAAAGCTTAGAGCTGCCTCCACCACAGGGGGGCTCGCTCAACCCACCAGCGGACAGGCACCAGTATTGGGAGAGGGGGGCTGGCCGTCAGGGTTCACCGCGGCTCTGGCACAAACCCGGCGACACGGAGGTGGCACGTGCAGGAGCGGACTGAACGTGTCGGCTTCTCACTTTTTGGATTTTAGAAGGGCATGACATGCCTATATCTGTGTCTCCCCCTCCTTTTACTCCTCCACCTCTTTTCTTTTCGCATGACTATATGTACTTGTCACTTTTCCATGTGTTAGTTGTGTCTTCTGAGCAGTTTGTCAGCTTTTGGACACCTTTGAAGGTGTTTTCTATGTGTTTCTATGTGTTTTTGTTTGCCTGCCATTGGTTTTAGCGGTGTTCGAAGGTGTTCGACGAACAGTTCGGCGAACACAAGGGTGTTCGACGAACCGAACCGAACTCGAACACTACGAGGGTGGCTCAACACTATTAGTGACCATTAGATTTAGCTTTTAGTAAATCATTAGAGACTTTAGTGAGGGCAGTTTCAGTAGAATGTAAAGAGCGGAAACCAGATTGTAAAGGGTCAAGAAGAGAGTTGTCTGAGAGATAGCGGATTAGACGGGAATGAACCAAGCGTTCCAGGAGTTTAGAGATAAAGGGAAGATTGGAAACAGGTCTGTAGTTGGCCGTGCAGTTCAAGTCGAGGGATGGTTTTTTAAGTAATGGTTGTATGCTGGCGTGTTTAAAAGAAGAGGGAAAGATACCAGATGAGAGGGAAAGGTTGAAAATTTTAGTTAGGTGAGTGGTGACAGCTGGAGCAAGGGACTGAAGGAGATGTGAGGGAATAGGGTCAGTGGTGCAGGTGGTAGGGCGAGAAGATGCAAGGAGCCTGATCACTTCATCTTCCGTGACTGGTTCGAAGTCAGAAAATGAGCAAGATACAATGTGGCGGGGGAGAGCATGCTTAACATTTGGGGATTGGGAGAAAATTTCCTGTCGGATAAGGTCAATTTTTTCTTTGAAATAATTGGCCAGATCGTCAGCGCTGAGGTCGGTGGTCGGGGCCTGTGTTGTTTGATTGAGGAGAGAATGAAACGTGTCAAAGAGTCGTTTAGGATTATTGGAAAGTGAGATTATGAGGTTGCTAAAGTAGGTTGGTTTGGAGAGGTGAAGGGCAGAGTTATATGTTTTCAGCATAAATTTATAGTGGAGGAAATCTTCGGGCCGATTTGATTTTCTCCACAGCCGTTCAGCGCACCTGGAGTACCTCTGGAGAAGACGTGTTTGAGGCGTGTGCCAGGGTTGTCGCCGTCTATGCCGAATTTTTCTTTGTGTAGGAGGTGCGGCTTCATCCAGGACGCATAGCATTATTTTGTTATAATGCTTCAATGCAGAGTCGGGACATGAGAGGGAGGAGATTGGGGCCAATGATGATTGCAACCTTTTTATAAATTTCTGGGTGTTAATGGTGCGTAAATTTCTATAAGAGTGGACGGTGGGAGTGTCTTGAGTAGAGTCACAGTTCTTGACAGAGAATGAAAGAAGATTATGGTCAGAGAGTGGAAGGGGAGAGTTAGTAAAGTCATGTACTGAGCAAAGTCGGGAGAAGATCAGGTCCAATGTGTTCCCGTCCTCATGTGTAGGAGAACTAGCAAACTGTGAAAGACCGAAGGAGGAGGTTAGTGATAAAAGATGCGTGGCAGATGGGGAAAGAGGATTGCCAATTGGGATGTAAAAGTCTCCCATGATTATCGTGGGGATGTCGCAGGATAGAAAATTTGGAAGCCAGGCAGCAAAGTGATCCAGGAATTGACGGGGGGGACCTGGAGGGCGATAGACAACCGCCACTTGCAGGGAGAAGGGCCGGTAGAGTCTGACTGTGTGGGCCTCAAAAGACGGGAAGATAAGGGAAGGTACAGGGGGGATAACCTGAAAAGTACATTTTGTTGAAAGAAGCAGACCAACACCTCCACCTGATCTGTTGTCAGGTGGCGGAGTATGAGAGAAATGTAGGCCACCATAGGAGAGAGCTGCAGCGGCGGTGGTGTCCGACTGCTGGATCCAGGTTTCAGTGAGAGCCAGAAGGTTGAGGGAATTAGAGAGGAAAAAGTCATGGATGTAAGAGAGTTTATTACATGCTGAGCGTGCATTCCAAAGGGCACAGTTGAATGAGACAGAAGATATGCAGGGAATATTAATGAGATTAGCAGGGTTTCTGAATGTAACAGGGAAAGAGTTAGTGTTATTATTACTGTAGGGTCCTGGGTTGGGAGAAATATCACCTGCGACTAATAGAAGGAAGATACAAAGAGTGAGCAGATGATTGAGTGATTTGTGAGAGCGTTTCCTGCGTTGTATGGTGGGAATGAATGGATCTGCGTGGTATAACATTGTGAAGAGAGCATGACAACTGTACATAGGAGAATAGAGGAGTGAGGGATTAATATGGATGAAGTGTGCCGCATTTGTGGGAGAACGGTGAATGTGGATGATTGTAGCAACCAGAGTATAAATGGCACAGATACAAATGGTGAATACTGTTTGCCAAAAAGATGACCTGGAAGCAAGTTTGTTTAATTCTCTTGCATGTCTTACCTGTCTCCTGCCCTGTCCAACTGCCATTTTCTAACTGCCAGGGCACTTTGATAAATTATGGCACTTCGATTAAGTATGCATAAATGCTATATGCATAAATGCCCCCGCATAAATGCTGCCCCTTAACTAAGTCTCAATATATAGGGACGTATCTGCTTAGATCTACACAGATTTAACTCGTTAACAATCAATCACTAGCTTAAAAGACAACAGGAGACCATAAAGTGCAGGGGAAAAAAAAACAAAAAAAAACAAACAAGCAAACAAAAAAAAAAAACAGACTAGCAAACTCAGCATGGATCATAAACTCTTAAAGTAAGTGTGATGACCTTAAAGTATCATGGATTAAAAAACGTAGAGGAGTGAAAAATATATACCAGAGAATGATAGGCTGCAGAGCATTGCATGGAGATACAATTCAGGAGAGGTCACACAAGCAGTGAAAAATATATGTATGTATGTATGTGTGTATGTCCGGGATTGGCATCTGCACCTTCGCAGCTACAGCCACAAAATGTTGCACAGTCACACGTCTGGACCCCGACAGCGTCATAGGCTATGTTTTGAGGCGAAATTTTAACCCCGCGAGTTTCAATTCACCAAACAATTTTGCCCCTATCTACATAATGGGGAAAAAGTGAAAGGAAAAGTGTTGGAGGTAAATTGACAGCTGCCACATGTGAACGAGGGAGAATTAAAGAATGAGAGCGATGGCGCCAAAGAGTATATACCGTACAGTTGCTAAGGTGGGGCCCCGACATGGGATACTCATACTCACCACACACGGGGATATGAACACACACACAAAATGCGCCACACACTACCACGTGCTTGAACACATATACCACCCTCAGCACACACAAAACTCATCTCACAAAGATTTATCAGGCTGCCAATAGCAACCAATCACAGCTCAGCTTCTATTTTGCTACAGTTAATTAATCTGAGCTGTGATTGGTTAATATAGGCAACAAAGGACATTCTCAGTATAACAAAGCTTGTGTAAGGTAATAAGATGTCAGTTAGGGTGTGTTGGTGGAAACGCTGATGTCAGTCACATTACTTCTATGTGAGAGAATATAGAAACTGCCAGTTACAGACTATTTTTACCACAATAATGCCTCATAAGAAAAGGAATTTCATGGCACTAATGTCAGCTGATGCGAAAAGAAAAGCTGCATTACGAGCCAATGAAAAATGTGAAGACTGAGAAACAAGGCTGACACACATGAGAACAGCAGCTGCTTCCTCAAGAGCCAATGAACTTTCTGAGCAGAGGGAAGTGAGGCTTGCAGACAAGAAGACAAGAGCTGCTTCCTCAAGGGCCAATGGACTTTCTGAGGAGAGGGAAGCGAGGCTTGCAGACAAGACAACAAGAGCTGCTTCCTCAAGAGCCAATGAACTTTCTGAGGACAGGGAAGCGAGGCTTGCAGACATGAAAACCAGAGCTGCTTCCTCAAGAGCCAATGAACTTTCTGAGGAGAGGGAAGCGAGGCTTGCAGACATGAAAACAATAGCTGCTTCCTCAAGGGCCAATGAACTTTCTGAGGAGAGGGAAGCGTGGCTTGCAGACATGAAAACAAGAGATGCTTCCTCAAGAGTCAATGAACTTTCTGAGGAGAGGGAAGCGAGGCTTGCAGACATGAAAACAAGAGCTGCTTCCTCAAGGGCCAATGAACTTTCTGAGGAGAGGGAAGCGAGGTTTTCAGACAAGAGAACAAGAACTGCTTCCTCAAGAGCCAATGAACTTTCTGAGGAGAGGGAAGCGAGGCTTGCAGATAAGATAAGAAGAGATGCTTCCTCAAGGGCCAATGAGTCATCTCAGCAGAGAGAAGGCCGACTTGCGACTAAGAGAATTGCTATTTCTTCCACTAGGGCACAGGAAATGGTTGGAGATTTGAAACATGCTGCCTTTTGTTACCAGTCAGACATAGACTATCAGGATAATCCTAAAGTTCAGATAGGAAAAATGGATGTGGTCTGCATGTACTGCAGTGCCCTGAAATGGAAAGATGAACCGCCAGGTTTATGCTGTGTAAATGGCAAGATAAAACTTCCACTTCTCCTGTCACTACTAGATCCCCTAAAGTCTCTGATGACAGGTACCAGTACAATATGAAAGCATTTCTTGGACAACATTAGGAAGTACAACTCCTGCTTCCAAATTACATCATTTGGTGCAACAAAAGAAATGTTTACAGCAGGATTTATGCCGACATTTAAAGTTCAAGGACAGGTTTACCACTCAATTGGCTCACTGCTTCCATTACAAGGAGAAGAACCTCAATTTCTTCAACTCTTCTTTATGGGAAATGCAGAAGCAGAGGCTCAGCGGAGATGGTCTTTAATTCCTAACACTCGCCTTGATATTGTCACTATTTTGCAGCAATTCCTTCACTCCAACAATCTATATGTTCAACTTTTCAAGATTGCACTTTAATGCATGCCAAATGACGATTACAAGGTTGTCATTCGAGCTGACAAAACACCACAGGGTGAACATCAGCGACCTTTCAATGCTCCCACATTTGATGAGGTAGCCATCTTGATTGTAGGTAATGATTTTCAAAGCCGTGACATTGTGCTTCAGAAAAGGAACAATAGTTTGCAACGAGTAGCAGAAACTCACAGGTCCTATGATGCTCTGCAATATCCAATCATCTTTTGGCAGGGACAGGATGGCTATCACTTTGGAATACCTCAGACAGATCCTACAACAGGCAACACTTCAGGAAAAAAAGTGTCTGCCATGGACTTCTATGCATATAGGATCATGACAAGATTGGCAGAGGAAAATCACATCTTGAAATGCAAACACCACTTCCACCAATTTATTGTTGACATCTATGCAAAGATTGAGAGTGAACGTCTTTTAAATATCCGACTAAATAAAAAGAAGCTCAGGGCAGAGGAATATATTCACCTTAGAGATGCTGTTGCAAATGATGCTGATCCAAAAGAGTTCGGGAAAATGGTTATTCTTCCATCAACTCTCACTGGAAGCCCACGACACATGCATGAATACATACAGGATGCAATGACTTATGTGAGAAAGTATGGCCGTCCAGATCTTTTCATCACCTTTACTTGCAATCCTGCCTGGGAGGAAATTGGAGGGCACCTGTTGCCGGGCCAAAAATCAGTGAATCGCCATAACCTTATTGCTCGGGTTTTCAAACAGAAACTTTCAAAAATGACTAATCTCATCACAAAATCACATATTTATAGTGAGACGCAGTGCTGGATGTATTCAGTTGAATGGCAAAAAAGAGGCCTTCCTCACGCCCACATTCTGATTTGGCTGAAGCAAAAAAAACAGCCTACCGAAGATGACAATATCATCAGTGCCGAATTGCCAGACCCTCAGATTGACCCATTGCTGTTTGACACCATCACAAAAAACATGATCCATGGTCCGTGTGGTAGTCTGAGCAAAAATTCTCCCTCTATGATTGATGGCAGGTGTTCAAAGCATTACCCATGATCCCTGGTCCAAGAAACCCAAACGGGACAAGATGGATATCCAGTCTACCGAAGAAGAAAGCCAGGGGATGGTGGTTTCATAGCAAACCTCAAAATGCGTGTTGGATCATCACTCCTACAGATAGAAATTGACAAAGGTGGGTAGTGCCTTACAACCCTTTGCTCTCAAAAATCTTCCAGGCCCACAAAAATGTCGAATCTTGCCACTCTGTGAAATCAATCAAGTATATCTGCAAATATGTCCACAAAGGAAGTGATCAAGCAGTTTTTGAACTCCAGAAAAATGGACCTATTATTGATGAAGTGGAGGCATTCCAGATGGGCAGGTACATAAGCAGCAATGAAGCTGTTTGGAGAATACTAGGATTCTCCATTCATGAGCGCTACCCACCAGTTGTGCATCTGAGTGTGCACTTGGAAAATGGACAGAGAATTTACTTTAACCCAGCAAACTTGCAGCAGCAGCTCCTAACACCACCTAAGACCACCCTCTTGGCATTTTTTGAGCTGTGTCAACAAGACCCTTTTGCAAAAACAATTCTCTACTGTGATTTACCAAAGTACTACACTTGGAATACCTCCAGAAAAACACTGGAACGGAGGAAACGGGGGCTTGATATTGAAGGCTATCCAGGGGTGAAAGCAACTGATACTCTTGGTCGCGTCTACACTGTTCATCCATCAAATGCAGAGTGCTTCTACCTGCGCATGTTACTTCATGTTGTCAAAGGCCCTACATCATTTTCTGACCTGAAGACCGTCGGAGGCTATATTCAGGGAAGCTTGCCAAAGAAAAGAACTTTTGGAAAATGATGGACACTGGGACATGACCCTCAGTGAAGCAGCAGCCACACAAACCCCAAAGCGTCTAAGACACCTCTTTGCTATTATTCTAACAACCTGTAGCATTTCAAATCCTCTTGAGATTTGGACAAAGTACAAAACTGATCTCAGTGAGGACATCCTCATGCAGATTAGAAGGGAAAATCCTCAGCAACTCATCAACTTCACTGAGGAAATGTTCAATGAAACTTTAATGCTCCTTGAAGATCAGTGCATAGCAATGTCAGGAAAAGCCTTACAGTTGCTTGGTTTTCCTGCTCCAATAAGAAATCCTGAAGGCATCCAAATGTGTAGGGAGGTTTTCCTAGAAACAAACTACAATATTGATGAACTGACAGCATTTGTGTCTCAGAATGAGACAATATTGGTACCAGATCAAAGGGACGCCTATTACTACATTTTAAGTTTCAGTGAAACCAACAAAGGTGGGATTGTCTTCCTTGATGCTCCAGGTGGAACAGGAAAGACATTTGTAACCAACCTGCTCCTGGCAAAATTTTGACAATAAAAAAGGATTGCACTTGCAGTGGCATCTTCTATAATTGAAGCTACGCTTTTAAAAGGTGGCAGGACAGCACATTTGACATTCAAACTACCACTTAACCTGTCTCATAGTGACAGCCCCATGTGTAATATTGCTAAGGGATCAGGACTGGCCAAACTGCTTCAAAAATGCAGTGCCATCATTTGGGATGAATGCACCATGTCACGCAAAAGGGCTCTGGAAGCAGTGGACAGACTGCTGCAAGACCTGCATAGCAACAAATATATCATGGGAGGAGTCGTTGTTGTTTTGGCAGGTGACTTCCGCCAAACACTACCTGTTATTCCAAGATCAACCTCTGCAGACGAACTGAATGCCTGTATCAAAGCATTGTACCTTTGGAAAAAAGTAAAGAAAATGTCACTGAACACAAACATGAGGGTCTACATGACAGGCGATGTTTCTGCTGGACTGTTTTCGAGCCAGCTGTTGACTATTGGAGATGGCAAGTAACCAATAAACTCAACCACTGGACAGATCACCTTCCCAAGCAACTTTTGTTGCATTGTGACTTCCATTGAGGAGTTGAAAGCAAAGGTTTTTCCAAACATTCAACTCCACTTCAAAAATTCTGGCTGGCTGTGTGAAAGGGCTATTCTAGCTCCCAAAAATGACAGTGTCAACAAGATCTATCTTCAAATTCTAAATCTCCTTCCAGGTGTGTGCACAACTTACAAATCAGTGGATACAGTAATATACCCTGCTCAAGCATTATTTTATCCAACTGAGTTCCTCAATTCCTTGGAGCCACAAGGACTTCCTCCTCACAACCTCTTTCTAAAACCTGGAGCATCTATTCTGCTATTGAGAAATTTGGATCCACCAAAGCTGTGTAATAGAACAAGACTCTTGATTAAGAACCTGTTTCCACATGTAATTGAGGCAACCATTTTGACAGGATGTGCCACAGGAGAAGATGTTTTCATTCCAACAATTCCTCTCATTCCATCTGATTTGCCTTTTGATTTTAAACGCCTCCAGTTTCCTGTTCGACTGGCATTTGCTATGTCCATCAACAAGGCTCAGGGACAGTCCTTGAAAGTAGTTGGAATCGATTTACAATCTCCATGCTTTTCTCATGGTCAACTTTATGTGGCCTGTTCAAAAGTTGGAACAGCCAAACATTAGGAAGAACTAAGAATGTCATTTATCAAAAGGCTCTCGAATAAGGAGTAGAAGATTACTTCACATTACTTAGCCAATTTAGTTAAATCTGTGTGGAATATCTCTGGTGTTGAAATATATGTTGTGAAATGCTTCTATTAGCTTAGTTTTTGCCTTTTAATAATTACATTTCTATCTATTTGTTTTGTGTTTTTTGTGTGGAGAATAAATTTTTGCTAACACATTCTATTTTGCTAACAGCAGTTATTAACTCGGGAGAAGCCGGGTAGTACAGCTAGTTTACAATATAACTACTATAGGATTAGTTATGGATGATATTTTGTACTTTATCCACACAAAACCTCACACCTGCATAGTTGTAGAATCACGGCTCTCTGCCAGCTGTGTCCATCAATCAAAGGTGGAGGGGTCACATTAGAATGCAGACAGCAGACGCCAAACACGGTCCAAAGGCATCCATTAGACTACTTAGGGCGCAGGACAACTTCAAGGATTTATTCAAGGTAGACGGTGCTACCTGGAAGATACAGTGGGCCTTTTAATAATATTGGTACAAGAGCTTTTATAGGGTAAACCTGATGACTAACTTCCTCTCCCTTTCCTCCTATCTTTGGCTAATACTTTGGTACAGTTTGTTCTTATTTTCTACTTCTTAAGTAATGTACCTTGTATGCCCTACCAAGAAAGACTGAAAAGTCACAAGTACATTTCTCAGGGGTGGGGAGGTTGGCACTTTTATATAATTTATTTAGGATTTTTTGGATTTTTTTAAATTTCATTTTTAAACAGCAATTTAAAGAACCTTGTACATACATTCTGTTTTATTAAACAATTTGTCCTATGCCAAAGTACTTTTAAGTGCTGAGTATCATCCTAATATCCCTGTTCTGGAGCTTAAAAATATTGTCATACTGTATTTTATATGCATTGTGCTGTTTTACAGTTGAGCACATGACATTACAAACAAATAAATCCTTTTTAAACTTTCTACCCTCAGGAAATGTTTCACCTATTCAGCTTCTGGAAAATAAAATGTCATAAACATAACTTTGGGAAGGTTAAAAATGACTTTAGGAGATAAATCTGACCTATTGTTTTCTGTTGTGGAAATATAATTGACAATATGTACAATATTGACTTTAAAAATATATTGTACTACAGGTGCATCTCAGTAAATTAGAATATCATGAAAAAGTTAATTTATTTCAGTTCTTCAATACAAAAAGTGAAACTCATATATTATATAGAGTCATTACAAACAGAGTGATGTATTTCAAGTGTTTATTTCTGGTAATGTTAATGATTATGATTTACAGCCAATGAAAACACAAAAGTCATTATCTCAGTAAATTAGAATTAACAAAAAACACCTGCAAAGGCTTCCTAAGCATTTAAAAAGGCTCCTAAGTCTGTTTCAGTAGGCTCCACAATCATGGGGAAGACTGCTGACTTGACAGATGTCCAGAAGGCAGTCATTGACACACTCCACAAGGTCCCAGAGTTTCAATTTTCATTTGTAAGTCAAGGTCCCAGAGTCTGGAGGAAGAGTAGAGAGTAGAGATGAGCGTTGTTCTACTCGAACTGTTCGCCAATCTCAAATTCGAGCTGTTTTGGGCGGTGTTCGAGACGTTCGGCGAACATGAACAATTTGAGAAAAATTCGGCTGTTCGAGGTTATGTTCGATAACTGTTCGTGCACCAAAATCATAACTGGATTTTTTCTCAGTAATGATGAAAATTAATGTTAATACGCAGTTTGAGTGTACAGCGGGGTGGGGGGAGGGGCAGGGGATGGATCTCTGCAGGAACAATGAAGATCTCCATTTTTTTTTCTCTTTCCCGCATTTACAGTGGGGAGGTGCAATCTGTCAGCCTATCAGCAGCGCACACACGGAGCGAAGTGCTTTTTTTCACACAAGCAAGGGCATGTGTCATTGGCAGTGTATGTCACATGTCCTTGCCCTATAAGACCAAGCCATTTTCCCCGTCGCCACCATTTTCTCACTGCTGCAGCTGTTGCTGTGTGCGCTATACCTTGTTAATTTCAAGCCAATTTTCGCACAAATCTACAGATAGCTTGGGAGTAGGGAATAGTTGTGATTGCAGTCCTTTTAAGGACTAGGTTACAGCATTTCCTACGACTTTTATCAGGGAGGACTGTGCTCTTAAATAGATAGGTTGTGGGAGTAAAGACTAATTGTAATTGGAGTCCTTTTCAGGACTAGCTTACATGAGTTCCTATCAGTTTTTGCCAGGCAGGTCTGTGCCAGTGCTGTGCAAGTTTTTTTCACAGCATTTGGCTGAATCTAGCAAAGCTAATCCTTTTTGGCCTATTGCAGAGTGTGTTAGTCAGTGGAGTAGCCTATCTGTGTTGCAAGATATACCACCTGTGTATAGAATACCAATTTTTTTACTGCACCTAGTGAAGTAAAATCTTTTGGGCATAGCATCATTCTATTAGTCCATCTATACTGACCTCCATCAGGTTGCAAATTAAAACTAATTTTTATCTACATCTACAGTACCTCTGAAAAAATATTTGGGCTTCTAGCAGTGTGTGGGACTTGTTCTATTAGTCCATCTATACTGACCTCCATCAGGTTGCAAACTGAATATATTTTTTTCTGCATCTACCTCTGAAAAAATATTGGGCTTCTAGCTGTGTGTGGGTCTTGTTCTATTAATCCATCTATACTGACCTCCATCAGGTTGCAAACTGAATATAATTTTTTTCTGCATCTAGCTCTGAAAAAATATTTGGCCTTCTAGTAGTGTGTCGGACTTTCTCTATTAGTCCATCTATACTGACCTCCATCAGGTTGCAAATTAAAACTAATTTTTATCTGCATCTACAGTACCTCTGAAAAAATATTTGGGCTTCTAGCTGTGTGTGGGACTTGTTGTATTAGTCCATCTATACTGACCTCCATCAGGTTGCAAACTGAATATATTTTTTTCTGCATCTATCTCTGAAAAAATATTTGGCCTTCTAGTAGTGTGTCGGACTTTCTCTATTAGTCCATCTATACTGACCTCCATCAGGTTGCAAATTAAAAATAATTTTTATCTGCATCTACAGTACCTCTGAAAAAATATTTGGGCTTCTAGCTGTGTGCGGGACTTGTTGTATTAGTCCATCTATACTGACCTCCATCAGGTTGCAAACTGAATATATTTTTTTCTGCATCTACCTCTGAAAAAATATTTGGCCTTCTAGTAGTGTGTCGGACTTTCTCTATTAGTCCATCTATACTGACCTCCATCAGGTTGCAAATTCAAAATAATTTTTTTCTGCATCTAACCCAGCCAATAGTTTTGGCCTAATACCACAGTTTGGCCACTCAGCTCTGCTCGGTTACCAACCATTGTTTTTTTGTGCAAACAACTCCAGAGTTGTGAATTAGTTAACCACCAAAATGAGTGGAAAAAGGCCTGCTGCTGGTGGAAAGGGGAATAGGCGTGTTGGGAAGGGGAAAAAAGGTTGTGTCCGTGGGGTAGGTGTTAAAGCAACAGTAACATCTGCAGAAGAAAGACCATCTTCCAGCCAAACTAAAATGTCTACTTCTTTTAGCGGACAATGTGATAAGATCCCTTTCTTACGGCCACGCCAATCGCTACAAATTCCAGATGAGGCACAAAAACAGCAGGTGCTTCAACGGATATCAAGTGCTCCTTTAAGTGGGCTCTCCTCCACATCAACTTCAACATCACAAATACTCCAGTCCTCAAAGGTGTCACCCAAATCGCACTTGCTTCCTCACAGCTCCCAAATCTCCAGCTGCCCGTCTGAGTATGAGGTAGAACAGATGGTTGAGTCTGCAGAGCTGTTTACTCATACTATAGCCTGGGAATCAGAGGTCGACTCCAGCGCTTCTGTGAATCCAGACGAGGAAATGATCTGCACTGATGCACAGAATCTTTATGAGTCGGATCCAGGACCAGACGCAGAAGGTTCTGACCATAATGTAGACCCTCATTCCCAAACTGTAACTCCTGTTGGTGGAGACAATGAGGAAGACGATGATAAGACTCAAATACCTGATTGGAGCGACAACTTTAGTTTTTTGTCAGGGCAGGAACAGGTTGGCTCTGAGGACGACGGGTGTGATAACGCACAGGGTGATGATGATGAGTTCGGAGATCCCACTTACTGTCAACCCACAGTCAGCCAAGAGATGAGGTCAGCAGAGGAGGTGGAGGAAGATGCTAGTGACGACGAGGTCAGGTTGCGCCTTCCTGGACAGAGACGTAGTACTGGAAGCACGTCAACAACTGCATCCTCAAACACAACTCTGCCTCTCACCACAAGTCGTGGTGGCTCTTCAGGTCGCATGGGTGCTAAGCCTTGCATAGCCTGGGCATTTTTTCAGATCGATAAAGATGACCCAACTCGTGTTATCTGTAACATTTGTCAGCAAAAGCTAAGTAGAGGCCAAAAAATACATAGTTTGAGTACTTCATGCATGAACCGGCACATGGACATGAAGCATAAGTTGCAGTGGGAAGCTCAGTGTGCTACAATGCGGTCTAGCCGGCCGGGCCAACCACCGTCTGCCATATCTTGTGCATCCGCGGCCTCTTCATCCTCTGTGACTGGGGGGACAGCAGTCACACCTGTTTTGGGGCGCAGACCTGCCACCTCTTTACCCGCAACAGCCAGCGTGATTGGCAGGTCATCATTTTCTTTGGAGGTGGTAACACCAGCTGGTGTTGAGCGCTGTCCGACATCGATAGCACCACCTTTGGATGAAGGCAACCTAACATGTCTGCCTGCATCTTCCTCACAGACCGGCAGTTTGCCGGGGACACCCTTATCAACCCCGTCTAAGCACAATAGCCAGCCCTCGGTCCCTCAGATGTGGACAAGTAAAAGACCATTTCCTCCTAGCCATGAGAAAGCTAAGAGGTTGAATTTCACCATCTGCAAGCTCTTGGCTACAGAAATGCTGCCTTTCCGCCTGGTGGACACAGAGGATTTTCGAGACCTTATGTCCGTCGCAGTGCCCCAGTACCAGATGCCCAGTCGGCACTACTTCTCAAAGAAAGGTGTGCCTGCGCTCCACCAGCATGTCGCACACAACATCACCGCTTCTTTGAGAAACTCTGTGTGTGACAGGGTGCATTTCACCACAGACACTTGGACGAGTAGGCATGGACAGGGGCGTTACATGTCGCTGACTGGGCACTGGGTAACTATGGTGACAGCAGGACAAGGGGCTGCTGTTCAAGTCTTGCCGTCCCCACGAGTTGTGCGTCAATCCTCTTTATGTCAAAGTTCCTCCACTGCTTCTGCCTCCTCAACCTCCTCTCGGTCTTCCACCTGCACCCAAAGCCTGTCTGGTCATGCCACAAGCTTTCTAACTGCGCAGAAGGGATCCTGCACACCTCCTTACTATGCTGGCAGTAGGGCTCAACGTCATCAGGCGGTTTTTACATTGAAATGTCTGGGAAATGTGAGTCACACAGCTGAGGAGTTGTGGTCAGCTCTGGAGAACCAATTTCATGAATGGTTGTCTCCACTGGACCTGAAACCAGGGAAGGCCGTGTGCGACAATGCTGCAAACCTGGGTGCGGCCCTTCGCCGGGGCAATGTCACACACGTGCCTTGTATGGCTCACGTGTTGAACCTGGTTGTCCAGCAATTTTTAGCCCAAGGCGCATGGTAGCAGCCAAACTAGTGAGGAAGGTGCAGGAGCCCAGGAAGAAGTGGAGGACGAACTGATGGAAGACTCATCAGATGAGGGAGACCTTAATCACATTTCTGTTGTGCGAGGTTGGGGGGAGAGGACAGAGGAAGGAAGCATGATTGTTACCTCGCCACCAACACAACAGGGACTTGGTGCTCCTGGATGCGCAACACACATGACTGCCTTCTTGCTGCACTACCTGCAACATGACCCTCGAATTGTGAGAATTAGAAATAATCCTGACTACTGGGTTGCCACACTGTTAGATCCCCGGTACAAAAGTAAATTTGCAGAAATTATTCCTGCCATAGAAAGGGATGCACGCATGCAGGAGTATCAGCAGAGACTGTTGCAGAATCTTACATGTGCTTTTCCACAAAATACCAGTGGTGCACGTAGTGAATCTCACAGTTCCAACTTGCCAACTGTGGGACCGTCAAGTGTTCAGCACTCAAACCGTAACAGAACCACAGTATCTGCTGGTAACATCAATTTTGCGGAATCATTTCACCACTTTTTTAGCCCATCCTTTGCAAGGCCACAGGAGACAAGAAGTCTGACACATAGTCAACGCCTAGAGACGATGGTACAGGAGTATCTCCAAGTAAATATTGAAGCCACGACTGTGTCACTGGACCCTTGCTCTTTTTGGGCTTCCAATCTGGATAAATGGCCGGAGCTAGCCACTTACGCCTTGGAGATCTTGTCATGCCCTGCAGCCAGCGTTCTGTCTGAACGTGTGTTCAGCGCTGCTGGTGGTGTGCTGACAGATAAGCGCACGCGGCTCTCCACTGATAATGTAGACAGACTCACGTTCATAAAGATGAACAAATCATGGATCCGAAATGACTTTTCTACCCCTGTGTCATCCTGGGGAGAGTAAAAGCTTGATGATTGGTTAAAATCACCCTACCAAACGTTTTAAGCTTTCAAATTACTAATCATGTTTATCTGTATCTTGACTGGAAAATAATTTGGGCTTTGTAGCAGTGTGCAGCACTGATCCTATTAGGCCATCTATAATAAGCTCCACCAGATTTAAAATTAAAAATAATTTTTAGCTGCATCTAGCCCGGAAAATAATTTTGGGGCTCCGAGATGCGCAAGACACATAAGTGCCTTATTGCTGCACTACCTGCAGCATGACCCTCATATTGTCAGAATTCGAAGTAATCATGACTACTGGGTTGCCACACTCTTAGATCCCCCAAACTTTTCGATCAACCTTTTCATTTTAATAAAAACCAAAAAAATGGTCATTTTTGAAATTATAAGCATTAGCAGGTTGTTAGAAACTGAAATCAAACAGTTTTCAACTCAAAACTTTATTCTAGGTGATGTTACATTTTCACATAGGACCCCTTGTTCGAAAGGAGCTTCTGAACTCTCTCGTCCATTGAATTTGTCAGGTTTTGGATGGTTTCTGCTTCAATTGTTTTGCATGAGGACAGAATACCCTCCCAGAGCTGTTGCTTAGATGTGAACTGCCTCCCGCCATCATAGACACTCCTTTTAATGATGCTCCAAAGGTTCTGAATGGGGTAGAGGTCAGGGGAGCATGGGGGTCACACCATAAGTTTGTCCCCTTTTATGCCCATATCAGCCAGAGATGCAGATGTTTTATGTACAGCATGAGATGGTGCATTATCATGCAGAAAAATGATCTTGCTGTGAAATACACGGTTCTTCTTCTTGAACCATGGCAGGAAGTGCTGTTTGAGAAAATCCACATACATTATGGAGTTCATCTTTAGCGCCTTCAGGGATCCTAAAGGGGCCGACAATCTCTCTCCCCATGATTCCAGCCCAAAACATTACTCCACCTCCTCCTTGTTGGCGCTGTAGCCGTGTTTGCGTGGGGTGTCCATCAACCAGCCATCCTCCACTCCACCCATCTGGACCATCGAGCGCTGCTCGGCACTCATCCGTGAACAAAACAGTTTTGAAATCAGTCTTCATGTAATGTTTGGCCCACTGGAGCCGTTTCTGCTTGTGTGAAGTGGATAGAGGAGGTCGACAGGATGGCGTATGCACAGCTGCAAACCTCTGAAGGACCCTGCATCTTGTTGTTCGGGGGACGTTGGAGGCACAAGCAGCTTCAAAAACTTGTCTGCTCCTATGACAAGGCTTTTTTGCCGCTGCTCTTTCAACCTGACGTAATTGCCTGTAGGAAAGAGTCCTCAATTTGCCCTTCTCAGCATGCACACGTGTGTACTGTGAGTCAGCTACATACTTCTTGATTGCCAAGACACTTCATCCTGATCATCGCACAATGTTGATTGTAGTCATGCCTTGACCTAAACACTCCACAATTTGTTGCTTCTCAGCAGCCGACACATCCTTTTTCTTTCCCATTTTGGCAGAAAATGTAGGCTGCTTAATAATGTGAGGGAGCCTTCTTAAGTAGTCTTGCCTTTCATTGGACACACCTGCCAAACTAATTAGCACAGGTGTCTGCAATTGCTTACAGTGATATAAAGAGCCCTGACACACATCACCATCAATGAGTTTAACTGACAAACAAACAAATTCTTCCCTTATCACTCCTAAACACTTTTTGCATAATAATTTGGAACGCGGTGTACATGTGCTTTTCCACAAAACACCAGTGGTTCACGTAGTGAATCTTACAGTCCTAATTTGCCAACCGTGGTCTGTATGGAGTTGTTCAATAAAGGGCCCAAAATTAAGATAACATAGATGGGAGAGGTCTCTATGAATAGGAATTCCTAAGTATTTGATACCCTGTGAGGGCCAGGCAGAGGGAAAGTTGGACTGGATGGAATCCTATATGGATTTGGGGAGGGAGACATCGAGGGCCTCAGACTTCGCTGCATTGATTTTAAAATTTGACCAAATAGAGAGCACTTGTACTCGGTGCCTCCCACCTCAATCCACCTAATATTGGGGTTATGGCGAATTGATGAGAGCAGGTGCTCCGTCACTAGGATGTATAAGAGAGGGGACAGAGGACATCCCTGCCTTGTCCCATTGGTGATTGTGAAAGGTGATGAAAATGTTCTGACGCACCCCCTGGGCCTTGGGACACCCGGAGCCGGACCCTTTTTGGTGGATGCTGGTGGTTGTAGTCTTCGTGGCGGCGACCCGGTTCCGTGGCTCAGGGCGGTCAAACCAGTGGCGGAACTATTTATGTGGTTTTGATGTTTAAATGTCCGACTACGCCACCCGTGGATTGCGGTCAGAGTGAACCGCCGCTACAGGGCAGACTGCTGAGGCTGGTGTTGTGGGTGCAGCAGAGCGTAGCATAACTCCCCACGGGAGGAGTATAGCCTCAGGGCAGTGTATGCGGAGGATGGGGGTGATGGTGCAGGGCAGCAGCAGTAACGACACGGAGTCAGTGATGCAGTCCAGGGCCTTTACTCACAGTTCTTATTATCCAGACCACGTCTGCAGGTAACGGCTGCCCACGTCGTACTGTGCTCACCAGGTGAGGGGCTCAGACAACTCCCAGATAACTTTGGAGCACTTCACAGGACCCCCTTTGTGTGTCCTTTGTCTGGCCTTTCTTACCAACACTTCTGTCCGGCTGCCTCGGGCCTCCACTTGGTAAACTTGGCGCCAGTTTCCCTGACCCTATGTGGTGCCTTCCTAGCGGGTGTAGCGAGGGGCTGCGCCACATAAAATGTCAGAGCCTCCGGTTTCTAGCTGAGGGTCGTTTCCTGCCTCCACTAGTTCGGGGACCGGTCTCCCCCTTTGGCCTGACCCCTCCACGCAGGTGGATTCGGGCGTGCGGTGGCGACTCGCCCGTCCGCACCCCTGGGATCCCTTCATTCCTCGTTCCTGGAGCCTTCTCCGCTCCTCTTCCTTCCTTCTCCCTCTTCCAGGCCTGGGCCTCTGTTACTAGGCCCGCCTCCGGAGCAGAGCTCATGCAGAGCCCCTGCTCCCTGCCACTTCTGCTCAGACTTCTCTGCACTGAACTAAGATGGTGCCCACCTTTTATACTCCCTTCTCAATGCACCCAGGAACTGCTTCCTCCCTGCTCCTGCACTACAGGGTTCCCCTTCCTCAGTGTTCCCTCCCCCCACTCCAGCCAGGGACAGGGACTGTCGTGCCCATCTCAGGGGCATATTGGTCGCCCTGCCCCACGGCAATTTGGTGTAATGCATGCAGGTGTCGGGTCCTGATCCACACTCCATCCTTACCTGAGAGTGAGATATCACACCTCTGGGTGAGGTGCAATACGTCTGTAGCAACCGAGCCCTCAGGGTGCTACAGTTCCATTTATCTTCAGCCTAGGTGACGTATTGTGATACAGGGCCGTGATTTTGGCTATAAAAGGGTCCCCTAGACCCCTACCCCAAGCTTTTTAAGAGAATCATATATGGCGTGCCAGGAGACTCTATGGAATGCTTTCTCAGCATCCAACGAGAGTATCTAATTACAAATTTTTAACTGCATCTAGCCCAGGAAATACTTTGTGCCTAGTAGCAGTGTCTGCTAGTCAGCGGATTATCCCGGCTGTTAAGCAAGCTACACCACCTGTAGTTTAGACACTTAATTTTTTCAAAGGAAATGCTTCGGGACCATGGGATACTCAGTGAAGAGCATCAGGAGGCACCCCAAGGCATAGGGGCTGGGACTGGCAGTAGGATGCCTTGCGGTGGACAGCCGAGCTCGATCCTTATAAAAGCTTTTTAACTGCAGCAGCTTTAGTGGACGCTACTGGAGCTGGAATTACGCGGCTGCTGGCATGAGACTTGCCCTCCAATAGATCCTTGTAAATGGATTTAAAGTGTATTCATTCAAATTAGAGACAATTTAAATTAAAAAGCTTAGAGCTGCCTCCACCACAGGGGGGCTCGCTCGACCCACCAGCGGACAGGCACCAGTATTGGGAGAGGGGGGCTGGCCATCAGGGTTCACCGCGGCTCTGGCACAAACCCGGCGACACGGAGGTGGCACGGGCAGGAGCGGACTGGCCGTGTCGGCTTCTCACTTTTTGGATTTTAGAAGGGCATGACATGCCTATATCTGTGTCTCCCCCTCCTTTTACTCCTCCACCTCTTTTATTTTCGCATGACTATATGTACTTATCACTTTTCCATGTGTTAGTTGTGTCTTCTGAGCAGTTTGTCAGCTTTTGGACACCTTTGAAGGTGTTTTCTATGTGTTTCTATGTGTTTTTGTTTGCCTGCCATTGGTTTTAACGGTGTTCGAAGGTGTTCGACGAACAGTTCGACGAACAGTTCGGCGAACACACGGATGTTCGACGAACCGAACCGAACTCAAACACTACGGGGGTGGCTCAACACTAGTAGAGAGGCACACAATCCAAGCTGCTTGAGGTCTAGTGTGAAGTTTCCACAATCAGTGATGGTTTGGGGAGCCATGTCATCTGCTGGTGTAGGTCCACTGTGTTTTATCAAGACCAAAGTCAACGCAGGAGTCTACCAGGAAATTTTACAGCACTTCATGCTTCCCCCTGCCGACAAGCTTTTTGGGGATGGAAATTTCATTCTCCAGCAGGACTTGGCACCTCTCCACACTGTCAAAAGTACCAATACCTGGTTTAAAAACAACAATATCACTGTGCTTGATTGGCCAGCAAACTCGCCTGACCTTAACCCCATAGAGAATCTATGGGATATTGTCAAGAGGAAGATGAGAGACACCAGACCCAACAAAGCAGAAGGCTTCTATTAAAGCAACCTGGGCTTCCATAACACCTCAACAGTGCCACAGGCTGATCGCCTCCATGCCACGCCACATTGATGCAGTAATTGATGCAAAAGGAGCCCGGACCAAGCATTGAGTGCATTTACTGAACATACATTTCAGTAGGCCAACATTTCGTATCTTAAAAACATTTTTCAAGCTGTTGTTATAAAGTATTCTAATTTACTGAGAAATCGACTTTTGTGTTTTCATTGGCTGTAAGCCATAATCATCAACATTAACAGAAATAAACACTTGAAATAGATCACTCTGTTTGTAATGACTCTATATAATATATGAGTTTCACTTTTTGTATTGAAGAACTGAAATAAATTAACTTTTTCATGATTTTCTAATTTTGTGAGATGCACCTGTATATCCTCTTAGCACAGTGTATTAAAAGAATATAGTCAAATAAATTAAAGAAACTATGCAATTACATAAATGATTTCCTTTTAAATAATGAAAGATAGTTTGTTTTGACTGGATACCAGTGGAAATAATTACATTTACTATTTCCAATGAGTTAATTTATGATTGTTAACACTGGAATTACATTGCTTTTATTCTATTTTATGATCCTAGAGGCTAGTAGCTCAGTCATTTTAGTCATTTACCAGGGAGACTCCAAATAGGTGGGGAGTAATGTGTGCCAGTTATACCAGCAACAATACCAGCAACAAGAGGTATACTAATAGAGGCTTTAAAGGGAATATGTCACCAGGTTTTGTTATCTAATCTGAAAGCAGCATGATGTAGGGACAGAGATCATGATTCCAGGTTTGTCACCTACTGAGCTGCTTACTGCAGTTTTGATAAAATCACCATCATCGAATTCTGAGCTCTGCATTACCCTGCCCACACCACTGATTGGCAGATTTCTGTATACAGTAAAATAGGCAGAAAGCTGCCAATCAGTTGTGGGGTTAAACAGAGCAGGAGGACTATATGGCATGAGAAAACTAGTCCTCCAGTGATAATCTCTTGCTGATAAAACACTCATTTTATTAAAACTACAAAAAGCAGCCCAATAAGTGAAACATCATCGGAATCAGGATCTCTGCCCCTAATCATACTGCTCTCAGGTTAAATAACAAACAGCTGCTGACAGATTCCTTTTAAAGTGGTTGTCCATTTAAAAAAAAAAATTAAAGCAAGTTAATATTAGAAAATCAGTGGTGAAGGGCATCATCACTTTAAGTCCCATCAGAGCCCACCAAAGCAGTAGTGCTGAAGTGAAAAGAAATTAAACAGGTGAGTGTACAGTTGGTTCATTTGTTGTCTTATAACTAGAGATGAGCGGTGTTCGACTAGAACTGTTCGCCAATCTCAAATTCGAGCTGTTTTGGGCGGTGTTCGAGTTGTTCGACGAACACGAACGATTTGCAAAAAATTCGGCTGTTCGAGGTTATGTTCGATAACTGTTCATGCACCAAAAGCGTGTCCTGCATGTCTGGCGCTATTTAGAGCACCAATCATGCAGGGATTGTCTGCCACTCACTGTAATGCCACAGCCATGGTGGTTGTGGCATTAGAGTGATTGCCCAAATCGATGGGAACAGTGCTCACAGTGAAACATGAAAAGCCGGCAATTCAGCAGCGGCATACACCGGTACCCGACAATTTAGAATGGAAGGAATAGAGAATCACACATAGATTAGATAGATAGAAACATGTCAGTCACATATATAAGAAGTACAGTGACAGTGTTGATTACTGTACTTGCCATTTAGTGTAAAGGATTTATTAAAAAAATATTAGTGTTTTCATGCACCGTCTCTTTAAAAAAGCCGGCCGGCAATTCAGCAGCGGTACCCGACAATTTAGAATGGAAGGAATAGAGAATCACACATAGATTAGATAGATAGAAACATGTCAGTCACATATACAGTATATGAAGTACAGTGACAGTGTTGATTACTGTACTTGTCATTTAGTGTTAAAATAAAGGATTTATTTAAAAAAAAAATTGGCGTGGGGTTCCCCGTAATTTTAGGCTCTAGCGGAGGTTAAGCAGACAGCTGGGGCAGATGTTTGATGCCTGGGAAGGGGTAATACCCACGGAGCTTCCCAGGCTACTAATGTCAGCCCTCTGCTGAATGCCTAGCCTTTACTAGCTATTAAAATGGGGGACCCCCCAAAAAATTGACGTGGGGTCCCCCCTATTTTAATAGCTAGCAAAGGCTAGGCAGACAGCTGGGGGCTGATATTAATAGCCCAGGAAGGGTGCCATGAATATTGGCCCCCTCCCAGGCTAGAAACACCAGCCGTCAGCCGCCACAGAAATGGCACATCCATAGGATGCGCCAATTCTGGCACTTAGCCTCGCTCTTCCCACTGCCCTGTAGCGGTGGCAGTGGGGTAATAGGGCTGGGGTTGATGTCAGCTTATAATGCCAGCTGACATCAAGCCCAGGTTAGTAATGGAGAGGTGTCTATTAGACACCCCCATTACTAACCCCATAGTCAAAGTTAAAAAAAAACACAAACACCCAGAATAAAGTAATTTAATTGAAATAAAGACACAATTCTTTATTGTTCTAAATTAAACCATACTTACAATCACGCCCATTCCAGCTGAAGCCAACGATCCCCTGCAATAAAAGAAAAATAATAAAGCAACATAATCCTTACCTTTCCATGGTTCCCACGACAGCTTCAGCTCTGCTACATCGAGATGACAGGCTGGACCGCAGCAGAAACCTGCCATCCAGCCTGTCATCCCGCAGACACTGAGAAGCGCAGGCATGCTTGCGCTCCTCAGCGTCTCTCTGTGACGGCATCCAGATGAGCCGAGTTCATGTCCAATGAACTCGGCTCTCCTCATGCACGTCACTGACAGAGTGGGAAAATTCTCACGCTGAAGCGCTGAGTGCAGGAGAATTCTCCCACGCTGTCAGTGACGTGCATGAGGTGAGCTCATGTCCAATGAACTCAGCTCACCTCATGCACGTCACTGACAGCGTGGGAAAATTCTCCTGCACTCAGCGCTTCAGCATGAGAATTCTCCCACGCTGAAGCGCTGAGTGCAGGAGAATTTTCCCACGCTGTCAGTGACGTGCATGAGGAGAGCCGAGTTCATTGGACATTAACTCGGCTCATCTGGATGCCGTCACAGAGAGAAACTGTGGAGCGCAGGCAAGCCTGCGCTTCTCAGTGTCTGCGGGATGACAGGCTGGATGGCAGCGTTCTGCTGCGGTCCAGCCTGTCATCTCGATGTAGCAGAGCTGAAGCTGTCATGGGAACCATGGAAAGGTAAGGATGATGTTGCTTTATTATTTTTCTTTTATTTCAGAAGATCGTTGGCTTCAGTTGGAATGGGCGTGACGGTAAGTATGGTTTAATTTAGAACAATAAAGAATTGTGTGTTTATTTCAATTAAAGGACTTTTTTCTGGGTGTTGTGTTTTTTTTAAATACTTTACTAGAAATTCATGGTGGTCATGTCTAATATTGGCATGACCCCATGAATTTCGGGCTTAGGGCCAGCTGATAGTGCCAAGCTGGCCCTAACCCCTTTATTACCCAGTGAGACACCGCATCAGGGCCCTGGATGAGTTGGGTACAGCGCCAGAAGATGGCGCTTCTATGAACGCACCATTTTCCGGGGTGGCTGCGGACTGCAATTTGCAGCGGGGGTGGCCCAGAAAGCTTGGGCCTCCCTGCGCTGCGGATTCCAGCCCCCAGCTGCCTAGTTGTACCTGGCTGGACCCAAAAATAGGGCGAAGCCCCACGTCAATTTTCTTTAAATTATTTCATGAACTAATTTTAAAAAATAAGGGCTTCCCTATATTGTTGTGTCCGGCCAGGTACAAATAGGCAGCTGGTGGTTGGGGGCAGCCCGTTCCTGCCTGCTGTACCTGGCTGGACACAAATATAGTGCGAAGCCCCACGTCAATTTTTTTTTAATTATTTCATGAATTTCCTGAAATAATTAAAAAAAATTGAAGTGGGGCTTCGCACTATATTTGAGTCCAGCCAGGTACAGCAGGCAGGAACGGGCTGCCCCCAACCACCTGCTGCCTATTTGTACCTGGCTGGACACAACAATATAGGGAAGGCCTTTTTTTCTTAATTATTTCATGAATTTCCTGAAATAATTAAAAAAAATTTACGTGGGGCTTCGCACCATATTTGTGTCCAGCCAGGTACAGCAGGCAGGAACGGGCAGCCCCCAACCACCAGCTGCCTATTTGTACCTGGCCGGACACAACAATATAGGGAAGGCCTTTTTTTCTTAATTATTTCATGAATTTCATGAAATAATTTAAAAAAAAATACGTGGGGCTACGCCCTATTTTTGTGTCCAGCCAGGTACAACTAGGCATCTGGGGGCTGGAATCTGCAGCGCAGGGAGGCCCAAGCTTTCTGCCCCCCCCCCTCCGCTGCAAATTGCAGTTCGCAGCCACCCCGGAAAATGGCGCGTTCATAGAAGCGCCATCTTCTGGAGCTGTACCCAACTCATCCAGGGCCCTGGTGCGGTGGCTCACTGGGTAATAAAGGGGTTAGAGCCAGCTTGGTATTATCAGCTGGCCCTAAGCCCAAAATTCATGGGGTTACGCCAGTATTAGACATGACCGCCATGAATTTCTAGTAAAGTATTTAAAAAAAACACAAAACCCAGAACAAAGTCCTTTAATTTAAATAAACACACAATTCTTTATTGTTCTAAATTAAACCATACTTAACATCACTCCCATTCCAGCTGAAGCCAACGATCTCCTGCAATAAAAGAAAAATAATAAACCAACATCATCCTTACCTTTCCATGGTTCCCACGACAGCTTCAGCTCTGCTACATCGAGATGACTGGCTGGACCGCAGCAGAACGCTGCCATCCAGCCTGTCATCCCGCAGACACTGAGAAGAGTAGGCTTGCTTGCGCTCCTCAGCGTCTCGCTGTGACGGCATCCAGATGAGCCGAGGTCATGTCCAATGAACTCGGCTCACCTCATGCACGTCACTGACAGCGTGGGAAAATTCTCCTGCACTCAGCGCTTCAGCGTGAGAATTCTCCCACGCTGTAAGGGACGTGCATGAGGTGAGCTGAGATCATTGGACATGAACTCACCTCATGCACGTCACTGACATCGTGGGAAAATTCTCACGCTGAAGCGCTGAGTGCAGGAGAATTCTCCCACGCTGTCAGTGACGTGCATGAGGTGAGCTCATGTCCAATGAACTCAGCTCACCTCATGCACGTCACTGACAGCGTGGGAAAATTCTCCTGCACTCAGCGCTTCAGCGTGAGAATTCTCCCACGCTGTTAGTGACGTGCATGAGGTGAGCTGAGATCATTGGACATGAACTCACCTCATGCACGTCACTGACAGCGTGGGAAAATTCTCACGCTGAAGCGCTGAGTGCAGGAGAATTTTCCCACGCTGTCAGTGACGTGCATGAGGTGAGCTGAGTTCATTGGACATGAGCTCACCTTATGCACGTCACTGACAGCGTGGGAGAATTCTCCTGCACTCAGCGCTTCAGTGTGAGAATTTTCCCACGCTGTCAGTGACGTGCATGAGGTGAGCCGAGTTCATTGGACATGACCTCGGCTCATCTGGATGCCGTCACAGCGAGACACTGAGGAGCGCAAGCAAGCCTGCTCTTCTCAGTATCTGTGGGTTGACAGGCTGGATGGCAGCGTTCTGCTGTGGTCCAGCCTGTCATCTCGATGTAGCAGAGCTGGAGCTGTCCTGGGAACCATCGAAAGGTAAGGATGATGTTGGTTTATTATTTTATTTTTATTGCAGGAGATCGTTGGCTTCAGCTGGAATGGGCGTGACGGTAAGTATGGTTTAATTTAGAAAAATAAAGAATTGTGTGTTTATTTCAATTAAAGGATTTTATTCTGGGTGTTTGTGTTTTTTTTAACTTTCACTATGGGGTTAGTAATGGGGGTGTCTTATAGACGCCTCTCCATTACTAACCTGGGCTTGATGTCAGCTGGCATTATAAGCTGACATCAACCCCAGCCCTATTACCCCACTGCCACCGCTACAGGGCAGTGGGAAGAGCGAGGCTAAGTGCCAGAATTGGCGCATCCTATGGATGTGCCATTTCTGGGGCGGCTGACGGCTGGTGTTTCTAGCCTGGGAGGGGGCCAATATTCATGGCACCCTTCCTGAGCTATTAATATCAGCCCCCAGCTGTCTGCCTAGCCTTTGCTAGCTATTAAAATAGGGGGGACCCCACGTCATTTTTTTGGGGGGGTCCCCCATTTTAATAGCTAATAAAGGCTAGGTATTCAGCTGGGGCTGATATTAGTAGCCTGGGAAGCTCCATGGGTATTACCCCCTTCCCAGGCTTCAAACATCTGCCCCAGCCGTCTGCTTAACCTCCGCTAGAGACTAAAATTACGGGGAACCCCACGCTAATTTTTTTTTTAATAAATCCTTTATTTTAACACTAAATGACAAGTACAGTAACCAACACTATCACTGTACTTATTATATATCTGACTGACATGTTTCTATCTATCTAATCTATGTGTGATGCTCTATCTTTCTGTTCTAAATTGTCGGGTACAGATGCTGAATTGCCGGCCGGCTTTTTTAAAGAGACGGTGCATGAAAACACTATTATTTTTTTTAATAAATCCTTTACACTAAATGACAAGTACAGTAAGCAACACTGTCACTGCACTTCATATATATGTGACTGACATGTTTCTATCTATCTAATCTATGTGTGAAGCTCTATTCTTTCTGTTCTAAATTGTCGGGTACCGGTGTATGCCGCTGCTGAATTTGCCGGCCGGCTTTTTTAAAGAGAGTGTCTTCTGAGCAGTTTGTCAGCTTTTGGACACCTTTGAAGGTGTTTTCTATGTGTTTCTATGTGTTTTTGTTTGCCTGCCATTGGTTTTAACGGTGTTCGACGGTGTTCTAAGGTGTTCGACGAACAGTTCGACGAACAGTTCCTCGAACATCCCGGTGTTTGACGAACCGAACCGAACTCGAACACTACAGGGGTGGCTCAACACTACTTATAACATTCTCTAGCGAAGGACATTTTTTAATGAAAGAGAGAACTGGTAATTAAACAAATTCTTTTGCGTGGTCCTAAAATCATTAATTCATTTATTAAATGAAAATACATTTTAATTCCATATAGACATGTTTTATTTTCTCATTAGTAGCTTAAGTGCAAAGTCCTGGGACTACATATTTCATATTTTTCCATCCTACATAAACTACAGGGCATTAAAGTGTTCCTGATTACATTAAATAAATTCACTTTATTTTTAAATTTATGTAAATCCAAATTGGCCAAATTATCTTGCAAACACTTACCAGCAGTGACTAATTTTAAATGTAAATGGTTCTGCGCATATTATATTCATAAATGCACTGTTACCTTTAATTTAGAATGAATTATCATAATTCGAAATAAATTTTTACACTCAGATTTTTTTTCTGTTAAATTTTTATACTTAAGGTAACGGTTTAAACTTACAGATGCAGTCATCTTTTCAAAATGTAAAAGTTTTAATTATAGTAACTAATTTTTTACGAAGATCTGTGTGATGCAAATTATCTGCAACTTATTAGTGCTTACACTTACACTATGTATCATGCATTCCACATCCAGTCAGATTGCTTGGATTAACTACTAACAAGTTTCAAAGAGACATAAATAATATAAGAAGTGAATGTTCAAACTCTTCCAATACAGCAAAAAAAAAAATTGCAAAATTAGATGTTACTTTCATTAGTTATTCTATAGAGTTATGCTATGTTACATTACTTTATATAAGTTATGCAACAAGTAGAGATGAGGGAATCTTTGGAATTCAAATTCGTCAGGTTTACCAAATTTAATTTTATCCAAAAATTTGAATTTTTCAAAATCGCAAATACTTTAACTACACTGAAAAGATATGTATAACACCATAAAGTATTCTATGACTACATCCAGCTCATTTCAAATTCTTTAATGTAAACACAGCCTTGGAAATCTCAAAATATAAAGCTATTAGAAAACATATGGTAACTATTCTTCACTGCTGTGCTGTCACACTTTATCTGTAATGTCTATTCAGTGTTTCATGGATTTCTCTCCGTATCTCTATTGCAAAGCTGTTAGCTGTGGCATCCTCTCACTATTTAGATTCCCAATAAAATGGCTGCTGCATTCCCTGCCTCTGCTTTTATACAGATAATGATACTCCTTCCTTATTGGCTGTGTTATGCCATGTGATATGATAACTGCAAAGTATTACTAGGAAAAGATATTAAAAGATAAAAAATATAAATTAGATATCACAGTTATCGTATTGACTTGCAGAATAAAGTTATCATCTCAATTAAACTGAACGATTAAGACAGTAAAAAAAATATAAAAATGATAATAATAATAATAATAATAATACATTTGTGAGGCCTAGTCCCAGTAAGTTAGTGAAGTGTTAGTGTAGGGAGTACAATTGGGGGAGAAAGGTTGAACTTGATGGACCTAGGTCTTTATTCAACCTACATTACTATTAGTGTTGAGCCACCCCCGTAGTGTTCGAGTTCGGTTCGGTTCGTCGAACACCCGTGTGTTCGCCGAACTGTTCGTCGAACTGTTCGTCGAACACCTTCGAACACCGTTAAAACCAATGGCAGGCAAACAAAAACACATAGAAACACATAGAAAACACCTTCAAAGGTGTCTAAAAGCTGACAAACTGCTCAGAAGACACAACTAACACATGGAAAAGTGACAAGTACATATAGTCATGCGAAAAGAAAAGAGGTGGAGGAGTAAAAGGAGGGGGAGACACAGATATAGGCATGTCATGCCCTTCTAAAATCCAAAAAGTGAGAAGCCAAGACGGCCAGTCCGCTCCTGCCCGTGCCACCTCCGTGTCGCCGGGTTTGTGCCAGAGCCGCGGTGAACCCTGACGGCCAGCCCCCCTCTCCCAATACTGGTGCCTGTCCGCTGGTGGGTCGAGAGAGCCCCCCTGTGGTGGAGGCAGCTCTAAGCTTTTTAATTTAAATTGTCCCTCTAATTTGAATGAATACACTTTAAATCCATTTAAAAGGATCTATTGGAGGGCAAGTCTCATGCCAGCAGCCGCGTAATTCCAGCTCCAGTAGCGTCCACTAAAGCTGCTGCAGTTAAAAAGCTTTTATAAGGATCGAGCTTGGCTGTCCACCGCAAGGCATCCTAGTGCCAGTCCCAGCCCCTATGCCTTGGGGTGCCTCCTGATGCTCTTCACTGAGTATCCCGTGGTCCCGAAGCATTTCCTTTGAAAAAATTAAGTGTCCAAACTACAGGTGGTGTAGCTTGCTTAACAGCCGGGATAATCCGCTGACTAGCAGACACTGCTACTAGGCACAAAGTATTTCCTGGGCTAGATGCAGTTAAAAATTTGTAAGTAGATACTCTCGTTGGATGCTGAGAAAGCATTCCATAAGGTCTCCTGGCACGCCATATATGATTCTCTTAAAAAGCTTGGGGTAGGGGTCTAGGGGACCCTTTTATAGCCAAAATCACGGCCCTGTATCACAATACGTCACCTAGGCTGAAGATAAATGGAACTGTAGCACCGAGGGCTCGGTTGCTACAGACGTATTGCACCTCACCCAGAGGTGTGATATCTCACTCTCAGATAAGGATGGAGTGTGGATCAGGACCCGACACCTGCATGCATTACACCACATTGCCGTGGGGCAGGGCGACCAATATGCCCCTGAGATGGGCACGACAGTCCCTGTCCCTGGCTGGAGTGGGGGGAGGGAACACTGAGGAAGGGGAACCCTGCAGTGCAGGAGCAGGGAGGAAGCAGTTCCTGGGTGCATTGAGAAGGGAGTATAAAAGGTGGGCACCATCTTAGTTCAGTGCAGAGAAGTCTGAGCAGAAGTGGCAGGGAGCAGGGGCTCTGCATGAGCTCTGCTCCGGAGGCGGGCCTAGTAACAGAGGCCCAGGCCTGCAAGAGGGAGAAGGAAGGAAGAGGAGCGGAGAAGGCTCCAGGAACGAGGAATGAAGGGATCCCAGGGGTGCGGACGGGCGAGTCGCCACCGCACGCCCGAATCCACCTGCGTGGAGGGGTCAGGCCAAAGGGGGAGACCGGTCCCCGAACTAGTGGAGGCAGGAAACGACCCTCAGCTAGAAACCGGAGGCTCTGACATTTTATGTGGCGCAGCCCCTTGCTCCACCCGCTAGGAAGGCACCACATAGGGTCAGGGAAACTGGCGCCAAGTTTACCAAGAGGAGGCCCGAGGCAGCCGGACAGAAGTGTTGGTAAGAAAGGCCAGACAAAGGACACACAAAGGGGGTCCTGTGAAGCGCTCCAAAGTTATCTGGGAGTTGTCTGAGCCCCTCACCTGGTGAGCACAGTACGACGTGGGCAGCCGTTACCTGCAGACGTGGTCTGGATAATAAGAACTGTGAGTAAAGGCCCTGGACTGCATCACTGACTCCGTGTCGTTACTGCTGCTGCCCTGCACCATCACCCCCATCCTCCGCATACACTGCCCTGAGGCTATACTCCTCCCGTGGGGAGTTATGCTACGCTCTGCTGCACCCACAACACCAGCCTTAGCGGTCTGCCCTGTAGCGGCGGTTCACTCTGACCGCAATCCACGGGTGGCGTAGTCGGACATTTAAACATCAAAACCACATAAATAGTTCCGCCACTGGTTTGACCGCCCTGAGCCACGGAACCGGATCGCCGCCACGAAGACTACAACCACCAGCATCCAGCAAAAAGCGTCCGGCTCCGGGTGTCCCAAGGCCCAGGGGGTGCGTCAGAACATTTTCATCACCTTTCACAATCACCAATGGGACAAGGCAGGGATGTCCTCTGTCCCCTCTCTTATACATCCTAGTGACGGAGCACCTGCTCTCATCAATTCGCCATAACCCCAATATTAGGTGGATTGAGGTGGGAGGCACCGAGTACAAGTGCTCTCTATTTGCTGATGATGTCCTAGTATATATCACTCAATCACATATATCCATCCCTGCTGTTATGGCTGAAATAGATCACTTTGTTACATGGTCAAATTTTAAAATCAATGCAGCGAAGTCTGAGGCCCTCGATGTCTCCCTCCCTAAATCCATATAGGATTCCATCCAGTCCAACTTTCCCTTTGCCTGGCCCTCACAGGGTATCAAATACTTAGGAATTCCTATTCATAGAGACCTCTCCCATCTATGTTATCTTAATTTTGGGCCCTTTATTGAACAATTCCATACAGACCACGGTTGGCAAGTTAGAACTGTAAGATTCACTACGTGAACCACTGGTGTTTTGTGGAAAAGCACATGTACACCGCGTTCCAAATTATTATGCAAAAAGTGTTTAGGAGTGATAAGGGAAGAATTTGTTTGTTTGTCAGTTAAACTCATTGATGGTGATGTGTGTCAGGGCTCTTTATATCACTGTAAGCAATTGCAGACACCTGTGCTAATTAGTTTGGCAGGTGTGTCCAATGAAAGGCAAGACTACTTAAGAAGGCTCTCTCACATTATTAAGCAGCCTACATTTTCTGCCAAAATGGGAAAGAAAAAGGATGTGTCGGCTGCTGAGAAGCAACAAATTGTGGAGTGTTTAGGTCAAGGCATGACTACAATCAACATTGTGCGATGATCAGGATGAAGTGTCTTGGCAATCAAGAAGTATGTAGCTGATTCACAGTACACACGTGTGCGTGCTGATAAGGGCAAATTGAGGACTCTTTCCTACAGGCAATTACGTCAGGTTGAAAGAGCAGCGGCAAAAAAGCCTTGTCATAGCAGCAGACAAGTTTTTGAAGCTGCTTGTGCCTCCAACGTCCCCCGAACAACAAGATGCAGGGTCCTTCAGAGGTTTGCAGCTGTGCATACGCCATCCTGTCGACCTCCTCTATCCACTTCACACAAGCAGAAACGGCTCCAGTGGGCCAAACATTACATGAAGACTGATTTCAAAACTGTTTTGTTCACGGATGAGTGCCGTGCAGCGCTCGATGGTCCAGATGAATGGAGTGGAGGATGGCTGGTTGATGGACACCCCACGCAAACACGGCTACAGCGCCAACAAGGAGGAGGTGGAGTAATGTTTTGGGCTGGAATCATGGGGAGAGAGATTGTCGGCCCCTTTAGGATCCCTGAGGGCGCTAAAGATGAACTCCATAATGTATGTGGATTTTCTCAAACAGCACTTCCTGCCATGGTTCAAGAAGAAGAACCGTGTATTTCACAGCAAGATCATTTTTCTGCATGATAATGCACCATCTCATGCTGCACATAAAACATCTGCATCTCTGGCTGATATGGGCATAAAAGGGGACAAACTTATGGTGTGACCCCCATGCTCCCCTGACCTCTACCCCATTCAGAACCTTTGGAGCATCATTAAAAGGAGTGTCTATGATGGCGGGAGGCAGTTCACATCTAAGCAACAGCTCTGGGAGGGTATTCTGTCCTCATGCAAAACAATTGAAGCAGAAACCATCCAAAACCTGACAAATTCAATGGACGAGAGAGTTCAGAAGCTCCTTTCGAACAAGGGGTCCTATGTGAAAATGTAACATCATCTAGAATAAAGTTTTGAGTTGAAAACTGTTTGATTTCAGTTTCTAACAACCTGCTAATGCTTATAATTTCAAAAATGACCATTTTTTTGGTCTTTATTAAAATGAAAAGGTTGATCGAAAAGTTTGGGGGATCTAAGAGTGTGGCAACCCAGTAGTCATGATTACTTCGAATTCTGACAATATGAGGGTCATGCTGCAGGTAGTGCAGCAAGAAGGCACTTATGTGTCTTACGCATCTCGGAGCCCCAAAATTATTTTCCGGGCTAGATGCAGCTAAAAATTATTTTTAATTTTAAATCTGGTGAAGCTTATTATAGATGGGATAATAGGATCAGTGCTGCACACTGCTACAAAGCCCAAATTATTTTCCAGTCAAGATACAGATAAACATGATTAGTAATTTGAAAGCTTAAAACGGTTGGTAGGGTGATTTTAACCAATCATCAAGCTTTTACTCTCCCCAGGATGACACAGGGGTAGAAAAGTCGTTTCGGATCCATGATTTGTTCATCTTTATGAACGTGAGTCTGTCTACATTATCAGTGGAGAGCCGCGTGCGCTTATCTGTCAGCACACCACCAGCAGCGCTGAACACACGTTCAGACAGAACGCTGGCTGCGGGGCATGACAAGATCTCCAAGGCGTAAGTGGCTAGCTCCGGCCATTTATCCAGATTGGAAGCCCAAAAAGAGCAAGGGTCCAGTGACACAGTCGTGGCTTCAATGTTTACTTGGAGATACTCCTGTACCATCGTCTCTAGGCGTTGACTATGTGTCAGACTTCTTGTCTCCTGTGGCCTTGCAAAGGATGGGCTAAAAAAGTGGTGAAATGATTCCGCAAAATTGATGTTACCAGCAGATACTGTGGTTCTGTTACGGTTTGAGTGCTGAACACTTGACGGTCCCACGGTTGGCAAGTTGGAACTGTGAGATTCACTACGTGCACCACTGGTATTTTGTGGAAAAGCACATGTAAGATTCTGCAACAGTCTCTGCTGATACTCCTGCATGCGTGCATCCCTTTCTATGGCAGGAATAATTTCTGCAAATTTACTTTTGTACCAGGGATCTAACAGTGTGGCAACCCAGTAGTCAGGATTATTTCTAATTCTCACAATTCGAGGGTCATGTTGCAGGTAGTGCAGCAAGAAGGCACTCATGTGTGTTGCGCATCCAGGAGCACCAAGTCCCTGTTGTGTTGGTGGCGAGGTAACAATCATGCTTCCTTCCTCTGTCCTCTCCCCCCAACCTCGCACAACAGAAATGTGATCAAGGTCTCCCTCATCTGATGAGTCTTCCATCAGTTCGTCCTCCACTCCTTCCTGGGCTCCTGCACCTTCCTCACTAGTTTGGCTGCTACCATGCGCCCTGGTAAAATCATCTCCCCCACCCTCACATGCCTGCCGCCCTGGTGCTGCCGACCGTCTGGACCTTGCAGATGTTAGCCCTTCCGCATACAACTCCTCCTCCTCTACTTCCTCCACCTCCTCTTGTGCCACCACCTGACTCCAAATTCTGTTTAACATGTGCTCCAGCATGTAAATCACCGGAATAGTCATGCTGATAATGGCATCGTCAGCACTAAACATCTTCGTCGCCATTTCAAAACTGTGCAGAAGGGTGCATAGGTCCCTGATCTGAGACCACTCCTCCAGCGTGATTTGCCCCACCTCTGAATCTCGTTGGCCCAGGCTATACGTCAGAACGTATTGCACCAGGGCTTGTCGGTGCTGCCACAGTCGCTGCAACATGTGCAGAGTTGAATTCCACCGGGTAGGCACATCGCATTTTAGCCGGTGAAGTGGCAGGCCCAACGACTTCTGTAGAGATGTAAGTCGCTGAGCTGCGGGATGCGAACGGCGGAAGTGAGCACACAGCGACCGTGCCCTCTGCAGAAGGCCATCTAGTCTGGGATAGTGGGCTAAAAATTGCTGGACAACCAGGTTCAACACGTGAGCCATACAAGGCACGTGTGTGACATTGCCCCGGCGAAGGGCCGCACCCAGGTTTGCAGCATTGTCGCACACGGCCTTCCCTGGTTTCAGGTCCAGTGGAGACAACCATTCATGAAATTGGTTCTCCAGAGCTGACCACAACTCCTCAGCTGTGTGACTCACATTTCCCAGACATTTCAATGTAAAAACCGCCTGATGACGTTGAGCCCTACTGCCAGCATAGTAAGGAGGTGTGCAGGATCCCTTCTGCGCAGTTAGAAAGCTTGTGGCATGACCAGACAGGCTTTGGGTGCAGGTGGAAGACCGAGAGGAGGTTGAGGAGGCAGAAGCAGTGGAGGAACTTTGACATAAAGAGGATTGACGCACAACTCGTGGGGACGGCAAGACTTGGACAGCAGCCCCTTGTCCTGCTGTCACCATAGTTACCCAGTGCCCAGTCAGCGACATGTAACGCCCCTGTCCATGCCTACTCGTCCAAGTGTCTGTGGTGAAATGCACCCTGTCACACACAGAGTTTCTCAAAGAAGCGGTGATGTTGTGTGCGACATGCTGGTGGAGCGCAGGCACACCTTTCTTTGAGAAGTAGTGCCGACTGGGCATCTGGTACTGGGGCACTGCGACGGACATAAGGTCTCGAAAATCCTCTGTGTCCACCAGGTGGAAAGGCAGCATTTCTGTAGCCAAGAGCTTGCAGATGGTGAAATTCAACCTCTTAGCTTTCTCATGGCTAGGAGGAAATGGTCTTTTACTTGTCCACATCTGAGGGACCGAGGGCTGGCTATTGTGCTTAGACGGGGTTGATAAGGGTGTCCCCGGCAAACTGCCGGTCTGTGAGGAAGATGCAGTCGGACATGTTAGGTTGCCTTGATCCAAAGGTGGTGCTATCGATGTCGGACAGCGCTCAAGACCAGCTGGTGTTACCACCTCCAAAGAAAATGATGACCTGCCAATCACGCTGGCTGTTGCGGGTAAAGAGGTGGCAGGTCTGCGCCCCAAAACAGGTGTGACTGCTGTCCCCCCAGTCACAGAGGATGAAGAGGCCGCGGATGCACAAGATATGGCAGACGGTGGTTGGCCCGGCCGGCTAGACCGCATTGTAGCACACTGAGCTTCCCACTGCAACTTATGCTTCATGTCCATGTGCCGGTTCATGCATGAAGTACTCAAACTATGTATTTTTTGGCCTCTACTTAGCTTTTGCTGACAAATGTTACAGATAACACGAGTTGGGTCATCTTTATCGATCTGAAAAAATGCCCAGGCTATGCAAGGCTTAGCACCCATGCGACCTGAAGAGCCACCACGACTTGTGGTGAGAGGCAGAGTTGTGTTTGAGGATGCAGTTGTTGACGTGCTTCCAGTACTACGTCTCTGTCCAGGAAGGCGCAACCTGACCTCGTCGTCACTAGCATCTTCCTCCACCTCCTCTGCTGACCTCATCTCTTGGCTGACTGTGGGTTGACAGTAAGTGGGATCTCCGACCTCATCATCATCACCCTGTGCGTTATCACACCCGTCGTCCTCAGAGCCAACCTGTTCCTGCCCTGACAAAAAACTAAAGTTGTCGCTCCAATCAGGTATTTGAGTCTTATCATCGTCTTCCTCATTGTCTCCACCAACAGGAGTTACAGTTTGGGAATGAGGGTCTACATTATGGTCAGAACCTTCTGCGTCTGGTCCTGGATCCGACTCATAAAGATTCTGGGCATCAGTGCAGATCATTTCCTCGTCTGGATTCACAGAAGCGCTGGAGTCGACCTCTGATTCCCAGGCTATAGTATGAGTAAACAGCTCTGCAGACTCAACCATCTGTTCTACCTCATACTCAGACGGGCAGCTGGACATTTGGGAGCTGTGAGGAAGCAAGTGCGATTTGGGTGACACCTTTGAGGACTGGAGTATTTGTGATGTTGAAGTTGATGTGGAGGAGAGCCCACTTAAAGGAGCACTTGATATCCGTTGAAGCACCTGCTGTTTTTGTGCCTCATCTGGAATTTGTAGCGATTGGCGTGGCCGTAAGAAAGGGATCTTATCACATTGTCCGCTAAAAGAAGTAGACATTTTAGTTTGGCTGGAAGATGGTCTTTCTTCTGCACCTACCCCACGGACACAACCTTTTTTCCCCTTCCCAACACGCCTATTCCCCTTTCCACCAGCAGCAGGCCTTTTTCCACTCATTTTGGTGGTTAACTAATTCACAACTCTGGAGTTGTTTGCACAAAAAAACAATGGATGGTAATCGAGCAGAGCTGAGTGGCCAAACTGTGGTATTAGGCCAAAACTATTGGCTGGGTTAGATGCAGAAAAAAATTATTTTTAATTTGCAACCTGATGGAGGTCAGTATAGATGGACTAATAGACCAAGTCCCACACACCGCTAGAAGCCCAAATATTTTTTCAGAGCTAGATGCAGAAAATTTTTTTATTCAATTTGCAACCTGATGGAGGTCAGTATAGATGGACTAATAGACCAAGTCCCACACACTGCTAGAAGCCCAAATATTTTTTCAGAGCTAGATGCAGAAAAAAATTATTTTTAATTTGCAACCTGATGGAGGTCAGTATAGATGGACTAATAGACCAAGTCCCACACACCGCTAGAAGCCCAAATATTTTTTCAGAGCTAGATGCAGAAAAAAATTATTTTTAATTTGCAACCTGATGGAGGTCAGTATAGATGGACTAATAGACCAAGTCCCACACACCGCTAGAAGCCCAAATATTTTTTCAGAGCTAGATGCAGAAAAAAATTATATTCAATTTGCAACCTGCTGGAGGTCAGTATAGAAGGACTAATAGAACAAGTCCCACACACTGCTAGAAGCCCAAATATTTTTTCAGAGCTAAATGAAGAAAAAAATTATTTTTAATTTGCAACCTGATGGAGGTCAGTATAGATGGACTAATAGACCAAGTCCCACACACTGCTAGAAGCCCAAATATTTTTTCAGAGCTAGATGCAGAAAAAAATTATTTTTAATTTGCAACCTGATGGAGGTCAGTATAGATGGACTAATAGACCAAGTCCCACACACCGCTAGAAGCCCAAATATTTTTTCAGAGCTAGATGCAGAAAAAAATTATATTCAATTTGCAACCTGCTGGAGGTCAGTATAGAAGGACTAATAGAACAAGTCCCACACACTGCTAGAAGCCCAAATATTTTTTCAGAGCTAAATGAAGAAAAAAAATATTTTTAATTTGCAACCTGATGGAGGTCAGTATAGATGGACTAATAGACCAAGTCCCACACACTGCTAGAAGCCCAAATATTTTTTCAGAGCTAGATGCAGAAATAAATTATATTCAGTTTGCAACCTGATGGAGGTCAGTATAGATGGACTAATAGAATGATGCTATGCCCAAAAGATTTTACTTCACTAGGTGCAGTAAAAAAATTGGTATTCTATACACAGGTGGTATATCTTGCAACACAGATAGGCTACTCCACTGACTAACACACTCTGCAATAGGCCAAAAAGGATTAGCTTTGCTAGATTCAGCCAAATGCTGTGAAAAAAACTTGCACAGCACTGGCACAGACCTGCCTGGCATAAACTGATAGGAACTGATGTAACCTAGTCCTGAAAAGGACTCCAATTACAATTAGTCTTTACTCCCACAATCTATCTATTTAAGAGCACAGACCTGCCTGATAAAAGTCGTAGGAAATGCTGTAACCTAGTCCTTAAAAGGACTGCAATCACAACTATTCCCTACTCCCAAGCTATCTGTATATTTGTGCGAAAATTGGCTTGAAATTAACAAGGTATAGCGCACACAGCAACAGCGGTGCCGTCTAACACGCAGCTGCAGCAGTGAGAAAATGGTGGCGACGGGGAAAATGGCTTGGTCTTATAGGGCAAGGACATGTGACATACACTGCCAATCACACATGCCCTTGCTTGTGTGAAAAAAAGCACTTCGCTCCGTGTGTGCGCTGCTGATAGGCTGACAGATTGCACCTCCCCACTGCAAATGCGGGAAAGAGAAAAAAAAATGGAGATCTTCATTGTTCCTGCAGAGATCCATCCCCTGCCCCTCCCCCCGCCCCGCTGTACACTCAAACTGCGTATTAACATTAATTTTCATCATTACTGAGAAAAAATCCAGTTATGATTTTAGTGCACGAACAGTTATCGAACATAACCTCGAACAGCCGAATTTTTCTCAAATTGTTCGTGTTCGCCGACCGGCTCGAACACCGCCCAAAACAGCTCGAATTTGAGATTGGCGAACAGTTCGAGTAGAACAACGCTCATCTCTAATTACTATGTTACTATGTAAATGAAAAAAAAAGAGTTCTAGATTGATTGTTTTTTGTTCTTGTCTCCCACAAAAAAAAAATTCAAAAGTGATAAAAAAAATAATCAAAAAGTCATATGCACCAAAAAATAATACCAGTTAATGTTATGGCTTGTAGCACAAAAAGAAACCCTCATACAGCTCCATCTACGTAATATAAGAAAGTTATGGGTATCATAATATCCTGGTAAAAAAAGAATAGAAAAACTGAATTTCTTGTGCAGATGTCTCAAAACATTACAAAAAAACTATTTCAATTTGGCATTGCAGTGATTCTACTTGAAAAATAATGATAACAATTATACCTAACAGTGAATGCTTTTTAGCACTTCAGAAACCTAGGATTGTTGCACTTTTGTTTGCTCCTCCCCATAACATTTTTCTTTTTTCCTTTGATATAGCCTTAGGAGGACTTTTTGCTGGTGGGGAAAAGTTGTTATGCACCATTCATTTTACCATATCATTTTCTGATAAATGGGAAAAAATTCCAAGTATAGTGAAATTGCAAAAAGTAAAGCAATTCTATTATTATTTTTAGTCTTCATTTCTATGTCGCTCATTGTGCAGTTAAATGATCTGACAACATAATTCTTCAGGTCAGTATGATTTACAGCAATACGAAACTTGTCTCATTCTTTTGCTATTTTAAAGGTGAAAAAATTTCAGAACGTAAAAAAAATAATTTGTTTCTCTCATCGTTTTCAGATTTGTAAATGTTTTATTTTTCCGTCCATAGAGCTGTTTATGGTTTTGCTTGCTTGTTGTCTTGACTTATGCAATTTCTTTATTTTTGGGTACATACAATGTTTAGAACACTTTTATTGTATTTTTTGGTAAGCAAGAATCTGCAATTCTGGTATTTCGATTTTTTTTTCAGAGTTTAACATATGCTTACAATAATTTTTTATTTTGATAGACCAGAACATTTGGGTCACAATGATACCATGTATGTATATTTTTTAATAGTGATGATTAGAATTTTTAGATTTTTTTAAAAATAATTGTATATATTTGTACTTTATTTTGTAGTCACCTTAGAGGACTTGAACTTACAAATGTCCAATTACTGGAACTAAAATGGCAGCTACAGGGCCTTCAGTGGTGTTAGGCATCGGTCTGGTGCTAGATTTGAAATGGGTCCAGGACCTTCTGTGGTCTCCTATTTCAGTCCAGCCAGGGCTGATGCTGCTCAGCATCGCTGTCAACCCCAACGCCTAGCTGGTCCGCAAGCAATGCTTGTCTCCCAGGTAGTTGTGCCTAGCAATATTAAGCCTGGATTGCAGAGGCAGACAGGGCTTGTGGAATCTAAGTCCGAGATGCGCCGCACTGAGCATGTTCGTGACATGGCGGACCGTGATTGGTGGTTCAGTAACCAGCTGATCCGGTGACCTGGCACCACCTGATTGGTCACGGGTGTCGTCACCAATGGTGCGACAGTGGGGCACGGCTTAATCTTTAAATGGTCCCCCCACAAACATGGCGGCGCGCTCAGATCATTTGAGCTAGCTGTTTGTGGTGTGCATGCTCTCTCTGGGCTCCTCTAAGAGCCTTAGCTTTAGTTAGGCAGGTCAGATTAAGTAGGCAGGTAGCTTCACGTTGCAGACTGGTTCTGACCAGGGGGTTCGCCTTACACCCCGAGCCGCCTGTGAGCTATATAGAGCGGGTTGGCTCAGTCCCGTAGCTCGCCGGCTGAGTGCTCGAATACCCGGCGGGAATCACACCCACACGCTAGCGCCTCCTCCTATAGCGTAGCGCCTGTGTCGAAGACAGGGCTACTGCTCCTAGTTCAGTCACATGAACCCCTGCGGTTCTTGGAGATTGTGTGAACCGCTTTAGCACCAATCCCCATAGCGTAGCGCCTGTATCAAAGACAGGGCTACTGCTGTTCCCACGGTCATACGTCTCCCTGCGGTTCTTGGAGATTGTGCGAACCGTCTTCCCCTTTTTGTGCCTTAACACGAAGGGTTAAGTTATTTGTTAGGTGCGTCGCCGGTCGCTCTCTCCCTCTGTGCAGTTAACGGAGATAGAGCGTACCGCTTTACCCGTTCCTGTGTGAATTAACACGGAAGGGTTTAACATTTAAGTTGTCGTTTGCCTTTCCACCCGGAAAGTGTTCGGCAGCAGTCTTTCAGACTGCATCGCGGACCCCGAGGTCGGTTGCGTTCCATTAAAATAAAGTTGTCTGCAACCGCCCTCCTAACAGTATCTGAGCGGCAGGGTCTTGCCGAACATGGCCGACAACCAGCAACTGCAGCGTTACGAACAGCAACTGGAGACCAGACATAGAACTCTGGAACAAACTGCTCCAGTTGCTGATATCACTGCAGTAGCTTCCCAGGCGGATACTCTAGCAGCCAATATTATCAACTCGGCTGCGGTGAATACTGCAACCACTGCAAGTGCCCCATTACCCCGGTTTGCTCTCCCGGAAAAATTTTCTGGGGATAGTAAACTCTGCATGGGTTTTATTAATGTATGCTCCATTCATTTGGAGATGATGGAGGCACGGTTCCCCTCCGAAAGAGCCAAAGTGGGATATATGATCTCATTGCTTTCTCACATGGCTCTGGAGTGGGCTACTCCTCTATGGGAGCGGAACGACCCGGTGGTAGTAAATGCAGGTCTCTTCCTTAAGACCCTAAAAAGTGTTTTCCTGGGTCCTCAGGTCACACATGATACGGCTCTTATGCTCCTTGCGTTGGTCCAGGGTTCGGCCACCGCCAGTCACTATGCAGTCCTGTTCAGAACCTTAGCGGCTGAACTGGATTGGTCTGAGCGGTCACTTATCCTGGTGTTCTTGAAAGGTCTGGCTGGGCATAGTAAAGATGCTTTATCTACCAGAGAGATTCCAACCTCCCTAGAGGAGTTAATATCTCTCGCTGACCGTATAGACTTACGTCATGCAGAACACAGGTTAGAGCTAGAGGTTGGCAGTCCCCAGTACCTGTTGGCACCAGGCATCTTTAGACCCAAATCCAAGACCTCCGACCCGGAGCCTGAGGCTATGGATGTATCCTGGACTGACTCTAGTCCCTCTCATTCCCGTCCTGCACATCTCTTGGAGCACCCCGTAAATAAGGGTTCCAAGCAGCCGGTAAAACGAGTAGGTCTTACCACCGTTGGTGGGGATACACTAAATACTGGGTCCTCTTCCTCCAAGCTATAATATAAGGTGATCTTGTCCTTCGGTACATCTGCAGTTATTGCCAAGGCGTGGGTGGACTCTGGTGCTGAGGGCAATTTTTTATCATCTACATTAGCCCAGAGACATGCCATCTCTACTGAGCCACTCTCTAGTCCAATAAACATTAGTGTTGCCAATGGTTCACTCCTGGATGTGCAAATCACCCACCGGTCGATCCCTCTCACCATGTCATTTCCTCAGGGCCACCGGTAGGTTATCTCTTTTCTTATTATTCCCGGTGGATTAGACGAGGTGTTGTTGGGTCTCCCCTGGTTATGTTGTCATTCTCCACACATTGACTGGAAGTCGGGGAGAATTTCTTCCTGGAGTGGGAATTGTGCATCTCAGTGTTTGGGCAAAGTCACCCGGAGGGTGGTCTCTTATCCTTCTATCATTGCGACATCTGGTACAGATTCCTTGTCTGTTTCCAGGACCCGGTCCTTGTCTGATTATGTCGCAGAGAAAAAGAGGGTGGCTGCAGTGTCCTCCAACCCGGTTCTGTCGGGGAGGATGTTTGTTTCCCCTAATCTACGGAGTATGGTGTTCTCCTGGGCTCATGCCCCTAAGACCGGTGCTCACCTGGGGGTCAAACGTATCACTAAGTCCCTTCTACGGTCCTATTGGTGGTCTCGGTGGCGCCAGGACGTCAAGGACTTTGTTCTCGTGTGTCCCGTCTGTGCGGGAGATAAATCTTTTCGCCAGAGACCGGCGGGTCCTTCCTCCCTGTCACCCATGAAGGATCCTACGCATAGAGAACCAGTTGTCCCTGCTTCCCGTCCCAAAAGAGGGCACCCTGTACACCGGTGGGGTCACTGTTTTGTAAATCCCCTCTGTGACCCGTTGGACCACATCCTTGCCCCCCGGCTCATGGAGGAAAATGAGCGTCAAGTGGAGGGGGGATAATGTTAGGCGTCGGTCTTGTGCTGGATTCAAAATGGGTTCACGACCTTCTGTGGTCTCCCATTTCAGTCCAGCCAGGGCTGATGCTGCTAAGCATCGCTGTCAACACCAACGCCTAGCTGGTCCACAAGCACTGTTTGTCTCCCAGGTAGTTGTGCCTAGCAATGTTAAGCCTGGGTTGCAGAGGCAGACAGGGCTTGTGGAATCTAATCCGAGATGCGCCGCACTGAGCATGTCCGTGACATGGCGGACCGTGATTGGTGGTTCAGGAACCAGCTGATCCGGCGACCTGGCACCGCCTGATTGGTCACGGGTGTCGTCACCAATGGTGCGACAGTGGGGCAGGGCTTAATCTTTAAAAGTTCCGCCCACAAACATGGCGGCGCGCTCAGATCATTTGAGCTAGCTGTTTGTGGTATGCACGCTCTCTCTGGGCTCCTCTAAGAGCCTTAGCTTTAGTTAGGCAGGTCAGATTAAGTAGGCAGGTAGCTTCAGCTTGCAGACTGGTTCTGACCACGGGGTTCGCCTTACACCCCGAGCCGCCTGTGAGCTATATAGAGTGGGTTGGCTCAGTCCCGTAGTTCGCCGGCTGAGTGCGGGAATCACACCCGCACGCTAGCGCCTCCTCCTATAGCGTAGCGCCTGTGTCGAAGACAGGGCTACTGCTCCTAGTCCGGTCACACGTCTCCCTGCGGTTCTTGGAGATTGTGTGAACCGCTTTAGCGCCAAACCCCATAGCGTAGCGCCTGTATCAAAGACAGGGCTACTGCTGTTCCCACGGTCGCACGTCTACCTGCGGTTCTTGGAGATTGTGCGAACCGTCTTACCCTTCCGTGTGCCTTAACACGAAGGGTTAAGATATTTGTTAGGTGCGTCGCCGGTCGCTCTCTCCCTCTGTGCAGTTAACGGAAATAGAGCGTACCGCTTTACCCGTTCCTGTGTGAATTAACACGGAAGGGTTTAACATTTAAGTTGTCGTTTGCCTTTCCACCCGGAAAGTGTTCGGCAGCAGTCTTTCAGGCTGCATCGCGGACCCCGGGGTCGGTTGCGTTCCATTAAAATAAAGTTGTCTGCAACCGCCCTCCTAACAAGTGAACCCTAGGCTGCCAGAGTAACTCAGTGGCATTTACTGTAAGTGGTTAAACTATAGCAACAGGACAAAGCTCTGGTTGCTGAAGTTAACACAGCTTATTACTGCCTGATATGAAGCAGTATTAGCTCCTTACACTACTTCATACATTCGTTATCGACTTATGATGAAAATATACATTAAACATCGATAAGGGGTACAAAAAAATATATAGAATTTCTGTTTGTTTTGCAAATTTTGCCTCCTAAAGAGTTTAATAAAAAGTGATCAAAAAGTCACATGTACCACAAAAAGGCACCAATGAAATCTACATTTTGAGAAAATAAGTGTGAAACCTATGGCTTTCAGAATCTTGCGATATAAAAACAATAATATATATTTTTTAAAAAATGTATTAATTGTGCAAAATAAAAATATAACCATAAAAATTTGGTATTGCCATAATCGTACTGACCCACAGAATAAACTTAATATGTTTTTTGTTCTCTTTATTATTAGTCAAGTAATTATTAATACGTTTTAACGAATAGTATAAAGTTTTAACAAAGTAACCAAATAATTTTACTTAAAACAAAAGGGAAGGGAAAGGACAGGGGAGCAGGGGGAATATTAAGCTAATATGTTTTAAGATCCTGACTTGGAATGTCTTTATGAAAATGTGAAAATATTGTGTTTTTGATCTTATTAAGTGTCATCTGCATGTGATCATTTTATAGAGACTCATTTGGTGGGGAGTCATATATATTCATCTTTTTGTAGGGAAATGAGTGTCCTTATTCACTGAAGTATAGATTTTCAAAATTACTGAAGTATTAGTAAATAAGGAAGTCAGATATATCTTTATGATATACTAAAGGGCTTAACCTGCATTTTGGCATTTATTTTTTTCCCACCTCCCTATTCTCCAGCTGTTCTGTTCTGATGTATGGGGATTTTAATGGTATTATGGACTAACAAACTGATAGGGTCAGCCCATGTACTTGTGCTGTTCCTTGTAGGAAAGAGAGATCCCCTATGGCTACATTTTGTGGGGAAATGGGTTTTGTAGTTGTTTAGCGGTTAAGTAGATACAGTATATTCATGTTTTAATAAGACACTTAATACAATGTCTACGTTTGGCTTAGAGCTCGCTAACGTTCCTCATCAACATTTCATAACTAATATATCACATATGAAGAAACTGGGGTCTCTGATAACTCTCCTATGGTTGTATGTATTGATAAATCTCAAAGCAGTATTAGCTGTAAGATTCCTTGGCGACTGAATCTGTGGTTTTCAGTACTGGATAAACTCAATGTGATGCATAATATTTAGAGAAATGTGTCTCATGTTTCGCTATATGTAAATCACAAAATAGTGTAATATAATTTATAGAGTCTATCATAGCCCTAAACTATTGGCTAAAATTAAATTAATGAACAATGGCAAATGGCTAAGATGCTTGTGTTTACAGGCAGATTTTGTCCACATTTTTTGGGAATGTCCTTTTCTAAGTTATTACTGGGATGAAATAATTAGGATCATGGAGAATAATCTTAAAATAGTGATACCTAGGGATGTGATATCATTGATGTTAAATTGCTCCCTCAGCTGGAAATGTACAGAGAATATAAAAATACTCATTACTAAATTACTGTGTGTAACGGGTCTGGGAGGTGGAACCTCTGAGCAACTATACAAAGGGGGCAGTCCTTGTAAGGAAGCGGGTGGCTCCCAGGGGAGGCGGGCAGGTAGTCACGGCAAGTGACAGGGACAGTCTCTGGGTAGAAGGACAGGAGGTCACGGCAAGTGACGGGGACAGTCTCTGGGTAGAAGGACAGGAGGTCACGGCAAGTGACGGGGACAGTCTCTTGACAGGCGGATGGTCACGGCAAGTGACAGCAGGATAAGAGTCTCTAAATAGGCTAGCAGGCAGGTAGCAGGTGAGCGCTCCCAGGTGAGCGGGCAAGAGTCTCTGGACAGGCAGAGGGTCACGGCAAGTGACGGCAGAGCCTCCAGGTAGGCTAGCAGGCAGGTAGCAGGTGAGCGCTCCCAGGTGAGCGGGCAAGAGTCTCTGGACAGGCAGGTGGTCACGGCAAAAGACGGCAGAGCCTCCAGGTAGGCTAGCAGGCAGGTAGCAGGTGAGCGCTCCCAGGTGAGTGGGCAAGAGTCTCTGGACAGGCAGGCAGGTATCAGGCAGGTATCTGGCAGATATTTCCTGGTCCGCAGATGGACTGATCCATAGACAGACTGGCAGGTGCTGGTAGGCAGACTGTCGGACCACAGGATTGCAAGCAGGTAAGCAGATATCAGGCAGGTAACAGGCAGGTATCAAGCAGGAATCTGGCAGGTGACTGGCAGGTAACTGGTAACGGGACCTGAGGGCTGAAGCAGAGTTGAAAGGCTTTGCAACAACATTGCTCGGGCACCTCCATTTTGGAGGAGGTGCCTTATATATGGTGAGGTTCTCTGGCCATTGGCCGGGGACTCCTTAGGACTGCCAGCAGAGCGGGAGGAAGCCGCCGGGCACGGAGCGGAGAGGTGAGGGGAACGGCATCCCTGTCTGGCAGGAGGCAGGGACGTCGACGCTACAGTACCCCCCCCTTTTAGGCCCCCCCTTTTTTAGGCCAGAGAGAAATTTATCAAGGATGAGCGGGGCATGGATGTTCTCCCGGGGCTCCCATGTTCTCTCCTCAGGACCAAACCCCTTCCAATCCACTAGAAAAAAGGACTTTCCTCTTACCTTTTTGGTGGCCAGAATGTTCTCTACCTCAAACTCATTTTCAGCGGAAACCTGTAGACTTGGAAAAAGAGTTAAGTACCACGGGTTTGAGTAGAGATACTTGGAAGGAGTTAGGAATCCGCAAGTTTCCTGGGAGTTTCAATTTATAGGCCACCGGGTTGATTTGTTTGATAACTTCCAGTGGGCCGATGAACTGAGGCCCTAACTTGTAGGAAGGAATCTTGAGCCGGACATACTTGGATGAGAGCCAGACCTTATCTCCAGGACGGAATTGTGGTGGATCCAGACGTCTTTTGTCAGCCTGTTTTTTCATCCGCTCGGATGACTGAAGAAGTGCGGATCTGGTACTTTCCCAAATGGAGGAAAATTCGTTAACGTGAGATTCCGCAGCCGGATTGTCCACCGAGGTGGAGATGGGAAACGGGATCCGAGGATGCTGACCGAACACTACAAAAAACGGGGATTTGGAGGAAGATTCGCTCTCGTGATTATTGTAAGAAAATTCGGCCCACGGTAAAAGATCCACCCAGTCGGAATGGTGAGCATTAACAAAGTGCTGGAGGTAACTGGTTAAAATTTGGTTGATCCGTTCTACTTGGCCATTGGACTGTGGGTGATATGCAGAAGAAAAGTCCAAGGTGACCCCCAGCAGTTTACACATGGCTCGCCAAAAACGAGAGGTGAACTGAACCCCTCGGTCGGATGCGATGTGGAGAGGAAGACCGTGTAGACGGAAGACATGATGGATAAAGTCTTTAGCTAACTCTGATGCAGACGAGAGACCCGGCAGGGGAATAAAGTGAGCCATTTTGGAAAAGCGGTCAGCGACCACCCATATGACCGTACAACCGGCAGAGGCAGGGAGGTCCGTTATAAAGTCCATAGCTATATGCTGCCACGGGGCAGCAGGTACAGGAAGAGGAAGGAGACGGCTGGCTGGCAGATGTCTCGGAACCTTGTTGCGGGTGCAGGACACACAGGCTGAAACAAAGTCTATTACGTCCTTGTGCAGGGTAGGCCACCAGTAATGCCGGGAAATAAGCTGGTGGGTCTTTTTCTGACCAGCGTGGCCAGCTAGCTTGGACGAGTGTCCCCAGTGTAGAACCTTCTCACGATCAGGAACAGTTACGAACGTCTTACCGGGTGGAAGACGATTTAGATTCACGGGGGCCACCTGCATTACTTTGGCAGGGTCGATGATGTGTTTAGACTCCTCCTCAAGATCAGAGGCCAAAAAGGATCGGGATAAGGTATCAGCTTTGATGTTTTGGTCAGCCGGGCGAAAATGTAGAATGAAATTAAAGCGGGCAAAGAACAAGGACCACCGGGCTTGGCGCGGGTTAAGTCTCTGGGCACTCTGGAGGTAAGCCAAGTTCTTGTGGTCCGTGTAAATTATTACCGGGTGAAGAGCCCCCTCGAGCAGGTAACGCCACTCCTCCAGTGCCAGATTAATGGCCAACAATTCTCGGTCTCCTATAGAATAGTTGCGCTCAGATGAGGAGAAGAGTTTGGAGAAGAAGCCGCAGGTTACCATTCTTCCGGAAGGCGACTTTTGGGTAAGTACTGCTCCGGCTCCGGAGGAGGAAGCGTCGACTTCTAGAAAGAATTGTTTTTTGCCGTCCGGACGATGCAGCACAGGGGCGGAGGAAAAAGCTCGTTTTAAAGAAAGGAAGGCCTCCTCTGCTTCGGGCGGCCATTCTCTGGGATTAGCGCCCTTACGGGTGAGAGCCGAGATAGAGGCAGTCCGGGAAGAGAAGTGCGGAATGAAGAGGCGGTAGTAGTTGGCGAAGCCCCGGAACCGCTGAATAGCTTTCAACCCATCTGGTCGGGGCCACTTCTGGGTGGCAGACAGTTTCTCAGGGTCCATTTGTAGGCCGGTCTGAGAGATTATGTAGCCCAGAAACGGAAGCGAGGTCTGCTCAGAGAGGCACTTCTCATATTTTGCATAGAGGTGGTTCTGCCTGAGCCTGAGCAGGACCTGACGAACATCCCTCCGGTGAGTGAGAAGATCCGGAGAGAAGACCAAGATGTCGTCCAGGTACACCACCACGCAGGAGTAGAGAAGGTCACGGAAGATGTCATTGACCAACTCTTGAAAGATGGCGGGAGCGTTACAGAGACGGAAGGGCATTACAAGGTATTCATAGTGACCGTCCCGGGTGTTGAATGCCGTCTTCCATTCATCCCCCTGACGGATACGGACCAGATTATATGCCCCACGGAGATCCAGCTTGGTGAAGATTCTAGCCCCCCTCAGACGGTCAAATAATTCAGGAATGAGCGGAAGGGGGTATTTATTCTTCACTGTGATCTGGTTAAGGCCTCTATAGTCTATACAGGGACGGAGTGAGCCATCCTTCTTTTTGACGAAGAAGAAGCCTGCTCCCGCCGGAGAGGTAGATTTCCGGATAAATCCCCGGGCCAGATTCTCCTCAATATTTTCAGACATGGACCGGGTCTCAGCAGCGGACAAAGGGTAAATACGCCCACGGGGAGGAGTAGCGCCGGGCATCAGGTCAATTGGGCAGTCGTATGGTCTATGACGGGGTAATGTCTCTGCTTCTCTTTTATTAAAGACGTCCGCAAAAGGCCAATAGGGAACCGGTAGGCCGGGTAGATTGGCTGGGGTAGGAGAAGGACGAGCAGGATGAACGGGAACTAAACAAGTCTTATGGCAGTCCGGTCCCCAGCAAAGAAATTCTCCGGTCTGCCAATCAAACACGGGTGCGTGTCTCTGGAGCCATGGTAGGCCTAGCAAGAGGGCGTGAGAGAGTCCAGGCAGAACAAGAAAGAAGATGCTCTCAGAGTGCCGCATTCCCACCTGCAGAGTTATGGAATCGGTGATGAGTTGGATGGGATGAGGTAAGAGGCCCCCATCCACGGCGGCAACAGATAAGGGTACAGCCAGAGGTTTGGTGGGAATGCGGTATTTCTCTACCAGGGACTGAGAAATGAGATTTCCGGCAGCTTCAGAGTCAAGTTGAGCCAGTTCAAAATAACGGTTCTCCCCGCAGATGATAGAGACCGACAGCATTAGAGATGGAGAGGGTTTATTTCTGTCTAGGGCGACCTCTCTGAGTGACCCTAGACACAGGCGTTTCCCGACCTCTCCGGGTAGGAATGGATCTGGTGCTCCTTACTGCCACAGCAGAAGCAGCTCCCCTCGGCACGGCGTAATTCTTGACGGGTCTTGACCATCTTGGTCTGGTCGACCTGCATAGGCTCGGGTGAGTGCACCGGGGGAGTAACGGAGGAAGTGACGGGTCTCTGGAAGGTAGGGGCAAGGCGTGGAAACTTCCTCTCACGGGCGGCCTCTGTGGTGCGCTCCTGGAACCGGATGTCAATCCGGGTGGCAAGTGTAATTAAGTCGTTGAGAGTGGTAGGAATGTCCCGACCGGCAAGTTCATCTTTAATACGGCCGGACAGACCCTCCCAGAAGATGGACACCAGGGCGTCGTTATCCCAGGCAAGCTCCGAAGCAAGGGTACGGAACCGTATGGCATATTGGCCCACGGTGAGACTTCCTTGGCGGAGGCGTAACAGAGATGAGGCAGATGAGGTCCTCCGTCCTGGTTCGTCGAAGACCTTCCGGAAAGCCGTGAGAAAGGCTGGCAGGTTGGACACCAGGGGGTCTCCTCTCTCCCATAGAGCATTTAGCCAAGCCAGCGCCTCCCCCGTGAGATGGGACATGATGAAGGCTACTTTGGCTCGGTCGGTGGAAAACTGGTGTGCCAACAGTTCGAAGTGCAGAGTGCACAGGTTAATGAAGCCTGACTGGGATCTCCGCCAAAACGAGGCGGGCGGTGAGGCGGGGACTGGGAAGAGATGCCATGGAATTGATGGGCAGCGACGCTGCTGGGGTAGGAGTCGTGCGACTGGAAGCAGGTCCCGAAGAGGTAGTCAGTGTGTCCAGGCGGGAGTTAACACTACGCAGGTGGCTCAGGATGGACTCCTGTTGGGACCTCTGACGGGAAAGTTCATGACATAGGTCTGAGAGCGAGGGAGCTTGGGTGCCACCGGGTTCCATGGCCCGAGCAAACTGTAACGGGTCTGGGATGTGGAACCTCTGAGCAACTATACAAAGGGGGCAGTCCTTGTAAGGAAGCGGGTGGCTCCCAGGGAAGGCGGGCAGGTAGTCACGGCAAGTGACAGGCACAGTCTCTGGGTAGAAGGACAGGCGGTCACGGCAAGTGACGGGGACAGTCTCTTGACAGGCGGATGGTCACGGCAAGTGACAGCAGGATAAGAGTCTCTAAATAGGCTAGCAGGCAGGTAGCAGGTGAGCGCTCCCAGGTGAGCCGGCAAGAGTCTCTGGACAGGCAGGTGTTCACGGCAAGTGACGGCAGAGCCTCCAGGTAGGCTAGCAGGCAGGTAGCAGGTGAGCGCTCCCAGGTGAGCGGGCAAGAGTCTCTGGACAGGCAGGTGGTCACGGCAAGTGACGGCAGAGCCTCCAGGTAGGCTAGCAGGCAGGTAGCAGGTGAGCGCTCCCAGGTGAGCGGGCAGGAGTCTCTGGACAGGCAGGCAGGTATCAGGCAGGTATCTGGCAGGTACTTCCTGGTCCGCAGACGGACTGATCCATAGACAGACTGGCAGGTGCTGGTAGGCAGACTGTCGAACCACAGGATTGCAAGCAGGTAAGCAGATATCAGGCAGGTAACAGGCAGGTATCAAGCAGGAATCTGGAATGTGACTGGCAGGTAACTGGTAACGGGACCTGAGGGCTGAAGCAGAATTGAAAGACTTTGCAACAACATTGCTTGGGCACCTCCATTTTGGAGGAGGTGCCTTATATATGGTGAGGTCCACCGGCCATTGGCCGGGGACTCCTTAGGACGGCGCACGCGGCCCCTTTAAGAGAGGGGGAGAGCGTGCACGCGCCCTAAGCACGGAGGCCGGGAAGCAGTGCGCGCTGCCAGCAGAGCGGGAGGAAGCCGCCGGGCACAGAGCGGAGAGGTGAGGGGAACGGCGTCCCTGTCTGGCAGGAGGCAGGGACGCCGACGCTACACTGTGTACAGCATGGTTATTACTTGATAGACACTGGTGGCAGAAGGAGCCACCTATAGTTAAAGAAAGGTTGTTCAGAGTTAGGGAATATGAAAAAAAAATCTGTTTTAAAAGTAAAGGAAAGCTGGAGAGATGTAGAGAGGCGTAGAGTGGATTTTATAGGGTTGATGGTGTGTAAGAGAGAGGTAGAGAATATCTTTTTCTTTTCAGTTTTGGGGGGTGCGAGGTGAATAACTCTATGTAACAGTTTTATGTCTGTGATTGGCTTGTATTGAATCAATGTAAAATAAATATTAATGAAGCAAAAAAGAAAAGAATAAACTGAATAGCATAAAATATAGAATGCAAAAAAAACAGAATAACTATTTTGTTTATATTCCTTCCCATAAGTTAATAAAAGGTCTAAAAAAGATGCACTGGCAAAAACAACTCATCTAACAAAAAAAACAAGCCCTAATATGACTGTCGTTCCTGGAACGCCACAATTAAAAAGTTTAAAAAAGTAAGTGTAAAATCAATGGAATGTCATAACGGCCCAATCTGGCAGACATGCAATGGGGTTAAATAAATACATTAATGACGTGCTATGTTATGTTTGTTACTTATTTGGGTTACTAATTGCACAACAATTGACATTTATCTCACTAGAATAGAACCTTGTCTTATGTGCTTATATATTCTTAAAACTAATTGTTTTTTTCTTATGTACATTTGACAAATAAGGTTATACTCATTAATAGACATTGCAAAATGTCTTCTATGAGAAGGTAAGTTCCAGAATAGACCAAGCTAAGGCCTTGGATGTTGTATATTTGAACTTTTCAAAAAATTTCGATATGATGTCACATCAGAGGTTGGCACATAAAATTACTACAATGGGAGAAAGGGAAAATATGTGAGATTTCCTTTGCCATGAGCAGTACCTGCCATGACTCCTGCCAGTGTGAGACTGACAGATCTAATACTCTGCAATGCAAAAGCATTGTAGGTTATTAGACCAGTGAACAAAGCATTGTAAGCTGACGTTCCATACTGGGACTGAGTAAAAAAAAATAAAATGAAGTTGGTAAAAATGTAAAAAACATAAATAAATGGGAAAGTATAAAAGAAATGGAAAAATGTAAAATGTTTTTCAAGTAATAACGATGATTTTCTGTAAAAATAAAAGTAAAGAAAAAAAGTGCATATATTTGGTATCATCATAACTATACAATTTATAGAACTGTCATATTAATTAAAACCCATTCACTGCACTGTCCTCTGGCTTTGATTGACATGAATGATGCTCCCTGCACCATCCACATGGCACAATGTGATTTCTCGCAGGACTATGCAGGTGCACTTTGCTCTGCCCTACAGGGGTGCAAAGCACAAAACATCACTGTGCAAGTACAGAACGACTGGTCATTTCCGGTGGCAGGGTATGTTGGAGTCAAAATAATGTTGCTCGGTTCTTGCGCAGTGATGTTTTATGCTCTAAGTGCAGTAGGGCAGAGCAACTTGGGCCTGCGAGGCTACTGCACAGGCGTGAAATCTCATTTCACCATGTGGATGAGGCAGGATGCATCATTCATGTTAATCAAAGCCGGAGGACAGTGATAAGGAGCGGAGAAAAGACACAGAAGAGACAATGAAGCTGACCATCCTCATTTAAATGTAGAGAGGGAACGATTAAATTGGTATTCTTGAGTGTATACAGGGGGAATAAGGAGATGATGGACACATTTTTGGAATGCAGCACAGCAGCAGATAAAGGTGATGGCGTTTTTCAGAGACTCAAAAACTGGTGACAGGTGACAGGTTCCCTTTAAGAATAAAGTCATCTTATGTTGAATCAGTCTTTATTAAGTTTTTAAAAATATAAACAAAGAGGACCATTAAAATGTACACGTAACAAGACAAGAACGTAGATCATGTCACTATATGTTTATCATCCAATAAATAGTATAATAGTATATGAAAAGATCATTACATATTTAAACTTTAGAAGTAAGGAGTGAAAGGTGGAGAATGAATATAAAGAAAGGGAAAAGATAGAAAGAAGGTAAAAAGGGAGGAAAAAAAGGGGGTGGGGAAATGGGGACTTGAGGATGGGGTTCCAAAAAAGTTTGCCTCGAATCTTATGTTAAAAAAAAAGTCTGGAAATTATCAGAATCTTTAAATTCCTCCCACGGATGCCATATCTGTCAAAATTTCTCATAATCACCAGGGTTCTCAACTGAGAGTTTTGCCATCACATAAACAAATGACATTTCTTGCTGCAATTCTGACATAGATGGAATATCAGTAAAGTGCAAATGGAGTGTGGTAAATGTCCTGGCACTTGTAAAGCAGTGTCGCAAAATGTTTTTTTTTCTGAGCCTTAATGGAGCCTCTGAGGATGGAAAGTAGGGAAATTTGGAGATTTTTTGGAACTGTCTGACTACTAAGAAATTTACTAGCCTGAAAAATCCTATGCCAGATGTGAAACATTGTCCCTTTATTGGTTCCACAGCGCAAACAAATCTCAGAAACATTCAGAAGCATTAAATGTAATCTAGAGGGATAATAATTAGAGATGAGCGTTGTTCTACTCGAACTGTTCGCCAATCTCAAATTCGAGCTGTTTTGGGCGGTGTTCGAGCCATTCGGCGAACACGAACAATTTGAGAAAAATTCGGCTGTTCGAGGTTATGTTCGATAACTGTTCGTGCACCAAAATCATAACTGGATTTTTTCTCAGTAATGATGAAAATTAATGTTAATACGCAGTTTGAGTGTACAACGGGGTGGGGGGAGGGGCAGGGGATGGATCTCTGCAGGAACAATGAAGATCTCCATTTTTTTTTTCTCTTTCCCGCATTTACAGTGGGGAGGTGCAATATGTCAGCCTATCAGCAGCGCACACACGGAGCGAAGTGCTTTTTTTCACACAAGCAAGGGCATGTGTCATTGGCAGTGTATGTCACATGTCCTTGCCCTATAAGACCAAGCCATTTTCCCCGTCGCCACCATTTTCTCACTGCTGCAGCTGCGTGTTAGACGGCACCGCTGTTGCTGTGTGCGCTATACCTTGTTAATTTCAAGCCAATTTTCGCACAAATCTACAGATAGCTTGGGAGTAGGGAATAGTTGTGATTGCAGTCCTTTTAAGGACTAGGTTACAGCATTTCCTACGACTTTTATCAGGCAGGTCTGTGCTCTTAAATAGATAGATTGTGGGAGTAAAGACTAATTGTAATTGGAGTCCTTTTCAGGACTAGGTTACATCAGTTCCTATCAGTTTTTGCCAGGCAGGTCTGTGCCAGTGCTGTGCAAGTTTTTTTCACAGCATTTGGCTGAATCTAGCAAAGCTAATCCTTTTTGGCCTATTGCAGAGTGTGTTAGTCAGTGGAGTAGCCTATCTGTTTTGCAAGATATACCACCTGTGTATAGAATACCAATTTTTTTACTGCACCTAGTGAAGTAAAATCTTTTGGGCATAGCATCATTCTATTAGTCCATCTATACTGACCTCCATCAGGTTGCAAATTGAATATAATTTTTTTCTGCATCTAGCTCTGAAAAAATATTGGGCTTCTAGCTGTGTGTGGGACTTGTTGTATTAGTCCATCTATACTGACCTCCATCAGGTTGCAAACTGAATATATTTTTTTCTGCATCTACCTCTGAAAAAATATTGGGCTTCTAGCTGTGTGTGGGACTTGTTCTATTAATCCATCTATACAGACCTCCATCAGGTTGCAAACTGAATATATTTTTTTCTGCATCTACCTCTGAAAAAATATTGGGCTTCTAGCTGTGTGTGGGACTTGTTGTATTAGTCCATCTATACTGACCTCCATCAGGTTGCAAACTGAATATATTTTTTTCTGCATCTACCTCTGAAAAAATATTGGGCTTCTAGCTGTGTGTGGGACTTGTTCTATTAATCCGTCTATACAGACCTCCATCAGGTTGCAAACTGAATATATTTTTTTCTGCATCTACCTCTGAAAAAATATTGGGCTTCTAGCTGTGTGTGGGACTTGTTGTATTAGTCCATCTATACTGACCTCCATCAGGTTGCAAACTGAATATATTTTTTTCTGCATCTACCTCTGAAAAAATATTGGGCTTCTAGCTGTGTGTGGGACTTGTTCTATTAATCCATCTATACAGACCTCCATCACGTTGCAAACTGAATATAATTTTTTTCTGCATCTAGCTCTGAAAAAATATTTGGCCTTCTAGCAGTGTGTGGGACTTTCTCTATTAGTCCATCTATACTGACCTCCATCAGGTTGCAAATTAAAAATAATTTTTATCTGCATCTACAGTACCTCTGAAAAAATATTTGGGCTTCTAGCTGTGTGTGGGACTTGTTCTATTAGTCCATCTATACTGACCTCCATCAGGTTACAAATTGAAAATAATTTTTATCTGCATCTAGCTCTGAAAAAATATTTGGCCTTCTAGCAGTGTGTGGGACTTTCTCTATTAGTCCATCTATACTGACCTCCATCAGGTTGCAAATTGAATATAATTTTTATCTGCATCTAGCTCTGAAAAAATATTTGGCCTTCTAGCAGTGTGTGGGACTTTCTCTATTAGTCCATCTATACTGACCTCCATCAGGTTGCAAATTAAAAATAATTTTTATCTGCATCTAGCTCTGAAAAAATATTTGGCCTTCTAGCAGTGTGTGGGACTTTCTCTATTAGTCCATCTATACTGACCTCCATCAGGTTGCAAATTAAAAATAATTTTTATCTGCATCTACCTCTGAAAAAATATTTGGGCTTCTAGCTGTGTGTGGGACTTGTTCTATTAATCCATCTACACAGACCTCCATCAGGTTGCAAACTGAATATAATTTTTTTTTGCATCTAGCTCTGAAAAAATATTTGGCCTTCTAGCAGTGTGTGGGATTTGTTCTATTAGTCCACCTATACTGACCTCCATCAGGTTGCAAATTCAAAATAATTTTTTGTCTGCATCTAGCTCTGAAAAAATATTTGGCCTTCTAGCAGTGTGTGGGACTTTCTCTATTAGTCCATCTATACTGACCTCCATCAGGTTGCAAACTGAATATATTTTTTTTTCTGCATCTACCTCTGAAAAAATATTGGGCTTGTAGCTGTGTGTGGGACTTGTTCTATTAATCCATCTATACAGACCTCCATCAGGTTGCAAACTGAATAAAAAATTTTTCTGCATCTACCTCTGAAAAAATATTTGGGCTTCTAGCTGTGTGTGGGACTTGTTCTATTAGTCCATCTATACTGACCTCCATCAGGTTGCAAATTGAATATAATTTTTTTCTGCATCTAACCCAGCCAATAGTTTTGGCCTAATACCACAGTTTGGCCACTCAGCTCTGCTCGGTTCCCATCCATTGTTTTTTTGTGCAAACAACTCCAGAGTTGTGAATTAGTTAACCACCAAAATGAGTGGAAAAAGGCCTGCTGCTGGTGGAAAGGGGAATAGGCGTGTTGGGAAGGGGAAAAAAGGTTGTGTCCGTGGGGTAGGTGTTAAAGCAACAGTAACATCTGCAGAAGAAAGACCATCTTCCAGCCAAACTAAAATGTCTACTTCTTTTAGCGGACAATGTGATAAGATCCCTTTCTTACGGCCACGCCAATCGCTACAAATTCCAGATGAGGCACAAAAACAGCAGGTGCTTCAACGGATATCAAGTGCTCCTTTAAGTGGGCTCTCCTCCACATCAACTTCAACATCACAAATACTCCAGTCCTCAAAGGTGTCACCCCAATCGCACTTGCTTCCTCACAGCTCCCAAATCTCCAGCTGCCCGTCTGAGTATGAGGTAGAACAGATGGTTGAGTCTGCAGAGCTGTTTACTCATACTATAGCCTGGGAATCAGAGGTCGACTCCAGTGGTTCTGTGAATCCAGACGAGGAAATGATCTGCACTGATGCCCAGAATCTTTATGAGTCGGATCCAGGACCAGACGCAGAAGGTTCTGACCATAATGTAGACCCTCATTCCCAAACTGTAACTCCTGTTGGTGGAGACAATGAGGAAGACGATGATAAGACTCAAATACCTGATTGGAGCGACAACTTTAGTTTTTTGTCAGGGCAGGAACAGGTTGGCTCTGAGGACGACGGGTGTGATAACGCACAGGGTGATGATGATGAGGTTGGAGATCCCACTTACTGTCAACCCACAGTCAGCCAAGAGATGAGGTCAGCAGAGGAGGTGGAGGAAGATGCTAGTGATGACGAGGTCAGGTTGCGCCTTCCTGGACAGAGACGTAGTACTGGAAGCACGTCAACAAATGCATCCTCAAACACAACTCTGCCTCTCACCACAAGTCGTGGTGGCTCTTCAGGTCGCATTGGTGCTAAGCCTTGCATAGCCTGGGCATTTTTTCAGATCGATAAAGATGACCCAACTCGTGTTATCTGTAACATTTGTCAGCAAAAGCTAAGTAGAGGCCAAAAAATACATAGTTTGAGTACTTCATGCATGAACCGGCACATGGACATGAAGCATAAGTTGCAGTGGGAAGCTCAGTGTGCTACAATGCGGCCTAGCCGGCCGGGCCAACCACCGTCTGCCATATCTTGTGCATCCGCAGCCTCTTCATCCTCTGTGACTGGGGGGACAGCAGTCACACCTGTTTTGGGGCGCAGACCTGCCACCTCTTTACCCGCAACAGGCAGCGTGATTGGCAGGTCATCATTTTCTTTGGAGGTGGTAACACCAGCTGGTGTTGAGCGCTGTCCGACATCGATAGCACCACCTTTGGATCAAGGCAACCTAACATGTCCACCTGCATCTTCCTCACAGACCGGCAGTTTGCCGGGGACACCCTTATCAACCCCGTCTAAGCACAATAGCCAGCCCTCGGTCCCTCAGATGTGGACAAGTAAAAGACCATTTCCTCCTAGCCATGAGAAAGCTAAGAGGTTGAATTTCACCATCTGCAAGCTCTTGGCTACAGAAATGCTGCCTTTCCGCCGGGTGGACACAGAGGATTTTCGAGACCTTATGTCCGTCGTAGTGCCCCAGTACCAGATGCCCAGTCGGCACTATTTCTCAAAGAAAGGTGTGCCTGCGCTCCACCAGCATGTCGCACACAACATCACCGCTTCTTTGAGAAACTCTGTGTGTGACAGGGTGCATTTCACCACAGACACTTGGACGAGTAGGCATGGACAGGGGCGTTACATGTCGCTGACTGGGCACTGGGTAACTATGGTGACAGCAGGACAAGGGGCTGCTGTCCAAGTCTTGCCGTCCCCACGAGTTGTGCGTCAATCCTCTTTATGTCAAAGTTCCTCCACTGCTTCTGCCTCCTCAACCTCCTCTCGGTCTTCCACCTGCACCCAAAGCCTGTCTGGTCATGCCACAAGCTTTCTAACTGCGCAGAAGGGATCCTGCACACCTCCTTACTATGCTGGCAGTAGGGCTCAACGTCATCAGGCGGTTTTTACATTGAAATGTCTGGGAAATGTGAGTCACACAGCTGAGGAGTTGTGGTCAGCTCTGGAGAACCAATATCATGAATGGTTGTCTCCACTGGACCTGAAACCAGGGAAGGCCGTGTGCGACAATGCTGCAAACCTGGGTGCGGCCCTTCGCCGGGGCAATGTCACACACGTGCCTTGTATGGCTCACGTGTTGAACCTGGTTGTCCAGCAATTTTTAGCCCACTATCCCAGACTAGATGGCCTTCTGCAGAGGGCACGGTCGCTGTGTGCTCACTTCCGCCGTTTGCATCCCGCAGCTCAGCGACTTACATCTCTACAGAAGTCGTTGGGCCTGCCACTTCACCGGCTAAAATGCGATGTGCCTACCCGGTGGAATTCAACTCTGCACATGTTGCAGCGACTGTGGCAGCACCGACAAGCCCTGGTGCAATACGTTCTGACGTATAGCCTGGGCCAACGAGATCCAGAGGTGGGGCAAATCACGCTGGAGGAGTGGTCTCAGATCAGGGACCTATGCACCCTTCTGCACAGTTTTGAAATGGCGACGAAGATGTTTAGTGCTGACGATGCCATTATCAGCATGACTATTCCGGTGATTTACATGCTGGAGCACATGTTAAACAGAATTCGGAGTCAGGTGGTGGCACAAGAGGAGGTGGAGGAAGTAGAGGAGGAGGAGTTGTATGCGGAAGGGCTAACATCTGCAAGGTCCAGACGGTCGGCAGCACCAAGGCGGCAGGCATGTGAGGGTGGGGGAGATGGTTTTACCAGGGCGCATGGTAGCAGCCAAACTGTTGAGGAAGGTGCAGGAGCCCAGGAAGGAGTGGAGGACGAACTGATGGAAGACTCATCAGATGAGGGAGACCTTGATCACATTTCTGTTGTGCGAGGTTGGGGGGAGAGGACAGAGGAAGGAAGCATGATTGTTACCTCGCCACCAACACAACAGGGACTTGGTGCTCCTGGATGCGCAACACACATGAGTGCCTTCTTGCTGCACTACCTGCAACATGACCCTCGAATTGTGAGAATTAGAAATAATCCTGACTACTGGTTGCCACACTGTTAGATCCCCGGTACAAAAGTAAATTTGCAGAAATTATTCCTGCCATAGAAAGGGATGCACGCATGCAGGAGTATCAGCAGAGACTGTTGCAGAATCTTACATGTGCTTTTCCACAAAATACCAGTGGTGCACGTAGTGAATCTCACAGTTCCAACTTGCCAACCGTGGGACCGTCAAGTGTTCAGCACTCAAACCGTAACAGAACCACAGTATCTGCTGGTTACATCAATTTTGCGGAATCAATTCACCACTTTTTTAGCCCATCCTTTGCAAGGCCACAGGAGACAAGAAGTCTGACACATAGTCAACGCCTAGAGACGATGGTACAGGAGTATCTTCAAGTAAACATTGAAGCCATGACTGTGTCACTGGACCCTTGCTCTTTTTGGGCTTCCAATCTGGATAAATGGCCGGAGCTAGCCACTTACGCCTTGGAGATCTTGTCATGCCCCGCAGCCAGCGTTCTGTCTGAACGTGTGTTCAGCGCTGCTGGTGGTGTGCTGACAGATAAGCGCACGCGGCTCTCCACTGATAATGTAGACAGACTCACGTTCATAAAGATGAACAAATCATGGATCCGAAACGACTTTTCTACCCCTGTGTCATCCTGGGGAGAGTAAAAGCTTGATGATTGGTTAAAATCACCCTACCAACCGTTTTAAGCTTTCAAATTACTAATCATGTTTATCTGTATCTTGGCTGGAAAATAATTTGGGCTTTGTAGCCGTGTGCAGCACTGATTCTATTAGGCCATCTATAATAAGCTCCACCAGATTTAAAATTACTAATCATGTTTATCTGTATCTTGACTGGAAAATAATTTGGGCTTTGTAGCAGTGTGCAGCACTGATCCTATTAGGCCATCTATACTAAAGCTTCACCAGATTTAAAATTAATAATAATTTTTAGCTGCATCTAGCCCGGAAAATAATTTTGGGGCTCCGAGATGCGCAAGACACATAAGTGCCTTCTTGCTGCACTACCTGCAGCATGACCCTCATATTGTCAGAATTCGAAGTAATCATGACTACTGGGTTGCCACACTCTTAGATCCCCCAAACTTTTCGATCAACCTTTTCATTTTAATAAAGACCAAAAAAATGGTCATTTTTGAAATTATAAGCATTAGCAGGTTGTTAGAAACTGAAATCAAACAGTTTTCAACTCAAAAATTTATTCTAGGTGATGTTACATTTTCACATAGGACCCCTTGTTCGAAAGGAGCTTCTGAACTCTCTCGTCCATTGAATTTGTCAGGTTTTGGATGGTTTCTGCTTCAATTGTTTTGCATGAGGACAGAATACCCTCCCAGAGCTGTTGCTTAGATGTGAACTGCCTCCCGCCATCATAGACACTCCTTTTAATGATGCTCCAAAGGTTCTGAATGGGGTAGAGGTCAGGGGAGCATGGGGGTCACACCATAAGTTTGTCCCCTTTTATGCCCATATCAGCCAGAGATGCAGATGTTTTATGTGCAGCATGAGATGGTGCATTATCATGCAAAAAAATGATCTTGCTGTGAAATACACGGTTCTTCTTCTTGAACCATGGCAGGAAGTGCTGTTTGAGAAAATCCACATACATTATGGAATTCATCTTTAGCGCCTTCAGGGATCCTAAAGGGGCCGACAATCTCTCTCCCCATGATTCCAGCCCAAAACATTACTCCACCTCCTCCTTGTTGGCGCTGTAGCCGTGTTTGCGTGGGGTGTCCATCAACCAGCCATCCTCCACTCCATCCATCTGGACCATCGAGCGCTGCATGGCACTCATCCGTGAACAAAACAGTTTTGAAATCAGTCTTCATGTAATGTTTGGCCCACTGGAGCCATTTCTGCTTGTGTGAAGTGGATAGAGGAGGTCGACAGGATGGCATATGCACAGCTGCAAACCTCTGAAGGACCCTGCATCTTGTTGTTCGGGCGACGTTGGAGGCACCAGCAGCTTCAAAAACTTGTCTGCTGCTATGACAAGGCTTTTTTGCCGCTGCTCTTTCAACCTGACGTAATTGCCTGTAGGAAAGAGTCCTCAATTTGCCCTTATCAGCACGCACACGTGTGTACTGTGAATCAGCTACATACTTCTTGATTGCCAAGACACTTCATCCTGATCATCGCACAATGTTGATTGTAGTCATGCCTTGACCTAAACACTCCACAATTTGTTGCTTCTCAGCAGCCGACACATCCTTTTTCTTTCCCATTTTGGCAGAAAATGTAGGCTGCTTAATAATGTGAGACAGCCTTCTTAAGTAGTCTTGCCTTTCATTGGACACAGCTGCCAAACTAATTAGCACAGGTGTCTGCAATTGCTTACAGTGATATAAAGAGCCCTGACACACATCACCATCAATGAGTTTAACTGACAAACAAACAAATTCTTCCCTTATCACTCCTAAACACTTTTTGCATAATAATTTGGAACACAGTGTACATGTGCTTTTCCACAAAACACCAGTGGTTCACGTAGTGAATCTTACAGTTCTAACTTGCCAACCGTGGTCTGTATGGAGTTGTTCAATAAAGGGCCCAAAATTAAGATAACATAGATGGGAGAGGTCTCTATGAATAGGAATGCCTAAGTATTTGATACCCTGTGAGGGCCAGGCAAAGGGAAAGTTGGACTGGATGGAATCCTATATGGATTTGGGGAGGGAGACATCGAGGGCCTCAGACTTCGCTGCATTGATTTTAAAATTTGACCATGTAACAAAGTGATCTATTTCAGCCATAACAGCATGGATGGATATATGTGATTGAGTGATATATACTAGGACATCATCAGCAAATAGAGAGCACTTGTACTCGGTGCCTCCCACCTCAATCCACCTAATATTGGGGTTATGGCGAATTGATGAGAGCAGGTGCTCCGTCACTAGGATGTATAAGAGAGGGGACAGAGAACATCCCTGCCTTGTCCCATTGGTGATTGTGAAAGGTGATGAAAATGTTCTGACGCGCCCCCTGGGCTTTGGGACACCCGGAGCCGGACCCTTTTTGGTGGATGCTGGTGGTTGTAGTCTCCGTGGCGGCGACCCGGTTCCGTGGCTCAGGGCGGTCAAACCAGTGGCGGAACTATTTATGTGGTTTTGATGTTTAAATGTCCGACTATGCCACCCGTGGATTGCGGTCAGAGTGAACCGCCGCTCCAGGGCAGACCGCTGAGGCTGGTGTTGTGGGTGCAGCAGAGCGTAGCATAACTCCCCACGGGAAGAGTATAGCCTCAGGGCAGTGTATGCAGAGGATGGGGGTGATGGTGCAGGGCAGCAGCAGTAACGACACGGAGTCAGTGATGCAGTCCAGGGCCTTTACTCACAGTTCTTATTATCCAGACCACGTCTGCAGGTAACGGCTGCCCACGTCGTACTGTGCTCACCAGGTGAGGGGCTCAGACAACTCCCAGATAACTTTGGAGCACTTCACAGGACCCCCTTTGTGTGTCCTTTGTCTGGCCTTTCTTACCAACCCTTCTGTCCGGCTGCCTCGGGCCTCCTCTTGGTAAACTTGGCGCCAGTTTCCCTGACCCTATGTGGTGCCTTCCTAGCGGGTGTAGCGAGGGGCTGCGCCACATAAAATGTCACAGCCTCCTGTTTCTAGCTGAGGGTCGTTTCCTGCCTCCACTAGTTTTGGGGACCGGTCTCCCCCTTTGGCCTGACCCCTCCACGCAGGTGGATTCGGGCGTGCGGTGGCGACTCGCCCGTCCGCACCCCTGGGATCCCTTCGTTCCTCGTTCCTGGAGCCTTCTCCGCTCCTCTTCCTTCCTTCTCCCTCTTCCAGGCCTGGGCCTCTGTTACTAGGCCTGCCTCCGGAGCAGAGCTCATGCAGAGCCCCTGCTCCCTGCCACTTCTGCTCAGACTTCTCTGCACTGAACTAAGATGGTGCCCACCTTTTATACTCCCTTCTCAATGCACCCAGGAACTGCTTCCTCCCTGCTCCTGCACTACAGGGTTCCCCTTCCTCAGTGTTCCCTCCCCCCACTCCAGCCAGGGACAGGGACTGTCGTGCCCATCTCAGGGGCATATTGGTCGCCCTTCCCCACGGCAATGTGGTGTAATGCATGCAGGTGTCGGGTCCTGATCCACACTACATCCTTACCTGAGAGTGAGATATCACACTTCTGGGTGAGGTGCAATACCTCTGTAGCAACCGAGCCCTCAGGGTGCTACAGTTCCATTTATCTTCAGCCTAGGTGACGTATTGCGATACAGGGCCGTGATTTTGGCTATAAAAGGGTCCCCTAGACCCCTACCCCAAGCTTTTTAAGAGAATCATATATGGCGTGCCAGGAGACTCTATGGAATGCTTTCTCAGCATCCAACGAGAGTATCTAATTACAAATTTTTAACTGCATCTAGCCCAGGAAATACTTTGTGCCTAGTAGCAGTGTCTGCTAGTTAGCGGATTATCCCGGCTGTTAAGCAAGCTACACCACCTGTAGTTTGGACACTTAATTTTTTCAAAGGAAATGCTTCGGGACCACGGGATACTCAGTGAAGAGCATCAGGTGGCACCCCAAGGCATAGGGGCTGGGACTGGCAGTAGGATGCCTTGCGGTGGACAGCCGAGCTCGATCCTTATAAAAGCTTTTTAACTGTAGCAGCTTTAGTGGACGCTTCTGGAGCTGGAATTACGCGGCTGCTGGCATGAGACTTGCCCTCCAATAGATCCTTGTAAATGGATTTAAAGTGTATTCATTCAAATTAGAGAGACAATTTAAATTAAAAAGCTTAGAGCTGCCTCCACCACAGGGGGGCTCGCTCGACCCACCAGCGGACAGGCACCAGTATTGGGAGAGGGGGGCTGGCCGTCAGGGTTCACCGCGGCTCTGGCACAAACCCGGCGACGCGGAGGTGGCACGGGCAGGAGCGGACTGAACGTGTCGGCTTCTCACTTTTTGGTTTTTAGAAGGGCATGACATGCCTATATCTGTGTCTCCCCCTCCTTTTACTCCTCCACCTCTTTTCTTTTCACATGACTATATGTACTTGTCACTTTTCCATGTGTTAGTTGTGTCTTCTGAGCAGTTTGTCAGCTTTTGGACACCTTTGAAGGTGTTTTCTATGTGTTTCTATGTGTTTTTGTTTGCCTGCCATTGGTTTTAATGGTTTTCGAAGGTGTTCGACGAACAGTTCGACGAACAGTTCGGCGAACACACGGGTGTTCGACGAACCGAACCGAACTCGAACACTACGGGGGTGGCTCAACACTAATAATAATACCACTTGATGAGTAATTTAAAATATTTCTCATGTTCTCTACACACAGATGACACAAAACGCCTTCTGCCATTCCTGAGAAGAGACCTCCAGATCAAACTCCCTCTCCTATGCCCCAAAGTAACCCAAGACATAATTTCTTCCCTTTCGGTTTAGAATGTTGTGAATCAAAAATATAGAATGATAAGGGGAAGGATACAGAAGAAACAATGCCTCAAATGAAGTAGGGGTAACCTGATAAGAGCCCTGTCTCACATGAGAGTTCTTAAGAGATTTCCATTGTGAGTATTCAAGAAAGGTTAATTAAAGGTTTGCGAGTTTGCAGGTCCCTAAAAGAAGGAATTGAAGTGCCTGATAGTTTATGGAAGAACTTCATATCCTTTGTAGCCCTCCATAAGAGGAATTTATTTCTCCCAAGGCCAGCCAGGAAATCTGGTTTACAGAATAAAGGAGTAAGGATACTACAAGGTCTAGATAGCATTGACCTCTTATTAAAAGCATCCCAAACCCTAAAAAAGGCATTAAGAATTTCAGAATTATTTTTTGTGTATTGTCTATGATTGGAAGCAAGCCAGGGAAGGTATTTTAAATGACTGTTTAAGCTCTTTTGTTCCAAAGAGACTCATTGTTTGGAATGTTTATGGAAATGACTATCTGGTGCTCTGTTGCTGAGAGATATATCTTGAAATCGAGGAGTCCAGCACCACCCAAGTGATTAGGTCATACCAAAACTTTCAAAGCTGTTCTTGCTTTTCTATGCGTCCAAATGAATTTGATAATTCCTGAATTAATCCAGATGTCAAATAGGGATTGTCTGAAATATATATAGGAATCTTGGCAAAACATTCATTTTTATGGCAATAATTCTCCAAAACCAAGAGAGTTATGTTGTATCACACTTTGTCAAATCTTTAACCCCTTTAAAGCCCATGACATACTATTCCGTACCTGCGCCCTGGGACTTAAGAGCCAGGTACGGAATAGTACGTCATGGCGATCGCGCCCGCACACAGGCTGTGCGGGCGCGATCGCCGCCGGGTGTCAGCTGATTGTCACAGCTGACACCCGGTGCTATGTGCTGGGAGTGGTCTCGGTGCCGGTGCATTAACCTCCGCAATGCTGCGATCGAAGTCGATCGCAGTATTGCGGTGCAAGGGGAGGTGACCGCAATACTGATCTCCTCTTCCGGCCTCCAGCACTGTCTGCCGTGGCTTTCTGGATGTTGCCATGACGACCCGATGTCATCATGACAACATCCGGGTCACCAGACAGCAGTAAGATATTTTGGTCATGCGCAATGCATGACCAAACTATCTTCTCCCTGTGCAGCGCTGACAGCCTGCATAGCACAGGTAGGCTGCTGCATTCCTGTGCTATGCAGGCGATCAGAATAAAAAAGTGAAAGTCCCATAGTAGGACAAAGTATAAGAGTTAAAAAAGTATCAAAGTGAAAAAAAAATAAAAACAAAATTGTAAAAATATAAAAAAACAACAACAAAAAAAAAACATCAAAAATAAAAATATAATGTACGCATCAATAAATATTATTATGAAAAAAAACACAAAACAATAAAAGTACACATATTTGCTATCGCCGCGTCTGGAACGACCTGACCTATAAAATTGTCCCACTAGTTAGCCCCTTCAGTGAAGACGGTAAAAAAAACAAAAAAAACCCCAATGCTTTATCACCATACCGCCAAACAAAAAATGGAATAACACGCGATCAAAAAGACGAATATAAAAAAAATGGTACCGCTGAAAACGTCATCTTGTCCCGCAAAAAACAAGCCACCATACAGCTCCATCAGCTGAAAAATAAAAAAGTTCCAGCTCTCAGAATAAAGCGATGCAAAAAAATATTTTTTTCTATAAAATAGCTTTTATTGTGTAAAAGCGCCAAAGCATAGAAAAATTATATAAATGTGGTACCGCTGTAAATGTACTGACCCGAAGAATAAAGCTACCTTATCAATTTTACCACACGCGGAACAGCATAAAAAAAAAAAAAAAAAACAATTCCTGAATTGTTGGTTTTTGTTTATTCTGCCTCCCAAAAATTGGAATAGATAGAGATCAAAAAATGTCAAGTGACTGAAAATGGCACCAATAAAAACGTCAACTCATCCCGCAAAAAACAAGCTGTCACATGACTCTGTTGGCCAAAATATGGAAAAATTATAGCTCTCAAAATATGGCGATGCAAAAACTAGATTTTACAAAGAATGCGTCTTTTAGTGTGTGACAGCTGTCAATCATAAAATCCCGATATCATTCTGGTATCGCTGTAATCGCACCGACCCAAAGAATAAAGATATCTAATCACTTATACTGCACGAGGAACGGCGTAAAAAATAAACTCTCGGGTTAGGGTTGTGCTAGGGTTAGGGTTAGGGTTGGGGTTAGGGTTATGGTTGGGATTTTTTCAAGAGTAAAAAAAAAAGATGACGATATGGCGACTAGTGTTGAGCGCAAGTGCTTGCTACTTGAGTTTGCATCGGGTGCTCGGGTCTCCGCCCCATATGCTTCGCGGCCAAAAAAACCTCGCGAGGATTGCCTGCCATGCACGAGCGATCCCACCATGTTTTTTTTGGGTGTCTAATAACCGTGAAACATGTGGGCGAGGACTCGAGCATGTCACTTGAGCACCCATGATACTTGGTGCATACCTGAGCACTCGATGCAAACTCAAGTAGCGAGCACTTGCGCTCAAGACTAGTGACAACTTATTCAATATGATGACCTAATGTTATCAAATTCTGTGTCATACCTCTGGGTTCAAAATGTTCACTATACCCCTTGATAAAATCCTTGAGGGGTATAGTTTCCAAAATGGGGTCACATGTGGGGGGTTTACAATATTTAGGCACATCAGGGGCTCTCCAAATGCGACATGGCGTCCACTCTCGATTCCAGCCAATTTTGCGTTCAAAAAGTCACACAGTGCTCTTTCCCTTCTGATCCCTACTGTGCGCCCAAACACTGTATTTTCCCCACATATTGGGCATTGGCGTACTCAGGAGAAATTGCACAAAAGTTTTTGGGGTCCATTTTCTCCTCTTACCCTTGTGAAGATAAAAAAATTGGGGCCAAAACATCATTTTTGTGGAAAAAGGTTGATATTTTTATGTTCACGGCTCCATGTTATAAACTTCTGTAAAGGACTTGGGGGTTCAGGGTGCTCAACACACATCTAGATAAGTTCCCTGAGTGCTCTAGCTTCCAAAATGGTGTCCCTTGTGGGGGTTTTCCACTGTTTAGGGTCATCAGGGGCACATCCACTAATTATTCAAGCAAATTTTACATTCAAAAAGTCAAATTGCGCCCCTTCCCTTCCGAACCCTGCCGTATGCCCAAACAGTGGCTTTCCCACACATATGGGGTCTCTACTTACTCAGGAGAAATTGCAAAACAAACTGCATGGTGCAATTTCTCCTGTTACCCTTATAAAAATGCAAAATTGGAGGCTGAAAAACATTTTTGTGGGAAAAATGTGAAAATTTTATTTTTACTGCTCAATGTTATAAACTTCTGTGAAGCACCTGGGGGTTCAAGGTGCTCAACACACATCTAGATAAGTACCCTGAGGGGTCTAGTTTCCAAAATGATGTCACTTGCTGGGGGTTTCCACTGTTTAGGCACATCAGGGGCTCTCCAAACGCAACCTGGCATCTGCTAATTATTCAAACAAATTTTACAATCAAAAAGTCAAATGACGCTCCTTCCCTTCCAAATATTTTCTGTCATAAAGACCCCTCAAAGTGACTTCAAATGTGATGTGGTCCCTAAAAAATGGTTTTGTAAATTTTGTTGGAAAAATGAGAAATCGCTGGTCAACTTTTAACCCTTATAGCTCCCTAATAAAAAAAAAAAAATTGGTTCCAAAATTGTGCTGATGTAAAGTAAACATGTGGGAAATGTTATTTATTAACTCTTTTATGTTGCATATCTCTCTGATTTAAGGGCATTAAAATAAAAATGTTGAAAATTGCAACATTTTCAAAATTTTCGCCAAATTTCCATTTTTTTCACAAATAAACGCAAGTGACATCGAAGAAATTTTACCACAGTCATGAAGTACAATATGTCACGAAAAAACAGTCTCTGAATCAGGGGGATCCATTGAAGAGTTCCAGAGTAATTACCTCATAAATTGACAGTGGTCAGAATTGTAAAAATTGGCCTGGTCATTAACGTGCAAACCACCTTGGGTTGTAAAGGGGTTAAGGGTATTATCCAGAAAAGAGCAATAGTTCAGTTGATATAAGTTACGACAATTCATAGGTAGTTAAACACTTAGATATGTCAGAAAGTTTGGATTCCATTTAAATGGAAAGTTATGAGAGATCAGTCATTTTTGTGTTTGTGACAAGGAGATGTTGAGTGCCTCTGATTTAGCATAATTGACCTTACAATTAGTTGGTTGACTATAGCAATCAAACTCCTGTATGATAGATGGAAAAGAGATGTGTGGTTGGGATACATAGAGCAAGAGGTCATCAGCGTAAAGGGCTGCTTTGCAATGTGTCACCTCCACTGAAAGGACTTTAATATTTGAGTTGTTTCTAATGGCCATTGCCAAATGCTCCATAATAAGAACATACAGGAGAGGGAAAAGAGGATACCACTGTCGCATATATATATATATATTATATATATATATATATATATATATATATATATATAATATATTGCTATAGGACTGGACAGGAACCCATTGACTCGCACCCTTGCCGTAGGAAAAGTGTGCAGATACAGGATCTGAGAAAGAAAATGAGGACCTAAACTTATCTGTCTAAGAACAGCAGACATGAATTCCCAATCCACTCTATCAAAGACTTTTTCTGCCTCTACTGAAAACAGGCAAAGAGCCACAGATAGTAATCTGGCCCTAAAAATCAGTAACAACGTCTTAATAGTCTAATCCCTCGCCTTCCACCCTTGAATGAATCCAACCTGGTTTGTGTATATCAAGGCCGGTAGAATTGGTGCTAATCGATTTGCCAAGGTTTTATTCCCCTCGTTTTTTTCTCCCCTTCTTTCAAGAGCCATAACTTTTTTATATTTATATAAAAAATATTATTCTGCTCCTGGGATTTGAACCCTATAAGGCTGAAGCTTTACCATTCAGCCATCAGGTCAAGTGATAGATACTGGCAGTTTTTCTTGGCTTATGGGATCAACCATGAAAATACTCAGGATCTCTAAAAGTCATTGTGATTCTTATTCTGATGTTTGAAGAAAGTCACATATCAAAGTCACACATCATTTGAATTTGGCTTGGAGGAGGTGTATGAAAGTCCAAATGAGTTTCAGAAAGGTTTGCACTGAAAATCACATAACCAAATAGAATGCCTTAGTTTCTTCAAATGAGTGTTCAGCTCAATGGTAAGTGTACTGGCTTCTAGACATAGAGTTTTGGGTTCAAGTCCCAGATGCATAGAGTGAACTTTTTTTTATTATCAGTTATAAAAGTCAGATGTCAAAGTCCCATGTCAAAGTCACTTGTCAAAGTTAGATGTCAAAGACATATATCAAAGTCAGATGTCAAAGTCACATATCAAAGTCAGATGTCAAAGTCACATATCAAAGTAAAGCATCATTGAAGTTTATGTAGCCAGCATAATTTAAAAAACAAAAAATTATTTGTTCTGCACCTGGGATTTGAACTCAGAAACTATACTCCATGAGGCGAGAGATTTACCATTCTGCCATAATCTCAAGTGATGCTGGCTGATAGTTTTTCTTGGTTTATGAGATTAACTATGCAAATACTCATGGTGTCTGGAAGCCCTTCTGAGTTTGATTCTGATTAGTGATGAGCGAGCACTAAAATGCTCAGGTACTCTTTGCTCGGGTCGAGCAAATTGGAATGCTCGAGTGCTCAGTCCGAGCAACATGCCCAATGTAAGTCTATGGGAAACTCAAGAATTTTTCTGGTGGCCCCCCAGGCGGTCTGCAGAGGGCCTAAAAATTGCCCAAATCGATAGGAACAGTGCTCAAATTACATGGGAGCAGCATGGGGAAGACCACTGGAAACATTTCTGACTCCCAGGTCAATGTTGTCAGCAATGTTGTCAGAGCTATTACGCCACTTTTATGGACTCACAATAAAACAAACAAAAATGAAACCAAAATAGATTTTCCTGGGAAATATATTAAGGAACATCCTTTCCAGGTTAGTGACTTGTATATAAGGCAAAATAAAAAACCAAAATCAAAAATGCTCCTCCACACCTTGGGCTATGTTCACACATAGCGTTTTTGATGCGTTTTTGCACTTTTGCATTGCTTTCAACCATGACAAATGCATTCACCAGGAAATTTAATTTTAACATTTTACCACCTTATCTGGCCATGTGGTGTGTGAAAAATCATCAGACACATCCTGTTTCATTTATGAAGGAGGGATTGTGAAAGTCACAAACACAATTTTTACAGCTTTACTATTTTTAAAGGACAAGCAGTCGGCTATGCTTTGTTGTTCCCATTATTAAAGGGTGGGTCTCCCATATTGTTATTGCATATGCAGTGACTGCAAGGGCTGCCAGAAATTGGACGTAACCCAATACCCCTTTGAAGAGACCATTAAAGGACCGTCTCAGTAAAAAAAAATTCCCATTATAAAGGAGCGGGTCTCCTATACTGGTAATGCCCATACTGTGACTGCAAGGGCTGCCAACATTTGGGAAAAACCCCACAAACAATTTAAAGACACATAGACATGTTCCCGTTAGAAAAGAGAGGGTCTGCTATCCAGTTATATGGTATGCAGTGAGTCCAACGGCTGCCAAAATTTAGGAAAAACCCTACTAACAATTTAAAGACACATGGCGCTGGGCTACAGTAAGGAGTACGACATTAGAAAGGAGAGGGTATCCCATACTGTTTTCCTATGGAGTGAATGCAAGGGCTACCAAAAATTTGGAGGTAATCCAAAGCCCCTTGCAAGAGACGTAGAGGTCGGAGGGCCTCCTGAAAACAATGTTCCCATCATTAGATAGTGTGTCTCCCATACTGTTTGCCTATGCAGTGAATGCAACGGCTGCCAAAAATTTGGAGGAACTCCAATGTCCCTTGCAAGAGACGTAGATATGGTGATAGAGTAGATATGGTGGTGATATGGAGGAGGATGTGGAGAATGAGGATGATGAGAAGGAGGAGGACAAGAACAAATAGACAAAATCAGGAAGCGTATACCCATGTCTGGGTGTGAAGACAGGTGCATGGGAATAGAGTTACACCTCCCAAAAAAAAACCACTGTATTTGAGTTTATGTTACGCTGCTATCATTCGGTGGTGTTGAGAAGTCTGGCCTAATCCAGCCCTTGTTCATTTTTATAAGAGTCAGCCTGTCAGCATTTTCAATTGACAGGCAGATGCGCCTATCGGTTATAATTCCACGGCCGGCACTAAAAACCCGCTCTGATAAAACGCTAGCGGCAGGGCAGGCCAGAACCTGCAAGGTCTAGAGTGCCAGTTCATTCCACGTGTCCAGCTTGGATGCCCAATAATTATAAGGCACAGAGGAATCATGGAGGACGTTGGTACGGTCGGCAAGGTACTCCCTCACCATCTTTCAAAATTTTGCACTCCTTGTGAGACAATGCAAAGGTCACGGGAAAGGCAGCATAACATAAACTCAGCCATTTGTGCCAGACTGCTAACAGGTAAGACTTCCATGTTCTCACCAAAAGGATAACTGACCATGCTCTCCTCCTCATCTTCCTCCTCCTCCTCCCTGTCCTCAGGCCATCCACGCTAAACAGATGGAATGACAGTTGTGCAGGTAGTATCGTCTATAGCGCAGGAAACTAGCTCCTGTTCTTCCTCCTCCTCCTCCTCTTCCTCATTGACACCCAATCCACGTTGGGATGAGATAAGGCTGCGTGTGTGGAATCACCCTGTATGGTTCCTTGCTCCATCTCATCATGCTACGCCTGCAATGCATCCTCTTTAATTGTGAGCAGAGTGTTTAAGAAGATAGAGAAGCAGGATGGTGACGCTAATTATGGCATTATCGCGGCTCACCATCTTGGTGGAGTCCTCAAAGTTTTGGAGGATGGTACATATGTCTGACTTCCATGTCCTCTCCTGAGGTCTTATGTGTGGAATCTGAACTGAATACCGACGGCCTTGTTGATGCTGGTAGTCAACAACTGCCCTCTTCTGCTCACAAATCCTTCCCAACATCTGCAATGTAGAGTTTCAATGCGTGGGGACATCGCACACCAGTCGGTGAGCTGGAAGCTGCAAATGCTGCTGAAGCACGGCAAGGGCGGTGGAAGCTGTAGGTGACTTTCTAAAATTGGCACACAGGTGGCTTATTATGACAAGCAGATCCAACAAATGCGGGTAGGTTTTGAGAAACTGCTGAACCATGAGGTTAAGCACATGAGCCAGGCATGGTACATGTGTGAGCTCGCCTCAGAGCCGCCACCAGGTTCCAGCTATTGTCACACACAACCATGCCTGGCTGTAGGGTCAGCGGTGTCAGCCACAGATCTACCTGCTCTTTCAGAGCTGTCCACAACTCTTCAGCGTTGTGCGGTTTGTCACCTAAGCATATTGGCTTCAGCACATCCTGTTGCCACTTGGCCTAGACAGTGCTGCAGTGGTTCCAGCTTGCGACTGATGTAGTCATTTTGGACATGAAGGCTGAAGAGAAGGAGGAGGTACAGTAGCTGTAGAATGTGGGGGCAACCCTTATTGACCTTGGGCCCGGATTCCTCTGGGTTGGTAGGACGTTTTCCTCCCCAAGGTCCAACTGGGTCCCGGTTTCCACTATATTAACTCAGTGTGCCATCAGTGAGATGTACCATCTCTGCCCACAAGCACTTGTCCACGTGTCCGTGGTTGCGTGGACTTTCCCAATAACTGTGTTGTTGAGGGCACGGCTAATGTTGTTGGACACACGCTCGTATAATGCAGGGTCGGCACACCAGGAGAAAGAGTGGTGGCTGGGGACCGAGTACTGAGGGACAGCCACTGCCATCAGGTTGCGTAAAGCTTCCGTCTTCACGAGCTTAAAAGGCAACATTTCGAGCACAAGTATTCTCGAAATGTGTGAATTTAGTAGTGTGGCCTGTCAGGCGTTGGCTGCATATTTGCACTTGCATTCCAAGGACTGGGGTAGGGACAACTGAACGATGCGCTGGGACAAGGACATGGACATGCTTGCTGATGGTGCTAGTTGAGAGTGTGCAACAACAGGCATCTTTGCATGCGCCATGGACAGGAAATTGGCGTGCACGCACAGCAGCGGAAGGAGCAGTGGTGTCATTCACAGACACTGTTTCTGGTCCCTGGAGTTTGGCCCACTTAGTCAGGAGCTTTTCTGCCATGTGCCTGATCATGCTGGCGGTGGTCAGGCTGCTAGTTTTGCTACCCCTGCTGATACTGGCCTGTCAAGGGGTGCAAATGGCCTTTTTGGGGTTATCTGCAGAGTCTTTAAAACGAAACCAGACTTGGGAAGACTTAGCAGTTGTACTGGCAACTTCCGTCGTGTTGGCGTTACGAGGAACGCTTTCCCACCTTGTGTCTACGGCCACCACACCACTTCTTCCTGCCTGTTGTGGTACTATTCCTCCCTCCCCCTGTGTGCTGCTGTCCTCGCTCTGTATGTCTCCCTGCCAGGATGGGTCAGTTACTATATCATCCACCACCTCGTCTTCCACTTCCGCACCCTGTCCTCCTTCTGACTTTCTGGCAATTGTGTCTCATCATCATCATCATCCACCTCTTGCAACAGTAATTGCACTTTCCCATCGTTGCCTTCACGTGACCGTGGCTGCTCCAATATTTGGGCATCGCTACACGCGTTCTCCTCTTGAGTCGCTTGAAGCTGGCCGGGCAAAAGGCTCGAATCTACAGTCATGACCAAAAGTATTGAGAATGAGACTAATAGAAAATGAACTTTAACCCCCAAAACACATTTTAACATCATTGCAGTCCTGCCTTAAAAGGAGCAGCTAACATCGTTTTAGTGATTGATCCATTAACACAGGTGTGGGTGTTGATGAGGACAGGGCTGGCGATCAATCAGTCATGATTAAGTAAGAATGACATCACTGGACACTTTAAAAGGAGGCTGGTTCTTGGTATCATTGTTTCTCTTCAGTTAACCATGGTTATCTCTAAAGAAACACGTGCAGCCATCATTGCACTGCACAAAAATGGCCTAACAGGGAAGAGTATCGCAGCTACAAAGATTGCACCTCAGTCAACAATCTATCGCATCATCAAGAACTTCAAGGAGAGAGCTTCCATTGTTGTCAAAAAGGCTCCAGGGCGCCCAAGAAAGACCAGCAAGCGCCAGGACCGTATCTTAAAACTGTTTCAGCTGCGGGATCGGACTACCAGCAGTGCCGAGCTTGCTCAGGAATGGCAGCAGGCTGGTGTGAGTGCTTCTGCACGCACTGTGAGGCAGAGACTCTTTGAGCAAGGGCTGGTTTCAAGGAGGGCAGCAAAGAAGCCACTTCTCTCCAGAAAAAACATCAGGGACCGACTGATATTATGCAAAAGGTACAGGGAGTGGACTGCTGAGGACTGGGGCAAAGTCATTTTCTCTGATGAATCCCCTTTTCGATTGTTTGGGACATCTGGAAAACAGCTTATTCGGAGAAGAAGAGGTGAGCGCTACCACCAGTCTTGTCTCATGCCAACTGTAAAGCATCCTGAAACCATTCATGTGTGGGGTTGCTTCTCAGCCAAGGGAATCGGCTCACTCACAGTCTTGCCTAAAAACACAGCCATGAATAAAGAATGGTACCAGAATGTCCTCCAAGAGCAACTTCTCCCAACCGTCCAAGAGCAGTTTGGCGCCCAACAATGCCTTTTCCAGCATGATGGAGCACCTTGCCATAAAACAAAGGTGATAACTAAATGGCTCATGGAACAAAACATAGAGATTTTGGGTCCATGGTCTGGAAACTCCCCAGATCTTTATCCCATTGAGAACTTGTGGTCAATCATCAAGAGACGGGTGAACAAACAAAAACCAACAAATTCTGGCAAAATGCAAGCACTGATTATGCAAGAATGGACTGCTATCAGTCAGGATTTGGTCCAAAAGTTGATTGAGAGCATGCCAGGGAGAATTACAGAGGTCTTGAAGAAGAAGGGGCAACACTGCAAATATTGACTTGCTGCATTAACTCATTCTAACTGTCAATATAACCTATTGGTACTCATAATATGATTGCAATTATATTTCTGTATGTGATATAAACATCAGACAAACACTAATAAAAACCAGAGGCCAGCAGATCATGTGAAAATATAATTTTGGTGTCATTCTCAAAACTTTTGGCCATGACTGTACAAATGGAAAAGTGAACAGCTCTTCTGAGTGTCCAAGTGTGTAATCAGTTGTCTCCGGGTACTTGGCATGGTGGGAGAAAGGAGGATCAGGGTGAGGAATATGCGGTCCAGACTCACGGCTACTGAGACTTGATTGTGTGGAAGACAGGGTGGTGGTGGTGGCAAAGTGACTGGTTGAATGCATTATCTGCTATTCAACCAACAACCTTTTCACACTGCTCTGGGTTTAATAGTGGTGTACTGCGGTCCCCAAGTAATTGGGACAGGATGGTCGAGCGACAAGATGTGGGTGTTTGTAGTGGCACAATTTCAGCTTGCCCACAGCCACGTCCTTGGCCTCGGCACGCACCATCACCATCCTGTCCACTTCCCTGTCCCTTGCCGCACACATTGCCCATTTTAAATGGATGACAATATTTTCCACGTTCAGGAGAAATGGCTTATTTTGAAACTCTGTTATAGGTGATGTCTGACAGAAAACCACGGTTTTAAATAGCAGGCTTTTAATTTACTAATATTATTCTGCACAGAGACCCAGTATGATTAGCTTGACCAACACACTGCAACGAAATGGAAGGCAGAAATGGCTGATTTTGGAACACTGTTATAGGTGATATGTCTGACAGAGAACCACGGTTTTAAATAGCAGGCCTGTAATTTACTAATACTATTCTTCACAGACACCTAGTGTGAATAGCTTGACCGGCACAATGCAACAGAATTGAAAAGGAGGCCAATATTTTCCAGGTTCAGTTCAAATTTCTGGGTTTTTCTCGCTGAAATATGGAACAGATCTGGCTGTATTCTGCAGTGCTATCAAGCAAATGGAGTGGTGTACTCTGGGTTGCTTTTTAAGCAAATAACCTGGATTAAGATAAAATAAAATTGCTCTGGCCCCTGATATCTGGGGCTATGTCTGCAAATATCTGTAATTATTACAGCAGCAGCAGACAGGATATTCAATTGACCATTTTGCGCTGTATGCACTGCCTGCCTGCCTATCTCCTGACTAGCACCGATTATATGTAGCTGGATAAGTCCTCAGAAAGACTGTTAGTTCAGATGGATATATATATATATATATATACTGTACAGACAAGAGTGTGCAAAGCAGTCATTAAAGCAAAAGGTGGCTACTTTGAAGAACCTAGAATATAAGACATATTTTCAGTTGTTTCACACTTTTTTGTTAAGTATATAATTCCACATGTGTTAATTCATAGCTTTGATGCCTTCAGTGTGAATGTACAATTTTCATAGTCATGAAAATACAGAAAAATCTTTAAATGAGAAGGTGTGTCCAAACTTTTGGTCTGTGCTGTATGTATGTTGTGGAATACCTATACTAACAGGATGTTCAATTAAACCTCTTGCATTATATGCACTGCAGTCTACCACATACCCTGCCTAACTCCTGTTATCACCACTGAATATATGCAGCTGGATTAGTCCTCAGAAGGACTGTTAGTTTAGATGGATATATATATATATATATATGTTGTGGAATACATATACTAACTATAAACAAGCAAATCTCTCCTTGACTCAGCAGCACCTCTCCCTACTCTGCCTGGTTCCAGGGTAGAATATGACGAGCATAGCGGCGCCAGGTCTCATATAGACCTGATGACGCTGTGCAGCAAGCCAATCACTGTAATGCCCACAACCAACATGGCTATGGCATTACAGTACATGGCAGGCAATCCCTGCATATTCATAGGCACTCTAAAAAGTACATACATGCAGGACAGGGACCCGAGTTCCCGTCTGAGTAACCCAGAAATACTCGCCGAGAGCGGAGCTTGTCGTGCACCGTGATGCTCCGGCGAGTACCGAGCAGTGGCGAGCCCCTTTTCTCATCTCTAATTCTGATGTGTGAAGAAAGTCAGATATAAAGTCATTCATCAAACTCATACATCATTGTAATTTGGCTTTGAGCAAGTCTGTGTGAAAGTCCCAATGAGTTTCAGACACATGTTTGCACTGAAAATAACATAACCAAGTAGAATGCCCCTGTTTCTTTAAATGAGTGTAAAGCTCAATGGTAAGTGTGCTGACTGCTAGACATAAGCTTTTTGGTTCAAGTTCCACTAGCGGACAGCGAACTTTTTATTATTATTATTATTATTATTATTACACTTATTATTTTCTTTTCAAGCCAAAACTGTGTGACACAGATGCCTTACCATTAATCTATAGGTTCATTATTTGATTATTTAGATAGTAATATATAATAAGCAAACAATAAGTTAGGTGTCAGAGTAAGTTATCAAAAACACGTATCAAAATCAGATGTCAAAGTCAGATGTCAAAGTCAGATATCAACGTCAGATATCAAATTCACATGTCAAAGTCCCATATCAAAGTCACATATCAAAGTCACATATCAAAGTCAGAAGTCAGTCACATATCAAAGTCAGAAGTCAAAGTGATATATCAAAGTCAGATGTTCAGTTTAGATATCAAATTCACATGTCAAAGTCACATATCAAAGTTAGAAGTCAAAATCACATATGAAAGTCAGAAGTCAGTCACATTAAGTCAGATATCAAAGTCACATGTCAAAGTCAGATGTCAAAGTCACATGTCAAAGTCACATATCAAAATAAGATGCCAAAGTCACATATCAGACTCAGATGTCAGTCAGACAGTGTATTTAGCCTCAAACTGACATTATTCTGATGTTTGACTTTGATATCTGATCATGACCTAAAATGGACACTGCACAAAGGCTACAGCATTGAATCCACACACTGCCCTTATTCTTTTGGCACCTGCAAGGTCAACCACTGCCAAGCAGTTTTAAAATCTTGAAAGCATGGTGACAAAAGCCACACGGCAGAAGAGATGCTGCTGTGCATTAGAGATGAGCGTTGTTCTACTCGAACTGTTCGCCAATCTCAAATTCGAGCTGTTTTGGGCGGTGTTCGAGCCGGTCGGCGAACACGAACAATTTGAGAAAAATTCGGCTGTTCGAGGTTATGTTCGATAACTGTTCGTGCACCAAAATCATAACTGGATTTTTTCTCAGTAATGATGAAAATTAATGTTAATACGCAGTTTGAGTGTACAGCGGGGCGGGGGGAGGGGCAGGGGATGGATCTCTGCAGGAACAATGAAGATCTCCATTTTTTTTTCTCTTTCCCGCATTTGCAGTGGGGAGGTGCAATCTGTCAGCCTATCAGCAGCGCACACACGGAGCGAAGTGCTTTTTTTCACACAAGCAAGGGCATGTGTGATTGGCAGTGTATGTCACATGTCCTTGCCCTATAAGACCAAGCCATTTTCCCCGTCGCCACCATTTTCTCACTGCTGCAGCTGCGTGTTAGACGGCACCGCTGTTGCTGTGTGCGCTATACCTTGTTAATTTCAAGCCAATTTTCGCACAAATATACAGATAGCTTGGGAGTAGGGAATAGTTGTGATTGCAGTCCTTTTAAGGACTAGGTTACAGCATTTCCTACGACTTTTATCAGGCAGGTCTGTGCTCTTAAATAGATAGATTGTGGGAGTAAAGACTAATTGTAATTGGAGTCCTTTTCAGGACTAGGTTACATCAGTTCCTATCAGTTTTTGCCAGGCAGGTCTGTGCCAGTGCTGTGCAAGTTTTTTTCACAGCATTTGGCTGAATCTAGCAAAGCTAATCCTTTTTGGCCTATTGCAGAGTGTGTTAGTCAGTGGAGTAGCCTATCTGTGTTGCAAGATATACCACCTGTGTATAGAATACCAATTTTTTTACTGCACCTAGTGAAGTAAAATCTTTTGGGCATAGCATCATTCTATTAGTCCATCTATACTGACCTCCATCAGGTTGCAAACTGAATATAATTTTTTTCTGCATCTAGCTCTGAAAAAATATTTGGGCTTCTAGCAGTGTGTGGGACTTGGTCTATTAGTCCATCTATACTGACCTCCATCAGGTTGCAAATTAAAAATAATTTTTTTCTTCATTTAGCTCTGAAAAAATATTTGGGCTTCTAGCAGTGTGTGGGACTTGTTCTATTAGTCCTTCTATACTGACCTCCAGCAGGTTGCAAATTGAATATAATTTTTTTCTGCATCTAGCTCTGAAAAAATATTTGGGCTTCTAGCGGTGTGTGGGACTTGGTCTATTAGTCCATCTATACTGACCTCCATCAGGTTGCAAATTAAAAATAATTTTTTTCTGCATCTAGCTCTGAAAAAATATTTGGGCTTCTAGCAGTGTGTGGGACTTGGTCTACTAGTCCATCTATACTGACCTCCATCAGGTTGCAAATTAAAAATAATTTTTTTCTTCATTTATCTCTGAAAAAATATTTGGGCTTCTAGCAGCGTGTGGGACTTGTTCTATTAGTCCATCTATACTGACCTCCATCAGGTTGCAAATTAAAAATAATTTTTTTCTGCATCTAGCTCTGAAAAAATATTTGGGCTTCTAGCAGTGTGTGGGACTTGGTCTATTAGTCCATCTATACTGACCTCCATCAGGTTGCAAATTAAAAATAATTTTTTTCTGCATCTAGCTCTGAAAAAATATTTGGGCTTCTAGCAGTGTGTGGGACTTGGTCTATTAGTCCATCTATACTGACCTCCATCAGGTTGCAAATTGAATAAAAAAAATTTCTGCATCTAGCTCTGAAAAAATATTTGGGCTTCTAGCGGTGTGTGGGACTTGGTCTATTAGTCCATCTATACTGACCTCCATCAGGTTGCAAATTAAAAATAATTTTTTTCTGCATCTAGCTCTGAAAAAATATTTGGGCTTCTAGCAGTGTGTGGGACTTGGTCTATTAGTCCATCTATACTGACCTCCATCAGGTTGCAAATTAAAAATAATTTTTTTCTTCATTTAGCTCTGAAAAAATATTTGGGCTTCTAGCAGTGTGTGGGACTTGTTCTATTAGTCCTTCTATACTGACGTCCAGCAGGTTGCAAATTGAATATAATTTTTTTCTGCATCTAGCTCTGAAAAAATATTTTGGCTTCTAGCGGTGTGTGGGACTTGGTCTATTAGTCCATCTATACTGACCTCCATCAGGTTGCAAATTAAAAATAATTTTTTTCTGCATCTAGCTCTGAAAAAATATTTGGGCTTCTAGCAGTGTGTGGGACTTGGTCTATTAGTCCATCTATACTGACCTCCATCAGGTTGCAAATTAAAAATAATTTTTTTCTGCATCTAGCTCTGAAAAAATATTTGGGCTTCTAGCAGTGTGTGGGACTTGGTCTATTAGTCCATCTATACTGACCTCCATCAGGTTGCAAATTGAATAAAAAAATTTTCTGCATCTAGCTCTGAAAAAATATTTGGGCTTCTAGCGGTGTGTGGGACTTGGTCTATTAGTCCATCTATACTGACCTCCATCAGGTTGCAAATTAAAAATAATTTTTTTCTGCATCTAACCCAGCCAATAGTTTTGGCCTAATACCAGTTTGGCCACTCAGCTCTGCTCGGTTACCATCCATTGTTTTTTTGTGCAAACAACTCCAGAGTTGTGAATTAGTTAACCACCAAAATGAGTGGAAAAAGGCCTGCTGCTGGTGGAAAGGGGAATAGGCGTGTTGGGAAGGGGAAAAAAGGTTGTGTCCGTGGGGTAGGTGCAGAAGAAAGACCATCTTCCAGCCAAACTAAAATGTCTACTTCTTTTAGCGGACAATGTGATAAGATCCCTTTCTTACGGCCACGCCAATCGCTACAAATTCCAGATGAGGCACAAAAACAGCAGGTGCTTCAACGGATATCAAGTGCTCCTTTAAGTGGGCTCTCCTCCACATCAACTTCAACATCACAAATACTCCAGTCCTCAAAGGTGTCACCCAAATCGCACTTGCTTCCTCACAGCTCCCAAATCTCCAGCTGCCCGTCTGAGTATGAGGTAGAACAGATGGTTGAGTCTGCAGAGCTGTTTACTCATACTATAGCCTGGGAATCAGAGGTCGACTCCAGCGCTTCTGTGAATCCAGACGAGGAAATGATCTGCACTGATGCCCAGAATCTTTATGAGTCGGATCCAGGACCAGACGTAGAAGGTTCTGACCATAATGTAGACCCTCATTCCCAAACTGTAACTCCTGTTGGTGGAGACAATGAGGAAGACGATGATAAGACTCAAATACCTGATTGGAGCGACAACTTTAGTTTTTTGTCAGGGCAGGAACAGGTTGGCTCTGAGGACGACGGGTGTGATAACGCACAGGGTGATGATGATGAGGTCGGAGATCCCACTTACTGTCAACCCACAGTCAGCCAAGAGATGAGGTCAGCAGAGGAGGTGGAGGAAGATGCTAGTGACGACGAGGTCAGGTTGCGCCTTCCTGGACAGAGACGTAGTACTGGAAGCACGTCAACAACTGCATCCTCAAACACAACTCTGCCTCTCACCACAAGTCGTGGTGGCTCTTCAGGTCGCATGGGTGCTAAGCCTTGCATAGCCTGGGCATTTTTTCAGATCGATAAAGATGACCCAACTCGTGTTATCTGTAACATTTGTCAGCAAAAGCTAAGTAGAGGCCAAAAAATACATAGTTTGAGTACTTCATGCATGAACCGGCACATGGACATGAAGCATAAGTTGCAGTGGGAAGCTCAGTGTGCTACAATGCGGTCTAGCCGGCCGGGCCAACCACCGTCTGCCATATCTTGTGCATCCGCGGCCTTTTCATCCTCTGTGACTGGGGGGACAGCAGTCACACCTGTTTTGGGGCGCAGACCTGCCACCTCTTTACCCGCAACAGCCAGCGTGATTGGCAGGTCATCATTTTCTTTGGAGGTGGTAACACCAGCTGGTCTTGAGCGCTGTCCGACATCGATAGCACCACCTTTGGATCAAGGCAACCTAACATGTCCGCCTGCATCTTCCTCACAGACCGGCAGTTTGCCGGGGACACCCTTATCAACCCCGTCTAAGCACAATAGCCAGCCCTCGGTCCCTCAGATGTGGACAAGTAAAAGACCATTTCCTCCTAGCCATGAGAAAGCTAAGAGGTTGAATTTCACCATCTGCAAGCTCTTGGCTACAGAAATGCTGCCTTTCCGCCTGGTGGACACAGAGGATTTTCGAGACCTTATGTCCGTCGCAGTGCCCCAGTACCAGATGCCCAGTCGGCACTACTTCTCAAAGAAAGGTGTGCCTGCGCTCCACCAGCATGTCGCACACAACATCACCGCTTCTTTGAGAAACTCTGTGTGTGACAGGGTGCATTTCACCACAGACACTTGGACGAGTAGGCATGGACAGGGGCGTTACATGTCGCTGACTGGGCACTGGGTAACTATGGTGACAGCAGGAGAAGGGGCTGCTGTCCAAGTCTTGCCGTCCCCACGAGTTGTGCGTCAATCCTCTTTATGTCATTTTTCCTCCACTGCTTCTGCCTCCTCAACCTCCTCTCGGTCTTCCACCTGCACCCAAAGCCTGTCTGGTCATGCCACAAGCTTTCTAACTGCGCAGAAGAGATCCTGCACACCTCCTTACTATGCTGGCAGTAGGGCTCAACGTCATCAGGCGGTTTTTACATTGAAATGTCTGGGAAATGTGAGTCACACAGCTGAGGAGTTGTGGTCAGCTCTGGAGAACCAATTTCATGAATGGTTGTCTCCACTGGACCTGAAACCAGGGAAGGCCGTGTGCGACAATGCTGCAAACCTGGGTGCGGCCCTTCGCCGGGGCAATGTCACACACGTGCCTTGTATGGCTCACGTGTTGAACCTGGTTGTCCAGCAATTTTTAGTCCACTATCCCAGACTAGATGGCCTTCTGCAGAGGGCACGGTCGCTGTGTGCTCACTTCCGCCGTTCGCATCCCGCAGCTCAGCGACTTACATCTCTACAGAAGTCGTTGGGCCTGCCACTTCACCGGCTAAAATGCGATGTGCCTACCCGGTGGAATTCAACTCTGCACATGTTGCAGCGACTGTGGCAGCACCGACAAGCCCTGGTGCAATACGTTCTGACGTATAGCCTGGGCCAACGAGATTCAGAGGTGGGGCAAATCACGCTGGAGGAGTGGTCTCAGATCAGGGACCTATGCACCCTTCTGCACAGTTTTGAAATGGCGACGAAGATGTTTAGTGCTGACGATGCCATTATCAGCATGACTATTCCGGTGATTTACATGCTGGAGCACATGTTAAACAGAATTCGGAGTCAGGTGGTGGCACAAGAGGAGGTGGAGGAAGTAGAGGAGGAGGAGTTGTATGCGGAAGGGCTAACATCTGCAAGGTCCAGACGGTCGGCAGCACCAAGGCGGCAGGCATGTGAGGGTGGGGGAGATGATTTTACCAGGGCGCATGGTAGCAGCCAAACTAGTGAGGAAGGTGCAGGAGCCAAGGAAGAAGTGGAGGACGAACTGATGGAAGACTCATCAGATGAGGGAGACCTTGATCACATTTCTGTTGTGCGAGGTTGGGGGGAGAGGACAGAGGAAGGAAGCATGATTGCTACCTCGCCACCAACACAACAGGGACTTGGTGCTCCTGGATGCGCAACACACATGAGTGCCTTCTTGCTGCACTACCTGCAACATGACCCTCGAATTGTGAGAATTAGAAATAATCCTGACTACTGGGTTGCCACACTGTTAGATCCCCGGTACAAAAGTAAATTTGCAGAAATTATTCCTGCCATAGAAAGGGATGCACGCATGCAGGAGTATCAGCAGAGACTGTTGCAGAATCTTACATGTGCTTTTCCACAAAATACCAGTGGTGCACGTAGTGAATCTCACAGTTCCAACTTGCCAACCGTGGGACCGTCAAGTGTTCAGCACTCAAACCGTAACAGAACCACAGTATCTGCTGGTAACATCAATTTTGCGGAATCATTTCACCACTTTTTTAGCCCATCCTTTGCAAGGCCACAGGAGACAAGAAGTCTGACACATAGTCAACGCCTAGAGACGATGGTACAGGAGTATCTCCAAGTAAACATTGAAGCCACGACTGTGTCACTGGACCCTTGCTCTTTTTGGGCTTCCAATCTGGATAAATGGCCGGAGCTAGCCACTTACGCCTTGGAGATCTTGTCATGCCCCGCAGCCAGCGTTCTGTCTGAACGTGTGTTCAGCGCTGCTGGTGGTGTGCTGACAGATAAGCGCACGCGGCTTTCCACTGATAATGTAGACAGACTCACGTTCATAAAGATGAACAAATCATGGATACGAAACGACTTTTCTACCCCTGTGTCATCCTGGGGAGAGTAAAAGCTTGATGATTGGTTAAAATCACCCTACCAACCGTTTTAAGCTTTCAAATTACTAATCATGTTTATCTGTATCTTGACTGGAAAATAATTTGGGCTTTGTGTGCAGCACTGATCCTATTAGGCCATCTATAATAAGCTTCACCAGATTTAAAATTAAAAATAATTTTTAGCTGCATCTAGCCCGGAAAATAATTTTGGGGCTCCGAGATGCGCAAGACACATAAGTGCCTTCTTGCTGCACTACCTGCAGCATGACCCTCATATTGTCAGAATTCGAAGTAATCATGACTACTGGGTTGCCACACTCTTAGATCCCCCAAACTTTACGATCAACCTTTTCATTTTAATAAAGACCAAAAAAATGGTCATTTTTGAAATTATAAGCATGAGCAGGTTGTTAGAAACTGAAATCAAACAGTTTTCAACTCAAAACTTTATTCTAGGTGATGTTACATTTTCACATAGGACCCCTTATTCGAAAGGAGCTTCTGAACTCTCTCGTCCATTGAATTTGTCAGGTTTTGGATGGTTTCTGCTTCAATTGTTTTGCATGAGGACAGAATACCCTCCCAGAGCTGTTGCTTAGATGTGAACTGCCTCCCGCCATCATAGACACTCCTTTTAATGATGCTCCAAAGGTTCTGAATGGGGTAGAGGTCAGGGGAGCATGGGGGTCACACCATAAGTTTGTCCCCTTTTATGCCCATATCAGCCAGAGATGCAGATGTTTTATGTGCAGCATGAGATGGTGCATTATCATGCAGAAAAATGATCTTGCTGTGAAATACACGGTTCTTCTTCTTGAACCATGGCAGGAAGTGCTGTTTGAGAAAATCCACATACATTATGGAGTTCATCTTTAGCGCCTTCAGGGATCCTAAAGGGGCCGACAATCTCTCTCCCCATGATTCCAGCCCAAAACATTACTCCACCTCCTCCTTGTTGGCGCTGTAGCCGTGTTTGCGTGGGGTGTCCATCAACCAGCCATCCTCCACTCCATTCATCTGGACCATCGAGCGCTGCACGGCACTCATCCGTGAACAAAACAGTTTTGAAATCAGTCTTCATGTAATGTTTGGCCCACTGGAGCCGTTTCTGCTTGTGTGAAGTGGATAGAGGAGGTCGACAGGATGGCATATGCACAGCTGCAAACCTCTGAAGGACCCTGCATCTTGTTGTTCGGGGGACGTTGGAGGCACAAGCAGCTTCAAAAACTTGTCTGCTGCTATGACAAGGCTTTTTTGCCGCTGCTGTTTCAACCTGACGTAATTGCCTGTAGGAAAGAGTCCTCAATTTGCCCTTATCAGCACGCACACGTGTGTACTGTGAATCAGCTACATACTTCTTGATTGCCAAGACACTTCATCCTGATCATCGCACAATGTTGATTGTAGTCATGCCTTGACCTAAACACTCCACAATTTGTTGCTTCTCAGCAGCCGACACATCCTTTTTCTTTCCCATTTTGGCAGAAAATGTAGGCTGCTTAATAATGTGAGAGAGCCTTCTTAAGTAGTCTTGCCTTTCATTGGACACACCTGCCAAACTAATTAGCACAGGTGTCTGCAATTGCTTACAGTGATATAAAGAGCCCTGACACACATCACCATCAATGAGTTTAACTGACAAACAAACAAATTCTTCCCTTATCACTCCTAAACACTTTTTGCATAATAATTTGGAACGCGGTGTACATGTGCTTTTCCACAAAACACCAGTGGTTCACGTAGTGAATCTTACAGTTCTAACTTGCCAACCGTGGTCTGTATGGAATTGTTCAATAAAGGGCCCACAATTAAGATAACATAGATGGGAGAGGTCTCTATGAATAGGAATTCCTAAGTATTTGATACCCTGTGAGGGCCAGGCAAAGGGAAAGTTGGACTGGATGGAATCCTATATGGATTTAGGGAGGGAGACATCGAGGGCCTCAGACTTCGCTGCATTGATTTTAAAATTTTACCATGTAACAAAGTGATCTATTTCAGCCATAACAGCAGGGATGGATATAAGTGATTGAGTGATATATACTAGGACATCATCAGCAAATAGAGAGCACTTGTACTCGGTGCCTCCCACCTCAATCCACCTAATACTGGGGTTATGGCGAATTGATGAGAGCAGGTGCTCCGTCACTAGGATGTATAAGAGAGGGGACAGAGGACATCCCTGCCTTGTCCCATTGGTGATTGTGAAAGGTGATGAAAATGTTCTGACGCACCCCCTGGGCCTTGGGACACCCGGAGCCGGACCCTTTTTGGTGGATGCTGGTGGTTGTAGTCTTCGTGGCAGCGATCCGGTTCCGTGGCTCAGGGCGGTCAAACCAGTGGCGGAACTATTTATGTGGTTTTGATGTTTAAATGTCCGACTACGCCACCCGTGGATTGCGGTCAGAGTGAACCGCCGCTACAGGGCAGACCGCTAAGGCTGGTGTTGTGGGTGCAGCAGAGCGTAGCATAACTCCCCACGGGAGGAGTATAGCCTCAGGGCAGTGTATGCGGAGGATGGGGGTGATGGTGCAGGGCAGCAGCAGTAACGACACGGAGTCAGTGATGCAGTTCAGGGCCTTTACTCACAGTTCTTATTATCCAGACCACGTCTGCAGGTAACGGCTGCCCACGTCGTACTGTGCTCACCAGGTGAGGGGCTCAGACAACTCCCAGATAACTTTGGAGCGCTTCACAGGACCCCCTTTGTGTGTCCTTTGTCTGGCCTTTCTTACCAACACTTCTGTCCGGCTGCCTCGGGCCTCCTCTTGGTAAACTTGGCGCCAGTTTCCCTGACCCTATGTGGTGCCTTCCTAGCGGGTGGAGCAAGGGACTGCGCCACATAATATGTCAGAGCCTCCGGTTTCTAGCTGAGGGTCGTTTCCTGCCTCCACTAGTTCGGGGACCGGTCTCCCCCTTTGGCCTGACCCCTCCACGCAGGTGGATTCGGGCGTGCGGTGGCGACTCGCCCGTCCGCACCCCTGGGATCCCTTCATTCCTCGTTCCTGGAGCCTTCTCCGCTCCTCTTCCTTCCTTCTCCCTCTTGCAGGCCTGGGCCTCTGTTACTAGGCCCGCCTCCGGAGCAGAGCTCATGCAGAGCCCCTGCTCCCTGCCACTTCTGCTCAGACTTCTCTGCACTGAACTAAGATGGTGCCCACCTTTTATACTCCCTTCTCAATGCACCCAGGAACTGCTTCCTCCCTGCTCCTGCACTGCAGGGTTCCCCTTCCTCAGTGTTCCCTCCCCCCACTCCAGCCAGGGACAGGGACTGTCGTGCCCATCTCAGGGGCATATTGGTCGCCCTGCCCCACGGCAATGTGGTGTAATGCATGCAGGTGTCGGGTCCTGATCCACACTCCATCCTTATCTGAGAGTGAGATATCACACCTCTGGGTGAGGTGCAATACGTCTGTAGCAACCGAGCCCTCGGTGCTACAGTTCCATTTATCTTCAGCCTAGGTGACGTATTGTGATACAGGGCCGTGATTTTGGCTATAAAAGGGTCCCCTAGACCCCTACCCCAAGCTTTTTAAGAGAATCATATATGGCGTGCCAGGAGACTCTATGGAATGCTTTCTCAGCATCCAACGAGAGTATCTACTTACAAATTTTTAACTGCATCTAGCCCAGGAAATACTTTGTGCCTAGTAGCAGTGTCTGCTAGTCAGCGGATTATCCCGGCTGTTAAGCAAGCTACACCACCTGTAGTTTGGACACTTAATTTTTTCAAAGGAAATGCTTCGGGACCACGGGATACTTAGTGAAGAGCATCAGGAGGCACCCCAAGGCATAGGGGCTGGGACTGGCACTAGGATGCCTTGCGGTGGACAGCCGAGCTCGATCCTTATAAAAGCTTTTTAACTGCAGCAGCTTTAGTGGACGCTACTGGAGCTGGAATTACGCGGCTGCTGGCATGAGACTTGCCCTCCAATAGATCCTTGTAAATGGATTTAAAGTGTATTCATTCAAATTAGAGGGACAATTTAAATTAAAAAGCTTAGAGCTGCCTCCACCACAGGGGGGCTCTCTCGACCCACCAGCGGACAGGCACCAGTATTGGGAGAGGGGGGCTGGCCGTCAGGGTTCACCGCGGCTCTGGCACAAACCCGGCGACACGGAGGTGGCACGGGCAGGAGCGGACTGGCCGTCTCGGCTTCTCACTTTTTGGATTTTAGAAGGGCATGACATGCCTATATCTGTGTCTCCCCCTCCTTTTACTCCTCCACCTCTTTTCTTTTCGCATGACTATATGTACTTGTCACTTTTCCATGTGTTAGTTGTGTCTTCTGAGCAGTTTGTCAGCTTTTGGACACCTTTGAAGGTGTTTTCTATGTGTTTCTATGTGTTTTTGTTTGCCTGCCATTGGTTTTAACGGTGTTCGAAGGTGTTCGACGAACAGTTCGACGAACAGTTCGGCGAACACACGGGTGTTCGACGAACCGAACCGAACTCGAACACTACGGGGGTGGCTCAACACTACTGTGCATCCACTGGCAACTTGCCTGCTAGCAGACTCCTCATAAAGTGCAACTTGGAATTGTCATGAGTGGCAATGCATGGAAAATTCTGACTGCCTTACAGTCAGTTAAAATAGCTTATGCACCGTTGCCCATGTACTGAATATAATAATGCAAGATTTCTTTTGCAACTATACATTCTTAGGAAAGGTGCAGGCTATGGCCAGAAAGGCATCAGCCCAATTCAATAAGTCTTCTGTGGCAAAGCATGTCCACCTGGCTTTTGAAAAAATGGACTTCCAGAGCATCTCATGATTTGCAATGTTGACTTGGCCAATTTCTGTTTTTTGAGTTTTTGAGCCATAACTTTTTTTCCTCTCTTTCACAGAGACATTTTTTATTTTTCTGTCCACATAGATATATGAGGGCTTGTTTTTTGAGAGACAAGTTGTACCTTTGAATGACACCATTAATTTTAACACATAATGTATTGGAAAAATCCAAATGGTGAGAAATTGTGAAAAAATGTAATTATGACATAGCTTTTTGGGAGTTGTTTTTACAGTGTACATGTGGTAAAAATGACCTCGCAATATGATTCTTCTCATCAGCATGATTACGGTGATACAAAACCTGTCCAGTTTTTTTCATTATTTTAGTGGGGGAAAAAAATCAAAAATTTGCAAAAAAAATTGGGGGCTTGTGTTGTCATATTCTGAGACCCGTAACATTTTTAATTGTCAGATAATGGAGCTGCATGATAGCTTATGTTTTGCAGGGCAAGACAAAGTTTATATTGATACCATATTGAGATAGATGTGAAATTTTGATCACTTGTTGCATCATTTTTTGTTGAATTGCAGCGACCAAAAAAGCATAATTTTGGAGTTCTTGATTTTTTTTTCATTTACGGTGTTTACTGATTTTTATTGTTATAAAAATAACATTATTTTTATATTTTGATAGACTAGACTTTTCTGAATGCAACAATGCCACATATCTGTATATTTTTTATTTTTTGATACTTTTTTAAATTGATGTAAAGGGAGATTAAATGAATTTTATCTTTTATTATGTTTTTCATAATTTTTAAAACTTTTTACTTTTCACTGTTCTTGTTAGTCCCCTTAGGGGACTTGAAGCTGCAATCGTCTGATCGCTTGTGCATACTTGTTCTCCATAATGACATGTATGGGGTCTTCAGCAGACCCCCATCTGATATTGCAACCCATCAGCGACCTGCGATAACGTCATGGGCAGGTCGATGGGCGTGTTGAATAATGCACCCCCATGCCGGTGAGTGTTAAATGCTGCTGTAAATGCTCCGCTACAACGGCAATTGTTAGAGGCAGCTCATGGCTGTAATACACAGCCATGCTGAGTATGAAGCGGGTTCACTCCATATACCTGCTTCCGACTTGTGCTGTACATGTGCAGTGAATGTTGTGATGGGGTTAAGCCCTTTGAAGATTCACCAACATTTGTCAGTTAGCACACATGTGCAATCAGTGATGTAATCCTGCTAATATTTATCCTGGAAAAAACACTCATCAGCATGCAAGCGGGGATGAAAGAAGAACACCAATTTGCATGTGTTCAGCGCCACCCTTTGTCATGCTACTGACTCCCCAGATCAATGTCACATGCAGGAGGATTTGGAGGAGGAAAAGGAGCAGATGGAAATGCAGGAGGATATAGACTTGGCGCAGGCAGGGAACAACAGTCAGAACAAAAATAATGATGTTTACTATGCTGGCCATGACAACTATTTAATGTAGTGGGGCTAGGACAATGAGACAATGGAGCCCTCATTTGTTCTTGAAGGCATAGGAAGCTACAGTTGTTCTCAAAAGTTTACATACCCCGGCAGAATTTTTGCTTTCTTGGCCTTGTTTCAGAGAATATGAATGATAACAAAAATACTTTTTCTCCACTCATGGTTATTGGTTGGGTGAAACCATTTATTGTCAAACTACCGTGTTTTCTCTTTTTATCATTCATATTCTCTGAAACAAGGCCAAGAAAACAAAAATTCTGCTGGGGTATGTAAACTTTTGAGCACAACTGTATATGATGCAAAGCTTGTGTTTTACACATGTATTTTAAACATGAAGCAAAGTGATGACCATTGGATAGTCAAACTTTTAGACCCTTGCTATAAAACCAAAGTGATTTTTTTTCAGCTTCTGAAATTTAGTCCAAATTGGCTTACTTCCAGGATAAGCTTTGTTACCTGCTCTGTGAAGCTTTCACCGCCCGCACGACTGACCAGCAGACCCCTTAGTGATCCACGCATATACAATGTTCTCAAGCTTGCGTGAGCAGTAGGGCTACAACAAGTGGCCGAAGCAGCAGCAACAACACTGGTAGCATATTTGACATAATTGACCAGATGTTTTTTCTGCCATTGTTACAATCTGGCACACTTCATTAAACACAGATGAACCATCTGAGCAGCCAGTTTTAGTCATACCTAAATGGTGTCCTTTTTCAAGCAGATACTTGAGCCCCAATATAATGGATTTCCACATCGGACCAGTGGCACAAACTGACTCAGTTAACTATGGAAGTTATATCATATCCAGCCTCCAGTATCATGTCAAAGAGGGTAATCAGTGCGGCAGTTGCATTTGTCAGACCAAACCAGACCAGGTTATTTGACACAAACTTGGAAAACCTAACATACAGTACAGACCAAAAGTTTGGACACACCTTCTCATTTAAAGATTTTTCTGTATTTTCATGACTTTGAAAACTGTACATTCACACTGAAGGCATCAAAACTATGAATTAACACATGTGGAATTATATACTTAACAAAAAAGTGTGAAACAACTGTCTTATATTCTAGGTTCTTCAAAGTAGCCACCTTTTGCTTTGATGACTGCTTTGCACACTCTTGGCATTCTCTTGATGAGCTACAAGAGGTAGTCACTGGAAATGGTTTTCCCCTCACAGGTGTGCCCTGTCAGGTTTAATAAGAGATATTTCTTGCCTTTTAAATGGTGTTGGGACCATCAGTTGTGTGGTACAGAAGTCAGGTGGATACACAGCTGATAGTCCTACTGAATAGACTGTTAGAATTTGTATTATGGCAAGAAAAAAAACAGCTAAGTAAAGAAAAATGAGTGGCCATCATTACTTTAAGAAATCAAGGTCAGTCAGTGTGAAAAATTGGGCAAACTTTGAATGTGTCCCCAAGTGCAGTTACAAAAACCATCAAGCGCTACAAAGAAACTGGCTCACATGAGAACCGCCCCAGGAAAGGAAGACCAAGAGTCACCTCTGCTTCTGAGGATAAGTTTATCCGAGTCACCAGCCTCAGAAATCTCAGGTTAACAGCAGCTCAGATTAGAGACCAGGTCAATGCCACACAGAGTTCTAGCAGCAGACACATCTCTACTACACCTGTTAAGAGGAGACTTTGTGCAGCAGGCCTTCATGGTAAAATAGCTGCTAGGAAACCACTGCTAAGGACAGGCAACAAGCAGAAGAGACTTGTTTGGGCTAAAGAACACAAGGAATGGACATTAGACCAGTGGAAATCTGATCTTTGGTCTGATGAGTCCAAATTTGAGATCTTTGGATCCAACCACCGTGTCTTTGTGCGATGCAGAAAAGGTGAACGGATGGACTCTACATGCCTGGTTCCCACCGTGAAGCGTGGAGGAGGAGGTGGGATGGTGTGGGGGTGCTTTGCTGGTGACACTGTTGAGGATTTATTCAAAATTAAAGGCATACTGAACCAGAAAGGCTACCACAGCATCTTGCAGCGGCATGCTATTCCATCCGGTTTGCGTTTAGTTGGACCATCATTTATTTTTCAACAGGACAATGACCCCAAACACACCTCCAGGCTGTGTAACGGCTATTTGACCAAGAAGGAGAGTGATAGGGTGCTACGCCAGATAACCTGGCCTCCACAGTCACCAGACCTGAACCCAATCGAGATGGTTTGGGGTGAGCTGGACTGCAGAGTGAAGGCAAAAGGGCCAACAAGTGGGAACTCCTTCAAGATTGTTGGAAGACCATTTCCGGTGACTACCTCTTGAAGCTCATCAAGAGAATGCCAAGAGTGTGCAAAGCAGTCATCAAAGCCAAAGGTGGCTACTTTGAAGAACCTAGAATATAAGACATATTTTCAGTTGTTTCACACTTTTTTGTAAGTAAATTATTCCACATGTGTTAACTCATAGTTTTGATGCCTTCAGTGTGAATGTACAATTTTCAAAGTCATGAAAATACAGAAAAATCTTTAAATAAGAAGGTGTGTCCAAATTTTTGGTCTGTACTGTATGTCAAAATGAATCAGACATGGACCAGTGCAGACTTTCATGCATTGACGGCTGATGCCAAAGAATATACAGGTGTTTCTCACAAAATTAGAATATCATCAAAAAGTTAATTTATTTCAGCTCTACAATTCAAAACGTGAAACTCCTATATTACATAAAGTCATTACAAACAGAGTGATCTATTTCAAGTGTTTATTTCTGTTAATGTTGATGATTATGGCTTTCAGCCAATGAAAACACAAAAGTCATTATCTCAGTAAATTAGAATAATTAACAAAAACACCTGCAAAGGCATCCAAAGCATTTAAAAAGGTCCCTTAGTCTGTTTCAGTAGGCTCCACATACATGGGGAAGACTGCTGACTTGACATATGTCCAGAAGGCAGTCATTGACACACTCCACAAGGAGGGTAAGCCACAAAAGGTCATTGCTGGCTGTTCACAGAGTGCTGTATCAAAGAATATTAATGGAAAGTCGAGTGGAAGGAAAGAGAGTGGTAGAAAAAGGTGCACAAGCAATCGGGATAACCGCAGCCTTGATAGGATTGTTAAGAAAAGGCCATTAAAAAATTTTGATGTGATTCACAAGGAGTGAACTGATGCTGGAGTCATTGCTTCAAGAGCCACCACACCACGTATCCAGGACAAAGGTTACGAGTATTGCATTCCTTGTGTCATGCCACTCATGACCAATAGACAATGCCAGAAGCGTTTTACCTGGGCCAAGGAGAAAAAGACCTGGAGTGTTGCTTAGTGGTCCAAGGTGTTGTTTTCACATGAAAGAAAACTTTGCATTCCATTTGGAAATCAAGGTCCCAGAGTATGGAGAGGAAGAGTGAAGAGTAGTGTTGAGCGAACATGCTCGACACTGCTCGGTACTCGCCCGAGCATCACGCTACTCGGGATGTTCGGCGAGCACCGAGCATTTCCGGGTTACTCGGGCGGGAGCTCGGGTCTCCGCCCTGCATGTTTGGTGCTCTTTACAGAGCCAATGAACATGCAGGGATTGCCAGCCAGTCACTGTATTACCGCAGCCATGTTGTTTGTGGGCATTACAGTGATTGGCTGGCCGCACAGCGTCACCTCCCAGACGATCAGCCCGTCATGATTGGTGTGTGTGGGTGTCTGTGCGTGTGTCTGCGAGTGTGTGCGATGTCTGCGGGTGTGTGCGGGTGTGCGCAGTGTCTGTGCGATGTCTGCGAGTGTGTGCGGTGTCTGTGCGATGTCAGCGGGTGTGTGCGGTGTCTGTGCAATGTCTGCGAGTGTGTGCGGTGTCTGTGCGATGTGTGCGGGATGTCTGCGGGTGTGTGCGTGCAGGCAGACATAGGCTGATGTGACACTACTACTCCCATCGGCCTATGTCTGTCCCCGGTCCACTCGTGCCAGCAGGATCAGCTCGATGGGAGCAGTAGTTCCCATCAGCCTGATCCTGCTATATAAATTGCCCTACTGTGTCCCCAATAAATTTTAAATACATGTCATTGGTGGCCAGTGGTTACCTACAATAAATTAGTTCATACATTACCTGTCCCCGCCGATCGCCACCTAAAATAAAGTAAAAAATAAAAAACTACACCTATACTCACCTAGACACCTAATTCCCCGAAGCCATCGATCTCCTGTAATAAAATATAAAATAATAAACCACAACCTTATCCTTACCCCTCCGTAGTAGTCCACGAGTGTCCCACGATGATCTCCAGTTTAGAGCAGCCACATAGAATGTGACCGCTCTGAACCGCCGCCGCCGCTAGAATGATGGGGTCGTAAGGGTTCGCCGGAGTTCAGGCAGCGCTGCTCCGGTTAGCTCCTTTACGGCCCTGCTGTATCGTGAGAAATTCCCACGGTACAGCAGTGCCGTAAAGGAGGTCTCCGGAGCTGCGCTGCCTGAATGCACTCCGGTGACCTCAGTCAGTGGCTCCCGCTGCCGGGAGCGGACGTGTTCCCGGCAGCGTGAGCTTACAGTAGCCATGCACGGCTGTCACCATCTCCAGATGTGACAGCTGTGCATGGGAGATCAGCGCAGGAACGTGGACAGGTAACTATTTTTTTTTAGTAAACTAAGAATTAAATAAAATTGTGTGTTTTATTTCAAATAAATTATTTTTTTCTGGGTGTAGTGTGTGTTTTTTCTTTTTAACACTTTGTAGGTTAGTAATGGGGGTGTCTTATAGACGCCCATCATTACTAACCTGGGCTTCATAGCAGCTGGCGCTGACATGAACCCCAACCCTATTACCCCCTGCCACCGCACCAGGGCAGCGTGGAAGAGCGAGGCTAAGTGCCAGAGTTAGCGCATCCTATGGATGCGCCATTTCTGGGGCGACTGACGGCTGGTGTTTCTAGCCTGGGAGGGGGCCAATATTCATGGCACCCTTCCTGGGCTATTAATATCAGCCCCCAGCTGTCTGCCTAGCCTTTGCTAGCTATTAAATAGGGGGTACCCCACGTCATTTTTTTTGGGGGGTCCCCCATTTTAATAGCTAGTAAAGGCTAGGTATTCAGCTGGGGGCTCATATTAGTAGTCTGGGAAGCTCCGTGGGTATTACCCACTTCCCAGGCTTCAAACATCTGCCCCAGCCGTCTGCTTAACCTCCGCTAGAGCCTAAAATTATGGGGGATCCCCACGCCAATTTTTTTTTAAAAAAATCCTTTATTTTAACACTAAATGACATTTGAGGAGTTAATAAAGATGCAGTCGCTAAATTATTATTTATTTTTTAATTAATTTTTCCCAAAAATTTTGACGTGGGCTTTGCCATATTTTTGTATGCCAGCCAGGTACAGCATCCAGCTTCTATGAACGCGCCATTTTCCGGGGTGGCTGCGGACTGCAATTTGCACCGGGAAGGGGGGGGCAGAAAGCTTGGGCCTCCCTGCGCTGCAGATTCCATCCCCCAGCTGCCTAGTTGTACCTGGCTGGACACACAAATAGGGAGAAGCCCCACGTATTTTTTTTTTAAATTATTTCATGAAATAATAAAGAAAAAAAGGGCTTCCCTATATTGTTGTGTCTGGCCAGGTACAAATAGGCAGCTGGTGGTTGGGCGCAGCCCGTTCCTGCCTGCTGTACCTGGCTGGATACAAATATAGTGCGAAGCCCCAAGTCAATTTTTTTTTAATTATTTCAGGAAATTCATGAAATAATTGAAAAAAAATTGATGTGGGGCTTCGCCCTATATTTGTGTCCAGCCAGGTACAGCAGGCAGGAACGGGCTGCGCCCAACCACCAGCTGCCTATTTGTACCTGGCCGGACACAACAATATAGGGAAGCCCTTTTCTAAAAAAATTATTTCATGAAATAATTAAAAAAAAATTGACGTGGGGCTTCGCACTATATTTGTGTCCAGCCAGGTACAGCAGGCAGGAACGGGCTGCCCCCAACCACCAGCTGCCTATTTGTACCTGGCCGGACACAACAATATAGGGAAGGCCTTTTTTTCTTAATTATTTCATGAATTTAATGAAATAATTAAAAAAAAAAATACGTGGGGCTTCGCCCTATTTTTGTGTCCAGCCAGGTACAACTAGGCAGCTGGGGGCTGGAATCCGCAGCGCAGGGAGGCCCAAGCTTTCTGGGCCCCACCCTCTGCAAATTGCTGTCCGCTGCCACCCCGGAAAAAGGCGCGTTCATAGAAGCGCCATCTTCTGGCGCTGTACCCAACTCATCCAGGGCCCTGGTGTGGTGGCTCACTGGGTAATAAAGGGGTTAAGGCCAGCTTGGCATTATCAGCTGGCCCTAAGCCCGAAATTCATGGGGTCACGCCAATATTAGACATGACCACCATGAATTTCTAGTAAAGTATTTAAAAAAAACACAACACCCAGAAAAATGTCCTTTAATTGAAATAAACACACAATTCTTTATTGTTCTAAATTAAACTATACTTACCATCACGCCCATTCCAGCTGAAGCCAACGATCTCCTGCAATAAAAGAAAAATAATAAAGCAACCTCATCCTTACCTTTCCATGGTTCCCACGACAGCTTCAGCTCTGCTACATCGAGATGACAGGCTGGACCGCAGCAGGACGCTGCCATCCAGCCTGTCATCCCGCAGACACTGAGAAGCGCAGGCATGCTTGCGCTCCTCAGTGTCTCTCTGTGACGGCATAAAGATGAGCCGAGGTCATGTCCAATGAACTCGGCTCACCTCATGCACATCACTGACAGCGTGGGAAAATTTTCCTGCACTCAGCGCTTCAGCGTGAGAATTTTCCCACGCTGTCAGTGACGTGAATGAGGTGAGGTCATGTCCAATGAACTCAGCTCACCTCATGCACGTCACTGACAGCGTGGGAAAATTCTCACGCTGAAGCGCTGAGTGCAGGAGAATTTTCCCACGCTGTCAGTGACGTGCATGAGGTGAGCCGAGTTCATTGGACATGAACTCGGCTCATCTGGATGCCGTCACAGAGAGACACTGTGGAGCGCAAGCATGCCTGCGCTTCTCAGTGTCTGCGGGATGACAGGCTGGATGGCAGCGTTCTGCTGCGGCCCAGCCTGTCATCTCGATGTAGCAGAGCTGGAGCCGTCCTGGGAACCATGGAAAGGTAAGGATAAGGTTGCTTTATTATTTTTCTTTTATTGCAGGAGATCATTGGCTTCAGCTGGAATGGGCGTGACGGTAAGTATAGTTTAATTTAGAACAATAAAGAATTGTGTGTTTATTTCAATTAAAGGACTTTATTCTGGGTGTTTGTGGTTTTTTTTTTAACTTTGACTATGGGGTTAGTAATGAGGGTGTCTTATAGACGCCTCTCCATTACTAACCTGGGCTTGATGTCAGCTGGCATTATAAGCTGACATCAACCCCAACCCTATTACCCCACTGCCACCGCTACAGGGCAGTGGGAAGAGCGAGGCTAAGTGCCAGAATTGGCGCATCCTATGGATGCGCCATTTCTGGGGAGGCTGACGGCTGGTGTTTCTAGCCTGGGAGGGGGCCAATATTCATGGCACCCTTCCTGGGCTATTACTATCAGCCCCCAACTGTCTGTCTAGCCTTTGCTAGCTATTAAATTAGGGGGGACCCCACGTCATTTTTTTGAGGGGGTCCCCCATTTTAATAGCTAGTAAAGGCTAGGTATTCAGCTGGGGGCTGATATTAGTAGCCTGGGAAGCTCCGTGGGTATTACCCCCTTCCCAGGCTTCAAACATCTGCCCCAACTGTCTGCTTAACCTCCGCTAGAGACTAAAATTACGGGGAACCCCACGCCAATTTTTTTTTAAATAAATCCTTTATTTTAACACTAAATGACAAGTACAGTAAACAACACTGTCACGGTACTTCATATATATGTGACTGACATGTTTCTATCTTTATAATCTATGTGTGATTCTCTATTCCTTCTATTCTAAATTGTCGGGTAGAGATGCTGAATTGCCGGCCGGCTTTTTTAAAGAGACAGTGCATGAAAACACTATTATATTTTTAAATAAATCCTTTACACTAAATGACAAGTACAGTAAGCAACACTGTCACTGTACTTATTATATATGTGACTGACATGTTTCTATCTATCTAATCTATGTGTGAAGCTCTATTCTGTCTGTTATAAATTGTCGGGTACCGCAGCTGAATTGCCGGCCGGCTTTTTTAAAGAGACAGTGCATGAAAACACAATTATTTTTTTAAATAAATCCTTTACACTAAATGACAAGTACAGTAAGCAACACTGTCACTGTACTTCATATATATGTGACTGACATGCTTCTATCTATCTAATCTATGTGTGAAGCTCTATTCTTTCTGTGGTAAATTGTCGGGTACCGGTGTATGCCGCTGATGAATTGCCGGCTTTTCGCGTAATACATTCTACATTATTCTTAGTTGTTTTACTTCATGTAGAATTAACCTACAAGGAAAGAAAGGGTTTATTTTCATTCCGATATTTCTGTCCCATTGACTTGCATTGGTTTCCTGTATCGGAATCGGCGATATCCGATACTTTTTGGGTATCGGTCCGATCCAATCCGATACGATATTTCCTGATATCGGAAGGTATCGCTCAACACTATCCTTAACATATTTCACAGGAAAGCACTTTCACTTTCGTTTTTGAACGTTTTATTATGAGCCTGTAAAAGTGGCTTAATACCTCTGACCACGTTGTTGACAGCAGTGACCTGGGGGTCAGAAATGCTTCCTGGGGTGATCCCCATGTCATTTGAGCACTGTCACTATCGTTTTGGGCACTTGTTAGGCTTTTAAAAGACTGCCGGGGGAGCCGCCGCAAAAATGTTCGAGTCTCCCATAGACTAACATTGGGCTCGTTGCTCGGGTCGAGCACCCGAGTATCACGGCGAGCTCGGCCCGAGCTTCGAGCACCCGAGCATTTTAGTGCTCGCTCAACACTAGTGAAGAGGCACACAATCCAAGATGCTTGAGGTCTATTGTGAAATTTCCACAATCACAGTGGTTTGGGGAGCCATGTAGGTCCACTGTGTTTTATCAAGACCAAAGTCAGCGCAGCCGTCTACCATGAAATTTTAGAGCACTTCATGCTTCCCTCTGCCGACAAGCTTGATGGAGATGGAAATTTCATTCTATAGCAGGACTTGGCACCTTTCCACACTGCCAATATAAACCAATACCTGGTTTAAAAACAACAGTATCACTGTGCTTGATTGGCCAGCAAATTTGCCTGACCTTAACCCCCCTATGGAGTATTGTCAAGAGGAAGATGAGAGACACCAGACCCAACAATGCAGACGAGCTGAAGGCTGCTATCAAAGCAACCTGGGCTTCCATAACACCTCAGCAGTGCACACAGGCTGATCGCCTCCATGCCACGCCGCATTGATGCAGTAATTGATGCAAAAGGAGCCCCGAACAAGTATTGAGGGCATTTACTGAACATACATTTCAGTAGGCTAACATTTCGGATTTTAAAAGCATTTTTCAAGCTGTTGTTATAAAGTATTCTAATTTACTGAGATAATGACTTTTGTGTTTTCATTGGCTGTAAGCCAAAATCATCAACATTAACAGAAATAAACACTTGAACTAGATCACTCTGTTTGTAATGACTCTATATAATATTTGAGTTTCACTTTTTGTATTGAAGAACTGAAGTAAAGTAACTTTTTGATGATATTCTAATTTTGTGAGAAGCACCTGTATAGGCCATTCCATCTGTCTGCCTAACTGTCAATTGAATGTCACCTACACCATTCTTCATCGACCAATGCCATGGGACCTCATTCAGCATCTACTACCTGTCCTTTAAGTCATCTATACGTTATCACTGCTGCTATCAGGACTGCCATTGCTGGCCCTAAACTGCCAAGAAAATCTTTGCCTGCCCGTATTAACTTTCTGCTGTGCTGCTCCTGCTGCACACCTCCTGACTGTTCTGTTTAGCACTATACAACAAAGTGAACTACTAATGCTAGGAAACGTATTCTTTCTTGTTTTTGTAGCCTCAAGAAACAGATCTCAAAATAAGGATTTTTTTTAAGGGTTGGTGACAACAAGCCATGACTTCTTCATGTTCAGAACACTGCAACTGTTTTTTCTCCAATAAAAAAGGAGATTTTTGGATGGCTTGTTAAAAAGCCATTATAATTGCCTACTAATTTTGTGATTAGCAAACCAGTTCCCAAGCACAAAAAAGGATAATTTTCTTCACGTGTAACCAAGGAGACAATAATTCTTCACAATTATAACACTACACTACACTTCTTTTGTCTCATTAATTAAATAGATAGCTTTTTCATAATTATCGCTTTTTCATTTCGTGTACTGCAAAGCTCTTTATTCTTCCCAGACAGTGATAATTGTTGCACCCATCAGTCTATAAACAACAGCATTACACGCATCTGCACCCCCCCAAAAACTGATACATTTTTTAATGTTTATACTAGTTAGGTAGCCTAAAAAGTCTGATACTGCAGTGTGTTTTTAAATATACTGTTAGTTATCTCTTACCATTGTTTTCTCTTAGCCAGATAGGTTGATGTCATTTGTACATTAAAAAAACTATTCTTACATTACCAAGCTCAAAACGTGTTGACTTGACTCCAATCATCTCTAGGAGTCATTAAAAGTGGCATTTAAGCCCGATTTATCAAAGTTTATTTGCTAGATTTCTGGCATAAAACACTTTGAGAAGTCACAAAATTATAGAACTGTTTATGCCACCCCCAGCCAAATCCAGGTACAACATTGGTAGGGCGTCCTGAAGCCAAGCAAATTCTTCAAAAGTTACACCTCTTTGATGGCATAACTTACACTATACATTTTCTCCAGTCACTGTCTGCAGTAAAATTTCTTGGGGGTGCACGCCAATGATAAGCTGTCAATAATTCATTATGTGGTTTGTGCCTCTTAATCAATTAGGTGCATTTTACTCCTGCATGCACATAATTAAGAATGGGGTATGAGACGCCAGTCTCAATAAATTGGACCCTTGTGTTGTATGTGGATAAACTACTTGTTATATTAGTTGTGTTGAGCCTTTTAATTGCTCTTGTTTGATTAGTTTATTGTAATAAAAAAGCTTGTAAATTTTGCTACTAAACCTAATTTGCAAAGGAGGTTTAATAATATTGATTGCAACTTTTAATCAAGGGGGAAATTCACAAATATTAACCTAATGTTTTGCAAACTATTTTTTACTAGCTAAGGTACAGTTTACAGTAATTTTTTTTTAAATAATGTTCAAAAATGACAAATTATTTTAAAATTACGATGAGTTTTTTTTAAATTCCCACAAAAATGTAAATAAATAATGAAATTAGAAAACAACAGTCTACGAAAAAAGCAAAAAATATGTCAGATATACTGTAGGTTATTGACTTACATTTCTTTTTTTTGCTTTAATCAAATCAGCAGGGAATATGATATAAGAAATGAAAACAAATACATGGTTGAAAACATTTCTACTTGTCATGTACATTTCTTCTATTCATTATTTAAATAAAAAGAATGTGGTTTAAAACTGAATCAATTCAGCAAGCAGAATAATAAAAGAAAGGGCAAATATAAAAAACAAATACAAATTTATTTTATAGATTCAATTTAATTTATCTGAGTAAAAAAAAATGTAGAAACATTGTGATTTTTTAGCAATATTATGTAAATAACCAGTGCAATTCAGCTTTAGTGGATATGAGCTTATTATATATGCATGCTACATTCTTAAAGACCTGTGCGCTATAAAAACAGCAAAAGTAACCAACTATAATATGGAGATCTTAATGCTGTGCTATACATCAGAGGATTGTGGGTTTCAGATATGTTGTAGCCATTACAATAAATGAATCAAAGTTGGATCCAGTACTATGGTAATATGTAAAAATAGAGCTTTATTTTAAAAATGAATATTTGAAAGCTGCTGACATGGAGTAACTTTGCACAAGTTATTAATCCTAGCTAGGATTACACTGAATACACATGGTTCGAAATACAGTGATTTTAGTTAATCAGATTTACACATTAATAAATTCACAGTTGTATATAGAGGTAAATACAGAGGTATATCACTAGAATACAAGGCGTACTTTTAAACAGAATAAGAAAACTCAAAAATATTTAAATAGAAAGAAGACTCTGACAAAACATACCACAAGTGGGTTTACAAGTACAAACTGTGGAGCGCCCTCCAGCCTAGACTTTTCAATTCTATGGCAAAACCATAACGTTTTACCGATGATTGCAAAAAAGCCTCCAAAAACTCAAACTGCTGCCGCAATATAAATCCCTCTAGAATGGGACATATGCTAGTATTTCAGAGATGGCAAATATGTATTATAAGTCTTTGGAATGTACTGACTGCAATATAAACTTCTGTTGGCTCAGCTGTGTGAGATTTGTTTCGGCTCACCCGTGTGGTATAAATGCGTGTACCTGTGCACGCATCAATATAATACTGTGGCGTGGGCACCACGTTGCTCTGGGTTCTATTATTAGTCAGTCCATATCTTATTATTGCATCATTTCCAGATTATCATTGTCCTATTCTCTTATTTATAATAATTATTGGAGGCATGCAATGGCGCTATTTATGCTTGGCATATATCTTACGGAGTCCATAACTGCTGTATAGTCTTGTCTTTGCACAATGCATTCACAAATATTACCCATTGATCTGCCCTTATGCAGCATTTGTAAACTCATATCTGTTACCATTGCCTGATAAGGGACACTTAGTCCTAAATATTTTTTTGTAATATTATCTTACAAGTGCACCTTTTCCATGTCGAAATCCGAACTTACAACTTAAATTCGACATGAATACGGCACATTCGGATTTGTGATCAGAAAGGCGAGTAAAATGTCTTAAATTCGGGAAAAATAGTCAACGTTCGGCGAATAAAAGTCATTGCGGGGCAACTAGAGTGTTTTTAACAGTTTTGCTAGCATAGTCCTTGTGTATGATGAGTGGGGGACGTGTGTATTGCCAAGTTTTTAGCAATAAGAGCGTCCTCTTCACAGGTCCACAATGCTTCTGCCATAACTGAATTCTTCAACAGCTTTATACATTTTAGAAAAAGGCTTACCCAGCCTAATATTACATAAGCATGAAAGTTCATAGGTTGTTGTCCAGTATTCCAATCCTGTGACAGTGGCCAGCTATCACAGATAAGCAATGCCGGACAAGACCTGTTCAAGGACCATTCTTCTGTCATGATGTTTACATATGATAAGAGTAAATCCTACACCGGGTTATAAATCAGAACAAGGTTTTCTTCCCAGACAGTATATTGTGTTAAGAAGCTATGTATCAGTGAGATACATTCACAGATAAAGTATACCTTTACAAAGAATATATAATAAGAATATTAAATTAAAGTTTGGATACATCATAATGGGTTTCAGATAGCCACTTATATTTTTGGTACTACAATAAGCTTCTCCATCTTAAGCCATATGCCTGTAGTCTTATTTACAATATTGTGCAATCGTCTGTCTCTGGTTCTAGCAAACACAGCGTATACAAAGGCTAATTCCCTTCAGTAATAAAGATTAAACCGCAGACTGTTAGCTATATTTTAGTATGTCTGGACTAATGACCCCTAGTCTACTGAGGTAAGATACCTACAAATGCTGACATGTCTGGTTCCTATTTTATTTCAATATGGATTTGAAATATAAAATAGCAATTTTTATGTTCATACTACAATCCACCCTTGGTTATCTGAAACCATATATTATTTATATCCAATGCAATATCCCAAAGGAATAACTTCAACAGATGAGCGACATAGAGATTACAAAGAAGGAATACATAGTATACAGCAACATAAAGCAATACATGCACAAATTATTGCAAAAATTACTCCTAAAATATAGCGTAAATAGCCAAAATCAGGCAGCCAGGAAAATAACCAGTCCCACTATTTACCGTCACTGTGCGCGATGTGATTACCATCATCCTGTAACTGATCTATTTGAGACTGCAAATCTTGGCTGTGATCAGACAAATTAAGACAACACATCCCATCAAACTCTTGACATCCATGATTATGAATTAACAACAAATAATCTATAGTTGCCCTATTTTGTAAAATTGCTTTTCGGTAACTTTGTATATCCAATAATATATTCTCTAAAGCTCTACTAGTAATATTTATTGATCTAGCCACAAGACAAGATAATTGACCTACAGTATGGGCAGCATATGCTGTTATGACAAGGGATCCTACCATTGTCAAATATATTCCTAGAATTTCTGATTCAGTTAGTAAATTTACGTTATAATCAAAATTTTCTGATAAGCGAGAAAATCCCCTTTTTGAACGCTTAATTTTACGAGATGGGAATAAAGGATACATCATTAAACCTAATCTAGAAATAACACATGGCCCCCCTGTTATATTGGCCGGAATATCGTTAAAAGTTATATTCCCACAAGAAAACATCCACCTCTTGGGTAATTTTACATGTTGTATGTATGAGGGGGAAGTTACTGTATACACTTCATATTTTTCCCTGACCTTATTTTCTTACAATTTTTACCTGTACGGGAACTACAAATAATAGCAATCTCATTATTCCCGGTTTTTCTTTCTATTTTCATTCTCTGGCATTTACCTATTTTATTTTGGTCGCAAGTCATTTGATAACATAACTCAGCAGATGTAATGTTTTGAGTCTTTATAGTGATCATATCTTCGGTAATAAAATCATCTCGTTGTATGTATAATTCTGAAGCACATCTCCTTCTTCCACCTTCTCATCTTGGATAAATCCCCCTATCAATTTGGTCCACAGTCGTAAGTGGGTTGGTATAGCTACCATACAAGTTTCCAACACATTTGTAGCCGTAGCAGTCTTTGCCATACAAAAATAGCTCAGGTTTGTCAGTTGCGCCACGTAACTCCATAAATTCTGCTTAATTTTCCATAAAACCTAATTCTCCTTGTCCGGCGTTTCTCTTTCCCATCTGTATAACGATTGGGTAGTGACAGAGACCAAAAGGACCATGCCTATAACACAGATCATCCACCATCTCCAATTTTGAATCTAAAATGGAAATATATACATTAGTCTCTGAGATAACACCTGTCTGCAGGAACATGTTCCCACTTCTCTTGTCCTGGCTTCATCACTATTAACACATTGTCTGCCCCTTGGGCAATCACGTCTGCAGGTTCTGGAGGACCTTTATCTCCAGGTTGCTTCACCCAGATTTTTGCACCATCATTCAGAAAATGAGTGGAGCCAAAACCTCTGTCTCCTCCAACTGTTATTAAGAATGTTAAGGGCTTCACTTAAATGTTTTCTCCACCCTTTGTAGGTTCCATTTCCCAATTTCATCAACTGTTCTTTCAATAGCCCATTCATCCGCTCTACCAATCCTGCAGCTTGAGGATAATATGGGATATGAAAGATCCACTCAATATTATGTTCTCAGCAGAACTCTGCAACCTTCCTGTTCTTGAAGAGACTACCATTGTCACTCTGAATTTGTAATTGAATACAGTAATATACAGTGGTGGCCAAAAGTATTGACACCCCTACAATTCTGTCAGATAATACTCAGTTTCTTCCTGAAAATGATTGCAATCACAAATTCTTTGGTATTATTATCTTCATTTAATTTGCTTGCAAGGAAAAAACACAAAAGAGAATGAAGCAAAAATCAAATCATTGATCATTTCACACAAAATTCCAAAAATGGGCCAGACAAAAGTATTGGCACCCTCAGCCTAATACTTGGTTGCACAACCTTTAGCCAAAATAACTGCGAACAACCGCTTCCGGTAACCATCAATGAATTTCTTACAATGCTCTGCTGGAATTGTAGACCATTCTTATTTGGCAAACTGCTCCAGGTCCCTGATATTTGAAGGGTGCCTTCTCCAAACTGCCATTTTGAGATCTCTCCACAGGTGTTGTATGGGATTCAGGTCTGGACTCATTGCTGGCCACCTTAGAAGTCTCCAGTAGAGATGAGCGTTGTTCTACTCGAACTGTTCGCCAATCTCAAATTCGAGCTGTTTTGGGCGGTGTTCGAGCCGTTCGGCGAACACGAACAATTTGATAAAAATTCGGCTGTTCGAGGTTATGTTCGATAACTGTTCGTGCACCAAAATCATAACTGGATTTTTTCTCAGTAATGATGAAAATTAATGTTAATATGCAGTTTGAGTGTACAGCGGGGTGGGGGGAGGGGCAGGGGATGGATCTCTGCAGGAACAATGAAGATCTCCATTTTTTTTTCTCTTTCCCGCATTTGCAGTGGGGAGGTGCAATCTGTCAGCCTATCAGCAGCGCACACACGGAGCGAAGTGCTTTTTTTCACACAAGCAAGGGCATGTGTCATTGGCAGTGTATGTCACATGTCCTTGCCCTATAAGACCAAGCCATTTTCCCCGTCGCCACCATTTTCTCACTGCTGCAGCTGCGTGTTAGACGGCACCGCTGTTGCTGTGTGCGCTATACCTTGTTAATTTCAAGCCAATTTTCGCACAAATATACAGATAGCTTGGGAGTAGGGAATAGTTGTGATTGCAGTCCTTTTAAGGACTAGGTTACAGCATTTCCTACGACTTTTATCAGGGAGGTCTGTGCTCTTAAATAGATAGGTTGTGGGAGTAAAGACTAATTGTAATTGGAGTCCTTTTCAGGAATAGGTTACATCAGTTCCTATCAGTTTTTGCCAGGCAGGTCTGTGCCAGTGCTGTGCAAGTTTTTTTCACAGCATTTGGCTGAATCTAGCAAAGCTAATCCTTTTTGGCCTATTGCAGAGTGTGTTAGTCAGTGGAGTAGCCTATTTGTGCTGCAAGATATACCACCTGTGTATAGAATACCAATTTTTTACTGCACCTAGTGAAGTAAAATCTTTTGGGCATAGCATCATTCTATTAGTCCATCTATACTGACCTCCATCAGGTTGCAAATTAAAACTAATTTTTATCTGCATCTACAGTACCTCTGAAAAAATATTTGGGCTTCTAGCTGTGTGTGGGACTTGTATTAGTCCATCTATACTGACCTCCATCAGGTTGCAAACTGAATATATTTTTTTCTGCATCTACCTCTGAAAACATATTTGGGCTTCTAGCTGTGTGTGGGACTTGTTGTATTAGTCCATCTATACTGACCTCCATCAGGTTGCAAACTGAATATATTTTTTTCTGCTTCTACCTCTGAAAAAATATTTGGGCTTCTAGCTGTGTGTGGGACTTGTTGTATTAGTCCATCTATACTGACCTCCATCAGGTTGCAAATTAAAAATAATTTGTATCTGCATCTACAGTACCTCTGAAAAAATATTTGGGCTTCTAGCTGTGTGTGGGACTTGTTGTATTAGTCCATCTATACTGACCTCCATCAGGTTGCAAATTAAAAATAATTTTTATCTGCATCTACAGTACCTCTGAAAAAATATTTGGGCTTCTAGCTGTGTGTGGGACTTGTTGTATTAGTCCATCTATACTGACCTCCATCAGGTTGCAAACTGAATATATTTTTTTCTGCATCTACCTCTGAAAAAATATTGGGCTTCTAGCTGTGTGTGGGTCTTGTTCTATTAATCCATCTATACTGACCTCCATCAGGTTGCAAACTGAATATAATTTTTTTCTGCATCTAGCTCTGAAAAAATATTTGGCCTTCTAGCAGTGTGTCGGACTTTCTCTATTAGTCCATCTATACTGACCTCCATCAGGTTGCAAATTAAAAATAATTTTTATCTGCATCTACAGTACCTCTGAAAAAATATTTGGGCTTCTAGCTGTGTGTGGGACTTGTTGTATTAGTCCATCTATACTGACCTCCATCAGGTTGCAAATTAAAAATAATTTGTATCTGCATATACAGTACCTCTGAAAAAATATTTGGGCTTCTAGCTGTGTGTGGGACTTGTTGTATTAGTCCATCTATACTGACCTCCATCAGGTTGCAAACTGAATATATTTTTTTCTGCATCTACCTCTGAAAAAATATTTGGGCTTCTAGCTGTGTGTGGGACTTGTTGTATTAGTCCATCTATACTGACCTCCATCAGGTTGCAAATTAAAAATAATTTGTATCTGCATCTACAGTACCTCTGAAAAAATATTTGGGCTTCTAGCTGTGTGTGGGACTTGTTGTATTAGTCCATCTATACTGACCTCCATCAGGTTGCAAATTAAAAATAATTTTTATCTGCATCTACAGTACCTCTGAAAAAATGTTTGGGCTTCTAGCTGTGTGTGGGACTTGTTGTATTAGTCCATCTATACTGACCTCCATCAGGTTGAAAACTGAATATATTTTTTTCTGCATCTACCTCTGAAAAAATATTGGGCTTCTAGCTGTGTGTTGGTCTTGTTCTATTAATCCATCTATACTGACCTCCATCAGGTTGCAAACTGAATATAATTTTTTTCTGCATCTAGCTCTGAAAAAATATTTGGCCTTCTAGCAGTGTGTCGGACTTTCTCTATTAGTCCATCTATACTGACCTCCATCAGGTTGCAAATTAAAAATAAATTGTATCTGCATCTACAGTACCTCTGAAAAAATATTTGGGCTTCTAGCTGTGTGTGGGACTTGTTGTATTAGTCCATCTATACTGACCTCCATCAGGTTGCAAATTAAAAATAATTTGTATCTGCATCTACAGTACCTCTGAAAAAATATTTGGGCTTCTAGCTGTGTGTGGGACTTGTTGTATTAGTCCATCTATACTGACCTCCATCAGGTTGCAAACTGAATATATTTTTTTCTGCATCTACCTCTGAAAAAATATTGGGCTTCTAGCTGTGTGTGGGTCTTGTTCTACTAATCCATCTATACTGACCTCCATCAGGTTGCAAACTGAATATAATTTTTTTCTGCATCTAGCTCTGAAAAAATATTTGGCCTTCTAGCAGTGTGTCGGACTTTCTCTATTAGTCCATCTATACTGACCTCCATCAGGTTGCAATTTAAAAATAATTTTTATCTGCATCTACAGTACCTCTGAAAAAATATTTGGGCTTCTAGCTGTGTGTGGGACTTGTTGTATTAGTCCATCTATACTGACCTCCATCAGGTTGCAAATTAAAAATAATTTGTATCTGCATCTACAGTACCTCTGAAAAAATATTTGGGCTTCTAGCTGTGTGTGGGACTTGTTGTATTAGTCCATCTATACTGACCTCCATCAGGTTGCAAATTAAAAATAATTTGTATCTGCATCTACAGTACCTCTGAAAAAATATTTGGGCTTCTAGCTGTGTGTGGGACTTGTTGTATTAGTCCATCTATACTGACCTCCATCAGGTTGCAAACTGAATATATTTTTTTCTGCATCTACCTCTGAAAAAATATTGGGCTTCTAGCTGTGTGTGGGTCTTGTTCTACTAATCCATCTATACTGACCTCCATCAGGTTGCAAACTGAATATAATTTTTTTCTGCATCTAGCTCTGAAAAAATATTTGGCCTTCTAGCAGTGTGTCGGACTTTCTCTATTAGTCCATCTATACTGACCTCCATCAGGTTGCAATTTAAAAATAATTTTTATCTGCATCTACAGTACCTCTGAAAAAATATTTGGGCTTCTAGCTGTGTGTGGGACTTGTTGTATTAATCCATCTATACTGACCTCCATCAGGTTGCAAATTAAAAATAATTTGTATCTGCATCTACAGTACCTCTGAAAAAATATTTGGGCTTCTAGCTGTGTGTGGGACTTGTTGTATTAGTCCATCTATACTGACCTCCATCAGGTTGCAAACTGAATATATTTTTTTCTGCATCTACCTCTGAAAAAATATTTGGGCTTCTAGCTGTGTGTGGGACTTGTTGTATTAGTCCATCTATACTGACCGCCATCAGGTTGCAAATTAAAAATAATTTGTATCTGCATCTACAGTACCTCTGAAAAAATATTTGGGCTTCTAGCTGTGTGTGGGACTTGTTGTATTAGTCCATCTATACTGACCTCCATCAGGTTGCAAATTAAAAATAATTTTTATCTGCATCTACAGTACCTCTGAAAAAATATTTGGGCTTCTAGCTGTGTGTGGGACTTGTTGTATTAGTCCATCTATACTGACCTCCATCAGGTTGCAAACTGAATATATTTTTTTCTGCATCTACCTCTGAAAAAATATTGGGCTTCTAGCTGTGTGTGGGTCTTGTTCTATTAATCCATCTATACTGACCTCCATCAGGTTGCAAACTGAATATAATTTTTTTCTGCATCTAGCTCTGAAAAAATATTTGGCCTTCTAGCAGTGTGTCGGACTTTCTCTATTAGTCCATCTATACTGACCTCCATCAGGTTGCAAATTAAAAATAATTTTTATCTGCATCTACAGTACCTCTGAAAAAATATTTGGGCTTCTAGCTGTGTGTGGGACTTGTTGTATTAGTCCATCTATACTGACCTCCATCAGGTTGCAAATTAAAAATAATTTGTATCTGCATCTACAGTACCTCTGAAAAAAATATTTGGGCTTCTAGCTGTGTGTGGGACTTGTTGTATTAGTCCATCTATACTGACCTCCATCAGGTTGCAAACTGAATATATTTTTTTCTGCATCTAACCCAGCCAATAGTTTTGGCCTAATACCACAGTTTGGCCACTCAGCTCTGCTCGGTTACCATCCATTGTTTTTTTGTGCAAACAACTCCAGAGTTGTGAATTAGTTAACCACCAAAATGAGTGGAAAAAGGCCTGCTGCTGGTGGAAAGGGGAATAGGCGTGATGGGAAGGGGAAAAAAGGTTGTGTCCGTGGGGTAGGTGTTAAAGCAACAGTAACATCTGCAGAAGAAAGACCATCTTCCAGCCAAACTAAAATGTCTACTTCTTTTAGCGGACAATTTGATAAGATCCCTTTCTTACGGCCACGCCAATCGCTACAAATTCCAGATGAGGCACAAATACAGCAGGTGCTTCAACGGATATCAAGTGCTCCTTTAAGTGGGCTCTCCTCCACATCAACTTCAACATCACAAATACTCCAGTCCTCAAAGGTGTCACCCAAATCGCACTTGCTTCCTCACAGCTCCAAAGTCTCCAGCTGCCCGTCTGAGTATGAGGTAGAACAGATGGTTGAGTCTGCAGAGCTGTTTACTCATACTATAGCCTGGGAATCAGAGGTCGACTCCAGCGCTTCTGTGAATCCAGACGAGGAAATGATCTGCACTGATGCCCAGAATCTTTATGAGTCGGATCCAGGACCAGACGCAGAAGGTTCTGACCATAATGTAGACCCTCATTCCCAAACTGTAACTCCTGTTGGTGGAGACAATGAGGAAGACGATGATAAGACTCAAATACCTGATTGGAGCGACAACTTTAGTTTTTTGTCAGGGCAGGAACAGGTTGGCTCTGAGGACGACGGGTGTGATAACACACAGGGTGATGATGATGAGGTTGGAGATCCCACTTACTGTCAACCCACAGTCAGCCAAGAGATGAGGTCAGCAGAGGAGGTGGAGGAAGATGCTAGTGACGACGAGGTCAGGTTGCGCCTTCCTGGACAGAGACGTAGTACTGGAGGCACGTCAACAACTGCATCCTCAAACACAACTCTGCCTCTCACCACAAGTCGTGGTGGCTCTTCAGGTCGCATGGGTGCTAAGCCTTGCATAGCCTGGGCATTTTTTCAGATCGATAAAGATGACCCAACTCGTGTTATCTGTAACATTTGTCAGCAAAAGCTAAGTAGAGGCCAAAAAATACATAGTTTGAGTACTTCATGCATGAACCGGCACATGGACATGAAGCATAAGTTGCAGTGGGAAGCTCAGTGTGCTACAATGCGGCCTAGCCGGCCGGGCCAACCACCGTCTGCCATATCTTGTGCATCCGCGGCCTCTTCATCCTCTGTGACTGGGGGGACAGCAGTCACACCTGTTTTGGGGCGCAGACCTGCCACCTCTTTACCCGCAACAGCCAGCGTGATTGGCAGGTCATCATTTTCTTTGGAGGTGGTAACAGCAGCTGGTGTTGAGCGCTGTCCGACATCGATAGCACCACCTTTGGATCAAGGCAACCTAACATGTCCGCCTGCATCTTCCTCACAGACCGGCAGTTTGCCGGGGACACCCTTATCAACCCCGTCTAAGCACAATAGCCAGCCCTCGGTCCCTCAGATGTGGACAAGTAAAAGACCATTTCCTCCTAGCCATGAGAAAGCTAAGAGGTTGAATTTCACCATCTGCAAGCTCTTGGCTACAGAAATGCTGCCTTTCCGCCTGGTGGACACAGAGGATTTTCGAAACCTTATGTCCGTTGCAGTGCCCCAGTACCAGATGCCCAGTCGGCACTACTTCTCAAAGAAAGGTGTGCCTGCGCTCCACCAGCATGTCGCACACAACATCACCGCTTCTTTGAGAAACTCTGTGTGTGACAGGGTGCATTTCACCACAGACACTTGGACGAGTAGGCATGGACAGGGGCGTTACATGTCGCTGACTGGGCACTGGGTAACTATGGTGACAGCAGGACAAGGGGCTGCTGTCCAAGTCTTGCCGTCCCCACGAGTTGTGCGTCAATCCTCTTTATGTCAAAGTTCCTCCACTGCTTCTGCCTCCTCAACCTCCTCTCGGTCTTCCACCTGCACCCAAAGCCTGTCTGGTCATGCCACAAGCTTTCTAACTGCGCAGAAGGGATCCTGCACACCTCCTTACTATGCTGGCAGTAGGGCTCAACGTCATCAGGCGGTTTTTACATTGAAATGTCTGGGAAATGTGAGTCACACAGCTGAGGAGTTGTGGTCAGCTCTGGAGAACCAATTTCATGAATGGTTGTCTCCACTGGACCTGAAACCAGGGAAGGCCGTGTGCGACAATGCTGCAAACCTGGGTGCGGCCCTTCGCCGGGGCAATGTCACACACGTGCCTTGTATGGCTCACGTGTTGAACCTGGTTGTCCAGCAGTTTTTAGCCCACTATCCCAGACTAGATGGCCTTCTGCAGAGGGCACGGTCGCTGTGTGCTCACTTCCGCCGTTCGCATCCCGCAGCTCAGCGACTTACATCTCTACAGAAGTCGTTGGGCCTGCCACTTCACCGGCTAAAATGCGATGTGCCTACCCGGTGGAATTCAACTCTGCACATGTTGCAGCGACTGTGGCAGCACCGACAAGCCCTGGTGCAATACGTTCTGACGTATAGCCTGGGCCAACGAGATTCAGAGGTGGGGCAAATCACGCTGGAGGAGTGGTCTCAGATCAGGGACCTATGCACCCTTCTGCACAGTTTTGAAATGGCGACGAAGATGTTTAGTGCTGACGATGCCATTATCAGCATGACTATTCCGGTGATTTACATGCTGGAGCACATGTTAAACAGAATTCGGAGTCAGGTGGTGGCACAAGAGGAGGTGGAGGAAGTAGAGGAGGAGGAGTTGTATGCGGAAGAGCTAACATCTGCAAGGTCCAGACGGTCGGCAGCACCAAGGCGGCAGGCATGTGAGGGTGGGGGAGATGGTTTTACCAGGGCGCATGGTAGCAGCCAAACTAGTGAGGAAGGTGCAGGAGCCCAGGAAGGAGTGGAGGACGAACTGATGGAAGACACATCAGATGAGGGAGACCTTGATCACATTTCTGTTGTGCGAGGTTGGGGGGAGAGGACAGAGGAAGGAAGCATGATTGTTACCTCGCCACCAACACAACAGCGACTTGGTGCTCCTGGATGCGCAACACACATGAGTGCCTTCTTGCTGCACTACCTGCAACATGACCCTCGAATTGTGAGAATTAGAAATAATCCTGACTACTGGGTTGCCACACTGTTAGATCCCCGGTACAAAAGTAAATTTGCAGAAATTATTCCTGCCATAGAAAGGGATGCACGCATGCAGGAGTATCAGCAGAGACTGTTGCAGAATCTTACATGTGCTTTTCCACAAAATACCAGTGGTGCACGTAGTGAATCTCACAGTTCCAACTTGCCAACCGTGGGACCGTCAAGTGTTCAGCACTCAAACCGTAACAGAACCACAGTATCTGGTGGTAACATCAATTTTGCGGAATCATTTCACCACTTTTTTAGCCCATCCTTTGCAAGGCCACAGGAGACAAGAAGTCTGACACATAGTCAACGCCTAGAGACGATGGTACAGGAGTATCTCCAAGTAAACATTGAAGCCACGACTGTGTCACTGGACCCTTGCTCTTTTTGGGCTTCCAATCTGGATAAATGGCCGGAGCTAGCCACTTACGCCTTGGAGATATTGTCATGCCCCGCAGCCAGCGTTCTGTCTGAACGTGTGTTCAGCGCTGCTGGTGGTGTGCTGACAGATAAGCGCACGCGGCTCTCCACTGATAATGTAGACAGACTCACGTTCATAAAGATGAACAAATCATGGATCCGAAACGACTTTTCTACCCCTGTGTCATCCTGGGGAGAGTAAAAGCTTGATGATTGTTTAAAATCACCCTACCAACCGTTTTAAGCTTTCAAATTACTAATCATGTTTATCTGTATCTTGACTGGAAAATAATTTGGGCTTTGTAGCAGTGTGCAGCACTGATCCTATTAGGCCATCTATAATAAGCTCCACCAGATTTAAAATTAAAAATAATTTTTAGATGCATCTAGCCCGGAAAATAATTTTGGGGCTCCGAGATGCGCAAGACACATAAGTGCCTTCTTGCTGCACTACCTGCAGCATGACCCTCATATTGTCAGAATTCGAAGTAATCATGACTACTGGGTTGCCACACTCTTATATCCCCCAAACTTTTCGATCAACCTTTTCATTTTAATAAAGACCAAAAAAATGGTCATTTTTGAAATTATAAGCATTAGCAGGTTGTTAGAAACTGAAATCAAACAGTTTTCAACTCAAAACTTTATTCTAGGTGATGTTACATTTTCACATAGGACCCCTTGTTCGAAAGGAGCTTCTGAACTCTCTCGTCCATTGAATTTGTCAGGTTTTGGATGGTTTCTGCTTCAATTGTTTTGCATGAGGACAGAATACCCTCCCAGAGCTGTTGCTTAGATGTGAACTGCCTCCCGCCATCATAGACACTCCTTTTAATGATGCTCCAAAGGTTCTGAATGGGGTAGAGGTCAGGGGAGCATGGGGGTCACACCATAAGTTTGTCCCCTTTTATGCCCATATCAGCCAGAGATGCAGATGTTGCAGCATGAGATGGTGCATTATCATGCAGAAAAATGATCTTGCTGTGAAATACACGGTTCTTCTTCTTGAACCATGGCAGGAAGTGCTGTTTGAGAAAATCCACATACATTATGGAGTTCATCTTTAGCGCCTTCAGGGATCCTAAAGGGGCCGACAACCTCTCTCCCCATGATTCCAGCCCAAAACATTACTCCACCTCCTCCTTGTTGGCGCTGTAGCCGTGTTTGCGTGGGGTGTCCATCAACCAGCCATCCTCCACTCCATACATCTGGACCATCGAGCGCTGCACGGCACTCATCCGTGAACAAAACAGTTTTGAAATCAGTCTTCATGTAATGTTTGGCCCACTGGAGCCGTTTCTGCTTGTGTGAAGTGGATAGAGGAGGTCGACAGGATGGCGTATGCACAGCTGCAAACCTCTGAAGGACCCTGCATCTTGTTGTTCGGGGGACGTTGGAGGCACAAGCAGCTTCAAAAACTTGTCTGCTGCTATGACAAGGCTTTTTTGCCGCTGCTCTTTCAACCTGACGTAATTGCCTGTAGGAAAGAGTCCTCAATTTGCCCTTATCAGCACGCACACGTGTGTACTGTGAATCAGCTACATACTTCTTGATTGCCAAGACACTTCATCCTGATCATCGCACAATGTTGATTGTAGTCATGCCTTGACCTAAACACTCCACAATTTGTTGCTTCTCAGCAGCCGACACATCCTTTTTCTTTCCCATTTTGGCAGAAAATGTAGGCTTCTGAATAATGTGAGAGAGCCTTCTTAAGTAGTCTTGCCTTTCATTGGACACACCTGACAAACTAATTAGCACTGGTGTCTGCAATTGCTTACAGTGATATAAAGAGCCCTGACACACATCACCATCAATGAGTTTAACTGACAAACAAACAAATTCTTCCCTTATCACTCCTAAACACTTTTTGCATAATAATTTGGAACACAGTGTACATGTGCTTTTCCACAAAACACCAGTGGTTCACGTAGTGAATCTTACAGTTCTAACTTGCCAACCGTGGTCTGTATGGAGTTGTTCAATAAAGGGCCCAAAATTAAGATAACATAGATGTGAGAGGTCTCTATGAATAGGAATTCCTAAGTATTTGATACCCTGTGAGGGCCAGGCAAAGGGAAAGTTGGACTGGATGGAATCCTATATGGATTTGGGGAGGGAGACATCGAGGGCCTCAGACTTCGCTGCATTGATTTTAAAATTTGACCATGTAACAAAGTGATCTATTTCAGCCATAACAGCATGGATGGATATATGTGATTGAGTGATATATACTAGGACATCATCAGCAAATAGAGAGCACTTGTACTCGGTGCCTCCCACCTCAATCCACCTAATATTGGGGTTATGGCGAATTGATGAGAGCAGGTGCTCCGTCACTAGGATGTATAAGAGAGGGGACAGAGAACATCCCTGCCTTGTCCCATTGGTGATTGTGAAAGGTGATGAAAATGTTTTGACGCGCCCCCTGGGCCTTGGGACACCCGGAGCCGGACCCTTTTTGGTGGATGCTGGTGGTTGTAGTCTCCGTGGCGGCAACCCGGTTCCGTGGCTCAGGGCGGTCAAACCAGTGGCGGAACTATTTATGTGGTTTTGATGTTTAAATGTCCGACTACGCCACCCGTGGATTGCGGTCAGAGTGAACCGCCGCTCCAGGGCAGACCGCTGAGGCTGGTGTTGTGGGTGCAGCAGAGCGTAGCATAACTCCCCACGGGAGGAGTATAACCTCAGGGCAGTGTATGTGGAGGATGGGGGTGATGGTGCAGGGCAGCAGCAGTAATGACACGGAGTCAGTGATGCAGTCCAGGGCCTTTACTCACAGTTCTTATTATCCAGACCACGTCTGCAGGTAACGGCTGCCCACGTCGTACTGTGCTCACCAGGTGAGGGGCTCAGACAACTCCCAGATAACTTTGGAGCGCTTCACAGGACCCCCTTTGTGTGTCCTTTGTCTGGCCTTTCTTACCAACCCTTCTGTCTGGCTGCCTCGGGCCTCCTCTTGGTAAACTTGGCGCCAGTTTCCCTGACCCTATGTGGTGCCTTCCTAGCGGGTGTAGCGAGGGGCTGTGCCACATAAAATGTCACAGCCTCCTGTTTCTAGCTGAGGGTCGTTTCCTGCCTCCACTAGTTTCGGGGACCGGTCTCCCCCTTTGGCCTGACCCCTCCACGCAGGTGGATTCTGGCGTGCGGTGGCGACTCGCCCGTCCGCACCCCTGAGATCCCTTCGTTCCTCGTTCCTGGAGCCTTCTCCGCTCCTCTTCCTTCCTTCTCCCTCTTCCAGGCTTGGGCCTCTGTTACTAGGCCCGCCTCCGGAGCAGAGCTCATGCAGAGCCCCTGCTCCCTGCCACTTCTGCTCAGACTTCTCTGCACTGAACTAAGATGGTGCCCACCTTTTATACTCCCTTCTCAATGCACCCAGGAACTGCTTCCTCCCTGCTCCTGCACTACAGGGTTCCCCTTCCTCAGTGTTCCCTCCCCCCACTCCAGCCAGGGACAGGGACTGTCGTGCCCATCTCAGGGGCATATTGGTCGCCCTGCCCCACGGCAATGTGGTGTAATGCATGCAGGTGTCGGGTCCTGATCCACACTACATCCTTACCTGAGAGTGAGATATCACACCTCTGGGTGAGGTGCAATACCTCTGTAGCAACCGAGCCCTCAGGGTGCTACAGTTCCATTTATCTTCAGCCTAGGTGACGTATTGCGATACAGGGCCGTGATTTTGGCTATAAAAGGGTCCCCTAGACCCCTACCCCAAGCTTTTTAAGAGAATCATATATGGCGTGCCAGGAGACTCTATGGAATGCTTTCTCAGCATCCAACGAGAGTATCTAATTACAAATTTTTAACTGCATCTAGCCCTGGAAATACTTTATGCCTAGTAGCAGGGTCTGCTAGTCAGCGGATTATCCCGGCTGTTAAGCAAGCTACACCACCTGTAGTTTGGACACTTCATTGTTTCAAAGGAAATGCTTCGGGACCACGGGATACTCAGTGAAGAGCATCAGGAGGCACCCCAAGGCATAGGGGCTGGGACTGGCAGTAGGATGCCTTGGGGTGGACAGCCGAGCTCGATCCTTATAAAAGCTTTTTAACTGCAGCAGCTTTAGTGGACGCTACTGGAGCTGGAATTACGCGGCTGCTGGCATGAGACTTGCCCTCCAATAGATCCTTGTAAATGGATTTAAAGTATATTCATTCAAATTAGAGAGACAATTTAAATTAAAAAGCTTAGAGCTGCCTCCACCACAGGGGGGCTCGCTCGACCCACCAGCGGACAGGCACCAGTATTGGGAGAGGGGGGCTGGCCATCAGGGTTCACCGCAGCTCTGGCACAAACCCGGCGACACGTAGGTGGCACGGGCAGGAGCGGACTGGCCGTGTCGGCTTCTCACTTTTTGGATTTTAGAAGGGCATGACATGCCTATATCTGTGTCTCCCCCTCCTTTTACTCCTCCACCTCTTTTATTTTCGCATGACTATATGTACTTGTCACTTTTCCATGTGTTAGTTATGTCTTCTGAGCAGTTTGTCAGCTTTTGGACACCTTTGAAGGTGTTTTCTATGTGTTTCTATGTGTTTTTGTTTGCCTGCCATTGGTTTTAACGGTGTTCGAAGGTGTTCGACGAACAGTTCGACGAACAGTTCGGCGAGCACACGGGTGTTCGACGAACCGAACCGAACTCGAACACTACGGGGGTGGCTCAACACTAGTCTCCAGTGCTTTCTCTCAAACCATTTTATAGTGCTTTTGGAAGTGTGTTTTGTGTTATTGTCCTGCTGGAAGACCCATGACCTCTGAGGAAGACCCAGCTTTTTCACACTGGGCCCTACATTATGCTGCAAAATTTGTTGGTAGTCTTCAGACTTCATAATGCCATGCACACGGTCAAGCAGTCCAGTGCCAGAGGCAGCAAAGTAACCCCAAAACATCAGGGAACCTCCGCCATGTTTGACTGTAGGGACCGTGTTTTTTTCTTTGAATGCCTCTTCTTTTTTCCTGTACACTCTATGTTGATGCTTTTTCCCAAAAAGCTCTACTTTTGTCTCTTCTGACCAGAGAACATTCTTCCAAAACGTTTTAGGCTTTCTCAGGTAAGTTTTGGCAAACTCCAGCCTGGCTTTTTTATGTCTCGGGGTAAGAAGTGGAGTCTTCCTGGGTATCCTACCATACAGTCCCTTTTCATTCAGATGCCGACAGATAGTACGGGTTGACACTGTTGTACCCTCGGACTGCAGGGCAGCTTGAACTTGTTTGGATGTTAATCGAGGTTCTTTATCCACCATCCGCACAATCTTGCGTTGAAATCAATTTTTCTTTTCCGTCACCATCTAGGGAGGTTAGCCACAGTGCCATGGGCTTTAAACTTCTTGATGACACTGCGCACGGAAGACACAGGAACATTCTGGTCTTTGGAGATGGACTTGTAGCCTTGAGATTGCTCATGCTTCCTCACAATTTGGTTTCTCAACTCCTCAGACAGTTCTTTGGTCTTCTTTCTTTTTTCCATGCTCAATGTGGTACACACAAGGACACAGGACAGAGGTTGAGTCAACTTTAATCCATGTTAACTGGCTGCAAGTGTGATTTAGTTATTTCCAACACCTGTTAGGTGCCACAGGTAAGAAACAGGTGCTGTTAATTACACGAATTAGAGAAGCATCACATGATTTTTCAAACAGTGCCAATACTTTTGTCCACCCCCTTTTTAAGGTTTGGTGTGGAATTATATCCAATTTGGCTTTAGGACAATTATTTTTGTGTTTTTTTCAATGAAGACAAATTAAATGAAGATAATAATACCAAAGAATTTGAGATTGCAATCATTTTCAGGAAGAAACTGAGTATTATCTGACAGAATTGCAGGGGTGCCAATACTTTTGGCCACCACTGTAATATTATGGTTTCCATGGTTTTATTGGTACTGTTAGTAGTGGCCGTTTTACACGGACAAGCCATCATATACCCTGAGTATCAACAATTTAACCCATTTATAACTAAGTTGGCGCATCTGGGGAAAGGAGAGACCAACCCAGAGCGCCAAAACATGCCAACTCATATTACATATGATAAACTTGAGAAACAAAGAGTTTTTTTTGTAGGCATAAAAAAATTCAAATTTTATTACAACATTTAAAAGTACATATAGAAAGTACGATATAAAGTGACAGTGTATAGATGGTAGCAAAAAAATCACTGAAAAAGACAGCAAGTTGTAAGAATCTCCATGATCCCAAAATTCAAAAGGCAGAATGATGCATACAATAGAACAGGTAATAAGACTATTTAATAATATAGGTCATATGCGTATATATTGCTGCATATCAAACATATCCATAAATACACTCCAAAATAGAAGGGTAATGGCTGCTAGAGAAAGGGATTCCCAGATGGAAAAACTCTTATATATTGTTTAAGTCATCTTACCCAGTGGGAGGCCGGACATAGATCAGTGAGAATAGACGCGCAGTATGTATCCATGGCCGTGCATACATACACACATCCTCCATCTTGTGGAAGGGGGCCGACGTACTCTACCTGCCAAATTTGTCCAGGTAGTTTACCTCGGGCTATTTCACCTCTAACAACATGGAGGACAGGTCTTTGTTGTGAATTTTGGCATACTGGACATTTCATAATTGTTTCCTTGATTACATCTAACCTGATGGGCACCCCTCTGGTTTGTGCCCACTGATAAGTGGCTTTTTCTCCAAGATGTCCGCATTTCTGATGTGCCCACTAAGCCAATCCAAGTAATTTTTCAGCTGGGTCAGGCTCCTCACTGGCATCAGCAACTGATATTTTGGAATGTTCATCTGTGATTGTATTGAAGAGTCTTTCCAGGTTATCTGAAGCACAATGAGCATCAACATGAAAAACAGTCACTTTAATTCTTTGCACAATTGCCCAGAGGTCTTGCCACAATTCTTTCCCCCACACTTCTTTGCTGTATATTTTCCAATCATTCTGAGCCCAAGTTGGTAACCATGTAGTCAATCCATTTGCCACAGACCACGAATCCATATACAAATAACATTCACTCAGTGACTCCTGTCTCAAAACACTGTAAATTGCATAAAGTTCTGCATATTGACTACTCTTTCCTTCACCAGTGGTGATTAACATCCTGTTTCTTACTGGCTAGTACCCCACCGCCTTCAACACTCGATGGTTACCTCGATACCTGGATGACCCATCAGTGAACCAAGCATGTTTCCGCTGTTCAGGACTCAATTGTTCAAAAGGAACCCCCCATACCACAGGTGATTCCTGAATTGACCTCTCTAACTTTTGCTGCTGAAGTCCTGCTGGGACTTAAGCTATTTTCTCATGCAATGATGTAATCCCAGTAAGTCCTAGTTTTTCCCGGTCCTGAATATACCATTTCCATTTTATTACTGATGACTCCTGGGCATGCCCTATGCGGTGGGTTTTTGGGGTACTATGTATCCACTGCATGATTGGAATTTCTGGTCTGATTGTTACCTCATGTCCTATTGTCAACTGTTCTGTGTCAATGAATGCCCAATAAAACGCCAATAACTGACATTCAAAAGGAGTATAGCGCTGGGCCGCTTAAGGTAATTTTTTATTCCAAAACCCTAAGGGTACTTTGTTTCTCCCCTGTTTTTGCCACAGACTCCATATAGCATACCTTTCCTGTACTGACACATTCAATTCCATAGGATCATCATCCAACACCGGCCACAGATCCAATGCCTTTTGTACTGCTTCCTTTGCTTGTTCAAATGCTGCCTGTTGCTCCTTACTAGAGATGAGCGGTGTTCGACTCGAACTGTTCGCCAATCTCAAATTCAAGCTGTTTTGGGCGGTGTTCGAGCTGTTCGGCGAACACAAACGATTTGAAAAAAATCCGGCTGTTCGAGGTTATGTTCGATAACTGTTCGTGCACCAAAATCATAACTGGATTTTTTCTCAGTAATGCTGAAAATTAATGTTAATACGCAGTTTGAGTGTACAGCGGGGCGGGGGGAGGGGCAGGGGATGGATCTCTGCAAAAATAATGAAGATCTCCATTTTTTTTTCTCTTTCCCGCATTTACAGTGGGGAGGTGCAATCTGTCAGCCTATCAGCCTATCAGCAGCGCACACACGGAGCGAACTGCTTTTTTTCACACAAGCAAGGGCATGTGTCATTGGCAGTGTATGTCACATGTCCTTGCCCTATAAGACCCAGACATTTTCCACGTAGCCACCATTTTCTCACTGCTGAGTGTTAGACGGCACCGCTGTTGCTGTGTGCGCTATACTTTGAGTGTTAATTTCAAGCCAATTTTCGAACAAATCTACAGATAGCTTTGGAGTAGGGAATAGTTGAGATTGCAGTCCTTTTGAGGACTAGGTTACATAATTTCCTACGACTTTTATCAGGCAGGTCTGTGCTCTTAAATAGATAGGTTGGGAGTAGGGACTAATTGTAATTGCAGTCCTTTTGAGGGCTAGGTTACATCAGTTCCTATCACTTTTTGCCAGGCAGGTCTGTGCCAGTGCTGTGCAAGTTTTTTTCACAGCACTTGGCTAAATCTAGCTAAGCAAATCCTTTTTGGCCTCTTGCAGTGTGTGTTAGTCAGTGGAGTAGCCTATCTGTGTTGCAAGCTACACCACCTGTGTATAGAATACAATTTTTTTTACTGCACCTAGCCAAGTAAAACATTTTGGGCATAGCATCATTCTATTAGTCCATCTATACTAACCTCCACCAGGTTTCAAATTCAAAATAATTTTTATCTGCATCTAGCTCTGAAAAAATATTTGGGCTTGAAGCAGTGTGTGGGACATGTTCTATTAGTCCATCTATACTATCCTCCACCAGGTTGCAAATTAAAAATAATTTTTATCTGCATGTAGCTCTGAAAAAAAATTAAGGCTTGTAGCAGTGTGTGGGACCTGTTCTATTAGTCCATCTATACTAACCTCCACCAAGTTGCAAATTAAAAATTATTTTTATCTGCATCTAGCTCTGAAAAAAAAATTGGGCTTGTAGCAGTGTGTGGGACTTGTTCTATTAGTTCATCTATACTAACCTCCACCAGGTTGCAAATTAAAAATATTTTTTATCTACATCTAGCTCTGAAAAAATATTTGGGCTTGTAGCAGTGTGTGGGACTTGTTCTATTAGTCCATCTATACTAACCTCCACCAGGTTGCAAATTAAAAATAATTTTTATCTGCATCTAGCTCTGAAAAAATATTTGGGCTTGTAGCAGTGTGTGGGACTTGTTCTATTAGTCCATTTATACTAATCTCCACCAGGTTGCAAATTAAAAATAATTTTTATCTGTATCTAGCTGTGAAAAAATATTTGGGCTTGTAGCAGTGTGTGGGACTTGTTCTATTAGTCCATCTATACTAACCTCCACCAGGTTGCAAATTAAAAATAATTTTTATCTGCCTCTAGCTCTGAAAAAAAAATTAGGCTTGTAGCAGTGTGTGGGACTTGTTCTATTAGTCCATCTATACTAACCTCCACCAGGTTGCAAATTAAAAATAATTTTTATCTGCATCTAGCTCTGAAAAAATATTTGGGCTTGTAGCAGTGTGTGGGACTTGTTCTATTAGTCCATCTATACTAACCTCCACCAGGTTGCAAATAAAAAATTATTTTAATCTGCATCTAGCTCTTAAAAAATATTTGGGCTTGTAGCAGTGTGTGGGACTTGTTCTATTAGTCCATCTATACTAACGTCCACCAGGTTGCAAATTAAAAATAATTTTTATCTGCGTCTAGCTCTGAAAAAAAATTTGGGCTTGTAGCAGTGTGTGGGACTTGTTCTATTAGTCCATCTATACTAACCTCCTCCACCTGTGTATGTAATAAAATTGTTTTACTGCATCTAACCCAGCCAATACTTTTGGGCTAATACCACAGTTTGGCCACTCAGCTCTGCTCGGTTCCCATCCATTGTTTTTTGTGCAAACAACTCCAGAGTTGTCAAATAGTTAACAACCAAAATGAGTGGAAAAAGGCCTGCTGATGGTGGAAAGGGTAATAGGCGTGTTGGGAAGGGAAAAAAAGGTTGTGTCCGTGGGGTAGTTGTTAAAGCAACAGTAATATCTGCAGAAGAAAGACCATCTTCCAGCCAAACTAAGATGTCTACTTCTTTTAGCGGACAATGTGATAAGATCCCTTTCTTACCGCCACGCCAATCGCTACAAATTCCAGATGAGGCACAAAAACAGCACGTGCTTCAACAGATATCAAGTGCTCCTTTAAGTGGGCTCTCCTCCACCTCAACTTCAACATCACAAATACTCCAGTCCTCAGAGGTGTCACCCCAATCGCACTTGCTTCCTCACAGCTCCAAAGTCTCCAGCTGCCCATCTGAGTATGGGGTAGAACAGATGGTTGAGTCTGCAGAGCTGTTTACTTATACTATAGCCTGGGAATCCGAGGTCGGCTCCAGAGCTTCTGTGAATCCTGACAAGGAAATGATCTGCACTGATGCCCAGAATCTTTATGAGTCGGATACAGGACCAGACGCAGAAGGTTCTGACCATAATGTAGACCCTCGTTCCCAAACTGTAACACCTGTTGGTGGAGACAATGAGGAAGACGATGATGAGAATCAAATACCTGATTGGAGCGACAATTTAGTTTTTTGTCAGGGCAGGAACAGGTTGGCTCTGAGGACGACGGGTATGATAACACACAGGGTGATGAAGACGAGGTTGGAGATCCCACTTACTGTCAACCCACAGTTAGCCAGTCGATGAGGTCACCAGAGGAGGTGTAGGAGTATGCTAGTGATGACGAGGTCAGTTTGCGCCTTCCTGTACAGAGACGGAGTACTGGAAGCACGTCAACAACTGCATCCTCAAGCACAAGTCTGCCTCTGACCACAAGTCGTTGTGGCTCTTCAGGTGGCATGGGTGCTAAGCCTTGCATAGCCTGGGCATTTTTTCAGATTGATAAGGATGACCCAACTCGTGTTATCTGTAACATTTGTCAGCAAAAGCTAAGTAGAGGCCAAAAAATACATAGTTTGAGTACTTCATGCATGAACCGGCACATGGATATGAAGCATAAGTTGCAGTGGGAAGCTCACTGTGCTACAATGCGGCCTAGCCGGCCGGGCCAACCACTGTCTGCCACATCTTGTGCATCCGCGACCTCTTCATCCTCTGTGACTGGGGGGACAGCAGTCACACCTGTTTTGGGGCGCAGACCTGCCACCTCTTTACCCGCAACAGCCAGCGTGATTGGCAGGTCATCATTTTCTTTGGAGGTGGAAACACCAGCTGGTGTTGAGCGCTGTCCGACATCGATAGCACCACCTTTGGATCAAGCAACCTAACATGTCCGCCTGCATCTTCCTCACAGACCGGCAGTTTGCCGGGGACACCCTTCTCAACCCCGTCTAAGCACAACAGTCAGTCTTCGGTCCCTCAGATGTGGACAAGTAAAAGACCATTTCCTCCTAGCCATGAGAAAGCTAAGAGGTTGAATTTCACCATCTGCAAGCTCTTGGCTACAGAAATGCTGCCTTTCCACCTGGAGGACACAGATGATTTTTGAGACCTTATGTCCATCGCAGTGCCCCAGTACCAGATGCCCAGTCGGCACTACTTCTCAAAGAATAGTGTGCCTGCGCTCCACCAGCATGTCGCACACAACATCACCGCTTCTTTGAGAAACTCTGTGTGTGACAGGGTGCATTTCACCACAGACACTTGGACGAGTAGGCATGGACAGGGACATTACATGTCGCTGACTGGGCACTGGGTAACTATGGTGACAGCAGGACAAGGTGCTGCTGTCCAAGTCTTGTCGTCCCACGAGTTGTGCGTCAATCCTCTTTATCTCGAAGTTCCTCCACTGCTTCTGTCTCATCAACCTCCTCTCGGTCCTCCACCTGCACCCAAAGCCTGTCTGGTAATGCCACAAGCTTTCTAACTGCGCAGAAGGGATCCTGCACACCTCCTTACTATGCTGGCAGTAGGGCTCAACGTCATCAGGCGGTTTTTACTTTGAAATGTCTGGGAAATGTGAGTCACACAGCTGAGGAGTTGTGGTCAGCTCTGGAGAACCAATTTCATGAATGGTTGTCTCCACTGGACCTGAAACCAGGGAAGGCCGTGTGCGACAATGCTGCAAACCTTGATGCGGCCCTTCACCGGGGCAATGTCACACACGTGCCTTGTATGGCTCACGTGTTGAACCTGGTTGTCCAGCAATTTTTAGCCCACTATCCCGGACTAGATGGCCTTCTGCAGAGGGCACGGTCGCTGTGTGCTCACTTCCGCTGTTCGCATCCCGCAGCTCAGCGACTTACATATCTACAGAAGTCGTTCAGCCTGCTACTCCACCGGCTAAAATGTGGAATACAGCTCTGCACGTGTTGCAGCGACTGTGGCAGCACCGACAAGCCCTGGTGCAATATGTTCTGATGTATAGCCTGGGCCAACGAGATCCAGAGGTGGGGCAAATCACGCTGGAGGAGAGGTCTCAGATCAGGGACCTATGCATCCTTCTGCACAGTTTTGAAATGGCGACGAAGATGTTTAGTGCTGACGATGCCATTATCAGCGTGACTATTCCGGTGATTTACATGCTGGAGCACATGTTAAACAGAATTCGGAGTCAGGTGGTGGCATAAGAGGAGGTGGAGGAAGTAGAGGAGGAGGAGTTGTATGCGGAAGGGCTAACATCTGCAAGGTCCAGACGGTCGGCAGCACCAAGGCGGCAGGCATGTGAGGGTGGGGGAGATGGTTTTACCAGGGCGCATGGTGGCAGCCAAACTAGTGAGGAAGGTGCAGGAGCCCAGGAAGAAGTGGAGGACGAACTGATGGAAGACTCATCAGATGAGGGAGACCTTGATCACATTTCAGTTGTGCGAGGTTGGGAGGAGAGGGAAGAGGAAGGAAGCATGATTGTTAACTCGCCACCAACACAACAGGGACTTGGTGCTCCTGGATGCGCAAGACACATGAGTGGCTTCTTGCTGCACTACCTGCAACATGACCCTCGAATTGTGAGAATAAGAAATAATCCTGACTACTGGGTTGCCACACTGTTAGATCCCCGGTACAAAGTAGATTTGCAGAAATTATTCCTGCCATAGAAAGGGATGCACGCATGCAGGAGTATCAGCAGAGACTGTTGTAGAATCTTATATGTGCATTTCCACAAAACACCAGTGGTGCACGTAGTGAATCTCACAGTTCCAACTTGCAAACCGTGGGACCGTCGAGTGTTCAGGACTCAAAACGTAACAGAAACACAGTATCTGCTGGTAACTGCAATTTTGCGGAATCATTTCACCACTTTTTTAGCCCATCCTTTGCAAGGCCACAGGAGACAAGAAGACTGACACATAGTCAACGCCTAGAGATGATGGTACAGGAGTATCTCCAAGTAAACATTGAAGCCATGACTGTGTCACTGGACCCTTGCTCTTTTTGGGCTTCCAATCTGGATAAATGGCCGGAGCTAGCCACTTACGCCTTGGAGATCTTGTCATGCCCCGCAGCCAGCGTTCTGTCTGAACGTGTGTTCAGCGCTGCTGGTGGTGTGCTGACAGATAAGCGCACGCTGCTCTCCACTGATAATGTAGACAGACTCACGTTCATAAAGATGAACAAATCATGGATCCGAAAGGACTTTTCTACCCCTGTGTCATCCTGGGGAGAGTAAAAGCTTGATGATTTGTTAAAATCACCTCACCAACTGTTTTAAGCTTTCAAATTGCTAATCATTTTTATCTGTATCTTGGCTGGAAAATAATTTGGGCCTTCTAGCAGTGTGCTGTACTGATTCTATTAGGTCATCTATACTAAACTCCACCGGATTTAAAATTACTAATCATGTTTATCTGTATCTTGGCTGGAAAATGATTTGGGCCTTGTAGCAGTGTGCAGTACTGATTCTATTAGGCCATCTATACTAAACTCCACCAGATTTAAAATTACTAATCATGTTTATCTGTATCTTGGCTGGAAAATAATTTGGGCCTTGTAGCAGTTTGCAGTACTGATTCTATTAGGCCATCTATACTAAACTCCACCAGATTTAAAATTACTAATCATGTTTATCTGTATCAACAACAAATCAAATATACTTACAAAATTAAACTACAAAATATAAAAACACATATATATGGCACACAGATGAATGCCAAATGTCAGTTATTTGAACTTTCTTTTCTTGGCTGATCTGTGATGTACAGCTTCTGGGTTGTCTCTCATCAAGCTCCAGCAATAGTCAGCCATCATATGTGAGTCCCCCCGGCTTTGATACCGTTCTTCCATTGTTTTAATGTCCTGATGAGAACGCTCCCCTTGTTCCTCGCTCACATCCCTAAGGTTCTCTGGAAAAAAGTCCAAATGGCTGTGTAAATAGTGAATCTTGATACTCATTCTACATCCAAGATTTTGCAGACTCATTAGTAGCTCTTCCACAATCTCTTCATAGTTGTCTGCTTTCTTATTCCCTAGAAAATTCGGCACCATATTACAAAATGCATTCCAAGCTCTTTCTTCTGTCTCATTCATTGATGTGATAAAGTTTGGGTCTCTCAAAAGTGTTCTTATTTGAGGTACATCAAATATTCCAGCCTTTTTCTTCTCTTCACTAAGACCAGGAAAAGTTGAAGCATTCTCCACTGTGATTGAGAGCTTTGACTAACTGCTTCATCAATCCAAGTTTTATGTGCAAGGGAGGAAAGACAATGTTCTTCCTATCCACTAGAGGATCATGGATGACATTCTTATCGCCAGATGCCAAACTCTGTCGCTGAGGCCATTCAGTTTTCACCCAATGCTCTGCTGTAGCTCTACTGTCCCAGTAGCACAGAAAACATGGGTGTTTGAAAACTTTTTTTTACTTTCTTATCATAACAAATTGGAATTATGCATGTTCAAAGAAAACAAAGATATTCTCACATTTATTGGTAGACTAAATGAAAACTAAATTTACCTTAGTGAACCGTATAAACCGTCACTTTTCATACACTACTTATATTTTTCTTGGAATTATTGAAAATGGGCTATATACCTATAGCGCATAAACGTGATGTGATAGAGAAATTATAAGATCAGATTTGAATTCAGCACCCTCAAATTAGTCTAAAACTGTTCTAAAAGTCCATGTCAGAAATTTTTATTTTTTTTTGTACACCAGTGTTATTAATAAAAATCATGTTTATCTGTATCTTGCCTGTAAAATAATTTTGGCCTTGCAGCAGTTTGCAGTACTGATTCTATTAGGCCATCTATACTAAGCTCCACCAGCTTTCAAATTAATAATAATTTTTAGCTGCATCTAGCCCGGAAAATAATTTTGGGGCTCCTAGATGTGCAAGACACATGAGTGCCTTCTTGTTGCACTACCTGCAACATGACCCTCAGATTGTCAGAATTCTAAATAATCCTGACTACTGGGTTGCCACACTCTTAGATCCCCCACACTCTTCGATCAACCTTTTCATTTTAATAAAGAACAAAAAAATGGTCATTTTTGAAATTATAACCATTAGCAGGTTATTAGAAACTGAAATCAAACAGTTTTCAACTCAAAACTTTATTCTAGGTGATGTTACATTTGCACATAGGACCCCTTGTTCGAAAGGAGCTTCTGAACTCTCTCGTCCATTGAATTTGTCAGGTTTTGGATGGTTTCTGCTTCAATTGTTTTGCATGAGGACAGAATACCCTCCCAGAGCTGTTGCTTAGATGTGAACTGCCTCCCGCCATCATAGATACTCCTTTTGATGATGCTCCAGAGGTTCTCAATGGGGTTGAGGTCAGGGGAGCATGGGGGTCACACCATAAATTTGTTCCCTTTTATGCCCATATCAGCCAGAGATGCAGATGTGTTATGTGCAGCATGAGACGGTGCATTATCATGCATGAAAATGATCTTGCTGCGGAATACACGGTTCTTCTTCTTGAACCATGGCAGGAAGTGCTGTTTGAGAAACTCCACATACATTATGGAGTTCATCTTTACCCCTTCAGGGATCCTAAAGGGGCCGAAAATCTCTCTCCCCATGATTCCAGCCCAAAACATTACTCCACCTCCTCCTTGTTGGCGCCGTAGCCGTGTTTGCATGGGGTGGCAATCAACCAGCCATCCTTCATTCCATACATCTGGACCATCGAGCATTGCACGGCACTCATCGGTGAACAAAACAATTTTGAAGTCAGTCTTCATGTATTGTTTGGCCCACTGGAGCAGTTTCTGCTTGTGTACAGTGGATAGAGGAGGTCGACAGGATGGCTTACGCACAGCTGCAAACCTCTGAAGGACCCTGCATCTTGTTGTTCGGGGGACGTTGGAGGCACCAGCAGCTTCAAAAACTTGTCTGCTGCTATGACAAGGCTTTTTTGCCACTGCCCTTTTAACCTGACGTAATGGCCTGTAGGAAAGAGTCTTCAATTTTCCCTAATCAGCACGCACACGTGTGTACTGTGAATCAGCTACATACTTCTTGATTGTGCGATGATCAGGATGAAGTGTCTTGGCAATGTTGATTGTAGTCATGCCTTGACCTAAACACTCCACAATTTGTTGCTTCTCATCCTTTTTCTTTCCCATTTTGGCAGAAAATGTAGGCTACTTAATAATGTGGGACAGCCTTCTTAAGTAGTCTTGCCTTTCATTGGACACACCTGCCAAACTAATTAGCACAGGTGTCTACAATTGCTTACAGTGATATAAAGAGCCCTGACACACATCACCATCAATGAGTTTAACTGACAAACGAACAAATTCTTCCCTTATCACTCCTAAACACTTTTTGCATAATAATTTGGAACACAGTATACATGTGCTTTTCCACAAAACACCAGTGGTTCACGTAGTGAATCTTACAGTTCTAACTTGCCAACCGTGGTCTGTATGGAGTTATTCAATAAAGGGCCCAAAATTAAGATTACATAGACCGGAGAGGTCTCTATGAATACAAATTCCTACGTATTTGATACCCTGTGAGGGCCAGGCAAAGGGAAAGTTGGACTGGATGGAATCCCACATGGATTTGGGGAGGGAGACATTGAGGGCCTCAGACTTCGCTGCATTGATTTTAAAATTTGACCATGTAACAAAGTGATCTATTTCATCCATAACAGCAGGGATGGATATATGTGATTGAGTGATATATACTAGGACATCATCAGCAAATGCAGAGCACTTGTACTCGGTGCCTCCCACCTCAATCCACCTAATATTGGGGTTATGGCGAATTGATGAGAGCAGGTGCTCCGTCACTAGGATGTATAAGAGAGGGGACAGAGGACATCCCTGCCTTGTCCCATTGGTGATTATGAAAGGTGATGAAAATGTTCAATTTATCTTCAGCCTAGGTGACATATTGCGATACAGGGCCGTGATTTTGCCTATAAAAAGGTCCCCTAGACCCCTACCCCAAGCGTTTTAAGAGAATAATATATGGGTGCCAGGAGACTCTATGGAATGCTTTCTCAGCTTCCAATGAGAAATTACAAATTTTTAACTGCATCTAGCCCAGGAAATACTTTGTGCCTAGTAGCAGTGTCTGCTAGTCAGCGGATTATCCCAGCTGTTAAGCAAGCTACGCCACCTGTAGTTTGGACACTTAATTTTTTCAAAGGAAATGGTTCGTCCCCCGGGGCACTCAGTGAAGAGCATCGGGAGGCACCCCAAGGCACAGGGGCTGGGACTGGCGGTAGGACGCCTTGCGGTGGACCACCAAGCTCGATCCTTATAAAAGCTTTTTAACTGCAGCAGCTTTAGTGGACGCTATTGGAGCTGGAATTCCCGCGGCTGCTGGCATCAGACTTGCCCTGCAATAGATCCTTGTAAAAGGATTTAAAGTGTACTCATTCAAATTAGAGAGACAATTTAAATTAAAAAGCTTAGACCTGCCTCCACCGCAGGGGGGCTCGCTCGACCCACCAGCGGACAGGCACCAGTATTGGGAGAGGGGGGGCTGGCCGTCAGGGTTCACCGCAGCTCTGGCACAAACCCGGCGACACGGAGGTCGCACGGGCAGGAACGGACTGGCCGAGTCGGCTTCGCACTTTTTTGGTTTTAGAAGGGCATGACATGCCTATATCTGTGTCTCCCCCTCCTTTTACTCCTCCACCTCTTTTCTTTTTGCATGACTATATGTACTTGTCACTTTTCCATGTGGTAGTTGTGTCTTCTGAGCAGTTTGTCAGCTTTTGGACACCTTTGAAGTGTTTTCTATGTGTTTTCTATGTTTTCCTATGTGTTTTTGTTTGCCTGCCATTGGTTTTAACGGTGTTCAAAGGTGTTCGACGAACAGTTCGACGAACAGTTCGGCGAACATACGGGTGTTCGACGAACCGAACCAAACTCCAACACTACGGGGGTGTCTCAACTCTACTCCTTACCCCATTCAAACTGATATTTTTTCCTTGTTACCTTGTAGAGGGGTGTGAGTATTTGACCGAGGTGTGGAATGTGCTGTCTCCAAAATCCAAAAAGTCCTATAAACCGTTGTGTCTGTGTTATATCTCTGGGAATGGTAAAATCAAGAATCAATTGCCTAGCCTGTGGGGTCATTTCCCTGTGTACCTTGTTCCATTGGATACCAAGAAACTTCACTGTTTGTGCAGGTCCCTGCACCATTTTAGAATTAATCTCCCATTCCTTACTCCACATGTGTTCCATCAGTGCATTTAACTGCTGGACCACTTCCTCTTCTGTCTCTCCCTGCACCATAATGTCATCAATGTAATGAGATATCTGCATGTGTGATGGAAGGATAAACTCATCCAAGTATTCTCCCACTACCCTGTGACAAATGGTTGGACTGTGTATCCACCCTTGGGGAAGACGTGTGAATGTATATTGTCTTCCCTTCCACGTGAAAGCAAACTGATTCCAGTATTTTTCATCAATTGGTATGGTGAAGAAAGCATTAGCCAAATCAATCACTCGATACCAAGTCCCTTTGTGTCTCTGTATTTGTTCAATTAAAGTGATAGTGTCAGGTACTGTGGCTGTGAGGAGAGGAGTGTGTTTGTTTAACTCCCTATAATCCACAGTCATTCTCCATGAATCATCACTCTTTTTCACTGGCCACACAGGATTGTTCCATTCAGTGGTCACAGGCACAAGCACACCAACATCCAACAAATCCTGAACTGTCCCGCTGATCTCCCCCCCCCCCCTGGGATTCTGTACTTGTTTCATACTAATCACCTTTGAGCTTGGAGGGATTTCCACTGGAGGCATTTTGACTTTCCCAACCATCACTGGGGCCACTCCTTTTGACTGAGAAACCCCTGGGGAAGGAGAAGTTGACTTCCTTCGCCAGGTTTTAAGCTCCTGTCGTAATGCTGACTTTACCTCAGCAAAAAGATCCTCAAATGCCGGCGCGGTGGGTTTCACTGGCGACGAAGAGGGAGTGGGCCCTCTCTCCCTCGTGTCCTACTATGCCCACACTGTGGAGATTCAGAATCTTTTACTGTCACCTTTTTATTTTGTGAACTTCCTGATTTTTTATGAAGCCCTCGCTTTTGGTATAGTTTCCACATTTCTTTTGTACTGATCCCGTCAATTTTCTCCTTAGGAACCCCATCTTTCAGTAAGGCAGTAAACATATCCTTACGTGAGGTGTGGAAACCACATCTGCTGCTCCCCAGATGTAGAGTCACCACTGTGCTTGGGACCCCAATCTCCCAAATCTCCTAACTGTCGGATTGCCTCTAAGGTGTTAGAGATAGTTTTCCCAGTCTGATTCACCATCAGGGTCATCATTATTTGTTTATAAGCTGGAGGAGCAGCTCTAATTATACTATTTCTGATGGACACGCTGACAAGGACATCCATGTAAGTGTCATATGTATCTGCAGAAATGGCATTTTTCATAACTTCTTCCTTTAGCATCTGAGAACAATCTATTAAAGTAAACCATGGCTTCTCATTAGGGGGCCAATCTGCTTCAGATGGATATTTATGCTGCAATGCCACAGCCACGACATCCAGCATGTTGCAGACTACATGGGGCTGCTGAATCTGCAGTGTGCGGAATGCTTCCTTCACTACAGGTTCATGACTCAGCTGCACAAACTTTGGACCATCTACGATATCCAGCCGCACCCCATGGGCTCCTGTCTCCCATAATCTAACTGCCCAGGTAATCAAGGATTCATTAGATTTTTGGGAAAAACGATCATGAAGCTCATTGAGTTCTTATTGACTGAAATCCTCCATCACATCTCTCTGCTGTCTACCTGCAGGGGTGTCTATGATCCGTCTGCGATGTATAGGATGTGCCTTAACTGAGTCAGCAGGAGGATCAGTAACCCTCTGCTCATTGAAGTACTCATCCTGTTCAAAATCAAAGTCAGTGGAAACCCACACATCCATAGGCGGATTATAATGAGGGCAATATGGGCTACCGCCCGGGGCCCTGATGCTCCAAGGGGCCCATGAATTGCTCCCATTATAATGAACATTTTTTCGGTCACCGCCACGCTGGCCAAAGGTTTAGATGATCACTGCTGCGGGCCCGCAGCTGTAGGCTGTTTGAATCATACTGTGTCGCCCCACTCTGCCAGTGCCACATGACGCTCCCATCTGGCCGCCACGGCTGTATATTCACTAGCATGGGCATGCAGTTTAAATGCTGTTGGTACCGCTCTGCCTGACGTCATGTGGCAGGGCGGTCCCAACATCATTTAAATTTCACGCCGGCGCTAGTGCATATACAGGGTTGCGTGATGCAGCCAGCGTGTCTGTGAGTGGCTGCTTTAAACTTTGGGACCGCCCTGCCACATGACGTCAAGCAGGGCGGTCCCAAAGCTCAAAGCAGCCACTCACAGACACGCTGTATCACGCAGCCGCTCCCATCCGGCCAGCTGCAGCTCCACAGGGGCGGGCAGTTTTAATGATGCTCGGACCGCCCTGCCACATGACGTCAGGCAGGGCCCAGCATACACAGGGGCACAGCATACAGGCAGACAGTGGCGGGGGGCCCCCGGACCACTCCCCCAGCCGCGGCGCACGGCCGCTACTTCTTCGGCCTGGCCAGCACTGCAGCAGTTAACTTCCCTGTGCTGGCCCGGCCACGTCACAGCTAGGAGACACGGCCCTGTGTGCGGCCATGTCTCCTAGCTGTGACGTCACGCAGTGCGTGCCCGGCCTGCACTGCTGCAGCCTGCATCGGAGAGGAGCAGGAGGACTGGAGCAGAGAGGAGCAGGAGGACTGGAGCCGAGCCGGGGGATGGTGAGTGTGTGATAGTTTGTGAAAGTGAGTGAGTGTGTGTGTGATTGAGTGCGTGAGTGTGTGTGTGTGTGAGCAGGCAGAAATAATTGTATGATGTCTGTTTATATGTAATTTTGTGTTTCAAATGTGTTTATGCGTGTATGTATGTGTATGTCTGTACAGTGGTGGCCAAAAGTATTGGCACCCCTGAAATTCTGTCAGATAATACTCAGTTTCTTCCTGAAAATGATTGCAATCACAAATTCTTTGGTATTATTATCTTCATTTAATTTGCCTGCAAGGAAAAAACACAAAAGAGAATGAAGCAAAAATCAAATCATTGATCATTTCACACAAAACTCCAAAAATGGGCCAGACAAAAGTATTGGCACCCTCAGCCTAATACTTGGTTGCACAACCTTTAGCCAAAATAACTGCGAACAACCGCTTCAGGTAACCATCAATGAGTTTCTTACAATGCTCTGCTGGAATTGTAGACCATTCTTCTTTGGCAAACTGCTCCAGGTCCCTGATATTTGAAGGGTGCCTTCTCCAAACTGCCATTTTGAGATCTCTCCACAGGTGTTCTATGGGATTCAGGTCTGGACTCTTTGCTGGCCACCTTAGAAGTCTCCAGTGCTTTCTCTCAAACCATTTTATAGTGCTTTTGGAAGTGTGTTTTGGGTCATTGTCCTGCTGGAAGACCCATGACCTCTGAGGGAGACCCAGCTTTCTCACAATGGGCCCTACATTATGCTGCAAAATTTGTTGGTAGTCTTCAGACTTCATAATGCCATGCACACGGTCAAGCAGTCCAGTGCCAGAGGCAGCAAAGCAACCCCAAAACATCAGGGAACCTCCGCCATGTTTGACTGTAGGGACTGTGTTCTTTTCTTTGAATGCCTCTTTTTTTTTTCCTGTACTCTCTATGTTGATGCTTTTTCCCAAAAAGCTCTACTTTTGTCTCATCTGACCAGAGAACATTCTTCGAAAACGTTTTAGGCTTTCTCAGGTAAGTTTTGGCAAACTCCAGCCTGGCTTTTTTATGTCTCGGGGTAAGAAGTGGGGTCTTCCTGGGTATCCTACCATACAGTCCCTTTTCATTCAGACGCCGACAGATAGTACGGGTTGACACTGTTGTACCCTCGGACTGCAGGGCAGCTTGAACTTGTTTGGATGTTAGTTGAGGTTCTTTATCCACCATCCGCACAATCTTGCATTGAAATCTCTCGTCAATTTTTCTTTTCTGTCCACATCTAGGGAGGTTAGCCACAGTGCCATGGGCTTTAAACTTCTTGATGACACTGCAAACGGAAGACACAGGAACATTCAGGTCTTTGGAGATGGACTTGTAGCCTTGAGATTGCTCATGTTTCCTCACAATTTGGTTTCTCAAGTCCTCAGACAGTTCTTTGGTCTTCTTTGTTTTCTCCATGCTCAATGTGGTACACACAAGGACACAGGACAGAGGTTGAGTCAACTTTAATCCATGTTAACTGGCTGCAAGTGTGATTTAGTTATTGCCAACACCTGTTAGGTGCCACAGGTAAGTTACAGGTGCTGTTAATTACACGAATTAGAGAAGCATCACTCCCTCCCGCTGTGTATAGATGGCGCCGTGCAGCCTCCCGCTGTGTATAGATGGCTACGTGTGCTCCATATTGAGTCATACAATTAATGTAAGGCTATGTGCCCACGATGCAGAAATGCTCCGGATTTTTTTTGAACGTTTCTGCATCTCCCTGGCAGAAAAAACGCATGCGGATTGTACATGCATTTTTCCTGCCACGGACAAGTGGAAGTGAAGCGTTCTTGACATGCATTTCTGCATGCGGGTATACAAGCGATTTCCAAGCGATTGTAGCATCACTTGGAAAGTGCTTGACAACTTGGTCACACTATATAAATCCATGCAACCAGCATGGATTTATATAGTGTGACCGTAAAAGAATGGTAAAAAATAAAAAATATATACTTACCTTCTGATGGCCTGCCGACGTCAGCGGTCGCGTGACCCGTCACATGACTAAATGACGTCACGGCAGGTCCTTTTCAGACCATTGTGAGCTGCTGGCAAGCCAGGACGCATCGGATAAAGACACCGGGGGCCATCAGAAGGTAAGTATAATATTTCTTTTTTATTTTATTCTTTTTTTACAGGTTCTATGGTACCCGGGTCCGGAGGAGAGTCTTCTCTTCTCCAAACCCGGGTACCATCCGCACATTGAAACGCATGGATTCTGCATGTACAGATGCAGTGATGCGGATTCCATGTGTTCCAATGCTAGTCAATGGCGGAGAAAACGCCGTGCTTCTGCAAAATAATTGGTAATGCTGCGGATTTTTCCGCAATGATAATCCGCAGCGGAAATTTCCGCAGCATGTGCACAGCACATGCGGATTATCATTGGGGAACATGGCAGACCTTCTACCAAGCGTTTTTTAAGTGTTTCTGCAGCGGAATTGTCACTGCAGAAACGCTTAAAAAATGCATAGTGGGCACACAGCCTAAAAAAAATTAATATAATTAATATTGTGCCAAATTAATTTCACGTGAACTATCACATGATCTATCACAGGGGATCATGTGACATGTGATACATAAGGTGTGTGTGTGTGTGGGGGGGGGAGGCCACGCCTTCTAAACTGCCTGGGGCCCTTGCTACTCCTAATCCACCCCTGCAGACATCACCATCCCATTGATCGGGATCCCACTGAACCCCAGCCTTGGCTATGGCCAAAGCTACCTTTTTATTATTTACTTTACCCCGTCTCTTTTTATATTTGTACTGAGCTACACGTGCAGCTGCCTTTTCTGCGACATGTTGACACCCATCACATTTATCCATTAGCAGCCTATTCTGACATTGCACCACTGTCAAAGCACTCTGCATTTCACACCTTTGTTGTTCTAACACTTCCTTTCTTTGCAGCAATTGAAGCCATTCCTCATGCTGTCTCCTATAAGCATGTAACAAAATCCATCCTCTCCTGCTCACATCACCCAATTCCTGTTTTTTTTCCACTGTCACTTTTTGCAGACATGTTACCACATCAGCAGGTTCAGCCTCTTTTAAACATTTATCCCATGATTCACTTAATCCAACACATTGCGACCACTCTTTGGCCAAAATATGGGAAGGAGCCTGCTCCCACCCTGGAATTTCTACAGAAACACTTACAACCTCTTTTTTCTTAAAGAGAGGCATATTTTACGCAATATCACACTATCACACAGAGTCCCTTCTACTTTCCAATAAAAAGAACTTCTGAGCCTTCTGCATATCCCGCCGACTACGCCAAATTATGTATTGCCAAATTTTTAGCAATAAGGTCAAGATACGGCTTTAAAGAAGGCAACCACTTGTAATATAACGCAATTTTATTTATAACAGTTCATTTGAAAGATCAAATACAGAATCAAAGGAATAGTATGATATTATGATATTGCGTAAACTTTTGTAGATTAAAGGTTACAAAGGTTAAATACTTATAAAGGTTTCATACTTACTATTAGATAGAAGAAGAAAAAGATTTCCCCAGTAGCATGTACATCATCTGTCCGGAAACTTCAGCTGGAGAAGAGTTCAGCGATGGGCAGAGAATGCGTCCTAGGTCCTACACTGTAAAGAGCGTCCTCTTCACAGGTCCACAATGCTTCTGCCATAACTGAATTCTTCAACAGCTTTATATATTTTAGAAAAAGGCTTACCCAACCTAATATTACGTAAGCATGAAAGTTCATAGGTTGTTGTCCAGTATTCCAATCCTGTGACAGTGACCAGCTATCACAGATAAGCAATGCTGGACAAGACCTGTTCACGGACCATTCTTCTATCATAATGTTTACATATGATAAGAGTAAATCCTATACCGGGTTATAAATTTGAACAAGGTTTTCTACCCAGAGAGTATATTGTGTTAAGAAGCTATGTATCAGTGAGATACATTCACAGATAAAGTATACCTTAACAAAGAATGTATAATAAGAATATTTAATTAAAGGTTGGATACATCATAATGGGTTTCAGACAGCCACTTAATATTTTTGGTACTACAATAAGCTTCTCCATCTTAAGCCATATGCCTATAGTCTTATTTACAATATTGTGCAATCGTCTGTCTCTAGCAAACACAGCGTATACAAAAGCTAATTCCCTTCAGTAATAAAGATTAAACCTCAGACTGTTAGCTATGTTTTAGTATGTCTGGACTAATGACCCCTAGTCTACTGAGGTAAGATACCTACAAATGCTGACATGTCTGGTTCCTATTTTATTTCAATATGGATTTGAAATATAAAATAGCCATTTTTCATGTTCATACTACAACGTGGTAGATAAGTGGGGGGTTGCTGGTAATAGCTTAGAACAGGTCAGATCAGCGACACGCTTGTAATCTTTTTTTTTTTTCCTGTAGGCGGTAACTTTAAGTCAGGAAAGCGCGGCTAGACAATCAGCGCAGGAAGCATCCACACTGTCCTGACACAAGGGCTTCTGTCATTGGCTGCTGAAATCACATGTCCTCTCTATATAAAGAGCAGACATGTGACCTCAGATTTTTTTGCATTGCTAGGCAAAGTCCAAAAAATAATTTTTTGTGTGGCAAACGTGATACACTCTGCTATACGTCAGTTACTACGTAAGTGACGGTGAACTTCAGCTGTTTTCAGAGTAAAAAAATATATTTTTTCTGTTGCTAGCTACAGTCCAGAAAATATTTATTTTGTGTCGCAAACGTGTTACACTCTGCTATAAGCCACCTAGTCCTTTAGTGGCTGTGAAATTCAGCTGCATTCAGTGCTTATGTAGAGTAAAAAAATCTATTTTTTGCTGTTCCTAACTAGTGATGAGCGAATACCGTAATATTTGTAATCGCTAAATAACTCGTAAGTACTTTGTAATAATCGCGTATTTGTTCCGAATAGCGAGTACAATGTAAGTCAATGGGAAATGCGAGTAATTTTCTCCTGGACCCTACAAACGGGTCTGGGGGCCTGAGGAACAGGCTGAAAAGGATGGGAAAGTGATGAAACAGAATGGGAAGAGCCTGCAGAATGTGCCCGCATGCATATATGACTCACATATGGTTTCTGGGAATAAGTTTGTCGAAGTATTACGCCACTTTTACAGACACACAAAAACAAGTATCAAACCATACCTAAATTGCATTTAATAGGCCAAAAAGGTTAAGAAACAGTTTTTCCTGCATATTCACTTGTATATAAGGCTAAATAAACCAGAGAAACCAAAAAAATATCCCTTTTAGCCTTTGTTCACACATACTGTTGTGGCTTTTTTACAATCGCCTTTTACAATTGGGAGGAACCTGACATATACATTTTGTAGGTCCCTCTGTCATACATCATTTTTAGTTTGCTATTCCCCAGCACTTTACAACCACAGCTAGAACGCACCAGTAGGTATGTAGATCTTTGACCTGAAAGTCCTCAGGTGGCTCTGTAACATGCGTTTTGGAGGGACAGCTGTTACTTAGACAGTTTGGCGGTCCCTCCATCAATGACACTCAGATAGTGGAATACATATTCCATAGCAGTTTACAATGTGCCCATTGTAGCGTTGGGCTTGACCCTCCTCCTCCTACTTCTCCACCACCATGTGATACTGCAGCCCTAAATTAAAATGTTCAGAGGGCCTGCAGTAGGCAGGAAAGCTGAGTTTTGTGAGAGCCCTCTTGTGGTCCTGCAACATACATTTTGAAGTGCCCTCGTCTAGAAATTTTGGAGGTGCCTCTTGTGTACATTTGAGAGTGCCTTCACCTATTCATATAGTAGGGCCCTCACTATTATTTAACCCATTTAAGGGCAGAGACTACAGAGAAAAAGGCAAAGAGACATGGAGTACTAGAAGGTAGCAGTGAGTGCGGCCTATGATCCTCAGGTATGGCTGAACTCTGTGAACCGGAAAAATAAAGCTGTACTAGTCAACTAGATGACGAGCTCAAATATATCACTTGTGCAATTCAATGGACAAAGGATATATGGTGCCCCCCCTCCAGGATGGGTTGGTGAAGCTTCTCCAAATGGCTTAGAGATTTTGATTGTCAATATTCCCTAGATTATATAGCAAGAGAAGACTTCTTGATACTGTACTACTTGGTCCAGTGCAGAATGTGCATCGTATTTCCAAAAATTACTTCTGGGGCTGGGGGCTGTGTCATAGGTGCAGGAAGATTCCATGACAAGGGCCTCTCTTGACAAACATTATCTACGATGGAGTACTGTAGCAGTTGTGGCCTTCAATTCAAGTTTTCAGAGAGCCATCAGTCGGTCATCAACAGTCAGTGTAAATTTCTATTGAATATGTATCCCCTATCTCAGTCACAATGTGGCACAACCTGTGACAAGGGCCTCCAATGACAAATATTAGTTTGGTAGGACTACTGTACATACCAGATTTGTCCACTGCACAATGTGCATAGGGTTTGTGAAAATTAGCCCTATGGGCTGAGTCATGGTTGACACAGGAAGCCACCTTCCCAAGGGCCTCCAATCACAAATAGTAGTTAGGCTAGAGTAGGAATACTGTTTTGGTTTGTCCTCTGCACAATGTGCATAGGATTTGTAAAAATTAGCCCTATGGGCTGTGTCATGGTTGACTCACTATTTTGGCAGTGCCTGTGACAGCTAGCTTGGCTTGTGCCATCAACATCTGAAAATCTGTCAACAAAACCCAAAATGCCCAAAAAAGCCTGTTGTTAAGGACGTGGACGTGGTGTTGTCAGTGGTGCGCGAGAAGGCACTCAGTCTGTGTCAGGTCAGAAGAAGCTTGATGCATCTACTATGTTCCTGGAGAAAGTTGCCGGTCTGAAACATAAACGTGTGTAGAAGCTAGAAGAGTGAGAGCAGGTTCTGTCTTGGATAGCAGACAAGGCCTCTATGCATTTGTCAAGCAGCAACAAAACTTCCACGACCACACAGTCTACTGTGGATACACGGAAGGCTGGCCCTACCAATCCTGAAGCTGGTTACCCTTCCTCCCGCCATTATCAGTCACAGGATTCATATGTAGAGATGAGCGTTGTTCTACTCGAACTGTTCGCCAATCTCAAATTCGAGCTGTTTTGGGCGGTGTTCGAGCCGTTCGGCGAACACGAACAATTTGAGAAAAATTCGGCTATTCGAGGTTATGTTCGATAACTGTTCGTGCACCAAAATCATAACTGGATTTTTTCTCAGTAATGATGAAAATGAATGTTAATACGCAGTTTGAGTGTACAGCGGGGTGGGGGGAGGGGCAGGGGATGGATCTCTGCAGGAACAATGAAGATCTCCATTTTTTTTTTCTCTTTCCCGCATTTACAGTGGGGAGGTGCAATCTGTCAGCCTATCAGCAGCGCACACACGGAGCGAAGTGCTTTTTTTCACACAAGCAAGGGCATGTGTCATTGGCAGTGTATGTCACATGTCCTTGCCCTATAAGACCAAGCCATTTTCCCCGTCGCCACCATTTTCTCACTGCTGCAGCTGCGTGTTAGACGGCACCGCTGTTGCTGTGTGCGCTATACCTTGTTAATTTCAAGCCAATTTTCGCACAAATCTACAGATAGCTTGGGAGTAGGGAATAGTTGTGATTGCAGTCCTTTTAAGGACTAGGTTACAGCATTTCCTATGACTTTTATCAGGCAGGTCTGTGCTCTTAAATAGATAGGTTGTGGGAGTAAAGACTAATTGTAATAGGAGTCCTTTTCAGGACTAGGTTACATCAGTTCCCATCAGTTTTTGCCAGGCAGGTCTGTGCCAGTGCTGTGCAAGTTTTTTTCACAGCATTTGGCTGAATCTAGCAAAGCTAATCCTTTTTGGCTTATTGCAGAGTGTGTTAGTCAGTGGAGTAGCCTATCTGTGTTGCAAGATATACCACCTGTGTATAGAATACCAAATTTTTTTAATGCACCTAGTCAAGTAAAATCTTTTGGGCATAGCATCATTCTATTAGTCCATCTATACTGACCTCCATCAGGTTGCAAATTGAATATAATTTTTTTCTGCATCTAGCTCTGAAAAAATATTGGGCTTCTAGCTGTGTGTGGGACTTGTTGTATTAGTCCATCTATTCTGACCTCCATCAGGTTGCAAACTGAATATATTTTTTTCTGCATCTACCTCTGAAAAAATATTGGGCTTCCAGCTGTGTGTGGGACTTGTTCTATTAATCCATCTATACAGACCTCCATCAGGTTGCAAACTGAATATATTTTTTTCTGCATCTACCTCTGAAAAAATATTGGGCTTCTAGCTGTCTGTGGGACTTGTTGTATTAGTCCATCTATACTGACCTCCATCAGGTTGCAAATTAAAAATAATTTTTATCTGCATCTACAGTACCTCTGAAAAAATATTTGGGCTTCAAGCTTTGTGTGGGACTTGTTCTATCTATACTGACCTCCATCAGGTTGCAAATTGAATATAATTTTTATCTGCATCTAGCTCTGAAAAAATATTTGGCCTTCTAGCAGTGTGTGGGACTTTCTCTATTAGTCCATCTATACTGACCTCCATCAGGTTGCAAATTAAAAATAATTTTTATCTGCATCTACCTCTGAAAAAATATTTGGGCTTCTAGCTGTGTGTGGGACTTGTTCTATTAGTCCATCTATACTGACCTCCATCAGGTTGCAAATTGAATATAATTTTTATCTGCATCTAGCTCTGAAAAAATATTTGGCCTTCTAGCAGTGTGTGGGACTTTCTCTATTAGTCCATCTATACTGACCTCCATCAGGTTGCAAATTAAAAATAATTTTTATCTGCATCTACCTCTGAAAAAATATTTGGGCTTCTAGCTGTGTGTGGGACTTGTTCTATTAATCCATCTATACAGACCTCCATCAGGTTGCAAACTGAATATATTTTTTTCTGCATCTACCTCTGAAAAAATATTGGGCTTCTAGCTGTTTGTGGGACTTTCTCTATTAGTCCATCTATACTGACCTCCATCAGATTGCAAATTCAAAATAATTTTTTGTCTGCATCTAGCTCTGAAAAAATATTGGGCTTCTAGCTGTGTGTGGGACTTGTTGTATTAGTCCATCTATACTGACCTCCATCAGGTTGCAAACTGAATATATTTTTTTCTGCATCTACCTCTGAAAAAATATTGGGCCTTCTAGCAGTGTGTGGGACTTTCTCTATTAGTCCATCTATACTGACCTCCATCAGGTTGCAAATTCAAAATAATTTTTTGTCTGCATCTAGCTCTGAAAAAATATTGGCCTTCTAGCAGTGTGTGGGACTTTCTCTATTAGTCCATCTATACTGACCTCCATCAGGTTGCAAATTAAAAATAATTTTTATCTGCATCTACCTCTGAAAAAATATTTGGGCTTCTAGCTGTGTGTGGGACTTGTTCTATTAGTCCATCTATACTGACCTCCATCAGGTTGCAAATTGAATATAATTTTTATCTGCATCTAGCTCTGAAAAAATATTTGGCCTTCTAGCAGTGTGTGGGACTTTCTCTATTAGTCCATCTATACTGACCTCCATCAGGTTGCAAATTAAAAATAATTTTTATCTGCATCTACCTCTGAAAAAATATTTGGGCTTCTAGCTGTGTGTGGGACTTGTTCTATTAATCCATCTATACAGACCTCCATCAGGTTGCAAACTGAATATATTTTTTTCTGCATCTACCTCTGAAAAAATATTGGGCTTCTAGCTGTTTGTGGGACTTTCTCTATTAGTCCATCTATACTGACCTCCATCAGATTGCAAATTCAAAATAATTTTTTGTCTGCATCTAGCTCTGAAAAAATATTGGGCTTCTAGCTGTGTGTGGGACTTGTTGTATTAGTCCATCTATACTGACCTCCATCAGGTTGCAAACTGAATATATTTTTTTCTGCATCTACCTCTGAAAAAATATTGGGCCTTCTAGCAGTGTGTGGGACTTTCTCTATTAGTCCATCTATACTGACCTCCATCAGGTTGCAAATTCAAAATAATTTTTTGTCTGCATCTAGCTCTGAAAAAATATTGGCCTTCTAGCAGTGTGTGGGACTTTCTCTATTAGTCCATCTATACTGACCTCCATCAGGTTGCAAATTGAATATAATTTTTATCTGCATCTAGCTCTGAAAAAATATTTGGCCTTCTAGCAGTGTGTGGGACTTTCTCTATTAGTCCATCTATACTGACCTCCATCAGGTTGCAAATTGAATATAATTTTTATCTGCATCTACCTCTGAAAAAATATTTGGCCTTCTAGCAGTGTGTGGGACTTTCTCTATTAGTCCATCTATACTGACCTCCATCAGGTTCCAAATTGAATATAATTTTTATCTGCATCTAGCTCTGAAAAAATATTTGGCCTTCTAGCAGTGTGTGGAACTTTCTCTCTTAGTCCATCTATACTGACCTCCATCAGGTTGCAAATTAAAAATAATTTTTATCTGCATCTACCTCTGAAAAAATATTTGGGCTTCTAGCAGTGTGTGGGACTCATTGTATTAGGCCATCTATACCAAGCTCCACCAGCTTTGAAATTAATAATAATTTTTAGCTGCATCTAGCCCTGAAAATAATTTTTCCCAATAGTGGTAGCAATAGAAATATGGGGCGCGCGCCTGGCTAACAAAAATATACGCTTCATAACACAAAACACCAGCCTAGCGCACTGCATTAATAAGATGGCATCATCGTCTCTCCCAGTGCTAGGCCTACTACGCAGGCTAGTATTCCTGTGCCTAAAACACAATGTATGGGTCCACGCTAGCCACTATGCTGAGGGGTATAAAGCTGCTGCTAACGCTTTATAACAATTCAATTGGCAGATTTTCACAGAGCTCTTCCACAACGCCCACCCATCGGGCAACAGTTGCCCACCCTCCCTATGGGATCTAGTGGCGAATAGTTGATGCCATTAATCAGAGCGTCAGTTGCCCCGTCAACGTGGCAAGCATACGGTAAGGCATGGGAAGAGTGGACACGACTAGTAGCAGGCAGACGGGTTGACCAATGTGAACAAGCCAGATCACAAGTCACCATAGAATTTCTCCACCAGCTAATGATGAGGGGCATATCAGGAGCGTCAGCGCAGCGGTGTCTGACCAGAGTAGCATTTCACTTCCAACTACTGAATTGGGGAGATGTGACAAAGATTCATCATCAGACAATCCATAAAAGGGTGGAAAAGGGGTCAGCCAAGTCAGGAATGTAGACGTCCCGTCCCGTATCACTAAAACTGATTTCTCACATCTTATCCCTAACACCAATAACATGACACTCACAATTTGAAGCAACACTAATGTCTACTGCATTTGTGATCGCCTTCTTCGGGGCGCTATGTATAAGCGAATTAGTCCCTCAATCCAAAATTACCACCAGTGGACGCTTATTACACCAGGAAGTAGTCATAGCCAATAATGCAATACGTGTACGCATACACCAATCGAAAACGGTTCCAGCGGGCAGGGGTACTTGGGTACTTCTACAACCCACAAACGGTACACTGAGTCGGGTAACAATAGTAAAAACATATCTAACCATCAGATCACAAAGTAATTTCTTCGTATCACACATTGATGGAACGCCATTATCAAGATACCTGTTCCAAGCTATATTTAATAAATGCATAACATCGGCAGGGAACCACCCCAAAGATTACGGGACACACTCATTCCGCATAGGTGCGGCCACGGAAGCAGCAAGAGCAGGACTGTCAGAAACGGAAGTTCAGAGGATAGGGAGATGGCGATCCACGTGTTTGGCGAGATACATAAGACCGGACTTGTTATCCTAACGTGGTTTGTTTCTTTTACAGGTGACGCTAAGCCAACAGTGTGAGTGATAGGCCACTCGTATATATATTGGGCACAAAAAAGGGCGAAAGTCCGCCCAGGCGGGAGGAAATTAGAGTTTCATAACACATATTTCAACTGGAGAGGTATTAGAGGCCTGCTATGGCCACAGGTACAAATGGAGGTAATCAAGGTAGGGAGAGAGGCAAGAGGTCCGGTCATCTTAGTTATACAGGCCGGGGGAAACAACCTAGGTCATCACAAGAGCGCATAACTAATGGCAATAATGAAACTAGACACTGAGCGCTTCAGAGAATTTTTCACAAAATTAGCTATAGTATGGTCAGAGATTGTGCCGATAGCGGTATGGCAAGGTGCGCGAGACATCACGGCCATCGAATGGACAAGGCGGGTAATAAATATTCGGATGGCAAAATTTAGAAGAGACAGAGGCGGTGTAGTGATACAACACCGACAACTGGAAGGAGATAAAGCAGGCCTCATACGGCCCGACGGTGTTCACTTAATAGATATTGGACTGGACATATTCCTGTCAGGACTCCAGGACGGAGTGGAACAAGCGTTAAGAGTGATGGGTGGGGGTCAGAGTCCTGCATACGAGTACGCTGGATCCTCCGTGGCCTGGAAATAGAAAGGACATGTTGGAGAGTTACACTTGTTGGCCAACTTGCCGGAGTGGGGACCCAGGGCATGCTGCAACAAGCTGAATTATTTTAGAAATAAAATGCCTTTCTAATGGAATGAGTATAAAGAGTTAATAAAGCTGTGACCGATCCTCACCCATCCAGTTGTAAGAGTTACATTATTGGGTTGTCCATGAAAGGGGGGCGGTAGGGGGGCTGAGCATCTGGGTTTGGTTGGGGGTCCCCACAGTCTGCCTAGGCTAGATTAATTTAAAAATTCTTATTAGATACACAGGCAGTGCAGCTTGCTTCGCAGCTGGGCTACTACGCCTAAAGTATTGCCTAGGCTAGATGCAGTTAAAAATTCTACGCTGACTAGCAGACACTGAAGATTTGGAGCAGACCTCTGAGTAAACAGCTCTTCAGACTCAACCATCTGTGTTACCCCAAGCCATAGTGTATGTAGTTTCTTACAGTTAAAAGGGGGGGGTGCGACCCAACCCACCTGGAATTGACGATGCCAACGTCACGTAAGACACAGCAAGGGGACTCCCAAAATTGTGGCACAGACACCACTTAACCCTAGAACGCATACCTGTGGCCTTGCAGGCCCGCCCAGTTAATTGTTTTCTATTTTCTGCAAGATTGCTTTAGTTAGAATTTTGAAACTCTAGGTATTCTTCCTGTATATAGTTGTTTGTCATTTGAGTTTGAGTTATTCCATGTTATTTGCACACGGGCCTAAAGGGCCCCAGGTATGTGAAAGTGTAGATTTTTATGGTCATGCGTTCTAGGGTTAAGTGGCATCAATTGCCCCACTGTTGCTTAAAACGGTTGGTGAGGTGATTTTACCAAATCCCCAAGCTTTTAGTCTCCCAAGGATGACACAGGGGTAGAAATGTCCTTGCGAATCCATGATTTGATCATCTTTATGAACGTGAGTCTGTCTACATTCTCAGTGGACAGCCGCGTGCGCTTATCTGTCAGCACACCACCAGCAGCGCTGAACACACGTTCAGAGAGAACGCTGGCTGCATGGCATGACAACATCTCCAAGGCGTGAGTGGCGAGCTCCGGCGATTTTTCAAGATTGGAATACCAAAATGAGCAAGGGTCCAGTGACACAGTCATGGCTTCGATGTTCACTTGGAGATTCTCCTGTACCATCCTCTCTAGGCATTGACTATGTGTCAGACTTCTTGTCTCCTGTGGCCTTGCAAAGGATGGTCTAAAAAAGTGGTGAAACGATTCCACAAAATTGCTGTTACCAGCAGATACTGTGTTACTGTTACTGTTTGAGTGATGAAGACTCGACAGTCCCACCGTTGGCAAGTTAGAACTGTGAGATTCACTACGTGCACCACTGGTGTTTTGTGGAAAAGCACATGTAAGATTCTGCAACAGATACTCCTGCATTCGTCAATACCTTTTTATGGCAGGAATTATTTCGGCAAATATACTTTTGTACCGGGGATCTAAGAGTGTGGCAACCCAGTAGTCGGGATTACTTCGAATTCTGACAATCCGGGGGTCATGTTGCAGGTAGTGCAGCAAGAAGGCACTCATGTGTCTTGCGCATCCAGAAGGACCAAGTCCTTGTTGTGTTGGTAGCGAGGTAAGAATCATGCTTCCTTCCTCTGCCCTCTCCCTCCAACCTCGCACAACAGAAATGTGATCAAGGTCTCCCTCATCTGATGAGTCTTCCATGCCCATTGCCAGTTCGTCCTCCACTTCTTAATCGGCTCCTGCACCTTCCTCAACAGTTTGGCTGCTACCATGCGCCCTGGTTAATCCCTCTCCCCCACCCTCTCATGCCTGCCGCCTTGGTGCTGCCAACTGTCTGGACCTTGGAGATGTTATCCCTTCCGCATACGACTCCTCCTCTACTTCCTCCACCTCCTCTTGTCCCACCACCTGACTCCGAATTCTTTTTAACATGTGCTCCAGCATGTAAATCACCGTAATAGTCATGCTGATAATGGCATCGTCAGCACTAAACATCTTCGTCGCCATTTCAAGACTGTGCAGAAGGGTGCATAGGTCCCTGATCTGAGACCACTCCTCCAGCGTGATTTGCCCCACCTCTGGATCTCGTTGGCCCAGGCTATACGTCAGAACGTATTGCACCAGGGCTTGTCGGTGCTGCCACAGTCGCTGCAACATGTGCAGAGTTGAATTCCACCGTGTCGGCACATCGCATTTCAGCCGGTGAACTGGCAGGCCCAGCGACTTCTGTAGAGATGTAAGTCGTTGAACTGCGGGATGCGAACGGCGGAAGTGAGCACACAGCGACCATGCACTCTGCAGAAGCCCATCTAGTCCGGGATAGTGGGCTAAAAATTGCTGGACAACCAGGTTCAACACGTGAGCCATACAAGGCACGTTTGTGACATTGCCCCGGCGAAGTGCCGCACCCAGGTTTGCAGCATTGTCGCACATGGCCTTCCCTGGTTGCAGGTCCAGTGGAGACAACCTTTCATGAAACTGGGTCTCCAGAGCTGACCAAAACTCCTCAGCTGTGTGACTCACATTTCCCAGACATTTCAAAGTAAACACTGATGCGTTGAGCCCTGCTGCCAGCATAGTAAGGAGGTGTGCAGGATTCCGTCTGCGCAGTTAGAAAGCAGGTGGCATTACCAGACAGGCTTTGGGTGCAGGTGGAGGACCGAGAGGAGGTTGAGGAGGCAGAAGCAGTGGAGGAAGTTCGAGATAAAGAGGATTAACACACAACTCGTGGGGACGGTAAGACTTGGACAGCAGCCCCTTGTCCTGCTGTCACCATAGTTACCCAGTGCCCAGTCAGCGACATGTAACGCCCCTGTCCATGCCTTCTCGTCCAAGTGTCTGTGGTGAAGTGCACCCTGTCACACACAGAGTTTCTCAAAGAAGCGGTGATGTTGTGTGCGACATGCTAGTGGAGCGCAGGCACACCTTTCTTTGAGAAGTAGTGCCGACTGGGCATCTGGTACTGGGGCACTGTGACGGACATAAGGTCTTGAAAATCCTCTGTGTCCTCCAGGTGGAAAGGCAGCATTTCTGTAGCCAACAGCTTGCAGATGGTGAAATTCAACCTCTTAGCTTTCTCATGGCTAGGAGGAAATGGTCTTTTACTTTTCCACATCTGAGGGACCGAGGGCTGGCTGTTGTGCTTAGACGGTGTTGAGTAGGGTGTCCCCGGCAACTGCCGGTCTGTGAGGAAGATGCAGGTGGACATGTTAGGTTGCCTTGATCCAAAGGTGGTGCTCTCGATGTCGGAGAGCGCTCAACACTAGCAGGTGTTTCCACTTCCAAATGAACTGACGACCTGCCAATCACACTGGCTGTTGCGGGTAAAGAGGTGGCAGGTCTGCGTCCAAAAACATGTGTGACTGCTGTCCCCCCAGTCACAGAGGATGAAGAGGCTGCGGATGCACAAGATGGGGCAGACGGTGGTTGGCCCAGCCGGCTAGGCCGCATTGTAGCACAGTGAGCTTCCCACTGCAACTTATGCTTCATATTCATGTGACGGTACATGCATGAAGTACTCAAACTATGTATTTTTTGGCCTCTACTTAGCTTTTGCTGACAAATATTACAGATAACACGAGTTGGGTCATCCTTATCGATCTGAATAAATGCCCAGGCTATGCAAGGCTTAGAGCCCATGTGACCTGAAGAGCCACTACGACTTGTGGTCAGAGGCAGAGTTGTGGTTGAGGATGCAGTTGTTGACATGCTTCCAGTACTCCGTCTCTGTTCAGGAAGGCGCAACCTAACCTCGTCGTCAATAGCATCTGTGATGCCCCGCTGCGCTTGGTATCACAGATCCTACAAGAGTGCATTGATGGAATCCTCCACAAGAGGCCCCCATAAACATTCACACATCTCCACCTTCCACCTCAGACCAGCAGAGGGAGCCCGTTAGGGATATAAATAGGGAAGGTGGAGCTAGGCAGTTCAGTTCCTCTGAAGAGTTCCTGCAGTAGAGAAGCCTAAGAGAGGTCAGTCTGCAGTGAAGCTCAGTCTAGTCTAGAGAACGCAGTTAAGAGTTCAGCAGTGGAGCACGAGGCTCCTGCTTGCTAGATTCAGGGAGCCCAGATAGAGCTTAAGGTGTGCCGGTGCCGTAAGATCAGTGAAGCGCGGCAAGCTTCCGTTAGTGTGTATAGCCTAGTGAGGGCCCGAGTAGGCCGAAGGCGAGTGGCGAGTTAGTACATAAGAGGCAGAGGAGCTTAACCAGCTCACCCCGAAGCATTTACCGGACACAGGATCCGAGCTTACCGGTATCTCTATGACCCAGTAAGGCATAACCGGAATCCCTGGAGAACTACAAGTCCCAGGATCGCTAAGGTGCTGATATGTAACAGAGCCAGGAGACGCTTAGGCCCCGCATACTGGGAGCGTGAACTCCAAGAGAAGGCCCTACCACAAGGTCAGCCAGCGCAGGACAGAGACAAAGTTAGGCCTAGCTCCAGGCAGGTCAGAAACTTACTACGCAGAGGCAAGAAACAGGAGGCCCTACACCCGCTCATTGGGGAGGATCCTGATATGCACCCTTCACCCTACAGTGCTCCGGGATGTGCCTGAATTTCCACCAGTAAAAGGTACTGAAGTGACTACCGTGTCCATTCCCGTTCTTGCTCTGACCCAGCTGGGTCTCGCCTGTCCTGCATTCCCCCTGCATACGCTGCCCTGAGACCTAGCTCCACCTGTGGGGAGCTATACCATCGAGCTGCCTTTTCACCAGCCTCAGTGGACTGCTGCAGCGCTGGTGCTTGTCACCAGATACCACAGGTGGCGTCATGAACTCTTATAAAATTAACAATTATCCACCCTTTTAAAGAGAGACCCCAGGGTACGGGCCAGGGAGCCGACCACCGCGACATCCCCAAGGCCAGGCAAATTTCCGGGTACCGAGTCATCCCCATCCCCAGGGCTAGTCACATCCTCCTCCACCTCCTCTGCTGACCTCATCGACTGTCTGACTGTGGGTTGACAGTAAGTGGGATCTCCAACCTCGTCATCATCACCCTATGTGTTCTCACACCCGTCGCCCTCAGAGCCAACCTCTTCCTGCCCTGACCGAAAAGTCAAGTTGTCGCTCCAATCAGGTATTTGAGTCTCATCATCGTCTTCATCATTGTCTCCACCAACAGGAGTTACAGTTTGGGAACAAGGGTCTACATTATGCTCAGAACCTTCTTCATCTGGTCCTGGATCCAACTTATAAAGATTCTGGGCATCGGATCAGATCATTTCCTCATCTGGATTAACAGAAGCTCTGGAGCAGACCTCCGTTTCCCAGGCTATAGTATGAGTAAACAGCTGGGCAGACTCAGCCATCTGTGTTACCCCATACTCAGACGGGCAGCTGGAGACTTGGGAGCTGTGAGGAAGCAAGTGCGATTGGGGTGACACCTCTGAGGACTGGAGTATTTGTGATGTTGAAATTGAGGTGATGGAGAGCCCACTTGAAGGAGCACTTGATATCCGTTGAAGCACCTGCTGTTTTTGTGCCTCATCTAGAATTTGTAGCGATGGGCGTGTCCGTAAGAATGGGATCGTATCACATTGTCCACGAAAAGAAGTCGACATCTTAGTTTGGCTGGAAGATGGTCTTTCTTCTGCAGATGTTACTCCCCCCCCCACCGTGGGGTGCCTCGACCCACCGGCGGACAGGCACCAGTATTGGGAGAGGGGGGCTGGCCGTCAGGGTCCACCGCGGCTCTGGCACAAACCCGGCGACACAGAGGTGGCACAGGCAGGAACGGACTGGCCGTGTCGGCTTCTCACTTTTTGGATTTTAGAAGGGCATGACATGCCTATATCTGTGTCTCCCCCTCCTTTTACTCCTCCACCTCTTTTCTTTTCGCATGACTATATGTACTTGTCACTTTTCCATGTGTTAGTTGTGTCTTCTGAGCAGTTTGTCAGCTTTTGGACACCTTTCAAGGTGTTTTCTATGTGTTTCTATGTGTTTTTGTTTGCCTGCCATTAGTTTTAACGGTGTTCGAAGGTGTTCGACGAACAGTTCGGCGAACACACGGGTGTTCGACGAACCGAACCAAACTCGAACACTACGGGGGTGGCTCAACACTATTCATATGACCCCAAGCTTGGCCACTCCGAGGATCTGTTTGGTACGTATCCTTTGGTTGGTTCTTGCTTATCACCGTGCAGCATTGAAGAGGGACAAGAGTAGGTGGCATGCGTTGATGCTCAAGCATTTTGAGGATCTACGGCCAGAAGAAAGCCACTTGGAGGAACGTTATTTACTGTCTCCAGAGGTGAAGGCTGATGATGATGAGACACAGTTGCCATCAGGTCAGCCTACAATCTCAACTGGGAAGGAGGATGAGATAGAAGACGAGGTGGTCGATGATGAGTCCACTGATCCAACCTGGATCGTTGGCATGCATAGCCATGACAGCAACACAGAGGAAGATGGATATGTAGCACCAACACAAGCACCAAGGGGTCGTGGTTTGCCCAGAGTGAGAACTGGGTCAACTGTTGCCAAGAGCACCCCCGCTGTGCGCCAAGTCAGGGCTAGGGAGCGTTCAGCTGCTGTATGGAATTTTTTTTCTGAAAGTCCTTCAGAGTAAACATTGTTGTCTGTAGCATCTGCCATACCAAGTTGAGCAGAGACCAGGGCAAAGGCAACCTGAGCACCACCAGTATGAGAAACCACATGGCAGCCAAACACCCCAGTAGGTGGGCGGAAAACCAGGGTAAAAAATCTGCATCTGCGGGTCAAACCAATAATAATAATAACATTCTTTATTTATATAGTGCCAACCTATTCCACAGCACTTTACAATTCAGAGGTTCATATTCAACAGTCATAAGTAACATAGCTAAAGATAATACAATAATTAAAGCAAAAATAATGACGACCCTGCTCGTAAGAGCTTACAATCTACAATGAGGTGGTGGTGACACAAAAGACAGGGGCTTATTTACAATGATAGTCCAGCCATCTTGAGGGGATGAGGAATAGATAAAGGCTGCATGAGCTCATCACCAGCCAGTATCTGTAGTGCTTTTGGGTTTGGTGGAGACTTATGCCATGTCTCCTGGGCTATGTCCTTCAGAATCTGCTGTTCAAGAAGCAGGCGCTCCTACCTCCTGCCCCCATGCTGCGGTTGCTCACACTCAACAAACATCAACCACATCCACTTCCTTGTGCCAGCAAAGCGTCCAATTGTCCATGCCTGAGAGCTTGGAAAGAAAGCGTAAATACCCAGCCACGCACCCACAGGCACAAATACTAAACTCGCACATTGCCAAATTGCTAGTTGTGGAGATGTTCCCAATTAGGCTTGTGGGAGCACAGTCTTCCGTGATCTCTTGGCTGTGGCTGCCTCACGATACAGTCTTCCCAGCCACCACTATTTTGCCCAGTGTGCCGTCCCTGCATTGCACAAGCACGTCTTAAACAATCTGAACCGTGCTCTCACCAATGCAGTAACCTGAAAGGCCCACCTAACAGACGCCTGGACAAATTGTTGTGTACAGGGACGATACATTTCTGTCATGGCACACTGGGGGAACCTGGTGGAGGGTGGGACAAAGGCGCAAACTGGAATATCACACATCCCACCCACGCTAAGGATAGCGGGCCCAACTTTTGTCAGGGTTTCCACCTCTTCATATTCCACTTCCTCTCTCCCCTTCTCCTGCTCCTCATCCTCTGCTGAATTACTCTCCCCATCACTGCCAACCTGGGACCTGTGCAGCAGCATGTCGGCAAAGTGGCAAGACGCTCTGCTGAAACTGATCTGTTTAGGTCAGAAAGCACACACTGCAACAGAGCTGTGGCATGCTTTAAAACCACAGACTAATCAGTGGCTCTTCCCGCTGCACCTCCAACACTGTCTGGTCATCTGCGATAATGGGCGTAACCTGGTGGTGGCTTTAAAGATCGGCAAGCTGGTACATGTGCCATGTATTGCTCATATGCTGAACCTAGTTGTTTAGAAATTTCTGAAAACTTTCCGAGACATGCCATACCTACTTGAGAAGGTGAGCCATATTAGCGCCCATTTCCACCATTCCTTTACTGCATTTGCTGCTTTTACAGCGCTGCAAAAGCGCTTGAATTTGCCAAGTCACTAACTCATTTGCGACCTGCCTACACGGTGGAACTCCACCTATCATATGTTGGCGAGGATTAGTGAACAGCAGAGGGTAGTAGCTGAATACCAGCTTCAGCATGCTGGTCAGACTGAGAATCAGCCACCACACATAACAACTGTCTAGTGGGTGTGGATCGCTGACATTTGTGAGGTTCTTGAGAACATTGAGTACTGCACCAACCTTGTGATAGGTGATCAGGCTATTATCAGCATAACCATCCCGCTGCTGTGTCTCTTGAAACAATCACTGTATAATCTCAAAGAGGAAGCTTTAAGTGCCAAGCATGTTGGTATGGAGCCAGATTTCCCAATGGGTGATACTACCCAGCCTAGCCAATATTCTGAGGCAACATTGGGTGATGAGGAGGAAGATGAGGAAGGAGAGAACTTGTTTTTCTGTGCTACCGAGGGGACTCGTAATTCTACAGAGGGGACACCCAACCCAAGCTTCATGTCTGTCCAGCCAGGATGGGCTGGAGAGGAGGAGGTGGAGGAGGAGGAGGCGAGTCAGCGTGAGGAGAGGATGGGTATTGTTTCTACTGTTGGGGACACAGAACATTTGCCTTTTTGCAGCTTGGCCCACATGGTACCATTCATGTGTAAGTGTCTGTGACAAGGCCCTCCCATGATATACATTTTATCCAACAATAATAATAATAATGTTTATTTATATAGTGCCAACATATTCCGTAGCACTTTACAATTAAGCGGAGACATGTACATACAATAAATTCAGTTTAAACAGTTACATTAGGAGTAGAGATGAGCGTTGTTCTACTCGAACTGTTCGCCAATCTCAAATTCGAGCTGTTTTGGGCGGTGTTCGAGCCGTTCGACGAACACGAACAATTTGAGAAAAATTCGGCTGTTCGAGGTTATGTTCGATAACTGTTCGTGCACCAAAATCATAACTGGATTTTTTCTCAGTAATGATGAAAATTAATGTTAATACGCAGTTTGAGTGTACAGCGGGGTGGGGGGAGGGGCAGGGGATGGATCTCTGCAGGAACAATGAAGATCTCCATTTTTTTTTCTCTTTCCCGCATTTACAGTGGGGAGGTGCAATCTGTCAGCCTATCAGCAGCGCACACACGGAGCGAAGTGCTTTTTTTCACACAAGCAAGGGCATGTGTCATTGGCAGTGTATGTCACATGTCCTTGCCCTATAAGACCAAGCCATTTTCCCCGTCGCCACCATTTTCTCACTGCTGCAGCTGCGTGTTAGACGGCACCGCTGTTGCTGTGTGCGCTATACCTTGTTAATTTCAAGCCAATTTTCGCACAAATATACAGATAGCTTGGGAGTAGGGAATAGTTGTGATTGCAGTCCTTTTAAGGACTAGGTTACAGCATTTCCTACGACTTTTATCAGGGAGGTCTGTGCTCTTAAATAGATAGGTTGTGGGAGTAAAGACTAATTGTAATTGGAGTCCTTTTCAGGACTAGGTTACATGAGTTCCTATCAGTTGTTGCCAGGCAGGTCTGTGCCAGTGCTGTGCAAGTTTTTTTCACAGCATTTGGCTGAATCTAGCAAAGCTAATCCTTTTTGGCCTATTGCAGAGTGTGTTAGTCAGTGGAGTAGCCTATCTGTGTTGCAAGATATACCACCTGTGTATAGAATACCAATTTTTTTACTGCACCTAGTGAAGTAAAATCTTTTGGGCATAGCATCATTCTATTAGTCCATCTATACTGACCTCCATCAGGTTGCAAATTAAAACTAATTTTTATCTGCATCTACAGTACCTCTGAAAAAATATTTGGGCTTCTAGCAGTGTGTGGGACTTGTTCTATTAGTCCATCTATACTGACCTCCATCAGGTTGCAAACTGAATATATTTTTTTCTGCATCTACCTCTGAAAAAATATTGGGCTTCTAGCTGTGTGTGGGTCTTGTTCTATTAATCCATCTATACTGACCTCCATCAGGTTGCAAACTGAATATAATTTTTTTCTGCATCTAGCTCTGAAAAAATATTTGGCCTTCTAGTAGTGTGTCGGACTTTCTCTATTAGTCCATCTATACTGACCTCCATCAGGTTGCAAATTAAACCTAATTTTTATCTGCATCTATAGTACCTCTTAAAAAATATTTGGGCTTCTAGCTGTGTGTGGGACTTGTTGTATTAGTCCATCTATACTGACCTCCATCAGGTTGCAAACTGAATATATTTTTTTCAGCATCTACCTCTGAAAAAATATTTGGCCTTCTAGTAGTGTGTCGGACTTTCTCTATTAGTCCATCTATACTGACCTCCATCAGGTTGCAAATTAAAAATAATTTTTATCTGCATCTACAGTACCTCTGAAAAAATATTTGGGCTTCTAGCTGTGTGCGGGACTTGTTGTATTAGTCCATCTATACTGACCTCCATCAGGTTGCAAACTGAATATATTTTTTTCTGCATCTACATCTGAAAAAATATTTGGCCTTCTAGTAGTGTGTCGGACTTTCTCTATTAGTCCATCTATACTGACCTCCATCAGGTTGCAAATTAAAACTAATTTTTATCTGCATCTATAGTACCTCTTAAAAAATATTTGGGCTTCTAGCAGTGTGTGGGACTTGATCTATTAGTCCATCTATACTGACCTCCATCAGGTTGCAAACTGAATATATTTTTTTCTGCATCTACCTCTGAAAAAATATTTGGCCTTCTAGTAGTGTGTCGGACTTTCTCTATTAGTCCATCTATACTGACCTCCATCAGGTTGCAAATTAAAACTAATTTTTATCTGCATCTACAGTACCTCTGAAAAAATATTTGGGCTTCTAGCAGTGTGTGGGACTTGTTCTATTAGTCCATCTATACTGACCTCCATCAGGTTGCAAACTGAATATATTTTTTTCTGCATCTACCTCTGAAAAAATATTGGGCTTCTAGCTGTGTGTGGGTCTTGTTCTATTAATCCATCTATACTGACCTCCATCAGGTTGCAAACTGAATATATTTTTTTCTGCATCTACCTCTGAAAAAATATTTGGCCTTCTAGTAGTGTGTCAGACTTTCTCTATTAGTCCATCTATACTGACCTCCATCAGGTTGCAAATTAAAACGAATTTTTATCTGCATCTACAGTACCTCTGAAAAAATATTTGGGCTTCTAGCAGTGTGTGGGACTTGTTCTATTAGTCCATCTATACTGACCTCCATCAGGTTGCAAACTGAATATATTTTTTTCTGCATCTACCTCTGAAAAAATATTTGGCCTTCTAGTAGTGTGTCGGACTTTCTCTATTAGTCCACCTATACTGACCTCCATCAGGTTGCAAATTAAAACTAATTTTTATCTGCTTCTACAGTACCTCTGAAAAAATATTTGGGCTTCTAGCAGTGTGTGGGACTTGTTCTATTAGTCCATCTATACTGACCTCCATCAGGTTGCAAACTGAATATATTTTTTTCTGCATCTACCTCTGAAAAAATATTGGGCTTCTAGCTGTGTGTGGGTCTTGTTCTATTAATCCTTTTATACTGACCTCCATCAGGTTGCAAACTGAATATATTGTTTTCTGCATCTACCTCTGAAAAAATATTTGGCCTTCTAGTAGTGTGTCGGACTTTCTCTATTAGTCCATCTATACTGACCTCCATCAGGTTGCAAATTAAAACTAATTTTTATCTGCATCTACAGTACCTCTGAAAAAATATTTGGGCTTCTAGCAGTGTGTGGGACTTGTTCTATTAGTCCATCTATACTGACCTCCATCAGGTTGCAAACTGAATATATTTTTTTCTGCATCTACCTCTGAAAAAATATTTGGCCTTCTAGTAGTGTGTCGGACTTTCTCTATTAGTCCATCTATACTGACCTCCATCAGGTTGCAAATTAAAACTAATTTTTATATGCATCTACAGTACCTCTGAAAAAATATTTGGGCTTCTAGCAGCGTGTGGGACTTGTTCTATTAGTCCATCTATACTGACCTCCATCAGGTTGCAAATTAAAACTAATTTTTATCTGCATCTACAGTACCTCTGAAAAAATATTTGGGCTTCTAGCAGTGTGTGGGACTTGTTCTATTAGTCCATCTATACTGACCTCCATCAGGTTGCAAACTGAATATATTTTTTTCTGCATCTACCTCTGAAAAAATATTTGGCCTTCTAGTAGTGTGTCGGACTTTCTCTATTAGTCCACCTATACTGACCTCCATCAGGTTGCAAATTAAAACTAATTTTTATCTGCATCTACAGTACCTCTGAAAAAATATTTGGGCTTCTAGCAGTGTGTGGGACTTGTTCTATTAGTCCATCTATACTGACCTCCATCAGGTTGCAAACTGAATATATTTTTTTCTGCATCTACCTCTGAAAAAATATTGGGCTTCTAGCTGTGTGTGGGTCTTGTTCTATTAATCCATCTATACTGACCTCCATCAGGTTGCAAACTGAATATAATTTTTTTCTGCATCTAGCTCTGAAAGAATATTTGGCCTTCTAGTAGTGTGTCGGACTTTCTCTATTAGTCCATCTATACTGACCTCCATCAGGTTGCAAATTAAAACTAATTTTTATCTGCATCTATAGTACCTCTGAAAAAATATTTGGGCTTCTAGCTGTGTGTGGGACTTGTTGTATTAGTCCATCTATACTGACCTCCATCAGGTTGCAAACTGAGTATATTTTTTTCAGCATCTACCTCTGAAAAAATATTTGGCCTTCTAGTAGTGTGTCGGACTTTCTCTATTAGTCCATCTATACTGACCTCCATCAGGTTGCAAATTAAAAATAATTTTTATCTGCATCTACAGTACCTCTGAAAAAATATTTGGGCTTCTAGCTGTGTGCGGGACTTGTTGTATTAGTCCATCTATACTGACCTCCATCAGGTTGCAAACTGAATATATTTTTTTCTGCATCTACATCTGAAAAAATATTTGGCCTTCTAGTAGTGTGTCGGACTTTCTCTATTAGTCCATCTATACTGACCTCCATCAGGTTGCAAATTAAAACTAATTTTTATCTGCATCTACAGTACCTCTGAAAAAATATTTGGGCTTCTAGCAGTGTGTGGGACTTGTTCTATTATCCATCTATACTGACCTCCATCAGGTTGCAAACTGAATATATTTTTTTCTGCATCTACCTCTGAAAAAATATTTGGCCTTCTAGTAGTGTGTCGGACTTTCTCTATTAGTCCATCTATACTGACCTCCATCAGGTTGCAAATTAAAACTAATTTTTATCTGCATCTACAGTACCTCTGAAAAAATAATTGGGCTTCTAGCAGTGTGTGGGACTTGTTCTATTAGTCCATCTATACTGACCTCCATCAGGTTGCAAACTGAATATATTTTTTTCTGCATCTACCTCTGAAAAAATATTGGGCTTCTAGCTGTGTGTGGGTCTTGTTCTATTAATCCATCTATACTGACCTCCATCAGGTTGCAAACTGAATATATTTTTTTCTGCATCTACCTCTGAAAAAATATTTGGCCTTCTAGTAGTGTGTCGGACTTTCTCTATTAGTCCATCTATACTGACCTCCATCAGGTTGCAAATTAAAACTAATTTTTATCTGCATCTACAGTACCTCTGAAAAAATATTTGGGCTTCTAGCAGTGTGTGGGACTTGTTATATTAGTCCATCTATACTGACCTCCATCAGGTTGCAAACTGAATATATTTTTTTCTGCATCTACCTCTGAAAAAATATTGGGCTTCTAGCTGTGTGTGGGTCTTGTTCTATTAATCCATCTATACTGACCTCCATCAGGTTGCAAACTGAATATATTTTTTTCTGCATCTACCTCTGAAAAAATATTTGGCCTTCTAGTAGTGTGTCAGACTTTCTCTATTAGTCCATCTATACTGACCTCCATCAGGTTGCAAATTAAAACTAATTTTTATCTGCATCTACAGTACCTCTGAAAAAATATTTGGGCTTCTAGCAGTGTGTGGGACTTGTTCTATTAGTCCATCTATACTGACCTCCATCAGGTTGCAAACTGAATATATTTTTTTCTGCATCTACCTCTGAAAAAATATTTGGCCTTCTAGTAGTGTGTCGGACTTTCTCTATTAGTCCACCTATACTGACCTCCATCAGGTTGCAAATTAAAACTAATTTTTATCTGCATCTACAGTACCTCTGAAAAAATATTTGGGCTTCTAGCAGTGTGTGGGACTTGTTCTATTAGTCCATCTATACTGACCTCCATCAGGTTGCAAACTGAATATATTTTTTTCTGCATCTACATCTGAAAAAATATTGGGCTTCTAGCTGTGTGTGGGTCTTGTTCTATTAATCCATTTATACTGACCTCCATCAGGTTGCAAACTGAATATATTTTTTTCTGCATCTACCTCTGAAAAAATATTTGGCCTTCTAGTAGTGTGTCGGACTTTCTCTATTAGTCCATCTATACTGACCTCCATCAGGTTGCAAATTAAAACTAATTTGTATCTGCATCTACAGTACCTCTGAAAAAATATTTGGGCTTCTAGCAGTTTGTGGGACTTGTTCTATTAGTCCATCTATACTGACCTCCATCAGGTTGCAAACTGAATATATTTTTTTCTGCATCTACCTCTGAAAAAATATTTGGCCTTCTAGTAGTGTGTCGGACTTTCTCTATTAGTCCACCTATACTGACCTCCATCAGGTTGCAAATTAAAACTAATTTTTATCTGCATCTACAGTACCTCTGAAAAAATATTTGGGCTTCTAGCAGTGTGAGGGACTTGTTCTATTAGTCCATCTATACTGACCTCCATCAGGTTGCAAACTGAATATATTTTTTTCTGCATCTACCTCTGAAAAAATATTGGGCTTCTAGCTGTGTGTGGGTCTTGTTCTATTAATCCATTTATACTGACCTCCATCAGGTTGCAAACTGAATATATTTTTTTCTGCATCTACCTCTGAAAAAATATTTGGCCTTCTAGTAGTGTGTCGGACTTTCTCTATTAGTCCATCTATACTGACCTCCATCAGGTTGCAAATTAAAACTAATTTTTATCTGCATCTACAGTACCTCTGAAAAAATATTTGGGCTTCTAGCAATGTGTGGGACTTGTTCTATTAGTCCATCTATACTGACCTCCATCAGGTTGCAAACTGAATATATTTTTTTCTGCATCTACCTCTGAAAAAATATTTGGCCTTCTAGTAGTGTGTCGGACTTTCTCTATTAGTCCATCTATACTGACCTCCATCAGGTTGCAAATTAAAACTAATTTTTATCTGCATCTACAGTACCTCTGAAAAAATATTTGGGCTTCTAGCAGCGTGTGGGACTTGTTCTATTAGTCCATCTATACTGACCTCCATCAGGTTGCAAATTAAAACTAATTTTTATCTGCATCTACAGTACCTCTGAAAAAATATTTGGGCTTCTAGCAGTGTGTGGGACTTGTTCTATTAGTCCATCTATACTGACCTCCATCAGGTTGCAAACTGAATATATTTTTTTCTGCATCTACCTCTGAAAAAATATTGGGCTTCTAGCTGTGTGTGGGACTTGTTGTATTAGTCCATCTATACTGACCTCCATCAGGTTGCAAACTGAATATATTTTTTTCAGCATCTACCTCTGAAAAAATATTTGGCCTTCTAGTAGTGTGTCGGACTTTCTCTATTAGTCCATCTATACTGACCTCCATCAGGTTGCAAATTAAAAATAATTTTTATCTGCATCTACAGTACCTCTGAAAAAATATTTGGGCTTCTAGCTGTGTGCGGGACTTGTTGTATTAGTCCATCTATACTGACCTCCATCAGGTTGCAAACTGAATATATTTTTTTCTGCATCTACATCTGAAAAAATATTTGGCCTTCTAGTAGTGTGTCGGACTTTCTCTATTAGTCCATCTATACTGACCTCCATCAGGTTGCATATTAAAACTAATTTTTATCTGCATCTATAGTACCTCTTAAAAAATATTTGGGCTTCTAGCAGTGTGTGGGACTTGTTCTATTAGTCCATCTATACTGACCTCCATCAGGTTGCAAACTGAATATATTTTTTTCTGCATCTACCTCTGAAAAAATATTTGGCCTTCTAGTAGTGTGTCGGACTTTCTCTATTAGTCCATCTATACTGACCTCCATCAGGTTGCAAATTAAAACTAATTTTTATCTGCATCTACAGTACCTCTGAAAAAATATTTGGGCTTCTAGCAGTGTGTGGGACTTGTTCTATTAGTCCATCTATACTGACCTCCATCAGGTTGCAAACTGAATATATTTTTTTCTGCATCTACCTCTGAAAAAATATTGGGCTTCTAGCTGTGTGTGGGTCTTGTTCTATTAATCCATCTATACTGACCTCCATCAGGTTGCAAACTAAATATATTTTTTTCTGCATCTACCTCTGAAAAAATATTTGGCCTTCTAGTAGTGTGTCAGACTTTCTCTATTAGTCCATCTATACTGACCTCCATCAGGTTGCAAATTAAAACGAATTTTTATCTGCATCTACAGTACCTCTGAAAAAATATTTGGGCTTCTAGCAGTGTGTGGGACTTGTTCTATTAGTCCATCTATACTGACCTCCATCAGGTTGCAAACTGAATATATTTTTTTCTGCATCTACCTCTGAAAAAATATTTGGCCTTCTAATAGTGTGTCGGACTTTCTCTATTAGTCCACCTTTACTGACCTCCATCAGGTTGCAAATTAAAACTAATTTTTATCTGCATCTACAGTACCTCTGAAAAAATATTTGGGCTTCTAGCAGTGTGTGGGACTTGTTCTATTAGTCCATCTATACTGACCTCCATCAGGTTGCAAACTGAATATATTTTTTTCTGCATCTACCTCTGAAAAAATATTGGGCTTCTAGCAGTGTGTGGGACTTGTTCTATTAATCCTTTTATACTGACCTCCATCAGGTTGCAAACTGAATATATTTTTTTCTGCATCTACCTCTGAAAAAATATTTGGCCTTCTAGTAGTGTGTCGGACTTTCTCTATTAGTCCATCTATACTGACCTCCATCAGGTTGCAAATTAAAACTAATTTTTATATGCATCTACAGTACCTCTGAAAAAATATTTGGGCTTCTAGCAGCGTGTGGGACTTGTTCTATTAGTCCATCTATACTGACCTCCATCAGGTTGCAAATTAAAACTAATTTTTATCTGCATCTACAGTACCTCTGAAAAAATATTTGGGCTTCTAGCAGTGTGTGGGACTTGTTCTATTAGTCCATCTATACTGACCTCCATCAGGTTGCAAACTGAATATATTTTTTTCTGCATCTACCTCTGAAAAAATATTTGGCCTTCTAGTAGTGTGTCGGACTTTCTCTATTAGTCCACCTATACTGACCTCCATCAGGTTGCAAATTAAAATTAATTTTTATCTGCATCTACAGTACCTCTGAAAAAATATTTGGGCTTCTAGCAGTGTGTGGGACTTGTTCTATTAGTCCATCTATACTGACCTCCATCAGGTTGCAAACTGAATATATTTTTTTCTGCATCTACCTCTGAAAAAATATTGGGCTTCTAGCTGTGTGTGGGTCTTGTTCTATTAATCCATCTATACTGACCTCCATCAGGTTGCAAACTGAATATAATTTTTTTCTGCATCTAGCTCTGAAAGAATATTTGGCCTTCTAGTAGTGTGTCGGACTTTCTCTATTAGTCCATCTATACTGACCTCCATCAGGTTGCAAATTAAAACTAATTTTTATCTGCATCTATAGTACCTCTGAAAAAATATTTGGGCTTCTAGCTGTGTGTGGGACTTGTTGTATTAGTCCATCTATACTGACCTCCATCAGGTTGCAAACTGAGTATATTTTTTTCAGCATCTACCTCTGAAAAAATATTTGGCCTTCTAGTAGTGTGTCGGACTTTCTCTATTAGTCCATCTATACTGACCTCCATCAGGTTGCAAATTAAAAATAATTTTTATCTGCATCTGCAGTACCTCTGAAAAAATATTTGGGCTTCTAGCTGTGTGCGGGACTTGTTGTATTAGTCCATCTATACTGACCTCCATCAGGTTGCAAACTGAATATATTTTTTTCTGCATCTACATCTGAAAAAATATTTGGCCTTCTAGTAGTGTGTCGGACTTTCTCTATTAGTCCATCTATACTGACCTCCATCAGGTTGCAAATTAAAACTAATTTTTATCTGCATCTACAGTACCTCTGAAAAAATATTTGGGCTTCTAGCAGTGTGTGGGACTTGTTCTATTATCCATCTATACTGACCTCCATCAGGTTGCAAACTGAATATATTTTTTTCTGCATCTACCTCTGAAAAAATATTTGGCCTTCTAGTAGTGTGTCGGACTTTCTCTATTAGTCCATCTATACTGACCTCCATCAGGTTGCAAATTAAAACTAATTTTTATCTGCATCTACAGTACCTCTGAAAAAATATTTGGGCTTCTAGCAGTGTGTGGGACTTGTTCTATTAGTCCATCTATACTGACCTCCATCAGGTTGCAAACTGAATATATTTTTTTCTGCATCTACCTCTGAAAAAATATTGGGCTTCTAGCTGTGTGTGGGTCTTGTTCTATTAATCCATCTATACTGACCTCCATCAGGTTGCAAACTGAATATATTTTTTTCTGCATCTACCTCTGAAAAAATATTTGGCCTTCTAGTAGTGTGTCGGACTTTCTCTATTAGTCCATCTATACTGACCTCCATCAGGTTGCAAATTAAAACTAATTTTTATCTGCATCTACAGTACCTCTGAAAAAATATTTGGGCTTCTAGCAGTGTGTGGGACTTGTTATATTAGTCCATCTATACTGACCTCCATCAGGTTGCAAACTGAATATATTTTTTTCTGCATCTACCTCTGAAAAAATATTGGGCTTCTAGCTGTGTGTGGGTCTTGTTCTATTAATCCATCTATAATGACCTCCATCAGGTTGCAAACTGAATATATTTTTTTCTGCATCTACCTCTGAAAAAATATTTGGCCTTCTAGTAGTGTGTCAGACTTTCTCTATTAGTCCATCTATACTGACCTCCATCAAGTTGCAAATTAAAACTAATTTTTATCTGCATCTACAGTACCTCTGAAAAAATATTTGGGCTTCTAGCAGTGTGTGGGACTTGTTCTATTAGTCCATCTATACTGACCTCCATCAGGTTGCAAACTGAATATATTTTTTTCTGCATCTACCTCTGAAAAAATATTTGGCCTTCTAGTAGTGTGTCGGACTTTCTCTATTAGTCCACCTATACTGACCTCCATCAGGTTGCAAATTAAAACTAATTTTTATCTGCATCTACAGTACCTCTGAAAAAATATTTGGGCTTCTAGCAGTGTGTGGGACTTGTTCTATTAGTCCATCTATACTGACCTCCATCAGGTTGCAAACTGAATATATTTTTTTCTGCATCTACATCTGAAAAAATATTGGGCTTCTAGCTGTGTGTGGGTCTTGTTCTATTAATCCATTTATACTGACCTCCATCAGGTTGCAAACTGAATATATTTTTTTCTGCATCTACCTCTGAAAAAATATTTGGCCTTCTAGTAGTGTGTCGGACTTTCTCTATTAGTCCAATAATACTGACCTCCATCAGGTTGCAAATTAAAACTAATTTGTATCTGCATCTACAGTACCTCTGAAAAAATATTTGGGCTTCTAGCAGTTTGTGGGACTTGTTCTATTAGTCCATCTATACTGACCTCCATCAGGTTGCAAACTGAATATATTTTTTTCTGCATCTACCTCTGAAAAAATATTTGGCCTTCTAGTAGTGTGTCGGACTTTCTCTATTAGTCCACCTATACTGACCTCCATCAGGTTGCAAATTAAAACTAATTTTTATCTGCATCTACAGTACCTCTGAAAAAATATTTGGGCTTCTAGCAGTGTGAGGGACTTGTTCTATTAGTCCATCTATACTGACCTCCATCAGGTTGCAAACTGAATATATTTTTTTCTGCATCTACCTCTGAAAAGATATTGGGCTTCTAGCTGTGTGTGGGTCTTGTTCTATTAATCCATTTATACTGACCTCCATCAGGTTGCAAACTGAATATATTTCTTTCTGCATCTACCTCTGAAAAAATATTTGGCCTTCTAGTAGTGTGTCGGACTTTCTCTATTAGTCCATCTATACTGACCTCCATCAGGTTGCAAATTAAAACTAATTTTTATCTGCATCTACAGTACCTCTGAAAAAATATTTGGGCTTCTAGCAGTGTGTGGGACTTGTTCTATTAGTCCATCTATACTGACCTCCATCAGGTTGCAAACTGAATATATTTTTTTCTGCATCTACCTCTGAAAAAATATTTGGCCTTCTAGTAGTGTGTCGGACTTTCTCTATTAGTCCATCTATACTGACCTCCATCAGGTTGCAAATTAAAACTAATTTTTATCTGCATCTACAGTACCTCTGAAAAAATATTTGGGCTTCTAGCAGCGTGTGGGACTTGTTCTATTAGTCCATCTATACTGACCTCCATCAGGTTGCAAATTAAAACTAATTTTTATCTGCATCTACAGTACCTCTGAAAAAATATTTGGGCTTCTAGCAGTGTGTGGGACTTGTTCTATTAGTCCATCTATACTGACCTCCATCAGGTTGCAAACTGAATATATTTTTTTCTGCATCTACCTCTGAAAAAATATTGGGCTTCTAGCTGTGTGTGGGTCTTGTTCTATTAATCCATCTATACTGACCTCCATCAGGTTGCAAACTGAATATATTTTTTTCTGCATCTACCTCTGAAAAAATATTTGGCCTTCTAGTAGTGTGTCGGACTTTCTCTATTAGTCCATCTATACTGACCTCCATCAGGTTGCAAATTAAAACTAATTTTTATCTGCATCTACAGTACCTCTGAAAAAATATTTGGGCTTCTAGCAGTGTGTGGGACTTGTTCTATTAGTCCATCTATACTGACCTCCATCAGGTTGCAAACTGAATATATTTTTTTCTGCATCTACCTCTGAAAAAATATTGGGCTTCTAGCTGTGTGTGGGTCTTGTTCTATTAATCCATCTATACTGACCTCCATCAGGTTGCAAACTGAATATATTTTTTTCTGCATCTACCTCTGAAAAAATATTTGGCCTTCTAGTAGTGTGTCAGACTTTCTCTATTAGTCCATCTATACTGACCTCCATCAGGTTGCAAATTAAAACTAATTTTTATCTGCATCTACAGTACCTCTGAAAAAATATTTGGGCTTCTAGCAGTGTGTGGGACTTGTTCTATAGGTCCATCTATACTGACCTCCATCAGGTTGCAAACTGAATATATTTTTTTCTGCATCTACCTCTGAAAAAATATTTGGCCTTCTAGTAGTGTGTCGGACTTTCTCTATTAGTCAATCTATACTGACCTCCATCAGGTTGCAAATTAAAACTAATTTTTATCTGCATCTACAGTACCTCTGAAAAAATATTTGGGCTTCTAGCAGTGTGTGGGACTTGTTCTATTAGTCCATCTATACTGACCTCCATCAGGTTGCAAACTGAATATATTTTTTTCTGCATCTACCTCTGAAAAAATATTGGGCTTCTAGCTGTGTGTGGGTCTTGTTCTATTAATCCATTTATACTGACCTCCATCAGGTTTCAAACTGAATATATTTTTTTCTGCATCTACCTCTGAAAAAATATTTGGCCTTCTAGTAGTGTGTCGGACTTTCTCTATTAGTCCATCTATACTGACCTCCATCAGGTTGCAAATTAAAACTAATTTTTATCTGCATCTACAGTACCTCTGAAGAAATATTTGGGCTTCTAGCAGCGTGTGGGACTTGTTCTATTAGTCCATCTATACTGACCTCCATCAGGTTGCAAATTAAAACTAATTTTTATCTGCATCTACAGTACCTCTGAAAAAATATTTGGGCTTCTAGCAGTGTGTGGGACTTGTTCTATTAGTCCATCTATACTGACCTCCATCAGGTTGCAAACTGAATATATTTTTTTCTGCATCTACCTCTGAAAAAATATTGGGCTTCTAGCTGTGTGTGGGTCTTGTTCTATTAATCCATCTATACTGACCTCCATCAGGTTGCAAACTGAATATATTTTTTTCTGCATCTACCTCTGAAAAAATATTGGGCTTCTAGCTGTGTGTGGGTCTTGTTCTATTAATCCATTTATACTGACCTCCATCAGGTTGCAAACTGAATATATTTTTTTCTGCATCTACCTCTGAAAAAATATTTGGCCTTCTAGTAGTGTGTCGGACTTTCTCTATTAGTCCATCTATACTGACCTCCATCAGGTTGCAAATTAAAACTAATTTTTATCTGCATCTACAGTACCTCTGAAAAAATATTTGGGCTTCTAGCAGTGTGTGGGACTTGTTCTATTAGTCCATCTATACTGACCTCCATCAGGTTGCAAACTGAATATATTTTTTTCTGCATCTACCTCTGAAAAAATATTTGGCCTTCTAGTAGTGTGTCGGACTTTCTCTATTAGTCCATCTATACTGACCTCAATCAGGTTGCAAATTAAAACTAATTTTTATCTGCATCTACAGTACCTCTGAAAAAATATTTGGGCTTCTAGCAGCGTGTGGGACTTGTTCTATTAGTCCATCTATACTGACCTCCATCAGGTTGCAAATTAAAACTAATTTTTATCTGCATCTACAGTACCTCTGAAAAAATATTTGGGCTTCTAGCAGTGTGTGGGACTTGTTCTATTAGTCCATCTATACTGACCTCCATCAGGTTGCAAACTGAATATATTTTTTTCTGCATCTACCTCTGAAAAAATATTGGGCTTCTAGCTGTGTGTGGGTCTTGTTCTATTAATCCATCTATACTGACCTCCATCAGGTTGCAAACTGAATATATTTTTTTCTGCATCTACCTCTGAAAAAATATTTGGCCTTCTAGTAGTGTGTCGGACTTTCTCTATTAGTCCATCTATACTGACCTCCATCAGGTTGTAAATTAAAACTAATTTTTATCTGCATCTACAGTACCTCTGAAAAAATATTTGGGCTTCTAGCAGTGTGTGGGACTTGTTCTATTAGTCCATCTATACTGACCTCCATCAGGTTGCAAACTGAATATATTTTTTTCTGCATCTACCTCTGAAAAAATATTGGGCTTCTAGCTGTGTATGGGTCTTGTTCTATTAATCCATCTATACTGACCTCCATCAGGTTGCAAACTGAATATATTTTTTTCTGCATCTACCTCTGAAAAAATATTTGGCCTTCTAGTAGTGTGTCGGACTTTCTCTATTAGTCCATCTATACTGGCCTCCATCAGGTTGCAAGTTAAAACTAATTTTTATCTGCATCTACAGTACCTCTGAAAAAATATTTGGGCTTCTAGCAGTGTGTGGGACTTGTTCTATTAGTCCATCTATACTGACCTCCATCAGGTTGCAAACTGAATATAGTTTTTTCTGCATCTACCTCTGAAAAAATATTGGGCTTCTAGCTGTGTGTGGGTCTTGTTCTATTAATCCATCTATACTGACCTCCATCAGGTTGCAAACTGAATATATTTTTTTCTGCATCTACCTCTGAAAAAATATTTGGCCTTCTAGTAGTGTGTCGGACTTTCTCTATTAGTCCATCTGAACTGACCTCCATCAGGTTGCAAATTAAAACTAATTTTTATCTGCATCTACAGTACCTCTGAAAAAATATTTGGGCTTCTAGCAGTGTGTGGGACTTGTTCTATTAGTCCATCTATACTGACCTCCATCAGGTTGCAAACTGAATATATTTTTTTCTGCATCTACCTCTGAAAAAATATTGGGCTTCTAGCTGTGTGTGGGTCTTGTTCTATTAATCCATCTATACTGACCTCCATCAGGTTGCAAACTGAATATAATTTTTTTCTGCATCTAGCTCTGAAAAAATATTTGGCCTTCTAGTAGTGTGTCGGACTTTCTCTATTAGTCCATCTATACTGACCTCCATCAGGTTGCAAATTCAAAATAATTTTTATCTGCATCTACAGTACCTCTGAAAAAATATTTGGGCTTCTAGCTGTGTGTGGGACTTGTTGTATTAGTCCATCTATACTGACCTCCATCAGGTTGCAAACTGAATATATTTTTTTCTGCATCTACCTCTGAAAAAATATTTGGCCTTCTAGTAGTGTGTCGGACTTTCTCTATTAGTCCATCTATACTGACCTCCATCACCTTGCAAATTAAAAATAATTTTTATCTGCATCTACAGTACCTCTGAAAAAATATTTGGGCTTCTAGCTGTGTGCGGGACTTGTTGTATTAGTCCATCTATACTGACCTCCATCAGGTTGCAAACTGAATATATTTTTTTCTGCATCTACCTCTGAAAAAATATTTGGCCTTCTAGTAGTGTGTCGGACTTTCTCTATTAGTCCATCTATACTGACCTCCATCAGGTTGCAAATTCAAAATAATTTTTTTCTGCATCTAACCCAGCCAATAGTTTTGGCCTAATACCACAGTTTGGCCACTCAGCTCTGCTCGGTTACCATCCATTGTTTTTTTGTGCAAACAACTACAGAGTTGTGAATTAGTTAACCACCAAAATGAGTGGAAAAAGGCCTGCTGCTGGTGGAAAGGGGTTTAGGCGTGTTGGGAAGGGGAAAAAAGGTTGTGTCCGTGGGGTAGGTGTTAAAGCAACAGTAACATCTGCAGAAGAAAGACCATCTTCCAGCCAAACTAAAATGTCTACTTCTTTTAGCGGACAATGTGATAAGATCCCTTTCTTACGGCCACGCCAATCGCTACAAATTCCAGATGAGGCACAAAAACAGCAGGTGCTTCAACGGATATCAAGTGCTCCTTTAAGTGGGCTCTCCTCCACATCAACTTCAACATCACAAATACTCCAGTCCTCAAAGGTGTCACCCAAATCGCACTTGCTTCCTCACAGCTCCCAAATCTCCAGCTGCCCGTCTGAGTATGAGGTAGAACAGATGGTTGAGTCTGCAGAGCTATTTACTCATACTATAGCCTGGGAATCAGAGGTCGACTCCAGCGCTTCTGTGAATCCAGACGAGGAAATGATCTGCACTGATGCCCAGAATCTTTATGAGTCGGATCCAGGACCAGACGCAGAAGGTTCTGACCATAATGTAGACCCTCATTCCCAAACTGTAACTCCTGTTGGTGGAGACAATGAGGAAGACGATGATAAGACTCAAATACCTGATTGGAGCGACAACTTTAGTTTTTTGTCAGGGCAGGAACAGGTTGGCTCTGAGGACGACGGGTGTGATAACGCACAGGGTGATGATGATGAGGTCGGAGATCCCACTTACTGTCAACCCACAGTCAGCCAAGAGATGAGGTCAGCAGAGGAGGTGGAGGAAGATGCTAGTGACGACGAGGTCAGGTTGCGCCTTCCTGGACAGAGACGTAGTACTGGAAGCACGTCAACAACTGCATCCTCAAACACAACTCTGCCTCTCACCACAAGTCGTGGTGGCTCTTCAGGTCGCATGTGTGCTAAGCCTTGCATAGCCTGGGCATTTTTTCAGATCGATAAAGATGACCCAACTCATGTTATCTGTAACATTTGTCAGCAAAAGCTAAGTAGAGGCCAAAAAATACATAGTTTGAGTACTTCATGCATGAACCGGCACATGGACATGAAGCATAAGTTGCAGTGGGAAGCTCAGTGTGCTACAATGCGGCCTAGCCGGCCGGGCCAACCACCGTCTGCCATATCTTGTGCATCCGCGGCCTCTTCATCCTCTGTGACTGGGGGGACAGCAGTCACACCTGTTTTGGGGCGCAGACCTGCCACCTCTTTACCCGCAACAGCCAGCGTGATTGGCAGGTCATCATTTTCTTTGGAGGTGGTAACACCAGCTGGTGTTGAGCGCTGTCCGACATCGATAGCACCACCTTTGGATGAAGGCAACCTAACATGTCCGCCTGCATCTTCCTCACAGACCGGCAGTTTGCCGGGGACACCCTTATCAACCCCGTCTAAGCACAATAGCCAGCCCTCGGTCCCTCAGATGTGGACAAGTAAAAGACCATTTCCTCCTAGCCATGAGAAAGCTAAGAGGTTGAATTTCACCATCTGCAAGCTCTTGGCTACAGAAATGTTGCCTTTCCGCCTGGTGGACACAGAGGATTTTCGAGACCTTATGTCCGTCGCAGTGCCCCAGTACCAGATGCCCAGTCGGCACTACTTCTCAAAGAAAGGTGTGCCTGCGCTCCACCAGCATGTCGCACACAACATCACCGCTTCTTTGAGAAACTCTGTGTGTGACAGGGTGCATTTCACCACAGACACTTGGACGAGTAGGCATGGACAGGGGCGTTACATGTCGCTGACTGGGCACTGGGTAACTATGGTGACAGCAGGACAAGGGGCTGCTGTCCAAGTCTTGCCGTCCCCACGAGTTGTGCGTCAATCCTCTTTATGTCAAAGTTCCTCCACTGCTTCTGCCTCCTCAACCTCCTCTCGGTCTTCCACCTGCACCCAAAGCCTGTCTGGTCATGCCACAAGCTTTCTAACTGCGCAGAAGGGATCCTGCACACCTCCTTACTATGCTGGCAGTAGGGCTCAACGTCATCAGGCGGTTTTTACATTGAAATGTCTGGGAAATGTGAGTCACACAGCTGAGGAGTTGTGGTCAGCTCTGGAGAACCAATTTCATGAATGGTTGTCTCCACTGGACCTGAAACCAGGGAAGGCCGTGTGCGACAATGCTGCAAACCTGGGTGCGGCCCTTCGCCGGGGCAATGTCACACACGTGCCTTGTATGGCTCACGTGTTGAACCTGGTTGTCCAGCAATTTTTAGCCCACTATCCCAGACTAGATGGCCTTCTGCAGAGGGCACGGTCGCTGTGTGCTCACTTCCGCCGTTCGCATCCCGCAGCTCAGCGACTTACATCTCTACAGAAGTCGTTGGGCCTGCCACTTCACCGGCTAAAATGCGATGTGCCTACCCGGTGGAATTCAACTCTGCACATGTTGCAGCGACTGTGGCAGCACCGACAAGCCCTGGTGCAATATGTTCTGACGTATAGCCTGGGCCAACGAGATTCAGAGGTGGGGCAAATCACGCTGGAGGAGTGGTCTCAGATCAGGGACCTATGCACCCTTCTGCACAGTTTTGAAATGGCGACGAAGATGTTTAGTGCTGACGATGCCATTATCAGCATGACTATTCCGGTGATTTACATGCTGGAGCACATGTTAAACAGAATTCGGAGTCAGGTGGTGGCACAAGAGGAGGTGGAGGAAGTAGAGGAGGAGGAGTTGTATGCGGAAGGGCTAACATCTGCAAGGTCCAGAAGGTCGGCAGCACCAAGGTGGCAGGCATGTGAGGGTGGTGGAGATGGTTTTACCAGGGCGCATGGTAGCAGCCAAACTAGTGAGGAAGGTGCAGGAGCCCAGGAAGAAGTGGAGGACGAACTGATGGAAGACTCATCAGATGAGGGAGACCTTGATCACATTTCTGTTGTGCGAGGTTGGGGGGAGAGGACAGAGGAAGGAAGCATGATTGTTACCTCGCCACCAACACAACAGGGACTTGGTGCTCCTGGATGCGCAACACACATGAGTGCCTTCTTGCTGCACTACCTGCAACATGACCCTCGAATTGTGAGAATTAGAAATAATCCTGACTACTGGGTTGCCACACTGTTAGATCCCCGGTACAAAAGTAAATTTGCAGAAATTATTCCTGCCATAGAAAGGGATGCACGCATGCAGGAGTATCAGCAGAGACTGTTGCAGAATCTTACATGTGCTTTTCCACAAAATACCAGTGGTGCACGTAGTGAATCTCACAGTTCCAACTTGCCAACCGTGGGACCGTCAAGTGTTCAGCACTCAAACCGTAACAGAACCACAGTATCTGCTGGTAACATCAATTTTGCGGAATCATTTCACCACTTTTTTAGCCCATCCTTTGCAAGGCCACAGGAGACAAGAAGTCTGACACATAGTCAACGCCTAGAGACGATGGTACAGGAGTATCTCCAAGTAAACATTGAAGCCACGACTGTGTCACTGGACCCTTGCTCTTTTTGGGCTTCCAATCTGGATAAATGGCCGGAGCTAGCCACTTACGCCTTGGAGATCTTGTCATGCCCCGCAGCCAGCGTTCTGTCTGAACGTGTGTTCAGCGCTGCTGGTGGTGTGCTGACAGATAAGCGCACGCGGCTCTCCACTGATAATGTAGACAGACTCACGTTCATAAAGATGAACAAATCATGGATCCGAAATGACTTTTCTACCCGTGTGTCATCCTGGGGAGAGTAAAAGCTTGATGATTGGTTAAAATCACCCTACCAAACGTTTTAAGCTTTCAAATTACTAATCATGTTTATCTGTATCTTGACTGGAAAATAATTTGGGCTTTGTAGCAGTGTGCAGCACTGATCCTATTAGGCCATCTATAATAAGCTCCACCAGATTTAAAATTAAAAATATTTTTTAGCTGCATCTAGCCCGGAAAATAATTTTGGGGCTCCGAGATGCGCAAGACACATAAGTGCCTTCTTGCTGCACTACCTGCAGCATGACCCTCATATTGTCAGAATTCGAAGTAATCATGACTACTGGGTTGCCACACTCTTAGATCCCCCAAACTTTTCGATCAACCTTTTCATTTTAATAAAGACCAAAAAAATGGTCATTTTTGAAATTATAAGCATTAGCAGGTTGTTAGAAACTGAAATCAAACAGTTTTCAACTCAAAACTTTATTCTAGGTGATGTTACATTTTCACATAGGACCCCTTGTTCGAAAGAAGCTTCTGAACTCTCTCGTCCATTGAATTTGTCAGGTTTTGGATGGTTTCTGCTTCAATTGTTTTGCATGAGGACAGAATACCCTCCCAGAGCTGTTGCTTAGATGTGAACTGCCTCCCGCCATCATAGACACTCCTTTTAATGATGCTCCAAAGGTTCTGAATGGGGTAGAGGTCAGGGGAGCATGGGGGTCACACCATAAGTTTGTCCCCTTTTATGCCCATATCAGCCAGAGATGCAGATGTTTTATGTGCAGCATGAGATGGTGCATTATCATGCAGAAAAATGATCTTGCTGTGAAATACACGGTTCTTCTTCTTGAACCATGGCAGGAAGTGCTGTTTGAGAAAATCCACATACATTATGGAGTTCATCTTTAGCGCCTTCAGGGATCCTAAAGGGGCCGACAATCTCTCTCCCCATGATTCCAGCCCAAAACATTACTCTACCTCCTCCTTGTTGGCGGTGTAGCCGTGTTTGCGTGGGGTGTCCATCAACCAGCCATCCTCCACTCCATCCATCTGGACCATCGAGCGCTGCACGGCACTCATCCGTGAACAAAACAGTTTTGAAATCAGTCTTCATGTAATGTTTGGCCCACTGGAGCCGTTTCTGCTTGTGTGAAGTGGATAGAGGAGGTCGAAAGGATGGCGTATGCACAGCTGCAAACCTCTGAAGGACCCTGCATCTTGTTGTTCGGGGGACGTTGGAGGCACAAGCAGCTTCAAAAACTTGTCTGCTGCTATGACAAGGCTTTTTTGCCGCTGCTCTTTCAACCTGACGTAATTGCCTGTAGGAAAGAGTCCTCAATTTGCCCTTATCAGCACGCACACGTGTGTACTGTGAATCAGCTACATACTTCTTGATTGCCAAGACACTTCATCCTGATCATCGCACAATGTTGATTGTAGTCATGCCTTGACCTAAACACTCCACAATTTGTTGCTTCTCAGCAGCCGACACATCCTTTTTCTTTCCCATTTTGGCAGAAAATGTAGGCTGCTTAATAATGTGAGAGAGCCTTCTTAAGTAGTCTTGCCTTTCATTGGACACACCTGCCAAACTAATTAGCACAGGTGTCTGCAATTGCTTACAGTGATATAAAGAGCCCTGACACACATCACCATCAATGAGTTTAACTGACAAACAAACAAATTCTTCCCTTATCACTCCTAAACACTTTTTGCATAATAATTTGGAACGCGGTGTACATGTGCTTTTCCACAAAACACCAGCGGTTCACGTAGTGAATCTTACAGTTCTAACTTGCCAACCGTGGTCTGTATGGAATTGTTCAATAAAGGGCCCAAAATTAAGATAACATAGATGGGAGAGGTCTCTATGAATAGGAATTCCTAAGTATTTGATACCCTGTGAGGGCCAGGCAAAGGGAAAGTTGGACTGGATGGAATCCTATATGGATTTGGGGAGGGAGACATCGAGGGCCCCAGACTTCGCTGCATTGATTTTAAAATTTTACCATGTAACAAAGTGATCTATTTCAGCCATAACAGCATGGATGGATATATGTGATTGAGTGATATATACTAGGACATCATCAGCAAATAGAGAGCACTTGTACTCGGTGCCTCCCACCTCAATCCACCTAATATTGGGGTTATGGCGAATTGATGAGAGCAGGTGCTCCGTCACTAGGATGTATAAGAGAGGGGACAGAGGACATCCCTGCCTTGTCCCATTGGTGATTGTGAAAGGTGATGAAAATGTTCTGACGCACCCCCTGGGCCTTGGGACACCCGGAGCCGGACCCTTTTTGGTGGATGCTGGTGGTTGTAGTCTTCGTGGCGGCGACCCGGTTCCGTGGCTCAGGGCGGTCAAACCAGTGGCGGAACTATTTATGTGGTTTTGATGTTTAAATGTCCGACTACGCCACCCGTGGATTGCGGTCAGAGTGAACCGCCGCTACAGGGCAGACTGCTGAGGCTGGTGTTGTGGGTGCAGCAGAGCGTAGCATAACTCCCCACGGGAGGAGTATAGCCTCAGGGCAGTGTATGCGGAGGATGGGGGTGATGGTGTAGGGCAGCAGCAGTAACGACACGGAGTCAGTGATGCAGTCCAGGGCCTTTACTCACAGTTCTTATTATCCAGACCACGTCTGCAGGTAACGGCTGCCCACGTCGTACTGTGCTCACCAGGTGAGGGGCTCAGACAACTCCAAGATAACTTTGGAGCACTTCACAGGACCCCCTTTGTGTGTCCTTTGTCTGGCCTTTCTTACCAACACTTCTGTCCGGCTGCCTCGGGCCTCCTCTTGGTAAACTTGGCGCCAGTTTCCCTGACCCTATGTGGTGCCTTCCTAGCGGGTGTAGCGAGGGGCTGCGCCACATAAAATGTCAGAGCCTCCGGTTTCTAGCTGAGGGTCGTTTCCTGCCTCCACTAGTTCGGGGACCGGTCTCCCCCTTTGGCCTGACCCCTCCACGCAGGTGGATTCGGGCGTGCGGTGGCGACTCGCCCGTCCGCACCCCTGGGATCCCTTCATTCCTCGTTCCTGGAGCCTTCTCCGCTCCTCTTCCTTCCTTCTCCCTCTTCCAGGCCTGGGCCTCTGTTACTAGGCCCGCCTCCGGAGCAGAGCTCATGCAGAGCCCCTGCTCCCTGCCACTTCTGCTCAGACTTCTCTGCACTGAACTAAGATGGTGCCCACCTTTTATACTCCCTTCTCAATGCACCCAGGAACTGCTTCCTCCCTGCTCCTGCACTACAGGGTTCCCCTTCCTCAGTGTTCCCTCCCCCCACTCCAGCCAGGGACAGGGACTGTCGTGCCCATCTCAGGGGCATATTGGTCGCCCTGCCCCACGGCAATGTGGTGTAATGCATGCAGGTGTCGGGTCCTGATCCACACTCCATCCTTACCTGAGAGTGAGATATCACACCGCTGGGTGAGGTGCAATACGTCTGTAGCAACCGAGCCCTCAGGGTGCTACAGTTCCATTTATCTTCAGCCTAGGTGACGTATTGCGATACAGGGCCATGATTTTGGCTATAAAAGGGTCCCCTAGACCCCTACCCCAAGCTTTTTAAGAGAATCATATATGGCGTGCCAGGAGACTCTATGGAATGCTTTCTCAGCATCCAACGAGAGTATCTAATTACAAATTTTCAACTGCATCTAGCCCAGGAAATACTTTGTGCCTAGTAGCAGTGTCTGCTAGTCAGCGGATTATCCCGGCTGTTAAGCAAGCTACACCACCTGTAGTTTAGACACTTAATTTTTTCAAAGGAAATGCTTCGGGACCATGGGATACTCAGTGAAGAGCATCAGGAGGCACCCCAAGGCATAGGGGCTGGGACTGGCAGTAGGATGCCTTGCGGTGGACAGCCGAGCTCGATCCTTATAAAAGCTTTTTAACTGCAGCAGCTTTAGTGGACGCTACTGGAGCTGGAATTACGCGGCTGCTGGCATGAGACTTGCCCTCCAATAGATCCTTGTAAATGGATTTAAAGTGTATTCATTCAAATTAGAGAGACAATTTAAATTAAAAAGCTTAGAGCTGCCTCCACCACAGGGGGGCTCGCTCGACCCACCAGCGGACAGGCACCAGTATTGGGAGAGGGGGGCTGGCCATCAGGGTTCACCGCGGCTCTGGCACAAACCCGGCGACACGGAGGTGGCACGGGCAGGAGCGGACTGGCCGTGTCGGCTTCTCACTTTTTGGATTTTAGAAGGGCATGACATGCCTATATCTGTGTCTCCCCCTCCTTTTACTCCTCCACCTCTTTTATTTTCGCATGACTATATGTACTTGTCACTTTTCCATGTGTTAGTTGTGTCTTCTGAGCAGTTTGTCAGCTTTTGGACACCTTTGAAGGTGTTTTCTATGTGTTTCTATGTGTTTTTGTTTGCCTGCCATTGGTTTTAACGGTGTTCGAAGGTGTTCGACGAACAGTTCGACGAACAGTTCGGCGAACACACGGGTGTTCGACGAACCGAACCGAACTCGAACACTACGGGGGTGGCTCAACACTAATTAGGAGTGAGGTCCCTGCTCTCAAGCTTACATTCAACAAGGCAATGGGTGGGTGGAAACAATAGGTGAAAAGTGCTTGTTACTACAGGTCAGACAATTATAATAAGTAGGGATTTTCATATAAGACTTAATGATCCGGTCATCAGCCAGTATGTTTAAGTGCAATAATCAAGTATCGAGTGTAGCAATCGTGTGTATGGAGAGTGTGGAGACAGATGAATACTAGGGTGCAGATTCAGAATAATATTTAGAAGGAGTAAACAGGGGACAGTTAGTTTACTGAGTAGTTGAGGTGGTAGGCTTCTTTAAAGAGATGGGTTTTTAAAGCGCGCTTGAAGACGTGGTGGCTAGGCATCAATCTGATAGTCTAGGGTAGAGCATTCCAGAGAACTGGTGCAGCACGAGAGAAGTCTTGGAGACCGAGATGTGAGATTCGGATGATGGGGGATGTTAGTCGTAGGTCCTTTGTAGAACGGAGGGCACGTGTAGGGCAATAGACAGAGGTGAGAAAGGACATATAAGGCGGTGCAGAACTGTGGAGAGCTTTGTGAGTGAGAGTGATGAGTTTATATTGGACGCTGTAGCAAATGGGCAACCAGTTTAATGACTGACACAAGATGGAGGCATCGGTGAAGCGGCTGGACATAAATACGACCCTGGCTGCCCCATTCAGAATGGATTGAAGTGAAGAAAGTTTGGTAAGAGGGAGACCGATCAGAAGAGAGTTGCAGTAGGCCAGACAAGAGTGAATAAGACCGACAGTAAGAGTTTTAGCAGTTTGAAAGGTGAGAAAAGGTTGGATTCTGGAGATGTTTTTAAGGTGCAGGTGACAAGAGCGACCTATATTGGTTGGCCAACTTTCTAGGTCCACGGTACAAGGAGAAATTTCCTTCTCTCCTTTTGGAGTCAACAAAGAGTTTTACAATTGAATTGTTCAAGAGGGCCGTTGTAGATCAGTTGCTGAAAACATCCCTCTCAGACAATGCTGGTGGCAGAGGTATCGGCTCTTTTCAACACCAAGGGATAATGGGGAGAGACAAGAACACCAGCTCCAACAGAGGTGGGGAGAAAATTTGCACAAATTGGGCAATTTTCAATAGACCAGCACAACAGTAAAGGCTATCTGTGCCTGTAACAATGCCAAGAAGTGATAAGTTGCAGGTGGAGGTGCAGGCCTGCCCAGCTGCTAGTTTGGTGTCTGAGCGTGTTTTCAGTTCCGCTGGGGCAATCATCATTGATAGGTGCACACGCCTCTCCATAGAAAATGCAGACAGACTTACTCTGATTAAATTCAACAAGGACTGGATATCTCCACAGTTTGTAATCCCTCCAGATGAGAGCAAGCCAACCTAAATTCACCAAAAATGCAGATTCATGCTACTGCTGTAAACATCACCCCCTTACCATAAGAACCCGTTTCCTTCCTGCGTCAACCAAGACTCAGCCCATAGGGCTAATTTTTAGAAACCCTATGCACATTGTGCAGTGGACAAAGCCGGACAGTATTCCTACTCCAGCCTGACTATTATTTGTGATTGGTGGCCCTTGGGATGGTGGCTTCCAGAATAGTGGTTGAAATGGCTCGTTGCTTGCTTTGTACCAGGCAGTAGGAAATGTTTGGACTGTCTGCTTTGTGCAGGGCAAGTAAAGATTTTTTGCGTAGACTAATATGGACAGAAGGCTGGCTGACATCCCAAAATAGTGGTTAAAATGGCCTGGTTCTTGTTTGTAGCAGGCAGTAGGAAATGTTTGGACTACTGCTTTGTGCAGGACAATCAAAGATTTTTTACGTAGACTAATACGGACAGAAGGCAGCCTGAGACCCCAAAATAGTGGTTAAAATGGCCTGGTGCTTGTTTGTAGCAGTCAGTAGGAAATATTGGACTACTGCTTTATGCAGGGCAATCAAAGATTTTTTACTTACACTAATATGGACAGAAGGCAGGCTCTGACCCCTAAGACAGCAGGGAAAATAGACCAGCTCAGCGATCTCTCCCTATGCTTATAGAACGCAGGCTCCAGACACAATGTGCACAAAATGGCGACATCAGGGTTTAAATAGACCCTATGACGCTGGGCGGCCAGCCAATCACAGTAATGCCACAATCAAGATGTCTGCGGCATTACTTTGATTGGTTATGAAGCCCAGCATGTTTAGTGGCTGCAAAGGAGGCACCAAAACTGCAGGGTGGGACATCCGAACAAAGCGAGGCGAGTACACAAATACTCGCCAAATAACGATTAACCCAAATACCGTACTATTCGTGCGAATAGCGAATAGTAACGAATACACTCGCTTATCACTATTCCTAACATGATACAGCAGGCTAGATCTGAGTTTGAAATAGTTTAGAGAATATCTCCTATGTTATACAGGCCTCATCCACACTAAAAATATACTTTCTTCTGTTAGTAACATTGTACAGCAAGCCATATCTTACCTTGTCATTTAGCGCTGCTGAAATTCAGGTGTGTGCAGAGTTGTTGCAGAGGAAAAAATCTACCAAAGTATCTGAGTAACATAAGTGGGAAAAAGAGAGGTCGTGGTGGAACGGGGACTAGGCTTCGTGTTCAAGGTATACGTGGGTTAGGTGGTAATGTTAGTGAAAGCACTAGTGAACCAACACCGTCATGTCCTATCCATCAACTGACAACTTCTGTTAGTGGACAGGCTACTCCACTCCCTTTCCTTTGGCAGCAACACAGCGATACACCTTGTTGATAAGGCCCAGAAAGAGCAGGTGCTCCAGTGGATGGCAAGCGCTGCTTCGAGTGGCCTCTTCTTCTTCCACCTCAACATCACACACAGTACAGTGCACAGAGGTGGCACCCCAATTACCGTTGCTTCCCCCTGCGTCACAACTGTTCAATTGCCCAACTGACTGTAGGGAACCACAGATGGGCGAGTCTGTAGAACTGTTCACCAATTCTATACCATGGGAATCAGAAGTGTACTTCAAATATTCACAGAGTCAAGAGGAGGAAAGCATCTGCACCATTGCCCAAAATTTTTTTGGGTTGGATTCGGGGCAGGACAAAGTAGGGTCCAAGCAGGTTCATGACCCTCATCACCAGATGTTAACCACCGGGGAGGGAGGTGATCCTGATGAGCCTCAGATACATGAAGCTCATGTGGACTGTACTGTGCTGCCAAGGCAACAAGAGGAGAAGGGTCACACTGAGAGTGAGGAATGGGATAACACATTGGATGATGACGAGGTTCAAGATCCTACTTATTGTGAACCCAGAGTCATGCAACCGAGTAGCTCATCTGAGGAGGTGGAGGAGGAAGACAAGGAGGTTACGTTTCCCCTATGGCACAGACATGTAGTGATGAAAGCACGAGGAGCACTGCATCCTTAGCCACAACTGTTTCTGTGGCCAGCAGCAGTTGTGGGTCTGCATCTCGCAGGGGTGGCAAGGGTTGCCTAGCCTGGGCCTTTTTTGTCACCGCAAAGGATGAGAAAACTAATTTTATCTGCAAACTTTGAGATAAAAAACTCAGTAGAGGGAAAAGCTGCAATAATTTGACTACTATATGCATGAACTTTCACATGCGCAAACAACATGTGTTACGCTGGGAATTTCACCATGCAGAAATGCAGACCTCAACCATCAGCTGCCCCATCAGCCACATCTGCTGCTTCTTCCTCCTCCTCTGTTACTGTGCCAAGTATTCTCATGCAGGTCTCCCACCGCAGAACCTCCAGCTCTCTACCCGCTCCAGTCAGGAGTGAGAACCTGTCAGCTGTAACAGAAGCGGATATGCTTGCTGTGTTTGTTTCACCAAGCACACCACATGTTTCTCAACCCACCGTAACATCTGCGCCTGCAACTCACTCACGGTCCAGCAGTTTGTCCATTTCACCATACTCCGCCCTTTCTCAGGACTGCAGCCAGCCCTCAGTCACGCAGTTTTGGTCATGTAAAAGATTGTTTCATCCTACACACGACAAAGCTAAGAGATTGAACTCCACAATCTCCAATCTGTTGGCCATGGAAATGCTGCCTTTCCGCCTTGTACAGACGGTTTCCATAAGCTGATGGCCGTCGCAGTCACCCAGTACAAGTTGCCATTACTTCTCTAAGGAAGCTGTGCCTGAGCTACACCAGCATGTCGCAGACAACATCACCCATTCCTTGACTAAATCTATGTCTACCAGGGTGCTTTTCACCACAGACACCTGGACAAGTGAGCATGGCCAAGGGCGTTACATCTGACTGACTGAGCACTGGATGACTCTGGTGGCTGTGGGGGCAGGCCGGGAAGGGGCTGCTCCGCAAATCTTGGAATTCCCATGGCTTGCAGAACAAACCTCTGTATTTTCCACTTCATCCACTGCTTCTGCCTCCTCCACCTCCTCTAGGGTCTCTACCTGTACACTCAACCTCTCCCTTAACATTCCCACAGTGCAGAGCGAATCCACACCACCTCAGTACTGCACAACCAGGGCTCAACGCAATATGGCAGTCTTCAAATTATTGTACCTTGGAGATTGCAGTCATACAGCTGAAGCGTTATGGACAGCTCTCTAGGTTCAGTTTGAGCAGTGGCTGTCTCTGCTGAACCTGGAGCCAGGGAAGGCCATGTGCGATAATGGTGCAACCTGTTGGCGGCTCTACGTTGAGGCAAGCTCAACCTGGTGGTACAGCGATTTTTACGCCACTATCCCGGCCTGGATGAGCTGCTTCAGAAAGTACGTAAGCTGTGGGCTCACTTCCACTGTTTGCAAGCCTCATGTCATCGACTTGCATCGATCAGAGGTCTTTCTCCATGCCAGTTAACAGGTTGATATGTGATGTGACGACGCAGTGGAATTCCCCTCTGCACATGTTGCAGCAACTGTGTCAGCAGCAATGAGCCCTGATGCAGTATGTCATGTCATGTAGCCTGGGCCAACACAGTATGGACCTGGGGCATATCACGTTTACAGAGTGGGAACAGATTAGGGACCTCTGCACCCTTCTGCACAGTTTTGAAATGGCTACTAAAATAGTTAGCGCTGACGATACCATCATCAGCATCACTATTCTGGTCATCTACATGCTGGAGAAGACTTTGAATAGTGTGCGACACGAGGTGGTTGTCCCAGAAGAAGAGGAGGTTGCAGAAGGGATAAGAATGTCTGAAAGTTCCAGACTGTCGTCACACAGGCAGATGCCAAGTGATGGTGGATTCCTGCGATGGAGGGGGTTTGGTGATACCAGACACACTGTTAGTGAAGGTGCAAGAGCCGAGGAACAAATGTAGGAGGATGAGGTGATGGGTGAGCAACAGTCAGAACATGAAGAGGATTATTATCCCCTCTCTGTTGAACGTGGTTGGCAGGAGGGGACAGAGGAAACAAGCATCAGTGTTACGCAGCCAACAAAAGAGCCTGGCTTTGGACCTCCTGGAAGAGCTCAATATATGAGTTTCTTCTTGATGCACTATCTGTAACATGATCCCCGTATAGTTAGGATTCAAAATAATGCTGACTACTGGGTTGCCACGTTATAAGATTAAATTTTGTCAGATGCTTCCCACCCTGAAAAGGGACTCACTAATGTTGGAGTATCGAAACAAGCTTTTAAGCAACCTTAATAGAGCTTTTCCCCAAGATAGGAGTGAGACACACAATGTGCATCGCAGCTGTAGTCTTTCAACCTCCGGCACATCAATACATCAATGCCAAAACATTACCAGCAGCAGCAGAGTAAATGGCAGAAGCAATTTCTGTGAGTCCTTTCACACATTTTTTAGACCAGCTTGTGCACCAGCACAACAGAGTACAAGTCTGACACATGGTGAATGACTGGAGAGGATGGTGGAGGAGTATCTAGAGCTCAATATGAATACCATCAGGGAGGATTTGGACCCTTTACATTTTGGTCTTCAAAAATAGATGAATGGCCTGAGCTCACCTGTCACGCCTTGGAGGTTTTATCATGCCCGGCAGCCAGCGTTCTCTCAGAATGTGTCTTCAGCACTGCTGGTGGTGTCCTGACGGATAAGCACAGCCGGCTGTCCCATGAAAGTGTAGACCGCCTAACTTTCATCAAGATGAACAAGTCATGGATCTCCAAGGACTTTTGCACACCATCCACAGACTGTACAGACTAGGCAATGTTGTAGTTTTTAGTGTGCTGCATTGATCTTGCGGAATTGCTGTCACTGGTGTGTCAGAAGTGACAGACAGTCGCCCTGCAGTTGATTAGAGGAGATCTCTATGTTTGGAATTACAGACATCTTCTTAGAGGCTGTCTCTACGACCCAGTGGCTACCTCCCTCTGGCTAATTAACTCCCTGGCCTGGGCATATAAATACCTGGTGTCTTCTAGAGGGAGGTGTGGCGATATTCATTACTACCTGTTAAGGCTTTAACAAGAGCAGTACTTTGTCCTCTCTGGAGCTTGAGGATGTATGCACATTTGTCTGGAGTTGCCTAAAGCTAAGCTATTTCCCCCTCTTTGTCCTTCCTTGTTGTCCATAGTGTTTAGTGGAGGTAGACTAGTGCTCCTCTCCTCCCTTCCCTAGCCTGAGCCAAACGCCAGGGAAAGGTGTGCAAATTGAAGTGGTCAGTGGGGCGCTAGAAACTGGATAAGGCACTGGAAAAGGATAAAACAAACCTCTTTATTGAAGTTCTAATGCCCACAATGCGTTTCTGCAGCGGTCTGCTGCCTTCATCAGGTGAGGTTATGGGAAAATGGCAGAAACAGGCACTTTTATACATAAAGCAAAGGAACTCAATGGGAGGTTCCAAGGGAGAATTTGGTACTTAACCCCTTAATCACCATTAAAAAAGACAATTACAATTTAATAACAAAGGGGACTTAAAAAAGCATTACGTGTCAATAACTACACATTATAAACTTACTATGAAGATGCAAGATGCAGACATTAATGGCAATGCTTTAAAAATACATACATATAAAAATGCATATATAAATGAGGGTAAATAAGCATATTACATAAAAATTGGTGAGGCATATCCTGAGTATACCCCTCAACCAGTTTTTATCCCCCCAAAAATATATAAATATTAATAATTCATCTGCACACATTATCAATCGCTAAATTCAAATCTTCCGGCTATAATGTACCCAATTTAAAAATCCAAAAATTCTCTCTCTTCATAAGATAATTAAGCCGATTTGTTACATTATCAGGTACTTGTTCTAAAATCGTGAGTTTCAAGCTAAGGGGATCTCTCTGGTGGGCAGTCAGAAAGTGCTTGGAAACACTATGCTGCACATACCCATTCTTAATATTAGAGCGATGTTTATTAAGGCGGGCCTGAATTATTTGTATAGTTCGGCCCAAGTATTGCAAGCCACATCCACACTGCAACAAGTAGACCACATAGTCAGAATGACAGTCTACTTTACAGGTGATGGGGAATTGTTCACCAGTGGTTTGCGAGCAGAAGGATACTACCCCATGATTAATGGTACTACAGCATAAACAGCCAGGAGATCTGCAAGCAAAGCAACCTACTCCTACTTGCCTTTGCCTCCCATATCTCCGTACTGAAGCTGCAGATTTCAATGTCGTGTTACTGGGCGATATGAAGGACCGTAAATTCCGATTCTTCCTATAAACAATCCTGGGTTTACATGGCAAATGTTTGGACAAAAGCGGATCCCCCAACAGGACGCACCAATAACAACTTAATAGTTCCTGTATGTACATTCTAGATTTATTGAAAGTAGTCACTAAACTCTAGTCTTTATATCCTGTATTCGTATGCTCACAGTTAGGGCCAGAAAATCCAGCCAGACATGATTCCTGACTGAGCGGCTTAATTCTTTTATGTGCATCCCTAATCAATTTGTTAGGATACCCCTTCCTCAAGAATCTTTTTTCAAGGACATCAGCCTCCTTTTCAAAATCTTCATCCTGCGTACAAGTTTTCCGTATACGCCAATACTGGCCCTACGGAATGTTCTTAATCCACCTTGAAAGATGGCCACTGTCAAATCTGAGGTAGCTATTCACATTCACGGTTTTGAAATGGGTGGCTGAGAGAACCCTCCCCGAATCATCCAGTTTCAAAACTAAGTCAAGAAACTGTATGGAGTCACTTGACATGGATACAGCGAACTTAAGACCCCATGGGTTATTATCCAAAATTTCAAAGAAATCCTGGGCTGATTTTTCCGTCCCTTCCCAGATGAAGAACAAATCATCGATGTAACGACGATATAATCGTATATGGCCTTGGGTTAGAGGAGAAGACGTGATGAGCAAAGATTCAAAGCGTCCCATGAAGATATTTGCGTAGCAGGGAGCTACCCTCGTCCCCATTGCACAGCCCTTTATTTGCTTATAAAAATTATCTTCGAATGAGAACACATTATTATTTAATATGAATTCTATTGATTTCAAAATAAACTCTTTTTGAAAAAGGGGGATACTACCATCTTCCATTAAGTAATGGCGCACCGCTTCTATACCTAGTTCATGGGAGATATTACTGTAAAGAGCTGCAACGTCTGCTGTGATAAGGATACAGTTCTTCACAGATGGCAAACTTCTAACTGTGGCAATTAAAGTTGAGGAGTCTTTAAGATAGGACCCCAATTCACATACATATTTCTGAAGAAACAAGTCAATGAAGTGTGATAGATTGGACGTAATGGAATTTATCCCGGATATGATGGGGCGCCCAGGCGGATTACAAGGATCCTTGTGTAATTTAGTTAAAAAATAAAAAATGGGGGTCCGGTAACTTGAGATATCTAAGAACCTTTTTTCATTCTTATTCAGAATGCCCTTTTCATAACCTTCCTTAATCAAATAATTATAATTAACAAAGATGGAGATGGAAGGATCAATGTCCAATTTATGGTAGTATTGGTCGTCGCTAAGTATCCTAAGACCCTCACACAAGTACCAGGATCTGTCCATAATCACGACTCCTCCTCCTTTATCGGCACTTTTTATTATAATGTCATTATTGTTCTTCAAAGTCTGCATTGCTTCCCTTTCACTTTTCATCAAATTGTCTGGTTTCCTAGGCCGCTCAATCGAGCGTAGATCTCTGAGGACCAATTGTTGGAAAGATTCTATATGTGCACCCTTGTGGTGCATCGGGTAAAACTTATTAGAGCCTCCCCTGACCGCCATATGCTTATATTGATCAGTAGGGATGGTTACCTCATCAGGTGAATTGGAAAAACCTATGGAAGCATTGAGAGCTGGTAATTTCTTGCCACGTTCCTCTATTAAAAAATGTCGCTTAATAGTCAATTTACGAAAGAATTCGTTCAGATCTAAGAAAAGATCAAAACTATTTAATTCAGCATCTGGACAAAATGATAATCCTTTAGCCAATAAGGAAGTTTCACCTTCTGTAAGCATGTGACTAGAAAGATTAAATATACCACAGGATCTTAAATCACTAGTCTCCGAAATTTGTGAGCTGGATGCTACCTCACCTATACCTTTGTTTTCTTGGTGATTAGGGATTCCGAGGTCACGGCTATTACCTGAGATCCCTCTACCTCCTCTACCTCCTCTACATCAACGTGTCCTCTTTTTCTTTTTGGGTGGCGCCCTGGTGCCACTTGAAAAAACTGAGTGATTTTTGAATCTTTCATTGTTATTGGTGGCTTAAATGGGCCAAATAATGGTGTAGATCTCATTGCTATGTTAGCCGTATTTAACATGGGCGCAGTTAGAAACAAGGCAGAATTTTTTACCTCTAATGCTGGTGAGTCCATGGTGCATGTGATATCCCCAATGGGTTCGACCAAATTAGTATTATTATCTCCTGATTCAAATAATTCCTGACTCATGTCTGGTCCTATTAACCTATTAAAGTCTTGCGAGGCCGGGTGAATTGTGAGACATGAGGAAGCATCCACAGTGTTCGTATTACTAAATGAACATTCGTGACCTGATGCCAACCCAGAACCCTGATTTGTTAAAGGTATAATGTTGGGGAAGGAGGTAATGGAACTACTCGTACATGACATAATGATGGGTTCCATTGTGTTATGTGCAACTTCAGGTGTGTTGTTAAACATAACCATGGAATTATTCATATCAGAGGCAGTGATTTTTCCTTTGTCACTGACATTACATGCAGCAATAGTGCCCTGTGACTCCGGTATTATTGACCCTATGGGGTGCACGGACACATTGTCCAACCTCATGGAATTCCCCAAACCATCATTACAGCCAAAATCCAAGGGTGGAACAAACGGATGTGATAATGCTGCAGTCTGCATAATGCCATCACTGCCTTGCATCTTATGCTGATTTAATGGTGTACCTGATGGAATGGCGAATACAGCAGTTTTGGGTACACTTCTATTCTTTCCTAGCAAGGTATTCTTATGCTTCTCATAATTATCCCTTTGCTCTTGAGTTTTTAAGATTCCAGACCAACCAATAGTGGGTATTTTTGCCCGCTGTGCTACCATTTTACTTGTAGTGTCACCTTCACCTACAGTCTTACGTGTTTGGGAAGAGATCCCAGGCTGAGGAAGCGCGGAGATTTCCATTTTATCTCTTAAATATTTATTCCCTTTTTTCTTCACAATATCACCTTCAAACCTCAATAATCTACTTTTAAGAACGGGATCAAATTCCTGGAAGTCCCTATGACAGGAGTATAGTTCCAAATTATTCCTTAAATCACCCATCTCGCCCATAGCCTTATCCACCAGGGTTGTTCTTTTCCTAATGAGGAGCTCCATAAGATTCATGGAGCAATCAGTGAGACATTCATCCCAATGTTTAGTGAACTCAACGTCCTGGGGAAAAGAGGATGATACTTTCACCCTTAAACCTCTGGGCGTGATTCTGTTAAGCCCATATTGTTTGAGAAACAGTATATCCAATTTATTAACAATCTCGATCTTGGATCTGTTTTCAAACTCCAAAAATAGATCGTACATGCGTTTCTTATCTGATTCGCTCAAGGTATCCCGATGTGTGGTGCAGATCCCCTCCACATGGGGGCTATTAGGGGAATAGCTTCCAAGATGAGCCTCTCTCTCCTGGACTCCCCATGGGACAAGTAGTCCACATTGACTGCGTGAGTGTAAATGGAACTACCACAAAATATATATTATAGGGTTCTCACATCCACCCATTTCAAAACTGTGGATGTGAATAGCTACCTCAGATTTGACAGTGGCCATCTTCCAAGGTGGATTAACCCTCCGACACATAGAATAGGCCTGACAGGCACATCTCTTTTACTTTCATTTCTCCTTCCTCACCAGATTTTGAGGAAATCCCCTCCCTCCAGGTAGTCTCCTGTCTCTAGCAGCTCTGTGAAACCTCATACCACAGTTGGATTACAGAGCTTCAGGAGGACAGATATAACTGCGCTAATCATAGAATCATAGAATCATAGAATGTAGAGTTGGAAGGGACCTCCTGGGTCATCTGGTCCAACCCCCTGCTCAAAGCAGGATTCACTAAATCATCTCAAACAGATGTCTGTCCAGCCTCTGTTTGAAGACGTCCATTGAAGGGGAACTCACCACGTCTCGTGGCAGCCTGTTCCACTCATTGATCACCCTCACTGTCAAAAAGTTTTTTCTAATATCTAATCTGTCTCCTCCCATTTAGTTTCATCCCATTGCTTCTAGTCTTTCCTTGTGCAAATGAGAATAAAGATGATCCTTCTACAATGTGACAGCCCTACAATGAGCCTAATCTCTCAGGCTCATTGTATGTGAACACGTCACACTCAATAAGGTTGGTATTTTATGTTTTTATTCATCACAATTGTTTATTTAGCTTGTTTTATGAATGTATAGCACAAAGTGTAAGGATATTTCATAGAAATAAGGCAGATTAAAAAAGAAAGTGTGCTGCTCAGGCATATACAGTAGTTCCCTAACACATATTCCTTCTCTTGCTTCAGATTATCTGCTGAAATGGAGAGGAAAATGTACAATTTATCAAAAAACCTTGATGTTGAGGAAGTAACAAACATGCTGTTAGATGATGCAGACCCCACACTGAATGAGGATTTAGGAGAGGAAAGTGAGATTAATTCTCATGATGAGGTGGAAGTATGTGAAGTGGATTCTGAAACAGAGCAAGATGGTGACAGTGATGAGGATGAAGATGTAGAATCTTATTATATGGGAAAAGATAAAAAAAACCAATGGAACAAGAAGCCACTCCAGAAAAAAATGTAGGGAACCTCAAAACATTATTACTCACCTTCCTGCAGTTATAGGAACTGCAAGTAATGCAAAAACTGCATTTGAATGCTGGAATAGTTTATTCACAGATGACATTCTGGACTCTATTGTCACATATACCAACCAATATATAGACATTATAAAGGACAAGCTCATCTGCAACAGAACCATCAAGGCCACAGATGAAATAGAACTGCGTGCTTTTTTTGGATTATTATACCTTGCAGGAGCTTATAGGGCAAATAGACAAAGTTTGGAGGAACTTTGGAGTAAATATGGGGATGGAGTTGAAAAATTTGGCCTTGCTATGTCCATAAACAGATTCAAGCTTCTAATTCGTTGCCTTCGGTTTGACGACAGAACTACCCGAACTGAACGTAAAACACATGACCGACTTGCTCCAATTCGTGATATATTCCAAAAATTTGTTGAAAACTGTAAAAAAAGCTATTTCCCTGGGGAGAATCTCACTATTGATGAAATGCTCCCTGGTTTTCATGGTAAATGTGCCTTTCGTCAATATATTCCATCAAAGCCTAACAAATATAGAATAAAAATGTATGCCCTTGTTGATGCCAGTAAGACCTACACTTACAACCTGGAAGTTTATGCAGGAAAACAACCAGAAGGTCCTTACTGTGTCAGCAACAAACCCAGTGATGTTGTAAAAAGACTGGCTGAGCCCTTATTTGGATCGCGTCGCAATATAACAGCTGACAATTGGTTTTCAAATTGTGATCTGATTGATTATCTGAAAATGCAGAAGCTTTCATATGTCGGAACTGTAAGAAAAAATAAAAAAGAATTGCCTACACAGTTTGTAAGTGTGAAAGGGAGACAACAGTACAGCAGTATGTTTGCATTCCATAATGGAAAGGTTTTGGTTTCCTATGTACCACAAGCAAAAATAATTGTACTTCTTCTATCAACACTTCATGATGATGATGCCATCGATCCTGGGACTGAGGCACAAAAAACCCGGAGATAATTACATTTTATAATGCAACCAAAGGGGGTGTTGATGACTCGCCCCCTGGGCCGTGGGGCACGCGGATCCGGGCGATAGGGGAACGATGGGGGTAGTAGTGGCGGCCCGGTGCCGGGGCTCAGGGTGATGTGGTCGCCTTTACCCGCCACGTAGGCGCAAAAGGACCGTACGCCCTACATGTTCATCGGCTCACTGAGGAGGAGCTACAACACCGCGGCTATGAGGAGAGCCAAGAGGACCCGGACGGGTCTGAAGAACCATATGAGGAGGAAGAAGAAGCATATGGAGGACACCGCTACTAGTAAGTAGCACAGTACCTGTGTACATAGTTACCCGTCAGGGTACAGAGAACTGATTACTGTTAAGAGACTGTTACCTGTGTGCCCCTCATCCCCTACCAGGCTGAGGACTGTGAGCAGCCATTCCCTTCCCAAAACTGGCCGAGGACTGAGAGCGGTCAATCCCTTGTATATAGTTGCGCTTCCTAAAGCGCCCCCTACTGGTTTTATAAAAAGACTACCACGTCTACCTCGGGACAGCAAGTCCCTCGTGTTTACAAGTTTGCCAAAGTTCCTGCACTTACAAGAAGAGTGCACACCTGGTCGCAAGTTGCACCGCCGCCAGGATCCAAGAATGTGTTGTAAAAATATTTTCCTGCAAATGTTTTATATGAAAAGTTTTTATATGCTGCTAGATAGTAATGTGAATGTTTTCTAATAGTGTTTATATGTCAAAAGAGTTCCAGAAGTATTAGTAAGCGTTTTATAATAGTGTGACAAGAAAAGAAAACCGTTTCCCATGAAGGCAATTGAACCATGTTGCCTGTTTTCTGATGTGAAAAGTACACGGCCACGATGTCCCTCAGGTAGATGACTCTCAACGTCCCTGCGGGTCACAAAGACGTCGCCTGCGGTTTCTGGGCCCCTGATGAACCCCCAGCTGTTCTCCATGTGGAATTTGACTATGGTCCCGGTGATTCGGGGACCACGGGCTGCTCGGGGGTCTTGGTGGGCCTTACGTTTTTGTTCAGCACTCTGGGCCTGGAGCCGTTCCTCTCTGACGCGCCTCTCTCGTCGCTCCCGCTCAAAGGTCGCCAGTTGCTGATGACAGGCCTCCAGACGACGGACCGCTTCTGCCCGGGTCTCTTGAGAGAACCCCATCAAGTTCTCGCTGGTGGGGTCCCACGCAAATTGGACGTCCTCCAGTGGGGGTAGGGTGACCTCTACGGGTTCTGGAGCCGGTATCAGAGGCTCGAGCGGGGGCTGGGCCTTCTATGGCTGACTGCCGGTCACTTCCGCCGGCCACTCCAGCGGCAGTCCATCCGGACCGGTATGATATGCCAATAGGTCCATGCCCAGCGATGGTATAGTGGGGGGACCTGATCTGGGAGCAGCGCCTGGGGGCACTCGGCCTTGCGACCAGGCCGGGGGTCTTTTGGCTGCGCTAGGTGGCAGTCCCATCCGGCACAGGGGCGCAGGCTTAGCGATGGCGCCCGGGTCATCCAGGCCTTGCGACCGGGCCGATGATGCTTCTTGCTTTACGGTGCCCGGGGTCAAGGGGCGTGGTGCCGGGCGGGGCGTGGCCGCGGCGCTCGCCGCTTGAGGCCTAGCTGGGAGCAGTGGCGGCGCGGCAACAGGTGCGGTGAGTGGGGCTTCGGGTGCTGCGACGGGAGGCTGGGGCAGGCTTGCGGTTGCTGGGCTTGGGGTGGTGATGTCCCCTTCACTTGCCTCAGTCCTCATGGCTCCCTCCGCGGCGTCGCCTCCGGTCCTCTCTCCTCCTGCGCCGTCCTCAGAGGCAGGCAAACCTCGGGGTGCGGTTGAGGCCTGTCGCTAGTGGGTCTCAGCCTGCCGGGCCAGTTCCTCTCTCCACTCAGTGAGTGCACCCCGCTGCGCCCGGACCATCCTCCGCTCCAGGTCCTCCAGTGCAGCTTGCGCACGCTCCGGGTCTCTGGGGAGCTGCGCTAGGACTTCTGCTAGGCTGCAGAGCGGTTCGGCCTGCAGCAGGCTTCGGGCCAGGAGGCTGGTGCTGCTGAGGGCGTCCATCCCCGGGTGCGGTCTGTCTGGACTGATCCAGACCACCCCCTGCCCCGCAGTTTTCTTCTCTTTCCGCCCCCATGGGGGGTGGTCCTGGGGCAATCTGCTGACAATCACTCTCAGGGGCAGCCCCCCCACGTTGACGGACATTTCCACAGCCGTGCTCATGGTTGTTGGGGGCGGGCTTCCTCTTTGGTGCCATTCTGGGACCCGGCCCACGATGGGAGGCGGCCTCCTGTGGTCTTTTGGCGCGCACATTATGGCGCTCGTTCCTCTAGGGCGGGCACCATCTTTAGTACAACGAAACAGTCTCTTTTCAGGCGCGCAGTACCCGTTATTAGCGGGCACAAAATCCTGCCGACTACGCCAAAGCTGACTCGCCCCCTGGGCCGTGGGGCATGCGGATCCGGGCGATAGGGGAATGATGGAGGTAGTAGTGGCGGCCCGGTCCCGCGGCTCAGGGTGGTCAGACCAATGGTAGTCTGCTACGTGCTTCAGATAATGTCCGACTACGCCACCCGTGGATTGCGGTTGTTAGGAACCGCCGCTGCAAGGCAGTCCGCTGGGGCTGATGATGAATGCAGCTGGGATGGTGTGACTCCCCATGGGAAGAGTGCGGCCCCAGGGCAGTGTAGTGGATGGTGGGAGTGATGGTGGTGAGAGTCCCAGTACCGGTAGTGCTGGAGGCGCGAAGGAGCACACAGACAACAAGTTACTGTCCAGGGTCTTTACTCACAGTTCATTTGTTCCGGGTCACTTCTGTCAGCAGTGACCGCCCAAGCAGTGCTGCGTCCACCAGGTGTGGGGCTCGGTCAACTCCCAGGCAGTTCAGGAGCATGGCACAGGACCCCCTTTAATCCTTTCTCTGGCCTGCCTCACCAGTGACCCACTTTTGTCCAGCTGCCGCGGACTTGTGCGGTTAAACGTGGGCCCCGTCCTCCGCTGTCCTATATGGTGCCTTCCTAGCAGGTTTGATGAGGTGTCGCACCAATAGATGATCACGACGACCGGTCTTTGGCTGAGGGTAGTTTCTCCTCCACCAACTTGGGATCCGGTACCCTTAATCTGCCTGGATTCTCGTGGGTTCTTAGGGTCCCTTCCACCTTCTTGTTCCTGAGCCCTTCTGTTTCTCTGTCTCTTCTTCTCCCTTTCCGTTCCTTCCTGTTCCTTTCTGTTCCGTTCTCTTGGAGCTGAGATGAGCCAAAATCTCAGCTCCCCTTCACCTCCTCCTCGGCCTCTCACTAGGCCCTCCTGGAGTAGAGCTCCTACAGAGCCTCTACTCCGCCTTCTCCTCTCTGGACAGAACTGAACTTCTCTTCTCTCTGAACCCTGTTCTAAGATGGTGCCCACCTTTTATACCTCCCTCTGACCATGAGCCCAGGTGACCAGCAACCAATGGGCTCCTGCCTACGCTCAGAAACCAACCCCTATCTGCCCCTACAGCACTGGGTGTTCCACCCCCCTCCCCACTCCAGGCAGGGACATAGTCGGTCGTGCCTGCACTTCTGTCTAGTGGGAGCACCGTTGAGCTGTCCCTCGGAAATGGGGTGTGTGTGCTGTATGCAGCTAACTGAGCCCTGGTCCATACTCCATCCTTACCCGGGAGTGGAATATCACACCTCTGGCAGAGGTGCAATACCCCTGTAGCGGCCGAACCCTCGGGGCGCTACATTGATACAGCTGATCAGATGTGCTCAACTTTCAACGTCAGCAGAAACACCAAACGCTGGCCAATGGTCATATTTGAATTTGGGTGGTATAAATTCACAAGTCATTTACCTTGAAAACAAGCTTGAACCACTCCGTAGATGATTCTATCTGAAAAAATTGGCCCATGAACTAGTGCTTGGAGAGCTACGCAGGAGAAGTATGAAAACAATCGGTATCCCCTCTCGCCTTCAAGTTCAGCTCAAAAGATTCCGCCCAGAAGATGATAGTGAAAATTCACCACCTGCACCACCTCCCAAAAGAAGGAGATGCACCACCTGCACCACGGAAAGCGGAATCAGAAGGCTTTCTAATTATGAATGTCACAAATGTCATAATGCAATCTGCCTGACACATGCAAAAATGATGTGTAATTCTTGCCCTTTTTGCTCTGCAAGTGTAATTTTTCTGGGGAAACTTCAGGATCTAATTCTGATTGAATGTGTGTTTAATAGTACTTAAGGTACCTTAAAATTAACTTTGTTTCCATAAATTTTCTTTGTAGAGTTTTTTGACAGAGTCGAACTGAGGGACTATTTGGCGGGAGTTTTGAAATGTTTGTATTTCAGAGTTATTAGTTTTATGTTAAGTAAATGGGGTTTTTTTGCACCTGATTATGTGTAGTCTCTTTTATTACATCCCTATGAAGGTCACTGATCACTTTTAGAGCACTGAAATTGCAAACATTAGATATTATAGGTATTTTTTTAGCCTGCGCCTGACAGTCACATTGTATGTGAACTCGTTAGAACCGATATTGTATGTGACGGAGGGTTAAGAACATTCCGTATGGCCAGTATTGGCGTATACTGAAAAATTGTACACAGGATGAAGATTTTGAAAAGGAGGCTGATGTCCTTGAAAAAAGATTCTTGAGGAAGGGGTATCCTAAGAAATTGATTAGGGATGCACATAAAAGCATTAAGCCGCTCAGTCAGGAATCATGTCTGGCTCGATTTTCTGGCCCTAACTGTGAGCATACGAATACAGGATATAAAGATTGGAGTTTAGTGACTACTTTCAATAAATCTAGAGTGTACATACAGGAACTATTAAGTCGTTATTGGTGCATCCTGTTGGGGGATCCGCTTTTGTCCAAACATTTGCCATGTAAACCCAGGAATGTTTATAGGAAGAATCTGAATTTACGGTCCTTCATATCGCCGAGTAACACGACATTGAAATCTGCAGCTTCAGTACGGACATATGGGAGGCAAAGGGAAGTAGGAGTAGGTTGTTTTGCTTGCAGATCTCCTGACTGTTTATGCTGTAGTACCATTAATCATGGGGCAGTAACCTTCTGCTCGCAAACCACTGGTGAACAATTCCCCATCACCTGTAAAGTAGACTGTCATTCTGACTATGTTGTCTACTTGTTGCAGTGTGGATGTGGTTTGCAATACGTGGGCCGAACTATACAAAGAATGCAGGCCCGCCTTAATAAACATCGCTCTAATATTAAGAATGGGTATGTGCAGCATAGTGTTTCTAAGCACTTTCTGACTGCCCACTAGAGAGATCCCATTAGCTTGAAACTCACGATTTTAGAACAAGTACCTGATAATATAACAAATCGGCTTAATTATCTTATGAAGAGAGAGAATTTTTGGATTTTTAAATTGGGTACATTATATCCGGAAGGTTTGAATTTAGCGATTGATAATGTGTGCAGATGAATTATTAATATTTATATATTTTTGGGGGGATAAAAACTGGTTGAGGGGTATACTCAGGATATGCCTCACCAATTTTTATGTAATATGCTTATTTACCCTCATTTACATATGCATTTTTATATGTATGTATTTTTAAAGCATTGCCGTTAATGTCTGCATCTTGCATCTTCATAGTAAGTTTATAATGTGTAGTTATTGACCCGTAATGCTTTTTTAAGTCCCCTTTGTTATTAAATTGTAATTGTCTTTTTTAATGGTGATTAAGGGGTTAAGTACCAAATTCTCCCTTGGAACCTCCCATTGAGTTCCTTTGCTTTATGTATAAAAGTGCCTGTTTCTGCCATTTTCCCATAACTCCACCTGATGAAGGCAGCAGACCGCTGCAGAAACGCGTTGTGGGCATTAGAACTTCAATAAAGAGGTTTGTTTTATCCTTTTCCAGTGCCTTATCCAGTTTCTAGCGCCCCACTGACCACTTCAATTTGCACACTGTTCACTTTTCCCTTGGGAGTTGTGGCTGGAGGCTGCAGAGAACTGGATACAATTTCAGCTGCAGGACCTGTAGACCTGCGATGATGTCATCACCCATGTGACCCCACCCGGAATCACATGATTTGAAGCTCCATCTGCTAATCCAGAAGAGACACTGAAGGCATCGTGGCAGCGCTATCAGCGCCAGTAGCTGTTTAACCTGGGTTGTGCGGTTTGCACAACCCACTCAGGTGAGCAGACCACTGTATCTGCACGTATATTCCACTTCCATACAGGTTCACACAAGCACTGCGCTTTTCCACCCCACCCCCTTTTTTGTCTTTCAAACGCCAGGGAAAGACAGGGCGAGGTACGCGTGCGGCAATTGGTGAAGAGTAGTGTTGAGCATTCCGATACTGAAATATCGGGTATCGGCCGATATTTGCGGTATCGGAATTCCGATACTTAATTCCGATACTTTTAGAATATCGTATACCGGAATCGGAAGTTCCCATAATGCAATGAGACAGTTTCATTTTATTCAGCCAATGAGGATCCTAAGAAGTGTGGGCACATCCTGTTAGGCATGTAGGCATGTTAACTAATGGCGTGGCTGTGATTGGCTGCTGAAATGATGTCATGATGCACTATAAAAGCCGCCACCACCATTTTGAGCTCACTTTGCTGTGAATTCAGTTAGGGATAGGACGCTGTTGTTCTGAGGGACAGTTTTAGCTACCTATTTGCTCTATTATGCTTTACCCAAGCTACTATATAAATCGCTGTGCCTTGCAGCGCTAGTGCACAGTTCTCTGTGCTGTTCACCGCTGTCTGCAAGGTCTCTGTGTGTGAGTGCAGCTCACGCTGTAGTGTGTGCTTCAGCCAAGTCTGGTTGTAGTGCGCTCAGCGTGCGTCACTGCCTCATACATTGTCCTTTTTTGCTAATTGATAATTTTTCCTGATTTCTCCTATTAGTGTGGTGGTTCCATCCGTATTCAGCTAAATTGGTTCCAAACACACTATATAGGAGTAGAAAGAGAATTTTTTTTTTGTCTTGCAACGCTAGTGCACAGTGCATCTGCACTGTTCACGCCTGTCTGCAAGGTCTCTGTGTGTGAGTGCAGCTCACGCTGTAGTGTGTGCTTCAGCCACATCTGGTTGTAGTGTGCTCAGCGTGCGTCACTGCCTCATACATTGTCCATTTTTGCTAATTGATAATTTTTCCTGATTTCTCCTATTAGTGTGGTGGTTCCATCCGTATTCAGCTAAATTGGTTCCAGACACACTATATAGGAGTAGATAGAGAAATTTTTTTTGTCTTGCAGCGCTAGTGCACAGTGCTCTGTATCTGTACTGTTCACGCCTGTCTGCAAGGTCTCTGTGTGTGAGTGCAGCTCACGCTGTAGTGTGTGCTTCAACCACGTCTGGTTGTAGTGCGCTCAGCGTGCGTCACTGCCTCATACATTGTCCTTTTTTGCTAATTGATAATTTTTCCTGATTTCTCCTATTAGTGTGGTGGTTCTGACGCGCCCCCTGGGACATATTCCTTTTTGAGGGGAATACCCGGCACCGGATCAGATGGGGGGTTGTAGTCTCCGAGCGGCTGTGACCCGGTCCCGTGCCCAGGGCGTCAAGCTCAGTGTGATGTGGCAGTTCTACAGATGTTACTAAAGTTCTTTTGTGTCGACTACGCCACCCGTTGTGATGCGGTCACTGTGGCCGCCGCTGCAGCAGGGTCCGCTGAGGCTGATGGTGGGTGCGCAGCTTGATGAGTTAACCCCCAACGGGAGGGGTATAGCCTCAGGGGGGACAGGTGCAGAGGATGGGGGTTGTGGTGGTGCAGTGCAGACGGCAATGAAGACAGAGTCGGGTTGTGCAGTTAAGGGTGTTTACTTACTGCAGATGTTGTACTGGTCACTCCAGCTGCTAGTGACCACCCGAGCCGTGCTGCGTCCACCAGGTCCTGGATCCAGCCAACCCCCAAACAAGTCCGGAGCGTGGCCCTGAGCTCTCCCTCTGTCCTTTCTTCAGCCGTCCCCACCAGTGATCCACCTAGGTCCAGCTCCCTCGGGCCTTCTGTTGGGACACCCTTGGCCCTGGGTTCCCTGACCCTTCATGTGGTGTGCCTTCGGGGTGGATGTGATGGGTGACCGTGGCAGACGCTGCCCACGGTCTCCGGTCTCTGGCTGGGGTGTGTTTTCTGCCCCCACCAGCTTGGGATCCGGTACCCTGTGCCGACTCCTCACCCAGTGCTTTAATTTGGGTTCTTGGGTCCTCTCTGTTTTCCCCTCTGGGTACTCCTTCTTTGCTCCTCTCTCACTCAGGGTCTCTCTCTTGCTGCAGGCTGACTTCCTCTCTGCTTGCTGTCTGCTCCTCTGCAGCTGTCTTGCTCTCTGCATCTGACCCTGATTCTAGTTGGTGCCCACCTTATATATCCCTCTATGTGTGAGCTCAGGTGACCAGCACCCAATGAGCTCCTATCACTACCCAGACTGCTCCCCCTATCTGCCCCTACACTACATGGGATGTTCCACCCCCCTCCCACTCCAGCCAGGAACAGACTCGGTCGTACCTGCACATTTCTAAGTGGGAGTACCGTTGGTCTGTTCCTCGGAAATGGGATGTATGTAGTGCATGCAGCCTACCGAGCTCAGTCCCACACTCCATCCTTACCCGGGAGTGGAATACCACACCTCTGGGTTGAGGTGCAATACCCCTGTAGCAGCCGAATCCTCAGGGTGCTACATTCCCCCCTGGTAAATCACAGCACGTCCTCGGGCTGTAAGACAAAAACACCAAAACATACAAAATTTTTCATATAAACATATAAAACATATAAAAAACATTATATAAATAACATATCTTAGCAGATAAAACTTTCTCGTCGTCTCTTGTTTCAGGTTCCTCCTCCGGACACTGTGCAACGTGTGTCCGGGAAAAGTGCGACAGTCTCTTAGAAAACAGGTTTTCTATAAAACCGGTAGGGGGCGCTTTAGGACGCGCAACTATTTACAGGGGAAGTTGGCCGCTCTCAGTCCTCGGCCAGGTAGAGGGAAGGGAATGGCTGCTCACAGTCCTCAGCCTGTAGGATGAAGGGGTTAACGGGTAAACAGTTCACTGGTCCCAACGGGGACTATTTTAGCAGCAACGGTTCACTGTGCCCCGACGGGCAACTATATACAGTCTCTACTCCCGTCCTCAACGACGGCTCCCTCCTGCTTTTTCTTGATATGGTGTTGCTTCAGACCCGTCCGGGTCCTCTGGCTCCTCCTCCCCGTACCGCAACTCCTCCTCCGTCAAGCGGTGTACATGGAGGGCGTAAGGTCCTTTGGCACACTTGTGCCGGGTGAAAGTGACCTCGTCTCCTACGTAGAGGTCACGGCCTTTGTGACCTTCCGGCAGGTGGGACTCCACGTCTCTGCGCGTGACAAAGACGTCGCCGGGGGTGTTGTTGTCTCGAATGAAGCCCCACCCGTGCTGCTGGTTAAACTTTATTACAGTCCCGGTGGTACGGGGACTGTGCGCTGCACGGGGGTCCCTCCTGGTCCGGCTCTTCTGCTCGGCGCTCCTTATTTGGGCCTGTTGTTCCCGGACCCGCCTCTCTCTCCGCTCCCTCGCAAACTCCTCGAGCTGTTGGTGGCAGCACTCCGCACGCTCTGCTGCAGCTGCCCTAGTTTCCTGAGTGAACCCCATTAGATCTTCTCCGGTGGGGTCCCACTCAAACTGTGCTTCCGCTAGCGGGGGCGAGATCCGTGCCACGGGCTTCGGAGCCGGAATCAGGGGTTCATCCAGGGGTCTTAGTTTCTGCTGCCGTTCCAGCTCATGGTATCCTTCGGGCCAGATGAAGGGCCGCCCGTCCGGCCATGTGAGCTGGCTGAACAAGTCCTCCCCCAGGTGTGGCACCCTTGGTTTTACGGGCGCGGGCGCGGTGGTGGTGGCGCCCGGGTTGCCCAGGCCTTGCGGCCAGGCCTGGGGCACCTGGAAGGTGAAGGGCACCGTTAGGACGGCGGCACCCTGGGCTACCTGGCCTTGCGGCCAGGCCGGAGGCTCCGCGGAGGTAGGGGGCGCTGTTGGTGATGCGGCGCCCGGGGGTACTAGGCCTTGCGACCAGGCTGGTGGTATTTCCTGCTTTGTCACGCTCCGGGTCGAGGCGCGTGACGTCACAGGGGTCACTGCGGCGGCTTCCGGTCGGGGCCTAGTCCATAGCGGTGACATGGCGGCTACGGGCACAGCAGGGGGACTTTCGGGCTCTGCGACGGGGAGCTGGGGCAGGTAAGCGGTGTCACGGCTTGGGGTATAGGCGTCCCCTTTACCTGCCTCCATGCGTTCGGCTCCCCTCTCGGCGCCGTCTCCGGCCTTGGGTCCTCCCGCGCCATCCTCAGAGGCGGTCTGCTTCCTCTTCCAGGGTAGCGTGCTCCGTTGACTGGTCTCAGCTTGCTGGGTCATCTCCCGGCTCCACTCCGCCAGTATCTCGCGCTGTACCCGGGCCATCCTCCTTGCGAGGCCCTCCAGGGCAGTTTGTGCACACTCCCGGTCTCGGGGGAGTTGCGCTAAGATCTCCGCTAGACCTAGCGGGGTTGTGGACTCTAGCAGGCTCCTGACCATCGGGTCGGTGCTTCTCTGCTCTTCTTCCGGCAGGCTCCTGGCCAGTGGGCCGGTGCTGCTCTGCCCTCCTTCCTCGGTCTCTAGCAGACTCCTGGCCAGCGGGCCGGTGCTGTTCTGCTTTCTCTCCATCTCCGGGTGAGTTCCTCCGCTACTCCTCGTTAGACCTCTTGCCTCCGGGTGCGCTCGCTCCAGACTGCTCCAAGCGGCACCCATCTTTTCTCTTCTCTTTCGTCTCCTCCCACTTCGAGGGCGGTCCCGGGGCAACTTGGTGACTGTCAGCTCCAGGGGTAGTTCTTTCACGCTGACAGACACCTCCAGCATCACAGTCTCTGTTGGTGGGGGCGGTTTCCACTTTTGGCGCCATTTTCTGTCCTGGCCCACGATGGGAGGTGGCCTCTTGCCCTCCTTTGGCACGCCCATAATGGCGTCCGCTGCTCTTCCAAGGCGGGAAATCTTCGGATTTGGCGGGAAGCGTCGCCCAGTGGCGGGAAACTCTGCAGATGGCGGGAACAAGCTGGAAATGGCGGACAATCGGCGGGAAACGACCTGTGATGGGGTCCGATGGCGTGGACCCTCCGGAACCGGCGGGAGACTTCTTTCTGAGGTAAACTTGCACTTTTCTTCAGGCACGCAGTACCCGGGTGTTGCGGGCACGTAATCCTGCCGACTACGCCAAAGTTGACGCGCCCCCTGGGACATATTCCTTTTTGAGGGGAATACCCGGCACCGGATCAGATGGGGTGTTGTAGTCTCCGAGCGGCTGTGACCCGGTCCCGTGCCCAGGGCGTCAAGCTCAGTGTGATGTGGCAGTTCTACAGATGTTACTAAAGTTCTTTTGTGTCGACTACGCCACCCGTTGTGATGCGGTCACTGTGGCCGCCGCTGCAGCAGGGTCCGCTGAGGCTGATGGTGGGTGCGCAGCTTGATGAGTTAACCCCCAACGGGAGGGATATAGCCTCAGGGGGGACAGGTGCAGAGGATGGGGGTTGTGGTGGTGCAGTGCAGACGGCAATGAAGACAGAGTCGGGTTGTGCAGTTAAGGGTGTTTACTTACTGCAGATGTTGTACTGGTCACTCCAGCTGCTAGTGACCACCCGAGCCGTGCTGCGTCCACCAGGTCCTGGATCCAGCCAACCCCCAAACAAGTCCGGAGCGTGGCCCTGAGCTCTCCCTCTGTCCTTTCTTCAGCCGTCCCCACCAGTGATCCACCTAGGTCCAGCTCCCTCGGGCCTTCTGTTGGGACACCCTTGGCCCTGGGTTCCCTGACCCTTCATGTGGTGTGCCTTCGGGGTGGATGTGATGGGTGACCGTGGCAGACGCTGCCCACGGTCTCCGGTCTCTGGCTGGGGTGTGTTTTCTGCCCCCACCAGCTTGGGATCCGGTACCCTGTGCCGACTCCTCACCCAGTGCTTTAATTTGGGTTCTTGGGTCCTCTCTGTTTTCCCCTCTGGGTACTCCTTCTTTGCTCCTCTCTCACTCAGGGTCTCTCTCTTGCTGCAGGCTGACTTCCTCTCTGCTTGCTGTCTGCTCCTCTGCAGCTGTCTTGCTCTCTGCATCTGACCCTGATTCTAGTTGGTGCCCACCTTATATATCCCTCTATGTGTGAGCTCAGGTGACCAGCACCCAATGAGCTCCTATCACTACCCAGACTGCTCCCCCTATCTGCCCCTACACTACATGGGATGTTCCACCCCCCTCCCACTCCAGCCAGGAACAGACTCGGTCGTACCTGCACATTTCTAAGTGGGAGTACCGTTGGTCTGTTCCTCGGAAATGGGATGTATGTAGTGCATGCAGCCTACCGAGCTCAGTCCCACACTCCATCCTTACCCGGGAGTGGAATACCACACCTCTGGGTTGAGGTGCAATACCCCTGTAGCAGCCGAATCCTCAGGGTGCTACAGTTCCATCCGTATTCAGCTACATTGGTTCCAAACACACTATATAGGAGTAGATAGAGGAGCCTTTCTGCAGCATTGTGCCCTGCAGCCCCGGCCAGATTAGTATTAGCCTATTTTTTGTAGCCTCATCTATTGCATTGTAGGTTACCTTCCTGCAATGTAATAGCTACAAAAAGTTTGTGTTACTATCGGTATTACATCTTTGGGCACATCCAGTGTCTTTTTGTGACAAAAAAAAACTAAATAAAGTTCACCAAACACTCCACTTTACAGTTGTGTAGGCCACATTAGCTCATATTAAAGTCTAGTCCACACTTTATAAAATTAGTGTTTCTTATACCTGTTAGCAGCTGTTCAGGAATAAGCACACTAAGCCCTTAGTACTTTTCTGCCTATTTTTATCAGTCTACCAAGATGAAGAAGGCAGGGAGTAAGGCATGTGGTCGTGGTCGTGGGCATGGACTTTCTGCAGGGAGAGGACTTGAGGATTCTGTGCCTGCAGGGAGAGGATGTGGGGATTCTGTGCCTGCTGCGGGCACCAGTGACTCAGCATCCCCCAGTTTTACCAGGGAACAGTCCTTTATGCGCAGCTTTGTAGGAGCTAGCCGTACCCCACTGCTGCGGGAGGACTAAATTGAAGCCGTTGTCAGATGGATGGCAGCTAACGCATTGACTTCAATTAGTTCCAGATCCTCTCAAGTCCTGAGCACTGAAGAGCACCCATCTGTCTCTTCACTACCTGCCAAATTGCCCAGGCAGTCAGAGAGCCCTGGACAGGAGCCATCTCTACTTCTGTTCTCTGAATCTCTTGGCTTGGAAAGAGGGGGCCAGCCAAGCAGAATTCGAGAATTTGAAGAAGAGGTAGTATGCAGTGATGCGCAACCGTTTTGTCTCTCTGAATCTGAAGAGGCGGGTGGACTAGTGCCTATGGTCAGCAGCACACCTCAGTACGCATCTGATGATGAGACTCAGTTGCCACTTTCTGGTGCGTACTGTGCTGTCGAGACTACCCAGGAGAAGCAGTTGTTTGAAGAGGGTGGTGTAGATGATGAGGTCCTTGACCCATCATGGCGTTAGGGACAGGAAGGTGGTGGGAGCAGCTCTGAAGAAGAGATTCCCCAAACGGCCCAAAAAGGAGGGAGAGGGAGGGGGCAGACTTGGTTGCCTGTAGCCTCCACTTCGGCACCCATTGGGAGCATGGCTCTTCCAAAATCCAATGCGGGCGCTCCCAAGACTTGCAGTGCCTTGTCCTTTTTTGACACAGTTGCAGATGACATTTGCTTTGTCAAATGAAAGCTGTGTAATCAGAAGGTGAAAAGAGGGAAAAGTGTCTGCCACCTCAATACCACAAATATGTGGAAACATGTGCGGACCAAGCACGTGGTGGAGTTACAAAAACACACTGAAGTCCTAGGCCAACCTACAGCGCCACCTACCACCTCTTCAGCTCATGTTGTAGCCTCTTCCTCCAGCTCACACACAGCTGGTTCGGCTTCCTCACAGGATCGCCATGGAAGAACCTCGGCACTGTTGTACAGAGACACAGTGTAATTCCACCCACAGCACCACTTTCCCTGTCATCCTCACACTCCCAGGCCAGTCTACAGACATCGTTAGCACAGGCATGGGAGAAAAGGCGCCCATACTCGGCAAACCCCCCCGATCACAGGCTCTGAATGCTGGCATTGCAAAACTACTGGCCCTTGAAATGCTATCATTCAGGCTGGTGGAGACTGACACCTTCCGTAACTTGATGGCATTGGCAGTCCCACAATACAACGTGCCCAGTCTCTTTTATTTCAGCAGGCAAGCCATCCCTGCCCTGCAACAGCAGGTGGGGGGAAAAATTAAACATGCGCTACAAAACGCCATCAATAGCAAGGTCCACCTGACTACCGATGCATGGACCAGTAAGCATGGACAGGGACGATACCTTTCCCTCACTGCCCATTGGGTAAATGTTGTGGAGCCGGGTACAGATCTTAAGAGTGGCGCTGTATGTGTTCTGCCAACTCCAAGAATTGCAGGAATCCAGTCTGTACACATTGACTCCTCATCATACTCCAGTTCCTCTGAATCAGCGCTGCCAGAGCAGTCACGGTCTACCTCCACATCGACCCGTGAACGGTTACCTGTTATGATGACTGATATGAGCACAGCCATGGCCAAACGTCAACAGGCCGTATTAAAATTAATTTCTTTGGGGAATCGAAGCCACACAGCGCAGGAGCTCTGGAATGCCATCAAGCAGCAGAGCGATGTGGGGTTTGTGCCAGCGAATCTCCAGCCAGGCATGGTAGTGTGTGACAATGGCCTAAATCTGGTGGCAGCTCTGGGCCTAGGCAACCTCACTCACATCCCATGTCTGGCACATGTGCTCAACTTGGTCGTGCAGAGTTTTTTGAGGGACTATCCGGATCTTGATGCACTACTTCACAAGGTCCGCATAGAGTGCGCTCACTTGCGGCGTTCCAGCAACGCAAGATCGCGCATTGCAGCGCTGATTACGTCTTCCGGAACATCGCATCATATGTGACCTACCCACCAGGTGGAATTCAACATTACATATGTTGGAGAGGTTGTGTGAGCAGCAGGCAGCAGTAATGGAGTACCAGCTGCAGCAGTGCAGTGCGCGCCGTTCACACTTCACCACCACTGAGTGGGCCTCTATGAAGGACATTTGCCATGCTTTGCGTGCCTTCGATTATTCCACGCGGATGGCAAGTGCAGATGATGCACTAGTCAGCATGACTATCCCCCTTATCTGCCTGCTTGAAAAAACACTGCAAGCACTAAGGGAGGAGGTTTTGGAAGAGGTGGAGGATGAGGAGTCACAAATGCCATCTGCTTCTGTACAGTCTGCACAATGTGGTTCCTCACAAAGGCCTAGGCAGGGGACACTTTGTGAGGAGGATGAGGAGGAGTCAATGGAGGAGGAAGACATGTGTCCAGAGGAGGGAGGTACACAATGCTCTAGTAGTCAGTATCTAGAGCGAGGGTGGGGTGATGCAGAGCAGGCAGAGATCACGCCTCAAGCAGGGGACAGCGTTTCTTGGCCAGTTGGAAGTCTGCAGCACATGGTTGATTTCATGCTGCAGTGCCTGAGAAACGATCGCCGCATCGCCCACATTCTCAACACGGCTGATTATTGGGTGTCCACCCTCCTAGATCCTCGCTACCGGGACAACTTACAAAGCCTCATAACACTGTTGAACCGGGAGCGTAAAATGCGGGAGTACTAAGACGCACTGGTGCATTCCATCATGTTCTCCATTCCAACCGATAGCAGTGCTGCTAGTGCTTTACAAAGCAGCTCAGTGTGTCGAGGCAGTGGAGGAAGCTCTGCACAAAGAGGGAGCAGAAGCAGCGCCTCAGCACAAGGCAAGACCAGTAAGGCCCAAATGTGGCAAAGTTTTGTGTCCCCGCGCCACAAATGTTTACACCATCACAGACGGCTCCAGTCAGCAGGAGGCAACGTTTCCGTCAGATGGTGACAGACTACATGTCTTGCCCTCTCAGTGTACTCCCAGACGGCTCTTCCCCCTTCAAGTTTTGGGTCTCTAAGCTGGATACATGGCCAGAGCTTAGCCAGTATGCATTGGAGGTGCTGGCTTGCCCTGCTGCTAGTGTATTATCGGAACGAGCCTTTAGTGAAGCAGGTGGTGTACTAACAGACCGTTGCATGCGCCTATCCTCCGATAACGTTGACCGGCTTACTTTTCTGAAAATGAACAAGGCCTGGATCTCGCATGAATTTGCCAGTCCTCTTCCAGAATAAATAATTGGTTGGCAACAGTATCCAGGTCTCCTGTTGTGTTCATGTTTCTACCACCTGAAATGTAATCCCTGAGCTCCAACACCGCCAGTTGCTGCTCAGAAGTGCCATCTGCACAGTCAACGCTTGCTCCAGTGTTATTGGGGTTCAGTAACGTCAGCTGATCCCCAGCTGTGTGTACGGCAAATTCTCCTGCTCTGTCCACATCCACTGTACTACTAATTTAAAACATGCTCCAATTACACCTCTGGCTCCTCTGTTTTCAGTATTTACCCTGGGCTCCAACACCGCTAGTTGCTGCTCAGAAGTGCCATCTGCACAGTCAACGCTTGCTCCAGTGTTATTGGGGTTCAGTAACGTCAGCTGATCCCCAGCTATGTGTCCGGCAAATTCTCCTGCTCTGTTCACATCCACTGTACTACTAATTAAAAACTTGCTCCAATTACACCTCTGGCTCCTCTGTTTTTAGAATTTACCCTGGGCTCCAACACCGCTAGTTGCTTCTCAGAAGTGCCGTCTGCACAGTCAACGCTTGCTCCAGTGTTATTGGGGTTCAATAACGTCAGCTGATCCCCAGCTGTGTGTCCGGCAAATTCTCCTGCTGTCCACATCCACTGTACTACTGATTTAAAACTTGCTCCAATTACACCTCTGGCTCCTCTGTTTTTAGTATTTACCCTGGGCTCCTACACCGCTAGTTGCTGCTCAGAAGTGCCGTCTGCACAGTCAACGCTTGCTCCAGTGTTATTGGAGTTCAGTAACGTCAGCTGATCCCCAGCTGTGTGTCCGGCAAATTCTCCTGCTCTGTCCACATCCACTGTACTACTAATTTAAAACATGCTCCAATTACACCTCTGGCTCCTCTGTTTTCAGTATTTACCCTGGGCTCCAACACCGCTAGTTGCTGCTCAGAAGTGCCGTCTGCACAGTTAACACTTGCTGCCGTGTTATTGGGGTTCAGTAACGTCAGCTGTTCCCCTGCTGTGTAGACGGCAATTTCTCTTGCTCTGTCCACATACACATTACTACAGATTTTAAAGTTGCTCCAATTACGCCTCTGGCTCCTCTGTTTTCAGTATTTTCCCTGAGCTCCAACACCGCCAGTTGGCGCTCAGAAGTGCCGTCTGCACAGTCAACACTTGCTGCCGTGTTACTGGGGTTCAGTAACGTCAGCTGTTCCCCTGCTGTGTGTACGGCAATTTCTCCTGCTCTGTCCACATTCACACTACTAGTCTACTACTGATTTTAAAGTTGCTCCAATTAGGCCTCTGTTTCCACTCTGTTTTTAGTATTTACCCTGGTTTCCAGCACCGCCAGCTGTTTCTCAGCAGTGTCTTTGGCACGGGTACTCCCTCCTACCCAGCCTGTTTCCAGCACTCCAGCTGTTTCCGGGTAGTGTCAACGACACTTTGCCTCCAATGCGTTGTCCTGTCATGTTGCGGTCGGGTTAGCCGACTCTATGGTGCCTGCAGTTTAGGTGACTCCTATGTGGGCTGCGGGATCTGGCAATGAAGGCTGGTTCCATAGTGCCAATAGGACAAGCACCCCCTGTAGGACTGTGGGTTTCGGTAACTCGTGGCCTTGCAACTTTTTTTTTCATGGGTACCTTCTGTTACCCATCCGAGTTCCAGTACTGTCAGCTGGTTCTCGGCAGTGCCTTTGGCTTAGGTGCCTCCTTCTCGGTATCCAAGTACCACCAAGGTCTGCTGGTCCTTGGTAGTGCTTTCTGGCACAGGTATCTCCTACTTAGTAACCGGATTCCAGTACCGTCAGCTGGTCCTCGGTAGTTCCATTGGCTCTTGCACCTTCTGCTACCCATCCGGGTTCCAGTACCATCAGCTGGTTCTCGCTAGCTCCTCAGCCTTCTTGTACCTTCTGCTACATTTCCAAGTTCAAGCTTTTTGAAATGGTTCTTGGTAATCACTCTGGATTTCCCTGACGAGGACCCTGAAGATGAGGACCCTGAAGAAGAAGACGACGACCCTGAAGACGAGGACCCTGAAGACCACCCTGAAGAAGACGAGGACTCGAAGACAACGACCTTGAAGACGAGGACCCTGAAGACTACCCCGAAGAAGACGATGACCCCGAAGACGATGACCCTGAAGACGAGGACCCTGAAGACCACCCCGAAGAAGATGAGGACCCCGAAGACGACGACCCTGAAGATGACGACGCTGAAGACCACCCCAAAGAATACCAAGAAGATGACCCTGAAGATGATGACCAATAGGACAAAGAACAAGAAGACAACTACCAAGATACAGAAGAACAAGAGACAGAAAACCAAGAAGCAGAAGTACATGAAGCTGCAGAACAAAAAGCAGAAGAACATTAAGCATAATACTAAAAATCAGAGCAAAAGATATTATTTAAATTATAAGCAGAAGAAGACTAAGCAGTGTATGGGGGTGAGTCCGTTCCTCCTCCTCGTGCCCCTGGAAAAGACCTGCTGCTGCTGGCCAAACTGAACATGGACAAATCCTGTTGTAAATCTTTTGTGACGGGCAGAACGAAAGGTGTAATGTTCAAACTTTTATAGATAACAACTACAGGAATGCCTGTCACAAATAAGAATATGATGATGAAGAAGAAGAATATGAAGAAGATGAAGAAGTAGAATATGAAGAAGAATAATAGTTGAATAAGAAGAATATGAAAAATGTAAAAAAAAGAATAATACGAAGAAGGTGAAGAAGAAGAAGAAGATGAAGAAGGTGAGGAAGAAGTTGATGAAAAAGATGCTGATGCTGAGGATGATGAAGGAGAAAGTGTGGGAGAAGTAAAAAAGAAGGTGAAGAGCATGGAAGTAGTGAAACATAAATATCTGAAAAAATATAAAAAAACTTAACATAGTCAATATATCTGTAACTCAGAACGTCTTAAAAAAAATATTAATTCCTGCTATTTCATTTGATTGGGCTAAACCTCTATGCCTTTATTGTCTCCCCCACCTCCTCCAATACATTCTATATTATTCTTAGTTGTTTTCCTTTATGTAGAATTAACCTACAAGAAAAAAAAGGGTTTATTTGCATTCCGATATTTGTGTCCCATTGACTTGCATTGGTTTCCGGCATCGGAATCGGCGATATCCGATATTTTTTGGGTATCGGAGGTTGTGTACCTCTGCCGGGGGAGCGGTCTGGAGGTGAACCAGTACTGGGGTAGGTGGAGGAACCCATGCATCTCCAGGGAGATTCACAGGAAAAAAGGCATATGTTTTTTTTGTGGGAAAATGGGACATTTTGTTGGGACTTGTCCTTCAATTCCTAAACAAAAGGAGATTTGATTAACTCTTGGTAGTCTGGAGTTGGATAAACAAGGGGTTCATTTGTTACCAACCTGCAGTTACCGCTTTGCCCTGTCAGCAGAGGTGGTGCTAGATAGCAAAACCAAGAAAATTTCTGTTTTTGTTGACAGTGGAGCCGCAGCCAACATGGTTGATGCTGAGTTTGTGAAAACTCATGGTCTAGCTTGCTGTGCTTTAGCTGAACCATTTTCCATCTTTGCCATCGACTCGGCGCCACTTGCACAGAAAGCATTTACTCAGATTGTACATAATGTAAAACTGAGGGTGGGGTCAGGTCATTGTGAAATAATCCCTTGCTATGTCCTGGACAATCTTCCCACACCTATTGTTTTGGGTATTGCTTGGCTTGTTAAACATAATCCATTGGTGGATTGGCAAGAAGGTGAGGTTATTGAATGGGGAGATTACTGCCATGAGAATTGTTTAAATATTTCCCTTGCTACTGTCTCTATGGAAATATTACCTGCTATTCTGTCTGGTTTTGAGGACGTTTTTTTCTGAGAGGGTGTGTCAGTATTTGCCTCCTCATTGTGCTTATGACAGTCCTATTAACCTGACTCCCTGACCGAAACTACCAAAGTCAAGACTGTTTAACCTTTCTTGCCCTGAGAGACAAGCCATGAAGGATTTCATTGTGGAAAGTCTGGAGAAGAGACATATCAGACCCGCATCTTTGCCCGTGGCAGCAGGGTTCTTCTTTGTGAAGAAAAAAGATGGCGGTCTACATCCGTGTTTAGATTTCCTGGAGCTAAATCAAATTACCATCCATGATCCATACCGTCTTCCTCTGATTCCTGATTTGTTCAGCCAGGTTGTAGGAGCTAAGGTATTCTCCAAGTTGGATTTAAGGGGAGCCTACAATCTGGTTAGAATCAGGGAGGGGGGCGAATAGAAAACAGCGGTCAACACCACGGAAAGACATTTCGAGAGTCTGGTTATGCCTTTTGGTTTGACCAATACACCTGCAGTATTCCAGCATTTCATAAATTATATTTTCCATCATTTGGTGGGAAGGATTGTGGTGGTCTATCTGAACGATATTTTGGTTTACTCACCTGATTTTAAGACACATTGGGGGCATGTTAAGCAGGTGCTCCAGATATTAAGGGAAAACAAACTTTATGCCAAACTGAAAAAATGTGTTTTCGCTGTTCAGGAGGTGCAGTTTTTGCGGTACTTGCTGTCATCTTCAGGTTTTCGGGTGGATCTGGAGAAGATCCGTGGAGTCCTTGATTGGGAACATCCCGAGAACCTGAAAGCTCTACAACGTTTTCTGGGCTTTACTAATTTTTTCTGGAAATTCATCCAAAATTACTCTGTTATTGTGAAACCCCTTACTGACATGACTAAGAAGGGGTTTGATTTTTCCAAATGGTTGGATGCTCCCTCCAGGCTTTTTCTTCCTTAAAGAATCATTTTGCCACTGCACCTATACTCAGTCAATCCCATGTTTCCCAACCCTTTATTGTGGAGGTTGATGCGTCGGATGTCGGTGGTGACCATGAGAAGCCTGCCCAGATATTACAGAAAGGGGTAGTCATTTTGGCACTGTTTCCTGAACTGGAGGGTGAGGGGTTGGAGGCTCAGGGCGATGCCCCTGCCTCCTGGCCTTCAGGAAGGTTATTTGTACCATCTGATCTGCACCACAAAGTTATTAAGGAACATCATAACTCTGTGCTTGCTGGGCATCCAGGTGGTAATGCAAATGCGGACCTCCTCTCTCGTCGTTTTTGGTGGCTGGGGTTGCACCGGGATGTGATTGAACATGTAGCTGCTTATAGTATTTACGCTCGTTCAAAGGTTTCGCGTACCCGTCCGTCTGGTACTCTTCTTCCGCTACCTATCCCTAGTAGGCCATGGACACACTTGTCCATGGATTTTATTACTGATCAACCAGTTTCTGCATGCAAAACGGTGGTTTTGGTTACCTCCGATGTGGTGTCAGATCGGGGAACCCAGTTTGTTTACAAGTTTTGGAAGGCTTTCTGTTCTCGACTGGGGGTACAGCTGTTCTTTTTCTCTGCCTTCCACCCGTCAGTCAAATGGACAGACCAAGCATGTCAATCAGAATTTGGAGACCTATCTCAGGTGTTTTGTCTCCGAAAATCAGGAGGATTGGGCATCCTACCTACCGCTGGCAGAATTTGCCATAAATAATCATTGACAAGAATCCACTGGCAGGTCACCATTCTTCGGTGCATACGGTTGAAACCCGCAGTATGGTACCTTCAGTGGGGAAGGAGCTTCGGGAGTTCCTATTTCGTTATTCTTCTCAGCATGGCAAGGTGTTCTGAGTAATTTAAAGATCATAGAAGACAGGTATAAACGTATGGCTGACAGAAAACGCTTGCCAGGTCCAGACCTGAATGTTAATTACTTTGTGTGATTGTCTACAAGGAATATAAGATTAAAAGTTCCTTCTTGGAAGCTGGGACCTAATTTTATTGGTTCTTATAAAATAACAACCTTCATTAACCTAGCAGCGTTTTGTCTTGAACTTCCTCAGGCCCTTAAGGTCCACAACATGTTCCATAGGTCCTTACACAAAAAGTATGTGGAACCTCTTGAGCCCTCTGCTCTACCACCGCCCCCAGTAATGGTTAATGGTAATCTGGAGTTTCAGATTTTGAGGATTGTAGATAATCGTCTCCAACGTCATTCTCTACAATACTTGCACTGGAAAAGCTATGGTCCAGAGGAGAGGATGTGAGTTTCAGTGTCAGAGGTGAACGCTCCCAGATTGGATAGCTCATTCCACACCTCTTATCCTGAGAAACCCGGTCCTGATTGTCCGGAGGCCACTCGTAGAGGGGGGTACTGTCACGGGTGTGTCAGAAGTGACAGACAGTCGCCCATAAGTTGGCTGCAGGAGATCTCTACGTTTGGCATTACAGACATCTTCTTAGAGGCTGTCTCTAGGACTCAGTGGCTATCTCCCTCTGTCTAATTAACTCCCTGGCCTGGGTGTATAAATACCTGGTGTGCTCTAGAGGGAGGTGCTTGCGATATTTATAGAAGGCTTTAGCAAGAGCAGTACTTTGTCCTCTCTGGAGCTTGAGGACGCGTGCGTATGGAGTCATCTAAAGCTAAGCTATTTCCCCCTGCTTGTCCTTCCTTGTTGTCTATAGCGTTTAGTGGAGATCGACTAGTGCTCATCTCCTCCCTTCCCTAGCCTGAGCCAAACGCCAGGGAAGACAGGGCGAGGTACGCGTGCGGCTATTGGTGAAGAGCCAATACAGGGAGGTTAGGGGAGACAGGGTGATCTAGATCAACCTAGGAGGTCTCCCCTTCCCCCCACTTTCCCTAGAGTCTGGTCTCCCTTTCCCTTTTTCCTTTGTGTTGCACTAAGCCTTTCCCATAACTTACGTGACAATTGCAGTCTGTGATATGGCTTGTGTGCCTGCTCTTGCTGCTGCTGCAGGTTTTAGGCCCTAATTTTTTGAAATGTGGAGAATCCAGATAGGGTCTCTCCATGTATTGGGTTGGCTGTAGTGAAAGAGGTGTCGTTCCTAATTCTAAAATTTCTACTGTACTGAAATTGATGCTACTTTGCTGGTGTTAGGCCATAATTAAGGAAAACGTGAACACTCCAGGTTAGGTCTCCATCTCCTGGGTTGGCTGCAGTGGAAGAGGTGTCGTTCTTAATTCTACAATTTCTACTGTACTGAAATTGATGCCACTTTGTTGGGGTCTGCCACTAATTTTTGAAATGTGAGGAATCCTGATTGGGTCTCCAGCTTCTGGGTTGGCTTTAGTGGAAGAGGTGTCGGTCCTAATTATACTACTTATACTCTAGTGAAATTGATGCCACTTTGGTGGTTTTAGGCCCAAATGTTTTCAAATATGAACACTCCTGATTAGGTCTCCATCTACTGGGTTGGCTGTAGGGGAAGAGGTGTTTTTCCTAATTCTACAATTTCTACTGTAGTGAAATTGATGCCACTTTGTTGGTGGCTGACAATAATTTTTGGAAATGTGGGGAATCCTCATTGGGTCTCCATCTACTGGGTTGGCTGTAGTGGAAGAGGTATCAGTCACCACTATACTACTTGCACTCTAGTGAAATTGTTGCCACTTTGGTCATTCTAAGCCCTAATTTAGGGAAATGTGAACACTCCTAATTGGGTCTCCATCTGCTGGGTTGGCTGTAGTGGAAGGGGTTTTGGTCTCCTTTACAATAGTTATACTCCAGTGAAATAAATTTTTTGGTGCAGATATTCTCCACACAGGGGTACACAGACATGATTAACTCAAAATTTGGTATATAAAGCAGGCTACATCTCTGCTTATAATTGTTTGGAGCAGATATTCTTCTCCACACAGGGGTACACAGATATGATAAACTCAAAATTGGTCTATAAAATAGGCTACATCTCTAATTAACCCCTTAAAAGCCCAAGTCGTAATAATACGTACCTGCGTCCTGGATTTTAACCCCTTTACAACCCAAGGTGGTTTACACGTTAATGACCAGGCCAATTTTTACAATTCTGACCACAGTCACTTTATGAGGTAATTACTCTGGAACACTTAAACGGATCCCCCTGATTCTGAGAATGTTTTTTCATGACATATTGTACTTCATGATTGTGGTAAAATTTCGTCGATATCACTTCCGTTTATTTGTGAAAAAAACTGAAATTTTCAAAATTTGAATTTTTATGCCCTTAAATCAGAGAGATATGTCACACAAAATAGTTAATAAATAACATTTACCACATGTCTACTTTACATCAGCACAATTTGGAACCAATTTTTTTTTTTTTATTAAAAGTTGACCAGCGATTTCTCATTTTTCCAACAAAATTTCCAAAACCATTTTTTTAGGGACCACGTCACATTTGAAGTCACTTTGAGGGGTCTTTATGACAGAAAATACCCAAAAGTGACACCATTCTAAAAACTGCACCCCTCAAGGTGCTAAAAACCACATTCAAGAACTTTATTAACTCTTCAAGTGCTTCACAGGAATTTTTGGAATGTGGAAGAAAAAAATTAATATTTAACTTTTTTCACAAAAATGTTACTTTAGACCCAATTATTTTTATTTTTGCAGGGGTAACAGGAAAAAATAGACCACAAAATTTGTTGTGCAATTTCCCCTCAGCATGCAGATACCCCATATGTGGAGAAAAAACACTGTTTGCACGCACGGCAGGGTTCGGAAGGGAAGGAGCGCCATTTGACTTTTTGAATGTAAAATTTGCTTGAATAATTAGCGGACTCAATGTTGCGTTTGGGGAATCCCTAATGTGCCTAAACAGTAAAAAAAAAAACACAAGTGACACCATCTTGGAAACTAGACCTCTCAAGGAACTTATCTAGATGTGTGGTGAGCACCTTGAACCCCCAGGTGCTTCACAGAAGTTTATAACATTGAGCCATAAAAATAAAATGTTCACATTTCTCCCACAAAAATATTTTTCAGCCCCCAATTATGCATTTTCATAAGGATAACAGGAGAAATTGCACCATGCAGATTGTTGTGCAATTTCTCCTGAGTAAGCAGATACCCCATATGTTGGGGAAAACCACTGCTTTGGCATATGGCAGGGCTCGGAAGGGATGAAGCCCCATTTGACTTTTTGAATGTAAAATTTGCTTGAATAATTAGCGGATGTGCCCCTGATGTGTGACTTTTTGAATGCAAAATTGGCTGGAATCGAGAGCGGACGCCATGTCGCATTTGGAGAGCCCCTGATGTGCCTAAATATTGGAAACCCCCCACAAATGACCCCATTTTGGAAACTACATCCCTCAAGGATTTTATCAAGGGGTATAGTGAACATTTTGAACCCAGAGGTACGACACAGAATTTGATAACATTAGTCATCATATTGAATAAGTTGTCACTAGTCTTGAGCGCAAGTGCAATTGCTTGCTACTTGACTTTGCATCGGGTGCTCGGATATGCACCAACTATCGTGGGTGCTCAAGTGACATGCTCGAGTCCCCACCCACATGTCAACTCATCCCGCAAAAAACAAGCTGTCACATGACTCCTTCGGCCAAAATATGGAAAAATTATAGCTCTCAAAATATGCAAAAACTAGATTTTACAAAAAATGCGTTTTTTAGTGTGTGACAGCTGTCAGTCATAAAAACCCAATATGATTCTGGTATCGCTGTAATCGCACTGACCCAAAAAATAAAGATGTCTAATCACTTATACCACACGAGGAACGGCGTAAAAAATAAACTCTCGAGTTTGGGTTGTGCTAGGGTTAGGGTTGGGCTAGGGTTAGGGTTGGGGTTAGGATTGGGATATTTTTAAAAGTAAAAAAAAAAATAGATGACGATATGGCGACTAGTGTTGAGCACAAGTGCTCGCTACTTGAGTTTGCATCGAGTTCTCGGGTATGCACTGAATTTCGTGAGTGCTTGAGTGACATGCTCGAGTCTCCACGCCATATGCTTCGCGGCCGAAAAAAACCTCACGGGGATTGCTTGCCATGCACGGGTGATCCCCGCATGTTTTTTTTTGGGTGTCTAATAACCGTGAAACATGCGGGCGGGGACTCGAGCATGTCACTCGATCATGCGCGATACATGGTGCATATGTGGCGCCCCTGAGGGTTCGGTCGCCACAGAGGTACTGCATCTCACCCAGTGGTGTGGTATCTCACTCTCAGGAAAGGAAGGAGTACAGCTCAGGACCCTAACACCAGCATTCATTACACCACACTTCAGAGGGCAGGGCGAGATTTCTCCTACGGGAGAGCACAGTCCCTGGTCCCTGGCTGGAGTGGGGGGGGACCTAATAAAGGGGAACTATGTAGTGGGTGTGGGTGGAGGACGTAGTTAAGGGGAGCACATAGAAGAAAGATGTAAGTAGAAGCACCATCTTAGATCGGAGAGTGTTCAGTCAGAGGAGGAGAAGTGACTGGAGCAGAGGCTCTGTACGAGCTCTGCTCCAGAGGCAGGCCCTGACAGTGAGGCCCAAGTCTGAGAGGAGAAGGAGAGAAGAGAGGAGAGGGAGCGGAGAAGCTCCAGGAAAGGAAGAAGGGACCCTAGGGGTATGGGCCGTGCAGAAGGCCACCCATACGCCCGCATCTACCGGGAGGTGGAGGGGTCAGGCTGCATACAGGGTACCAGATCCCTCAACTAGCAAAAGATTGCACATCTTAACTAGAAAACGGAGGCTGCAGTATTTCATGTCCTGTAGCCAACATTCCATACCTGTCTCACCAGGAAGGTAGCTATATAGGACCCAGGGGACGGAACAAACGTCGCCCGCCAAGGCCCGCAGATACTGGACTGGAACACTTGGTATGAGATTAAGGGGAGACAGCCAGAGAGAAGACACAGAGGGGGGTCCTGCTAAGTACTCCGGAGATATCTGGGGGTGGACTGAGCCCCTCACTGAGTAAACGCAGCATGACGTGGGCAGTTATACTGAGCTCTGTAACTTGGACTGCAATAACCGTGAGTAAAGACCCAGAAGACTGCACTACAACGTCCAGCACAACCTGCAACATCATCTACACTGCCCTGGAGTTAGCTCTTCCTGTGGAGAGCCACACCATCCCTGCTGCAGTAACATCAGATTCAGAGGACTGCTTCGCAGCAGCGGCTCCCTTTAGCCACATTCCACAGGTGGCGTCACGAACTCTATAAAAACTCTATAATCCCCTATACATAACCCCTTTTATTGACCGCCCTGGGTCACGGACCGGGTCACCGCCACTGTGACATTTCCCCAGCATCTACCGACCCGGCACCGGGTACCCCACGGCCCAGGGGGCGCGTCACATACCTGAGTAACCGATGCAAACTCAAGTAGCACTTGCGCTCAAGACTAATGACAACTTATTCAATATGACGACCTAATGTTATCAAATTCTGTGTTGTACCTCTGGGTTCAAAATGTTCACTGTACCCCTTGATAAAATCCCTGAGGGGTCTAGTTTCCAAAAATGGTGTCAATTGCGGGGGGTTTCCACTGTTTAGGCACATCAGGGGCTCTCCAAACGCAACATGGCGCTCGCTAATTATTCAAGCAAATTTTACATTCAAAAAGTCAAATGGTGCTCCTTCCCTTCCGAGCTCTGCCGCGCACCCTAACAGTGGTTTTCCGCCACATATGGGGTATCAGTATGCTCATGAGGAATTTCACAACAAACTGCATGGTGCAATTTCTCCTGTTACCCTCATGAAAATACAAAATTGGAGACTGAAATACATTTTTGATGCAAAAATGTGAAAATGTTATTTTTACGGCTCAATGTTCTAAACTTCTGCGAAGCACCTGGGGGTTCAAGGTGCTCACCACACATATAGATAAGTTCCCTGAGGGGTCTAGTTTCCAAAATGGTGTCACTTGTGGGTGGTTTTCACTGTTTAGGCACATCAGGGGCTCCCCAAACGCAACATGGTGATGGCTAATTATTCAAGCAAATTTTACATTCAAAAAGTCAAATGGCGCTCCTTCCCTTCCGAACCCTTTCGTGCACCCAAACAGAGTTTTTTTCCCACATATGGGGTATCTGCGTGGTCAAGGGAAATTGCACAACAAATTTTTGGATCTATTTTTTCCTTTTACCCCTGCAAAAATAAAAAAAATTGGGTCTAAAGTAACATTTTTGTGAAAAAAGTTAAATGTTAATTTTTTTCTTCCACATTCCAAAAAACCTGTGAAGCACCTGGAGGGTTAATAAAGTTCTTGAATGTGGTTTTGAACACCTTGAGGGGTGAAGTTTTTAGAATTGTGTCACTTTTGGGTATTTTCTGTCATAAAGACCCCTCAAAGTGACTTCAAATGTGATGTGGTCCCTAAAAAAATGGTTTTGTAAATTTTGTTGGAAAAATGAGAAATCGCTGGTCAACTTTTAACCCTTATAGCTCCCTAATAAAAAAAATGTTGATTCCAAAATTGTGCTGATGCAAAGTAGACATGTGGGAAATGTTATTTATTAACTATTTTGTGTGACATATCTCTCTGATTTAAGGGCATAAAAATTCAAATTTTGAAAATGGCAAAATGTTCAAAATTTTCGCCAAATTTCTGTTTTTTTCACAAACGCAAGTGATATCGAAGAAATTTTACTACAATCATGAAGTACAATATGTCATGAAAAAACATTCTCAGAATCAGGGGGATCCGTTGAAGCGTTCCAGAGTAATTACCTCATAAAGTGACAGTGGTCAGAATTGTAAAAATTGGCCTGGTCATTAGCGTGCAAACCACTTTGGGTTGTAAAGGGGTTAAAATTGTTTGAGGCAGATGTTGTTCACCATACAGGGAAGAAAAAAAGGTTGGGTCCAAGCAGCTTCCTGACCCTCAACTGTACTGTGCTGTCAGAGCAAGAAGACGAGGAGGGTGACTGGCAGGGCAAGGAATGCTATAACACATTGGATGATGATGAGGTTGTACATCCAACTTGGTGTGAACCCAGAGGCACGCAGCTGAGTAGCTCATCTGAAGAGGTGCAGGAGGAGGAAGACGAGGAGTTTACGTTGCGTCCTATGGTGCCGACACAGAGTGATGCAAGCACGAGGATCACTGCATGCTTACCCACAACCGTGGCAGTGACCAGTAGCAGTCATGGGTCTGCAGCTCGCAGGGGTGGCAAGGGTTGCCTAACCTAGGCCTTTTTGGAGACCGCAAAGGATGTGCCAGCTCACATTATCTGCAAACTTTGCGATAAAAAACTCAGTAGAGGGAAAAAGTGCAATAATTTGACTACTACATGCATGAACCTTCACATGAGCACACAACATGCGTTATGCTGGGAATCTCACTGCGCTAAAATGCGGACCAGTGGACCTCAATAACCATCAGCATCTCCATCAACCGCATCCGTTGCTTCTTCCTCCACCTCTGTTACCATGCCAAGTATTGTCACGCAGGTCTCCCACCGCACTACCTCTGATTCCCTACCTGCTCCAGTCAGGCTTAGTGTGAGCCCGTTCGCTGTAACGAAAGTGGACATACCTGCTGTTTGCTTCACTGAGCACACCACATCTTTCTCAATCCACCGTAACATCTCCGCCTGCACCTCGCTCACAGACCAGCAGTTTGTCTGGTTCACTGTACTCCACCCTCTCTCACCACTGCAGTCAGCCCTCGGTCGCGCAGTGTGGTCACGTAAAAGATTGTTTCATCCTATACATGACAAAGCTAAGAGGTGGAACTCTACCATCTCCAGTCTGTTGGCCACGGAAATGGTGGTGTTAGGCCCTAATTTTTTTAAATGTGAACACTCCTAATTGTGTTTCCGTCTTCTGGGTTGGCTGTAGTGGAAGAGGTGTCGGTCCCCATTATAGTACTTATACTCAATTTAAATTAATTGTTTGGTGCAGATATTGTTCTCACAGGAGAAGACTTGATAAAATAGAAATTGGTTTTCTTCCTACCGTGGTATATCAAGCAGGCTACATCTAAGCTTAAAATTCTTTTGGGCAGATATTTTTCTCCACACAGGGGTACACATAGCTGATAAACTCAAAATTGGTATATAAAGCAGACTACATCTCAGCTTAAAATTCTTTGGGGCAGATATTGTTCTCCATACAAGGGGAGGGGGGAGGTTGGGTCCGAGCAGCTTCCTGACCCTCGCCTGTACTGTGCTGTCAGGGCAAGGAATCTCATCTGAGGAGGTGGAAAAGGAGGAAGATGAGGAGGTTACTTGCATCCTATGTCGCAGACATACCCGCTCTAGTCAGGCTGAGTGAGATATCGTCAGCTGTAATGGAAGCGGACATGCCTGCTGTGTTTGTTTTACCGAGCACACCACATGTTTTTCAATCCACCGTAACATCTGCGCCTGCACCTCACTCACAGTCCAGCAGTTTGTTCGTTTCACCATACTGTGCCCTCTCTCAGCACTTCAGCCAGCCCTCGGTCCCGCATTTGTAGTCACGTAAAAGATTGTTTCATCAATGACAAAGCTAAGAGGTAGAACTCCACCATCTCCAATCTGTTGGCCACGGAAATGGTGGTGTCAGGCCCTAATTTTTTGAACTGTGAACACTGTATGGCTGCTTTTTTACTGAGGAGGAAACTGGAGAACCTGAGGGAAACCCCCGCAAACACAGGGAGAACATACAAACTACTTGCAGATGTTGTCCTGTATCATCATAAAGGAGTTTGCTCGTTGTCTAGGAGACCAACCACCCCTGCTGTCTACTTTGTGAACATTGTGTTGAAGCTTGCAAGGTATCACGGGTTTACCATGACAGAGACCGCCGCGTCTGATTCCTCCCACTCCTGCAATCATTAGAAGCCTTTTGTCTTCATATTAATCGGTGTAGGGGTTAATCTGCTCAGTTGTGAGCTCCTGGAAACTTACCGTGATTTAGGCTCTCAGCAGATTTGTCTTGTGCATCTCCCCTACTGTGATAACACTGTACCCCAACACATCAGACTGTCGTCAATCGTGGAAACCTTGAAAAGGAAGCTGAAGATCCACTTCTTCTGACAAGCGTACAATCTGCGTTAACCCTTGCTCCAGCATACCGCTGTACGACTAACTGGACTCTGACCTACTGTATCCTCACCCATCCCTTGTAGATTGTTTGTACGCCCTCGCAGTCAGAGTCCTCTCTCCTTTTGTACCAGTCGGTGACCCCTTTTCATATATAAAGCGCCACGGAATAAATGTCGCTGTAATAGCAATAATAAATATAGTACTTGTCCTCTGGGTCAATTGATGGCACTTTCCTGATGTCTACCCCTAATTTGATGTGTTTTGGCCGCTTTTGGGCCCGTTTGAAAGTGTTGAATATGCGTTTTGTTTGTCCTGCCCAGATAGGAGAAGATTTCTGCCTGGAACACAGCTGAGACATGGAAAAGGCCGGCACCTAGCCTGAAAGGTCTTAGACATCGCTGAGGAGTCAAGTCACAATTATCAACGGTACCGTTCACCTGCTGGAGGGTCCCCGCATCTCTCCGTATTCACAGATTGTCCAGAATCGAATTGGGTTGGTAGGAAATCTTTGGCCAACTCCGCCGCCGCAGTGGATAACCGAGCACGCACCTCACTACATTCTAGCGCCAAAATGCTCTAGACTGATATAGGGCCTGTGGTTAGTTAGATAATTGCTCAATGAGATAATTGCTCAACTTCATTAGACTTAGTTTCTGGCTAAATAACTGTCTCAGTTGGTTAATTGATAGGGTATTCTTGGTATGGTTGAGGACGGACTATTCATCATAGTTAATTGAAGTCACATAGGGATGGGAGAGGGATATTTGATTGGGGAGTAGAGGTAATTTGTTGTAAGATTATAAACTGTTGTGCTGTACTGCAGGGGAGCCTGTACGTTACACTTATATACAAATGTATCTCACTAAATTAGAATATCATCAAAAAGTTAATTTCAGTTCTTCAATACAAAAAGTGAAACTCCTATATTATATAGAGTCATTACAGAGTGATCTATTTCAATTTTTATTTCTGTTAATGTTGATGATTATGGCTTCCAGCCAATGAAAACACAAAAGTCATTATCTCAGTAAATTAGAATACTTCATAACAACAGCTTGAAAAATGTTTTTAAAATCAGAAATATTGGCCTACTGAAATGTATGTTCAGTAAATGCACTCAATACTTGGTCGGGGCTCCTTTTGCATCAATTACTGCATCAATGCAGCGTGGCATGGAGGAAATCAGCCTGTGGCACTGCTGAGGTGTTATGGAAACCCAGGTTGCTTTGATAGCAGCCTTCAGCTTGTCTGCATTGTTGCGTCTGGTGTCTCTCATTTTCCTCTTGAAAATATCCCATAAATTCTCTATGGGGTTAAGGTCAGGCGAGTTTGCTGGTCAATCAAGCACAGTGATACTATAGTTTTTAAAGCAGGTATTGGTACTTTTGTCAGTGTGGACAGGTGCCAAGTCCTGCTGGAGAATGAAATTTCCATCTCCAAAAAGCTTGTCTGCAGAGGGAAGCATGAAGTGCTCTAAAATTTCCTGGTAGACGGCTGAGCTGACTTTGGTCTTGATAAAACACAGTGGACCTACACCAGCAGATGACCTGGCTCTCCAAACCATTACTAATGGTGGAAACCTCACACTAGACGTCAAGCAGCTTGGATTGTGTGCCTCTCCACTCTTCCTCCAAACTCTGGGACCTTAATTTCCAAATGAAAATTGGAACTCTGGGACCTTGTGGAGTGTGTCAATGACTGCCTTCTAGATATCTTTCGAGTCAGCAGTCTTCCCCATGATCGTGGAGCCTACTGAAACAGAATAAGGGACCTTTTTAAATGCTTAGGAAGCCTTTGCAGGTGTTTATTGTTAATTATTCTAATTTACTGAGATAATGACTTTTGTGTTTTCATTGGCTGTAAGCCATAATCAGAAATAAACACTCGAAATAGATCACTCTGTTTGTAATGACTCTATATAATATATGAGTTTCACTTTTTGTATTGAAGAACTGAAATAAATTAACTTTTTGATGATATTCTAATTTAGTGAGATGCACCTGTAATTGTTCCAGTTCCAAGAGTGTTAACACGTAACAGGCTGCAGGTTAAGACAGACACACAAGTAGGTAGATTTATAGAAAGTATAGGAGGTAAAAATTGCTGGGCGCCATGCTGCATGGCACAAGGGTCTCAGCCTCCCGGTTGAATGTCTGTGTAGTGTTTTGAAAGTTTTTTGCTTTCTGGTTGAGTCATTCACACTAAGTAAAATATTTATGGTGAGTGAACTGGTTTGGGAGTCTGTTTTCTCACAAATAAGCAAAAAATATATAGAGATGCCAAAGCACAATAAAGATCCCTCAGGACCTCTTCCAATATCCACACAAATAGTTTTGTCAGAAAATAGCAAAATTGGTTATTTAAAACGTAACTTTTACTGAGTATTTTTCTTATAAAGAGAATTTTTTTGGTAGACAAACATATTAAAATTGTAGGAGAGAACTGACCGATGACCCTTGTCCCTATAAGAATACAATTATTGACAGTGGTCAAGATTAATAGGGTCTCAATACACACGAGTCCATATAGTGAACAGATTCAATACATATAACATTTGAGTGTCCAAAGGATTAAATAAGAAAGATCTTACCTATATTCGGTTTTGTCCTCTATGTCCTTTGTACCTCCTCAGGATTCCCTGTTAGTGGTGGAGTTCTCATCGTTTATTGTCCTTGCCAGTCCCTATAACTTAGAGATGGCCCAGAGACCCCAAGAACTCCCACCCTTACAAGGGCAGTCCACAGCTGACCCTGTACTAGTACAGCCCTGAACTAGCCCTATTAGTGACTCCTGACGCGTTTCTTCAGGATTCTGAGTCTTCAGGGGATTGGCACATGCATCTCCACATCGGGAATAAGGGAAAAAGACACACCCTCCAGATTATGGATGGGATATACAGATAGTTGAGTATTAAAAAGTGCACTCATTATATAGGGCAGTTTTAAGCGGGAACCTCCCCCACTCCATATGTTTCCATACCAAGATTGGATCAATTTCAAATAATAACAGCCCCAAGGGCCAATCAGAGAAATGTCCTATCCTCAAAAATGGTCCTATTTGGGTATATCGCTTAATCAAAATCAAATTGTTCAACATGACACCTAGGATTCGTAGTCTACATGTTCTGGACATCGTGTGGAACGCAAGAGTGCGTTCCACACACTCTAACTGGTGTCATTTCCGGTGCGCGCACGGTAGGAAAGACGTCATATCCGGTGTGTCATCGACCAACGCCACATCCTGTTCAGGTGGAAAGCAATACGCGTACTGTGCGCTCTACCTGTGCGAGTCGCCGTCACATCCGGTGTGTCATTACGACCGACGTCACCTCCTGTCCAGGAGGAACGCATCGCACGCACTGTGCGCTCCACCTATGTGAATTGACGTCACATCCTATTTTGTGGAAAGCATCATGCGCTCCACATCATATTGGTCCCCATAAAGATAGGACTCAATTGCGTGTTAAAAGGGTACCTGCCCCAGTGAACGCAACCCACATGTCGCTCCAGCATCCACCGGATATGATGTCTTTCCTCCCGTATGGGCACTGGAAATGACACCAGTTAGAGTGTGTGGAGCGCACTCTTGCGTTCCACACGATGTCCAGAACATGTAGACTACGAATCCTAGGTGTCATGTTGAACAATTTGATTTTGATTACACAATATACCCAAATAGGACCATTTTTGAGGGTAGGACATTTCTCTGATTGGCCCTTGAGGCCGTTATTATTTGAAATTGATCCAATCTTGGTATGGAAACATATGGAGTGAGGAAGGTTCGCACCTAAAACTGCCCTATATAATGAGTGCACTTTTTAATACTCAACTATCTGTTTATCCCATCCATAATCTGGAGGGTGGGTCTTTTTCCCTTATTCCCGATGTGGAGATGCATGTGCCAATCCCCTGAAGACTCAGAATCCTGAAGAAACGCGTCGGGAGGCAGTAATAGGGCTAGTTCAGGGTGGTACTAGTACAGGGTCAGCTGTGGACTGCCTTTGTAAGGGTGGGAGTTCTTGGGGTCTCACGGCCATCTCTAAGTTATAGGGACTGGCAAGGACAATAAACGATGAGAACTCCACCACTATCAGGTAATCCTGAGGAGGTACAAAGGACATAGAGGACAAAACCGAATATGAGTGAGATCTTTCTTATTTAATCCTTTGGACACTCAAATATTATATGTATTGAGTCCGTTCACTATATGGACTCGTGTGTATTGAGACCCTATTAATCTTGACCACTGTCAATAATTGTACTCTTATAGGGACAAGGGTCATCGGTCAGTTCTCTCTTAGAATTTTAATGTTTGCCTACCAAAAATATTCTCTTTTTAAGAAAAATACTCAGTAAAAGTTACATTTTGAGTCTGTTTTCTCCCACGTGACTATTCTGTATCCAGTGGAACACACCCCGGTACATGACTTTGACTTGTGATGTAACATCACTTTGCTCTTTAAGTCTCAGTTCCACAACATTGTTATGCTACTTGAAAAAATATAGGTGTTAAAAGTTGTTTGCGAAGCACAGCTCTGATCAAAATGTAGCGGCTGCTTCTGGTTATTGTTGGTTACTGCATCACAACTACTTTGCAAGAGAATAGGAGCTGTGCTGCAGTAGACAATGATGGCCAGCAGAGGCCGCTACACTTTTATCAGAACTGATTTCAGTGGCTCCATTCAAAGTATTTACATTTGGCCACAAAAAACAGCTGATTGGTTTGAGCTCAGAATGTTGGCCCTCCACCAATCTGTTGTTGACGATCTATCATGCAGATAGGTCATCAATACTGTATGCCAATGGACAACACCTTTAAAGAACCACTCCCATCTATATTTTTCTTTATTAAATGTGTGTGCATGTCTAGCGGGTGAAATAAGTATTGAACACATTGCCAATAGGTGCGTGCATTGTTTTTTGTGGCCATAGGATGATGCTGCATTGACATTACTCATTCGGATCCCCTGATGAACCCCAGTGACTTGGGGGAAAATGTGTTGGGATATGAGATATGAACTTCTTAGTAGGCTAGTTATCTATAGTGCTGCTCACCATTATTGGTTGTAAGTACTTTCAGAACAAGGGATCCGGAACTGCCGGAGCCGTGCCTCTGGTTGCAGGGGGAAGACAGACTGCGAGCTCAGGGGACAGGTGACCGGGGAGCTGGGGGCGTGTCTAGGAAGAGGGAGAAAAAGGAGTTTTGCACGGGAAAGCAGGGAGTTAACAGTTGGAGTCAAGCCCGACAAGAGGGAGAAGAGATGCAGGGTCCGTGGAGCCGAGCAAGTGAGGTGAAGTGTTATGGACTAGGGGCTCAGCAGGTCAAACCGGAGACAGCCCGCTGCTGCCAGAAGACAGAGCATTATTTAGGTTGGGAAGCCAAAAGAAAACAACACCGGCATCAGCCGCCAACGGCATTGTGGGGAACAAGAGTCAGCTAAGTGTAAAACTGCCGAATACAACCGTCTCGACTCTGCTACATCTAGCCAAACGGGGGATTGTCGGTTATAGCCCTTTACCTGCTACTCCCCTTGTTGTCCCCATATTTCCCCTGTTACTCCCTGCATGGAGATTGACCCTGTTACAATAAATCCCCCCTGTTTATTAACCCTGTACTGGCTGCTCTGTGTTTCTGCGTCACTGCATCTAAAGTACCTGTGTCACATTTGGCGTAGTCGGCAGGATGCAGTCTTTAGACACAGACACTGCAGATCAGTCCCTCCTGGGAGCCCCTGGATCTAGCCTGCCACTGGGGGCCATGCTCAGCAATCTCCCAAAGTTCCATGGGGACAATATGATGCTGTGGGACTGGGTTGAGAGAGTTAGGAGTATGTTACGTATGCATCCGATGACCCCAGCTATGCAAGCCAAAATAGCCTTACTGGCCCTGGACGGCGAGGCCCGGAACTCCGTGATGTACCGCCTTCCTCATGACTGGGATACTGTAGAAAAAGTGGTGCGGATATTGGCGGAGATGCATGGGGATCCCACCAATGTAGGAGAGCTGAGGATACGGATATTTCACCAAGTGCAGCAGGAGGGGGAGACTGTGATGCAGTATGTTAATTCATTACAGAGGGTGCATGCCTATATCACTAGAAAAGACGACATGGGGAATTTGGGAATGGGCCCCCCTGACGTGATCTTAAGGGACCAATTTGTGCAGGCCTCAGGGATGCTTTGCTGAAGCAGGCCTTGTGGGAGCGCCTGCTCACTAACCTACGTATGACTTTTCTAGAAGTGGGGGCGGAGGCACGTGTGAGAGAGCAGGAGATGGGGGTGACCGTCCTGGCAGGGATGGTCCGGAGTAATGAGGTACCCACCCCTCCTGCAGCTGAACCAGAGTGGGCTCGAGAGATGTGAAAGGAGATACAGGAGATGCAAGGTGAATGGTCCAGTCTCAAGAAGCCCCTGCACCAACACCAGAGATACCCGGATCAATTGCCCCAGTTAGCGAAAGAATTCAATTCAGGCCACGCCCTGCTGGAGAGTTCCGTAGAGAAGTGAGGCAGCCCTCCACAGACAGGGACATGACCAGCTGGAAGTGTGGAGGTGCAGGACATTACGCCAGGGGCTGTGCTAGCCGAGGGCGGCCCTTGTCGCAGCAGGCGTTAAACTAATGGGCTCCGTGTTTGGAGGACACAGCCCGGAGCCTGAGGAAGGGGGAAGAAAAAGAGGAAGTCCCAAGGACCTAGTTTCCACCAACCCGACTGTCTGGGCTGAAATAAGCGGTCAGGCTGTTCACTGCCTGATTGACACGGGATCCCAGGTGACTACGATGACAGAAGCCTACTTTCAACAGCGATTTCCAGAGATAGCGCGGCCTGAATGGGAACCAGTAATTAGACTCACGGCAGCTAATCACTTACCCATCCTGGTCGCAGGGGTGGTATGGATGAAGATATGAGTGTGTGGAAAAGATGTGGGAAAAAAAGGGGTCATCTTGGTCTCAGGAGGTACTGGAAGTGGACCCCTGGTGACCCTCGGAATGAATGTGCTGAAAGATATCGGGCAAATCCTGATTAGTGAGCCGAAGGAGATTCCTCTAGACCGGTGGGACCCACGAGCCCCCCAAAGGAGGGTTTTTCAACAATTAATCCAAGCCGCCCAGGCTCAGGAGACGTCGAGTAAAGGGAGGGTCCTGGGGAAAATAATAGTACCAGCAGCTACAGCGCTCACCTTACCGCCAGGACAAACCATACTCACGTTACCCACACGGGCCTGCACACCTCTTGAGGGGGTCGCAGTTCAGATAGAACCAACATCGATGGACAAAGTACCCCCCGACTCCTGGTGGCTCGGACACTGGCCACCGTCCAGGGTGGCAATGTTAAAGTGCGGTGCATTAATCTGGGTGAAGGTGATCTCACACTCCCTCCCAGGGTGGAAATAGCCCAGATTCTGGGGATGCCAGAGAAGTTGGTGTGACCTGATGTGGTACAGCTGTCCCCTGTATGAGGAGACCCCTGGACTCTGGCGTCCGGGTCGTTCCAGCGTCTGATGGAGAGGTGCTTCGGCGATTTGAACTTCGAGGCGAAACTGATTTATCTTGACGACATAATCGTCTATGCCGCCACCTTCAAGGAGCACCTCCAGCGACTTGAGCAAGTACTGAGTCGCCTACAGAGTCATGGCCTAAAGGTGAAGCCCCAGAAGTGCCACTTGTTCCTCAAACAGATCGATTATCTCGGTCATACTGTGTCAGGTGAAGGAGTGAGGCCCACCCAGGAAAAAGTTTCCCTCGTTCAGGAGTGGCCTACCCCGAAGACAGTTCGGGCCTTCCTGGGACTTGCCGGGTACTGCCGAATATTCGTGAAGAACTTCACCCGCATAGCTAACCCATTGCTGGATCTACTTAAGGGAATGCCAGCGGGCTCCAAAAATCGTGCGATTCGGTGGGGAAGCAGCCAGGAGGAGGCCTTCCGTGCCCTAAAAATGGCCCTGATTGAGGCCCCAATACTTGCTTATGCGGATTTCTCCCAACCATTCATTCTCTACACTGATGGTAGCCTACATTGTCTGGGAGCCGTATTATCCCAAATACAGGAGGAGAAAGAGTGCGTGATTGCGTACGCCAGTCGCTCCCTTCACGACTCTGAGAGGAACCAAGATAATTATAGCCCTTTCAAATTAGAGTTGCTGGCTCTGGTTTGGGCAATGACCGAAAAGTTTGCAGAGTATTGGTCCGGGTCCGAAGTACTGATAGATAACAACCCGCTGGCTCTCCTGGAGAATGCAAAATTGGGGGCCCTGGAGCAGCGATGGGTGGCCCGCATGGCCAGGTACCAGTATAAGATCACCTACCGGTCTAAGGCACAGAATACTCACGCCGACGCCCTCTCCAAAGTGACATATGAACGGCCTGATCATGACCGCGATGAAGATTTGGAGGCGGATGAGGTCTCTAGCTTCCGAAGTTTCGTGGGACCGCTGATCGCGGCACAAGGACAGATCGGAGAGATGTCGGAAGAACAAGTGCTAGGGCAGCCAAGAGATGACTGGATCCGACTTCAACAGACTGACAAAGAAGTTGCCGAATTACATCAATGGGTGGCTTTGATACAGGTCCCCAGTCAAGAAGAGAGGAGAACCCTGTCCCTGGGGGCGCTGAAAATGCTGGGACAATGGGAGATACTTTGTTTGCAAGATTGGCTGCTGTACCGTCGGGTACAGCTACTGCGAGAGTTCGGGATCACCTGGCAAGTGGTGATCCCAGAGAAGTTGGTCGGAGTAGTGGCTAAGGAGGCTCATGAACGAGTTGCTCACTTTGGACCAGAGAAGACATTTCAGTGGTTGCAGAGGCTGGTGTATCACCCCCGACTGCGAGCAACAATAGAAGACACTTGTCGAAGATGTCGGAGCTGTGAGCTGGTTAAGGCCCTGGAGCAGCGGGTGCTGATGATCGACTATTTGACTGTTGGACCGGTGCATCTCAGGTATGAACATTGCCTGGTGATGACAGACCACTTTACAAAGTTTGCGGTGGTGACCCCGACCAGAGACCAGACTGCCGAATCAAATGCGCAGAACATCTGCAGAGACTTCATTCAGGTGTACGGCTGCCCAAAGAGAATCCATTCCGATCAAGGCGCCTGCTTCCAGGGCCGGGTGATGAAAGAGCTGCACCAGTTGTACAGGATTGAGAAGTCACGGATCACTCCTTACCACCCTCAAGGAAATGGGGCCTGTGAACGCTTTAATCGGACACTGATCCAAATGCTCTGCATGTTGGAGGGAGATCGGAAGGTACAATGGCCTGAGTTTGTGGCCGAGCTGGTGTGGGTCTACAACAACCAAGTGAATAGTATGACGGGGTTCACTCCTTATACCTTACTTAGGGGCGAGAGATTACCGAGTTAGAGCTGGACCCCGAGGAGGACTACCCACGGATGGGGATGTCTAACTGGGTCCGGGAACACAGGCATCGACTCCAGACCCTCCAATGGTTGGTACAACAAAAGTTTTGGGAGCTCAAACATCATGAGACATCGCCCCTTCGAGGGACAGCTCTGAGGCCCGGGGGAGTGGGTGTTGGTTCGTGACAGGCGGTCCCGGGGCAAATTGAGTAGGCGGTGGGAACGGATCCCGCACTGAGTGAAGCGTAGGGTTGGCGCTGAAGGACCTGTGTATGAAGTTCAACCTGAGGGGGCTGAAGGAGCCCCTACCTGTCTGTCTAAAGATGATGAAGATGAAGAAGGATCACCTGCTTCTAGAGAGGGTCCTGTCACAGTTGCCCCAAGCAACGATGTGGATGAAGAAGAATTGTTGATTCTACCTCCAAGCCCCAGCACTCGATTACCTGCAGTCCCAAGTGCAGGCGGCGAGGGAATACCATTGGTTGAAGCCACTGGGCAGGCGGAGATTGGGAATCCAAGCGACCCTGCACCTACAATCGGTCAAACTGAGTTACACCGGTCAGAACGGACAACAGCAGGAGTGCCTCCTCAACGTTACGAACAAGATCAGTTTATATGGAAACGTATCGTCCAGGAAGTCCAAGAATATGAACGTTTGGTGAAGGAACTCTGGCCCGTGGAATGGCGAGTTAAAGGAGAGCAGGAGTGTAAGGGGAAAGACTGGGGTGTAAGTACTTTCAGAACAAGGGATCCGGAACTGCCAGGGCCATGACTCTGGTTGCAGGGGGAAGACAGACTGCGAGCTCAGGGGTCAGGTGACCGGGAAGCTGGGGGCATGTCCAGAGCCAGAGCTCAGGGGTCTGGTGACCGGGGAGCTGAGGGCGTGTCTAGCAAGAGGGAGAAAAAGGAGTTTTGCACGGGAAAGCAGGGAGTTGACCGTTGGAGTCAAGCTCGACTAGAGGGAGAAGAGACGTAGGGTCCGTGGAGCCGAGCAAGTGAGGTGCAGTGTTATGGACTAGGGGCTCAGCGGGTCAAACCAGAGACCGCCCGCTACTGCCAGAAGACAGATCATTGTTTAGGCGGGGAAGCCAGAAGAAAACATCACCAGCATCAGCCGGAAACAGCCTTGTGGGGAACAAGAGTCAGCTAAGTGTAAAACTGCCGATTACAACCATTCTCGACTCATCTAGCCAAACGGGAGATTGTTGGTTATATCCTTTTACATGCTACTCCCCTTGTTGTCCTCATATTTCCCCTGTTACTCCCTGTGTGGAGATTGATTCTGCTACAATAAATCACCCCCTGTTTATTAACCCTGTACTGGCTGCTCTGTGTTTGTGTCACTACATCTAAAGTACAGTACAGACCAAAAGTTTGGACACACCTTCTCATTTAAAGATTTTTCTGTATTTTCATAACCATGAAAAGTGTACATTCACACTGAAGGCATCAAAACTATGAATTAACACATGTGGAATTATATACTTAACAAAAAAGTGTGAAACAACTGAAATATGTCTTATATTCAAGGTTCTTCAAAATAGCCACCTTTTTCTTTGATGACTGCTTTGCACACTCTTGGCATTCTCTTGATGAGCTTCAAGAGGCAGTCACCGGAAATGGTTTTCACTTCACAGGTGTGCCCTGTCAGGTTTAATAAGTGGGATTTCTTGCCTTATAAATGGGGATGGGACTAGAGATGAGCGGTGTTCGACTCGAACTGTTTGCCAATCTCAAATTCGAGCAGTTTTGGGTGGTGTTCGAGCCGTTCGGCGAACATGAACGATTTGAAAAAACTTTGGCTGTTCGAGGTTATGTTCGATAACTGTTCGTGCACCAAAATCATAACTGGATTTTTTCTCAGTATTGCTGAAAACTAATGTTAATACACAGTTTGAGTGTACAGCAGGGAGGGGGGAGGGGCAGGGGATGGATCTCTTCAGGAAAAATGAAGATCTCCATTTTTTTTTTCTCTTTCCCGCATTTACAGTGGGGAGGTGCAGTCTGTCAGCCTATCAGCAGCGCACACACGGAGCGAAGTGCTTTTTTTCACACAAGCAAGGGCATGTGTCATTGGCAGTGTATGTCACATGTCCTTGCCCTATAAGACCCAGCCATTTTCCCAGTCGCCACCATTTTCTCACTGCTGCAGCTGCGTGTTAGATGGCACCGCTGTTGCTGTGTGCGCTATACCTTGTTAATTTCAAGCCAATTTTCGCACAAATCTACAGATAGCTTGGGAGTAGGGAAGAGTTGTGATTTCAGTTCTTTTAAGGACTAGGTTACATCATTTCCTACGACTTTTAACAGGCAGGTCTGTGCTCTTAAATAGATAGGTTGGGAGTAAAGACTAATCGTAATTGCAGTCCTTTTCAGGGCTAGGTTACATCAGTTCCTATCACTTTTTGCAAGGCAGGTCTGTGCCAGTGCTGTGCAAGTTTTTTCACAGCATTTGGCTAAATCTAGCAAAGCAAATCCTTTTTGGCCTATTGCAGAGTGTGTTAGTCAGTGGAGTAGCCTATCTGTGTTGCAAGCTACACCACCTGTGTATAGAATACCAATATTTTTACTGCACCTAGTGAAGTAAAAGCTTTTGGGCAAAGCATCATTCTATTAGTCCATCTATACTAACCTCCACCAGGTTGCAAATTCAATATAATATTTTTCTGCATCTAGCTCTGAAAAAATATTTCGGCTTCTAGCAGCGTGTGGGACTGGTTCTATTAGTCCATCTATACTGACCTCCATCAGGTTGCAAATTCAATATAATTTTTTTCTGCATCTAGCTCTGAAAAAATATTTCGGCTTCTAGCAGTGTGTGGGACTTGGTCTATTAGTCCATCTATACTAACCTCCACCAGGTTGCAAATTAAAAATAATTTTTATCTGCATCTAGCTCTGAAAAAATATTTGGGCTTCTAGCAGTGTGTGGGACTTGTTATATTAGTCCATCTATACTGACCTCCATCAGGTTGCAAATTCAATATAATTTTTTTCTGCATCTAGCTCTGAAAAAAATATTTTGGCTTCTAGCAGTGTGTGGGACTTGTTCTATTAGTCCATCTATACTAACCTCCATCACGTTGCAAATTCAATATAATTTTTTTCTGCATCTAGCTCTGAAAAAAGATTTGGGCTTCTAGCAGTGTGTGGGACTTGTTCTATTAGTCCATCCATACTGACCTCCATCAGGTTGCAAATTCAATATAATTTTTTTCTGCATCTAGCTCGGAAAAAATATTTCAGCTTCTAGCAGTGTGTGGGACTTGTTCTATTAGTCCATCTATACTGACCTCCATCAGGTTGCAAATTCAATATAATTTTTTTCTGCATCTAGCTCTGAAAAAATATTTCGGCTTCTAGCAGTGTGTGGGACTTGGTCTATTAGTCCATCTATACTAACCTCCACCAGGTTGCAAATTAAAAATAATTTTTATCTGCATCTAGCTCTGAAAAAATGTTTGGGCTTCTAGCAGTGTGTGGGGCTTGTTCTATTAGTCCATCTATACTGACCTCCATCAGGTTGCAAATTCAATATAATTTTTTTCTGCATCTAGCTCTGAAAAAATATTTCGGCTTCTAGCAGTGTGTGGGACTTGGTCTATTAGTCCATCTATACTAACCTCCACCAGGTTGCAAATTAAAAATAATTTTTATCTGCATCTAGCTCTGAAAAAATATTTCGGCTTCTAGCAATGTGTGGGACTTGTTCTATTAGTCCATCTATACTGACCTCCATCAGGTTGCAAATTCAATAAAAAAAATTTCTGCATTTAGCTCTGAAAAAATATTTCGGTTTCTAGCAGTGTGTGGGACTTGTTCTATTAGTCTATCTATACTGACCTCCATCAGGTTGTAAATTCAATATAATTTTTTTCTGCATCTAGCTCGGAAAAAATATTTCAGCTTCTAGCAGTGTGTGGGACTTGTTCTATTAGTCCATCTATACTGACCTCCATCAGGTTGCAAATTCAATATAATTTTTTTCTGCATCTAGCTCTGAAAAAATATTTCGGCTTCTAGCAGTGTGTGGGACTTGGTCTATTAGTCCATCTATACTAACCTCCACCAGGTTGAAAATTAAAAATAATTTTTATCTGCATCTAGCTCTGAAAAATTGTTTGGGCTTCTAGCAGTGTGTGGGGCTTGTTCTATTAGTCCATCTATACTGACCTCCATCAGGTTGCAAATTCAATATAATTTTTTTCTGCATCTAGCTCTGAAAAAATATTTCGGCTTCTAGCAGTGTGTGGGACTTGGTCTATTAGTCCATCTATACTAACCTCCACCAGGTTGCAAATTAAAAATAATTTTTATCTGCATCTAGCTCTGAAAAAATATTTCGGCTTCTAGCAGTGTGTGGGACTTGTTCTATTAGTCCATCTATACTGACCTCCATCAGGTTGCAAATTCAATAAAAAAAATTTCTGCATTTAGCTCTGAAAAAATATTTCGGTTTCTAGCAGTGTGTGGGACTTGTTCTATTAGTCTATCTATATTAACCTCCATCAGGTTGCAAATTCAATATAATTTTTTTCTGCATCTAGCTCTGAAAAAATATTTCGGCTTCTAGCAGTGTGCGGGACTTGGTCTATTAGTCCATCTATACTGACCTTCATCAGGTTGCAAATTCAATATAATTTTTTTCTGCATCTAGCTCTGACAAAAATATTTCGGCTTCTAGCAGTGTGTGGGACTCATTGTATTAGGCCATCTAAAGCAAGCTCCACCAGCTTTGTAATTATTAATAATTTTTAGCTGCATCTAGCCATGAAAATAATTTTTCTTCCCAATAGTGGTAGCAATAGAAATATGGGGCGCGCGCCTGGCTAAAAAAAATATACGCTTCATAACAAAAAACACCAGCCTAGCGCATTGCATTAATAAGATGGCATCATCGTCTCTCCCAGTGCTAGGCCTTCTACGCCGGCTAGCATTCCTGTGCCTAAAACACAATGTATGGGTCCACGCTAGCCACTATGCTCAGGGGTGTAAAGCTGCTGCTAACGCTTTATAACAATTCAATTGGCAGATTTTCACAGAGATCTTCCCCAACGCCCACCCATCGGGCAGCAGTTGCCCACCCTCCCTATGGGATCTAGTGGCGAATAGTTGATGCCATTAATCAGAGCGTCTGTTGCCCCGTCGACATGGCAAGCATACGGTAAGGCATGGGAAGAGTGGACAAGACTAGTAGCAGGCAGAAGGGTTGACCAATGTGAACAAGCCAGATCACAAGTCACCATAGAATTTCTCCACCAGCTAATGATGAGGGGCATATCAGGGGTGTCAGCGCAGCGGTGTCTGACTGGAGTAGCATTTCACTTCCAACTACTGAATTGGGGAGATGTGACAAAGATTCATCATCAGACAATCCATAAAAGGGTGGAAAAGGGGTCAGCCAAGTCAGGAGTGTAGACGTCCCGTCCCGTGTCACTAAAACTGATTTCTCACATCATATCCCTAACACCATTAACATGACACTCACAATTTGAAGCAACACTACTGTCTACTGCATTTGTGATCGCCTTCTTTGGGGCGCTATGCATAAGCGAATTAGTCCCTCAATCCAAAATTACCACCAGTGGAGGCTCATTACACCAGGACGTAGTCATAGCCAATAATGCAATACGTCTACGCATACGCCAATCGAAAACGGTTCCAGTGGGCAGGGGCACTTGGGTACTTTTACAACCCACAAACGGTACACTGAGTCGGGTAACAATAGTAAAAACATATATAACCATCAGATCACAAAGTAATTTCTTCCTATCACACATTGATGGAACGCCATTATCAAGATACCAGTTCCAAGCTATATTTAATAAATGCATAACATCGGCAGGGAACCACCCCAAAGATTACGGGACACACTCATTCCGCATAGGCGCGGCCACGGAAGCAGCAAGAGCAGGACTGTCAGAAACGGAAGTTCAGAGGATAGGGAGATGGCGATCCATTTGTTTGGCGAGATACATAAGACCGGACTTGTTATCCTAACATGGTTTGTTTCTTTTACAGGTGACGCTAAGCCAACAGTGTGGGTGATAGGCCACTCGTATATATATTGGGTAGAAAAAGGGCGAAAGTCCGCCCAGGCGGGAGGAAGTTAGAGTTTCATAACACATATTGCAACTGGAGAGGTATTAGAGGCCTGCTATGGCCACAGGTACTAATGGAGGTAACAAGGTAGGGAGAGAGGCAAGAGGTCTTAGTTATACAGGCCGGGGGAAACGACCTAGGCCATCACAAGAGCGCATAACTAATGGCAATAATGAAACTAGACACTGAGCGCTTCAGAGAGTTTTTCACAAAACTAGCTATAGTATGGTCAGAGATTGTGCCGATAGCGGTATGGCAAGGTGCGCGAGACATCACGGCCATCGAATGGACAAGGCGGGTAATAAATATTCGGATGGCAAAATTTAGAAGAGACAGAGGCGGTGTAGTGATACGACACCGACAACTGGAAGGAGATAAAGCAGGCCTCATACGGGATGACGGTGTTCACTTAATGGATATTGGACTGGACATATTCCTGTCAGGACTCCAGGACGGAGTGGAACAAGCGTTAAGAGTGATGAGTGGGGGTCAGAGTCCTGCATACGAGTACGCAGGATCCTCCGTGGCCTGGAAATAGAAAGGACATGTTGGAGAGTTACACTTGTTGGCCAACTTGCCGGAGTGGAGACCCAGGGCATGCTGCGACAAGCTGAATTATTTTAGAAATAAAATGCCTTTCAAATGGAATGAGTATAAAGAGTTAATAAAGCTGTGACCGATCATCACCCATCCAGTTGTAAGAGTTACATTATTGTATTGTCAAGGAAAGGGGGGCGGTAGGGGGGCTGAGCGTCTGGGTTTGGTTGGGGGTCCCAACAGTCTGCCTAGGCTAGATGCATTTAAAAATTCTTATTAGATACACAGGCGGTGCAGCTTGCTTCGCAGCTGGGCTACTACGCCCAAAGTATTGCCTAGGCTAGATGCAGTTAAAAATTCTACGCTGACTAACAGACACTGAAGCTTTGGAGCAAACCTCTGAGTAAACAGCTCTTAACACTCAACCATCTGTGTTACCCCAAGCCATAGTGTATGTAGTTTCTTACAGTTAAAAGGGGGGGAGCCACCCAACCCACCTGGAATTGATGATGCCAACGTCACGTAAGACACAGCAAAGGGACTCCAAAAAGAGTCTCCATTTTTTCCCAAAGTAGTGGCACAGACACCACTTAACCCTAGAACGCATACCTGGGGCCTCGCACGCCTGCCCTGTTAATTGTTTTCTATTTTCTGCAAGATTACTTTAGTTAGAATTTTGAAACTCTAGGTATTCTTCATGTATATAGTTGTTTGTCATTTGAGTTTGAGTTATTCCATGTTATTTGCACACGGGCCTAAAAGGTCCCAGGTATGTGAAAGTGTAGATTTTTATGGTCATGCGCTCTAGGGTTAAGTGGCATCAATTGCCCCACAGTTGCTTAAAACGGTTGGTCAGGTGATTTTACGAAATCCTCAAGCTTTTAGTCTCCCCAGGATGACATAGGGGTAGAAAAGTCCTTGCGAATCCATGATTTGTTCATCTTTATGAACGTGAGTCTGTCTACATTCTCAGTGGACAGCCGCGTGCGCTTGTCTGTCAGCACACCACCAGCAGAGCTGAACACACGTTCACAGAGAACGCTGGCTGCAGGGCATGACAAGATCTCCAAGGCGTGAGTGGCGAGCTCCGGCCACTTTTCCAGATTGGAATCCCAAAATGAGCAAGGGTCCAGTGACACAGTCATGGCTTTGATGTTCACTTGGAGATACTTTTGTACCATCCTCTCTAGGCGTTGACTATGTGTCAGACTTCTTGTCTCCTGTGGCCTTGCAAAGGATGGTCTAAAAAAGTGGTGAAACGATTCCACAAAATTGCTGTTACCAGCAGATACTGTGTTACTGTTACGGTTTGAGTGATGAAGACTCGACAGTCCCACGTTTGGCAAGTTAGAACTGTGAGATTCACTATGTGCACCACTGGTGTTTTGTGGAAAAGCACATGTAAGATTCTGCAACAGCGTCTGCAGATACTCCTGCATGCGTAAATCCATTTTTATGGCAGGAATTATTTCGGCAAATTTACTTTTGTACCGGGGATCTAAGAGTGTGGCAATCCAGTAGTCGGGATTACTTCGAATTCTGACAATCCGAGGGTCATGTTGCAGGTAGTGCAGCAAGAAGGCACTCATGTGTCTTGCGCATCCAGGAGGACCAAGTCCTTGTTGTGTTGGTAGCGAGGTAAGAATCATGCTTCCTTCCTCTGCCCTCTCCCCCCCAACCTCGCACAACAGAAATGTGATCAAGGTCTCCCTCATCTGATGAGTCTTCCATGCCCATCACCAGTTCGTCCTCCACTTCTTCCTCGGCTCCTGCACCTTCCTCAACAGTTTGACTGCTACCATGCGCCCTGGTTAATCCCTCTCCCCCACCCTCCCATGCCTGCCGCCTTGGTGCTGCCGACCGTCTGGACCTTGGAGATGTTATCCCTTCCGCGTATGACTCCTCCTCTACTTCCTCCACCTCCTCTTGTGCCACCACCTGACTCTGAATTCTGTTTAACATGTGCTCCAGCATGTAAATCACCAGAATAGTCATGCTGATAATGGCATCCTCGTCAGCACTAAACATCTTCGTCGCCATTTCAAAACTGTGCAGAAGGGTGTGTGGCACCCCTGAGGGTTCAGTCGCCACAGAGTTACTGCATCGCACCCAGAGGTGTGGTATCTCACCCTCAGGTAAGGAAAGCGTATGGCTCGGGACCCTAACACCTGCATCCAACACATACCCGCAGTGGGGGTAGGGTTAGATTACTCCTAAGGGAGAGCACAGTCCCAGGTCCCTAGCTGGCGGGAGGGTCCTATGTAGTGGGTGCTTAGGGGAGCAGCTTAGGGGAGCACATGACAGGGAGAGTATAAATAGGAAGCCATCTTAGAAAGAGCAAGCCAGTCAGAGGAGGAAAAGTGACAGGAGCAGAGGCTCTGCATGAGCTCTGCTCCGGAGGTGGGCCTAGCCTGGGAGGCCCAGGACTGAAGGAGAGAAGAGAGGAGTGGGAGCAGGAAGGCTCCAGGAACCGAAGGGACCCTAGGGGTACAGGCCGTGCAGAAGGCCACCCGTACTCCCACTTCTACCAGGAGGTAGAGGGGTCAGGCCAGATAAGGGGAACCGGTCCCTCAACTAGTAGAGAAACAGCAAGGCTCAACTAGAAACCGGAGGCTGCAGCATTTCATGTACTGCAGGCAAAGTCCACACCAGTCTCACTAAGAAGGTAGCCACATAGGAACCAGGGGACGGAACACACGTCGCCCGCCAAGGCCCGAGGATACCGGATAGAAGTGTCACTGGGTGTGAGGTGCAGGGAGAAGGCCAGAGAAAGGACACACAGAAGGGGGTCCTGCTAAGTACTCCAGAGCTATCAGGGGGTGGACTGAGCCCCTCACTGAGTACGCACAGCACGACGGGGGAGATTGCTCTGGTACCTGTAATCTGGACTGCAACAACTGTGAGTAAAGATCTTGGGACTGCATCACATGGACTCTGTGCTCATTACTGACTCACTGTACTACAACCACCATCATCCACCCACACTGCCCTGAAGCTACACTCTTCCTGTGGGGAGTAATAATACCATTGCTGCAAAACCACCAGCTTCAGAGGACTGTTCCGCAGCGGCGGCCCCTTTTGCCGCACTCCAGAGGTGGCATAGTCGGACATTATAAAACCCATATATAAATATTACCCTTGGATTGACCGCCCTGGGTCACGGACCGGGTCACCGCCACAGTGACTACAACCCCCAGCGTCTACTGGCCCTGCTCCGGGTACCCCACGGCCCAGGGGGCGCGTCAACTTCATAGGTCCCTGATCTGAGACCACTCCTGCAGCGTGATTTGCCACACCTCTGGATCTCGTTGGCCCAGGCTATACGTCAGAACGTATTGCACCAGGGCTTGTCGGTGCAGCCACAGTCGCTACAACATGTGCAGAGTTGAATTCCACCATGTCGGCACATTGCATTTCAGCCGGTGAACTGGCAGGCCCAAAGACTTCTGTAGAGATGTAAGTCGTTGAGCTGCGGGAAGTGAACGGCGGAAGTGAGCACACAGCGACCGTGCCGTCTGCAGAAGCCCATCTAGTCCGGGATAGTGGGCTAAAAATTGATGGACAACCAGGTTCAACACGTGAGCCATACAAGGCACGTGTGTGACATTGCCCCGGCGAAGGGCTGCACCCAGGTTTTCAGCATTGTCGCACACGGCTTTCCCTGGTTGCAGGTCCAGTGGAGACAGCCATTCATGAAACTGGGTCTCCAGAGCTGACCACAACTCCTCAGCTGTGTGACTCACATTTCCCAGACATTTCAAAGTAAACACTGATGCCGTTGAGCCCTGCTGCCAGCATAGTAAGGAGGTGTGCAGGATTCCTTCTGCGCAGTTAGAAAGCAGGTGGCATTACCAGACAGGCTTTGGGTGCAGGTGGAGGACCGAGAGGAGGTTGAGGAGGCAGAAGCAGTGGAGGAAATTCGAGATAAAGAGGATTGATGCACAACTCGTGGGGACGATAAGACTTGGACAGCAGCCCTTTGTCCTGCTGTCACCATAGTTACCCAGTACCCAGTCAGCGACATGTAACGCCCCTATCCATGCGTACTTGTCCAAGTGTCTGTGGTGAAATGCACCCTGTCACACACAGAGATTCTCAAAGAAGCGGTGATGTTGTGTGCGACATGCTGGTGGAGAGCAGGCACACCTTTCTTTGAGAAGTAGTGCCGACTGGGCATCTGGTACTGGGGCACTGCGACGGACATAAGGTCTCGAAAATCCTCTGTGTCCTCAAGGCAGAAAGGCAGCATTTCTGTAGCCAACAGCTTGCAGATGGTGAAATTCAACCTCTTAGCTTTGTCATGGCTAGGAGGAAATGGTCTTTTACTTTTCCACATCTGAGGGACCGAGGGCTGGCTGTTGTGCTTAGACGGGGTTGAGTAGGGTGTCCCCGGCAAACTGCCGGTCTGTGACGAAGATGCAGGCGGACATATTAGGTTGCCTTGATCCAAAGGTGGTGCTCTCGATGTCGGAGAGCGCTCAACACCAGCAGGTGTTTCCACTTCCCAATGAACTGACGACCTGCCAATCACACTGGCTGTTGCGGGTAAAGAGGTGGCAGGTCTGCGTCCAAAAACATGTGTGACTGCTGTCCCCCCAGTCACAGAGGATGAAGAGGCTGCGGATGCACAAGATAGGGCAGACAGTGGTTGGCCCGGCCCGCTAGGCCGCATTGTAGCACAGTGAGCTTCCCACTGCAACTTATGCTTCATATCCATGTGACGGTACATGCATGAAGTACTTAAACTATGGATTTTTTGGCCTCTACTTAGCTTTTGGTGACAAATATTACAGATAACATGAGTTGGGTCATCCTTATCGATCTGAAAAAATGCCCAGGCTATGCAAGGCTTAGAGCCCATGCGACCTGAAGAGCCACTACGACTTGTGGTCAGAGACAGAGTTGTGGTTGAGGATGCAGTTGTTGACGTGCTTCCAGTACTCCGTCTCTGTCCAGGAAGGCGCAACCTAACCTCATCGTCAATAGCATCTGTGATGCCCCGCTGCGCTTGGTATCACAGATCGTAGAAGAGTGCATTGATGGAACCCTCCACAAGAGGCCCCCATAAACTTTCACACATCTCCACCTTCCACCTCAGACCACCAGAGGGAGCCTGTTAGTGATATAAATAGGGAAGGTGGAGCTAGGCAGTTCAGTTCCTCTGAAGAGTTCCTGCAGTAGAGAAGCCTAAGAGAGGTCAGTCTGCAGTGGAGCTCAGTCTAGTCTAGAGAACTCAGTTAATAGTTCAGCAGTGGAGCACGAGGCTCCTGCTTGCTAGATTCAGGGAGCCCAGTTAGAGCTCAAGGTGTGCTGGCACCATAAGATTGGTGAAGCGCGGCAAGCTGCCGTTAGTGTGTATAGCCTAGTGAGGGCCCGAGTAGGCCGAAGGCGAGTGGCGAGTTAGTACATAAGGGGCAGAGGAGCTTAACCAGCTCACCCCGAAGCATTTACCGGACACCGGATCCGAGCTTACCGGGATCTCTATGACCCAGTAAGGCATAACCGGAATCCCTGGAGAACTACAAGTCCCAGGATCGCTAAGGTGCTGATACGTAACAGAGGCAGGAGACGCTTAGGCCCCGCGTACTGGGAGCGTGAACTCCAAGAGAAGGCCCTACCACATGGTCAGCCAGCGTAGGCCTAGCTCCAGGCAGGTCAGAAACTTACTACGCAGAGGCAAGAAACAGGAGGCCCTACACCCGCTCATTGGGGAGGATCCTGATATGCACCCTTCACCCTACAGTGCTCCGGGATGTGCCTGAATTTCCACCAGTAAAAGTACTGAAGTGACTACCGTGTCTGTTCCCGTTCTTGCTCTGACCCAGCTGGGTCTTGCCTGTCCTGCATTCCCCCTGCATACGCTGCCCTGAGACCTAGCTCCACCTGTGGGGAGCTATACCATCGAGCTGCCTTATCACGGGCCTCCGTGGACTGCTGCAGCGCTGGTGCTTCTCACCAGATACCACAGGTGGCGTCACGAACTCTTATAAAATTAACAATTATCCACCCTTTTAAAGAGTGACCCCAGGGTACGGGCCAGGGAGCCAACCACCGCGACATCCCCAAGGCCAGGCAAAGGCCCGGGTACCGAGTCATCCCCATCCCCTGGGTTAGTCACAAATTCCTCCACCTCCTCTGCTCACCTCATCGACTAGCTGACTGTGGGTTGACAGTAAGTGGGATCTCCAACCTCGTCATCATCACCCTGTGTGTTCTCACACCCGTCGTCCTCAGAGCCAACCTCTTCCTGCCCTGACCGAAAAGTCAAGTTGTCGCTCCAATCAGGTATTTAAGTCTCATCATCGTCTTCATCATTGTCTCCACCAACAGGAGTTACAGTTTGGGAACGAGGGTCTACATTATGCTCAGAACCTTCTTCATCTGGTCCTGGATCCGACTTATAAAGATTCTGGGCATCAGTGCAGATCATTTCCTCGTCTGGATTAACAGAAGCTCTGGAGCAGACCTCCGTTTCCCAGGCTATAGTATGAGTAAACAGCTGTGCAGACTCAACCATCTGTGTTACCCCATACTCAGATGGGCAGCTGGAGACTTGGGAGCTGTGAGGAAGCAAGTGCGATTGGGGTGACACCTCTGAGGACTGGAGTATTTGTGATGTTGAAGTTGAGATGGAGGAGAGCCCACTTGAAGGAGCACTTGATATCCGTTGAAGCACCTGCTGTTTTTGTGCCTCATCTGGAATTTGTAGCGATGGACGTGTCCGTAAGAAAGGGATCGTATCACATTGTCCACGAAAAGAAGTCGACATCTTAGTTTGGCTGGAAGATGGTCTTTCTTCTGCAGATGTTACTCCCCCCCACCGCGGGGGGGGGCTCGACCCACCAGCGGACAGGCACCAGTATTGGGAGAGGGGGGCTGGCCATCAGGGTCCACCGCGGGTCTGGCACAAAACCGGCGACACGGAGGTGGCACGGGCAGGAACGGTCTGGCTGTGTCAGCTTCGAACATTTTTGGTTTTAGAAGGGCATGACATGCCTATATCTGTGTCTCCCCCTCCTTTTACTCCTCCACCTCTTTTCTTTTCGCATGACTCTATGTACTTGTCACTTTTCCATGTGTTAGTTATGTCTTCTGAGCAGTTTGTCAGCTTTTGGACACCTTTTAAGGTGTTTTCTATGTGTTTCTATGTGTTTTTGTTTGCCTGCCATTGGTTTTAACGGTGTTCGAAGGTGTTCGTCGAACAGTTCGGCGAACATACGGGTGTTCGACGAACCGAACTGAACTCGAACACTACGGGGGTGGCTCAACACTAGTTGGGACCATCAGTTGTGTTGTGCAGAAGTCTGGTGGATACACGGCTGATAGTCCTACTGAATAGACTGTTAGAATTTGTATTATGGCAAGAAAAAAGCAGCTAAGTAAAGAAAAATGAGTGGCCATCATTACTTTAAGAAATGAAGGTCTGTCAGTGCGAAAAATTGGGCAAACTTTGAAAGTGTACCCAAGTGCAGTTGCAAAAACCATCAAGTGCTACAAAGAAACTGGCTCACATGAGGAGCGCCCCAGGAAAGGAAGACCAATAGTCACCTCTGCTTCTGAGGATAAGTTTATCCGAGTCACCAGCCTCAGAAATCGCAGGTTAACAGCAGCTCAGATTAGAGACCAGGTCAATGCCACACAGAGTTCTATTAGCAGACACATCTCTACAACAACTGTTAAGAGGAGACTTTGTGCAGCAGGCCTTCATGGTAAAATAGCTGCTAGGAAACCACTGCTAAGGACAGGCAACAAGCAGAAGAGACTTGTTTGTAGAGATGAGCGTTGTTCTACTCGAACTGTTCGCCAATCTCAAATTCGAGCTGTTTTGGGCGGTGTTCGAGCCGATCGGCGAACACGAACAATTTGAGAAAAATTCGGCTGTTCGAGGTTATGTTCGATAACTGTTCGTGCACCAAAATCATAACTGGATTTTTTCTCAGTAATGATGAAAATTAATGTTAATACGCAGTTTGAGTGTACAGCGGGGCGGGGGGAGGGGCAGGGGATGGATCTCTGCAGGAACAATGAAGATCTCCATTTTTTTTTCTCTTTCCCGCATTTGCAGTGGGGAGGTGCAATCTGTCAGCCTATCAGCAGCGCACACACGGAGCGAAGTGCTTTTTTTCACACAAGCAAGGGCATGTGTGATTGGCAGTGTATGTCACATGTCCTTGCCCTATAAGACCAAGCCATTTTCCCCGTCGCCACCATTTTCTCACTGCTGCAGCTGCGTGTTAGACGGCACCGCTGTTGCTGTGTGCGCTATACCTTGTTAATTTCAAGCCAATTTTCGCACAAATATACAGATAGCTTGGGAGTAGGGAATAGTTGTGATTGCAGTCCTTTTAAGGACTAGGTTACAGCATTTCCTACGACTTTTATCAGGCAGGTCTGTGCTCTTAAATAGATAGATTGTGGGAGTAAAGACTAATTGTAATTGGAGTCCTTTTCAGGACTAGGTTACATCAGTTCCTATCAGTTTTTGCCAGGCAGGTCTGTGCCAGTGCTGTGCAAGTTTTTTTCACAGCATTTGGCTGAATTTAGCAAAGCTAATCCTTTTTGGCCTATTGCAGAGTGTGTTAGTCAGTGGAGTAGCCTATCTGTGTTGCAAGATATACCACCTGTGTATAGAATACCAATTTTTTTACTGCACCTAGTGAAGTAAAATCTTTTGGGCATAGCATCATTCTATTAGTCCATCTATACTGACCTCCATCAGGTTGCAAACTGAATATAATTTTTTTCTGCATCTAGCTCTGAAAAAATATTTGGGCTTCTAGCAGTGTGTGGGACTTGGTCTATTAGTCCTTCTATACTGACCTCCAGCAGGTTGCAAATTGAATATAATTTTTTTCTGCATCTAGCTCTGAAAAAATATTTGGGCTTCTAGCGGTGTGTGGGACTTGGTCTATTAGTCCATCTATACTGACCTCCATCAGGTTGCAAATTAAAAATAATTTTTTTCTGCATCTAGCTCTGAAAAAATATTTGGGCTTCTAGCAGTGTGTGGGACTTGGTCTATTAGTCCATCTATACTGACCTCCATCAGGTTGCAAATTAAAAATAATTTTTTTCTTCATTTATCTCTGAAAAAATATTTGGGCTTCTAGCAGCATGTGGTACTTGTTCTATTAGTCCATCTATACTGACCTCCATCAGGTTGCAAATTAAAAATATTTTTTTTCTGCATCTAGCTCTGAAAAAATATTTGGGCTTCTAGCAGTGTGTGGGACTTGGTCTATTAGTCCATCTATACTGACCTCCATCAGGTTGCAAATTAAAAATAATTTTTTTCTGCATCTAGCTCTGAAAAAATATTTGGGGTTCTAGCAGTGTGTGGGACTTGGTCTATTAGTCCATCTATACTGACCTCCATCAGGTTGCAAATTGAATAAAAAAATTTTCTGCATCTAGCTCTGAAAAAATATTTGGGCTTCTAGCGGTGTGTGGGACTTGGTCTATTAGTCCATCTATACTGACCTCCATCAGGTTGCAAATTAAAAATAATTTTTTTCTGCATCTAGCTCTGAAAAAATATTTGGGCTTCTAGCAGTGTGTGGGACTTGGTCTATTAGTCCATCTATACTGACCTCCATCAGGTTGCAAATTAAAAATAATTTTTTTCTTCATTTAGCTCTGAAAAAATATTTGGGCTTCTAGCAGTGTGTGGGACTTGTTCTATTAGTCCTTCTATACTGACCTCCATCAGGTTGCAAATTGAATATAATTTTTTTCTGCATCTAGCTCTGAAAAAATATTTGGGCTTCTAGCGGTGTGTGGGACTTGGTCTATTAGTTCATCTATACTGACCTCCATCAGGTTGCAAATTAAAAATATTTTTTTTCTGCATCTAGCTCTGAAAAAATATTTGGGCTTCTAGCAGTGTGTGGGACTTGGTCTATTAGTCCATCTATACTGACCTCCATCAGGTTGCAAATTAAAAATAATTTTTTTCTTCATTTATCTCTGAAAAAATATTTGGGCTTCTAGCAGTGTGTGGGACTTGGTCTATTAGTCCATCTATACTGACCTCCATCAGGTTGCAAATTAAAAATAATTTTTTTCTTCATTTAGGTCTGAAAAAATATTTGGGCTTCTAGCAGTGTGTGGGACTTGTTCTATTAGTCCTTCTATACTGACCTCCAGCAGGTTGCAAATTGAATATAATTTTTTTCTGCATCTAGCTCTGAAAAAATATTTGGGCTTCTAGCGGTGTGTGGGACTTGGTCTATTAGTCCATCTATACTGACCTCCATCAGGTTGCAAATTAAAAATAATTTTTTTCTGCATCTAACCCAGCCAATAGTTTTGGCCTAATACCACAGTTTGGCCACTCAGCTCTGCTCGGTTACCATCAATTGTTTTTTTGTGCAAACAACTCCAGAGTTGTGAATTAGTTAACCACCAAAATGAGTGGAAAAAGGCCTGCTGCTGGTGGAAAGGGGAATAGGCGTGTTGGGAAGGGGAAAAAAGGTTGTGTCCGTGGGGTAGGTGCAGAAGAAAGACCATCTTCCAGCCAAACTAAAATGTCTACTTCTTTTAGCGGACAATGTGATAAGATCCCTTTCTTACGGCCACGCCAATCGCTACAAATTCCAGATGAGGCACAAAAACAGCAGGTGCTTCAACGGATATCAAGTGCTCCTTTAAGTGGGCTCTCCTCCACATCAACTTCAACATCACAAATACTCCAGTCCTCAAAGGTGTCACCCAAATCGCACTTGCTTCCTCACAGCTCCCAAATCTCCAGCTGCCCGTCTGAGTATGAGGTAGAACAGATGGTTGAGTCTGCAGAGCTGTTTACTCATACTATAGCCTGGGAATCAGAGGTCGACTCCAGCGCTTCTGTGAATCCAGACGAGGAAATGATCTGCACTGATGCCCAGAATCTTTATGAGTCGGATCCAGGACCAGACGCAGAAGGTTCTGACCATAATGTAGACCCTCATTCCCAAACTGTAACTCCTGTTGGTGGAGACAATGAGGAAGACGATGATAAGACTCAAATACCTGATTGGAGCGACAACTTTAGTTTTTTGTCAGGGCAGGAACAGGTTGGCTCTGAGGACGACGGGTGTGATAACGCACAGGGTGATGATGATGAGGTCGGAGATCCCACTTACTGTCAACCCACAGTCAGCCAAGAGATGAGGTCAGCAGAGGAGGTGGAGGAAGATGCTAGTGACGACGAGGTCAGGTTGCGCCTTCCTGGACAGAGACGTAGTACTGGAAGCACGTCAACAACTGCATCCTCAAACACAACTCTGCCTCTCACCACAAGTCGTGGTGGCTCTTCAGGTCACATGGGTGCTAAGCCTTGCATAGCCTGGGCATTTTTTCAGATCGATAAAGATGACCCAACTCGTGTTATCTGTAACATTTGTCAGCAAAAGCTAAGTAGAGGCCAAAAAATACATAGTTTGAGTACTTCATGCATGAACCGGCACATGGACATGAAGCATAAGTTGCAGTGGGAAGCTCAGTGTGCTACAATGCGGTCTAGCCGGCCGGGCCAACCACCGTCTGCCATATCTTGTGCATCCGCGGCCTCTTCATCCTCTGTGACTGGGGGGACAGCAGTCACACCTGTTTTGGGGCGCAGACCTGCCACCTCTTTACCCGCAACAGCCAGCGTGATTGGCAGGTCATCATTTTCTTTGGAGGTGGTAACACCAGCTGGTTGAGCGCTGTCCGACATCGATAGCACCACCTTTGGATCAAGGCAACCTAACATGTCCGCCTGCATCTTCCTCACAGACCGTCAGTTTGCCGGGGACACCCTTATCAACCCCGTCTAAGCACAATAGCCAGCCCTCGGTCCCTCAGATGTGGACAAGTAAAAGACCATTTCCTCCTAGCCATGAGAAAGCTAAGAGGTTGAATTTCACCATCTGCAAGCTCTTGGCTACAGAAATGCTGCCTTTCCGCCTGGTGGACACAGAGGATTTTCGAGACCTTATGTCCGTCGCAGTGCCCCAGTACCAGATGCCCAGTCGGCACTACTTCTCAAAGAAAGGTGTCCTGCGCTCCACCAGCATGTCGCACACAACATCACTGCTTCTTTGAGAAACTCTGTGTGTGACAGGGTGCATTTCACCACAGACACTTGGACGAGTAGGCATGGACAGGGGCGTTACATGTCGCTGACTGGGCACTGGGTAACTATGGTGACAGCAGGACAAGGGGCTGCTGTCCAAGTCTTGCCGTCCCCACGAGTTGTGCGTCAATCCTCTTTATGTCATTTTTCTCCACTGCTTCTGCCTCCTCAACCTCCTCTCGGTCTTCCACCTGCACCCATAGCCTGTCTGGTCATGCCACAAGCTTTCTAACTGCGCAGAAGGTATCCTGCACACCTCCTTACTATGCTGGCAGTAGGGCTCAACGTCATCAGGCGGTTTTTACATTGAAATGTCTGGGAAATGTGAGTCACACAGCTGAGGAGTTGTGGTCAGCTCTGGAGAACCAATTTCATGAATGGTTGTCTCCACTGGACCTGAAACCAGGGAAGGCCGTGTGCGACAATGCTGCAAACCTGGGTGCGGCCCTTCGCCGGGGCAATGTCACACACGTGCCTTGTATGGCTCACGTGTTGAACCTGGTTGTCCAGCAATTTTTAGCCCACTATCCCAGACTAGATGGCCTTCTGCAGAGGGCACGGTCGCTGTGTGCTCACTTCCGCCGTTCGCATCCCGCAGCTCAGCGACTTACATCTCTACAGAAGTCGTTGGGCCTGCCACTTCACCGGCTAAAATGCGATGTGCCTACCCGGTGGAATTCAACTCTGCACATGTTGCAGCGACTGTGGCAGCACCGACAAGCCCTGGTGCAATACGTTCTGACGTATAGCCTGGGCCAACGAGATTCAGAGGTGGGGCAAATCACGCTGGAGGAGTGGTCTTAGATCAGGGACCTATGCACCCTTCTGCACAGTTTTGAAATGGCGACGAAGATGTTTAGTGCTGACGATGCCATTATCAGCATGACTATTCCGGTGATTTTCATGCTGGAGCACATGTTAAACAGAATTCGGAGTCAGGTGGTGGCACAAGAGGAGGTGGAGGAAGTAGAGGAGGAGGAGTTGTATGCGGAAGGGCTAACATCTGCAAGGTCCAGACGGTCGGCAGCACCAAGGCGGCAGGCATGTGAGGGTGGGGGAGATGATTTTACCAGGGCGCATGGTAGCAGCCAAACTAGTGAGGAAGGTGCAGGAGCCCAGGAAGAAGTGGAGGACGAACTGATGGAAGACTCATCAGATGAGGGAGACCTTGATCACATTTCTGTTGTGCGAGGTTGGGGGGAGAGGACAGAGGAAGGAAGCATGATTGCTACCTCGCCACCAACACAACAGGGACTTGGTGCTCCTGGATGCGCAACACACATGAGTGCCTTCTTGCTGCACTACCTGCAACATGACCCTCGAATTGTGAGAATTAGAAATAATCCTGACTACTGGGTTGCCACACTGTTAGATCCCCGGTACAAAAGTAAATTTGCAGAAATTATTCCTGCCATAGAAAGGGATGCACGCATGCAGGAGTATCAGCAGAGACTGTTGCAGAATCTTACATGTGCTTTTCCACAAAATACCAGTGGTGCACGTAGTGAATCTCACAGTTCCAACTTGCCAACCGTGGGACCGTCAAGTGTTCAGCACTCAAACCGTAACAGAACCACAGTATCTGCTGGTAACATCAATTTTGCGGAATCTTTTCACCACTTTTTTAGCCCATCCTTTGCAAGGCCACAGGAGACAAGAAGTCTGACACATAGTCAACGCCTAGAGACGATGGTACAGGAGTATCTCCAAGTAAACATTGAAGCCACGACTGTGTCACTGGACCCTTGCTCTTTTTGGGCTTCCAATCTGGATAAATGGCCGGAGCTAGCCACTTACGCCTTGGAGATCTTGTCATGCCCCGCAGCCAGCGTTCTGTCTGAACGTGTGTTCAGCGCTGCTGGTGGTGTGCTGACAGATAAGCGCACGCGGCTCTCCACTGATAATGTAGACAGACTCACGTTCATAAAGATGAACAAATCATGGATCCGAAACGACTTTTCTACCCCTGTGTCATCCTGGGGAGAGTAAAAGCTTGATGATTGGTTAAAATCACCCTACCAACCGTTTTAAGCTTTCAAATTACTAATCATGTTTATCTGTATCTTGACTGGAAAATAATTTGGGCTTTGTAGCAGTGCGCAGCACTGATCCTATTAGGCCATCTATAATAAGCTTCACCAGATTTAAAATTAAAAATAATTTTTAGCTGCATCTAGCCCGGAAAATAATTTTGGGGCTCCGAGATGCGCAAGACACATAAGTGCCTTCTTGCTGCACTACCTGCAGCATGACCCTCATATTGTCAGAATTCGAAGTAATCATGACTACTGGGTTGCCACACTCTTAGATCCCCCAAACTTTTCGATCAACCTTTTCATTTTAATAAAGACCAAAATAATGGTCATTTTTGAAATTATAAGCATTAGCAGGTTGTTAGAAACTGAAATCAAACAGTTTTCAACTCAAAACTTTATTCTAGGTGATGTTACATTTTCACATAGGACCCCTTGTTCGAAAGGAGCTTCTGAACTCTCTCGTCCATTGAATTTGTCAGGTTTTGGATGGTTTCTGCTTCAATTGTTTTGCATGAGGACAGAATACCCTCCCAGAGCTGTTGCTTAGATGTGAACTGCCTCCCGCCATCATAGACACTCCTTTTAATGATGCTCCAAAGGTTCTGAATGGGGTAGAGGTCAGGGGAGCATGGGGGTCACACCATAAGTTTGTCCCCTTTTATGCCCATATCAGCCAGAGATGCAGATGTTTTATGTGCAGCATGAGATGGTGCATTATCATGCAGAAAAATGATCTTGCTGTGAAATACACGGTTCTTCTTCTTGAACCATGGCAGGAAGTGCTGTTTGAGAAAATCCACATACATTATGGAGTTCATCTTTAGCGCCTTCAGGGATCCTAAAGGGGCCGACAATCTCTCTCCCCATGATTCCAGCCCAAAACATTACTCCACCTCCTCCTTGTTGGCGCTGTAGCCGTGTTTGCGTGGGGTGTCCATCAACCAGCCATCCTCCACTCCATTCATCTGGACCATCGAGCGCTGCACGGCACTCATCCGTGAACAAAACAGTTTTGAAATCAGTCTTCATGTAATGTTTGGCCCACTGGAGCCGTTTCTGCTTGTGTGAAGTGGATAGAGGAGGTCGACAGGATGGCATATGCACAGCTGCAAACCTCTGAAGGACCCTGCATCTTGTTGTTCGGGGGACGTTGGAGGCACAAGCAGCTTCAAAAACTTGTCTGCTGCTATGACAAGGCTTTTTTGCCGCTGCTCTTTCAACCTGACGTAATTGCCTGTAGGAAAGAGTCCTCAATTTGCCCTTATCAGCACGCACACGTGTGTACTGTGAATCAGCTACATACTTCTTGATTGCCAAGACACTTCATCCTGATCATCGCACAATGTTGATTGTAGTCATGCCTTGACCTAAACACTCCACAATTTGTTGCTTCTCAGCAGCCGACACATCCTTTTTCTTTCCCATTTTGGCAGAAAATGTAGGCTGCTTAATAATGTGAGAGAGCCTTCTTAAGTAGTCTTGCCTTTCATTGGACACACCTGCCAAACTAATTAGCACAGGTGTCTGCAATTGCTTACAGTGATATAAAGAGCCCTGACACACATCACCATCAATGAGTTTAACTGACAAACAAACAAATTCTTCCCTTATCACTCCTAAACACTTTTTGCATAATAATTTGGAACGCGGTGTACATGTGCTTTTCCACAAAACACCAGTGGTTCACGTAGTGAATCTTACAGTTCTAACTTGCCAACCGTGGTCTGTATGGAATTGTTCAATAAAGGGCCCAAAATTAAGATAACATAGATGGGAGAGGTCTCTATGAATAGGAATTCCTAAGTATTTGATACCCTGTGAGGGCCAGGCAAAGGGAAAGTTGGACTGGATGGAATCCTATATGGATTTAGGGAGGGAGACATCGAGGGCCTCAGACTTCGCTGCATTGATTTTAAAATTTTACCATGTAACAAAGTGATCTATTTCAGCCATAACAGCAGGGATGGATATATGTGATTGAGTGATATATACTAGGACATCATCAGCAAATAGAGAGCACTTGTACTCGGTGCCTCCCACCTCAATCCACCTAATATTGGGGTTATGGCGAATTGATGAGAGCAGGTGCTCCGTCACTAGGATGTATAAGAGAAGGGACAGAGGACATCCCTGCCTTGTCCCATTGGTGATTGTGAAAGGTGATGAAAATGTTCTGACGCACCCCCTGGGCCTTGGGACACCCGGAGCCGGACCCTTTTTGGTGGATGCTGGTGGTTGTAGTCTTCGTGGCGGCGATCCGGTTCCGTGGCTCAGGGCGGTCAAACCAGTGGCGGAACTATTTATGTGGTTTTGATGTTTAAATGTCTGACTACGCCACCCGTGGATTGCGGTCAGAGTGAACCGCCGCTACAGGGCAGACCGCTAAGGCTGGTGTTGTGGGTGCAGCAGAGCGTAGCATAACTCCCCACGGGAGGAGTATAGCCTCAGGGCAGTGTATGCGGAGGATGGGGGTGATGGTGTAGGGCAGCAGCAGTAACGACACGGAGTCAGTGATGCAGTTCAGGGCCTTTACTCACAGTTCTTATTATCCAGACCACGTCTGCAGGTAACGGCTGCCCACGTCGTACTGTGCTCACCAGGTGAGGGGCTCATACAACTCCCAGATAACTTTGGAGCGCTTCACAGGACCCCCTTTGTGTGTCCTTTGTCTGGCCTTTCTTACCAACACTTCTGTCCGGCTGCCTCGGGCCTCCTCTTGGTAAACTTGGCGCCAGTTTCCCTGACCCTATGTGGTGCCTTCCTAGCGGGTGGAGCAAGGGGCTGCGCCACATAAAATGTCAGAGCCTCCGGTTTCTAGCTGAGGGTCGTTTCCTGCCTCCACTAGTTCGGGGACCGGTCTCCCCCTTTGGCCTGACCCCTCCACGCAGGTGGATTCGGGCGTGCGGTGGCGACTCGCCCGTCCGCACCCCTGGGATCCCTTCATTCCTCGTTCCTGGAGCCTTCTCCGCTCCTCTTCCTTCCTTCTCCCTCTTGCAGGCCTGGGCCTCTGTTACTAGGCCCGCCTCCGGAGCAGAGCTCATGCAGAGCCCCTGCTCCCTGCCACTTCTGCTCAGACTTCTCTGCACTGAACTAAGATGGTGCCCACCTTTTATACTCCCTTCTCAATGCACCCAGGAACTGCTTCCTCCCTGCTCCTGCACTGCAGGGTTCCCCTTCCTCAGTGTTCCCTCCCCCCACTCCAGCCAGGGACAGGGACTGTCGTGCCCATCTCAGGGGCATATTGGTCGCCCTGCCCCACGGCAATGTGGTGTAATGCATGCAGGTGTCGGGTCCTGATCCACACTCCATCCTTATCTGAGAGTGAGATATCACACCTCTGGGTGAGGTGCAATACGTCTGTAGCAACCGAGCCCTCGGTGCTACAGTTCCATTTATCTTCAGCCTAGGTGACGTATTGTGATACAGGGCCGTGATTTTGGCTATAAAAGGGTCCCCTAGACCCCTACCCCAAGCTTTTTAAGAGAATCATATATGGCGTGCCAGGAGACTCTATGGAATGCTTTCTCAGCATCCAACGAGAGTATCTACTTACAAATTTTTAACTGCATCTAGCCCAGGAAATACTTTGTGCCTAGTAGCAGTGTCTGCTAGTCAGCGGATTATCCCGGCTGTTAAGCAAGCTACACCACCTGTAGTTTGGACACTTAATTTTTTCAAAGGAAATGCTTCGGGACCATGGGATACTCAGTGAAGAGCATCAGGAGGCACCCCAAGGCATAGGGGCTGGGACTGGCAGTAGGATGCCTTGCGGTGGACAGCCAAGCTCGATCCTTATAAAAGCTTTTTAACTGCAGCAGCTTTAGTGGACGCTACTGGAGCTGGAATTACGCGGCTGCTGGCATGAGACTTGCCCTCCAATAGATCCTTGTAAATGGATTTAAAGTGTATTCATTTAAATTAGAGGGACAATTTAAATTAAAAAGCTTAGAGCTGCCTCCACCACAGGGGGGCTCTCTCGACCCACCAGCGGACAGGCACCAGTATTGGGAGAGGGGGGCTGGCCGTCAGGGTTCACCGCGGCTCTGGCACAAACCCGGCGACACGGAGGTGGCACGGGCAGGAGCGGACTGGCCGTCTCGGCTTCTCACTTTTTGGATTTTAGAAGGGCATGACATGCCTATATCTGTGTCTCCCCCTCCTTTTACTCCTCCACCTCTTTTCTTTTCGCATGACTATATGTACTTGTCACTTTTCCATGTGTTAGTTGTGTCTTCTGAGCAGTTTGTCAGCATTTGGACACCTTTGAAGGTGTTTTCTATGTGTTTCTATGTGTTTTTGTTTGCCTGCCATTGGTTTTAACGGTGTTCGAAGGTGTTCGACGAACAGTTCGACGAACAGTTCGGCGAACACACGGGTGTTCGACGAACCGAACCGAACTCGAACACTACGGGGGTGGCTCAACACTACTTGTTTGGGCTAAAGAACACAAGTAATGGACATTAGACCAGTGGAAATCTGTGCTTTGGTCTGATGAGTCCAAATTTGAGATCTTTGGTTTCAACCACCGTGTCTTTGTGCGACACAGAAAAGGTGAACGGATGGACTCTACATGCCTGGTTCCCACCTTGAAGCATGGTGGAGGAGGTGTAATGGTGTGGGGATGCTTTGCTGGTGACACTGTTGGGGATTTATTCAAAATTGAAGGCATACTGAACCAACATGGCTACCACAGCATCTTGCAGCGGCATGCTGTTCCATCCGGTTTGCGTTTAGTTGGACCATCATTTATTTTTCAACAGGACAATGACCCCAAACACACCTCCAGGCTGTGTAAGGGCTATTTGACCAAGAAGGAAAGTGATGGGGTGCTACGCCAGATGACTTGGCCTCAACAGTCACCATACCTGAACCCAATCGAGATGGTTTGGGGTGAGCTGGACCGCAGAGTGAAGGCAAAAGGGCCAACAAGTGCTAAGCATCTCTGGGAACTCCTTCAAGATTGTTGGAAGATCATTTCCGGTGACTACCTCTTGAAGCTCAAGAGAATGCCAAGAGTGTGCAAAGCAGTTATCAAAGCAAAAGGTGGCTACTTTGAAGAACCTAGAATATAAGACATATTTTCAGTTGTTTCACACTTTTTTGTTAAGTATATAATTCCACATGTGTTAATTCATAGTTTTGATGCCTTCAGTGTGAATGTACAATTTTCAAAGTCATGAAAATACAGAAAAATCTTTAAATGAGAAGGTGCGTCCAAACTTTTGGTCTGTACTGTACCTGTGTCACACATAGACTGTACAATATCTTCAGAAATAAATGTAAATGTACCAAAGGTATATACTAAGGATATTTTATTTAGTGGTCCAAAGTAATACAACAATAAAACATTCTTTTTCAACTTCCATGTTGCACTTACAAAGAAAAAACTGAATAAACAGATTGTGCAGCAATAAAGGCATCCCTAATTAATACTTGGTTGCAATGCACACCATTTGGCATTGTTGACAGCCCCCAAATGTTTCTTGTAGCCATCTATAAGGTTCTTGCACTTCTCAGCTGGAATTTTCTCCCACTCTTCCTTTGCAGTTTGTTCAAGTTTTTGAATGTTTGCAGGGTTCTTTTTCCTAATGGCAGATTTCAGCTCACCCCAAAGATTTTCAATGGGATTGAGGTCAGGACTCATTGCTGACCAGTGGCCTATTTAAAACAGTCCATTTTTTCTTTTTAAATCATTCCTATGTACTTTTGGATGCATACGCTTTCTTACACTGGGTAGGACATTTCGCTTTAAAATCTCTTGATAATTCTCTGATTTCATGATTCCTGTGATACAGTCAAGGCCTCCAGTACCAGACGCAGCAAAGCAAACCCACAGTATTATGGATCCTCCACCATTCTTAACTGTTGGTAAGGTGTTCTTTTCCTTTTAAGCTTTATTGTACCATCTGTAAACAATCTGTTTCCAAAAAGCTCAAATTTTTGCTTCATCTGTCCACAGAACATTTTCCCAGAAGAATTATGGTTTGTCAAGGTCCTCTTTGGCAAAGACCAGTTGATCCTTTTTATCTATTTTCTTCAGCAATGGTTTCTTCCTTGGCCTTCGCCCATAAAGTTCTGCTTAGCTTAGTGTGCGGCATATGGTACTTGTTGAAATCATGACCCCAGACTGTTCCAGGTTGACCTTCAGGTCTTTGGATTTTTGACATGGTGTTTTTCCTAGCATTCGCACCAACCTTCAAAGACATCTCTTGTCAATTTTTCTCTTTCCCCCATGTCCAGGGAGATTCTTGATGATTCCATGCTTGGCAAACTTTTTATTAACATTGCTCAATGTTGAAACTGGGATATCAAGGTCTTTAGAGACGGTCTTATACCCTTTGGAAGTCTTGTGTCTGCCAATGACAGCTCATTTATCTTCACCATTGTGACAAAGGAACAGGGCCTATCATGGGGCTTTTTGAAACACTGAAGTCATCATTCATTGACTAATTCATATCATATGTGCACTGAAAATTAATCACAGGTTAATCTCTTTTATGAATTACCACAGGCGAGTTAAAATGTATTCCCATACTAAATAATGTAAAGGGTGTCAATACCAGTGACACAGCAAGCTTTAGGTTTTTCTATTTTTCCCTCCCGTTGTTTTTTGTTTTAAATTATTGTTTATCATTTGCTCTTTTGTATTTAACACGAGTGCTCTATACAAAAAATGCTGTTTCTCTTCATTCATTTTTTTCAGGCGATATTTCACATTATTCTCTTACACTTCATGGGTGCCAATAACGATGAGCAGGACTGTATTTAAGATAAATATGATTATTTGCTGATCCTGGCTGGTGTCTTAATTCTGGATGTTTCCGTATTTGTATGCTTTCCCTGACTATACCTGATCATTTGTGTATATAACTATGGGGTCAAGGATTTAATAATAATTAATTTATATATATATATATATATATATATATATATATATATATATATATATATATATAAATATATGCATACTTTGGTGTATAACATTTGTGTCATTTCAAATATGGGCAGTGAATTGTTGTTTGTATATAATTAATATTGACAGACATCCAGGATTTTGTTACTACCACTTCCTGTGCTGTACTTTTAGATTAGGTGTGTAATAGGGTCTTAAAGGATAGCCGTTGTGGTGCAGGGGCACCATATCGTACATTTTAGGGTGCCAACCTCCACGGACAGGTAGGGATTCCTATAGGGATTCCTATAGGGAGTACTAGGATGTGATAGTCCCTTTATGTCATATCCTATTATTATCTTTTGTGGACCCTTATAGATCTTAGCTGGTAATGCATATTTGGATACACACCTTCTAATTAGGTTTTTGTGAGTTTTTAACTTAACTATTAAAGGTTATATTTTAGGGGTCTATTTTGATGGTTTTGTATTTTGCCCCACCCTATATTCTTTTCAGGTTTTTTTTACACTCAGGAAGGGCACAGGCTTCCCTGTCATGATGACCTTTCATCATGTTGACATGGGAGAACTACTTCTGCCTCTTCCAGGCGTGGTCAATGGAGACCACGTAATTTACGTAATTGAGGCGCTAATGTATGAGGTATTGACCTTCCCAGGCTGTCTATAGCTTGTTTTGGGTCATTGGGACTATGACCCAAACCTTCTGACCCACTCCATACATCCGCTCCCAGGCCTTTTGGTCATACTACAGGTTCTAGCTTACCTGGCCAGACACCATGTTCTCATGCACCAACCGCGTCAATGACTGCATTTGGTCATGGAGCCACATGACATACTCAATGATGGACACTTTGGGAGTGTTCAATTCCTCTTCCCAGGATTCCCCTACCAAAACAAGGGGCCTCCTGGACTCATCTGCCATACAGGAACTTGTAGAAAGAGAACCCCGTTAGGGCCTGTGGTACCTCTCTATAAGCAAAGAGCAAGTGTGGAAGGTACCACTCCCAGTCGCACCCATGGGACTCAACCAGAATCTTAAGCATCTGCTTAATGGAACCATTAAATCATTCACACAAGCCATTGGTCAGTGGGTGATATGAGGTGCTGCACCTGCATTTTCTTATGGAGGGCTTCCATTAACCGTGACATGAAATGAGTCCCCTGGTCCATAAGCATCTTCCTGGCAAATCCTACTCTGGAAAATATGGCCAAAAGGGCATCTGCCACCTTGTCGGCCATAGTTGAGGACAGAGCCACTGCCTCCGGGTACCAGGTAGCATAGTCTACAACAGTTAGGATGAAATATTTTCCAGAGCAGCTTGGAATAGCCAGTGGCCAAACGATGTCCACAGTAATCCTCTGGAAAGGCTTCTCTATCAAAGCGAAGGGATTAGGAGAGCTTTGGGGGCAGGCCCCAACTTACCCAATCTTTGACACGTGATACAGGAGTGGCAGTAGTTAACAACATCTGTCCTCATTTTGGGCCAATAGAAGTGGTGTGACAGCCGGGCCTTGTTGACGCTCAAGTGTCCAGCTAGCGGAATCTCATGGGCAATATGCAACAACTGATCCCTAGACCGATTGGGCATTACATGCTGTCTTTCCCTCAGCCACACCTGTTGGGGATTTCAGTGAACAGTCTCCTGGTACAATCTCCTATGGTCCCAGAATACCCTCTCCTTGTTGGACTCGGAGATGAGCTCAGAGCTGCCTGAAACTCCTGGCTAGAGGAAGCCAAAAGCAACATTAAGGCCCCAACCTCACTGTGACCTGCTCTTGTTCTGCAACCGGTTCTGTAATCTCGGTGGAGGATGAGGGTACATATGGCAGCACGTTACCTGCATTCTAAGCACTCTGCCTGCAGGTCAGAGTGGCTATGTATGCTTTCTCCCCGGGGGATAATACCACTTTCCCATTACCCTGACAGGCTATGGGTACTACTTTCTCATCCTCCCCTAATATCTTCGAAGCAGTGGTAATCATAGGGCAGCTACTACTGGCCATACTGGCCAGTACTTTCGATTCTATCCTCTGTCCCCCAGCTCCCCCTCCCTCCCCACTCTTCTCAGCAGAAGACTTTGCCTAGTTCTTGAAGCAGAAGATTGACAACATAAGGCAAATCTTTGACCATAAGTCCCCACAGCCCCTTCTCATAACTTCTCATCTCTCCTCCTCCAAAACCAGCTTCTCCGCCATCACGGAAGATCAACTTTCCTCTTTACACTCCAAGTAACATCTCACCACCTGTGAACTTGACCCAATCCTGTCCCACCTCATCCCAAACCTCACCGCAGTCTTCAACCCAACAATAACCCACTTTTTCAACCTGTCACTAACAACTGTCGTCTTCCCCTCATGCTTCAAACATACCTCGATCACACGCATCCTCAAAAAGCCATCCCTTGACCCATCCTGTCTAGCTATTGCTCCATATCACTTCTCCCCTATGCCTCAAAACTACTGGAACAACACGTCCATTTTGAACTGTCCTCCCACCTCTCCTCCTGCTCCCTCTTTGACCGCTTACAATCTGGCTTCTGGCCACATCACTCCACTGAAACTGCCCTGACTAAAGTCATCAATGAGCTACTGACCACCAAATCCAAGCGACACTACTCTGCCTTCCTCCTCCTTGACCTGTCATCTGCCTTTGACATGGTGGACCATTCCCTCTTACTACAGACTCTCTCATCTCTCGGTATCACAGACTTAGCCCTATCTTGGATCTCCTCATACCTAACAGACTGGACATTCTGCATCTCCCACTCACACACCACCTCCTCATCTCGCCCCCTATCTGTCAGTGTCCCCCAAGGTTCAGTTCTAGGACCCCTGCTCTTCTCCTTCTACACCTTTGTCTGGGACAGCTCATAGAGTCTCATGGCTTCCAGTGTCACCTCTATGCTGATGACACACAGATCTACCTCTCTGGACCTGATATCACCTTCTTACTAACCATAATCCCACAATGTCTGCCCACTATTTCATCTTTCTTCTCTGCTAGATTCCTAAAACTTTATACGGACAAAACCGAATTCATCATCTTTCTACCATCTGACTCAACCCCCCCCACCTGACCTATCTATCAAAGTCAATGGCTGTCCACTCTCCCCAGTCCCACAAGCTCTCTGCCTGCGGGTAACCCTTGACTCTGATCTCTCCTTCAAACCTCATATCCAAGCCCTTTCCACTTGCTTGATTCCAACTCAAAAATATTTCCTGGATCCTTACATTCCTCAACCATGAATCTGCAAAGACACTAGTGCATGCCCTCATCATCTCTCGCCTCAACTACTGCAACCTCCTGCTCTGTGGCCTCCCTTCTACCACTCTCGCACCCCTGCAATCTATCCTAAGTTCTGCTGCCTGACTAATCCACCTGTTTCCCCGCTATTCCCCTGCCTCTCCCTTCTGCCAATCCCTGCACTGGCTCCCCATTTCCCAGAGACTCAAGTTCAAGACCCTAACCTTGGCATACAAAGCCATCCACAACCTGTCTCCTCCATACATCTGTGATCTAGTCTCCCGGTACCTACCTGCACGCAACCTCCAATCTTCACAAGACTTTCTTCTCTACTCCCCTCTGATCTCCGCTTCCCATAATCACATGCAAGATTTCTCCCGTGCATTCCCCCTACTCTGGAAATCTCTACCCCAACACGTCAGACTCTCGCCTACCATGGAAACCTTCAAAGGGAACCTGAAGATCTACCTCTTCCGACAAGCCTACAACCTGCAGTAACCCTCACTGCATAATCAGGTGTGCCCTCACCTACTGTATCCTTACCCCCCTCTAGTTTGGGAGCCCTCGTGGGCAGGGTCTCTCTCATTCTGTACCAGTCGGTGACTTGTTTTTGCTCAAACTATTGTACTTGTTGTCTGCTATGTATACCACTTTTTCACATGTCAAGTGCCATGGAATTAATGGCTCTATAATAATAAATAATAATAAATAATTATAATATCACAATTTGTCGTAACACTGGTCAGGTGTACAGGACCGACTGCTTCATGCTACACGCGCCTGTTCTCATCGCCCTTAGCACTGATGCCTGCTCCTTTTAGGGTATCCTCAGCAACCTCATACCGCAGCGTCATATGGCTGACGTCTCATGTATCAAGAAACACATCATCATTATGCCTTACATTGATATTCTTATTATCAACATTTGAAGCACAGGAAGCATTAGATCTGAGATGATTGAGCGACCAACCATCCCAGATTAGTTCCCAATAAAACATTTGTGGGGAGGTTTTTAGACACCCCCACTTCCATTAACCCCCTCCCAGCACCCCAGTCTAGGAAAACTCAGGCCATATGCAAAGGTCAGTGGACACCTGCAATCCCGGTGACAGTCAGGGTCTTACCAGGAATAAGGTGTTCAGAGGACACCAATTCAGGGCGGATGAGGGTTTGTTCTGCGCTGGTGTCTTTGAGCCTTACAGTGATGGTGTCCCCCACAGTGACTGGCTGCAAGTTGTCACAGGCCATTCCAACCACCACTTCCACAACAAAAACAGCTAAATTAGGCCCCTGGGGCTTGGATGTGGGGTTCCTCTTTTGTTTCTGCGGGCAGGTGAGGCTGATGTGACCAGTTCGGTGGCAGGCATAGCACTGGTGGGATTCATCTGAAGGCGGGAGGCAGATGAAGGCCGGGTATGGGAAGATGGGGCGGGCCCCCTGAGGACAATCTGGCAGGGGCATTTGGTGTAGGCTTAACCCCTTTCCAGCTGGCAACATCTGAATTCCGCAACTCAGGTATATGGTTGGCCTCATGGGTGTCTGAAATCTTTGCGGCCTTGGTGGCCTTCTTTGGAAGGCTCGCTCAGCCTCTTGGTATTGCTAAATCAGCTTATCAGCTTCAGTTGTCCCTCACGATCATCTGTGTCAAGTTCCCGTTAGGCCATTTGCAAGTGGTGGTCTAGGCTACCCTCGTTTCTGCTGTGGCTTGCATCCACAGGGGTGACCTCTGCATCAGAGCCATCATTGCCTTTGCTGGCCTCCCCTTCATCAAGGCTCAGGTGATGGACTTGCTTTGCATCAAATTCCAACAATTCCATAATTATTTTACCAGTGGAGTCAATCTGTTTTGTCATACAGATGGCAGCACCTCCTTGGTCTGATGTTTGTACCAGGCCTCTCCAACTGCAGCCTTAATTGCCAAACAAAAGATAGGACAGAAAAACAAGAGTGGGGGTTGGGGGTGTAACTGAAACATGTACGGTATTGTCCCAGATAAACAATAAAACAATGAGTTTGCTTCTCAAAACACTGCACAGAATCCTCTTAGGGACCGTGCAAGTTTTCAATGACAGGGATGATTTCTCAAACCAGATCATTGATGCTCTGTAACATCCCACCGCTTGCCACCAAATTTTCACGGATACACAGCTGGGGGGGTCACGAAGAGCCACCCACTGTTGGCTTTTTGTGAGGGGAATGCAACTGCACTGCCTCCAATCGTCAGAGCAATTACGCAATTGTCTAATGAGTGATACCAGAGACCGTGGCAGCTTCCACTACTAGGTTGGTTATTGGGGAAATCAAGGTGAGCGTATGGTATATATACCTCAGATTCCAATGCATGGAGTATATGTATATACCCCGGTAAGGTTACTACCGACTCCATAATAGGCAAAGAAACTATTCGCTGCCACCACCAACCATTTATACATGCCTATTGGACACCATTAACAGGTAGCATATGGCTTCTGGGGTGCAGTTTACAGAACAAAAGGAACAGAACTATTACATTTTATATTTAATCCAGAAAGATAGGCAGTGTTTATAAAAAATAAACAAGATAATACAAAATAGGAACAAAACAATACGTTATATACAAATCCATAAAATAGAAAGAAATAACTAAAGAAACTTACTAAACACTGGTCACAAAAATGGCTCAGAGTTTAGTGAAGGGAAGCACTTCAACTAAGAAAAATGGGCAGAACCTCCACAGCGAACAATATACAGTACATACCAAAAGTTTGGACACACCTTCTCATTTAAAGATTTTTCTGTATTTTCATGACTATGAAATTGTTCATTCACACTGAAGGCATCAAAACTATGAATTAACACATGCGGAATTATATACTTAACAAAAAAGTGTGAAACAACTGAAAATATGTCTTATATTCTAGGTTCTACAAAGTAGCCACCTTTTGCTTTGATGACTGCTTTGCACACTCTTAGCATTCTCTTGATGAGTTTCAAGAGGTAGTCACCGGAAATGGTTTTCACTTCACAGGTGTGCCCTGTCAGGTTTAATAAGTGGGATTTCTTGCATTATAAATGGGGTTGGGACCATCAGTTGTGTTGTGCCGAAGTCTGGTGGATAGCTGATAGTTTGAAAGTGTTCCCAAGTGCAGTTGCAAAAACCATCAAGCGCTACAAAGAAACTGGCTCACATGAGGACCGCTCCAGGAAAGGAAGACCAAGAGTCACATCTGCTTCTGAGGATAAGTTTATCCGAGTCACCAGCCTCAGAAATCGCAGGTTAACAGCAGTTCAGATAAGAGAGCAGGTCAATGCCACACAGAGTTCAAGCAGCAGACACATCTCTACAACAACTGTTAAGAGGAGACTTTGTGCAGCAGGCCTTCATGGTAAAATAGCTGCTAGGAAACCACTGCTAAGGACAGGCAACAAGCAGAAGAGACTTGTTTGGGCTAAAGAACAAAAGGAATGGACATTAGACCAGTGGAAATCTGTGCTTTGGTCTGATGAGTCCAAATTAGAGATCTTTGGTTCCAACCACCGTGTCTTTGTGCGGCGCAGAAAAGGTGAATGGATGGACTCTACATGCCTGGCTCCCACCGTGAAGCATGGAGGAGGAGGTGTGATGGTGTGGGGGTGCTTTGCTGGTGACACTGTTGGGGATTTATTCAAAATTGAAGGCATACTGAACCAGCATGGCTACCACAAGCATCTTGCAGCGGCATGCTGTTCCATCCGGTTTGCGTTTAGTTGGACCATCATTTATTTTTCAACATGACAATGACCCCAAACACACCTACAGGCTGTGTAAGGGCTATTTGACCATGAAAGAGAGTGATGGGGTGCTACACCAGATGACCTGGCCTCCACAGTCACCAGACCTGAACCCAATCGAGATGGTTTGGGGTGAGCTGGACCGCAGAGTGAAGGCAAAAGGGCCAACAAGTGCTAAGCATCTCTGGGAACTTCTTCAAGATTGTTGGAAGACCATTTTTGGTGACTACCTCTTGAAGCTCATCAAGATAATACCAAGAGTGTGCAAAGCAGTCATCAAAGCAAAAGGTGGCTACTTTGAAGAACCTAGAATATAAGACATATTTTCAGTTGTTTCACACTTTTTTGTTAAGTATATAATACCACATGTGTTAATTCATAGTTTTGATGCCTTCAGTGTGAATGTACAATTTTCATAGTCATGAAAATGCAGAAAAATCTTTAAATGAAAAGGTGCGTCCAAACTTTTGGTCTGTACTGTATTCCAAGTACTGACCTCTGACAGGGACCCAAATACGTCTTTTTATTGTTTCTAAGTTATGCCCACACACCTCCGATTGATGACCTCATGTGGGGCGGATTGTAGGATGTTCTCAGCCTTTAGGATTTTATGAGATACCTAACTTTCAAGATATCTTCACCTCTGAAGGTCCCAGGCATTAGATATTGATGTCATATTTTTTATCATGATTTTACCACTACATAGAGATCAAATATGACAGGTATAGTCTTATCAATCACCTCTTCAATTGGAATGATTCTAGTGGCCCTATGGTGATTTGAATGAATATGTCACGTCCTTCACTTTGCTACATTACTGAAAATCTTTATCTCATAAATATCGGATATATACAAACCCCAATATTCCTATCTGAACCCTGGAGATGGCTGTCTATGAAAGATGCTTTGATGAGAACAAAAGTTACCCCTGGGTAAACAGATCTCATTTTCGTATCTGATTCCCAGAAATTACCTTTCTTGTTTAATTACCTGTACACTGCAGGGATCCTCTGCTTCAAAAGTTTTCCTTCATTTAATTACTTCCTCTCTTCCAAGATCTAATTAATCCCAGATGTTCAATGTATAATTGTACTTCAAAAGGAGTTTGCATGTAAGCTCTCCTACCTCTGGAGTTGTCTTATGGATTTTTCAGAGTGCTCTGGGTAAGGGGACTACATTTCTGAATGGATGCAAGTGTCATTTATGGAATTGAAAATGTGCTTTTAGCTGTTTAGTGACCGAGGAAGTTAACTGTTCAGAACACTGACTCAAACTGACTGTGTCACTGTCAGGGAAAATAAAATACTACTGTAAGTGTGATCCATGATATGCCATATATTCTATTAAATGCTTCATTCCATCCCCACTAATATGCTTGCCAGAGATGGAGGATGCCAATTTTTAACTGCTTTAGGAACTAGTAGTGCTGGGATGGCTGGTTCTAGCACTGCCTTTGCCAGTGGTGCTGCTAATGGCTCCAATATTTTTAGCTCTGGTATATATTTTTTTCTCTTACATCACCACCTGCATTGCCAGTGCAGCTAAACATTTTGGCCACAAGAATACATTTACAAAAAAATGTAACCACACATCCAGCTATTTGAATCAATTAGAAATGCTAGGTTGGGTACACATTATGGTCAAAAATGCTAATGCTATAACAGCATGCCAAAAGTATCAGTGTGGCATTTGTCTCCGACTTCCAGACCTTACACAGTAGTGTCAGACAGACCTTCACAGTTTAATGTCTCGATTTAGCATAATTCCTTTAAAGATATTTTGATAAGCAAATCAAATCAGCCTGCTTTATATGGATGGGAAAGCAACAAATGACAAATGTAGTTACACAGATTCCAAAGGCAGAAACCGTCTGAAGTATTAATTTTGCAGCATATGGTTGCGAAACTGAACTATAAAAACAGGTATAAAAAACATAAACATGAGTGTATATTTTTTTTTTCCATTTTAAACAAAGTTCTCCCAAAATCCACAACAAAAACCTATAACCAAGAAGGCTGTTTTGGTTGATTAGTAGATGCACAGGACACGCAAGGAAGATGTCGCAAAAGCAAGCAGTATTGTTGTGCTGCGCACAGTTGTTAACTAGTAAAGTATATATATGCAAACGCTAACTTTTTATTTGCATTTTTCTTAACTTTTTGTTTTACTTTTTTCTTGATTGTTTTAAAATCTTTCCCATTTCAACAAAGAACCTGCTGTAACCCAAAAAAGCTGCATTGCTACTACAGTGCTGCTACATTGCTACGTGGGTACACATAGGCTCAATCCCAGAAAGGCACTTGTGGTAAATACTCGCAGTAATCTGTGGTGCTTACAGTTAATAAATAGGACTAATAAACAAGTAAGCAAGGAGAAAAAAGGTTTTATTTTTCAAAAAAGATTTTAAAAAAATACATAAATAAAATTAAAAAATAACACCCAATAGTTGTTTACCCAAAAGGAAATGACAAGAAACGCTTGGTAAGTTTACGATCCAAAAACAAACCACTTTATTATTTTACCTCTTTTATAGGTGTAATTTTGGACTGTTAAAACCTGAGGCCTATCCAGAGGGGGTCAGGCGGGGCATCTGCCCCAGGTGCAGCCGGCAGGGGGGCGCAGTTGGGTCGCCTAATGTGGCGATCCGAAGTGTCTCCTCTGGCGGCAGCATTCTGCCGCCCCCCTGGACTAGGTGTCGGATGTTCTCTGAGCAGGCTGTCAAGCTGACAGCTGGCTCCCAGTGATCAATTGTACTAGCATCTTTTAGACGCAAGTATAATTGAAGCTCTGACTGCCGGGTCAGAGCGACATCAGCAGCGTGATCACGTCATGGTCATGTGATCATGCTGCTGACATCACTCGCCGGTGCTGCAGAGGCGCAAATGTTGGTAAATGCTCCAGACTGGAGCTGAAGACACCAAAGGTTTGTTTGGGGGAGGGGTAGATAAATAGAATGGAAGTACACCGTTTGGGGGACAGTGAAATAGGATTTAAGGACACAGTTAAAGACTTAAGGACACTAAACTGTGTCCTTAAATCTTATTGCATCTGCCCCTAACTCACATTTAAGGGCACAGTTGGAGAGGCATATGTAAGATTTAAGAACACAGTTTGGGGGTGGGGGTAGATTTAATAGGATTTAAAAGGTATATCCAGAACTTTCTAAAAAACAAAAAATGTACCTGAGCACTAAAAAGCAGGTAATTTCAAATTACCTTCCTGTTGTGCACGACGCCGTTCTTCCCTGGCACAGAGCTCCTGTCGGGATTCTGAAGCCTCTGCTGACATCACATCTACAGAGCGGAGGCTTCTTTTCCGCTTTGCTCTGTCAACAGGGCAGGATTTCAGACGTCATCCTGATTGACAGCTGGATTCCCGCTTCCAAACTGGGGAAGCCGGTGGTCAGTCAGAATGACTTTGAAAGTCATGCCTGTCACGTCGCAGATAAAGTTGAATCCCCAGCAGGAGCGGACTGTGATCGCTCTGTGCCAGGGAAGAATGACGCCATGCACAACAGGCAGGTACGTTGCAATTACACATATTGCAATTAGGCACATTTTTTGTTATTCCCTAAAGTCCTGGATATCCTTGTTAAGGACACAGGTTGGGGATGGGAGCAGATGTAATAGGATTTAACGACACAAGGGATGATAAAAGTCGTCATGGAATCTGGAGAAGATGAAGATTTGGGTAAGAATACAAGGAGAGAACAACGGAAAGGACACCATTGTAGGCATTTACTACAGGCCACCTGGGCAAGCTGAAGATATGGATGAACTCTTTATGTATCAAATGACCAAGTTCTCCAAAAAATATGACGTAGTGGTCATGGGAGATTTCAACTATCCAGACATTTGTTGGGAATCTCTCTCAAGTAAAACTAACAGGTCAAGCAAATTCTTATCCTCTCTTGCTGACAACTTTATCTTCCAAAAGGTAGGGGAGAAAACAAGGGGATCTGCTACTTTGGATCTAATCCTTATAAACAGGGAGGAAATGGTTGAGGAGGTAAAGGTGGCTGGGACGCTAGGAGGCAGCGATCATGCTATTATAGAATTTTGGATAACTAGAGAAGGAAGACATGTGAAGACTCAAACTTCAAGGTTAGATTTTAGAAAGGCAGATTTTAAGAGACTCAGAAAGAGAATAGGAGGGATCCAATGGCTGGATGTCCTTAAGGACAAAAATGTCCAGGAAGGATGGGAAATTTTTAAAAATGAGATTCTCAAAGCACAATCGTTAACAATCCCGAAAAGTAGGAAGAATGGGAAGCATTTAAGGAAACCAGGATGGATGAACACAGAACTTAAACACATGCTAAAAAGAAAGAAAGAAATGTTTATTAAATGGAAAGAGGGAGGCATATCTAAAGAAGATTATAATGCAGTCTGCAGATCCTGCAGGGCACGTATCAGGTTAGCTAAAGCTGACAATGAATTAAGGCTTGCAAGAGATGTCAAAAGCAATAAAAAAGGATTTTGGGGGTATGTCAAAAGTAAAAGAAAAGTCAAAGATGCTATAGTATTTTTACAGGATGAAAATGGAGAAATGGTAAGAGAGGATGTTGAGAAGGCCGAACTTTTTAATTCCTATTTTGCATCTGTTTTCTCTCAGAAAGAAAATGTAACATCAACTGATCTTCACTGTCCTTTTAGAGGAATAGAGGAATCCAAGTTATCTGTAAACAGAAAGATTGTGAGGGAATATTTAGCTAACATAAATGAGTTCAAGTCTCCAGGTCCAGATGAATTACACCCCAGAGTACTGAAGGAGATCATAGAAGAAATTTTAGAACCACTCTCCATAATCTTTGAAAATTCTTGGAGAACAGGAGAAGTCCCAGAAGACTGGAGAAGAGCAAATGTTGTTCCTATCTTCAAAAAGGGGAAGAAGGTGGACCCAGGGAACTATAGGCCGGTGAGTCTGACTTCTATACCAGGAAAGATCTTTGAACAAATTATTAAACAACATGTATGTAAGTACATGGATAAGAATGAAGTGATTAACCAGAGTCAGCATGGGTTTGTAACTAACAAGTCATGTCATACTAACTTAATTTCCTTCTATGACAGAATCACTGACTGGGTGGATCAGGGAAATGCTGTAGATATAGTATATCTTGACTTCAGCAAAGCATTTGACAAAGTATCTCACACCATCCTTATTGAAAAAATGACCAAGTATGCAATGGACCAGGCAACTGTTAGGTGGATTCATAACTGGCTTAGTGATCGGACTCAAAGGGTGGTTGTAAATGGCTTCACATCCAGCTGGATGAATGTCTCAAGTGGGGTACCACAGGGCTCCGTCCTGGGACCTGTATTGTTCAACATCTTTATCAATGATTTAGATGAAGGAATTGAGGGTAAACTGATTAAATTTGCTGATGACACAAAGCTAGGAGGGATAGCTAATACTAGAGAAGAGAGAGAGAGGATTCAAAAAGACCTAAATAAACTGGAGCAGTGGGCAGCAACCAACAGAATGGTTTTTAACAGGGAAAAATGCAAAGTACTACATCTGGGCAATAAAAATGAAAAAAGCATATACAGAATGGGAGGAATAGAGCTAAGCAACAGTACATGTGAAAAAGACTTAGGTATACTAATAGATCATAGACTGAACATGAGTCAACAGTGTGATGCAGCAGCAAAAAAGGCAAATACAATTCTGGGATGTATTAACAGAAGCATACAGTCTAGATCACGTGAAGTCATTATCGGTCTTTACTCCTCTTTGGTCAGACCTCATCTGGAATACTGTGTACAATTTTGGGCACCACATTTTAAAAAAGACATAGACAAACTGGAGCAAGTTCAGAGAAGAGCGACCAGAATGGTGACTGGTCTGCAAACCATGTCCTATGAGGAACGGTTGCAGGATTTGGGAATGTTTAGCTTGCAAAAAAGAAGACTGAGAGGAGACTTAATAGCTGTCTACAAATATGTCAAGGGCTGTCACATTGTAGAAGGATCATCTTTATTCTCATTTGCACAAGGAAAGACTAGAAGCAATGGGATGAAACTAAATGGGAGGAGACACAGATTAGATATTAGAAAAAACTTTTTGACAGTTAGGGTGATTAATGAGTGGAACAGGCTGCCACGAGAGGTGGTGAGTTCCCCTTCAATGGACGTCTTCAAACAGAGGCTGGACAGACATCTGTCTGAGATGATTTAGTGAATCCTGCTTTGAGCAGGGGGTTGGACCAGATGACCCAGGAGGTCCCTTCCAACTCTACCATTCTATGATTCTATGATTCTAAGAAGAAAAGAAAGAGAAGACTCCAGAGACAACGTCATCTATCAGGTGCCTGGATGTAAATGTTTTTTTGTGATACTGACTAATGCTTATATTTTTATTTATGTTAGGAGGATTAAAGGGGTTGTCCAATTTGTGATGAGTCTGCAGTTATGTGACTGCAAACTTCTGAATTCTCACAGTGTGCACTGCACGCTGTCAGGATTCTCTCGTGTCAGTGATTTGTATACATGCGGTAACATTCGGACTAGACATGCGTGCCCACACTCAATGAAAATGAATTAAGCAAGGCCAGACACGTCTAGTCAGAATGTGGCCAGAAGTATACAAATCTCATACTTATGCTCATATGACCGTCCTCTCTAGACAGCAACAAGGGAGAATCCTAAAAGTATGCAGTGCATGCGCTGTGAGATTTCAGAAGCCTGCAGTCACCTGGAGTGACTGCAGACTTTGATCTCAAACCTGGACAAGCCCTTTAATTATAAAATGAAGCCCTGTAGCATGCCAATCCTAAAAGAGTTTAATCTACACACTGTAAGGATTCAGCTCTACTTGCAGGTTCCATCAGTCACAACATAGCCACTACACTCATATGCGATTTTCATTCTCATGGTTACGTAACAACTAGCTTCTCTTCCTGCTTTTCTTAGTTTTTCACTGAGCATTGTGGGAAATAAGGAGAGCAGCTCGTCAGAACATGACTAAGTGTGCAAATCGCATATGTGCTTGTGGTGGGAAGGGAGAGTAGGGGCGCCAAACTTAATTCTTGCCAAAAAACCTAGATACACCTCTGGTTAAAACAATTGTGCAAAACAATGCAAAAAATGTTTTAAACACTTTGTGAGTTAGGCAGATGCATTCAAATTTCTGAAATGTTGAGATTTTTTTTGTCATTTTAAAAAATGCAGAAGAAATTAAATAAACTGATTTTGCGTATGGTTTGTCCATTTAACAAGAAAATAAATACACTTTCTCTGACACACAGACCATGTTCTCAGTATTTTTGCTTAGTTGGCAAATTAGAACTGAAGAAACAGCCTCCTTTTTTTTGTAATGCATCAAGATTGGAAAAAAAAAAATCTGTATATCATAGATCAATCAATTCATAATCAAAAAGACTCTGCAGCTCCTGAACTTACCTTTCACTTGAATTTCTGTAATATTATTCCAGACTGCCACTCGCATTTTTTATGTCTTACTACTCATCTTGTATATTACTTATGATAGTCTCTTCTGATTCGCTGCTCTAGACCATGTGATGTGAGAGCTTCAAGATATTATGGGGATGCCGCTGCAACCATGCATAATGACATGTTAGCCTACACTTTGGCTGATGAAAATAATCAGCAATTTGTAAAATGGTAGCATGCATTTTTTTTGCATTCCACATAAATGATTATGCAAATTGTTTGAATTCACGGGGACTTACGCATTTCATGAAATTCGACTTGAAGTTGATTTACATTGGACTGATTTGATCAGCTCTAGTTATTATTATTTTGAACATTGCCTAAAACCTTTAAATACATGTACAAGTAAGTGTTCAGATTCACTGGGTATATTGGGATGCCAGCATATTATACATTTATTCTAGCATTTCCTTTCTATACCGAAGTATTCCTTTACCTTGACCTTTAAACAGTTTACAAGCTGCATATTTTAGAATCCCTTTTTGGTGGTTTAGAAGTATGAGGCAGTGGGTGATTGAAGTTCAGACATCTAAGTTTTAAGGTTTCTTAGAAGATAAATCAACTACTCTATGCTGTGCACATAAATAACATTCAATAATTTATTCCATTAAGACAACAGTAGGGGTGATAATCCTGTTTCTTTACTGTGATCATAATGTATTTCCCACTTCCACTCCTACCAAAAACAAAACCATGTGGGCAGACAATATTAAAGCACACTTCATAAAAATGTATCACAAAATATTTTGTATAGTTTTGATAAATCACAAACTTTTGAAGTAGACTGATTGTAGTGTTGTCTTAAGCCAAACAACAAAGCAAAACCATTTTTATATCAGGGTAGACACTGACAGCCAAAGGTCCCTGAGCAGTTCTTTTGTTTTGGCCCCCATATCATGCCCCACCAATATATATGCACAAATGTACTCAAGCGCACTCTGCCAATACATATACACTTTCACTTTATATACACACACACATATATATACAGTCATGGACGAATATATACAGTCATTTGGTACCCTTGAAATTGTTCCATAAAGTAAAGTATTACACACAGAAAATTACAATTACACATGATACATATGTTTTATTTCCTTTGTGTGCATTGAAACAGCACAATAAACAGAGAAAAAAAGGCAAGTTAGACATAAGATCCCACAAAATCCCAAAAATGGGCCAATTAAAATTGTTGTCATCCTTTACTTAATATGTGGTTGCACACCCTTTGGAATAAATAACTGCAATCAATCGCTTCCTATAACCATCAACAAGCTTCGTACACCTCTCAACTGAAATTTTGTACCACTCTTCTTTGGCAAACTGCTCCAGGTCCCTTATATTTGAAGGGTGCCTTCTCCCAACAAGAATATTAAGATTTCTCCACAGGTGTACAATGTTATTTAGTTCTGGACTCATTGTTGACCACTTCAGAACTCTCCAGCACTTAGTTTTCATCCATATCTGGGTGCTTATTCAAGTATGTTTGGGGTCATTGTCCTGCTGGGAGACCCGTGACCTATGACGCAAACCCAGCTTTCTGACACTGGGCACTACATTGCGATCCAAAATCCTTCGATAATCTTCAGATTTCATGATGCCTTATACACTGTCAAGGCACCCAGAGCTAGAGGCAGCAAAACAACCCCAAAACATCTTTGACCTTCCACTATATTTGACTGTAGGTACTGTGTTGTTTTATTTGTAGGCCTCTTTCCATTTTCGATAAAAAGTCGAATGATGTGCTTTACCAAAAAAGCTCTATCTTGTTCTTATCTGTCCACAAGACAATTTTCCTTACTCACATACATTTTGGCAATCTGCAGTCTAGCTTTTATATGCATCTGTGTGGATCCTACTTGGTCTCTTACCATAGCATTTAATTTCATTAAAATGTCGATGGATAGTTTGCAATGACACTGATGCACCATGAGCAGGCAGGACAGCTTGAATTTCTTTGGAACTTGATTGGGGTTGCTTATCCACCATCTGGACTATGCTGCATTGCAGTCTTTCATCAATTTTCTCTGCTGACCACTAGAGATGAGCGTTGTTCGACTCGAACTGTTCGCCAATCTCAAATTCGAGCTGTTTTGGGCGGTGTTGGAGCCGTTCGGCGAACACGAACGATTTGAGAAAAATTCGGCTGTTCGAGGTTATGTTCGATAACTGTTCGTGCACCAAAATCATAACTGGATTTTTTCTCAGTAATGATGAAAATTAATGTTAATACGCAGTTTGAGTGTACAGCGGGGTGGGGGGGAGGGGCAGGGGATGGATCTCTGCAGGAATAATGAAGATCTCTATTTTTTTTTCTCTTTCCCGCATTTACAGTGAGGAGGTGCAATCTGTCAGCCTATCAGCAGCGCACACACGGAGCGAAGTGCTTTTTTTCACACAAGCAAGGGCATGTGTCATTGGCAGTGTATGTCACATGTCCTTGCCCTATAAGACCAAGCCATTTTCCCCATCGCCACCATTTTCTCACTGCTGCAGCTGCGTGTTAGACGGCACCACTGTTGCTGTGTGCGCTATACCTTGTTAATTTCAAGCCAATTTTCGCACAAATCTACAGATAGCTTGGGAGTAGGGAATAGTTGTGATGGCAGTCCTTTTAAGGACTAGGTTACAGCATTTCCTAAGACATTTATCAGGCAGGTCTGTGCTCTTAAATAGATAGATTGTGGGAGTAAAGACTAATTGTAATTGCAGTCCTTTTCAGGACTAGGTTACATCAGTTCCTATCAGTTTTTGCCAGGCAGGTCTGTGCCAGTGCTGTGCAAGTTTTTTTCACAGCATTTGGCTGAATCTAGCAAAGCTAATCCTTTTTGGCCTATTGCAGAGTGTGTTAGTCAGTGGAGTAGCCTATCTGTGTTGCAAGATATACCACCTGTGTATAGAATACCAATTTTTTTACTGCACCTAGTGAAGTAAAATCTTTTGGGCATAGCATCATTCTATTAGTCCATCTATACTGACCTCCATCAGGTTGCAAATTGAATATAATTTTTTTCTGCATCTAGCTCTGAAAAAATATTTGGCCTTCTAGCAGTGTGTGGGACTTTCTCTATTAGTCCATCTATACTGAGCTCCATCAGGTTGCAAATTAAAAATAATTTTTTGTCTGCATCTAGCTCTGAAAAAATATTTGGCCTTCTAGCAGTGTGTGGGACTTTCTCTATTAGTCCATCTATACTGTCCTCCATCAGGTTGCAAATTCAAAATAATTTTTTGTCTGCATCTAGCTCTGAAAAAATATTTGGCCTTCTAGCAGTGTGTGGGACTTTCTCTATTAGTCCATCTATACTGACCTCCATCAGGCTGCAAATTAAAAATAATTTTTATCTGCATCTACCTCTGAAAAAATATTTGGCCTTCTAGCTGTGTGTGGGACTTGTTCTATTAGTCTATCTATACTGACCTCCATCAGGTTGCAAACTGAATATAATTTTTTTCTGCATCTAGCTCTGAAAAAATATTTGGCCTTCTAGCAGTGTGTGGGACTTTCTCTATTAGTCCATCTATACTGACCTCCATCAGGTTGCAAATTAAAAATAATTTATATCTGCATCTAGCTCTGAAAAAATATTTGGCCTTCTAGCAGTGTGTGGGACTTTCTCTATAAGTCCATCTATACTGACCTCCATCAGGTTGCAAATTAAAAATAATTTTTTGTCTGCATCTAGCTCTGAAAAAATATTTGGCCTTCTAGCAGTGTGTGGGACTTTCTCTATTAGTCCATCTATACTGACCTCCATCAGGTTGCAAATTAAAAATAATTTATATCTGCATCTAGCTCTGAAAAAATATTTGGCCTTCTAGCAGTGTGTGGGACTTTCTCTATTAGTCCATCTATACTGACCTCCATCAGGTTGCAAATTAAAAATAATTTTTTGTCTGCATCAAGCTCTGAAAAAATATTTGGCCTTCTAGCAGTGTGTGGGACTTTCTCTATTAGTCCATCTATACTGACCTCCATCAGGTTGCAAATTAAAAATAATTTTTATCTGCATCTAGCTCTGAAAAAATATTTGGCCTTCTAGCAGTGTGTGGGACTTTCTCTATTAGTCCATCTATACTGACCTCCATCAGGCTGCAAATTAAAAATAATTTTTATCTGCATCTACCTCTGAAAAAATATTTGGCCTTGTAGCAGTGTGTGGGACTTTCTCTATTAGTCCATCTATACTGACCTCCATCAGGTTGCAAATTAAAAATAATTTTTATCTGCATCTAGCTCTGAAAAAATATTTGGCCTTCTAGCAGTGTGTGGGACTTTCTCTATTAGTCCATCTATACTGACCTCCATCAGGTTGCAAATTCAAAATAATTTTTTGTCTGCATCTAGCTCTAAAAAAATATTTGGCCTTCTAGCAGTGTGTGGGACTTTCTCTATTAGTCCATCTATACTGACCTCCATCAGGTTGCAAACTGAATATATTTTTTTTCTGCATCTACCTCTGAAAAAATATTGGGCTTCTAGCTGTGTGTGGGACTTGTTCTATTAATCCATCTATACAGACCTCCATCAGGTTGCAATCTGAATATAATTTTTTTCTGCATCTACCTCTGAAAAAATATTTGGGCTTCTAGCTGTGTGTGGGACTTGTTCTATTAATCCATCTATACAGACCTCCATCAGGTTGCAAACTGAATATAATTTTTTTCTGAATCTACCTCTGAAAAAATATTTGGGCTTCTAGCTGTGTGTGGGACTTGTTCTATTAGTCCATCTATACTGACCTCCATCAGGTTGCAAACTGAATATAATTTTTTTCTGCATCTAGCTCTGAAAAAATATTTGGCCTTCTAGCAGTGTGTGGGACTTTCTCTATTAGTCCATCTATACTGACCCCCATCAGGTTGCAAATTAAAAATAATTTATATCTGTATCTAGCTCTGAAAAAATATTTGGCCTTCTAGCAGTGTGTGGGACTTTCTCTATTATTCCATCTATACTGACCTCCATCAGGCTGCAAATTAAAAATAATTTTTATCTGCATCTACCTCTGAAAAAATATTTGGCCTTCTAGCTGTGTGTGGGACTTGTTCTATTAGTCCATCTATACTGACCTCCATCAGGTTGCAAACTGAATATAATTTTTTTCTGCATCTAGCTCTGAAAAAATATTTGGCCTTCTAGCAGTGTGTGGGACTTTCTCTATTAGTCCATCTATACTGACCTCCATCAGGTTGCAAATTAAAAATAATTTATATCTGCATCTTGCTCTGAAAAAATATTTGGCCTTCTAGCAGTGTGTGGGACTTTCTCTATTAGTCCATCTTTACTGACCTCCATCAGGTTGCAAACTGAATTTTTTTTCTGCATCTACCTCTGAAAAAATATTTGGGCTTCTAGCTGTGTGTAGCTCTTGTTCTATTAGTCCATCTATACTGACCTCCATCAGGTTGCAAACTGAATATAATTTTTTTCTGAATCTAGCTCAGAAAAAATATTTGGCCTTCTAGCAGTGTGTGGGACTTTCTCTATTAGTCCATCTATACTGACCTCCATCAGGTTGCAAATTAAAAATAATTTATATCTGCATCTAGCTCTGAAAAAATATTTGGCCTTCTAGCAGTGTGTGGGACTTTCTCTATTAGTCCATCTATACTGACCTCCATCAGGTTGCAAATTAAAAATAATTTATATCTGCATCTTGCTCTGAAAAAATATTTGGCCTTCTAGCAGTGTGTGGGACTTTCTCTATTAGTCCATCTTTACTGACCTCCATCAGGTTGCAAACTGAATACAATTTTTTTATGCATCTACCTCAGAAAAAATATTTGGGCTTCTAGCTGTGTGTGGGACTTGTTCTATTAGTCCAGCTATACTGACCTCCATCAGGTTGCAAATTGAATATAATTTTTTTCTGCATCTAACCCAGCCAATAGTTTTGGCCTAATACCACAGTTTGGCCACTCAGCTCTGCTCGGTTCCCATCCATTGTTTTTTTGTGCAAACAACTCCAGAGTTGTGAATTAGTTAACCACCAAAATGAGTGGAAAAAGGCCTGCTGCTGGTGGAAAGGGGTATAGGCGTGTTGGGAAGGGGAAAAAAGGTTGTGTCCGTGGGGTAGGTGTTAAAGCAACAGTAACATCTGCAGAAGAAAGACCATCTTCCAGCCAAACCAAAAATGTCTACTTCTTTTAGCGGACAATGTGATAAGATCCCTTTCTTACGGCCACGCCAATCGCTACAAATTCCAGATGAGGCACAAAAACAGCAGGTGCTTCAACGGATATCAAGTGCTCCTTTAAGTTGGCTCTCCTCCACATCAACTTCAACATCACAAATACTCCAGTTCTCAAAGGTGTCACCCCAATCGCACTTGCTTCCTCACAGCTCCCAAATCTCCAGCTGCCCGTCTGAGTATGAGGTAGAACAGATGGATGAGTCTGCAGAGCTGTTTACTCATACTATAGCCTGGGAATCAGAGGTCGACTCCAGCGCTTCTGTGAATCCAGACGAGGAAATGATCTGCACTGATGCCCAGAATCTTTATGAGTCGGATCCAGGACCAGACGCAGAAGGTTCTGACCATAATGTAGACCCTCATTCCCAAACTGTAACTCCTGTTGGTGGAGACAATGAGGAAGACGATGATGAGACTCAAATACCTGATTGGAGCGACAACTTTAGTTTTTTGTCAGGGCAGGAACAGGTTGGCTCTGAGGACGACGGGTGTGATAACGCACAGGGTGATAATGATGAGGTTGGAGATCCCACTTACTGTCAACCCACAGTCAGCCAAGAGATGAGGTCAGCAGAGGAGGTGGAGGAAGATGCTAGTGACGATGAGGTCAGGTTGCGCCTTCCTGGACAGAGACGAAGTACTGGAAGCACGTCAACAACTGCATCCTCAAACACAACTCTGCCTCTCACCACAAGTCGTGGTGGCTCTTCAGGTCGCATGGGTGCTAAGCCTTGCATAGCCTGGGCATTTTTTCAGATCGATAAAGATGACCCAACTCGTGCTATCTGTAACATTTGTCAGCAAAAGCTAAGTAAAGGCCAAAAAATACATAGTTTGAGTACTTCATGCATGAAACGGCACATGGACATGAAGCATAAGTTGCAGTGGGAAGCTCAGTGTGCTACAATGCGGCCTAGCCGGCCGGGCCAACCACCGTCTGCCATATCTTGTGCATCCGCGGCCTCTTCATCCTCTGTGACTGGGGGGACAGAAGTCACACCTGTTTTGGGGCGCAGACCTGCCACCTCTTTACCCGCAACAGCCAGCGTGATTGGCAGGTCATCATTTTCTTTGGAGGTGGTAACACCAGCTGGTGTTGAGCGCTGTCCGACATCGATAGCACCACCTTTGGATCAAGGCAACCTAACATGTCCGCCTGCATCTTCCTCACAGACCGGCAGTTTGCCGGGGACACCCTTATCAACCCCGTCTAAGCACAATAGCCAGCCCTCGGTCCCTCAGATGTGGACAAGTAAAAGACCATTTCCTCCTAGCCATGAGAAAGCTAAGAGGTTGAATTTCACCATCTGCAAGCTCTTGGCTACAGAAATGCTGCCTTTCCGCCTGGTGGACACAGAGGATTTTCGAGACCTTATGTCTGTCGCAGTGCCCCAGTACCAGATGCCCAGTCGGCACTACTTCTCAAAGAAAGGTGTGCCTGCGCTCCACCAGCATGTCGCACACAACATCACCGCTTCTTTGAGAAACTCTGTGTGTGACAGGGTGCATTTCACCACAGACACTTGGACGAGTAGGCATGGACAGGGGCGTTACATGTCGCTGACTGGGCAATGGGTAACTATGGTGACAGCAGGACAAGGGGCTGCTGTCTAAGTCTTGCCGTCCCCACGAGTTGTGCGTCAATCCTCTTTATGTCAAAGTTCCTCCACTGCTTCTGCCTCCTCAACCTCCTCTCGGTCTTCCACCTGCACCCAAAGCCTGTCTGGTCATGCCACAAGCTTTCTAACTGCGCAGAAGGGATACTGCACACCTCCTTACTATGCTGGCAGTAGGGCTCAACGTCATCAGGCGGTTTTTACTTTGAAATGTCTGGGAAATGTGAGTCACACAGCTGAGGAGTTGTGGTCAGCTCTGGAGAACCAATTTCATGAATGGTTGTCTCCACTGGACCTGAAACCAGGGAAGGCCGTGTGCGACAATGCTGCAAACCTGGGTGCGGCCCTTCGCCGGGGCAATGTCACACACGTGCCTTGTATGGCTCACGTGTTGAACCTGGTTGTCCAGCAATTTTTAGCCCACTATCCCAGACTTGATGGCCTTCTGCAGAGAGCACGGTCGCTGTGTGCTCACTTCCGCCATTCGCATCCCGCAGCTCAGCGACTTACATCTCTACAGAAGTCGTTGGGCCTGCCACTTCACCGGCTAAAATGCGATGTGCCTACCCGGTGGAATTCAACTCTGCACATGTTGCAGCGACTGTGGCAGCACCGACAAGCCCTCGTGCAATACTTTCTGACGTATAGCCTGGGCCAACGAGATCCAGAGGTGGAGCAAATCACGCTGGAGGAGTGGTCTCAGATCAGGGACCTATGCACCCTTCTGCACAGTTTTGAAATGGCGACGAAGATGTTTAGTGCTGACGATGCCATTTTCAGCATGACTATTCTGGTGATTTACATGCTGGAGCACATGTTAAACAGAATTCGGAGTCAGGTGGTTGCACAAGAGGAGGTGGAGGAAGTAGAGGAGGAGGAGTTGTATGCGGAAGGGCTAACATCTGCAAGGTCCAGACGGTGAGCAGCACCAAGGCGGCAGGCATGTGAGGGTTGGGGAGATGGTTTTACCAGGGCGCATGGTAGCAGCCAAACTAGTGAGGAAGGTGCAGGAGCCCAGGAAGAAGTGGAGGACGAACTGATGGAAGACTCATCAGATGAGGGAGACCTTGATCACATTTCTGTTGTGCGAGGTTGGGGGGAGAGGACAGAGGAAGGAAGCATGATTGTTACCTCGCCACCAACACAACAGGGACTTGGTGCTCCTGGATGCGCAACACACATGAGTGCCTTCTTGCTGCACTACCTGCAACATGACCCTCGAATTGTGAGACTTAGAAATAATCCTGACTACTGGGTTGCCACACTGTTAGATCCCCGGTACAAAAGTAAATTTGCAGAAATTATTCCTGCCATAGAAAGGGATGCACGCATGCAGGAGTATCAGCAGAGACTGTTGCAGAATCTTACATGTGCTTTTCCACAAAACACCAGTGGTGCACGTAGTGAATCTCACAGTTCCAACTTGCCAACCGTGGGACCGTCAATTGTTCACCACTCAAACCGTAACAGAACCACAGTATCTGCTGGTAACATCAATTTTGCGGAATCATTTCACCACTTTTTTAGCCCATCCTTTGCAAGGCCACAGGAGACAAGAAGTCTGACACATAGTCAACGCCTAGAGACGATGGTACAGGAGTATCTCCAAGTAAACATTGAAGCCATGACTGTGTCACTGGACCCTTGCTCTTTTTGGGCTTCCAATCTGGATAAATGGCTGGAGCTAGCCACTTACGCCTTGGAGATCTTGTCATGCCCCGCAGCCAGCGTTCTGTCTGAACGTGTGTTCAGCGCTGCTGGTGGTGTGCTGACAGATAAGCGCACGCGGCTCTCCACTGAGAATGTAGACAGACTCACGTTCATAAAGATGAACAAATCTTGGATCCGAAACGACTTTTCTACCCCTGTGTCATCCTGGGGAGAGTAAAAGCTTGATGATTGGTTAAAATCACCCTACCAACCGTTTTAAGCTTTCAAATTACTAATCATGTTTATCTGTATCTTGGCTGGAAAATAATTTGGGCTTTGTAGCAGTGTGCAGCACTGATTCTATTAGGCCATCTATAATAAGCTCCACCAGATTTAAAATTACTAATCATGTTTATCTGTATCTTGACTGGAAAATAATTTGGGCTTTGTAGCAGTGTGCAGCACTGATCCTATTAGGCCATCTATACTAAGCTCCACCAGATTTAAAATTAATAATAATTTTTAGCTGCATCTAGCCCGGAAAATAATTTTGGCACTCCGAGATGCGCAAGACACATAAGTGCCTTCTTGCTGCACTACCTGCAACATGACCCTCATATTGTCAGAATTCGAAGTAATCATGACTACTGGGTTGCCACACTCTTAGATCCCCCAAACTTTTCGATCAACCTTTTCATTTTAATAAAGACCAAAAAAATGGTCATTTTTGAAATTATAAGCATTAGCAGGTTATTAGAAACTGAAATCAAACAGTTTTCAACTCAAAACTTTTTTCTAGGTGATGTTACATTTTCACATAGGACCCCTTGTTCGAAAGGAGCTTCTGAACTCTCTCGTCCATTGAATTTGTCAGGTTTTGGATGGTTTCTGCTTCAATTGTTTTGCATGAGGACAGAATACCCTCCCAGAGCTGTTGCTTAGATGTGAACTGCCTACCGCCATCATAGACACTCCTTTTGATGATGCTCCAGAGGTTCTGAATGGGGTAGAGGTCAGGGGAGCATGGGGGTCACACCATAAGTTTGTCCCCTTTTATGCCCATATCAGCCAGAGATGCAGATGTTTTATGTGCAGCATGAGATGGTGCATTATCATGCAAAAAAATGATCTTGCTGTGAAATACACGGTTCTTCTTCTTGAACCATGGCAGGAAGTGCTGTTTGAGAAAATCCACATACATTATGGAGTTCATCTTTAGCGCCTTCAGGGATCCTAAAGGGGCCGACAATCTCTCTCCCCATGATTCCAGCCCAAAACATTACTCCACCTCCTCCTTGTTGGCGCTGTAGCCGTGTTTGCGTGGGGTGTCCATCAACCAGCCATCCTCCACTCCATCCATTTGGACCATCGAGCGCTGCACGGCACTCATCCGTGAACAAAACAGTTTTGAAATCAGTCTTCATGTAATGTTTGGCCCACTGGAGCCGTTTCTGCTTGTGTGAAGTGGATAGAGGAGGTCGACAGGATGGCGTATGCACAGCTGCAAACCTCTGAAGGACCCTGCATCTTGTTGTTCGGGGGACGTTGGAGGCACCAGCAGCTTCAAAAACTTGTCTGCTGCTATGACAAGGCTTTTTTGCCGCTGCTCTTTTAACCTGACGTAATTGCCTGTAGGAAAGAGTTCTCAATTTGCCCTTATCAGCACGCACACGTGTGTACTGTGAATCAGCTACATACTTCTTGATTGCCAAGACACTTCATCCTGATCATTGCACAATGTTGATTGTAGTCATGCCTTGACCTAAACACTCCACAATTTGTTGCTTCTCAGCAGCCGACACATCCTTTTTCTTTCCCATTTTGGCAGAAAATGTAGGCTGCTTAATAATGTGAGCCAGCCTTCTTAAGTAGTCTTGCCTTTCATTGGACACACCTGCCAAACTAATTAGCACAGGTGTCTGCAATTGCTTACAGTGATATAAAGAGCCCTGACACACATCACCATCAATGAGTTTAACTGACAAACAAACAAATTCTTCCCTTATCACTCCTAAACGCTTTTTGCATAATAATTTGGAACACAGTGTACATGTACTTTTCCACAAAACACGAGTGGTTCACGTAGTGAATCTTACAGTTCTAACTTGCCAACCATGGTTTGTATGGAGTTGTTCAATAAAGGGCGGCCCAAAATTAAGATAACATAGATGGGAGAGGTCTCTATGAATAGGAATTCCTAAGTATTTGATACCCTGTGAGGGCCAGGCAAAGGGAAAGTTGGACTGGATGGAATCCTATATGGATTTAGGGAGGGAGACATCGAGGGCCTCAGACTTCGCTGCATTGATTTTAAAATTTGACCATATAACAAAGTGATCTATTTCAGCCATAACAGCTTGGATGGATATATGTGATTGAGTGATATATACTAGGACATCATCAGCAAATAGAGAGCACTTGTACTCGGTGCCTCCCACCTCAATCCACCTAATATTGGGGTTATGGCGAATTGATGAGAGCAGGTGGTCCGTCACTAGGATGTATAAGAGAGGGGACAGAGGACATCCCTGCCTTGTCCCATTGGTGATTGTGAAAGGTGATGAAAATGTTCTGACGCACCCCCTGGGCCTTGGGACACCCGGAACCGGACCCTTTTTGGTGGATGCTGGTGGTTGTAGTCTTCGTGGCGGCGACCCGGTTCCGTGGCTCAGGGTGGTCAAACCAGTGGCGGAACTATTTATGTGGTTTTGATGTTTAAATGTCCGACTACGCCACCCGTGGATTGCGGTCAGAGTGAACCGCCGCTGCAGGGCAGACCGCTGAGGCTGGTGTTGTGGGTGCAGCAGAGCGTAGCATAACTCCCCACGGGAGGAGTATAGCCTCAGGGCAGTGTATGCGGAGGATGGGGGTGATGGTGCAGGGCAGCAGCAGTAACGACACGGAGTCAGTGATGCAGTCCAGGGCCTTTACTCACAGTTCTTATTATCCAGACCACGTCTGCAGGTAACGGCTGCCCACGTCGTACTGTGCTCACCAGGTGAGGGGCTCAGACAACTCCCAGATAACTTTGGAGCGCTTCACAGGACCCCCTTTGTGTGTCCTTTGTCTGGCCTTTCTTACCAACGCTTCTGTCCGGCTGCCTCGGGCTTCCTCTTGGTAAACTTGGCACCAGTTTCCCTGACCCTATGTAGTGCCTTCCTAGCGGGTGTAGCGAGGGGCTGCGGCACATAAAATGTCACAGCCTCCGGTTTCTAGCTGAGGGTCGTTTCCCGCCTCCACTAGTTTCAGGGACCGGTCTCCCCCTTTGGCCTGACCCCTCTGCGCAGGTGGATTCGGGCGTGCGGTGGCGACTCGCCCGTCCGCAACTCTGGAATCCCTTCATTCCTCGTTCCTGGAGCCTTCTCCACTCCTCTTCCTTCCTTCTTCCTCTTCCAGGCCTGAGCCTGTGTTACTAGGCCCGCCTCGGGAGCAGAGCTCATGCAGAGCCCCTGCTCCCTGTCACTTCTGCTCAGACTTCTCTGCACTGAACTAATATGGTGCCCACCTTTTATACTCCCTTATCAATGCACCCAGGAACTGCTTCCTCCCTGCTCCTGCACTACAGGGTTCCCCTTCCTCAGTGTTCCCCCCCCCCTCTCCAGCCAGGGTCAGTGACTGTCGTGCCCATCTCAGGGGCATATTGGTCATCCTGCCCCACGGCAATGTGGTGTAATGCATGCAGGTGTCGGGGTCCTGATCCACACTCCATCCTTACCTGAGAGTGAGATATCACACCTCTGGGTGAGGTGCAATACCTCTGTAGCAACCGAGCCCTCAGGGTGCTACAGTTCCATTTATCTTCAGCCTAGGTGACGTATTGTGATACAGGGTCGTGATTTTGGCTATAAAAGGGTCCCCTAGACCCCTACCCCAAGCTTTTTAAGAGAATCATATATGGCGTGCCAGGAGACTCTATGGAATGCTTTCTCAGCATCCAACGAGAGTATCTAATTACAAATTTTTAACTGCATCTAGCCCAGGAAATACTTTGTGCCTAGTAGCAGTGTCTGCTAGTCAGCGGATTATCCCGGCTGTTAAGCAAGCTACACCACCTGTAGTTTGGACACTTAATTTTTTCAAAGGAAATGCTTCGGGACCACGGGATACTCAGTGAAGAGTAGAGATAAGCGTTGTTCTACTCCAACTGTTCGCCAATCTCAAATTCGAGCTGTTTTGGGCGGTGTTCGAGCCGTTCGGCGAACACGAACAATTTGAGAAAAATTCGGCTGTTCGAGGTTATGTTCGATAACTGTTCGTGCACCAAAATCATAACTGGATTTTTTCTCAGTAATGATGAAAATTAATGTTAATACGCAGTTTGAGTGTACTGCGGGGTGGGGGGAGGGGCAGGGGATGGATCTCTGCAGGAACAATGAAGATCTCCATTTTTTTTTCTCTTTCCCGCATTTACAGTGGGGAGGTGCAATCTGTCAGCCTATCAGCAGCGCACACACGGAGCGAAGTGCTTTTTTTCACACAAGCAAGGGCATGTGTCATTGGCAGTGTATGTCACATGTCCTTGCCCTATAAGACCAAGCCATTTTCCCCGTTGCCACCATTTTCTCACTGCTGCAGCTACGTGTTAGACGGCACCGCTGTTGCTGTGTGCGCTATACCTTGTTAATTTCAAGCCAATTTTCGCACAAATATACAGATAGCTTGGGAGTAGGGAATAGTTGTGATTGCAGTCCTTTTAAGGACTAGGTTACAGCATTTCCTACGACTTTTATCAGGGAGGTCTGTGCTCTTAAATAGATCGGTTGTGGGAGTAAAGACTAATTGTAATTGCAGTCCTTTTCAGGACAAGGTTACATGAGTTCCTATCAGTTTTTGCCAGGCAGGTCTGTGCCAGTGCTGTGCAAGTTTTTTTCACAGCATTTGGCTGAATCTAGCAAAGCTAATCCTTTTTGGCCTATTGCAGAGTGTGTTAGTCAGTGGAGTAGCCTATCTGTGTTGCAAGATATACCACCTGTGTATAGAATACCAATTTTTTTACTGCACCTAGTGAAGTAAAATCTTTTGGGCATAGCATCATTCTATTAGTCCATGTATACTGACCTCCATCAGGTTGCAAATTAAAACTAATTTTTATCTGCATCTACAGTACCTCTGAAAAAATATTTGGGCTTCTAGCAGTGTGTGGGACTTGTTCTATTAGTCCATCTATACTGACCTCCATCAGGTTGCAAACTGAATATAGTTTTTTCTGCATCTACCTCTGAAAAAATATTGGGCTTCTAGCTGTGTGTGGGTCTTGTTCTATTAATCCATCTATACTGACCTCCATCAGGTTGCAAACTGAATATATTTTTTTCTGCATCTACCTCTGAAAAAATATTTGGCCTTCTAGTAGTGTGTCGGACTTTCTCTATTAGTCCATCTATACTGACCTCCATCAGGTTGCAAACTGAATATAATTTTTTTCTGCATCTAGCTCTGAAAAAATATTTGGCCTTCTAGTAGTGTGTCGGACTTTCTCTATTAGTACATCTATACTGACCTCCATCAGGTTGCAAATTAAAACTAATTTTTATCTGCATCTACAGTACCACTGAAAAAATATTTGGGCTTCTAGCAGTGTGTGGGACTTGTTCTATTAGTCCATCTATACTGACCTCCATCAGGTTGCAAACTGAATATATTTTTTTCTGCATCTACCTCTGAAAAAATATTGGGCTTCTAGCTGTGTGTGGGTCTTGTTCTATTAATCCATCTATACTGACCTCCATCAGGTTGCAAACTGAATATAATTTTTTTCTGCATCTAGCTCTGAAAAAATATTTGGCCTTCTAGTAGTAGTGTGTCGGACTTTCTCTATTAGTCCATCTATACTGACCTCCATCAGGTTGCAAATTAAAACTAATTTTTATCTGCATCTACTGTACCTCTGAAAAAATATTTGGGCTTCTAGCTGTGTGTGGGACTTGTTGTATTAGTCCATCTATACTGACCTCCATCAGGTTGCAAACTGAATATATTTTTTTCTGCATCTACCTCTGAAAAAATATTTGGCCTTCTAGTAGTGTGTCGGACTTTCTCTATTAGTCCATCTATACTGACCTCCATCAGGTTGCAAATTAAAAATAATTTTTATCTGCATCTACAGTACCTCTGAAAAAATATTTGGGCTTCTAGCTGTGTGCGGGACTTGTTGTATTAGTCCATCTATACTGACCTCCATCAGGTTGCAAACTGAATATATTTTTTTCTGCATCTACCTCTGAAAAAATATTGGGCTTCTAGCTGTGTGTGGGTCTTGTTCTATTAATCCATCTATACTGACCTCCATCAGGTTGCAAACTGAATATAATTTTTTTCTGCATCTAGCTCTGAAAAAATATTTGGCCTTCTAGTAGTGTGTCTGACTTTCTCTATTAGTCCATCTATACTGACCTCCATCAGGTTGCAAATTAAAAATAATTTTTATCTGCATCTACAGTACCTCTGAAAAAATATTTGGGCTTCTAGCTGTGTGTGGGACTTGTTGTATTAGTCCATCTATACTGACCTCCATCAGGTTGCAAACTGAATATATTTTTTTCTGCATCTACCTCTGAAAAAATATTTGGCCTTCTAGTAGTGTGTCGGACTTTCTCTATTAGTCCATCTATACTGACCTCCATCAGGTTGCAAATTCAAAATAATTTTTTTCTGCATCTAACCCAGCCAATAGTTTTGGCCTAATACCACAGTTTGGCCACTCAGCTCTGCTCGGTTACCATCCATTGTTTTTTTGTGCAAACAACTCCAGAGTTGTGAATTAGTTAACCACCAAAATGAGTGGAAAAAGGCCTGCTGCTGGTGGAAAGGGGAATAGGCGTGTTGGGAAGGGGAAAAAAGGTTGTGTCCGTGGGGTAGGTGTTAAAGCAACAGTAACATCTGCAGAAGAAAGACCATCTTCCAGCCAAACTAAAATGTCTACTTCTTTTAGCGGACAATGTGATAAGATCCCTTTCTTACGGCCACGCCAATCGCTACAAATTCCAGATGAGGCACAAAAACAGCAGGTGCTTCAACGGATATCAAGTGCTCCTTTAAGTGGGCTCTCCTCCACATCAACTTCAACATCACAAATACTCCAGTCCTCAAAGGTGTCACCCAAATCGCACTTGCTTCCTCACAGCTCCCAAATCTCCAGCTGCCCGTCTGAGTATGAGGTAGAACAGATGGTTGAGTCTGCAGAGCTGTTTACTCATACTATAGCCTGGGAATCAGAGGTCGACTCCAGCGCTTCTGTGAATCCAGACGAGGAAATGATCTGCACTGATGCCCAGAATCTTTATGAGTCGGATCCAGGACCAGACGCAGAAGGTTCTGACCATAATGTAGACCCTCATTCCCAAACTGTAACTCCTGTTGGTGGAGACAATGAGGAAGACGATGATAAGACTCAAATACCTGATTGGAGCGACAACTTTAGTTTTTTGTCAGGGCAGGAACAGGTTGGCTCTGAGGACGACGGGTGTGATAACGCACAGGGTGATGATGATGAGGTCGGAGATCCCACTTACTGTCAACTCACAGTCAGCCAAGAGATGAGGTCAGCAGAGGAGGTGGAGGAAGATGCTAGTGACGACGAGGTCAGGTTGCGCCTTCCTGGACAGAGACGTAGTACTGGAAGCACGTCAACAACTGCATCCTCAAACACAACTCTGCCTCTCACCACAAGTCGTGGTGGCTCTTCAGGTCGCATGGGTGCTAAGCCTTGCATAGCCTGGGCATTTTTTCAGATCGATAAAGATGACCCAACTCGTGTTATCTGTAACATTTGTCAGCAAAAGCTAAGTAGAGGCCAAAAAATACATAGTTTGAGTACTTCATGCATGAACCGGCACATGGACATGAAGCATAAGTTGCAGTGGGAGCTCAGTGTGCTACAATGCGGCCTAGCCGGCCGGGCCAACCACCGTCTGCCATATCTTGTGCATCCGCGGCCTCTTCATCCTCTGTGACTGGGGGGACAGCAGTCACACCTGTTTTGGGGCGCAGACCTGCCACCTCTTCACCCGCAACAGCCAGCGTGATTGGCAGGTCATCATTTTCTTTGGAGGTGGTAACACCAGCTGGTGTTGAGCGCTGTCCGACATCGATAGCACCACCTTTGGATCAAGGCAACCTAACATGTCCGCCTGCATCTTCCTCACAGACCGGCAGTTTGCCGGGGACACCCTTATCAACCCCGTCTAAGCACAATAGCCAGCCCTCGGTCCCTCAGATGTGGACAAGTAAAAGACCATTTCCTCCTAGCCATGAGAAAGCTAAGAGGTTGAATTTCACCATCTGCAAGCTCTTGGCTACAGAAATGCTGCCTTTCCGCCTGGTGGACACAGAGGATTTTCGAGACCTTATGTCCGTCGCAGTGCCCCAGTACCAGATGCCCAGTCGGCACTACTTCTCAAAGAAAGGTGTGCCTGCGCTCCACCAGCATGTCGCACACAACATCACCGCTTCTTTGAGAAACTCTGTGTGTGACAGGGTGCATTTCACCACAGACACTTGGACGAGTAGGCATGGACAGGGGCGTTACATGTCGCTGACTGGGCACTGGGTAACTATGGTGACAGCAGGACAAGGGGCTGCTGTCCAAGTCTTGCCATCCCCACGAGTTGTGCGTCAATCCTCTTTATGTCAAAGTTCCTCCACTGCTTCTGCCTCCTCAACCTCCTCTCGGTCTTCCACCTGCACCCAAAGCCTGTCTGGTCATGCCACAAGCTTTCTAACTGCGCAGAAGGGATCCTGCACACCTCCTTACTATGCTGGCAGTAGGGCTCAACGTCATCAGGCGGTTTTTACATTGAAATGTCTGGGAAATGTGAGTCACACAGCTGAGGAGTTGTGGTCAGCTCTGGAGAACCAATTTCATGAATGGTTGTCTCCACTGGACCTGAAACCAGGGAAGGCCGTGTGCGACAATGCTGCAAACATGGGTGCGGCCCTTCGCCGGGGCAATGTCACACACGTGCCTTGTATGGCTCACGTGTTGAACCTGGTTGTCCAGCTATTTTTAGCCCACTATCCCAGACTAGATGGCCTTCTGCAGAGGGCACGGTCGCTGTGTGCTCACTTCCGCCGTTCGCATCCCGCAGCTCAGCGACTTAAATCTCTACAGAAGCCGTTGGGCCTGCCACTTCACCGGCTAAAATGCGATGTGCCTACCCGGTGGAATTCAACTCTGCACATGTTGCAGCGACTGTGGCAGCACCGACAAGTCCTGGTGCAATACGTTCTGACGTATAGCCTGGGCCAACGAGATTCAGAGGTGGGGCAAATCACGCTGGAGGAGTGGTCTCAGATCAGGGACCTATGCACCCTTCTGCACAGTTTTTAAATGGCGACGAAGATGTTTAGTGCTGACGATGCCATTATCAGCATGACTATTCCGGTGATTTACATGCTGGAGCACATGTTAAACAGAATTCGGAGTCAGGTGGTGGCACAAGAGGAGGTGGAGGAAGTAGAGGAGGAGGAGTTGTATGCGGAAGGGCTAACATCTGCAAGGTCCAGAAGGTCGGCAGCACCAAGGTGGCAGGCATGTGAGGGTGGGGGAGATGGTTTTACCAGGGCGCATGGTAGCAGCCAAACTAGTGAGGAAGGTGCAGGAGCCCAGGAAGAAGTGGAGGACGAACTGATGGAAGACTCATCAGATGAGGGAGACCTTGATCACATTTCTGTTGTGCGAGGTTGGGGGGAGAGGACAGAGGAAGGAAGCATGATTGTTACCTCGCCACCAACACAACAGGGACTTGGTGCTCCTGGATGCGCAACACACATGAGTGCCTTCTTGCTGCACTACCTGCAACATGACCCTCGAATTGTGAGAATTAGAAATAATCCTGACTACTGGGTTGCCACACTGTTAGATCCCCGGTACAAAAGTAAATTTGCAGAAATTATTCCTGCCATAGAAAGGGATGCACGCATGCAGGAGTATCAGCAGAGACTGTTGCAGAATCTTACATGTGCTTTTCCACAAAATACCAGTGGTGCACGTAGTGAATCTCACAGTTCCAACTTGCCAACCGTGGGACCGTCAAGTGTTCAGCACTCAAACCGTAACAGAACCACAGTATCTGCTGGTAACATCAATTTTGCGGAATCATTTCACCACTTTTTTAGCCCATCCTTTGCAAGGCCACAGGAGACAAGAAGTCTGACACATAGTCAACGCCTAGAGACGATGGTACAGGAGTATCAGCAAGTAAACATTGAAGCCACGACTGTGTCACTGGACCCTTGCTCTTTTTGGGCTTCCAATCTGGATAAATGGCCGGAGCTAGCCACTTACGCCTTGGAGATCTTGTCATGCCCCGCAGCCAGCGTTCTGTCTGAACGTGTGTTCAGCGCTGCTGGTGGTGTGCTGACAGATAAGCGCACGCGGCTCTCCACTGATAATGTAGACAGACTCACGTTCATAAAGATGAACAAATCATGGATCCGAAACGACTTTTCTACCCCTGTGTCATCCTGGGGAGAGTAAAAGCTTGATGATTGGTTAAAATCACCCTACCAAACGTTTTAAGCTTTCAAATTACTAATCATGTTTATCTGTATCTTGACTGGAAAATAATTTGGGCTTTGTAGCAGTGTGCAGCACTGATCCTATTAGGCCATCTATAATAAGCTCCACCAGATTTAAAATTAAAAATAATTTTTAGCTGCATCTAGCCCGGAAAATAATTTTGGGGCTCCGAGATGCGCAAGACACATAAGTGCCTTCTTGCTGCACTACCTGCAGCATGACCCTCATATTGTCAGAATTCGAAGTAATCATGACTACTGGGTTGCCACACTCTTAGATCCCCCAAACTTTTCGATCAACCTTTTCATTTTAATAAAGACCAAAAAAATGGTCATTTTTGAAATTATAAGCATTAGCAGGTTGTTAGAAACTGAAATCAAACAGTTTTCAACTCAAAACTTTATTCTAGGTGATGTTACATTTTCACATAGGACCCCTTGTTCGAAAGGAGCTTCTGAACTCTCTCGTCCATTGAATTTGTCAGGTTTTGGATGGTTTCTGCTTCAATTGTTTTGCATGAGGACAGAATACCCTCCCAGAGCTGTTGCTTAGATGTGAACTGCCTCCCGCCATCATAGACACTCCTTTTAATGATGCTCCAAAGGTTCTGAATGGGGTAGAGGTCAGGGGAGCATGGGGGTCACACCATAAGTTTGTCCCCTTTTATGCCCATATCAGCCAGAGATGCAGATGTTTTATGTGCAGCATGAGATGGTGCATTATCATGCAGAAAAATGATCTTGCTGTGAAATACACGGTTCTTCTTCTTGAACCATGGCAGGAAGTGCTGTTTGAGAAAATCCACATACATTATGGAGTTCATCTTTAGCGCCTTCAGGGATCCTAAAGGGGCCGACAATCTCTCTCCCCATGATTCCAGCCCAAAACATTACTCCACCTCCTCCTTGTTGGCGCTGTAGCCGTGTTTGCGTGGGGTGTCCATCAACCAGCCATCCTCCACTCCATCCATCTGGACCATCGAGCGCTGCACGGCACTCATCCGTGAACAAAACAGTTTTGAAATCAGTCTTCATGTAATGTTTGGCCCACTGGAGCCGTTTCTGCTTGTGTGAAGTGGATAGAGGAGGTCGACAGGATGGCGTATGCACAGCTGCAAACCTCTGAAGGACCCTGCATCTTGTTGTACGGGGGACGTTGGAGGCACAAGCAGCTTCAAAAACTTGTCTGCTGCTATGACAAGGCTTTTTTGCCGCTGCTCTTTCAACCTGACGTAATTGCCTGTAGGAAAGAGTCCTCAATTTGCCCTTATCAGCACGCACACGTGTGTACTGTGAATCAGCTACATACTTCTTGATTGCCAAGACACTTCATCCTGATCATCGCACAATGTTGATTGTAGTCATGCCTTGACCTAAACACTCCACAATTTGTTGCTTCTCAGCAGCCGACACATCCTTTTTCTTTCCCATTTTTGCAGAAAATGTAGGCTGCTTAATAATGTGAGAGAGCCTTCTTAAGTAGTCTTGCCTTTCATTGGACACACCTGCCAAACTAATTAGCACAGGTGTCTGCAATTGCTTACAGTGATATAAAGAGCCCTGACACACATCACCATCAATGAGTTTAACTGACAAACAAACAAATTCTTCCCTTATCACTCCTAAACACTTTTTGCATAATAATTTGGAACGCGGTGTACATGTGCTTTTCCACAAAACACCAGCGGTTCACGTAGTGAATCTTACAGTTCTAACTTGCCAACCGTGGTCTGTATGGAATTGTTCAATAAAGGGCCCAAAATTAAGATAACATAGATGGGAGAGGTCTCTATGAATAGGAATTCCTAAGTATTTGATACCCTGTGAGGGCCAGGCAAAGGGAAAGTTGGACTGGATGGAATCCTATATGGATTTGGGGAGGGAGACATCGAGGGCCTCAGACTTCGCTGCATTGATTTTAAAATTTTACCATGTAACAAAGTGATCTATTTCAGCCATAACAGCATGGATGGATATATGTGATTGAGAGATATATACTAGGACATCATCAGCAAATAGAGAGCACTTGTACTCGGTGCCTCCCACCTCAATCCACCTAATATTGGGGTTATGGCGAATTGATGAGAGCAGGTGCTCCGTCACTAGGATGTATAAGAGAGGGGACAGAGGACATCCCTGCCTTGTCCCATTGGTGATTGTGAAAGGTGATGAAAATGTTCTGACGCACCCCCTGGGCCTTGGGACACCCGGAGCCGGACCCTTTTTGGTGGATGCTGGTGGTTGTAGTCTTCGTGGCGGCGACCCGGTTCCATGGCTCAGGGCGGTCAAACCAGTGGCGGAACTATTTATGTGGTTTTGATGTTTAAATGTCCGACTACGCCACCCGTGGATTGCGGTCAGAGTGAACCGCCGCTACAGGGCAGACCGCTGAGGCTGGTGTTGTGGGTGCAGCAGAGCGTAGCATAACTCCCCACGGGAGGAGTATAGCCTCAGGGCAGTGTATGCGGAGGATGGGGGTGATGGTGCAGGGCAGCAGCAGTAACGACACGGAGTCAGTGATGCAGTCCAGGGCCTTTACTCACAGTTCTTATTATCCAGACCACGTCTGCAGGTAACGGCTGCCCACGTCGTACTGTGCTCACCAGGTGAGGGGCTCAGACAACTCCCAGATAACTTTGGAGCACTTCACAGGACCCCCTTTGTGTGTCCTTTGTCTGGCCTTTCTTACCAACACTTCTGTCCGGCTGCCTCGGGCCTCCTCTTGGTAAACTTGGTGCCAGTTTCCCTGACCCTATGTGGTGCCTTCCTAGCGGGTGTAGCGAGGGGCTGCGCCACATAAAATGTCAGAGCCTCCGGTTTCTAGCTGAGGGTCGTTTCCTGCCTCCACTAGTTCGGGGACCGGTCTCCCCCTTTGGCCTGACCCCTCCACGCAGGTGGATTCGGGCGTGCGGTGGCGACTCGCCCGTCCGCACCCCTGGGATCCCTTCATTCCTCGTTCCTGGAGCCTTCTCCGCTCCTCTTCCTTCCTTCTCCCTCTTCCAGGCCTGGGCCTCTGTTACTAGGCCCGCCTCCGGAGCAGAGCTCATGCAGAGCCCCTGCTCCCTGCCACTTCTGCTCAGACTTCTCTGCACTGAACTAAGATGGTGCCCACCTTTTATACTCCCTTCTCAATGCACCCAGGAACTGCTTCCTCCCTGCTCCTGCACTACAGGGTTCCCCTTCCTCAGTGTTCCCTCCCCCCACTCCAGCCAGGGACAGGGACTGTCGTGCCCATCTCAGGGGCATATTGGTCGCCCTGCCCCACGGCAATGTGGTGTAATGCATGCAGGTGTCGGGTCCTGATCCACACTCCATCCTTACCTGAGAGTGAGATATCACACCTCTGGGTGAGGTGCAATACGTCTGTAGCAACCGAGCCCTCAGGGTGCTACAGTTCCATTTATCTTCAGCCTAGGTGACGTATTGCGATACAGGGCCGTGATTTTGGCTATAAAAGGGTCCCCTAGACCCCTACCCCAAGCTTTTTAAGAGAATCATATATGGCGTGCCAGGAGACTCTATGGAATGCTTTCTCAGCATCCAACGAGAGTACCTAATTACAAATTTTTAACTGCATCTAGCCCAGGAAATACTTTGTGCCTAGTAGCAGTGTCTGCTAGTCAGCGGATTATCCCGGCTGTTAAGCAAGCTACACCACCTGTAGTTTAGACACTTAATTTTTTCAAAGGAAATGCTTCGGGACCATGGGATACTCAGTGAAGAGCATCAGGAGGCACCCCAAGGCATAGGGGCTGGGACTGGCAGTAGGATGCCTTGCGGTGGACAGCCGAGCTCGATCCTTATAAAAGCTTTTTAACTGCAGCAGCTTTAGTGGACGCTACTGGAGCTGGAATTACGCGGCTGCTGGCATGAGACTTGCCCTCCAATAGATCCTTGTAAATGGATTTAAAGTGTATTCATTCAAATTAGAGAGACAATTTAAATTAAAAAGCTTAGAGCTGCCTCCACCACAGGGGGGCTCGCTCGACCCACCAGCGGACAGGCACCAGTATTGGGAGAGGGGGGCTGGCCGTCAGGGTTCACCGCAGCTCTGGCACAAACCCGGCGACACGGAGGTGGCACGGGCAGGAGCGGACTGAATGTGTCGGCTTCTCACTTTTTGGATTTTAGAAGGGCATGACATGCCTATATCTGTGTCTCCCCCTCCTTTTACTCCTCCACCTCTTTTCTTTTCGCATGACTATATGTACTTGTCACTTTTCCATGTGTTAGTTGTGTCTTCTGAGCAGTTTGTCAGCTTTTGGACACCTTTGAAGGTGTTTTCTATGTGTTTCTGTGTTTTTGTTTGCCTGCCATTGGTTTTAACGGTGTTCGAAGGTGTTCGACGAACAGTTCGACGAACAGTTCGGCGAACACACGGGTGTTCGACGAACCGAACTCGAACACTACGGGGGTGGCTCAACACTACTGACCATGTACAGTGAGATTAGCTACAGTGCCATGTGTTGGAAATGTCTTGATTATGTTGCACACCATGGAAAAGGAATATCAAGATCTCTGGAGATGGACTTGTAACCTTGAGATTGTGGATATTTTTCAACAATTTTGGGTCTCAAATCCTCAGACAGTTCTCTTCTCCTCTTTCTGTTCTCCATGCTTAGTGTGGCACACACAGACACACAATGCAAAGATTGAGTCAAGTTATCTGATTTCAGGTGCGATTTTCATATTGCCCACACCTGTTACTTGCCACAGGTGAGTTTGAACGAGCATTACATGCTTGAAACAAAGTGTTTACCTACAATTTTGGAGAGGCGCCAATAGTTTTGACCTGCCCATTTTTGACATTTTGTGTGAAATTATGTTCAGTTTGTCTTTTTCTAAGTTTTTTTTTCTGTTGTTACAATACACACAAAGGAAATAAACATGTGAATAACAAAACATGTGTAATTTCAATAATGTTCTGGGAGAAACACTTCATTTTCTGGAACAATTTTAAGGGTGCGCACACTTTGGGCCATGACTGTATAAAATATGCACAAATAGGCATTTCACATGCACTTATACATAATGAAGGCATATGCATACACAATATATAAAGGAATGCCAAAAAAGCATAAAAAATTGAGCCTGCTCTTTTGCCAAAAAGTTTTTACGTTAGTTCTTTAATTCATGGCAATTTGATGATGAACTTGAGGCGACCCGGAGAATGTGTCTTCCTTCCCACATTCATAACTGCTGTATAACAGTCATAACTTTTTAAGTAAACATCATTACATTTATATTCAGTTTTCTTCGGGGTTTAACCCTTTCACGACATGCGCCGTACGGAAGCAGGTGTATGGAGCTGGCTCACGCAGTGAGCCCACCTCATATCCGGCAGGTAATGGCAGGTAATGGCTGTGTATTACACCCAGGACCTGTGACTATCAATCGTTGGTGGAGCGGAGTTCCAGCAGCTATTGTTGACTTGTTAAATGCAGCTATTAATCTCTGACAGCAGCATTTAGCACGTGCTGATGTTCGCTCGTGTCATTACCTCAGCCCATCGGCACAACCGTGATGTGATCGAGGGTCGCTGATGGGTTGTCATGAAAGCCGTTGATCAGCTGATAACCCACGAGCTTGTCATTACGGAGCTCCTTTGAAACCCTGCCTGTGGCAAAGCTTCAAAGGAGACTGTTGATTTCTGCTATATGCAGTGACGCTATGGCATCGCTGCATATAGAACAAGCGATCGGTTGATTGCATCTTTAAGTCCCCTAAGGGTGCTAACAAGAACAGGAAAAAGTAAAAAAATAAGTTTTAAAAAATATGAAAATAAATAAATAAATAAAAGTTCAAACCCCCCCCCCCCCAATGAAAATAAAGATATTAAAAAAAATTAAAAAATACCCATATGTGGTTGTTAAGGGGACGATTGCAAACAACTTTATTAAATAATGGAAAGCAACCGAACCCGGGGTCCGCGATGCAGCCTGGTGGACTGCGGCCGAACACCTTCCGGGTGAGAAGATAAAACAACCAACTTAAATAACAATCCCCTCCGTGTTACTGCACACCAGAGCGGGAATAGGGATTCGCACTATCTCCGTTAACTGCATGAGAGATGTGCGATAAATAATATATCTGTAGTCCTGTTACAGCACAGGGACTACACAGTTGGCGCTAGGATGCGTGTGTGACTCTCTCCGGCGAATACGTGCTCCCAGCCGGCGTGCTACCGGACTGAGGAGTATCTCTCCACGTGGCTTACAGGAGGTATCGGGAATAGGGTGTCTGCAGACTGCTCGGGGTGTAAGGCGACCCCTTTGTCAGAGCCTGACTGTCAGATGAAGCTTCCTGCCTATTTCATCTAAGCCTGCCTATTTCCACTAAACCTGCTTGCCAGAAACTAAAGCACACGTGGAGCCCAAGAGACCAAGCATTCACACAACACCATCACAGCTCAATGATCAGAGCGCGCCGCCATGTTTGTGGGCGGGCTTTTTAAAGATTAAGTCCTGCCCACCGTCGCACTATTGGTGACGTCACCCGTGACCAATCAGATGGTGCTGGGTCACCGGATCAGCTGACTCCCAAACCACCAATCACGGTCCGCCATGTCACGGGAATGCTCAGTACAGAGAATCCTGGACTTCGGCTTTAGCAGCCCTGTTTCCCTCCGCAAACTATCCTTCACATTGCTAGGAATAAAGCCCCGAGCGATAACCACTACATCTTGTGCACCAGCTAAGCGTTGGGACTGATGACAATGCTGAGCACCATCAGCCCCAGCTGGACAGGAATTGGAGACCACAGAATCCACTGATGGTTCTGAACCTATTTTGAATCCAGTAAACGCCCGACGCCTAACAGTGGTATTGCCGTGTTCAAAACATTCCGATATATCAAAGTATAAAAAAAATTAACCCAATCGGTGAACACCATAAACGAAAAAAAATTCAAGAACTCTAAAATTAATTTTTTTTGGCTGCCGCAGTACAGTAAAAGGTGCTGTAACAAGCACTCAAAAAGTCACATCTATCCCAAAATAGTACTAATAAAAACACTGTCTCGCCCTGCAAAATATAAGCTATTACGCAGCTCCATTGGATGAAAAATAAAAATGTTACGGGTTTCAGAAGATGGTGACACAACTCCCAAAAATTTTTTTTGCAAACTTCTGATTTTTTTTTCACAACTAAAATAAAAAAACTGGACATGTTTGGTATCATCGTAATCGTATTGATGAGGAGGATCATACCACTTGGTCATTTTTACCACAAAATGTGCACCATAAAAACAATTCCCAAAAAACAATGTCAGAATTGTGCTTTTTTCACAATTTCACCGCACTTGGAATTTTTTTCCCGTTTTCGAGTACACTATGTAATAAAATGAAAGTCGTTCAAAAGTAAAACTCATCCTGCAAAAAAGAAGACCTCATATGTCTATGTGGACAGAAAAATAAAACAGCTATGGCTCTGGGAATAAGCGGAGGAAAAAATGGAAACGCAAAAATGAAAATTGGCTACTGCATGAAGGGGTTAAATGTTAAAAAAAAACAATTGCAACATTTTTATGTACACCATTTACTGATCACCACAACTTAAAGAATCACTACCCTCAAAGATTTCATCCTCCTAATATATTGCAATCTTCATATTATTTAGCACTATGTACTTACAATTGCTCATTTTGCTTTTCTACATTGATAATTTTTCTGTTTTCTCTGCTGTATGTAGAAACAGGAAGTTTCTTGTCCTGGCAGAAATCATTCCTCTCTTCAATAGAGATGAGCGTTGTTCTACTCGAACTGTTCGCCAATCTCAAATTCGAGCTGTTTTGGACGGTGTTCGAGCCGTTCGGTGAACACGAACAATTTGAGAAAAATTCGGCTGTTCGAGGTTATGTTCGATAACTGTTCGTGCACCAAAATCATAACTGGATTTTTTCTCAGTAATGATGAAAATTAATGTTAATACGCAGTTTGAGTGTACAGCGGGGTGGGGGGAGGGGCAGGGGATGGATCTCTGCAGGAACAATGAAGATCTCCATTTTTTTTTCTCTTTCCCGCATTTACAGTGGGGAGGTGCAATCTGTCAGCCTATCAGCAGCGCACACACGGAGCGAAGTGCTTTTTTTCACACAAGCAAGGGCATGTGTCATTGGCAGTGTATGTCACATGTCCTTGCCCTATAAGACCAAGCCATTTTCCCCGTCGCCACCATTTTCTCACTGCTGCAGCTGCGTGTTAGACGGCACCGCTGTTGCTGTGTGCGCTATACCTTGTTAATTTCAAGCCAATTTTCGCACAAATATACAGATAGCTTGGGAGTAGGGAATAGTTGTGATTGCAGTCCTTTTAAGGACTAGGTTACAGCATTTCCTACGACTTTTATCAGGGAGGTCTGTGCTCTTAAATAGATCGGTTGTGGGAGTAAAGACTAATTGTAATTGGAGTCCTTTTCAGGACTAGGTTACATCAGTTCCTATCAGTTTTTGCCAGGCAGGTCTGTGCCAGTGCTGTGCAAGTTTTTTTCACAGCATTTGGCTGAATCTAGCAAAGCTAATCCTTTTTGGCCTATTGCAGAGTGTGTTAGTCAGTGGAGTAGCCTATCTGTGTTGCAAGATATACCACCTGTGTATAGAATACCAATTTTTTTACTGCACCTAGTGAAGTAAAATCTTTTGGGCATAGCATCATTCTATTAGTCCATCTATACTGACCTCCATCAGGTTGCAAATTAAAACTAATTTTTATCTGCATCTACAGTACCTCTGAAAAAATATTTGGGCTTCTAGCAGTGTGTGGGACTTGTTCTATTAGTCCATCTATACTGACCTCCATCAGGTTGCAAACTGAATATATTTTTTTCTGCATCTACCTCTGAAAAAATATTGGGCTTCTAGCTGTGTGTGGGTCTTGTTCTATTAATTCATCTATACTGACCTCCATCAGGTTGCAAACTGAATATATTTTTTTCTGCATCTACCTCTGAAAAAATATTTGGCCTTCTAGTAGTGTGTCGGACTTTCTCTATTAGTCCATCTATACTGACCTCCATCAGGTTGCAAATTAAAACTAATTTTTATCTGCATCTACAGTACCTCTGAAAAAATATTTGGGCTTCTAGCAGTGTGTGGGACTTGTTCTATTAGTCCATCTATACTGACCTCCATCAGGTTGCAAACTTAATATAGTTTTTTCTGCATCTACCTCTGCAAAAATATTGGGCTTCTAGCTGTGTGTGGGTCTTGTTCTATTAATCCATCTATACTGACCTCCATCAGGTTGCAAACTGAATATATTTTTTTCTGCATCTACCTCTGAAAAAATATTTGGCCTTCTAGTAGTGTGTCGGACTTTCTCTATTAGTCCATCTATACTGACCTCCATCAGGTTGCAAATTCAAAATAATTTTTTTCTGCATCTAACCCAGCCAATAGTTTTGGCCTAATACCACAGTTTGGCCACTCAGCTCTGCTCGGTTACCATCCATTGTTTTTTTGTGCAAACAACTCCAGAGTTGTGAATTAGTTAACCACCAAAATGAGTGGAAAAAGGCCTGCTGCTGGTGGAAAGGGGAATAGGCGTGTTGGGAAGGGGAAAAAAGGTTGTGTCCGTGGGGTAGGTGTTAAAGCAACAGTAACATCTGCAGAAGAAAGACCATCTTCCAGCCAAACTAAAATGTCTACTTCTTTTAGCGGACAATGTGATAAGATCCCTTTCTTACGGCCACGCCAATCGCTACAAATTCCAGATGAGGCACAAAAACAGCAGGTGCTTCAACGGATATCAAGTGCTCCTTTAAGTGGGCTCTCCTCCACATCAACTTCAACATCACAAATACTCCAGTCCTCAAAGGTGTCACCCAAATCGCACTTGCTTCCTCACAGCTCCCAAATCTCCAGCTGCCCGTCTGATTATGAGGTAGAACAGATGGTTGAGTCTGCAGAGCTGTTTACTCATACTATAGCCTGGGAATCAGAGGTCGACTCCAGCGCTTCTGTGAATCCAGACGAGGAAATGATCTGCACTGATGCCCAGAATCTTTATGAGTCGGATCCAGGACCAGACGCAGAAGGTTCTGACCATAATGTAGACCCTCATTCCCAAACTGTAACTCCTGTTGGTGGAGACAATGAGGAAGACGATGATAAGACTCAAATACCTGATTGGAGCGACAACTTTAGTTTTTTGTCAGGGCAGGAACAGGTTGGCTCTGAGGACGACGGGTGTGATAACGCACAGGGTGATGATGATGAGGTCGGAGATCCCACTTACTGTCAACCCACAGTCAGCCAAGAGATGAGGTCAGCAGAGGAGGTGGAGGAAGATGCTAGTGACGACGAGGTCAGGTTGCGCCTTCCTGGACAGAGACATAGTACTGGAAGCACGTCAACAACTGCATCCTCAAACACAACTCTGCCTCTCACCACAAGTCGTGGTGGCTCTTCAGGTCGCATGGGTGCTAAGCCTTGCATAGCCTGGGCATTTTTTCAGATCGATAAAGATGACCCAACTCGTGTTATCTGTAACATTTGTCAGCAAAAGCTAAGTAGAGGCCAAAACATACATAGTTTGAGTACTTCATGCATGAACCGGCACATGGACATGAAGCATAAGTTGCAGTGGGAAGCTCAGTGTGCTACAATGCGGCCTAGCCGGCCGGGCCAACCACCGTCTGCCATATCTTGTGCATCAGCGGCCTCTTCATCCTCTGTGACTGGGGGGACAGCAGTCACACCTGTTTTGGGGCGCAGACCTGCCACCTCTTTACCCGCAACAGCCAGCGTGATTGGCAGGTCATCATTTTCTTTGGAGGTGGTAACACCAGCTGGTGTTGAGCGCTGTCCGACATCGATAGCACCACCTTTGGATCAAGGCAACCTAACATGTCCGCCTGCATCTTCCTCACAGACCGGCAGTTTGCCGGGGACACCCTTATCAACCCCGTCTAAGCACAATAGCCAGCCCTCGGTCCCTCAGATGTGGACAAGTAAAAGACCATTTCCTCCTAGCCATGAGAAAGCTAAGAGGTTGAATTTCACCATCTGCAAGCTCTTGGCTACAGAAATGCTGCCTTTCCGCCTGGTGGACACAGAGGATTTTCGAGACCTTATGTCCGTCGCAGTGCCCCAGTACCAGATGCCCAGTCGGCACTACTTCTCAAAGAAAGGTGTGCCTGCGCTCCACCAGCATGTCGCACACAACATCACCGCTTCTTTGAGAAACTCTGTGTGTGACAGGGTGCATTTCACCACAGACACTTGGACGAGTAGGCATGGACAGGGGCGTTACATGTCGCTGACTGGGCACTGGGTAACTATGGTGACAGCAGGACAAGGGGCTGCTGTCCAAGTCTTGCCGTCCCCACGAGTTGTGCGTCAATCCTCTTTATGTCAAAGTTCCTCCACTGCTTCTGCCTCCTCAACCTCCTCTCGGTCTTCCACCTGCACCCAAAGCCTGTCTGGTCATGCCACAAGCTTTCTAACTGCGCAGAAGGGATCCTGCATACCTCCTTACTATGCTGGCAGTAGGGCTCAACGTCATCAGGCGGTTTTTACATTGAAATGTCTGGGAAATGTGAGTCACACAGCTGAGGAGTTGTGGTCAGCTCTGGAGAACCAATTTCATGAATGGTTGTCTCCACTGGACCTGAAACCAGGGAAGGCCGTGTGCGACAATGCTGCAAACCTGGGTGCGGCCCTTCGCCGGGGCAATGTCACACACGTGCCTTGTATGGCTCACGTGTTGAACCTGGTTGTCCAGCAATTTTTAGCCCACTATCCCAGACTAGATGGCCTTCTGCAGAGGGCACGGTCGCTGTGTGCTCACTTCCGCCGTTCGCATCCCGCAGCTCAGCGACTTACATCTCTACAGAAGTCGTTGGGCCTGCCACTTCACCGGCTAAAATGCGATGTGCCTACCCGGTGGAATTCAACTCTGCACATGTTGCAGCGACTGTGGCAGCACCGACAAGCCCTGGTGCAATACGTTCTGACGTATAGCCTGGGCCAACGAGATTCAGAGGTGGGGCAAATCACGCTGGAGGAGTGGTCTCAGATCAGGGACCTATGCACCCTTCTGCACAGTTTTGAAATGGCGACGAAGATGTTTAGTGCTGACGATGCCATTATCAGCATGACTATTCCGGTGATTTACATGCTGGAGCACATGTTAAACAGAATTCGGAGTCAGGTGGTGGCACAAGAGGAGGTGGAGGAAGTAGAGGAGGAGGAGTTGTATGCGGAAGGGCTAACATCTGCAAGGTCCAGAAGGTCGGCAGCACCAAGGCGGCAGGCATGTGAGGGTGGGGGAGATGGTTTTACCAGGGCGCATGGTAGCAGCCAAACTAGTGGGGACGGTGCAGGAGCCCAGGAAGAAGTGGAGGACGAACTGATGGAAGACTCATCAGATGAGGGAGACCTTGATCACATTTCTGTTGTGCGAGGTTGGGGGGAGAGGACAGAGGAAGGAAGCATGATTGTTACCTCGCCACCAACACAACAGGGACTTGGTGCTCCTGGATGCGCAACACACATGAGTGCCTTCTTGCTGCACTACCTGCAACATGACCCTCGAATTGTGAGAATTAGAAATAATCCTGACTACTGGGTTGCCACACTGTTAGATCCCCGGTACAAAAGTAAATTTGCAGAAATTATTCCTGCCATAGAAAGGGATGCACGCATGCAGGAGTATCAGCAGAGACTGTTGCAGAATCTTACATGTGCTTTTCCACAAAATACCAGTGGTGCACGTAGTGAATCTCACAGTTCCAACTTGCCAACCGTGGGACCGTCAAGTGTTCAGCACTCAAGCCGTAACAGAACCACAGTATCTGCTGGTAACATCAATTTTGCGGAATCATTTCACCACTTTTTTAGCCCATCCTTTGCAAGGCCACAGGAGACAAGAAGTCTGACACATAGTCAACGCCTAGAGACGATGGTACAGGAGTATCTCCAAGTAAACATTGAAGCCACGACTGTGTCACTGGACCCTTGCTCTTTTTGGGCTTCCAATCTGGATAAATGGCCGGAGCTAGCCACTTACGCCTTGGAGATCTTGTCATGCCCCGCAGCCAGCGTTCTGTCTGAACGTGTGTTCAGCGCTGCTGGTGGTGTGCTGACAGATAAGCGCACGCGGCTCTCCACTGATAATGTAGACAGACTCACGTTCATAAAGATGAACAAATCATGGATCCGAAACGACTTTTCTACCCCTGTGTCATCCTGGGGAGAGTAAAAGCTTGATGATTGGTTAAAATCACCCTACCAAACGTTTTAAGCTTTCAAATTACTAATCATGTTTATCTGTATCTTGACTGGAAAATAATTTGGGCTTTGTAGCAGTGTGCAGCACTGATCCTATTAGGCCATCTATAATAAGCTCCACCAGATTTAAAATTAAAAATAATTTTTAGCTGCATCTAGCCCGGAAAATAATTTTGGGGCTCCGAGATGCGCAAGACACATAAGTGCCTTCTTGCTGCACTACCTGCAGCATGACCCTCATATTGTCAGAATTCGAAGTAATCATGACTACTGGGTTGCCACACTCTTAGATCCCCCAAACTTTTCGATCAACCTTTTCATTTTAATAAAGACCAAAAAAATGGTCATTTTTGAAATTATAAGCATTAGCAGGTTGTTAGAAACTGAAATCAAACAGTTTTCAACTCAAAACTTTATTCTAGGTGATGTTACATTTTCACATAGGACCCCTTGTTCGAAAGGAGCTTCTGAACTCTCTCGTCCATTGAATTTGTCAGGTTTTGGATGGTTTCTGCTTCAATTGTTTTGCATGAGGACAGAATACCCTCCCAGAGCTGTTGCTTAGATGTGAACTGCCTCCCGCCATCATAGACACTCCTTTTAATGATGCTCCAAAGGTTCTGAATGGGGTAGAGGTCAGGTGAGCATGGGGGTCACACCATAAGTTTGTCCCCTTTTATGCCCATATCAGCCAGAGATGCAGATGTTTTATGTGCAGCATGAGATGGTGCATTATCATGCAGAAAAATGATCTTGCTGTGAAATACACGGTTCTTCTTCTTGAACCATGGCAGGAAGTGCTGTTTGAGAAAATCCACATACATTATGGATTTCATCTTTAGCGCCTTCAGGGATCCTAAAGGGGCCGACAATCTCTCTCCCCATGATTCCAGCCCAAAACATTACTCCACCTCCTCCTTGTTGGCGCTGTAGCCGTGTTTGCGTGGGGTGTCCATCAACCAGCCATCCTCCACTCCATCCATCTGGACCATCGAGCGCTGCACGGCACTCATCCGTGAACAAAACAGTTTTGAAATCAGTCTTCATGTAATGTTTGGCCCACTGGAGCCGTTTCTGCTTGTGTGAAGTGGATAGAGGAGGTCGACAGGATGGCGTATGCACAGCTGCAAACCTCTGAAGGACCCTGCATCTTGTTGTTCGGGGGACGTTGGAGGCACAAGCAGCTTCAAAAACTTGTTTGCTGCTATGACAAGGCTTTTTTGCCGCTGCTCTTTCAACCTGACGTAATTGCCTGTAGGAAAGAGTCCTCAATTTGCCCTTATCAGCACGCACACGTGTGTACTGTGAATCAGCTACATACTTCTTGATTGCCAAGACACTTCATCCTGATCATCGCACAATGTTGATTGTAGTCATGCCTTGACCTAAACACTCCACAATTTGTTGCTTCTCAGCAGCCGACACATCCTTTTTCTTTCCCATTTTGGCAGAAAATGTAGGCTGCTTAATAATGTGAGAGAGCCTTCTTAAGTAGTCTTGCCTTTCATTGGACACACCTGCCAAACTAATTAGCACAGGTGTCTGCAATTGCTTACAGTGATATAAAGAGCCCTGACACACATCACCATCAATGAGTTTAACTGACAAACAAACAAATTCTTCCCTTATCACTCCTAAACACTTTTTGCATAATAATTTGGAACGCGGTGTACATGTGCTTTTCCACAAAACACCAGCGGTTCACGTAGTGAATCTTACAGTTCTAACTTGCCAACCGTGGTCTGTATGGAATTGTTCAATAAAGGGCCCAAAATTAAGATAACATAGATGGGAGAGGTCTCTATGAATAGGAATTCCTAAGTATTTGATACCCTGTGAGGGCCAGGCAAAGGGAAAGTTGGACTGGATGGAATCCTATATGGATTTGGGGAGGGAGACATCGAGGGCCTCAGACTTCGCTGCATTGATTTTAAAATTTTACCATGTAACAAAGTGATCTATTTCAGCCATAACAGCATGGATGGATATATGTGATTGAGTGATATATACTAGGACATCATCAGCAAATAGAGAGCACTTGTACTCGGTGCCTCCCACCTCAATCCACCTAATATTGGGGTTATGGCGAATTGATGAGAGCAGGTGCTCCGTCACTAGGATGTATAAGAGAGGGGACAGAGGACATCCCTGCCTTGTCCCATTGGTGATTGTGAAAGGTGATGAAAATGTTCTGACGCACCCCCTGGGCCTTGGGACACCCGGAGCCGGACCCTTTTTGGTGGATGCTGGTGGTTGTAGTCTTCGTGGCGGCGACCCGGTTCCGTGGCTCAGGGCGGTCAAACCAGTGGCGGAACTATTTATGTGGTTTTGATGTTTAAATGTCCGACTACGCCACCCGTGGATTGCGGTCAGAGTGAACCGCCGCTACAGGGCAGACCGCTGAGGCTGGTGTTGTGGGTGCAGCAGAGCGTAGCATAACTCCCCACGGGAGGAGTATAGCCTCAGGGCAGTGTATGCGGAGGATGGGGGTGATGGTGCAGGGCAGCAGCAGTAACGACACGGAGTCAGTGATGCAGTCCAGGGCCTTTACTCAGAGTTCTTATTATCCAGACCACGTCTGCAGGTAACGGCTGCCCACGTCGTACTGTGCTCACCAGGTGAGGGGCTCAGACAACTCCCAGATAATTTTGGAGCACTTCACAGGACCCCCTTTGTGTGTCCTTTGTCTGGCCTTTCTTACCAACACTTCTGTCCGGCTGCCTCGGGCCTCCTCTTGGTAAACTTGGCGCCAGTTTCCCTGACCCTATGTGGTGCCTTCCTAGCGGGTGTAGCGAGGGGCTGCGCCACATAAAATGTCAGAGCCTCCGGTTTCTAGCTGAGGGTCGTTTCCTGCCTCCACTAGTTCGGGGACCGGTCTCCCCCTTTGGCCTGACCCCTCCACGCAGGTGGATTCGGGCATGCGGTGGCAACTCGCCCGTCCGCACCCCTGGGATCCCTTCATTCCTCGTTCCTGGAGCCTTCTCCGCTCCTCTTCCTTCCTTCTCCCTCTTCCAGGCCTGGGCCTCTGTTACTAGGCCCGCCTCCGGAGCAGAGCTCATGCAGAGCCCCTGCTCCCTGCCACTTCTGCTCAGACTTCTCTGCACTGAACTAAGATGGTGCCCACCTTTTATACTCCCTTCTCAATGCACCCAGGAACTGCTTCCTCCCTGCTCCTGCACTACAGGGTTCCCCTTCCTCAGTGTTCCCTCCCCCCACTCCAGCCAGGGACAGGGACTGTCGTGCCCATCTCAGGGGCATATTGGTCGCCCTGTCCCACGGCAATGTGGTGTAATGCATGCAGGTGTCGGGTCCTGATCCACACTCCATCCTTACCTGAGAGTGAGATATCACACCTCTGGGTGAGGTGCAATACGTCTGTAGCAACCGAGCCCTCAGGGTGCTACAGTTCCATTTATCTTCAGCCTAGGTGACGTATTGCGATACAGGGCCGTGATTTTGGCTATAAAAGCGTCCCCTAGACCCCTACCCCAAGCTTTTTAAGAGAATCATATATGGCGTGCCAGGAGACTCTATGGAATGCTTTCTCAGCATCCAACGAGAGTATCTAATTACAAATTTTTAACTGCATCTAGCCCAGGAAATACTTTGTGCCTAGTAGCAGTGTCTGCTAGTCAGCGGATTATCCCGGCTGTTAAGCAAGCTACACCACCTGTAGTTTAGACACTTAATTTTTTCAAAGGAAATGCTTCGGGACCATGGGATACTCAGTGAAGAGCATCAGGAGGCACCCCAAGGCATAGGGGCTGGGACTGGCAGTAGGATGCCTTGCGGTGGACAGCCGAGCTCGATCCTTATAAAAGCTTTTTAACTGCAGCAGCTTTAGTGGACGCTACTGGAGCTGGAATTACGCGGCTGCTGGCATGAGACTTGCCCTCCAATAGATCCTTGTAAATGGATTTAAAGTGTATTCATTCAAATTAGAGAGACAATTTAAATTAAAAAGCTTAGAGCTGCCTCCACCACAGGGGGGCTCGCTCGACCCACCAGCGGACAGGCACCAGTATTGGGAGAGGGGGGCTGGCCATCAGGGTTCACCGCGGCTCTGGCACAAACCCGGCGACACGGAGGTGGCACGGGCAGGAGCGGACTGGCCGTGTCGGCTTCTCACTTTTTGGATTTTAGAAGGGCATGACATGCCTATATCTGTGTCTCCCCCTCCTTTTGCTCCTCCACCTCTTTTATTTTCGCATGACTATATGTACTTGTCACTTTTCCATGTGTTAGTTGTGTCTTCTGAGCAGTTTGTCAGCTTTTGGACACCTTTGAAGGTGTTTTCTATGTGTTTCTATGTGTTTTTGTTTGCCTGCCATTGGTTTTAACGGTGTTCGAAGGTGTTCGACGAACAGTTCGGCGAACACACGGGTGTTCGACGAACCGAACCGAACTCGAACATTACGGGGGTGGCTCAACACTACTCTTCAACTCCTGTCCCAGCTGCTCCACCCCTCCTTCCTACCATTGACTTTTGCAGTGACTGGTGAGTCATTCAGGGAAAATTTACCTCCTGTTTCTACAAAGAGCTGAGAAGGATTCCGCTAGTTAGTTTTTAATCACGTGATGGAATACCTAATGGAATAGTGAAGAATTAGCTTGGTAGAAGTGCAAAATGAGCAACTGTAGGTGCACAGTGCCAAATAATATGATGATTGCAATATATTAAGAGGTTACAAAGTTTGATGGGAGTGCTTCTTTAAGTGTACATAGTATTATATGGGTTGTTCCGATTACATATATACAAAATATATTTATATTATTTCTGTTGTGTTAAGTGAATGGGCCCTATCTCTCATGGGCCCACTAACCGCACGTATACCATATTCAGCTGCATGTCTATTTCTGTATTGTATTTTCTGTACTGTAAAGCACTAAGTAAAAAGAGGAAATAGGTTTCTAGCAAAGATCTATTCTTAACTGGATAAAAATCATAAACATAATGAACAATATGTTAGACAAAAACATACCATAACACATTATAAATTCAACTCTTTATCACCAGTATTTTAGGGAAGAAAGATGAAGTCAAGGTGGAAGTTGTGACAATGATGTCACCACGAAGCCCTATATATGCAGAAGTCACAAAGGTACTGTGTGAAAGCATGCCATGGGAGGTTTCTTGTTCAAGAAATCTTGAGAGGGATCACAGAAAACAGTTGCACCAGATGCATATGATACTATATACACACATGGTCAAAATTGTTGGTACCCCTCATTTAATGAAATAAAAACCCACAATGATCACAGAAATAACTTGAATCTGACAAAAGTAATAATAAATTAAAAATCTTTGAAAATGAAAAAATGAAAGTCAGACATTGCTTTTCAACCCTTCTTCCACAGAATTTAAAAAAAAAATTAAACTCATGAAATAGGCCTGGAAAGAAATGATGGTACTCTTAACTTAATATTTTGTTCAACAACCTTTTGAAGCAATCACTGCAATCAAACGATTCCTCTAACTGTCAATGAGACTTCTGCACCTCTCGACAGGTATTTTGGCCCACTCTTCATGAGCAAACTGCTCCAGTTGTCTCGTGTTTGAAGGTTGCCTTTTCCAGACGGCATGTTTCAGCTCTTTCCAAAGATGCTCAATAGGATTTAGGTCAGGTCTCATAGAAGGCCACTTCAGAATAGTCCAATGTTTTCCTCTTAGCCATTCTTGGGTGTTTTTAGCTTTGTGTTTTGGGTCATTATCCTGTTGCAAGACCCATGACCTGCGACTGAGACTAAGCTTTCTGATACTGGGCAGCACATTTCTCTCTAGAATCCCTTGATAGTCTTGAGATTTCATTGTGCTCTGCACAGATTCAAAACACCCTGTGCCAGATGCAGCAAAGGAGCCCCAGAACATAACAGAGCCTCCTTTATGCTTCACAGAAGGGACAGTGTTCTTTTCTTGATATGCTTCATTTTTCCATGTGTGAACATAGAGCTGATGTGCCTTGCCAAAAACTTCCATTTTTGTCTCATTTGTCCATAGGACATTCTCCCAGAAGCTTTGTGGCTTGTCAACATGTAGTTTGGCAAATTCCAGTCTGGCTTTTTTATGATTTTTTTACAACAATGGTGCTCTCCTTGGTCGTCTCTCATGAAGTCCACTTTGGATCAAACAACGACAGATGGTGCGATCTGACACTGATGTTCCTTGAGCTTGAAGTTCACCTTTAATCTCTTTAGAAGTTATCCTGGGCTCTTTTTTTTACAATTTGTATTATCCGTCTCTTTGATTTGTCATCAATTTTCCTCTTGCGGCCACATCCAGGGAGGTTGGCTACAATCCCATGGATCTTAAATTTCTGAATAATATGTGCAACTGTAGTCACAGGAACATCAAGCTGCTTGGAGATGGTCTTATAACCTTTACCTTTAACATGCTTGTCTATAATTTTCATTCTGATCTCCTGAGACTACTCTTTTCATTGCTTACTCTGGTCCATGTTGAGTGTGGAACACACCATGTCACCAAACAGCACAGTGAGTATCTGTAGCCCTATATACTGGACCACTGACTGATTACAAGATTGTAGACACCTGTGATTCTAATTAGTAGACACAACTTGATTTAACATGTCCCTTTTGTCACATTATTTTCAGGGGTACCATCATTTCTGTCCAGGCTTATTTCATGAGTTTAATTTTGCTGGACTGAAAGTAAAGTAAAGGGGCCAAATAATATTGCACCCCCCACTTCTTCAGTTTTTAGTTTGTTAAAAAAGTTTAAAATATCCAATAAATTTCGTTCCACTTCACGATTGTGTCCCACTTGTTGTTGAGTCTTTCCAAAAAAAATAGGATTTTATATCTTTATGTTTGAAGCCAGAAATGTGGCAAAAGGTAGAAAAGTTCAAGGGGGCCAAATACTTTCACAATGCACTGTATGTACATACACTGCTCAAAAAAATAAAGGGAACACTCAAATAACACATCCTAGATCTGAATGTATGAAATATTGTCATTGAATACTTTGTTCTGTACAAAGCTGAAGGTGCTGACAACAAAATCACACAAAAATCATCAATGGAAATCAAATTTATTAACCAATGGAGGCCTGGATTTGGAGTCACCCCCAAAACTAAAGTGGAAAAACACACTACAGGCTGATCCAACTTTGATGTAATGTCCTTAAAACAAGTCAAAATGAGGCTTAGTATAATGTGTGGCCTCCACGTGCCTGTATGACCTCCCTACAATGTCTGGGCATACTCCTGATGAGGTTGCGGATGGTCTCCTGTGGGATCTCCTCCAAGACCTGGACTAAAGCATCTGCCAACTCCTGGACAGTCTGTGGTGCAGCGTGACATTGGTCGATGGAGCGAGACATGACGTCCCAGCACATTCAACTTTAAACATAACAAAGTATTCAATGAGAATATTTCATTCATTCAGATCTAGGATGTGTTATTTGAGTGTTCCCTTTATTTTTTTGAGCAGTGTATATATCCCCAATGCAGTTCCTAAAAATGCATTACATGCTCTCCTGGGCTCATATATCAACCTGCATAGCAGTTGGCATATTTCTAAACATGTACTATTTCTCCATCAAAATAGCAAATGCTCCATTATTTGTTTTACTTATGCATATGGACAGATTGAAAATTATTTTTTATTTATTTAATTTGTCTAGCAAGACATTTGAACTCGGCAAAGAGGTTTATCCAAAAATCTTTGATTTATATAGGCTTGTGCAAATCCTTCTGTTTGTTCATGCAATGTCAAAAAAATTTGATACAGGAAAAAGATATATCTTTGTACCGTGTTAGCCAGTAGATGGAAAAATATTAAGAGTTGAGAGTCCTCGGTGGATGATACCTTTTAATGGCTAACCGAAAAGATGGTAATAAATTGCAAACTTTCGAGACTGCTACCTGATGAAGAGACCTGAGAAGTCTCGAAAGCTTGCAATTTTACCATCTTTTCAGTTAGCCATTAAAAGACAAAAAAAATTTATGCTTTTGACATCAAGGCTCTGTAGGAAAAATATCATCACTTCCAGGATTTTTAGTTCTTCCTTTCGCTGCAGAATAAATTTGATGGTATTGCATTAGAGATAAGTATCTGCCTGTATTTCTGAGCATTAAGGACATCAATAATCTTGATCAAAGTCCCAACTCCATTTGCTGAAATGCAGACCAAACCTTGACAGAAACTTCCACAATGCTTCACTGTTTCCTGCATACACTCATTATTGTAACATTCTTCAGCCCTTTGATAAACAAACTGTCTTCTGTAACAGCTAAATGTTCAAATTTTGATTCATAAGTCAGAGCATCTGTTGTCATTTTTCTGCATCCTAGTTCCTATGTGTTCATGCATAGTTTAGGCGCTTGGCCTAGTTTCCATGCTGAAGGTATGGCTTTTGACAGCAATGAAGACCATGAAGACCACTTCTAGCAAGATTTTGCCAAACAGTAGATGGGTATAGTTAGGTCCCTCTGGTTGCTGCCAGTTCTGATATGATGGCAGTGTTTGACATCTTCAGATTTTGTAGGGAAGTAAATATGATGTGTCTTTTATCTGCCGCAATAATTTAACTTGGCCGACCACTGCATCTACGGCCCTCAACATTGCACATTTCTTGGTGTTTCTTCAAAAGAAGCTTTATATAATTGGTTATTCATATACATGACTATAATGCTACAAAATACCTGACTTTGTGCCAGTGTACCTAGAATCAATGCTATTTTGAAGGCAAAGGGTTTTCACACAAAATATTGATTTTAATAAGATATATCTTTGTTAATTCACTTTGAATTGTAATAATTGATTAAAAAAAGTAACGCATAATTTTTTAAAGGATTTTTACATTGCAGATTTTTTCCACACGTGGTCAAAATTGTTGGTACCCCACGTTTAATGAAAGAAAAACCCACAATGGTCACAGAAATAACTTGAATCTGACAAAGTAATAATAAATTAAAAAACTATGAAAATGAACAAAAGTCAGACATTGCTTTTGCTAGGGCCGCTGATCTCCCAACTAGAGATGAGCGTTGTTCTACTCGAACTGTTCGCCAATCTCAAATTCGAGCTGTTTTGGGCGGTGTTCGAGCCGTTCGGCGAACACGAACAATTTGAGAAACATTCGGCTGTTCGAGGTTATGTTCGATAACTGTTCGTGCACCAAAATCATAACTGGATTTTTTCTCAGTAATGATGAAAATTAATGTTAATACGCAGTTTGAGTGTACAGCGGGGTGGGGGGAGGGGCAGGGGATGGATCTCTGCATGAACAATGAAGATCTCCATTTTTTTTTCTCTTTCCCGCATTTGCAGTGGGGAGGTGCAATCTGTCAGCCTATCAGCAGCGCAGACACGGAGCGAAGTGCTTTTTTTCACACAAGCAAGGGCATGTGTCATTGGCAGTGTATGTCACATGTCCTTGCCCTATAAGACCAAGCCATTTTCCCCGTCGCCACCATTTTCTCACTGCTGCAGCTGCGTGTTAGACGGCACCGCTGTTGCTGTGTGCGCTATACCTTGTTAATTTCAAGCCAATTTTCGCACAAATCTACAGATAGCTTGGGAGTAGGGAATAGTTGTGATTGCAGTCCTTTTAAGTACTAGGTTACAGCATTTCCTACGACTTTTATCAGGCAGGTCTGTGCTCTTAAATAGATAGATTGTGGGAGTAAAGACTAATTGTAATTGGAGTCCTTTTCAGGACTAGGTTACATCAGTTCCTATCAGTTTTTGCCAGGCAGGTCTGTGCCAGTGCTGTGCAAGTTTTTTTCACAGCATTTGGCTGAATCTAGCAAAGCTAATCCTTTTTGGCCTATTGCAGAGTGTGTTAGTCAGTGGAGTAGCCTATCTGTGCTGCAAGATATACCACCTGTGTATAGAATACCAATTTTTTTACTGCACCTAGTGAAGTAAAATCTTTTGGGCATAGCATCATTCTATTAGTCCATCTATACTGACCTCCTTCAGGTTGCAAATTGAATATAATTTTTTTCTGCATCTAGCTCAGAAAAAATATTGGGCTTCTAGCTGTGTGTGGGACTTGTTCTATTAATCCATCTATACAGACCTCCATCAGGTTGCAAACTGAATATATTTTTTTCTGCATCTACCTCTGAAAAAATATTGGGCTTCTAGCTGTGTGTGGGACTTGTTGTATTAGTCCATCTATACTGACCTCCATAAGGTTGCAAACTGAATATAATTTTTTTCTGCATCTACCTCTGACAAAATATTTGGCCTTCTAGCTGTGTGTGGGACTTGTTCTATTAGTCCATCTATACTGACCTCCATAAGGTTGCAAACTGAATATAATTTTTTTCTGCATCTACCTCTGAAAAAATATTTGGCCTTCTAGCTGTGTGTGGGACTTGTTCTATTAGTCCATCTATACTGACCTCCATAAGGTTGCAAACTGAATATAATTTTTTTGTGCATCTACCTCTGAAAAAATATTGGGCTTCTAGCTGTGTGTGGGACTTGTTCTATTAATCCATCTATACAGACCTCCATCAGGTTGCAAACTGAATATATTTTTTTCTGCATCTACCTCTGAAAAAATATTGGGCTTCTAGCTGTGTGTGGGACTTGTTGTATTAGTCCATCTATACTGACCTCCATAAGGTTGCAAACTGAATATAATTTTTTTCTGCATCTACCTCTGACAAAGTATTTGGCCTTCTAGCTGTGTGTGGGACTTGTTCTATTAGTCCATCTATACTGACCTCCATAAGGTTGCAAACTGAATATAATTTTTTTCTGCATCTACCTCTGAAAAAATATTTGGCCTTCTAGCTGTGTGTGGGACTTCTTCTATTAGTCCATCTATACTGACCTCCATAAGGTTGCAAACTGAATATAATTTTTTTCTGCATCTACCTCTGAAAAAATATTGGGCTTCTAGCTGTGTGTGGGACTTGTTCTATTAATCCATCTATACAGACCTCCATCAGGTTGCAAACTGAATATATTTTTTTCTGCATCTACCTCTGAAAAAATATTGGGCTTCTAGCTGTGTGTGGGACTTGTTGTATTAGTCCATCTATACTGACCTCCATAAGGTTGCAAACTGAATATAATTTTTCTCTGCATCTACCTTTGACAAAATATTTGGCCTTCTAGCTGTGTGTGGGACTTGTTCTATTAGTCCATCTATACTGACCTCCATAAGGTTGCAAACTGAATATAATTTTTTTCTGCATCTACCTCTGAAAAAATATTTGGCCTTCTAGCTGTGTGTGGGACTTGTTCTATTAGTCCATCTATACTGACCTCCATAAGGTTGCAAACTGAATACAATTTTTTTCTGCATCTACCTCTGAAAAAATATTGGGCTTCTAGCTGTGTGTGGGACTTGTTCTATTAATCCATCTATACAGACCTCCATCAGGTTGCAAACTGAATATATTTTTTTCTGCATCTACCTCTGAAAAAATATTGGGCTTCTAGCTGTGTGTGGGACTTGTTGTATTAGTCCATCTATACTGACCTCCATAAGGTTGCAAACTGAATATAATTTTTTTCTGCATCTACCTCTGACAAAATATTTGGCCTTCTAGCTGTGTGTGGGACTTGTTCTATTAGTCCATCTATACTGACCTCCATAAGGTTGCAAACTGAATATAATTTTTTTCTGCATCTACCTCTGAAAAAATATTTGGCCTTCTAGCTGTGTGTGGGACTTGTTCTATTAGTCCATCTATACTGACCTCCATAAGGTTGCAAACTGAATATAATTTTTTTGTGCATCTACCTCTGAAAAAATATTGGGCTTCTAGCTGTGTGTGGGACTTGTTCTATTAATCCATCTATACAGACCTCCATCAGGTTGCAAACTGAATATATTTTTTTCTGCATCTACCTCTGAAAAAATATTGGGCTTCTAGCTGTGTGTGGGACTTGTTGTATTAGTCCATCTATACTGACCTCCATAAGGTTGCAAACTGAATATAATTTTTTTCTGCATCTACCTCTGACAAAGTATTTGGCCTTCTAGCTGTGTGTGGGACTTGTTCTATTAGTCCATCTATACTGACCTCCATAAGGTTGCAAACTGAATATAATTTTTTTCTGCATCTACCTCTGAAAAAATATTTGGCCTTCTAGCTGTGTGTGGGACTTGTTCTATTAGTCCATCTATACTGACCTCCATAAGGTTGCAAACTGAATACAATTTTTTTCTGCATCTACCTCTGAAAAAATATTGGGCTTCTAGCTGTGTGTGGGACTTGTTCTATTAATCCATCTATACAGACCTCCATCAGGTTGCAAACTGAATATATTTTTTTCTGCATCTACCTCTGAAAAAATATTGGGCTTCTAGCTGTGTGTGGGACTTGTTGTATTAGTCCATCTATACTGACCTCCATAAGGTTGCAAACTGAATATAATTTTTTTCTGCATCTACCTCTGACAAAATATTTGGCCTTCTAGCTGTGTGTGGGACTTGTTCTATTAGTCCATCTATACTGACCTCCATAAGGTTGCAAACTGAATATAATTTTTTTCTGCATCTACCTCTGAAAAAATATTTGGCCTTCTAGCTGTGTGTGGGACTTGTTCTATTAGTCCATCTATACTGACCTCCATAAGGTTGCAAACTGAATATAATTTTTTTGTGCATCTACCTCTGAAAAAATATTGGGCTTCTAGCTGTGTGTGGGACTTGTTCTATTAATCCATCTATACAGACCTCCATCAGGTTGCAAACTGAATATATTTTTTTCTGCATCTACCTCTGAAAAAATATTGGGCTTCTAGCTGTGTGTGGGACTTGTTGTATTAGTCCATCTATACTGACCTCCATAAGGTTGCAAACTGAATATAATTTTTTTCTGCATCTACCTCTGACAAAGTATTTGGCCTTCTAGCTGTGTGTGGGACTTGTTCTATTAGTCCATCTATACTGACCTCCATAAGGTTGCAAACTGAATACAATTTTTTTCTGCATCTACCTCTGAAAAAATATTGGGCTTCTAGCTGTGTGTGGGACTTGTTCTATTAATCCATCTATACAGACCTCCATCAGGTTGCAAACTGAATATATTTTTTTCTGCATCTACCTCTGAAAAAATATTGGGCTTCTAGCTGTGTGTGGGACTTGTTGTATTAGTCCATCTATACAGACCTCCATCAGGTTGCAAATTGAATATAATTTTTTTCTGCATCTAACCTAGCCAATAGTTTTGGCCTAATACCACAGTTTGGCCACTCAGCTCTGCTCGGTTCCCATCCATTGTTTTTTTGTGCAAACAACTCCAGAGTTGTGAATTAGTTAACCACCAAAATGAGTGGAAAAAGGCCTGCTGCTGGTGGAAAGGGGAATAGGCGTGTTGGGAAGGGGAAAAAAGGTTGTGTCCGTGGGGTAGGTTTTAAAGCAACAGTAACATCTGCAGAAGAAAGACCATCTTCCAGCCAAACTAAAATGTCTACTTCTTTTAGCGGACAATGTGATAAGATCCCTTTCTTACGGCCACGCCAATCGCTACAAATTCCAGATGAGGCACAAAAACAGCAGGTGCTTCAACGGATATCAAGTGCTCCTTTAAGTGGGCTCTCCTCCACATCAACTTCAACATCACAAATACTCCAGTCCTCAAAGGTGTCACCCCAATCGCACTTGCTTCCTCACAGCTCCCAAATCTCCAGCTGCCCGTCAGAGTATGAGTTAGAACAGATGGTTGAGTCTGCAGAGCTGTTTACTCATACTATAGCCTGGGAATCAGAGGTCGACTCCAGCGCTTCTGTGAATCCAGACGAGGAAATGATCTGCACTGATGCCCAGAATCTTTATGAGTCGGATCCAGGACCAGACGCAGAAGGTTCTGACCATAATGTAGACCCTCATTCCCAAACTGTAACTCCTGTTGGTGGAGACAATGAGGAAGACGATGATAAGACTCAAATACCTGATTGGAGCGACAACTTTAGTTTTTTGTCAGGGCAGGAAGAGGTTGGCTCTGAGGACGACGGGTGTGGTAACGCACAGGGTGATGATGATGAGGTTGGAGATCCCACTTACTGTCAACCCACAGTCAGCCAAGAGATGAGGTCAGCAGAGGAGGTGGAGGAAGATGCTAGTGACGACGAGGTCAGGTTTCGCCTTCCTGGACAGAGACGTAGTACTGGAAGCACGTCAACAACTGCATCCTCAAACACAACTCTGCCTCTCACCACAAGTCGTGGTGGCTCTTCAGGTCGCATGGGTGCTAAGCCTTGCATAGCCTGGGCATTCTTTCAGATCGATAAAGATGACCCAACTCGTGTTATCTGTAACATTTGTCAGCAAAAGCTAATTAGAGGCCAAAAAATACATAGTTTGAGTACTTCATGCATGAACCGGCACATGGACATGAAGCATAAGTTGCAGTGGGAAGCTCAGTGTGGTACAATGCGGCCTAGCCGGCCGGGCCAACCACCGTCTGCCATATCTTGTGCATCCGCGGCCTCTTCATCCTCTGTGACTGGGGGGACAGCAGTCATACCTGTTTTGGGGCGCAGACCTGCCACCTCTTTACCCGCAACAGCCAGCGTGATTGGCAGGTCATCATTTTCTTTGGAGGTGGTAACACCAGCTGGTGTTGAGCGCTGTCCGACATCGATAGCACCACCTTTGGATCAAGGCAACCTAACATGTCCGCCTGCATCTTCCTCACAGACCGGCAGTTTGCCGGGGACACCCTTATCAACCCCGTCTAAGCACAATAGCCAGCCCTCGGTCCCTCAGATGTGGACAAGTAAAAGACCATTTCCTCCTAGCCATGAGAAAGCTAAGAGGTTGAATTTCACCATCTGCAAGCTCTTGGCTACAGAAATGCTGCCTTTCCGCCGGGTGGACACAGAGGATTTTCGAGACCTTATGTCCGTCGCAGTGCCCCAGTACCAGATGCCCAGTCGGCACTACTTCTCAAAGAAAGGTGTGCCTGCGCTCCACCAGCATGTCGCACACAACATCACCGCTTCTTTGAGAAACTCTGTGTGTGACAGGGTGCATTTCACCACAGACACTTGGACGAGTAGGCATGGACAGGCGCATTACATGTCGCTGACTGGGCACTGGGTAACTATGGTGACAGCAGGACAAGGGGCTGCTGTCCAAGTCTTGCCGTCCCCACGAGTTGTGCGCCAATCCTCTTTATGTCAAAGTTCCTCCACTGCTTCTGCCTCCTCAACCTCCTCTCGGTCCTCCACCTGCACCCAAAGCCTGTCTGGTCATGCCACAAGCTTTCTAACTGCGCAGAAGGGATCCTGCACACCTCCTTACTATGCTGGCAGTAGGGCTCAACGTCATCAGGCGGTTTTTACATTGAAATGTTTGGGAAATGTGAGTCACACAGCTGAGGAGTTGTGGTCAGCTCTGGAGAACCAATTTCATGAATGGTTGTCTCCACTGGACCTGAAACCAGGGAAGGCCGTGTGCGACAATGCTGCAAACCTGGGTGCGGCCCTTCGCCGGGCAATGTCACACACGTGCCTTGTATGGCTCACGTGTTGAACCTGGTTGTCCAGCAATTTTTAGCCCACTATCCCAGACTAGATGGCCTTCTGCAGAGGGCACGGTCGCTGTGTGCTCACTTCCGCCGTTCGCATCCCGCAGCTCAGCGACTTACATCTCTACAGAAGTCGTTGGGCCTGCCACTTCACCGGCTAAAATGCGATGTGCCTACCCGGTGGAATTCAACTCTGCACATGTTGCAGCGACTGTGGCAGCACCGACAAGCCCTGGTGCAATACGTTCTGACGTATAGCCTGGGCCAACGAGATTCAGAGGTGGGGCAAATCACGCTGGAGGAGTGGTCTCAGATCAGGGACCTATGCACCCTTCTGCACAGTTTTGAAATGGCGACGAAGATGTTTAGTGCTGACGATGCCATTATCAGCATGACTATTCCGGTGATTTACATGCTGGAGCACATGTTAAACAGAATTCGGAGTCAGGTGGTGGCACAAGAGGAGGTGGAGGAAGTAGAGGAGGAGGAGTTGTATGCGGAAGGGCTAACATCTGCAAGGTCCAGACGGTCGGCAGCACCAAGGCGGCAGGCATGTGAGGGTGGGGGAGATGGTTTTACCAGGGTGCATGGTAGCAGCCAAACTAGTGAGGAAGGTGCAGGAGCCCAGGAAGAAGTGGAGGACGAACTGATGGAAGACTCATCAGATGAGGGAGACCTTGATCACATTTCTGTTGTGCGAGGTTGGGGGGAGAGGACAGAGGAAGGAAGCATGATTGTTACCTCGCCACCAACACAACAGGGATTTGGTGCTCCTGGATGCGCAACACACATGAGTGCCTTCTTGCTGCACTACCTGCAACATGACCCTCGAATTGTGAGAATTAGAAATAATCCTGACTACTGGGTTGCCACACTGTTAGATCCCCGGTACAAAAGTAAATTTGCAGAAATTATTCCTGCCATAGAAAGGGATGCACGCATGCAGGAGTATCAGCAGAGACTGTTGCAGAATCTTACATGTGCTTTTCCACAAAATACCAGTGGTGCACGTAGTGAATCTCACAGTTCCAACTTGCCAACCGTGGGACCGTCAAGTGTTCAGCACTCAAGCCGTAACAGAACCACAGTATCTGCTGGTAACATCAATTTTGCGGAATCATTTCACCACTTTTTTAGCCCATCCTTTGCAAGGCCACAGGAGACAAGAAGTCTGACACATAGTCAACGCCTAGAGACGATGGTACAGGAGTATCTCCAAGTAAACATTGAAGCCACGACTGTGTCACTGGACCGTTGCTCTTTTTGGGCTTCCAATCTGGATAAATGGCCGGAGCTAGCCACTTACGCCTTGGAGATCTTGTCATGCCCCGCAGCCAGCGTTCTGTCTGAACGTGTGTTCAGCGCTGCTGGTGGTGTGCTGACAGATAAGCGCACGCGGCTCTCCACTGATAATGTAGACAGACTCACGTTCATAAAGATGAACAAATCATGGATCCGAAACGACTTTTCTACCCCTGTGTCATCCTGGGGAGAGTAAAAGCTTGATGATTGGTTAAAATCACCCTACCAACCGTTTTAAGCTTTCAAATTACTAATCATGTTTATCTGTATCTTGGCTGGAAAATAATTTGGGCTTTGTAGCAGTGTGCAGCACTGATTCTATTAGGCCATCTATAATAAGCTCCACCAGATTTAAAATTACTAATCATGTTTATCTGTATCTTGACTGGAAAATAATTTGGGCTTTGTAGCAGTGTGCAGCACTGATCCTATTAGGCCATCTATACTAAAGCTTCACCAGGTTTAAAATTAATAATAATTTTTAGCTGCATCTAGCCCGGAAAATAATTTTGGGGCTCCGAGATGCGCAAGACACATAAGTGCGTTCTTGCTGCACTACCTGCAGCATGACCCTCATATTGTCAGAATTCGAAGTAATCATGACTACTGGGTTGCCACACTCTTAGATCCCCCAAACTTTTCGATCAACCTTTTCATTTTAATAAAGACCAAAAAAATGGTCATTTTTGAAATTATAAGCATTAGCAGGTTGTTAGAAACTGAAATCAAACAGTTTTCAACTCAAAACTTTATTCTAGGTGATGTTACATTTTCACATAGGACCCCTTGTTCGAAAGGAGCCTCTGAACTCTCTCGTTCATTGAATTTGTCAGGTTTTGGATGGTTTCTGCTTCAATTGTTTTGCATGAGGACAGAATACCCTCCCAGAGCTGTTGCTTAGATGTGAACTGCCTCCCGCCATCATAGACACTCCTTTTAATGATGCTCCAAAGGTTCTGAATGGGGTACAGGTCAGGGGAGCATGGGGTTCACACCATAAGTTTGTCCCCTTTTATGCCCATATCAGCCAGAGATGCAGATGTTTTATGTGCAGCATGAGATGGTGCATTATCATGCAAAAAAATGATCTTGCTGTGAAATACACGGTTCTTCTTCTTGAACCATGGCAGGAAGTGCTGTTTGAGAAAATCCACATACATTATGGAGTTCATCTTTAGCGCCTTCAGGGATCCTAAAGGGGCCGACAATCTCTCTACCCATGATTCCAGCCCAAAACATTACTCCACCTCCTCCTTGTTGGCGCTGTAGCCGTGTTTGCGTGGGGTGTCCATCAACCAGCCATCCTCCACTCCATCCATCTGGACCATCGAGCGCTGCACGGCACTTATCCGTGAACAAAACAGTTTTGAAATCAGTCTTCATGTAATGTTTGGCCCACTGGAGCCGTTTCTGCTTGTGTGAAGTGGATAGAGGAGGTCGACAGGATGGCGTATGCACGGCTGCAAACCTCTGAAGGACCCTGCATCTTGTTGTTCGGGGGACGTTGGAGGCACCAGCAGCTTCAAAAACTTGTCTGCTGCTATGACAAGGTTTTTTTTCCGCTGCTCTTTCAACCTGACGTAATTGCCTGTAGGAAAGAGTCGTCAATTTGCCCTTATCAGCACGCACACGTGTGTACTGTGAATCAGCTACATACTTCTTGATTGCCAAGACACTTCATCCTGATCATCGCACAATGTTGATTGTAGTCATGCCTTGACCTAAACACTCCACAATTTGTTGCTTCTCAGCAGCCGACACATCCTTTTTCTTTCCCATTTTGGCAGAAAATGTAGGCTGCTTAATAATGTGAGACAGCCTTCTTAAGTAGTCTTGCCTTTCATTGGACACACCTGCCAAACTAATTAGCACAGGTGTCTGCAATTGCTTACAGTGATATAAAGAGCCCTGACACACATCACCATCAATGAGTTTAACTGACAAACAAACAAATTCTTCCCTTATCACTCCTAAACACTTTTTGCATAATAATTTGGAACACAGTGTACATGTGCTTTTCCACAAAACACCAGTGGTTCACGTAGTGAATCTTACAGTTCTAACTTGCCAACCGTAGTCTGTATGGAGTTGTTCAATAAAGGGCCCAAAATTAAGATAACATAGATGGGAGAGGTCTCTATGAATAGGAATTCCTAAGTATTTGATACCCTGTGAGGGCCAGGCAAAGGGAAAGTTGGACTGGATGGAATCCTATATGGATTTGGGGAGGGAGACATCGAGGGCCTCAGACTTCGCTGCATTGATTTTAAAATTTGACCATGTAACAAAGTGATCTATTTCAGCCATAACAGCATGGATGGATATATGTGATTGAGTGATATATACTAGGACATCATCAGCAAATAGAGAGCACTTGTACTCGGTGCCTCCCACCTCAATCCACCTAATATTGGGGTTATGGCGAATTGATGAGAGCAGGTGCTCCGTCACTAGGATGTATAAGAGAGGGGACAGAGAACATCCCTGCCTTGTCCCATTGGTGATTGTGAAAGGTGATGAAAATGTTCTGACGCGCCCCCTGGGCCTTGGGACACCCGGAGCCGGACCCTTTTTGGTGGATGCTGGTGGTTGTAGTCTCCGTGGCGGCGACCCGGTTCCGTGGCTCAGGGCGGTCAAACCAGTGGCGGAACTATTTATGTGGTTTTGATGTTTAAATGTCCGACTACGCCACCCGTGGATTGCGGTTAGAGTGAACCGCCGCTCCAGGGCAGACCGCTGAGGCTGGTGTTGTGGGTGCAGCAGAGCGTAGCATAACTCCCCACGGGAGGAGTATAGCCTCAGGGCAGTGTATGCGGAGGATGGGGGTGATGGTGCAGGGAAGCAGCAGTAACGACACGGAGTCAGTGATGCAGTCCAGGGCCTTTACTCACAGTTCTTATTATCCAGACCACGTCTGCAGGTAATGGCTGCCCACGTCGTACTGTGCTCACCAGGTGAGGGGCTCAGACAACTCCCAGATAACTTTGGAGCGCTTCACAGGACCCCCTTTGTGTGTCCTTTGTCTGGCCTTTCTTACCAACACTTCTGTCCGGCTGCCTCGGGCCTCCTCTTGGTAAACTTGGCGCCAGTTTCCCTGACCCTATGTGGTGCCTTCCTAGCGGGTGTAGCGAGGGGCTGCGCCACATAAAATGTCAGAGCCTCCGGTTTCTAGCTGAGGGTCGTTTCCTGCCTCCACTAGTTCGGGGACCGGTCTCCCCCTTTGGCCTGACCCCTTCACGCAGGTGGATTCGGGCGTGCGGTGGCGACTCGCCCGTCCGCACCCCTGGGATCCCTTCATTCCTCGTTCCTGGAGCCTTCTCCGCTCCTCTTCCTTCCTTCTCCCTCTTGCAGGCCTGGGCCTCTGTTACTAGGCCCGCCTCCGGAGCAGAGCTCATGCAGAGCCCCTGCTCCCTGCCACTTCTGCTCAGACTTCTCTGCACTGAACTAAGATGGTGCCCACCTTTTATACTCCCTTCTCAATGCACCCAGGAACTGCTTCCTCCCTGCTCCTGCACTACAGGGTTCCCCTTCCTCAGTGTTCCCTCCCCCCACTCCAGCCAGGGACAGGGACTGTAGTGCCCATCTCAGGGGCATATTGGTCGCCCTGCCCCACGGCAATGTGGTGTAATGCATGCAGGTGTCGGGTCCTGATCCACACTCCATCCTTACCGGAGAGTGAGATATCACACCTCTGGGTGAGGTGCAATACGTCTGTAGCAACCGAGTCCTCAGGGTGCTACAGTTCCATTTATCTTCAGCCTAGGTGATGTATTGTGATACAGGGCCGTGATTTTGGCTATAAAAGGGTCCCCTAGACCCCTACCCCAAGCTTTTTAAGAGAATCATATATGGCGTGCCAGGAGACTCTATGGAATGCTTTCTCAGCATCCAACGAGAGTATCTACTTACAAATTTTTAACTGCATCTAGCCCAGGAAATACTTTGTGCCTAGTTGCAGTGTCTGCTAGTCAGCGGATTATCCCGGCTGTTAAGCAAGCTACACCACCTGTAGTTTGGACACTTAATTTTTTCAAAGGAAATGCTTCGGGACCACGGGATACTCAGTGAAGAGCATCAGGAGGCACCCCAAGGCATAGGGGCTGGGACTGGCAGTAGGATGCCTTGCGGTGGACAGCCGAGCTCGATCCTTATAAAAGCTTTTTAACTGCAGCAGCTTTAGTGGACGCTACTGGAGCTGGAATTACGCGGCTGCTGGCATGAGACTTGCCCTCCAATATATCCTTGTAAATGGATTTAAAGTGTATTCATTCAAATTAGAGAGACAATTTAAATTAAAAAACTTAGAGCTGCCTCCACCACAGGGGGGCTCGCTCGACCCACCAGCGGACAGGCACCAGTATTGGGAGAGGGGGGCTGGCCGTCAGGGTTCACCGCGGCTCTGGCACAAACCCGGCGACACGGAGGTGGCACGGGCAGGAGCGGACTGAACGTGTCGGCTTCTCACTTTTTGGATTTTAGAAGGGCATGACATGCCTATATCTGTGTCTCCCCCTCCTTTTACTCCTCCACCTCTTTTCTTTTCTCATGACTATATGTACTTGTCACTTTTCCATGTGTTAGTTGTGTCTTCTGAGCAGTTTGTCAGCTTTTGGACACCTTTGAAGGTGTTTTCTATGTGCTTCTATGTGTTTTTGTTTGCCTGCCATTGGTTTTAACGGTGTTTGAAGTTGTTCGACGAACCGAACCGAACTCGAACACTACGGGGGTGGCTCAACACTACTCCCAACGGCAAGTGTGAAGGGAGGACCGGGGAGCGGTGCCGCCGGTCGGGATACTTCTGCTGCGAGCAGCCGGTCATCTCCCGGCTGCTCGCAGCGGAAGTACCCACACAGGCAGCGCCGCTCCCCGGTCCTCACTAATACGATTCGCTTATTGGTCGCGGCTGCCGTCCGCGACCAATCAGCGATATTGACGCTAAATTTAAACACCGCTCTGCTGATTCGTCGCGGCCGGCGTCCGTGACTAGTGTTGAGCGATACCTTCCGATATCAGGAAATATCGTATCGGATTGGATCGGGCCGATACCCAAAAAGTATCGGATATCGCTGATTCCGATACCGGAAACCAATGCAAGTCAATGGGACACAAATATCGGAATGAAAATAAACCCTTTCTTTCCTTGTAGGTTAATTCTACATGAAGTAAAACAACTAAGAATAATGTAGAATGACATGAAAAGCCGGCAATTCATCAGCGGCATTCACCGGTACCCGACAATTTACAACAGAAAGAATAGAGCTTCACACATAGATTAGATAGATAGAAACATGTCAGTCACATATATATGAAGTACAGTGGCAGTGTTGCTTACTGTACTTGTCATTTAGTGTAAAGGATTTATTAAAAAAAATATTAGTGTTTTCGTGCACCGTCTCTTTAAAAAAGCCGGCCGGCAATTCAGCATCTGTACCCGACAATTTATAACAGACAGAATAGAGCTTCACACATAGATTAGATAGATAGAAACATGTCAGTCACATATATAAGAAGTACAGTGACAGTGTTGCTTACAGAACTTGTCATTTAGTGTAAAGGATTTATTTAAAAAAATAATAGTGTTTTCATGCACCGTCTCTTTAAGAAAGCCGGCCGGCAATTCAGCATCTGTACCCGACAATTTAGAATAGAAGGAATAGAGAATCACACATAGATTAGATAGATAGAAACATGTCAGCCACATATATAAGAAGTACAGTGACAGTGTTGCTTACTGTACTTGTCATTTAGTGTAAAGGATTTATTAAAAAAAATATTAGTGTTTTCGTGCACCGTCTCTTTAAAAAAGCCGGCCGGCAATTCAGCATCTGTACCCGACAATTTATAACAGACAGAATAGAGCTTCACACATAGATTAGATAGATAGAAACATGTCAGTCACATATATAAGAAGTACAGTGACAGTGTTGCTTACAGAACTTGTCATTTAGTGTAAAGGATTTATTTAAAAAAATAATAGTGTTTTCATGCACCGTCTCTTTAAGAAAGCCGGCCGGCAATTCAGCATCTGTACCCGACAATTTAGAATAGAAGGAATAGAGAATCACACATAGATTAGATAGATAGAAACATGTCAGTCACATATATATGAAGTACAGTGACAGTGTTGATTACTGTACTTGTCATTTAGTGTTAAAATAAAGGATTTATTTAAAAAAAAATTGGCGTGGGGTTCCCCTTAATTTTAGGCTCTAGCGGAGGTTAAGCAGACAGCTGGGGCAAATGTTTGAAGCCTGGGAAGGGGGTAATACCCACGGAGCTTCCCAGGCTACTAATATCAGCCCCCAGCTGAATACCTAGCCTTTACTAGCTATTAAAATGGGGGACCCCCCCAAAAAAATGACGTGGGGTCCCCCCTAATTTAATAGCTAGCACAGGCTAGGCAGACAGCTGGGGGCTGATATTAATAGCCCAGGAAGGGTGCCATGAATATTGGCCCCCTCCCAGGCTAGAAACACCAGCCGTCAGCCGCCCCAGAAATGGCGCATCCATAGGATGCGCCAATTCTGGCACTTAGCCTCGCTCTTCCACGCTGCCCTGGTGCGGTGGCAGGGGGTAATAGGGTTGGGGTTGATGTCAGCTTATAATGCCAGCTGACATCAAGCCCAGGTTAGTAATGGAGAGGCGTCTATAAGACACCCCCATTACTAACCCCATAGTCAAAGTTAAAAGAAAACACAAACACCCAGAATAAAGTCCTTTAATTGAAATAAAGACACAATTCTTTATTGTTCTAAATTAAACCATACTTACCATCACGCCCATTCCAGCTGAAGCCAACGATCTCCTGCAATAAAAGAAAAATAATAAAGCAACCTCATCCTTACCTTTCGATGGTTCCCAGGACAGCTCCAGCTCTGCTACATCGAGATGACAGGCTGGACCGCAGCAGAAAGCTGCCATCCAGCCTGTCATCCCGCAGACACTGAGAAGCGCAGGCATGCTTGCGCTCCTCCGTGTCTCTCTGTGACGTCATCCAGATGAGCCGAGTTCATGTCCAATGAACTCAGCTCACCTCATGCACGTCACTGACAGCGTGGGAAAATTCTCCTGCACTCAGCGCTTCAGCGTGAGAATTCTCCCACGCTGTCAGTGACATACATGAGGTGAGGTCATGTCCAATGAACTCAGCTCACCTCATGCACGTCACTGACAGCGTGGGAAAATTCTCACGCTGAAGTGCTGAGTGCAGGAGAATTTTCCCACGCTGTCAGTGACGTACATGAAGTGAGCGGAGTTCATTGGACATGACCTCGGCTCATCTGGATGCCGTCACAGCCAGACACTGAGGAGTGGAAGTATGCCTGCGCTTCTCAGTGTCTGCGGGATGACAGGATGGATGGCAGCGTTCTGCTGCGGTCCAGCCTGTCATCTCGATGTAGCAGAGCTGAAGCTGTCCTGGGAACCATGGAAAGGTAAGGATGAGGTTGCTTTATTATTTTACTTTTATTGCAGGAGATCGTTGGCTTCAGCTGGAATGGGCGTGGTGGTAAGTATGGTTTAATTTAGAACAATAAAGAATTGTGTGTTTATTTCAATTAAAGGACTTTTTTCTGGGTGTTGTGTTTTTTTAAATACTTTACTAGAAATTCATGGTGGTCATGTCTAATATTGGCGTGACCCCATGAATTTTGGGCTTAGGGCCAGCTGATAATGCCAAGCTGGCCTTAACCCCTTTATTACCCAGTGAGCCACCGCACCAGGGCCCTGGATGAGTTGGGTACAGCGCCAGAAGATGGCGCTTCTATGAACGCGCCATTTTCTGGGGCGGCTGCGGACTGCAATTTGCAGCGGGGGTGGCCCAGAAAGCTTGGGTCTCCCTGCGCTGCGGATTCCAGCCCCCAGCTGCCTAGTTGTATCTGGCTGGGCACAAAAATAGGGCGAAGCCCCACGCATTTTTTTTTAAAATTATTTCATGAAATTCATGGAATAATTAAGAAAAAAAGGGCTTCCCTATATTGTTGTGTCCAACCAGGTACAAATAGGCAGCTGGTGGTTGGGGGCAGCCTGTTCCTGCCTGCTGTACCTGGCTGGACACAAATATAGGGCGAAGCCCCACGTCAATTTTTTTTAAAATAAGTCCTTTATTTTAACACTAAATGACATTTGAGGAGTTAATAAAGATGCAGTCCCTAAATTATTATTTATTTTTTAATTAATTTTTCCCAAAACTTTTGACGTGGGCTTCGCCATATTTTTGTATGCCAGCCAGGTACAGCATCCAGCTTCTATGAACGCGCCATTTTCCGGGGTGGCTGCGCACTGCAATTTTCAGCGGGGGGAGGGGGGGGCAGAAAGCTTGGGCCTCCCTGCGCTGCAGATTCCATCCCCCAGCTGCCTAGTTGTACCTGGCTGGACACAAAAATAGGGAGAAGCTTCACGTATTTTTTTTTTTTAATTATTTCATGAAATTCATGAAATAATTAAGAAAAAAAGGGCTTCCCTATATTGTTGTGTCCAACCAGGTACAAATAGGCAGCTGGTGGTTGGGGGCAGCCCGTTCCTGCCTGCTGTACCTGGCTGGACACAAATATAGTGCGAAGCCCCACGTCAATTTTTTTTAAATCATTTCAGGAAATTCATGAAATAATTTAAAAAAATTGATGTGGGGCTTCGCCCTATATTTGTGTCCAGTCAGGTACAGCAGGCAGGAACGGGCTGCCCCCAACCACCAGCTGCCTATTTGTACCTAGCCGGACACAACAATATAGGGAAGCCCTTTTTTTCTGAATTATTCCATGAATTTCATGAATTTAAAAAAAAAAAAACGTGGAGCTTCGCCCTATTTTTGTGTCCAGCCAGGTACAACTAGGCAGCTGGGGGCTGGAATCTGCAGCGCAGGGAGGCCCAAGCTTTCTGGGCCCCACCCGCTGCAAATTGCAGTCCGCAGCCGCCCCGGAAAATGGCGCGTTCATAGAAGCGCCATCTTCTGGCGCTGTACCCAACTCATCCAGGGCCCTGATGCGGTGGCTCACTGGGTAATAAAGGGGTTAAGGCCAGCTTGGCATTATCAGCTGGCCCTAAGCCCGAAATTCATGGGGTCACGCCAATATTAGACATGACCACCATGAATTTCTAGTAAAGTATTTAAAAAAAACACAAACACCCAGAAAAAAGTCCTTTAATTGAAATAAACACACAATTCTTTATTGTTCTAAATTAAACCATACTTACCATCACGCCCATTCCAGCTGAAGCCAACGATCTCCTGCAATAAAAGAAAAATAATAAAGCAACCTCATCCTTACCTTTCCATGGCTCCCACGACGGCTCCAGCTCTGCTACATCGAGATGACAGGCTGGACCGCAGCAGAACGCTGCCATCCAGCCTGTCATCCCGCAGACACTGAGAAGCGCAGGCATACTTCCACTCCTCAGTGTCTGGCTGTGACGGCATCCAGATGAGCCGACAATGAACTCGGCTCACCTCATGTACGTCACTGACAGCGTGGGAGAATTCTCCTGCACTCAGCGCTTCAGCGTGAGAATTTTCCCACGCTGTCAGTGACGTGCATGAGGTGAGGTCATGTCCCATGAACTCGGCGCACCTCATGCACGTCACTGACAGCGTGGGAGAATTCTCACGCTGAAGCGCTGAGTGCAGGAGAATTTTCCCACGCTGTCAGTGACGTGCATGAGGTGAGCTGAGTTCATTGGACATGACCTCGGCTCATCTGGATGACGTCACAGAAAGACACTGAGGAGCGCAAGCATGCCTGCGCTTCTCAGTGTCCGCGGGATGACAGGCTGGATGGCAGCGTTCTGCTGCGGTCCAGCCTGTCATCTCGATGTAGCAGAGCTGAAGCTGTCCTGGGAACCATGGAAAGGTAAGGATGAGGTTGCTTTATTATTTTACTTTTATTGCAGGAGATCGTTGGCTTCAGCTGGAATGGGTGTGGCGGTAAGTATGGTTTAATTTAGAACAATAAAGAATTGTGTCTTTATTTCAATTAAAGGACTTTTTTCTGGGTGTTTGTGTTTTTTTTAAATACTTTACTAGAAATTCATGGCGGTCATGTCTAATATTGGCGTGACCCCATGAATTTCGGGCTTAGGGCCAGCTGATAATGCCAAGCTGGCCTTAACCCCTTTATTACCCAGTGAGCCACCGCACCAGGGCCCTGGATGAGTTGGGTACAGCGCCAGAAGATGGCGCTTCTATGAACGCGCCATTTTCCGGGGCGGCTGCGGACTGCAATTTGCAGCGGGTGGGACCCAGAAAGCTTGGGTCTCCCTGCGCTGCAGATTCCAGCCCCCAGCTGCCTAGTTGTACCTGGCTGGACACAAAAATAGGGCGAAGCGCCACACATTTTTTTTTTTAATTATTTCATGAAATTCATGGAATAATTAAGAAAAAAAGGGCTTCCCTATATTGTTGTGTCCGGCTAGGTACAAATAGGCAGCTGGTGGTTGGGGGCAGCCCGTTCCTGCCTGCTGTACCTGGCTGGACACAATTATAGGGCGAAGCCCCACATAATTTTTTTTAAATTATTTCATGAATTTCCTGAAATAATTAAAAAAAAATTGACGTGGGGCTTCACACTATATTTGTGTCCAGCCAGGTACAGCAGGCAGGAACGGGCTGCCCCCAACCACCAGCTGCCTATTTGTACCTAGCCGGACACAACAATATAGGGAAGCCCTTTTTTTCTTAATTATTCCATGAATTTCATGAAATAATTAAAAAAAAAAAAACGTGGAGCTTCTCCCTATTTTTGTGTCCAGCCAGGTACAACTAGGCAGCTGGGGGATGGAATCTGCAGCGCAGGGAGGCCCAAGCTTTTTGCCCTCCCCCCCCCGCTGAAAATTGCAGTCCGCGGCCGCCCCGGAAAATGGCGCGTTCATAGAAGCTGGATGCTGTACCTGGCTGGCATACAAAAATATGGCGAAGCCCACGTCAAAAGTTTTGGGAAAAATTTATTAAAAAATAAATAATAATTTAGGGACTGCATCTTTATTAAGTCCTCAAATGTCATTTAGTGTTAAAATAAAGGATTTATTTAAAAAAAAAATGGCGTGGGATCCCCCATAATTTTAGTCTCTAGCGGAGGTTAAGCAGACGGCTGGGGCAGATGTTTGAAGCCTGGGAAGGGGGTAAAACCCACGGAGCTTCCCAGGCTACTAATATCAGCCCCCAGCTGAATACCTAGCCTTTACTAGCTATTAAAATGGGGGACCCCCCAAAAAAAAATGACGTGGGGTCCCCTCTATTTTAATAGCTAGCAAAGGCTAGGCAGACAGCTGGGGGCTGATATTAATAGCTCAGGAAGGGTGCCATGAATATTGGCCCCCTCCCAGGCTAGAAACACCAGCCGTCAGCCGCCCCAGAAATGGCGCATCCATAGGATGCGCCAATTCTGGCACTTAGCCTCGCTCTTCCACGCTGCCCTGGTGCGGTGGCAGGGGGTAATAGTGGTGGGGTTCATGTCAGCGCCAGCTGCCATGAAGCCCAGGTTAGTAATGATGGCCGTCTATATGACACCCCCATTACTAACCTACAAAGTGTTAAAAAGAAAAAACACACTACACCCAGAAAAAAATAATTTATTTGAAATAAAACACCATTTTATTTAATTCTTAGTTTACTAAAAAAAAAATAGTTACCTGTCCACGTTCCTGCGCTGATCTCCCATGCACAGCTGTCACATCTGGAGATGGTGACAGCTGTGCATGGCTGCTGTAAGCTCACGCTGCCGGGAACACGTCCGCTCCCGGCAGCGGGAGCCACTGACTGAGGTCACCGGAGTGCATTCAGGCAGCGCAGCTCCGGAGACCTCCTTTACGGCAGTGCTGTACCGTGGGAATTTCTCACGATACAGCAGTGCCGTAAAGGAGCTAACCGGAGCAGCGCTGCCTGAACTCCGGTGAACCCTTACGGCCCCGTCATTCTAGCGGCGGCAGCGGTTCAGAGCGGTCACATTCTATGTGGCTGCTCTGAACTGGAGATCTTCGTGGGACACTCGTGGACTACTACGGAGGGGTAAGGATAAGGTTGTGGTTTATTATTTTATATTTTATTACAGGAGATCGATGGCTTCGGGGAATTAGGTGTCTAGGTGAGTATAGGTGTAGTTTTTTATTTTTTACTTTATTTTAGGTGGCGATCGGCGGGGACAGGTAATGTATGAACTAATTTCTTGTAGGTAACCACTGGCCACCAATGACATGTATCTAACATTTATTGGGGACACAGTAGGGCAATTTAAATAGCAGGATCAGGCTGATGGGAACTACTGCTCCCATCGAGCTGATCCTGCTGGCAGGAGTGGACGGGGGACAGACATAGGCCGATGGGAGTAGTAGTGTCACATCGGCCTATGTCTGCCCGCACACACACCCGCACACACACACCCCGCACACACACCCGCACACACACCCCGCACACACACACACCCCGCACACATCGCACAGACACCGCGCACACACACCCCGCACACACACCCGCACACACACCCCGCACACACACCCGCACACACACACCCCGCACACACACCCGCACACACACACCCGCACACACACCCCGCACACACACACACACCCGCACACATCGCACAGACACCGCGCACACCCGCACACACACCCCGCACACACACACACCCCGCACACACTAATCATGACGGGTGCGGGAGGTGAGGCTGACCTGTGCGGCCGTGGGAAAGTTGATGTGAGTTCATGCAGTCAAGCATGAACTCACATGAACCCTCTGAGGGCACCGCGGCTACTTCAAATGAACAGCTGATCGGCATCAGCTGATACCTCAGCTGTTCATTTGAAATAACCGGCGGGAAAGCGCAGCACAGAAAGGGAAAGCCGGCTGTGAAGTCTTTTCACTGCCGGCTTCCCCGCCCGGGTCCTTCGCTCCTTGGTGCTGCGCTCCCCGCCCGGTCCTAATTTACGATCGGGATGGGAGGTGGCGAGGGGAGCGGAGGATCGGGGTGGGAGGCTGCGGGGAAGCAGTATGGGGCTGCGTGATTGTTTAAAAGCCGGCGGCTTTTTACCGCGCGCCGGCTTTTAAACAATCAGGAGAATTCTCCCACGCTGGGATGGCATTCTGATGACAAGCTGGATCGCAGCTGAGCGCTGCCATCCAGCTTGTCATCCTTCAGAGACACTGCAGAGCGCAGGCATTATGGGAACTTCCGATTCCGGTATTCGATATTATAAAAGTATCGGAATTAAGTATCGGAATTCCGATACAGTGAATATCGGCCGATACCCGATATTTCAGTATCGGAATGCTCAACACTATCCGTGACCAATCAGCGATTTCGGCGCCAAATTTAAACACGCTCTCCGGTCCTCACTAACACGGTTCGCTGATTGGTGCGGCCGCCGGCCACGACCAATCAGCGATATTGGCGCCAAATTTAAACACCGCTCTGCTGATTGCGCCCTGTCGGCCGCATACATATTCTAGAATACCCGATGCGTTAGAATCGGGCCACCATCTAGTATATATATAAATATATCTACATAGTAATTAATAGAGCCTCTTCTTTTTTCTGTATATAGATTTAATGAGGCATACTACATCAGGAACACAGGTGGGCTTATCTAACACAGGCTGTGTGCTTTTATCCCACCATGAGTCCAGGAAGAAATCTTTTGAAATGCTCTGTGGGAACAAGTATACAGCTGAACTCACATCCATAATCAGATGTGTTATTTGCTGGATGAAATGTCAAGTTTCACATGTGTGTTGATTATGACGTACATGAAGGCTTTTGTTAAGCAGAGGATTTAAATCTTATTTCTTGCCAGGTTGATCTCTAGAGGTCAAATTATTTTTTTAATCAAAACATTTTAACTACTTTAGCAAATCCCAAGAAAACTGTGTATACTCTATACTTTGATTATTTACCAAGCCACTAAAGAATTCTTTTATAAGGAATTTTTATGAATGCCATTTTGAGTGAGCAGTGTAGTTTTGACATTTTCCTTTTTCCAGTTCCATTATGAAAGCCAAGAGTTAATTTCTCATAAGAAAGCTAAAGCCTATCTGCCAGCTGCAATTTGTTTTTAGAAAGAAAATTGATTTTTATATACCCTCCTTGGGTCCGGCTCTGAGTCTTCGCCACTATTCTCAGTGTCTGTTATTGTCTGCAGCGCTAATGTCACTTCGACAGCTTTTCGCTTAATAACTGATTTCAGCATCTCTGAGAAGCTTGTGTCATCAACTCGTGCGGAGCTTATGAGATCAGTTATTGTTTGCAGTGCTGTTGACGTGGGACCATGGCAAAAATTTAGCACTGCAGGCGGGGAGGGTGAGTACAGCACAGTTTTTTAAATTTTTTTTTATAAATAGTCACAGGGTGGTAGTCATGGGCAAGTGTAGTACAAATGGCCCCCTGGCCCGCTACAGAAATATGGGAACCTTTGGGTCCCTGGATGTGTATGGAGTGCAGTGTGTCAGTGAGCAGATTTTCATACTGACTTTTAATTCACCTACCGCAACGCCAATTCTTTTGGTCTTCAGAATGAGACAGCCAACTAGATTGAAAATACAAAGTCCTCTTTACTTACAAATACGCTCAAATACTGGAAAAAGCATGTGACACATTTTCCTTGATATTTCACAGGCAATGGACCTTTCCTATTGATCATGGAAACAGACACAGTTCTTGCACTAAAGATCAATGCAGAGTGGTTCAGCCCTAATGATAACTCAGTTTCATTGGAACCTCAATATAAGGGTGCTCCTGCTCAAGCTTATTATTCCCGCTACCTGACTATCCTCGATCTATCTTCTAGACAAGGCTGTTAAAGTCCCGACACATTACTACTGCATTGCAGCTGAAAAAGGACAAAGTCCCCAGATTGGTTTGTTGAGATAAACTGTTCTGGCTTGTCCCTATTGCTCCTAGTCCCTTTTACTTGCCACACACACTCGTCTTCTCCTTCTTACCGACACTTTCTGCTCCTTTCTTCTATACCTTACTAACTACTGGATCCCCCACTACCTAGAGATCCCACACAAACTCCTTCCCCCTAAGGGTCAGCCCAACAGTTAGCCTTGTGTTCAAACTAACAGGGACTGTGCCATGAAGGATAACTATAAAAAATTACCCCCATCTAGTGGCCATACAATTACATTACACATTACAATATATTGTATTACATTACAATACGCACAGTGGTCTTACAGGGTTGTAGGAACCTTTGACCACCCCCCCACATTTTTAAGACAAACTGCTGCAGCTGGGGAAAGGGGTTTTCCAGAAAACCCCTTCAAGCTAGTAGTTGTTTATTTACAATAGTGTTCAAAATAATAGCAGTCTGTTCAAAAACATGAGTTAGGCTATGTGCCCACGATGCAGAAATGCTGCATATTTTTTACGCTTCTCCCTGGCAGGAAAAACGCATGCGGATTTTACATGCATTTTTCCCACCAGGTAGAAGCGTTTGTCAAGCGTCTTTGCATGCATTTCTGCATGCGGGTTATCAAGCGCTTTTCCAAGCGATTTTAGCATCACTTGGAAAAGTGTTTGACAACTTGTTCACACTATATAAATCCATGCAATCGAGTTAAAAAAAAGAATAAGAATGGTAAAAAACAAAAAAATAAAGTTTATACTTACCTTCTGATGTCCTCCCGGTGTTATCTCTGCCGCGTCCGGTCTCTTGGGCGGCTCGCGCTGTTGTGAAGGACCTGCGATGACGTCATTGAGTCATGTGATGGGTCACATGACTCAGTGACGTCATGGCAGGTCCTTCACAACAGTGTGAGCATTGCAAGAGACTGGACGCGGCAGAGATAACACCGGGAGGACATCGGAAGGTAAGTATAAACTTTATTTTTTATTTAACTTTTTTTTTTTTTACAGTTTCTATGGTACCCGGCTCTGGAGGAGAGCCTTCTCTCCTCCAGACTTGGGTACCATTCGCACATTGAAACGCATATAATCCGTGTGTACAAATGTACTGACACGGATTATATGTGTCTCACTGCAAGTCAATGGCGGCGATTACGCTGCGTGTCCGCAAAATTAATGGACATGCTGCGGATTTTTGAGCGCAGCATAAACGCTGCAGAAAAATCCGCAGCATGGGCATTGACAGTGCGGCTTGTCATTGAGGACCATGGGGGGTGGATTACCAAGCGTTTTTGAAGCGTTTACGCTGCGGAAATTCCGCAGCATAAACGCATGAAAAACGCATAGTGGGCACACAGCCTTAAGCACAAAATATTTATACTAGTTTTTATTTCCATGCATTGGGAACATTGCACACTGTTTTCTAATTCAAAACATGAAGAGAAATGTATATAATTTTTAACTACTTTACAGAAAATAATAAAAAATGAACATCGGGATGTTCTAAAAAAATAGCAGTATCTGCAATTGTCTTTACAAACTCACTATATGTACTCTTTTTTTGAGGATTTGGCAATACTGTGAATCACTAACCTAATATTTAGTTGTATACCCACAGTTTTTTAGAACTGCTTCACATCTATGTTGCATAGAGTCAACCAACTTCTGGCACCTGTCAACTGTTATTCCAGCCCAAGATGCTTTGACTACATCCCACAATTTTTTGGCATTTATTGGCTTTGCCTCAGAAACTGCATTTTTGATATCACCCCACAAGTGTTCTATCGGATTAAGGTTCGGGACTGGGCTGACCACTCCATAACTTCGATTTTGTTGGACTGGAACCAAGATTTTGCTCGTTTACTTGTGTGTTTGTTTGGTCGTTGTCTTGTTGATACACCCATTTCAAGGGTATATCCTCTTCAGCGTAAGGCAACATGACCTCTTCAAGTATTTTAATATATGCAAACTAGTCCATGATCCCTGGAATGCTGTAAATAGGACCGGCACAACAGTAAGAGAAACATACCCAGATGAGGATAATTGCACCATCATGCTTCACTGTCTTCAGAGTGTACTGTGGCTTGAATGCAGAGTTTGGGGGTCATCTGACAAACTGTCTGCTGCCCAATTTTACTTTCACCAGTTCACAAAATGTTTCTCCATTTCTCTTTAGGCTAGTTGATGTGTTCTTTGGAAAATTGTATCTGCTTCAGTACATGAATTTTTTTAACAGTGGGACTTTGCAGGGACTTCTTGCTAAGAGATTAGCTTCACACAGGCGTTTTCTAACTGTCATAGTACTCACAGGTAACTTGAGACTGTCTTTAATCATCCTGGAGCTGATCATTGGCTGAGTCTTTGCCATTCCGGCTATTCTTTGCTCCATTCGAATAGTAGTCTTCCATTTTTTTCCACGTCTCTCTGGTTTTTCTTTCCATTGTAAAGCATTGGAGATAATTTTAGCTGAGCAGCTTATCATTGTCTGCACTTCTTTATAAGTTTTACCCTCGCTAATCAACTTTTTAATCAAACTGTGCTGTTCTTCTGAACAATGTCTCGAACAACCCATATTTCTCAGGCTTTCAAGGAGAAATGCATGTACATCATGTTATCGCTTAACCCTTAAATAAGGGCCACTTGATTCACACCTGTTTCTTCACAGAATAATTGACTTCACTAATTGAACTCCACACTGCAATTATTTTGCACACACCCCCTTTTAGTCAATTATTCAAATACACACAGACTCAAAAACATGCAGATCATGAATGCTGAGTCTGTTGGTTTTCTTAGAATCTACTGCACCAACTGGTAAATTGTTTGACAAGTTACTGGTGTTTTTGTTGCTCAGATTTTGCAACTATATCTATATAAATTCTGAATTCAAGGCTAGCATCTGCAATCATTTTTAATAATATTTTTTATTTATATAGCGCCAACATATTCCACAGTACTAGCTTCTGTTAGTAAATAAAAGTATGTTCCCTGTGTTTGGAAACGCATCTTTTTTTTCTAAAGAGAAATCTCCCTAATCCTTATTTAGGTGCCAAATATTTTAATTGCTAATTTCTCCACAATGGAGAGTTTGAAAAAAAAAAGTTTTATTTTGCACTACAGACATAATTACATTGTGTGTCCAGTTCAACATAAAAAAATTGCTGAAAGATCCTCTTTAATAAATTTTATAAACAAATATTACATTATCCACTTAATGACCGCCGACATGTATTAAAATGACAGCGGCATCGAAGTAGTTAAAAGGGGGTTAAAGGACCCTTTTGACACCACCCCCCGCTATGGTTGCCATGCTACCCCGAGGTAATCTGATGACCTCAGTGTACAATGGCCTGTTACATCATGCTATAAGCAGGAAGTCAGTGAGACATAAGTTCTGCAATGCATGAGGCCAGTGATCAAAGTAAAAAATATTCATGTCCTACAGTGGGACTAAGTGAAAAAGTAAAAAAAATTTAAATAAAGTATATAAAAGTAAAAAAACATACAAAAAAGCACACACAAATTCCGAAAAGCCATTTTGCCTCTAAAAACCCAGCCTTTGTGTGAAAACAAAAAAATTTACACAAAGGTTTTGACTAGTGTTGAGCGATACCTTCCGATATCGGGAAATATCGGATCGGATTGGATCGGACTGATACCCAAAAAGTATCGGATATCGCCGATTCCGATACCAGAAACCAATGCAAGTCAATTGGACAGAAATATCGGAATGAAAATAAACCCTTTCTTTCCTTGTAGGTTAATTCTACATGAAGGAAAACAACTAAGAATAATGTAGAATGTATTGGGGGAGGTGGGGGAGACAATAAAGGCATAGAGGTTTAGCCCAATCAAATGGAATAGCAAGAATTAATATTTTTTTAAGACGTTCGGAGTTACGGAAATATTGACTATGTTAAGTATTTTTATATTTTGTCAGATATTTATGTTTCACTACTTCCATGCTCTTCACCTTCTTTTTTACTTCTCCCACTCTTTCTCCTTCATCATCCTCAGCATCAGCATCTTTTTCATCAACTTCTTCTTCACCTTCTTCACTTTCTTCGTATTATTCTATTTTTTTACATTCTTCATATTCTTCTTATTCAACTATTATTCTTCTTCATATTCTACTTCATCTTCTTCATATTCTTCTTCTTCATCATATTCTTATTTGTGACAGGCATTCCTGTAGTTGTTATCTATAAAAGTTTGAACATTACACCTTTCGTTCTGCCCGTCACAAAAGATTTACAACAGGATTTGTCCGCGTTCAGTTTGACCTGCAACAGCAGGTCTTTTCCAGGGGCACCACGAGGAGGAAGGGACTCACCCCCATACACTGCTTAGTCATCTTCTGCTTATAATTTAGATATTATCTTTTGCTCTGATTTTTAGTCTTATGCTTAATGTTCTTCCGCTTTTTGTTCTGCAGCTTCTTGTACTTCTGCTTCTTGGTTTTCTGTCTCTTGTTTTTCGGTATCTTGGTAGTTGTCTTCTTCTTCTTTGTCCTCTTGGTCAACTTCTTCAGGGTCATCTTCTTGGTCTTCTTCGGGGAGGTCTTCAGGGTCGTCGTCTTCAGGGTCGTCGTCTTCGGGGTCCTCGTCTTCTTCGGGGTGGTCTTCAGGGTCCTCGTGTTCAGGGTCGTTGTCTTCGGGGTCTTCGTCTTCTTCGGGGTCGTCTTCAGGGTCCTCGTCTTCAGGGTCCTCATCTTCGGGGTCCTCGTCTTCTTCGGGTTGGTCTTCAGGGTCCTCGTCTTCAGGGTCCTCGTTTTCGGGTTCCTCATCTTCTTCGGGGTGGTCTTCAGGGTCCTCGTCTTCAGGGTCCTCGTCAGGGAGATCCAGAGTGATTACCAAGAACCATTTCAAAAAGCTTGAACTTCGAAATGTAGCAGAAGGTACAAGAAGGCTGAGGAACTGACGAGAACCAGCTGATGGTATTTTAACCCGGATGGGTAGCAGAAGGTACAAGAGCCAATGGAACTACCGAGGACCAGCTGATGGTACTGAAACTCGGTTACTAAGCAGGAGGTACCTGTGCCAGAAAGCACTACCAAGGACCAGCAGACGTTGGTGGAACTTGGATACCGAAAAGGAGGCACCTAAGCCAAAGGCACTGCCGAGAACCAGCTGACGGTACTGGAACCCGGATGGGTAGCAGAAGGTACAAGAGCCAATGGAACTACCGAGGACCAGCTGACGGTACTGGAACTCGGTTACTAAGCAGGAGGTACCTGTGCCAGAAAGCACTACCAAGGACCAGCAGATGTTGGTGGAACTTGGATACCGAGAAGGAGGCACCTAAGCCAAAGGCACTGCCGAGAACCAGCTGACAGTACTGGAACCCGGATGGGTAGCAGAAGGTACCCATGTAAAAAAAAGTTGCAAGGCCGCGAACCGACCGCAGTTACCAAAACCTACAGTCCTACAGGGGGTGCTTGTCCTATTGGCACTATGGAACCAGCCTTCATTGCCAGATCCCACAGCCCACATAGGAGTCACATAAACTGCAGGCACCATAGAGTCGGCTAACCCGACCGCAACACGACAGGACAACGCACTGGAGGCAAAGTGACGTTGACACTACCCGGAAACAGCTGGCGTGCAGGAACGAGGCTGGGCAGGAGGGAGTACCCGTGCCAAAGACACTGCCGAGAACCAGCTGACGGTACTGGAACCCGGATGGGTAGCAGAAGGTACAAGAGCCAATGGAACTACCGAGAACCAGCTGACGGTACTGGAACCCGGATGGGTAGCAGAAGGTACAAGAGCCAATGGAACTATCGAAGACCAGCTGACGGTACTGGAACTCGGTTACTAAGCAGGAGGTACCTGTGCCAGAAAGCACTACCAAGGACCAGCAGACGTTGGTGGAACTTGGATACCGAGAAGGAGGCACCTAAGCCAAAGGCACTCCCGAGAACCAGCTGACGGTACTGGAACCCGGATGGGTAGTAGAAGGTACAAGAGCAAATGGAACTACCGAGGACCAGCTGACGGTACTGGAACCCGGATGGGTAGCAGAAGGTACAAGAGCCAATGGAACTACCGAAGACAAGCTGACGGTACTGGAACTCGGTTAGTAAGCAGGAGGTACCTGTGCCAGAAAGCACTAGCAAGGACCAGCAGACGTTGGTGGAACTTGGATACCGAGAAGGAGGCACCTAAGCCAAAGGCACTCCCGAGAACCAGCTGACGGTACTGGAACCCGGATGGGTAGTAGAAGGTACAAAAGCAAATGGAACTACCGAGGACCAGCTGACGGTACTGGAACCCGGATGGGTAGAAGAAGGTACAAGAGCCAATGGAACTACCGAAGACCAGCTGACGGTGCTGGAACTCGGTTACTAAGCAGGAGGTACCTGTGCCAGAAAGCACTACCAAGGACCAGCAGACGTTGGTGGAACTTGGATACCGAGAAGGAGGCACCTAAGCCAAAGGCACTGCCGAGAGCCAGCTGACGGTACTGGAACCCGGATGGGTAGCAGAAGGTACCCATGTAAAAAAAAGTTGCAAGGCCGCGAGCCGGCCGCAGTTACCAAAACCCACAGTCCTACAGGGGGTGCTTGTCTTATTGGCACTATGGAACCAGCCTTCATTGCCAGATCCCGCAGCCCACATAGGAGTCACCTAAACTGCAGGCACCATAGAGTCGGCTAACCCGACCGCAACATGACAGGACAACGCATTGGAGGCAAAGTGACGTTGACACTACCCGGAAACAGCTGACGTGCTGGAACTAGGCTGGGCAGGAGGGAGTACCCGTGCCAAAGACACTGCTGGGAAACAGCTGGCGGTGCTGGAACCCAGGGTAAATACTAAAATCAGAGTGGAGCCAGAGGCGTAATTGGAGTAACTTTAAAATCTGTAGTAGTGTGAATGTGGACAGAGCAGGAGAAATTGCCGTCCGCACAGTAGGGGAACAGCTGACATTACTGAACCCCAATAACACGGCAGCAAGTGTTGACTGTGCAAACGGCACTTCCGAGTGCCAACTGGCGGTGTTGGAGCTCAGGGATAATACTGAAAACAGAGGAGCCAGAGGTGAAATTGGAGCAAGTTTTAAATCAGTAGTACAGTGGATGTGGACAAAGCAGGAGAATTTGCCAGACACACAGCTGGGGATCAGCTGACGTTACTGAACCCCAATAACACTGGAGCAAGCGTTGACTGTGCAGATGGCACTTCTGAGCAGCAACTAGCGGTATTGGAGCCCAGGGTAAATACTAAAAACAGAGGAGCCAGAGGTGTAATTGAAGCAAGTTTTAAATCAGTAGTACAGTGGATGTGGACAAAGCAGGAGAATTTGCCGGACACACTGCTGGGGATCAGCTGACGTTACTGAACCCCAATAACACTGGAGCAAGCGTTGACTGTGCAGACGGCACTTCTGAGCAGCAACTAGCGGTATTGGAGCCCAGGGTAAATACTAAAAACAGAGGGGCCAGAGGTGTAATTGGAGCAAGGTTTAAATCAGTAGTACAGTGGATGTGGACAAAGCAGGGGAATTTGCCGGACACACAACTGGGGATCAGCTGACGTTACTGAACCCCAATAACACTGGAGCAAGCGTTGACTGTGCAGACGGCACTTCTGAGCAACAACTAGCGGTATTGGAGCCCAGGGTAAATACTAAAAACAGAGGGGCCAGAGGTGTAATTGGAGCAAGTTTTAAATCAGTAGTACAGTGGATGTGGACAAAGCAGGAGAATTTGCCGGACACACAGCTGGGGATCAGCTGACGTTACTGAACCTCAATAACACTGGAGCAAGCGTTGACTGTGCAGATGGCACTTCTGAGCAGCAACTAGCAGTATTGGAGCCCAGGGTAAATACTAAAAACAGAGGAGCCAGAGGTGTAATTGGAGCAACTTTAAAATCTGTAGTAGTGTGAATGTGGACAGAGCAGGAGAAATTTCTGTCCACACAGCAGGGGAACAGCTGACGTTACTGAACCCCAATAACAAGGCAGCAAGTGTTGACTGTGCAAACGGCACTTCCAAGAGCCAACTGGCGGTGTTGGAGCTCAGAGATAATACTGAAAACAGAGGAGCCAGAGGTGTAATTGGAGCAACTTTAAAATCTGTAGTAGTAGTGTGAATGAGGACAGAGCAGGAGAAATTGCCATCCGCACAGCAGGGGAACAGCTGACGTTACTGAACCCCAATAACACGGCAGCAAGTGTTGACTGTGCAGACAGCACTTCCGAGCGCCAACTGGCGGTGTTGGAGCTCAGGGATAATACTGAAAACAGAGGAGCCAGAGGTGTAATTGGAGCAACTTTAAAATCTGTAGTAGTAGTGTGAATGAGGACAGAGCAGGAGAAATTGACATCCGCACAGCAGGGGAACAGCTGACGTTACTGAACCCCAATAACACGGCAGCAAGTGTTGACTGTGCAGACAGCACTTCCGAGTGCCAACTGGCGGTGTTGGAGCTCAAGGATTACTGTTCAGGTGGTAGAAACATGAACACAACTGGAGACCTGGATACTGTTGCCAACCAATTATTTATTCTGGAAGAGGACTGGCAAATTCATGAGAGATTCAGGCCTTGTTCATTTTGAGAAAAGTAAGCCGGTCAGCGTTATCGGAGGATAGTCGCATGCGATGGTCTGTTAGTACACCACCTGCGGCACTAAAGACGCGTTCCGATAATACACTAGCAGCAGGGCAAGCTAGCACCTCCAATGCATACTGACTAAGCTCTGGCCATGTATCCAGCTTACAGACCCAAAACTTGAAGGGAGAAGAGCCGTCTAGGAGTACACTGAAAGGGCAAGTCATGTAGTCTGTCACCATCTGACGGAAACGTTGCCTCCTGCTGACTGGAGCTGTCTGTGATGGTGTAGACATTTGTGGCGGAGGGGACACAAAACTTTGCCACATTTCGGCCATACTGGTCTTGCCTTGTGCTGAGGCGCTGCTTCTGCTCCCTCTTTGTGCAGAGCTTCCTCCACTGCCTCAACGCACTGAGCTGCTTTGTAAAGCACTAGCAGCACTGCTCTCGGTTGGAATGGAGAACATGATGGAATGCACCAGTGCGTCTTGGTACTCCCGCAATTTACGCTCCCGGTTCAATGGTGTTATGAGGCTTTGTAAGTTGTCCCGGTAGCGAGGATCTAGGAGGGTGGACACCCAATAATCAGCCGTGTTGAGAATGTGGGCGATGCGCGGTCATTTCTCAGGCACTGCAGCATGAAATCAACCATGTGCTGCAGACTGCCAACTGGCCAAGAAACGCTGTCCCCTGCTTGAGGCGTGATCTCTGCCTGCTCTTCATCACCCCACCCTCGCTCTAGATACTGACTACTAGAGCATTGTGTACCTCCCTCCTCTGGACAGATGTCTTCCTCATCCATTGACTCCTCCTCATCCTCCTCACAAAGTGTCCCCTGCATAGGCCTTTGTGAGGAACCACGTTGCGCAGACTGTAGAGAAGCAGATGGCATTTGTGACTCCTCATCCTCCACCTCTTCCAAAACCTAGTCCCTTAGTGCTTGCAGTGTTTTTTCAAGCAAGCAGATAAGGGGGATAGTCATGCTGACATGTGCATCATCTGCACTCGCCATCCGCGTGGAATAATCGAAGGCACGCAAAACGTGGCAAATGTCCTTCATAGAGGCCCACTCAGTGGTGGTGAAGTGTGAACGGCGCGCACTGTGACTTGTTTGCGCCTGCTGCAGCTGGTACTCCATTACTGCTGCCTGCTGCTCACACAACCTCTCCAACATATGTAACGTTGAATTCCACCTGGTGGGTAGGTCACATATGATGCGATGTTTCGGAAGACGTAATCGGCGCTGCAGAGCTGCAATGCGTGATCTTGCGTTGCTGGAACGCCGCAAGTGAGTGCACTCTATGCGGACCTTGTGAAGCAGTGCATCAAGATCTGGATAGTCCCTCAAAAAACTCTGCACGACCAAGTTGAGCACATGTGCCAGACATGGGATGTGAGTGAGGTTGCCTTGGCCCAGAGCTGCCACCAGATTTCGGCCATTGTCACACACTACCATGCCTGGCTGGAGATTCGCTGGCACAAACCACACGTCGCTCTGCTGCTTGATGGCATTCCAGAGCTCCTGCGCTGTGTGGCTTCGATTCCCCAAAGAAATTAATTTTAATACGGCCTGTTGATGTTTGGCCACGGCTGTGCTCATATCGGTCATCATAACAGGTAACCGTTCACGGGTCGATGTGGAGGTGGACCGTGACAGCTCCTGCAGCGCTGATTCAGAGGAACTGGAGTATGAGGAGGAGTCAATGTGTACAGACTGGATTCCTGCAATCCTTGGAGTTGGCAGAACACGTACAGCGCCACTCTCAAGATCTGTACCCGGCTCCACAACATTTACCCAATGGGCAGTGAGGGAATGGTATCATCCCTGTCCATGCTTACTGGTCCACGCATCGGTGGTCAGGTGGACCTTGCTACTGACGGCGTTTTGTAGTGCATGTTTAATTTTTCCCTCCACATGCTGTTGCAGGGCAGGGACGGCTTGCCTGCTGAAATAAAAGCGGCTGGGCACGTTGTATTGTGGGACTGCCAATGCCATCAAGTTACGGAAGGTGTCAGTCTCCACCAGCCTGAATGATAGCATTTCAAGGGCCAGTAGTTTAGCAATGCCAGCATTCAGAGCCAGTGCTCGGGGGTGGTTTGCCGAGTATGGGCGCCTTTTCTCCCATGCCTGTGCTAACAATGGCTGTAGACTGGCCTGGGAGTGTGAGGATGACAGGGAAAGTGGTGCTGTGGGTGGAATTACACTGTGTCTCTGTACAACAGTGCCAGAGATTCTTCCATGGCGATCCTGTGAGGAAGCCGAATCATCTGTGTGTGAGCTGGAGGAAGAGGCTACAACACGAGCTGAAGAGGTGGTAGGTGGCGCTGTAGGTTGGCTTAGGTCTTCAGTGTGTTTTTGTAACTCCACCACGTGCTTGGTCCGCACATGATTCCACATATTTGTGGTATTGAGGTTGCTGACACTTTTCCCTCTTTTCACCTTCTGATTACACAGCTTGCATTTGACAAAGCAAATGTCATCTGCAACTGTGTCAAAAAAGTACCAGGCACTGCAAGTCTTGGGAGCGCCCGCTTTGGATTTTGGAAGAGCCATGCTCCTAATGGGTGCTGAAGTGGAGGCTACAAGCAACCAAGTCTGCCCCCTCCCTCTCCCTCCTTTTTGGGCTGTTCGGGGAATCTCTTCCTCAGAGCTGCTCCCACCACCTTCCTGTCCCTCACGCCATGATGGGTCAAGGACCTCATCATCTACACCACCCTCTTCAAACAACTGCTTCTCCTGGGTAGTCTCGACAGCACAGTACGCACCAGAAAGTGGCACCTGAGTTTCACCATCAGATGCGTACTGAGGTGTGCTGCTGACCATAGGCACTGGCCCACCCGCTTCTTCAGTTTCAGAGAGACAAAACGGTGGCGCACCACTGCATACTACCTCTTCTTCAAATTCTCGAATTCTGCTTGGCTGGCCCCCTCTTTCCAAGCCAAGAGATTCAGAGAACAGAAGTAGAGATGGCTCCTGTCCAGGGCTCTCTGACTGCCTGGGCAATTTGGCAGGTGGTGAAGAGACAGATGGGTGCTCTTCAGTGCTCAGGACCTGAGAGGATGTGGAACTAATTGAAGTCGATGCGTTAGCTGCCATCCATCCGACAACGGCTTCAATTTGGTCCTCCCGCAGCAGTGGGGTACGGCTAGCTCCTACAAAGCTGCGCATAAAGGACTGTTCCCTGGTAAAACTGGGGGATGCTGAGTCACTGGTGCCCACAGCAGGCACAGAATCCCCACGTCCTCTCCCTGCAGGCACAGAATCCTCACGTCCTCTCCCTGCAGAAACTCCATGCCCACGACCACGACCATATGCCTTACTCCCTGCCTTTTTCATCTTGGTAGACTGATAAAGATAGGCAGAAAAATACTAAGGGCTTAGTATGCTTATTCCTGAACAGCTGCTAACAGGTATAAGAAACACTAATTTTATAAAGTGTGGACTAGACTTTAATATGAGCTAATGTGGCCTACACAACTGTAAAGTGGAGTGTTTGGTGAACTTTATTTAGGTTTTTTTTGTCACAAAAAGACACTGGATGTGCCCAAAGATGTAATACTGATAGTATCACAAACTTTTTGTAGCTATTACAATGTAGGAAGGTAACCTACAATGCAATAGATGAGGCTACAAAAAATAGGCTAATACTAATCTGGCTGGGGCTGCAGGGCACAATGCTGCAGAAAGACTACTCTAACTACTCCTATATAGTGTGTTTGGAACCAATTTAGCTGAATACGGATGGAACCACCACACTAATAGGAGAAATCAGGAAAAATTATGAATTGGCAAAAAAGGACAATGTATGAGGCAGTGACACACACTGAATGCACTACAACCAGACGTGGCTGAAGCACACACTACAGGGTGAGCTGCACTCACGCACACAGACCTTGCAGACAGCGGTGAACAGTGCAGATGCAGAGCACTGTGCACTAGCGCTGCAAGACCAAAAAAAATTCTCTATCTACTCCTATATAGTGTGTTTGGAACCAATTTAGCTGAATACGGATGGAACCACCACACTAATAGGAGATATCAGGAAAAATTATGAATTGGCAAAAAAGGACAATGTATGAGGCAGTGACACACACTGAGTGCACTACAACCAGACGTGGCTGAAGCACACACTACAGGGTGAGCTGCACTCACACACACAGAGCTTGTAGACAGCGGTGAACAGCACAGAGAACTGTGCACTAGCACTGCAAGGCACAGCGATTTATAAAGTAGCTTGGGTAAAGCAGAATAGACCAAATAGGTAGCTAAAACAGTCCCTCAGAACAACAGCGTCCTATCCCTAACTGAATTCACAGCAGAGTGAGATGAAAATGGCGTCGGAGGCTTTTATAGTGCATCATGACATCATTTCAGCAGCCAATCACAGCCATGCCATTAGTTAAGATGTCTACATGCCTAACAGGATGTGCCCACACTTCTTAGAGTCCTCATTGGCTGAATAAAATGAAACTGGCTCATTGCATTATGGGAACTTCCGATTCCGGTATACGATATTGCAAAAGTATCGGAACTAAGTATCGGAATTCCGATACCGCGAATATCGGCCGATACCCGATATTTCAGTATCGGAATGCTCAACACTAGTTTTGACGCATCTGGAACTATCCAAGTTATAAAACTGTGATATTTTTTTTCCATATGCCGAACACCATAAAAAAATGAATTAAAAACACTTTAAACATGAAGCTTTTTCATCATACTGACACACAAAAAAATTGAAGAATAGAGCAGTCTTATCACTGATACCGCATAGTGAACAGCGCAAAAATAAAAATAAGGACTATTTTTGTATTGCTGTTTATTTGCTCATTCGGCCTCCCAAAAATCATAATAAGGCTCGGTTCACATTTAGCCAGTGCTCTACGATGAGCACTTACGTCAGGGTTTCCATGTACATCGCAAAATCATGATTTTTAGCTCACAAGTGTGGCCGACCACAGTTCGGTGAACCCTTAAAAAGATGAAAACCACCAGAATAGAAGCCAAATGGAGTCCAAAGTGACTTTACACGGAAACCCCCATATACAGTATGTGCTTAACTTAGAATACAAGAATATGAGCCCAGCCTTATACTGAAAGTGATCAAAATATGTTATATACATCAAAATATTACCAATCGTGTTGAGCGAGCACTAAAATGCTCGGGTGCTCGAAGCTCGGGCCGAGCTCGCCGTGATACTCGGGTGCTCGACCCGAGCAATGAGCCCAATGTTAGTCTATGGGAGACCCGAGCATTTTTGCGGCGGCACCCCCGGCAGTCTTTTAAAAGCCTATCAAGTGCCCAAAACGATAGTGGCAGTGTTCAAATGACATGGGGACAGCATGGGGATCGCCCCAGGAAGCATTTCTGACCCCCAGGTCACTGCTGTCAACAACGTGGTCAGAGGTATTAAGCCACTTTTAAGGGCTCCCAATAAAACGTTAAAAAACTAAACTGAAACTGCTTTCCTGTGAAATATGTTAAGGAAGTTCCTTTCCAGGGTAAAGATTTGTGTATAAGGTAAAATAAATAACCCCCCAAAAAAATACTCCTCCACACCTTGGGCTATGTTCACAAGTAGCATTTTTTATGCGTTTTTGCACTTTTGTATTACTTTCAACCGTGACAAATGCATTCACCGGAAAATGTCATTTTAACATTTTACAGTCCTTATCTGGCCATGTGCTGTGTGACAAATGCATACAGTGCTGAATAGACATGGTAACAGCATGGGGAAGACCCCTGGAAGCATCTCTGACACCCAGGTCACTGCCTAAAAGTGTGCCCATCAGAAGTGATCCTTGCCGCATAAGAAGATGCAGACTTTCAACTATCCCCGTGTAAGTTCTTGTCCCAGGGCAGTGTTCAATTGAACCTCCCCCATTCCTTGCAATGCAAGTGCAAATATGCAGCCAACCACCCACCCACCCCCAGGCTGCAATACCATACTGCTTGCTTGCACTTGAAATTGGACCTTTTAAGCATGTGGAGGCGGAATCTGGCCACCACGTCATGGCTGCGTTGGCGGCCTGGAATCCATACTCAGTCCCCAGACGACCGGCGGCCGGGTGTCCACACTCGGTCCCCAGCCGCCAGGGGGCGGCCGGGTGTCCATACTCAGTCCCCAGGTGCCCCACGGCCGGGTGTCCACACACGGTCCCCAGCCGCCTGGGGGCAGCCGGGTGTCCATAAACGGTCCCCAGCCGCCACTATTTCTCCTTGGAACATCCCCCCACACACTTTTCTTAGCCCGGCCTGCTTTAGGGCAGCATTGGACGAGCCCACCAGAGAACCAGACTCCTCCGGTGGGCCCTGGCTTCTCCATCAGGGGAGTTGAGAGTGCCAAGGTGAGGAGCATGATGATGATGATACAAGTTAGCATCTGGATGGTTTTCTTTTAATGCAAGCGTAAGTGTGCAGCCAGCCACCCACCCACCCCCAGGCTGCAATGCCATACTGCTAGCTTGCACTTGAAATGGGGCCTTTTAGTTTGGAGGAGGCCGAAGCTGGCCACTACCTCATGGCTGCTTCGGCAGCGAGGTATTCATACTCAGTCCCCAGCTGCCCCTATTTGTCCCAGTGTGCCTTATACATAAGATTAAGCGCGCATACCAAAACATTACCTGTGCCCTCCCCAGTGCATTTAGTGGGAAGGACAGCCTATTCCGCTGTAGTGTGTGCATGCCAAACCCCTGTTCAGGGTACATGCGAAGATGCCTCCCACACTGCACCTGTCATTGCAGACTTGCAACTATCCCCGTTCAAGTCCTTGTCCCAGGGCAGTGTTCAATTTTACCTCTCCCATTCCTTGCAATGCAAGCGCAAGTATGCAGTCTGCCACCCACCCTCCCCCAGGCTGCAATACCATACTGCTTGCTTGCTTGCACTTGAAATTGGGCCTTTTAGGCATGTGGAGGCGGAATCTGGCCACCATGTCATGGCTGCGTTGGTGGCCTGGAACCCATACTCAGTCCCCAGCCACCCAGCGGCCGGGTGTCCCTACTCGGTCCCCAGCCGCCCCGCGGCCGGGTGTCCACACACGGTCCCCAGCCGCCTGGGGGCAGCCGGGAATCCATAAACGGTCCCCAGCCGCCCCTATTTCTCCTTGGATCATCCCCCCACACACTTTTCTTAGTCGGGCCTGCTTTAGGGCAGCATTGGACGAGCCCACCAGAGAACCAGACTCCTCCGGTGGGCCCTGGCTTCTCCATCAGGGGAGTTGAGAGTGCCAAGGTGAGGAGCATGATGAGGATGATAGAAGTTAGCATCTGTTTTGTTTTCAAGGAATGCAAGCGCATGTATGTAGTAGCGGCTAGGGCTGAGGTGGTCAGCGTTTTGGCGCATATCCTACCTCCTCCAAGGATTGCTGGATGTTTTCCTGCTATTATCCAAGTTCTATGACTCCCGTTAAAACAAAGCTTCAGGTGATAAATGATGGATGAGGTAGTGGCAAAGGAGAAAGAGCAGGAGGAACAGGGACCATTCACATCAATATCAGGCCAGTCAACCACATATGTCTTGTAGGATATGTTTCTGTAACAAAAGGAGCGGTTTGGCTACACAGTTATAGGGCATGCAGTGAGTGCAATGCCTACCAAAAATTTTGAGGTACTCCAATGCCCCTTGGAAATGACGAAATGATGAAGGTCAGAGGGCCTTAACTAAACATTTTTTTCCATTTATAGCAACTGGGTCTCCTGTGCACTGTTGGCCTAAGCAGTGAATGGAAGGCTTTCCAAAAATTATGAGGAACTGCAATGCCCCTTGAAACAGACATGGACTACAGCATACTAAAAACCTTCTACCCATTATTGGGGAGTGGGTCTCCCTTAGTTTTCGCCTTTGCATTGAAAAGCAAAAGCTGACTAAAATTAGGAGGAAATGCAATGCCCTTTGGAAGAGTTTTGGAGATTAGAGGTAATTAAAAACAACATTTCAATGCCCCTTGGAAGAGCTGTGGAGGTCACAGTAGCTTAACAAGATGGTTTTAATGCCCTTCGGAAAAGTGGTGGAGGTCGCAGTAGCTTAACAAGACGGTTTTAATGCCCCTTACAAGAGCCATACAGTACAGCATGCTACAAACATTATTCCCATTATTGGAGAGTGGGTCTCCCATAGTATTTGCTTATGCCTTCAAAGCAAAAGCTTCCAAAAATTAGGACGGAGCAACTAGCAATGCCCCTTACAAGAGCCATGCAGTACAGCATATTTCAAACATTATTCCCATTATTGGGGAGTGGGTCTCCCATAGTATTTGCTTATGCCTTCAAAGCAAAAGCTTCCAAAAATTAGGACGGAGCAAGTTGCAATGCCCCTTACAAGAGCCATGCAGTACAGCATATTACAAACATTAGTCCCATTATTGGGAAGTGGGTCTCCCATAGTATTTGCTTATGCCTTCCAAGCACAAGCTTGCAAAAATTAGGACGGAGCAACTTGCATTGCCTCTTACAAGAGTCATGCAGTACAGCATATTACAAACATTATTCCCATTATTGGAGAGTGGGTCTCCCATAGTATTTGCTTATGCCTTCCAAGAAAAAGCTTCCAAAAATTATGAGGAAATCCAATGCCCGTTCGAAGAGTCGTGTAGGTCCCAGTAGCTTAAAAAGACGGTTTTAATGCCCCTCAGAAGAGACGTGGAGGTCAGAGTGGTATAACAAGATGATTTTAATGCCCCTCAGAAGAGACGTGGAGGTCAGAGTGGTATAACAAGACGGTTTTAATGCCCCTTGGAAGAGACGTGGAGGTCAGAGTGGTATAACAAGACGGTTTTAATGCCCCTCAGAAGAGACGTGGAGGTCAGAGTGGTATAACAAGACGGTTATAATGCCCCTTACAAGAGACGTGGAGGTCATAGTGTTATAACAAGATGGTTTTAATGCCCCTCAGAAGAGACGTGGAGGTCAGAGTGGTATAACAAGATGGTTTTAATGCCCCTCAGAAGAGACGTGGAGGTCAGAGTGGTATAACAAGACGGTTTTAATGCCCCTTGGAAGAGACGTGGAGGTCAGAGTGGTATAACATGATGCGTTTAATGCCCCTCAGAAGAGACGTGGAGGTCAGAGTGGTATAACAAGACGGTTTTAATGCCCCTTGGAAGAGACGTGGAGGTCAGAGTGGTATAACAAGATGCTTTTAATGCCCCTCAGAAGAGACGTGGAGGTCAGAGTGGTATAACAAGATGCTTTTAATGCCCCTCAGAAGAGATGTGGAGGTCAGAGTGATCTAACAAGACGGTTTTAATGCCCCTCGGAAGAGACGTGGAGGTAAGATTGGTATAACAAATGCTTTTAATGCCCCTCAGAAGAGACGTGGAGGTCAGAGTGGTTTAACAAGACGCTTTTAAAGACCCTCTGAAGAGACGTGGAGGTCAGAGTGGTATAACAAGACGGTTTTAATGCCCCTTGGAAGAGACGTGGAGGTCAGCGTGGTATAACAAGATGCTTTTAATGCCCCTCAGAAGAGACGTGGAGGTCAGAGTGGTATAACAAGACTGTTTTAATGCCCCTCAGAAGAGACGTGGAGGTCAGAGTGGTATAACAAGATGGTTTTAATGCCCCTCAGAAGAGACGTGGAGGTCAGAGTCGTATAACAAGATGCTTTTAATGCCCCTTTGAAGAGACGTGGAGGTCAGAGTGGTATAACAAGATGCTTTTAATGCCCCTCAGAAGAGACGTGGAGGTCAGAGTGGTATAACAAGATGCTTTTAATGCCCCTCAGAAGAGACGTGGAGGTCAGAGTGGTATAACTGGACGCTTTTAATGCCCCTCAGAAGAGACGTGGAGGTCAGAGTGGTATAACAAGACGGTTTTAATGCCCCTTGGAAGAGACGTGGAGGTCAGAGTGGTATAACACGATGCTTTTAATGCCCCTCAAAAGAGACGTGGAGGTCAGAGTGGTATAACAAGACGGATTTAATGCCCCTTGGAAGAGACGTGGAGGTCAGAGTGGTATAACAAGATGCTTTTAATGCCCCTCAGAAGAGACGTGGAGGTCAGAGTGGCATAACAAGACGGTTTTAATACCCCTTACAAGAGACGTGGAGGTCAGAGTGGTATAACAAGATGCTTTTAATGCCCCTCAGAAGAGATGTGGAGGTCAGAGTGGTATAACAAGACGGTTTTAATGCCCCTCGGAAGAGACATGGAGGTCAGATTGGTATAACAAATGCTTTTAATGCCCCTCAGAAGAGACGTGGAGGTCAGAGTGGTTTAACAAGATGCTTTTAAAGACCCTCTGAAGAGACGTGGAGGTCAGAGTGGTATAACAAGACGGTTTTAATGCCACTTGGAAGAGACGTGGAGGTCAGCGTGGTATAACAAGATGCTTTTAATGCCCCTTTGAAGAGACGTGGAGGTCAGAGTCGTATAACAACATGCTTTTAATGCCCCTTTGAAGAGACGTGGAGGTCAGAGTGGTATAACAAGATGCTTTTAATGCCCCTCAGAAGAGACGTGGAGGTCAGCGTGGTATAACAAGATGCTTTTAATGCCCTTCAGAACAGACGTGGAGGTCAGAGTGGTATAACAAGATGCTTTTAATGCCCCTCGGAAGAGACGTGGAGGTCAGAGTGCTATAACAAGACGCTTTTAATGCCCCTCAGAAGAGACATGGAGGTCAGAGTGGTATAACAAGCCTGTTTTAATGCTCCTCAGAAGAGACGTGGAGGTCAGAGTGGTATAACAAGACGATTTTAATGCCCCTCAGAAGAGACGTGGAGGTCAGAGTGGTATAACAAGATGCTTTTAATGCATCTCGGAAGAGACGTGGAGGTCAGAGTGGTATAACAAGATGCTTTTAATGCCCCTCAGAAGAGACTTGGAGGTCAGAGTGGTATAACAAGACGCTTTTAATGCATCTTGGAAGAGCCATACAGTACAGCATCTTAAAAATATTATTCCCATTATTGGGGAGTGGGTCTCCCACAGTCTTTGCTTATGCCTTCCAAGCAAAAGCTGACAACAATCAGGATGGAGAAACTTTCAATAATGGCAACACGGACCACGGTCACCCTGGTGGTATAGTGGTGGTGGAGGCTGAGGATAAGGAGAAGAACATTTAACAGCCGAAATGAGGAAGTGTATACCCATGTGTGGGTGTGAAATGGTGCATGTGAATAGTAATACACCTCCCAAAAAAACACAGTGGATTTGACTTTATGTTACTCTGCTGTCATTTGGTGGTGATGAGAAGTCTGGCCCAATCCAGCCCTTGTTCATTTTGATAAGGGTCAGCTTGTCAGCATTGTCAGTTGACAGGCGAGTGCTCTTATCAGTTATAATTCCCCCAGCGGCACTAAAAGCACGCTCCGATAACACGCTAGTGGCAAGGCAGGCCAGGACCTCCAAGGCGTACAGAGCGAGTTCATTCCAAGTTTCCAGCTTGGATACCCAATAATTAAAAGGCACAGAGGAATCACGGAGGACACTGGTACGGTCGGCAAGGTACTCCCTCAACATCTTTTGAAACTTTCCTCTCCTTGTGAGAGTACCCTGCGCCTCAGGGTCTGTCCGAAGGGAGGGTCTGAGAAAGCTGTCCCAGAACGTTGACAGTGTTCCCCTGCCTCTGCTGGATTTGAGTTGCGACTCTCTCGCATGTACGCCTTGGTTGGGCAACAACGAAGTGTGACCTCTGCCGCTAGCGTGTTCTGCAGCAAGAGTCTTCTGGTACTGCCCCATTTTTGTAGACCTCTCCACCTCAGGAATAAGAGAGTGAAAGTGCTCCTTGTAGCGGGGGTCTACAAGTGTCACCAACCAGTAATGACTGTCACCCAACATTTTGACAACGCGACAGTCACGGTTAAGGCAGCGTAACATAAAGTCAGCCATGCGTGCCAGACTGGTAACGGGCAAGATTTCCATGTCCTCACCAAGATGACGACTGACCATGCTCTCCTCCTCCTCTTCCTCCTTCCCCCTGTCCTCAGGCCACCCACGCTGAACCGACGGTATGACAGTTGCAGAGGTACTACCATCTGCAGCGCATGATACCAGCTCCTATTCTTCCTCCTCCTCCTCCTCTCCCTCATTGTCCCCCAATGCACGTTGGGATGAGATGAGGCTGGGCTGTGTGTAATCGCCCACTACGGCTTCTTGATCCATCTCATCATACTCTGGCTGCAATGCCTCCTCTTTAATTCTCTGCAGAGAGCGTTGCAAAAGACAGACAAGTGGGATGCTGACACTAATTATGGCGTCACTCACCATCTTGGTGGCCTCCTCAAACTTTGTCAGGATGGTACATATGTCAGACATCCAGGTCCACTCTTGAGGTCTTATGTGTGGAGTCTGACCTGAATATCGACGGCCTTGTTGCAGCTGGTACTCCACAACTGCTTTCTTCTGCTCACAAATCCTTAGCAACATGTGGAGGGTAGAGGTCCAACGTGTGGGGACATCACACACCAGTCGGTGTGCCGGAAGCTGCAAACGCTGCTGCAACACAGCAAGGGCGGCGGAAGCTGTAGCCAACTTGCAAAAATGAGCTGACAGGCGGCGTACTTTCACAAGCAGATCTGGCAACTCGGGGTACTATTTAAGAAACCGCTGAACCACGAGGTTAAGCACATGAGCCAGGCATGGTACATGTGTGATCTCGCCTCGCCTCAGAGCCACCACCAGGTTACGGCCATTGTCACACACGACCATGCCTGGATGTAGGTTCAGCGGTCTCAGCCACAGATCTGCCTGCTCTTTCACAGTTGTCCACAACTCACAAGCAGTGTGAGGTTTATCAACTAAGCTTATGAGTTTCAGCACAGCCTGTTGCCGCTTGGCGGAGGCAGTACTGCAGTGCTTCCAGCTTGTAACTGATGTGGTGATATCTGAGAAGGAGGCTGAACATGAGGAGGAGGATGATGCACAGGAGCTGTACACTGTGGGGGCAACTCTGACTGACATAGGGCCCGCAATCCTCAGTGTGGGGAGGATGTGTTCCGTTCCAAGGTCCGACTCGGTCCCGGCTTCCACTATGTTTACCCAGTGTTCCGTTAGGGAGAGGTACCATCCCTGGCCACAAGCACTTTTCCACGTGTCCGTTGTCAGGTGGACTCTCCCAGTAACTCCGTTGTTGAGGGCACGGCAGATGTTTTGGGACACGTGCTTGTGTAGTGCAGGGATGGCACACCGGGCAAAATAGTGTCGGCTGGGGACTGAGTAACGAGGGACGGCCACCGCCATAAGGTTGCGGAAGGATTCCGTCTCCATCAGCCTAAAAGGCAGCATTTCCAATGCAAGCAGTCGTGAAATGTGCGAATTTAGGACTGTGGCCTGTGGGGTGTAAGCTGCGAATTTCCGCTTTCATTCAAAGGTCTGGGATATGGACAATTGAACGCTGCGGTGGGACGTGGACGTTGATGCTGTTTCTTGAGAAACTGCCATAACAAGTGAAGACTGAGAGGAGGGGGCATCTTTGCATGCAGTATGGACAGGGGATTGCCTTGTACACACAACAGGGGGTTCTATTGCATGCACCACAGAGGAAGAAGCGGTGGTGACACCCGCTGACACTGGTCGTGGACCCTGGGGTTCGCCCACAAAGTCGCGTGCTTTGCTGCCATGTGCCTGATCATGCTGGTGGTGGTCAGGCTGGTAGTTTTGTCACCCCTGCTGATGCTGGCATGGCAGGTGGTACAAATGGCCTTTTTGGGCTTATCAGCAGAGTCTTTAAAAAAATTCCAGACTCTGGAAGACCTACCGCTTGTACTGACAACGTCCCTCGTGTTGGTGTTACGGTGAATGGTTGCCCGCCTTCTGTGTGCGGCCACCACACTGCTGCCTGGTGGAGTACTCTGCCTCCCTCCCCCTGTGTGCTGCTGGCCTCACTCTACATGTCCTCCTGCCACGTTGGGTCAGTTACTAGATCATCCACCTCCTCCTCCTCTTCCACTTGCGCACCACAATCCTCCTCCTCACTTCCTGGAAATTGTGTCTCGTCATCGTCCACCTCTTGTGACAAATTGCCAGCGTTGACTTCCTGTGGCCGTGGCTGTTCAAATAATTGGGCATCGCTACATGGGATCTCCTCTTCCACCACTTCAAGCGGAGCAGGCGAGGGGCACAAATCTGGAAATGGACCAGTGAACAGCTCTTAAGAGTGTCCAAGTGTGGGATCAGTTGCTGTCTGACGACACTCGGCATGGTGGGAGGAAGGAGCATCAGGGTGAGGAGGAGTATGCGGTCGAGACTCACGGCCGTGTGGAAGACAGACCGGAGGTGGTGGTGCTCAGGTAACTGGAAGTATTATCTGCTATCCAATTAATAACCTGTTCACACTTATCAGTTCGCAATACTGGTGTTGTTCTGTGCTTCCCTAGTAATTCGGTCAAGAAGTGGGAGCGAGAAGGTGTGGCTGTTGGTTGTGGCACATTTTCACCTTGGCCACGGCCCCGTTCTCTGCCCGCACCATCACCAGAACGTCCACTTCCACGTCCCTTGCCACGCACCTTGCCCATTGTAAAGGAAGTAAAATAGCTTACACTCGCACTATTAATGGAAAAAGGGTAATAAAAAGTAGATTAGAACCGTGGAAGAGGAAAACCACAGTTCTATTTCTCTGGCCTACACCCGACTCTTTTAAACAATTAGAACAATCAGGGAGAAACTATTACTGTTTTTCTTTAAGGAAAAAATACCAAAACCTGAATAATAGAGATTTTTTACCGTGGAATGGCAAAACCACAGTTATAATTTACTGGTGTATACCAGACTTTTTTAAATATGTAGATTTGCGGCTGAACAGTGAGCGACACACTCAAACTGTTTTTTTCTTAGATACAAAAGGCCCTAAACTGGATACTACACAGATTTGACCCGTGGAACTGCAAAACCACACTGGGATTTGTCGGGCCTACAACAGACTATTTTCAACAGATATATTTTTTGTGTATGGACAATCAGGGAGACACGAGTAAATTTTTTTTTTTACAGCAAAAAATGCAAAAAGCAGGATAATAGAGATATTTTACCGTGGAACAGCAAACCCACAGTTATAATTTACTGGTGTATACCAGACTTTTTTAAATATATATATTTGCGGATGAACAGTGAGCGACACACTCAAACTGTTATTTTTTAGATACAAAAGGCCCAAAACTGGATAATACAGAGATTTGACCCATGGAACTGCAAAACCACACTTCTGTTTCTGTGGCCTATACCAGACTCTTTTCAACAGATATATTTGTGTCTGAAAAATCAGAGACACACATTTTTTTGGGGGGTGGGGCGGGCACCAATAGGTTAATGAGATGGGTATTTGTACAGTGTGAAGGAGGGAAAAAAAAAGAGGATTTAGATGAAAAAAAAGGATTTTTACTGGCCCCCGAGACCTGGAGCAAAGTCCAGCAATTTCAGAAACAGGAGCACACAGGACTGTAATGCAGCGTTTGCTGGTATAACCACTGCGTCTCCTATACAGCCTGCCTACCTGTCTGCCTGATATCTGGGATGGATATTAGTCCTGAGAAGGACTGTTTGTTTGTTCTGGCAGCCTTTACAGACCCTACACTAACTATTTTGCAGGATAAATCTCTCCCTAGCTCAGCAGCGCTGTCCCTACACTGTCTAATCCGGAGCGACTGTGACCAAGATGGCGGCACCCGGTTTTAAATACTCGAGGTGGCGCTGTGCGGCCAGCCAATCACTGTAATGCCCACAATCAACATGGCTGCAGAATTACAGTGACTGGCTGGCAATCCCTGCATGTTCATTGGCTCTGTAAAGAGCGCCAAACATGCAGGGCGGAGACCCGAGCTCCCGCCCGAGTAACCCGGAAATGCTTGGTGCTCGCCGAACTTTCCAAGTAGCGTGATGCTCGGGCGAGTACCAAGCAGTGTCGAGCATGCTCGCTCAACACTAATTACCAACATAATCCCTAAATTATCCCGCACAAAACCAGCCACCACTCAGGTCCATCATCTGTCACTAGAAATATAGAGGTTCCCATGTTACTGGTAGAACAAAGGCTCTGGAAAGTCCCCAACACCACCTTAAATAAAATACAGTGAAATCTGTGCTCCGAAATCCAAATGACCCCCTGTTTCTGAGCCCCACAGTGTGCCTAAACCGCAGTAAGCGGCCATATGTTTGGCAGTATTATAGAAGGTAGAGCACACTTAACAATTTACAGGGAGCGTGTTGCCATGAGCACAAGCTGGGCATAATATATGGGGGTGCTACAATATATGAGGGCTTTACACCGTTGGGGGGCACAATGTATCCAGAAAAAAAGGATGTATAGTTATTGCAGCCATATATTAATTAATTGAGAGGTACGATTTCTATAATGGAGTCACTTCTGCGGTTTTCCTGCTGTTTCTGGCACCATTGGGGCTCCAGAAATGTTACCTGCAAACTATTCTTGCAAAATCAGTGCTCAAAAAGTCAAATAGTGCTCTTACATTCTCAGCCCTGACGTGTGGCCAAAAAGTAGTTTCTCATGAGATTACAATCAACATGACATCACTGAATTTGATAGAAATTGCGCAGTAAATTATGGTCCAGTTTCACCTATTAACTCTTGTGTAACTGACAAATTTGCGGCAAATAAAAAAAAATTTTATCTCTAAAATTTTATATTTCCACGTTCCAATGTTATATAGTTCTGTTGGGCACCTGTGGGTTCTCAATAGTCACTACGCCCCTATATGAATTCCTTAAGCGGTGAAGTTTCCAATAACAGATTGTCCTGTCCGTAATTACCCATTATGTGAATTAAAGCTTTGAGGCTAAAGTAAAATTTTAGAAAAAAACCCTAGGTTTTTTGTTTTCAAACTTATAAAATTCTATGATGCAGTTTGTGGGTTAAAAATGCTCACCACTCCAATTAATTAATTCATTATGGAGTTTAGTTTTCCAAATGGGGTCACTTTTGAGCGTTTCTGCTTTTTTTGGCACCTCAGGAGTTCTGCAAAAGCAACACGGTGATCATATTTGTGCTCCAAAAATTAAATAGCGCTCTCTGCTTTCTGAGTTTTCCCATATGCCCAAACGTTAGGTTTTGATCACATATGGGGTAGCATTGTGTTTCCGAGTAATTGCATAGCAAATCATGGAGTCCATTATCTCCTATTACCCCTCGTGTAAATTATGAATTTGGTGTTAAAACAGTATTTAGTTGAAAAAAGTTACATTTTTTGTTTTCACATCCAGATGTTATAAAGCTTTGTGAATCACCTGTAGGTTTGAAAGGCTCAGTACACCATTAGATGAATTCCTTGAAGGGTCTAGTTTCCACAGCGGGAGACCCGACAATGGCTGCTGCTCCAGTTTATAGAGCAGCATTCTCTGAACGGAGATCTATAGGCTGGATGAAAGTGACTGGGATCGTCGTGGGACCTCCATATTATGGAGTACAGCAGAACTTGTGGATTTTTTTTTTGGTTATTTTTTTAATACATGGAGAAAAGAGGGAAATTATTGGGGAGTTTTATTTTCAAATAAAGATTTTTTTTCAGTGTGGTTTTTTTTTTTTTTACTCACTGGATTAGTAATGGGGTTGTCTCATAGACACATCTTCATTACTAACCCGTTGATGTCAGAGGATATTACACGGCTGACATTAACACCACAATGCCATAATGGATACGCTTTTTCTGGGGCGGCCACGGGCTGCTATTTTTAGGCTGAGAAGGGCCAAATATCCATTGACCTTCCCTGTCTCAGAATACCAGCCCTCTGCTGTCTGATTTACCTTGGCTGGTTATAAAAAATGGAGGGACCCTATGGCAGTTTTTTAAATTATTTATTTAAATAATTTGAATTTCAAAAACTTTGTTCATCTCTACTTACTGTTACTGGCTTTGCAGTTTTGTCTGGAGAGGAGAGTTAGCTATTACACTGGTTGCATCTCATGAAGATACAGTTAAGTTACACAAGACAGTGGCAAACATGTTGCAACTTGAGGTTCACCTTAGGCCTGTATTCACACATCTGTGTTTTCTGGTCTAAGTTCAGACCCCAATACACAGGCCGGTCACCAGTCATCGAACTTCTCAATCTCATAGGCACATATGAGGCAGTCAAATTGAGGGTCAGTAGACCTACGACCAGTATGTATATGGTAGTCTGTACTCAGCCATAAAACACAGATGTGTGAATTTTGGTGGTAAATTCATTCTTGGTGCTTAGGGCAGCAGGAGCAGTAAATATATCTCTGCCATTGAGAGGTGCAATTGCAACAAGGTAAGAAATGTTATTCACTTCCCTTGCCAGTCGCTTTAATATTATGGCTGATAGGTATTTATGTACAAAATGCTTCTTCATGAAAATTAAATTGTAACCTTTTTATTTTATTTTACTATTGCTGCTTTTAACATTTCACCTTCATACAAGGATAAATCTGATTAACATTATAGGTTTAGATGAGAAATCGCAATATACATACAAATTACAACTGATAGTACTATGTTGCATCATATTATAATCTGCAATCTAAATCATGCTATTACAATGTAACTGCCTTTTCTGTTCTGAAATTATTAAAAAGACTGTTGCCTTAGCAATGGGGCCACATTTAGCAAGATACTCTATCTCTCTCTTAGATTATTGTTCTGTACTTACATTAGATTTCCACTGTTTTCACAATAAATCATGTTGTGTGTCTTGTTGACATTAAGTTTCTTTTTTCTCTTTAGAAAATAGCTGTATAAGAAAGCTGTGAATATATGTGTTACTTTTGTGTTTATATACATTTGCTTCTGGCCATATTGCATATTAGATTAGTAAATCATCAACTTTGAAAAAAATAAACTGTTGATTCATTGTATTCTTGATACATTGTAGTGTTATGTGTAGGATGATGTGATTGCTAGTTTATAAATAACATTTTCATTTTTATGCCCTCTTTACCACGTTAGGACTCTGGGCATGTTCATGGGATTCTTTAAAATAATACGAACAATGGCACCATATCCTTTTCTTCAGACATGTTCTGCCTTTGAGGTAAAAAAAGCAAAATGATTTTAATAGAGAGAACCCTGTGAAGACCACATAAAAAAATCAAGAAAATCCATTGATACTTGTTACTAGTCAAAAAGACTGAACTACAGAGCATTTTGTTATTATTTTCATTATTGAAAGGGAAAGAGTTACGAAATTACTGTATGTAAGTGGTTTGATCTGTTTTTTATTTGTTAAGCTTGTCATTGGTAGAACCATCTCTTGTCCATTTTCCAAATTATCATAATCATTATGTTAACGATTTTCCTTGCTAAAGTTTTTCATTACAAGGTTTTCGAGTGCAGCAGATTTCCAATTCTATTGAATAATTTGCAGTCTTTTATTGAAATTACTATTCTGTGATAGAATTTTCTCAGTAATATGACATGCACACTTCCAGCTTCCACGGGCTATTGAGCAGAAACATTCTAGTATGCTAAATCTTTCTTGTTCCAACAGACATGTAATATCAAGAAAATGAGTATAATTGTTAAGATACAGACATAAAAAGATAACAAGCAATGCTCCCTTCAATAGGGATTACTGAAACAGAATATAACCGCCTGCTCAGCTTTTTGTTGAGCCATGCCCTCATGTGAATAGTGTAAAATAAGATATCGCTGTCTATAGCTGCACTCAGTTGGCTGTATTTTGTGCTTAGCTTGACAATCGGTCTCCTGCCCTAAATTTAAGACCTACAGTTGTGCTCAAAAGTTTACATTCCCCAGCAGAATTTTTCCTTTCTTGGCCTTGCTTCAGAGAATATGAATGATAACAAAAAAACTATTTCTCGACTCATGGTTATTGGTTGCGTGAAGCCAAAAACAGTAATATGTGCCATCAGGCTAGGAGACTTGCAGTCATTTTGGGCGTTGCGGCCCATAATGTGACTGTTAAATGTAGCCTTTTGAACTCATGGTTAGCTAAGAATGGCTAGGATGAAAGTAAAGCTTTATGTTCCAGCAGCTGGTTGTTTCCTTTCCCTGCTTGCAGAGAAGCCACAAAAAAACAGTCTCAATGCTTCTCTGATTCTATCTTCATGAGACTCATGCTCTGAGTGAGGTAAAAAAACATCTAATTGATCAAAGTTTCATGTACAGCTTCACACCTGGAAATGCTCTGCACCCTCACAGTAATAAAGACAGTCTCAGAAACTCCTATGTGATGTAAAGTCATTGCCTAAATGGCCAAAATTATTAGCACCCTTGAAATTATTCCAGAAAATGAAGTATTTCGCTCAGAAAATGATTGCAATTACACAATGTGACGAAACAGCTTCTTATCTTAATCAACCAGACGTCTAGATTTACTAAGACAAAAGAAATGCACTATTGTGTTTGTGTTGACTTTAGAACTTATGTGTGCTTCTTTGGTGGCTCAAGAAGGACAGACAAGTATTTTTATGCTGTCTTCTCCTGGTTCTGAAACAATTATGTTTGTTACTATGCTAATTGCATATTGTACTAAGGTCAATTAGACCTTTATTTACAAGAGCCCCCTGCTATACCAACTATGTAAATGTATTAAAGGCTCAAAGAATGAGACTTGAGCCTTGTGGAATAATACCCTGCCTAACCCTTGCCCTGTGGATGTGTACTTGGAAGAACAAATGTGAACTATTTAAGGATCATATGCCTCTGTAGCAGGCAGATTTGAAGCAGAGAATTGAAGGAGACTTTACAAGGAGAATCAAAGATCAAACTCTCTTCACATCATCATCTTGGTAGCATGGCTTTATCCAAAGAGACACAGATTTGGATTTTACATGATTCCAGTCTATGGGTATATGGCCCTGACTGGAAAGATATGAATATGCTCCATTAACCATCAGAGAGCCCATGGATGCATTTGGGGAGACCAGGTTGGAACGATGAAGTCACGTGGCCCCATGGATATGTTGTTTGAGGTCGCCAGGTGGGACCCTCCGGTCACCTGGAACCCATGTAGACATTTGGAGAAGCCAGATTGGGACCAGCCGGTCATCTGGCCAAATGGAAACTCTGGGAGATGCCAGGGTGGGACCCTCAGGTCTAGTGGCCTTATATCTCGATTTACTGTTAGCTTCCTGGTTGAGGTTGTCGGCCCTGGAAGTCCCAAAGTCGCAGCTGTTCTATCCCAGGTAACAGTGTGGGGCATATGAAAAACACACCTGAAATCAGATAAAAAGGGGAGATGTGTGCCAATGTGTGCCACACTAAGCATGGATAACAGAAAGAGAAGAGAACTGTCTGAGGACTTGAGAACCAAAATTGTTGAAAAAAATCAACAATTTCAAGGTTACAAGTCCATCTCCAGAGATCTTTACTAGAGATGAGCGGTGTTCGACTAGAACTGTTCGCCAATCTCAAATTCGAGCTGTTTTGGGCGGTGTTCGAGTTGTTCGACGAACCCGAACGATTTGCAAAAAATTCGGCTGTTCGAGGTTATGTTCGATAACTGTTCGTGCACCAAAAGCGTGTCCTGCATGTCTGGCGCTATTTAGAGCACCAATCATGCAGGGATTGTCTGCCACTCACTGTAATGCCACAGCCATGGTGGTTGTGGCATTACAGTGATTGCCCAAATCGATGGGAACAGTGCCAACAGTGAAACATGAAAAGCCGGCAATTCAGCAGCGGCATACACCTGTACCCGACAATTTAGAACCGAAAGAATAGAGCTTCACACATAGATTAGATAGATATAAACATGTCAGCCACATATATACGAAGTACAGTGACAGTGTTGCTTACTGTACTTGTCATTTAGCTTAAAGGATTTATCAAAAAAAATAATAGTGTTTTCATGCACCGTCTCTTTAAAAAAGCCGGCCGGCAATTCAGCAGCGGTACCCGACAATTTATAACAGACAGAATAGAGCTTCACACATAGATTAGATAGATAGAAACATGTCAGCCACATATATACGAAGTACAGTGACAGTGTTGCTTACTGTACTTGTCATTTAGCGTAAAGGATTTCTAAAAAAAAATAATAGTGTTTTCATGCACCGTCTCTTTAAAAAAGCCGGCCGGCAATTCAGCAGCGGTACCCGACAATTTATAACAGACAGAATAGAGCTTCACACATAGATTAGATAGATAGAAACATGTCAGTCACATATATATGAAGTACAGTGATAGTGTTGGTTACTGTACTTGTCATTTAGTATTAAAATAAAGGATTTATTATTAAAAAAATTGGCGTGGGGTTCCCCTTAATTTTAGGCTCTAGCGGAGGTTAAGCAGACGGCTGGGGCAGATGTTTGAAGCCTGGGAAGGGGGTAATACCCACGGAGCTTCCCAGGCTACTAATATCAGCCCCCAGCTGAATACATAGCCTTTACTAGCTATTAAAATGGGGGACCCCCCAAAAAAAATGACGTGGGGTCCCCCCTAATTTAATAGCTAGCAAAGGCTAGGCAGACAGCTGGGGGCTGATATTAATAGCCCAGGAAGGGAGCCATGAATATTGGCCCCCTCCCAGGCTAGAAACACCAGCCGTCAGCCGCCCCAGAAATGGCGCATTCATAGGATGCGCCAATTCTGGCACTTAGCCTCGCTCTTCCACGCTGCCCTGGTGCGGTGGCAGGGGTAATAGGGTTGGGGTTGATGTCAGCTTATAATGCCAGCTGACATCAAGCCCAGGTTAGTAATGGAGAGGCGTCTATAAGACACCCCCATTACTAACCCCATAGTCAAAGTTAAAAAAAACACAAACACCCAGAATAAAGTCCTTTAATTGAAATAAAGACACAATCCTTTATTGTTCTAAATTAAACCATACTTACCGTCACGCCCATTCCAGCTGAAGCCAACGATCTCCTGAAATAAAAGAAAAATAATAAAGCAACCTCATCCTTACCTTTCCATGGTTCCCACGACAGCTTCAGCTCTGCTACATCGAGATGACAGGCTGGACCGCAGCAGAACGCTGCCATCCAGCCTCTCATCCCGCAGACACTGAGAAGCGCAGGCTTGCTTGCGCTGCTCAGCGTCTCTCTGTGACGACATCCAGATGAGCCGAGTTCATGTCCAATGAACTCGGCTCACCTCATGCACGTCACTGACAGCGTGGGAAAATTCTCACGCTGAAGCGGTGAGTGCAGGAGAATTCTCCCACGCTGTCAGTGACGTGCATAAGGTGAGCTCATGTCCAATGAACTCAGCTCACCTCCTGCACGTCACTGACAGCGTGGGAGAATTCTCCTGCACTCAGCGCTTCAGCGTGAGAATTCTCCCACGCTGAAGCGCTGAGTGCAGGAGAATTTTCCCACGCTGTCAGTGACGTGCATAAGGTGAGCTCATGTCCAATGAACTCAGCTCACCTCCTGCACGTCACTGACAGCGTGGGAGAATTCTCCTGCACTCAGCGCTTCAGTGTGAGAATTCTCCCACGCTGAAGCGCTGAGTGCAGGAGAATTTTCCCACGCTGTCAGTGACGTGCATGAGGTGAGCCGAGTTCATTGGACATTAACTCGGCTCATCTGGATGCCCTCACAGAGAGACACTGTGGAGCGCAAGCAAGCCTGCGCTTCTCAGTGTCTGCGGGATGACAGGCTGGATGGCAGCGTTCTGCTGCGGTCCAGCCTGTCATCTCGATGTAGCAGAGCTGAAGCTGTCATGGGAACCATGGAAAGGTAAGGATGATGTTGCTTTATTATTTTTCTTTTATTTCAGGAGATCGTTGGCTTCAGCTGGAATGGGCGTGATGGTAAGTATGGTTTAATTTAGAACAATAAAGAATTGTGTGTTTATTTCAATAAAAGGACTTTTTTCTGGGTGTTGTGTTTTTTTTAAATACTTTACTAGAAATTCATGGTGGTCATGTCTAATATTGGCGTGATCCCATGAATTTCGGGCTTAGGGCCAGCTGATAATGCCAAGCTGGCCCTAACCCCTTTATTACCCAGTGAGCCACCGCATCAGGGCCCTGGATGAGTTGGGTACAGCGCCAGAAGATGGCGCTTCTATGAACGCGCCATTTTCCGGGTGGCTGCGGACTGCAATTTGCAGCGGGGGTGGCCCAGAAAGCTTGGGCCTCCCTGCGCTGCGGATTCCAGCCCCCAGCTGCCTAGTTGTACCTGGCTGGACACAAAAACAGGGCGAAGCTCCACGTCAATTTTCTTTAAATTATTTCATGAAATAATTAAGAAAAAAAGGGCTTCCCTATATTGTTGTGTCCGGCCAGGTACAAATAGGCAGCTGGTGGTTGGGGGCAGCCCGTTCCTGCCTGCTGTACCTGGCTGGACACAAATATAGTGCGAAGCCCCACGTCAATTTTTTTTAAATTATTTCATGAATTTCCTGAAATAATTTAAAAAAATTGAAGTGGGGCTTCGCACTATATTTGTGTCCAGCCAGGTACAGCAGGCAGGAACGGGCTGCCCCCATCCACCAGCTGCCTATTTGTACCTGGCCGGACACAACAATATAGGGAAGCCCTTTTTTTCTTAATTATTTCATGAATTTCATGAAATAATTAAAAAAAATTGAAGTGGGGCTTCGCACTATATTTGTGTCCAGCCAGGTACAGCAGGCAGGAACGGGCTGCCCCCATCCACCAGCTGCCTATTTGTACCTGGCCGGACACAACAATATAGGGAAGCCCTTTTTTTCTTAATTATTTCATGAATTTCATGAAATAATTAAAAAAAATTGAAGTGGGGCTTCGCACTATATTTGTGTCCAGCCAGGTACAGCAGGCAGGAACGGGCTTCCCCCAACCACCAGCTGCCTATTTGTACCTGGCCGGACACAACAATATAGGGAAGGCCTTTTTTTCTTAATTATTTCATGAATTTCATGAAATAATTAAAAAAAAAGTACGTGGGGCTTCGCCCTATTTTTGTGTCCAGCCAGGTACAACTAGGCAGCTGGGGGCTGGAATCTGCAGCGCAGGGAGGCCCAAGCTTTCTGGGCCCCCCCCCGCTACAAATTGCAGTCCGCAGCCACCCCGGAAAATGGCGCGTTCATAGAAGCGCCATCTTCTGGCGCTGTACCCAACTCATCCAGGGCCCTGGTTCGGTGGCTCACTGGGTAATAAAGGGGTTAGGGCCAGCTTGGTATTATCAGCTGGCCCCAAGCCCAAAATTCATGGGGTCACGCCAGTATTAGACATGACCGCCATGAATTTCTAGTAAAGTATTTAAAAAAAACACAACACCCAGAATAAAGTCCTTTAATTGAAATAAAGACACAATTCTTTATTGTTCTAAATTAAACCATACTTACCATCACACCCATTCCAGCTGAAGCCAACGATCTCCTGCAATAAAAGAAAAATAATAAACCAACCTCATCCTTACCTTCCCATGGTTCCCACGACAGCTTCAGCTCTGCTACATGGAGATGACTGGCTGGACCGCAGCAGAACGCTGCCATCCAGTCTGTCATCCCGCAGACACTGAGAAGCGCAGGCATGCTTGCGCTCCTCACTGTCTCGCTGTGACGGCATCCAGATGAGCCGAGGTCATGTCCAATGAACTCGGCTCACCTCATGCACGTCACTGACAGCGTGGGAAAATTCTCACGCTGAAGTGCTGAGTGCAGGAGAATTCTCCCACGCTGTCAGTGATGTGCATGAGGTGAGCCGAGTTCATTGGACATGAACTCGGCTCATCTGGATGTCGTCACAGAGAGACGCTGAGCAGCGCAAGCAAGCCTGCGCTTCTCAGTGTCTGCGGGATGACAGGCTGGATGGCAGCGTTCTGCTGCGGTCCAGCCTGTCATCTCGATGTAGCAGAGCTGAAGCTGTCGTGGGAACCATGGAAAGGTAAGGATGAGGTTGCTTTATTATTTTTCTTTTATTGCAGGAGATCGTTGGCTTCAGCTGGAATGGGCGTGACGGTAAGTATGGTTTAATTTAGAACAATAAAGGATTGTGTCTTTATTTCAATTAAAGGACTTTATTCTGGGTGTTTGTGTTTTTTTTAACTTTGACTATGGGGTTAGTAATGGGGGTGTCTTATAGACGCCTCTCCATTACTAACCTGGGCTTGATGTCAGCTGGCATTATAAGCTGACATCAACCCCAACCCTATTACCCCCTGCCACCGCACCAGGGCAGCGTGGAAGAGCGAGGCTAAGTGCCAGAATTGGCGCATCCTATGAATGCGCCATTTCTGGGGCGGCTGACGGCTGGTGTTTCTAGCCTGGGAGGGGGCCAATATTCATGGCTCCCTTCCTGGGCTATTAATATCAGCCCCCAGCTGTCTGCCTAGCCTTTGCTAGCTATTAAATTAGGGGGGACCCCACGTCATTTTTTTTGGGGGGTCCCCCATTTTAATAGCTAGTAAAGGCTATGTATTCAGCTGGGGGCTGATATTAGTAGCCTGGGAAGCTCCGTGGGTATTACCCCCTTCCCAGGCTTCAAACATCTGCCCCAGCCGTCTGCTTAACCTCCGCTAGAGCCTAAAATTAAGGGGAACCCCACACCAATTTTTTTAATAATAAATCCTTTATTTTAATACTAAATGACAAGTACAGTAACCAACACTATCACTGTACTTCTTATATATGTGACTGACATGTTTCTATCTATCTAATCTATGTGTGATGCTCTATCTTTCTGTTCTAAATTGTCGGGTACAGATGCTGAATTGCCGGCCGGCTTTTTTAAAGAGACAGTGCATGAAAACACTATTATTTTTTTAAATAAATCCTTTACACTAAATGACAAGTACAGTAAGCAACACTATCACTGTACTTATTATATATGTGACTGACATGTTTCTATCTATCTAATCTATGTGTGAAGCTCTATTCTTTCTGTTCTAAATTGTCGGGTACAGATGCTGAATTGCCGGCCGGCTTTTTTAAAGAGACGGTGCATGAAAACACTAATATTTTTTTTAATAAATCCTTTACACTAAATGACAAGTGCAGTAACCAACACTGTCACTGTGCTTCTTATATGTGTGACTGACATGTTTCTATCTATCTAATCTATGTGTGATGCTCTATTCCTTCTTGTCTAAATTGTCGGGTACCGGTGTATGCCGCTGCTGAATTTGCCGGCCGGCTTTTTTAAAGAGAGTGTCTTCTGAGCAGTTTTTCAGCTTTTGGACACCTTTGCAGGTGTTTTCTATGTGTTTCTATGTGTTTTTGTTTGCCTGCCATTGGTTTTAACGGTGTTCGACGGTGTTCTAAGGTGTTCGACGAACAGTTCGACGAACAGTTCCTCGAACATCCCGGTGTTCGACGAACCGAACCGAACCCGAACACTACGGGGGTGGCTCAACACTAATCTTTACATTCCTTTGTCCATGGTGTGCAAAATAATGAAGAAGTTTACAACCCACGGCACTGTACGTGGATGGCAGAGAAAAATTGATGAAAGGTTGCAACTCAGTTTAGTCCGGATGGTGGCTAAGAAGCCCCAATCAAATGCCAAAGAAATTCAAGCTGCTCTGCAGGCTCTGGGTGCATCAGTCTAAGCGCAAACTATTTGTCGACATGAATGAAATGAAACACTATGGCAGTAGACTCAGGAGGGCCCAACTACTGACACTGAGACATAAAAAAGCTAGATTGCAGTTTGCCATAATGCATGTAAGTCAAAATTATTTTGAGGAAGTGTCTTGTGGACATATGAGACCAAGATGGAGCTTTTCGGTAAAGCATATCATTCTACTGTTTACTGAAAATGTAATGAGGCCTACAAAGAAAACACAGAACATACAGTCAAATATGGTGGAGGTACAAAGATGTTTTGGGGTGGTTTTCTGCCTCTGGCATTGCGTGCCATTACTATATGCAAGGAATCAGGAAATCTGAAGATTGCCAAACATTTTGGGTCGCAATGTAGTGCCTAGTGTCCGAAAGCTGTGTTTGCATCTTAGGTCATGGGTCTTCCAGCAGGACAATGACCCCAATCATACTTCAAGAAGCACTCAGAAATCGATGGAAACAAAGCACTGGAGAGTTCTGAAGTGGCTAGCAATGCATCTGGATCCAAGTCCCATTGAACACCTGTGGAGAGACCTTAAAATTGCTGTTGTGAGAAGGTACCCTTCAAATATGAGCGATCTGGAGCAGTTTTCAAAAGAAGAGTGGTCAAAAATTCTAGTTGAGAGGTGTAAGAAGCATGTTGATGGTTATAGGAAGCGATTGATTGCAGTTATTGATTCCAAAGCGTGTGCAACCACATATTAAGTTGAGGATGCCAACAATTTTGTCCAGCCCATTTTCGGGGTTGTGTGTGAAATTGTGTCCAAATTATGTCCAATTTGCCTTTTTTTCTCTGCTTTTTGTGTTTTTGTGTTTTTCCAATACACACAAAGGAAATAAATATGTGTATATCAAAACATGTGTCTCCTATGTGATGTATGCAGCAGAGTCTCAGTGTCACCTATGTGATGTATACAGCTGACCTCCCACTGCTTGAGTTCTATAAACATTACGTGAGCAGTTAAGAATTTCCCACTTTGGGGAGACATGCATTGAAATATACATCCATACTCAAAATGACTTACTGCTACAAACTGTTGTTTACAAAGCTTGCCATTGTAAAGAATCGACTGCACACCATACCAACACAAACCTGGAAACATCACCCATACCACCTAACATCACAGCCTCATCAAAGTGAAGCAGCTCCAGCTTTAAATATCCAAATAACTCTTGACAGCAAAAAATGTTACGTACCTCTCCTATAAGTTTTTTTCTTGTAAAATAATAGCATAGTGAGGGGGTATTTTGAGGTGAAACTATTCAACACTTTTTATTTAAAAAATAACTTAAGTAAAAATGTTGATGATATGAGTTCAAGTTCAAGGGCATTATAGATTGGAGTGTGGCTATGAAGGCCAATTTATGACTTTTCTATAAATATGAAATTGGTAATAATATGACAGATGGAACCGTGGCACCAATCAAACATTTAAAGAATAACCTTTCAAAATACCTAAAATGTTTAAAAAAGGAAAAAATAGTTATCACCTCTCCTGAAGTGTAGTATAACCATGGGATCTTTCAATCAAGGTAGGGATGCATGGATAGAAAAAATCCCAGCTGGAGAATGGGTGAGGCAGAGGAGCAATAGAAAAAATCAAGCAATCCCTAAAGAAAAAATGTTGAATGTTAAAACTTCACATTTAACCCCTTTACCCCCGAGGGTGGTTTGCACGTTAATGACCAGGCCAATTTTTACAATTCTGACCACTGTCACTTTATGAGGTAATTACTCTGGAACGCTTCAAAGGATCCCCCTGATTCTGAGAAAGTTTTTTCGTGACATATTGTACTTCATGATTGTGGTAAAATTTCTTTGATATCACTTGCATTTATTTGTGAAAAAAATGGAAATTTGGCAAAAATTTTGAAAATTTTGCAATTTTCAAAATTTGAATTTTTATGCCCTTAAATCAGAGAGATGTGTCACACAAAATACTTAATAAATAAGATTTCCCACATGTTTACTTTACATCAGCACAATTTTGGAACCAAAATTTTTTTTTGTTAGGGAGCTATAAGGGTTAAAAGTTGACCAGCGATTTCTCATTTTTCCAACAAAATTTACAAAACCATTTTTTTAGGGACCACATCACATTTGAAGTCACTTTGAGAGGTCTTTATGACAGAAAATACCAAAAAGTGACACCATTCTAAAAACTGCACCCCTCAAGGTGCTCAAAATCACATTCAAGAACTTTATTAACCCTTCAGGTGCTTCACAGGAATTTTTGGAATGTGGAAGAAAAAAATGAACATTTAACTTTTTACACAAAAATGTTACTTTAGACCCAAATTTTTTTATTTTCGCAGGGGTAACAAGAAAAAATGGACCCCAAAATTTGTTGAGCATTTTCCCCTGGGCACGCAGATACCCCATATGTGGGGAAAAAACACTGTTTGGGCGCACGGCAGGGCTCTGAAGGGAAGGAGCGCCATTTGACTTTTTGATTGTAAAATCAAACGCAACATGGTGTCCGCTAACAAACTGAATGGAAAATCGGCTCAAATTGTTAGCAGACACCATGTTGCGTTTGGAGAGCCCCTGTGTGCCTAAACATTGGAACTCCCCAACAAGTGACCCCATTTTGGAACTAGACCCCCCAAGGCACCTATCTAGATGCATAGTGAGCACTTGGAACCCCTAGGTGCTTCACAAATTGATTCATAAAAATGAAAAAAACATTTTTTTTCCACTTTTACATTTTTACAAATCAATTTTTGAAGCACCTGGGGGTTCTAAGTGCTCACTATGCATCTATATAGGTGCCTTGGGGGGTCTAGTTTCCAAAATGGGGTCACTTGTGGGGGAGCTCCAATGTTTAGGCACATAGGGGCTCTCCAAACGCAACACGTAAGAAATTGAATGGAAAATCGGCTCAAATTTTTAGCGGACACCATGTTGTGTTTGGAGAGCCCCTGTGTACCTAAACATTGGAGCTCCCCCACAAGTGACCCAATTATGGAAGCTAAACCCCCCAAGGCATCTATTTAGATGCATAGTGAGCACTTGGAACTAGAGATGAGCGTTGTTCAACTCGAACTGTTCGCCAATCTCAAATTCGAGCTGTTTTGGGCGGTGTTCGAGCCGTTCGGCAAACACGAACTATTTGAAAAAAATTCGGCTGTTCAAGGTTATGTTCGATAACTGTTCGTGCACCAAAATCATAACTGGATTTTTTCTCAGTAATGCTGAAAATTAATGTTAATACGCAGTTTGAGTGTTCAGCGGGGCGGGGGGAGGGGCAGGGGATGGATCTCTGCAGGAATAATGAAGATCTCCATTTTTTTTTCTCTTTCCCGCATTTTTAGTGAGGAGGTGCAATCTGTCAGCCTATCAGCAGAGCACACACGGAGCGAACTGCTTTTTTTCACACAAGCAAGGGCATGTGTCATTGGCAGTGTATGTCACATGTCCTTGCCCTATAAGACCCATCCATTTTCCCCGTCGCCACCATTTTCTCACTGCTGCAGCTGTGTGTTAGACGGCACCACTGTTGCTGTGTGCGCTATACCTTGTTAATTTCAAGCCAATTTTCGCACAAATCTACAGATAGCTTGGGAGTAGGGAAGAGTTGTGATTGCAGTCCTTTTAAGGACTAGGTTACAGCATTTCCTACGACTTTTATCAGGCAGGTCTGTGCTCTTAAATAGATAGGTTGGGAGTAAAGACTAATTGTAATTGCAGTCCTTTTCAGGACTACGTTACATCAGTTCCTATCAGTTTTTGCCAGGCAGGTCTGTGCCAGTGCTGTGCAAGTTTTTTTCACAGCATTTGGCTAAATCTAGCAAAGCTAATCCTTTTTGGCCTATTGCAGAGTGTGTTAGTCAGTGGAGTAGCCTATCTGTGTTGCAAGCTACACCACCTGTGTATAGAATACCAATTTTTTTACTGCACATAGTGAAGTAAAACCTTTTGGGCATAGCATCATTCTATTAGTCCATCTATACTGACCTTCATCAGGTTGCAAATTAAAAATAATTTTTATCTGCATCTAGCTCTGAAAAAATATTTGGGCTTCTAGCAGTGTGTGGGACTTGTTCTATTAGTCCATCTATACTGACCTCCATCAGGTTGCAAATTGAATATAATTTTTTTCTGCATCTAGCTCTGAAAAAAATATTTGGGCTTCTAGCAGTGTGTGGGACTTGGTCTATTAGTCCATCTATACTGACCTCCATCAGGTTGCAAATTAAAAATAATTTTTATCTGCATCTAGCTCTGAAAAAATATTTGGGCTTCTAGCAGTGTGTGGGACTTGTTCTATTAGTCCATCTATACTGACCTCCATCAGGTTGCAAATTGAATATAATTTTTTTCTGCATCTAGCTCTGAAAAAATATTTGGGCTTCTAGCAGTGTGTGGGACTTGGTCTATTAGTCCATCTATACTGACCTCCATCAGGTTGCAAATTAAAAATTATTTTTATCTGCATCTAGCTCTGAAAAAATATTTGGGCTTCTAGCAGTGTGTGGGACTTGTTCTATTAGTCCATCTATACTGACCTCCATCAGGTTGCAAATTAAAAATAATTTTTATCTGCATCTAGCTCTGAAAAAATATTTGGGCTTCTAGCAGTGTGTGGGTCTTGTTCTATTAGTCCATCTATACTGACCTCCATCAGGTTGCAAATTGAATATAATTTTTTTCTGCATCTAGCTCTGAAAAAATATTTGGGCTTCTAGCAGTGTGTGGGACTTGTTCTATTAGTCCATTTATACTGACCTCCATCAGGTTGCAGTCCTTTTCAGGACTACGTTACATCAGTTCCTATCAGTTTTTGCCAGGCAGGTCTGTGCCAGTGCTGTGCAAGTTTTTTTCACAGCATTTGGCTAAATCTAGCAAAGCTAATCCTTTTTGGCCTATTGCAGAGTGTGTTAGTCAGTGGAGTAGCCTATCTGTGTTGCAAGCTACACCACCTGTGTATAGAATACCAATTTTTTTACTGCACCTAGTGAAGTAAAACCTTTTGGGCATAGCATCATTCTATTAGTCCATCTATACTGACCTCCATAAGGTTGCAAATTGAATATAATTTTTTTCTGCATCTAGCTCTGAAAAAATATTTGGGCTTCTAGCAGTGTGTGGGACTTGTTCTATTAGTCCATATATACTGACCTTCATCAGGTTGCAAATTAAAAATAATTTTTATCTGCATCTAGCTCTGAAAAAATATTTGGGCTTCTAGCAGTGTGTGGGACTTGTTCTATTAGTCCATCTATACTGACCTCCATCAGGTTGCAAATTGAATATAATTTTTTTCTGCATCTAGCTCTGAAAAAATATTTGGGCTTCTAGCAGTGTGTGGGACTTGGTCTATTAGTCCATCTATACTGACCTCCATCAGGTTGCAAATTGAATATAATTTTTTTCTGCATCTACCTCTGAAAAAATATTTGGGCTTCTAGCAGTGTGTGGGACTTGGTCTATTAGTCCATCTATACTGACCTCCATCAGGTTGCAAATTAAAAATTATTTTTATCTGCATCTAGCTCTGAAAAAATATTTGGGCTTCTAGCAGTGTGTGGGACTTGTTCTATTAGTCCATCTATACTGACCTCCATCAGGTTGCAAATTAAAAATAATTTTTATCTGCATCTAGCTCTGAAAAAATATTTGGGCTTCTAGCAGTGTGTGGGACTTGTTCTATTAGTCCATCTATACTGACCTCCATCAGGTTGCAAATTGAATATAATTTTTTTCTGCATCTAGCTCTGAAAAAATATTTGGGCTTCTAGCAGTGTGTGGGACTTGTTCTATTAGTCCATTTATACTGACCTCCATCAGGTTGCAAATTGAATATAATTTTTTTCTGCATCTAGCTCTGAAAAAATTTTTGGGCTTCTAGCAGTGTGTGGGACTTGGTCTATTAGTCCATCTATACTGACCTCCATCAGGTTGCAAATTGAATATAATTTTTTTCTGCATCTAGCTCTGAAAAAATATTTGGGCTTCTAGCAGTGTGTGGGACTTGTTCTATTAGTCCATCTATACTGACCTCCATCAGGTTTGCAAATTGAAAATAATTTTTTTCTGCATCTAACCCAGACAATAGTTTTGGCCTAATACCACAGTTTGCCGCTCAGCTCTGCTCGGTTCCCATCCATTGTTTTTTTGTGCAAACAACTCCAGAGTTGTCAATTAGTTAACCACCAAAATGAGTGGAAAAAGGCCTGCTGCTGGTGGAAAGGGGAATAGGCGTGTTGGGAAGGGGAAAAAAGGTTGTGTCCGTGGGGTAGGTGTAAAAAACAACAGTAACATCTGCAGAAGAAAGACCATCTTCCAGCCAAACTAAAATGTCTACTTCTTTTAGCGGACAATGTGATAAGATCCCTTTCTTACGGCAACGCCAATCGCTACAAATTCCAGATGAGGCACAAAAACAGCAGGTGCTTCAACGGATATCAAGTGCTCCTTTAAGTGGGCTCTCCTCCACATCAACTTCAACATCACAAATACTCCAGTCCTCAGAGGTGTCACCCCAATCGCACTTGCTTCCTCACAGCTCCCAAATCTCCAGCTGCCCATCTGAGTATGAGGTAGAACAGATGGTTGAGTCTGCAGAGCTGTTTACTCATACTATAGCCTGGGAATCAGAGGTCGGCTCCAGTGCTTCTGTGAATCCAGACGAGGAAATGATCTGCACTGATGCCCAGAATCTTCATGAGTCGGATCCAGGACCAGACGCAGAAGGTTCTGACCATAATGTAGACCCTCATTCCCAAACTGTAACTCCTGATGGTGGAGACAATGAGGAAGACGATGATGAGACTCAAATACCTGATTGGAGCGACAACTCTAGTTTTTTGTCTGGGTAGGAACAGGTTGGCTCTGAGGACGACGGGTGTGATAACACACAGGGTGATGATGATGAGGTTGGAGATCCCACTTACTGTCAACCCACAGTCAGCCAAGAGATGAGGTCAGCAGAGGAGGTGGAGGAGGATGCTAGTGACGACGAGGTCAGGTTGCGCCTTCCTGGACAGAGGTGTAGTACTGGAAGCACGTCAACAACTGCATCCTCAAACACAACTCTGCCTCTTACCACAAGTCATGGTGGCTCTTCAGGTCGCATGGGTGCTAAGCCTTGCATAGCCTGGGCATTTTTTCAGATCGATAAAGATGACCCAACTCGTGTTATCTGTAACATTTGTCAACAAATGCTAAGTAGAGGCCAAAAAATACATAGTTTGAGTACTTCATGCATGAACCGGCACATGGACATGAAGCATAAGTTGCAGTGGGAAGCTCACTGTGCTACAATGCGGCCTAGCCGGCCGGGCCAACCACCGTCTGCCCCATCTTGTGCATCTGCGGCCTCTTCATCCTCTGTGACTGGGGGGACAGCAGTCACACCTGTTTTGGGACGCAGACCTGCCACCTCTTTACCCGCAACAGCCAGCGTGATTGGCAGGTCATCATTTTCTTTGGAGGTGGTAACACCAGCTGGTGTTGAGCGCTGTCCGACATCGATAGCACCACCTTTAGATCAAGGCAACCTAACATGTCCGCCTGCATCTTCATCACAGACCGGCAGTTTGCCGGGGACACCCTTATCAACCCCATCTAAGCATAACTGCCAGCCCTCGGTCCCTCAGATGTGGACAAGTAAAAGACCATTTCCTCCTAGCCATGAGAAAGCTAAGAGGTTGAATTTCACCATCTGCAAGCTCTTGGCTACAGAAATGCAGCCTTTCTGCCTGGTGGACACAGAGGATTTTCGAGACCTTATGTCCGTCGCAGTGCCCCAGTACCAGATGCCCAGTCAACACTACTTCTCAAAGAAAGGTGTGTCTGCGCTCCACCAGCATGTCGCACACAACATCACAGCTTCTTTGAGAAACTCTGTGTGTGACAGGGTGCATTTCACGACAGACACTTGGACGAGTAGGCATGGACAGGGGCGTTACATGTCGCTGACAGGGCACTGGGTAACTATGGTGACAGCAGGACAAGGGGCTGCTGTCCAAGTCTTGCCGTCCCCACGAGTTGTGCATCAATCCTCTTTATCTCAAAGTTCCTCCACTGCTTCTGCCTCCTCAACCTCCTCTCGGTCCTCCACCTGCACCCAAAGCCTGTCTGGTCATGCCACAAGCTTTCTAACTACACAGAAGGGATCCTGCACACCTCCTTACTATGCTGGCAGTAGGGCTCAACGTCATCAGGCGGTTTTTACTTTGAAATGTCTGGGAAATGTGAGTCACACAGCTGAGGAGTTGTGGTCAGCTCTGGAGAACCAATTTCATGAATGGTTGTCTCCACTGGACCTGAAACCAGGGAAGGCCGTGTGCGACAATGCTGCAAACCTGGGTGCGGCCCTTCGCCGGGGCAATGTCACACACGTGCCTTGTATGGCTCACATGTTGAACCTGGTTGTCCAGCAATTTTTAGCCCACTATCCCGGACTAGATGGCCTTCTGCAGAGGGCACGGTCGCTGTGTGCTCACTTACGCCGTTCGCATCCCGCAGCTCAGCGACTTACATCTCTACAGAAGTCGTTGGGCCTGCCACTTCACCGGCTAAAATGCGATGTGCCTACCCGGTGGAATTCAAATCTGCACATGTTGCAGCGACTGTGGCAACACCGACAAGCCCTGGTGCAATACGTTCTGACGTATAGCCTGGGCCAAAGAGATCCAGAGGTGGGGCAAATCACGCTGGAGGAGTGGTCTCAGATCAGGGACCTATGCACCCTTCAGCACAGATTTGAAATGGCGACGAAGATGTTTAGTGCTGATGATGCCATTATCAGCATGACTATTTCGGTGATTTACATGCTGGAGCACATGTTAAACAGAATTCGGAGTCAGGTGGTGGCACAAGAGGAGGTGGAGGAAGTAGAGGAGGAGTTGTATGCGGAAGGGCTAACATCTGCAAGGTCCAGACGGTCGGCAGCACCAAGGCGGCAGGCATGTGAGGGTGGGGGAGATGGTTTTACCAGGGCGCATGGTAGCAGCCAAACTAGTGAGGAAGGTGCAGGAGCCCAGGAAGAAGTGGAGGACGAACTGATGGAAGACTCATCAGATGAGGGAGACCTTGATCACATTTCTGTTGTGCGAGGTTAGGGGGAGAGGACAGAGGAAGGAAGCATGATTGTTACCTCGCCACCAACACAACAGGGACTTGGTGCTCCTGGATGCGCAAGAAACATGAGTGCCTTCTTGCTGCACTACCTGCAACATGACCCTCGATTTGTGAGAATTAGAAATAATCCTGACTACTGGGTTGCCACACTGTTAGATCCCCGGTACAAAAGTAAATTTGCAGAAATTATTCCTGCCATAGAAAGGGATGCACGCATGCAGGAGTATCAGCAGAGACTGTTGCAGAATCTTACATGTGCTTTTCCACAAAACACCAGTGGTGCACGTAGTGAATCTCACAGTTCCAACTTGCCAACCGTGGGACCGTCGAGTGTTCAGCACTCAAACCGTAACAGAAACACAGTATCTGCTGGTAACATCAATTTTGCGGAATCATTTCACCACTTTATTAGCCCATCCTTTGCAAGGCCACAGGAGACAAGAAGTCTGACACATAGTCAACGCCTAGAGACGATGGTACAGGAGTATCTCCAAGTAAACATTGAAGCCATGACTGTGTCACTGGACCCTTGCTCTTTTTGGACTTCCAATCTGGATAAATGGCCGGAGCTCGCCACTTACGCCTTGGAGATCTTGTCATGCCCCGCAGCCAGCGTTCTGTCTGAACGTGTGTTCAGCGCTGCTGGTGGTGTGCTGACAGATAAGCGCACGAGGCTCTCCACTGATAATGTAGACAGACTCACGTTCATAAAGATGAACAAATCATGGATCCGTAACGACTTTTCTACCCCTGTGTCATCCTGGGGAGAGTAAAAGCTTGATGATTGGTTAAAATCACCTCACCAACCATTTTAAGCTTTCAAATTACTAATCATGTTTATCTGTATCTTGGCTGGAAAATAATTTGGGCTTTGTAGCATTGTGCAGTACTGATTCTATTAGGCCATCTATACTAAGCTCCACCAGATTTAAAATTACTAATCATGTTTATCTGTATCTTGGCTGGAAAATAATTTGGGCTTTGTAGCAGTGTGCAGTACTGATTCCATTAGGCCATCTATACTAAGCTCCACCAGGTTTAAAATTTATAATAATTTTTAGCTGCATCTAGCCCGGAAAATAATTTTGGGGCTCCGAGATGCGCAAGACACATAAGTGCCTTCTTGCTGCACTACCTGCAACATGACCCTCAGATTGTCAGAATTCGAAGTAATCCTGACTACTGGGTTGCCACACTCTTAGATCCCCCACACTCTTCGATCAACCTTTTCATTTTAATAAAGACCAAAAAAATGGCCATTTTGAAATTATAAGCATTAGCAGGTTATTAGAAACTGAAATCAAACAGTTTTCAACTCAAAACTTTATTCTAGGTTATGTTACATTTGCACATAGGACCCCTTGTTCGAAAGGAGCTTCTGAACTCTCTCGTCCATTGAATTTGTCAGGTTTTGGATGGTTTCTGCTTCAATTGTTTTGCATGAGGACTGAATACCCTCCCAGAGCTGTTGCTTAGATGTGAACTGCCTCCCGCCATCATAGACACTCCTTTTGATGATGCTCCAGAGGTTCTGAATGGGGTAGAGGTCAGGGGAGCATGGGGGTCACACCATAAGTTTGTCCCCTTTTATGCCCATATCAGCCAGAGATGCAGATGTGTTATGTGCAGCATGAGACGGTGAATTATCATGCATGAAAATGATGTTGCTGTGGAATACACGGTTCTTCTTCTTGAACCATGGCAGGAAGTGCTGTTTGAGAAACTCCACATACATTATGGAGTTCATCTTTACCACTTCAGGGATCCTAAAGGGGCCGACAATCTCTCTCCCCATGATTCCAGCCCAAAACATTACTCCACCTCCTCCTTGTTGGCGCTGTAGCCGTGTTTGCGTGGGGTGTCCATCAACCAGCCATCCTCCACTCAATCCATCTGGACCATCGAGCGTTGCACGGCACTCATCCATGAACAAAACAGTTTTGAAGTCAGTCTTCATGTATTGTATGGCCCACTGGAGCCGTTTCTGCTTGTGTGCAGTGGATAGAGGAGGTCGACAGGATGGCATACGCACAGCTGCAAACCTCTGAAGGACCCTGCATCTTGTTGTTCGGGGGACGTTGGAGGCACCAGCAGCTTCAAAAACTTGTCTGCTGCTATGACAAGGCTTTTTGCCGCTGCTCTTTTAACCTGACGTAATTGCCTGTAGGAAAGAGTCCTCAATTTGCCCTTATCAGCACGCACACGTGTGTACTGTGAATTAGCTACATACTTCTTGATTGCCAAGACACTTCATCCTGATCATCGCACAATGTTGATTGTAGTCATGCCTTGACCTAAACACTCCACAATTAGTTGCTTCTCAGCAGCCAACACATCCTTTTTCTTTCCCATTTTGGCAGAAAATGTAGGCTGCTTAATAATGTGGGACAGCCTTCTTAAGTAGTCTTGCCTTTCATTGGACACACCTGCCAAACTAATTAGCACAGGTGTCTGCAATTGCTTACAGTGATATAAAGAGCCCTGACACACATCACCATCAATGAGTTTAGCTGACAAACAAACAAATTCTTCCCTTATCACTCCTAAACACTTTTTGCATAATAATTTGGAACACAGTGTACATGTGCTTTTCCACAAAACACCAGTGGTTCACGTAGTGAATCTTACAGTTCTAACTTGCCAACCGTGGTCTGTATGGAGTTGTTCAATAAAGGACCCAAAATTAAGATAACATAGACGGGAGAGGTCTCTATGAATAGGAATTCCTAAGTATGTGATACCCTGTGATGGCCAGGCAAAGGGAAAGTTGGACTGGATGGAATCCTGTATGGATTTGGGGAGGGAGACATCGAGGGCCTCAGACTTCGCTGCATTGATTTTAAAATTTGACCATGTAACAAAGTGATCTATTTCAGCCATAACAGCAGGGATGGATATATGTGATTGAGTGATATATACTAGGACATCATCAGCAAATAGAGAGCACTTGTACTCGGTGCCTCCCACCTCAATCCACCTAATATTGGGGTTATGGCGAATTGATGAGAGCAGGTGCTCCGTCACTAGGATGTATAAGAGAGGGGACAGAGGACATCCCTGCCTTGTCCCATTGGTGATTATGAAAGGTGATGAAAATGTTCTGACGCGCCCCCTGGGCCTTGGGACATCCGGAGCCGGACCCTTTTGGTGGATGCTGGTGGTTGTAGTCTCCGTGGCCGCAACCCGGTTCCGTGGCTCAGGGCGGACAAACCAGTGGCGGAACTATTTATGTGGTTTTGATGTTTAAATGTCCGACTACACCACCCGTGGATTGCGGTCAGAGTGAACCGCCGCTGCAGGGCAGACCGCTGAGGCTTGTGTTGTGGGTGCAGCAGAGCATAGTATAACTCTCCACGGGAGGAGTATAGCCTCAGGGCAGTGTATGCGGAGGATGGGGTGATGGTGCAGGGCAACAGCAGTAACGACACAGAGTCAGTGATGCAGTCCAGGGCCTTTACTCACAGTTCTTATTATCCAGACCACTTCTGCAGGTAACGGCTGCCCACGTCGTACTGTGCTCACCAGGTGAGGGTCTCAGACAACTCCCAGATAACTTTGGAGCGCTTCACAGGACCCCCTTTGTGTGTCCTTTGTCTGGCCTTTCTTACCAAACCTTCTGTCTGGCTGCCTCGGGCCTCCTCTGGGTAAACTTGGTGCCAGTTTCCCTGACCCAATGTGGTGCCTTCCTAGCGGGTGTAGCGAGGGGCTGCGCCACATAAAATGTCACAGCCTCCGGTTTCTAGCTGAGGGTCGTTTCCCGCCTCCACTAGTTTCGGGGACCGGTCTCCCCCTTTGGCCTGACCCCTCCACGCAGGTGGATTCGGGCGTGCGATGGCGACTCGCCTGTCCGCACCCCTGGGATCCCTTCGTTCCTCGTTCCTGGAGCCTTCTCCGCTCCTCTTCCTTCCTTCTCCCTCTTCCAGGCCTGGGCCTCTGTTACTAGGCCCGCCTCCGGAGAAGAGCTCATGCAGAGCCCCTGCTCCCTGTCACTTCTGCTCAGACTTCTCTGCACTGAACTAAGATGGTGCCCACCTTTTATACTCCCTTCTCAATGCACCCAGGAACTGCTTCCTCCCTGCTCCTGCACTACAGGGTTCCCCTTCCTCAGTGTTCCCTCCCCCCACTCCAGCCATGGAAAAGAACTGTCGTGCCCATCTCAGAAGCATATTGGTCGCCCTGCCCCACGGCAATGTGGTGTAATGCATGCAGGTGTCGGGTCCTGATCCACACTCCATCCTTACCTGAGAGTGAGATATCACACCTCTGGGTGAGGTGCAATACCTCTGTAGCAACCGAGCCCTCAGGGTGCTACAGTTCCTTTCATTTTCAGCCTAGGTGACGTATTGCGATACAGGGCCGTGATTTTGGCTATAAAAGGGTCCCCTAGACCCCTACCCCAAGCTTTTTAAGAGAATAATATATGGCGTGCCAGGAGACTCTATGGAATGCTTTCTCAGCATCCAACGAGAGTGTCTAATTACAAATTTTTAACTGCATCTAGCCCAGGTAATACTTTGTGCCTAGTAGCAGTTGTAGCGTCGGCGTCCCTGCCTCCTGCTAGGCAGGGACGCTGTTCCCCTCACCTCTCTGCTCCGTGCCCGGCGGCTTCCTCCCGCTCTGCCTGCAGCGCCCGCTCTCCCCCGGTCACTGTGCTTAGGGCGCGCGCGCGCTCCCCCTCTCTTAAATGGGCCGCGCGCGTCACCCTAAGGATTCCCCGGCCTATGGCCGGAGGATCCCTCCATATATTAGGCACCTCCTCCAAAATGGAGGTGCCCGAGCAATGTTGTTGCACTGTTCACTACTCTGCTTCAGCCCTCAGGTCCCGTTGCCAGTTACCTGCCAGTTACCTGCCAGTTACCTGTCAGTCTCCTGCCAGTTTGCTGCCTGATTCCTGCCTGTCATCCGCTTTCCTGCTTGCTAGCCTGAAGTCCGACGGTCTGCCTTCCGACACCTGTCAGTCTGTCTATGGACCAGCTTGCCCGCTCACCTGGGAGCGCTCACCTGCTACCTGCCTGATAGCCTACCTGGAGGCTCCGCCGTCACGTGCTGTGACCACCTGCCAGTCCAGAGACTCTTGCCCGCTCACCTGGGAGCGCTCACCTGCTACCTGCCTGATAGCCTACCTGGAGGCTCCGCCGTCACGTGCTGTGACCACCTGCCAGTCCAGAGACTCTTGCCCGCTCACCTGGGAGCGCTCATCTGCTACCTGCCTGTTAGCCTACCTGGAGGCTCCGCCGTCACATGCTGTTACCACCTGCTTATCCTGAGACTCTCGCCTGCTCACCTGGGAGCACTCATCTGCCATCTGCCTGCTAGCCTACCTGGAGGCTCAGCCGTCACAGGTCGTACCTGCCCGTTTACCCAGAGACTGCCCCGGTCACTTGCCGTGACCTCCTGCCTGTTTACCCAGAGACTGCCCCGGTCACTTGCCGTGACCTCCTGCCCGTTTACCCAGAGACTGCCCCGGTCACTTGCCATGACCTCCTGCCCGTTTACCCAGAGACTGTCCCGGTCACTTGCTGTGACCTCCTGCCCGTTTACCCAGAGACTGTCCCGGTCACCTGCTGTGACCGCCTGCCTGTCTTCCCTGGTCGCCACCCGCTTCCTTACAAGGGCTGCCCCCTTGTATAAGTTGCTCAGAGGTTCTGTTAGAACCTTGCTGTTAGGTTTTTTTTCCTTTGCTGGTCACATGACCTTGTTGGCCTATTTAGTCCTGCTCCGCCCTTCTGGCTTTGCTGGACTTCATTGTATATCTACTTTCTAGCTAGCCTGTGCTCTGTATCTAACTCTGTTAGTTTGCTTGGTCTACGGACCTCTATGTTCTATCTATTTTGTTTGTTCGTCTGTCTGCTACTATTTCTGTTAGGAGGTGTCCCATTTTCCTCCCAGTCCTTAGTACTTGTAGGGATTCCCTCCCCACATCTATAGGTCTTCGTACAGACTAGATTAGGACTTTAGCAGGTCTGATCGCAGGATCAGGTTCCCTGTTACATCGTAGGGATTCAGCTGAGTCTCATAGTAGGGACAGATCTCCTCTCTTTCCTTAGCTCTGGTAGCAGAACATAACAGGTTCCACCTCCCAGACCCGTTACAGTTTGCTCGGGCCATGGAACCCGGTGGCACCCAAGCTCCCTCGCTCTCGGACCTTTGTCATGAACTGTCCCGACAGAGGTCCCAGCAGGAGTCCATCCTGGGTCACCTGCGGAATGTCAATACTCGTCTGGACACTTTGACTGCCCCACCAGCAACCACCGCTAGTGTCATGACTCGCAGCCCGGCTGCTCCGCTGCCCACCAATACCGTAGTATCCTGCTTTGGAATCCGGCTTTCTGCACCTCCTCGCTTCGGAGGCGACTCCGCTCAAGCTCGGGGCTTCATTAACCAGTGCACCCTGCACTTTGAACACCAGTCCCACCAGTTTAATTCCGACCGGGCCAAAGTAGCCTTCATCATGTCCCATCTCACGGGAGAGGCACTGGCTTGGCTAAATCCTCTATGGGAGAGAGGAGACCCTCTGGTGTCCCACCTGCCAGCCTTTCTCACGGCTTTCCGGAAGGTCTTCGATGAACCCGGACGGAAGACCTCATCCGCCTCATCTCTGGTACGCCTCCGTCAAGGGAGTCTCACCGTGGGCCAATATGCCATACGGTTCCGTACATTTGCTTCGGAGCTGGCCTGGGATAACGACGCCCTGGTGTCCGTCTTCTAGGAGGGTCTGTCCGGCCGTATTAAAGATGAACTCGCCGGTCGGGACATTCCTACTACTCTCGACGACTTGATTACACTTGCCACCCGGATTGACATCCGGTTCCAGGAGCGCGCTAGGGAGGTCACCCGTGAGAGGAGGATTCCACGTCTAGTCCCTACCTTCCAGAGACCCGTCACTCCCTCCGTTTTTCCCCAGGCACACTCACCTGAGCCTATGCAGGTCGACCAGACCAAGATGGTCAAGACCCGTCAAGACTTACGTCGTGCCGAGGGGAGCTGTTTCTACTGTGGCAGTAAGGAGCACCGGATCCGTTCCTGCCCTGAGAGGTCGGGAAACGCCTGTGTCTAGGATCGCTCAGAGAGGTCGCCCTAGACAAAAGTAAACCCTCTCCATCCCTGATGCTGTCTTTTTCTATCCTCTGCGGAGAGAACTGCTATTTTGAACTGGCTCAACTTGACTCTGGAGCTGCTGGAAATCTCATCTCTCAATCCCTGGAAGAAAAATACCACATTCCCACCAAACCTCTGGCCGTACCTATATCTGTCGCCGCCGTGGATGGGGGCCTCTTACCACATCCCATCCAACTCATCACCGAATCTCTGACTCTGCAGGTGGGAATGCTGCATTCCGAGAGCATCTCCTTTCATGTTCTGCCTGGACTCTCTCACGCACTATTGCTTGGCCTGCCTTGGCTCCAGAGACATGCACCCGTGCTTGACTGGCAGACCGGAGAGGTCCTTCGCTGGGGACAGGACTGCCATAAGACTTGTCTAGTTCCCGTTCATCCTGCCCGTCCTTCTCCTACTCCAGCCAATCTGCCCGGTCTTCTGGTTCCCTATTGGTCTTATGAGGATGTCTTCAATAAAAAAGAGGCAGAGACTTTACCTCCTCATAGACCATACGACTGACCAATCGACCTGATGCCCGGCTCTACTCCTCCCCGTGGGCGAATCTACCCTTTGTCCGCTGCTGAAACCCGGTCCATGTCTGAATATATTGAGGAGAACCTGGCCCGGGGATTTATCCGGAAATCTACCTCCCCGGCGGGAGCAGGCTTCTTCTTTGTCAAAAAGAAGGACGGCTCACTCCGTCCATGTATAGACTATAGAGGCCTAAACCAGATTACTGTGAAGAATAAATACCCCCTTCCACTTATTCCTGAATTATTTGACCGTCTGAGGGGGGCTAGAATCTTCACCAAACTGGATCTCCGTGGGGCATATAACCTGGTCTGTATCCGTCAGGGGGATGAGTGGAAGACGGCATTCAATACCCGGGACGGCCACTATGAGTACCTTGTGATGCCCTTCGGTCTCTGTAACGCTCCTGCCGTCTTTCAAGAGTTGGTCAATGACATCTTCCGTGATCTTCTCTACTCCTGCGTGGTGGTGTACCTGGACGATATCTTGGTCTTCTCTCCGGATCTTCCTACTCACCGGAGGGACGTTCGTCAGGTCCTGCTCAGGCTCAGGCAGAACCACCTCTACGCTAAATATGAGAAGTGCATCTTTGAGCAGACCTCTCTTCCATTTCTGGGCTACATAATCTCTCAGACTGGTCTACAAATGGATCCTGAGAAACTGTCTGCCATCCAGAAGTGGCCCCGACCAGAGGGGTTGAAGGCTATTCAGCGGTTCCTGGGCTTCGCCAACTATTACCGCCTGTTCATACCGCACTTCTCTTCCCGGACCGCCCCTATCTCTGCTCTCACCCGTAAAGGTACAAACCCCAGAGAATGGCCGCCCGAAGCAGAGGAGGCATTTCTTTCCTTAAAACAGGCCTTCCTCTCCGCCTCGGTGCTGCATCGTCCGGACGGCAACAAGCAATTCTTCCTAGAAGTTGACGCATCCTCCTCCGGAGCTGGGGCAGTACTTACCCAAAAATCTTCTTCCGGAAGAAAGGTAACCTGCGGCTTTTTCTCCAAACTTTTCTCCTCTTCTGAGCGCAATTATTCTATAGGAGACCGAGAATTGTTGGCCATTAAGATGGCACTGGAGGAGTGGCGTTACCTGCTCGAGGGGGCTCTCCACCAGGTAATAATTTACACTGACCACAAGAACTTGGCATATCTCCAGAGTGCCCAGAGACTTAACCCGCGCCAAGCCCGGTGGTCTTTGTTTTTTGCCCGCTTTGATTTCATTCTTCATTTTCGTCCGGCTGACAAAAACATCAAAGCTGACGCCCTGTCCCGATCCTTTCTGGTGTCTGATCTTGAGGAGGAGCCTAAACACATCATCGATCCCGCCAGAGTAATGCAGGTAGCCCCGTGGGCCTAAATCGTCTCCCTCCTGGTAAGACGTTCGTAACGGAGTCCGATCGGGAGAAGATTCTACACTGGGGTCACTCGTCTAAGCTAGCTGGGCACGCCGGTCAGAAAAAGACCCTCCAGCTTGTTACCCGGCACTACTGGTGGCCTACCCTGCACAAGGATGTAATTGACTTTGTTTCTGCCTGTGTGTCCTACGCTCGCAACAAAGTTCCGAGACACCTGCCTGCTGGCCGCCTTCTCCCTCTGCCTGTGCCTGCTGCCCCGTGGCAACATATAGCTATGGACTTCATAACAGATCTCCCCGTCTCTGCCGGTTGTACGGTCATTTGGGTGGTCGCTGACCGCTTTTCCAAAATGGCTCATTTTATTCCCCTGCCAGGCCTCCCGTCTGCTCCCGAGCTAGCTAAAGACTTTATCCGCCACATCTTCCATCTCCATGGTCTGCCTCTCCACATCGTGTCGGATCGTGGGGTTCAGTTCACCTCACGCTTCTGGAGAGCCACATGTAAACTGCTCGACGTCACCCTGGACTTCTCCTCCGCTTACCACCCACAGTCCAATGGTCAAGTGGAGCGGATCAATCAGAATTTGACCAGTTACCTCCGGCACTTCGTTAATGCCCACCATTCAGACTGGGTGGATCTCCTACCATGGGCCGAGTTCTCTTACAACAATCACGAGAGCGAATCTTCTTCTAAATCCCCGTTTTTTGTAGTCTTCGGTCAGCATCCTCGGATCCCTTTTCCTGTCTCCACCTCGGTGGACAACCCGGCCGCGGAATCTCTCGTTAGCAAATTTTCTTCCATTTGGGAGAGCACCCGATCCGCACTCCTTCAGTCATCCGAGCAGATGAAGAGACACGCTGACAAAAAGCGCCTGGATTCCCCACAATTTCGTCCCGGAGATAAAGTCTGGCTCTCATCCAAATATGTCCGTCTCAAGATTCCTTCCTATAAGTTAGGGCCTCGGTTCATCGGCCCACTGGAGGTTATCAAACAGATCAACCCGGTGGCCTATAAATTGAAACTCCCGGCCAACTTACGGATCCCTAACTCTTTCCATGTATCTCTTCTCAAACCCGTGGTACTTAACTCCTTTTCCAAGTCTACAGGTACGCCTCCTGCTCCGGTTTCTGCTGAAGACGAGTTTGAGGTAGAGAACATTCTGGCCACCAAAAGGGTAAGAGGAAAGACCTTTTTTCTAGTGGATTGGAAGGGGTTTGGTCCTGAGGAGAGAACGTGGGAGCCCCGGGAGAACATCCATGCCCCTCTCATCCTTGCTAAATTTCTGTCTGGCCTAAAAAAGGGGGGGCCTAAAGGGGGGGGTACTGTAGCGTCGGCGTCCCTGCCTCCTGCTAGGCAGGGACGCTGTTCCCCTCACCTCTCTGCTCCGTGCCCAGCGGCTTCCTCCCGCTCTGCCTGCAGCGCCCGCTCTCCCCCGGTCACTGTGCTTAGGGCGCGCGCTCCCCCTCTCTTAAAGGGGCCGCGCGCGTCGCCCTAAGGAGTCCCCGGCCAATGGCCGGAGGATCCCTCCATATATTAGGCACCTCCTCCAAAATGGAGGTGCCCGAGCAATGTTGTTGCACTGTTCACTACTCTGCTTCAGCCCTCAGGTCCCGTTGCCAGTTACCTGCCAGTTACCTGCCAGTTACCTGCCAGTCTCCTGCCAGTTTGCTGCCTGATTCCTGTCTGTCATCCGCTTTCCTGCTTGCTAGCCTGAGGTCCGACGGTCTGCCTTCTGACACCTGTCAGTCTGTCTATGGACCAGCTTGCCCGCTCACCTGGGAGCGCTCACCTGCTACCTGCCTGATAGCCTACCTGGAGGCTCCGCCGTCACGTGCTGTGACCACCTGCCAGTCCAGAGACTCTTGCCCGCTCACCTGGGAGCGCTCACCTGCTACCTGCCTGATAGCCTACCTGGAGGCTCCGCCGTCACATGCTGTGACCACCTGCCAGTCCAGAGACTCTTGCCCGCTCACCTGGGAGCGCTCATCTGCTACCTGCCTGTTAGCCTACCTGGAGGCTCCGCCGTCACATGCTGTGACCACCTGCTTATCCTGAGACTCTCGCCTGCTCACCTGGGAGCACTCATCTGCCATCTGCCTGCTAGCCTACCTGGAGGCTCAGCCGTCACAGGTCGTACCTGCCCGTTTACCCAGAGACTGCCCCGGTCACTTGCCATGACCTCCTGCCCGTTTACCCAGAGACTGCCCCGGTCACTTGCCATGACCTCCTGCCCGTTTACCCAGAGACTGTCCCGGTCACTTGCTGTGACCTCCTGCCCGTTTACCCAGAGACTGTCCCGGTCACTTGCCATGACCTCCTGCCCGTTTACCCAGAGACTGTCCCGGTCACTTGCTGTGACCTCCTGCCCGTTTACCCAGAGACTGTCCCGGTCACCTGCTGTGACCGCCTGCCTGTCTTCCCTGGTTGCCACCCGCTTCCTTACAAGGGCTGCCCCCTTGTATAAGTTGCTCAGAGGTTCCGCCTCCCAGACCCGTTACAGCAGTGTCTGCTAGTCAGCGGATTATCCCGGCTGTTAAGCAAGCTACACCACCTGTAGTTTGGACACTTAATTTTTTCAAAGGAAATGCTTCGGGACCACGGGATACTCAGTGAAGAGCATCAGGAGGCACCCCAAGGCATAGGGGCAGGGACTGGCGGTAGGAAACCTTGCGGTGGACAGCCGAGCTCGATCCTTATAAAAGCTTTTTAACTGCAGCAGCTTTAGTGGACGCTACTGGATCTGGAATTACGCGGCTGCTGGCATGAGACTTGCCCTCCAATAGATCCTTGTAAAAGGATTTAAAGTGTATTCATTCAAATTAGAGAGACAATTTAAATTAAAAAGCTTAGAGCTGCCTCCACCACAGGGGGGCTCGCTCGACCCACCAGCGGACAGGCACCAGTATTGGGAGAGGGGAGCTGGCCGTCAGGGTCCACCGCGGCTCTGGCACAAACCCGGCGACACGGAGGTGGCACAGGCAGGAACGGACTGGCCGTGTCGGCTTCTCACTTTTTGGATTCTAGAAGGGCATGACATGCCTATATCTGTGTCTCCCCCTCCTTTTACTCCTCCACCTCTTTTCTTTTCGCATGACTATATGTACTTGTCACTTTTCCATGTGTTAGTTATGTCTTCTGAGCAGTTTGTCAGCTTTTGGACACCTTTGAAGGTGTTTTCTATGTGTTTCTATGTGTTTTTGTTTGCCTGCCATTGGTTTTAACGGTGTTCGAAGGTGTTCGACGAACAGTTCGACAAACAGTTCAGTGAACACACGGGTGTTTGAATAACCGAACCGAACTCGAACACTACGGGGGTGGCTCAACACTACTTGGAACCCCTAGGTGCCTCACAAATTGATTCATAAAAATGAAAAAGTATTTTTTTTTTCCACTTTTTCATTTTTACAAATCAATTTGTGAAGCACCTGGGGGTTCCAAGTGCTCACTATGCATCTAGATAGGTGCCTTGGGGGGTCTACTTTCCAAAATAGGGTCACTTGTGGGGAAGCTCCAATGTTTAGACACACAGGGGCTCTCCAAACGCGACATGGTTCCAATTTGTTAGCGGACACCATGTCGCGTTTGAAGAGCCCCTGTGTGCCTAAACATTGGAGATTCCCCACAAGTGACCCCATTTTGGAAACGAGACCCCCCAAGGCACCTATCTACATGCATAGTGAGCACTTGGAACCCCCAGGTGCTTCACAAATTGATTCATAAAAATGAAAAAGTTGAAAAAAAAATACTTCTTCATTTTTACGAATCAATTTGTGAAGCACCTGGGGGTTCCAAGTGCTCACTATGCATCTACATAGGTGCCTTGGGGGGTATAGTTTCCAAAATGGGGTCACTTGTGGGAAAGCTCCAATGTTTAGGCACACATGGGCTCTCCAAACGCAACATGGTGTCCGCTAACAAATTGAATGGAAAATCGGCTCAAATTGTTAGCGGACACCATGTTGCGTTTGGAGATCCCCTGTGTGCCTAAACATTGGAGCTCCCCCACAAGTGACCCCGCTTTGGAAACTAGACCCCCAAGGCACCTATCTAGATGCATAGTGAGCACTTGGAACACCCAGGTGCTTCACAAATTGATTTGTGAAAATGAAAAAGTGGAAAAAAAATACTTTTTCAATTTTACGGATTAATTTGTGAAGCACCTGGGGGTTCCAAGTGCTCACTATGCATCTATATAGGTGCCTTGGGGGGTCTAGTTTCTAAAATGGGGTCACTTGTGGGGGTGCTCCAATGTTTAGGCACACATGGGCTCTCCAAGCGCAACATGGTGTCCGCTAACAATTTAAGCCGATTTTCCTTTCAATTTGTTAGCGGACACCATGTCGCGTTTGGAGAGCCCCTGATGTGCCTAAACATTGAAAAAACCCCACAAGTGACCCCATTTTGGAAACTAGACCCCTCAAGGATTTTATCAAGGGGTATAATGAACATTTTGAGCCCAGAGGTACGATACAGAATTTGATAACATTAGGTCATCATATTGAATAAGTTGTCATTAGTCTTGAGCGCAAGTGCTCGCTACTTGAGTTTGCATCGGGTACTCAGGTATGCACCATGTACTGCGTGTGCTCGAGTGACATGCTCGAGTCCCTGCCCTGCATGTTTCACGGTTATTAGACACCCAAAAAAAACATGCGGGGATCGCTCGTGCATGGCAGGCAATCCCCGCAAAGTTTTTTTGGCCTCGAAGCATATGGGGCAGAGACTCGAGCATGTCACTGAAATACCCACGATACTCAGTGCATACCTGAGCACCCGGTGCAAACTCAAGTAGTGAGCACTTGCGCTCAACACTAGTCGCCATATCGTCATCTTTTTTTCTTACTTTTGAAAAAAATTCCAACCCCATCACAACCCTGACCCCAACCCCAGCCCTAACCCTAGCCCAACTCTAACCCGAAAGTTTATTTTTTACGCCATTCCTCGTGCGGTATAAGTGATTAGACGACTTTATTCTTTGGGTCATTGCGACTACAGCGATACCAGAATCATATGGGGTTTTTATGATTGACAGCTGTCACACACTAAAAGACGCATTTTTTGTAAAATCTAGTTTTTGCATCGCCATATTTTGAGTGGTATAATTTTTCCAGATTTTGGCAGACAGAGTCATTTGATGGCTTGTTTTTTGCGGGATGAGTTGACGTTTTTATTGGTGCCATTTTCAGGCACGTGACATTTTTTGATCGCTTTCTATTCAGATTTTTGGGAGGCAGAATAAACAAAAAACAACAATTCAGGAATTGTTTTTTTTTTTTTTTTTTTATTCTGTTCCGCATGTAAAATTGATAAGGCAGCTTTATTCTTTTGGTCAGTACATTTACAGCAGTACCACATATATATCGTTTTTCTATGTTTTGCACTTTTACATAATAAAAGCAATTTTATAGAAAAATTATTTTTTAGCATTGCTTTATTCTGAGAGCTATAACTTTTTTATTTTTCAGCTGATGGAGCTGTATGGTGGCTTGTTTTTTGCGGGACGAGATGACGTTTTCAGCGGTACCATTTTTATTTATATTCGTCTTTTTTATCGCGTGTTATTCCATTTTTTGTTTGGCAGTATGGTGATAAAGCATTGTTTCTTACTTGTTTTTTTTTTTTTTTTTTTTTTAACTATGTTCACTGAAGGGGTTAACTAGTGGGACAATTTTATAGGTCAGGTCGTTCCAGACGCTGCTATACCAAATATGTGTACTTTTATTGTTTTTTTGTTTTTTTTTCATAATATTTATTGATGGGTACATTATACTTTTATTTTTGGTGGATTATTTATTTATTTATTTTTTTTAATATTTTTACAATTTTTTTTTTTTTTTTTTACTTTATGACAGTTTTTTACTTTTTTACTTTGTCCCACTATGGGACTTTCACTTTTTTTTCTCTGATCGCCTGCATGGCACAGGAATGGAGCACCATCCCTGTGCCATGCAGGCTGTCAGCGCTGGACAGGGAGAAGATAGTTTGGAAATGCACTGCGCATGTCCAAAAAATCTTCCTGCTGTCTGGTGACCCTGATGTTGTCATGACGACATCGGGTCGTCATGGCAACATCCAGGAAGCCGCGGCAGACAGCGCAGGAGGCCGGAAGAAGAGGTGAGTACACCGATCACCTCCCCTTAGCCACCGCAATGCTGCGATCGACTTCGATCGCAGCATTGTGGGGGTTAATGTGCCGGGAGTGGTGCGGGACCGCTCCCTGCACATAGCCCCGGGTGTCAGCTGTGACAATCAGCTGACACCCGGCGGCGATCGCGCCCGCACAGCCTGGTCCCAGGGCACAGATACGTACTAATAAGCCCTATGTCATAAAGGGGTTAATGAAAGACCATTAAAACATATTAACGGGAAGTAATAAAAGGGGTGGCATAAAAAATTAGAGAAAGGATGACGCGTTTTGACCTAGCATGGGTCTTACTCATATCCTAGGATATGATGCGTTATGAACTAGCATGGTTCTTAGTCATATCCTAGGATATGATGCGCTATGAACTAGCATGGTTCTTACTCATATCCTAGCATATGAGAAAGAACCATGCTAGTTCGAAATACGTCATCCTTTTTCCAATTTTTTGTGCCCCCCTTTTCTTATTCCCCTTTAATATGTTTTTAATTCTTTCATTAAATGTGAAGTTTTAACATTCTACATTTTTTCATTTGGGATTGCTGGATTTTTTCTATTGCTCGTGTACCTAAAATGTTTGCTGTAAGAAAATTGTGGCTTACCAGATGCCACTTTCCTGGGTACAAAAGGGCCAAGAAGAAGTTAAAACAATTATACTCACCTCTCCCCAGACCTCACCTTCTCCATGCAGCCTCTAAATTGGTCCTCACAGTGCAAGTCTGGCCTTCAGTGAAAACTGTTATTTGGTCTTCTTTTTCTTCTTCTTAGGTCCCATTCTGTCTTCTATGCCTCCAGTGCTAACTAGCCTCACACATTGTCATCCCATGTGCTGTTCATGGAGTATGTATGGAGGCAGTGAATACTGGAGAGAATCTGTGAAGGTGACCGAAGACCTGCATGAGAATGGGGCTTAAAACTTCACAGAGAATTTAATATTTTTTTTATCATTTATGCTCTGGGGTCTTAAGAGATGCTAAAACATAATAAGGAGCATTTGATTTGCATTGGAAAAAATGTATCCAAATTGAATTTCCTGGACAAATTTAAGCATATCTTAGAATTTTAATTTTTGCTGATTTGCTCATCCTTAGTCTAACTTTTTACATCATAAATATACTATTGCATAATGTTTAAATTGAAAAAGAAAAAGAAATTATTATTTGTATCTATGTCACTGTATATGTATTGAGTTGTTTTCACTATTATGTTATGGATTTAGATAAGCAGCACAACTGTCAAATAAAATAGCAATGTATGTAACAGATGTCTTCTTGGATTTTGTTACCTCTTCAACATTTTTGAACTAGAGTTTATTGTATCATTTCTAAGACCTTGTAACACTATGTATCCTCATGATATAACATACCTTGACATTTGTTTCCTTCCCTGCGGAAAATTGAACCTGACCAGACAGAATGAATTTTAATGATTTCTACAATTGTAGATTTTTTTTCTTTTAAGAGGTCACTTGATAATATTGAAGCCAAATTGACAAATCAGTTTAAATTATTGCGTTCTTTGGCATAGAATATGATGATCAAACCATATAAATCAGTAGTTTCTATATTCCATTATAATATGACTCTCAAGAATAAGTCACAATTCATTATCACTTCATGACTCATTATAGTAACCGCTTCCTAGAGTTAGAGATACATGACATAATATGAGCAAGATTTTTTTCTAAAAAACCTTGAGAATTAAAAAAATAAAATCCATTAAACAACTTGTTTCTTTCAGTAATTGCTTTGCACTTCAACTTCTGATAGCCCATTCAGGATATTAATTCCTGGAACTTCAATGTGGTTATCTTTGTAATCTCAAAAGGTTATGTCTAAAAATGTCCATACACATTAGATTCATGTCGGCTAAACGTCTTGATTTTTGCATGACCGACCAACCATTTAATCTGGATGTCTTGACTTTTTTTTTACATCAGATGTTGGTGTAAAGTAAGTTTGGGCTGTTGAATTCCAGCATTCCTTATCCTATTGTTTTCAGAGGAAAGAAGCAGGAAAGGTAGCAGCTCACCATTCCACATACAGTAGGGAAAATAAGTACCGTATTTTTCGGACTATGAGACGCACTGGGCTATAAGATGCATCTAAGTTTTAGAGGAGGAAAATAGAGAAAAAAATGTAAGCAAAAAATGTGGTCATGATGTACTATTGTGGAGGAGGGGTCCTGATGCTGACACTGCTATAGGGGTAATGTCCCCCAATTCTGCACTAATATCCCTCATCCTGGTATACATAGTCCCCCATCCTGGTATACATGGCACCCCATCCACATCCTGGCATACATGGCACCCCCATCCTGGTATGCATAGCACCCCCATCCTGGTACGCATGGCACCCCTCATTCTGGTATGCATGGCACCCCTATCTTGGTATGCATGGCACCCCCATCCTGGTATGCATGGCACACCCATCCCCATCACGTTGCACACAAAAAAAAAAACAATTCTACTCACCTTCTTTCCCTCTGCTCCGACGCTGCATCGTGTTCTGCTGCCAGCAGCTGATCTCGCCGTGTGAGCAGTGCATGACGTCACTGCCATGTGCCCTCACACGCTGAGATGAGCTGCCGGAATAGTCACTACTCCCCACACCGGGACTATTGGCATGGAGAGTAGTGAATATTCATGCTCTTTAATAGCACGCACAGAGTCAGCCACAGTCGCGGCTCTGGCAGTGGCCCGGCGATCGCATGTGCCCGCCGTTAAAAAAAATGAATAGTCACTACTCCCCATGCCCATGGGAGTGGGGAGCAGTGAATATTCATGCTCTTTAATAACGGGCACACAAAATAGCCAAGCTGCTGCAGGAAGCCGGTGGCTGCTGCTGACACTGTGGGCGCTATTAAGGAGAATGAATATTCAGTGCTCCACATGCCCATGGGCATGGGGAGCAATGAATATTCATTTTCTTTAGCAGCGGGCACAGTGCTGGATGCAGCAGGCTCCTGCCTCCTGTGCCCCACTCCTCCGCCGCTGCCACTCCCTCCACACCCCTCACCATCCACAGCCACAAGGTACATTCAAACTATAACACTCACCCCCCACTTTCCTCCAAATTTTTGAGAAAAAAAGTGCTTCTTATAGTCTGAAAAATACGATATTTGATACACTTCCAATTTTGCAAGTCTTCTCACCTACAAAGAATGGAGAGATCTGCAATTTTTATCATAGGTACTAGTGTTGAGCGAGCATGCTTGACACTGCACGGTACTCGCTCGAGCATCACGCTACTCGGGATGTTCGGCGAGCACCGAGCATTTCCGGGTTACTCGGGCGGGAGCTCGGGTCTCCGCCCTGCATGTTTGGCGCTCTTTACAGAGCCAATGAACATGCAGGGATTGCCAGCCAGTCACTGTAATGCCGAAACCATGTTTTTTGTGGGCATTACAGTAATTGGCTGACAGCACAGCTTCACCTCGAGTATTTAAAACCGGGCGCCGCCTTCTTGGACACAGACGCTCCAGATCAGACAGTGTAGGGACAGCGCTGCTGAGCTAGGGAGAGATTTTTCCTGCGAAATAGTTAGTGTAGGGTCTGTAAAGGCTGCCAGAACAAACAAACAGTCCTTCTCAGGACTAATATCCATCCCAGATATCAGGCAGGCAGGCAGGCTGTACAGGAGACGCAGTGGTTATGCCAGCAAACGCTGCAATACATTCCTGTGTGCTCCTGTTTCTGAAATTGCTGGACTTAGCTGCAGGTCTCGGGGGCCAGTAAAAATCCTTTTTTTTCATCTAAATCCTCTTTTTTTTTTCCTCCTACACACTGTACAAATACCCGTCTTATTAACATATTGGTGTCCTCCCCACCCCCCAAAAAAAAAAAAAGTGTGTCTCTGATTTTTCAGACACAAATATGTCGGTTGAAAAGAGTCTGGTATAGGCCACAGAAACAGAAGTGTGGTTTTGCAGTTCCACGGGTAAAATCTCTGTAGTATCCAGTTTTGGGCCTTTGGTATCAAAAAAAAAAAAAACCTGTGGTTTTGCTGTTCCACGGTAAAAAATCTCTATTATCCTGCTTTTCGCATTTTTTGCAGTAAAAAAACCCAGTAGTGTCTCCTGAGTGTTATGACACAAAAATATATCTGTTGAAAATAGTCTTATGTACGCCTGACACAGTGTGGTTTTGCAGTTCTACGGGTAAAATCTCTGTAGTATCCAGTTTTGGGCCTTTGGTATCTTAAAAAAAAACAGTTTGAGTGTGTCGCTCACTGTTCAGCCGCAAATCTATATATTTTAAAAAGTGTGGTATACACAAGTAAACAATAACTGTGGTTTTGCCATTCCACGGTAAAAAATCTCTATTATTCAGGTTTTGGTATTTTTTCCATAAGGAAAAACAGTAATAGTTTCTCCCTGATTGTTCTGATTGTTTAAAAGAGTCGAGTGTAGGCCAGAGAAATAGAACTGTGGTTTTCCTCTTCCACGGTTCTAATCTACTTTTTATTACCGTTTTTCCATTGATAGTGCGAGTGTAAGCTATTTTACTTCCTTTACAATGGGCAAGGCGCGTGGCAAGGGACGTGGAACTGGACGTTCTGGTGATGGTGCGTGCTGAGGACGGGGCCGTGGCCAAGGTGAAAATGTGCCACAACCAACAGCCACATCTTCTCGCTCCCACTTCTTGACCGAATTACTAGGGAAGCACAGAACAACACCGGTATTGCGAACTGATCAGTGTGAACAGGTTATTAATTGGATAGCAGATAATATTTCCAGTTACCTGGGCACCACCACCTCCGGTCTGTCTTCCACACGGTCAACTCTTAGTAGCCATGAATCTCGACCGCATACTCCTCCTCACCCTGATGCTCCTTCCTCCCACCATGCCGAGTGTCGTCAGACAGCAATTGATCCCACACTTGGACACTCTGAAGAGCTGTTCACTGGTCCATTTCCAGATTTGTGCCCCTCGCCTGCTCCGCTTGAAGTGGTGGAAGAGGAGATCCCATGTAGCGATGCCCAAATATTTGAACAGCCATGGCCACAGGAAGTCGACGCTGACAATTTGTCACAAGAGGTGGACGATGACGAGACACAATTGCCAGGAAGTGAGGAGGAGCATCGTGGTGCGCAAGTGGAAGAGGAGGAGGAGGTGGATGATCTAGTAACTGACCCAACGTGGCAGGAGGACATGCAGAGTGAGGCCAGCAGCACACAGGGTGAGGGAGGCAGAGTACCCCAACAGGCAGGAAGAAGCAGTGTGGTGGCCGCAGACAAAAGGTGGGAAATCGTTCCCCGTAACACCAACACGAGGGACGTTGGCAGTACAAGCGGTAGGTCTTCCAGAGTCTGGAATTTTTTTAAAGACTCTGCTGATAACCCCAAAAAGGCCATTCGTACCAGCAGCCATGCCAGCATCAGCAGTGGTGACAAAACTACCAGCCTGACCACCACCAGCATGATCAGGCAATTGGCAGCAAAGCACCCGACTTTGTGGGGCGAAACCCAGGGTCCACGACCAATGTCAGCGGGTGTCACCACTGCTTCTTCCGCTGTTGTGCGTGCAATAGAACCCCCTGTTGTGTGTGCAAGGCAATCCCCTGTCCATACTAAATGTAAAGATGCCCCCTCCTCTAAGTCTTCACTTGTTATGGCAGTTTCTCAAGAAACAGCATCAACGTCCACGTCCATGTCCCAACCCAGCGTTCATTTGTCCATATCCCAGACCTCTGAACGAAAGCGGAAATTCGCAGCTAACGCCCCACAGGCCACAGTCCTAAATTCGCACATTTCACGACTGCTTGCATTGGAAATGCTGCCTTTTAGGCTGGTGGAGACAGAATCCTTCCGCAACCTTATGGCGGTGGCCGTCCCTCGGTACTCGGTCCCCAGCCGACACTATTTTGCCCGGTGTGCCATCCCCGCACTACACAAGCACGTGTCCCAAATCATCTGCCGTGCCCTCAACAATGCAGTTACTGGGAGAGTCCACCTGACAACGGACACGTGGACAAGTGCTTGTGGCCAGGGACGGTACATCTCCCTGACGGCACACTGGGTAAACATAGTGGAAGCCGGGACCCAGTAGGACCTTGGGACGGAACACATCCTCCCCACAAAGAGGAATGCGGGCCAGATGTCAGTCAGAGTTGCCCCCACAGTGTACAGCTCCTGCGCATCATCCTCCTCCTCATGTTCAGCCTCCATCTCGGATATCACCACATCAGTTACAAGCTGGAAGCACTGCAGTACTGCCTCCGCCAAGCGGCAACAGGCTGTGCTGAAACTCATAAGCTTAGGTGATAAACCTCACACTGCTTGTGAGTTGTGGACAGCTGTGAAAGAGCAGGCAGATCTGTGGCTGAGACCGCTGAACCTACATCCAGGCATGGTCGTGTGTGACAATGGCCGTAACCTGGTGGCTGCTCTGAGGCGAAGAGAGATCAAACACGTACCATGCCTGGCTCATGTGCTTAACCTCGTGGTTCAGCGGTTTCTTAAATCGTACCCCGAGTTGCCAGATCTGCTTGTGAAAGTACGCTGCCTGTCAGCTAATTTTCGCAAGTCGGCTACAGCTTCCGCCGCCCTTGCTGTGTTGCAGCAGCGTTTGCAGTTTCCGGCACACCGACTGGTGTGTGATGTCCCCACACGTTGGAACTCTACTCTCCACATGTTGCAAAGGATTTGTGAGCAGAAGAGAGCAGTTTTGGAGTACTAGCTGCAACAAGGACGTCGATATTCAGGTCAGACTCCACACATAAGACCTCATGAGTGGACCTGGATGTCTGACATATGTACCATCCTGACAAACTTTGAGGAGGCCACCAAGATGGTGAGTGGCAATGATGCCATCATTAGTGTCAGCATCCCACTTGTCTGTCTTTTGCAACGCTCTCTGCAGAGGACAGGGGGGAGGAGGAGGAGGAGAGCATGTTCAGTCGTCATCTTGGTGAGGACACGGAAATCTTGCCCGTTACCAGTCTGGCACGCATGGCTGACTTTATGTTACGCTGCCTTAACCGTGACCCTCGCGTTGTCAAAATGTTGGGTGACGGTCATTACTGGTTGGTGACACTTGTAGACCCCCGCTACAAGGAGAACTTTCACTCTCTTATTCCTGAGGAGGAGAGGTCTACAAAAATGGGCCAGTACCTGAAGTCCCTTGCTGCAGAACTGTTAAAAAAATTCCCATCTGAACACGCTAGCGGTAGAGGTCACAGTTCGTTGCCAACGAAAGAGTACAAGCGAGAGAAAGGCAACTCCAATCGAGCAGAGGCAGGGGAACACTGTCAACGTTCTGGGACAGTTTTCTCAGACCCTCCCTTCAGACAGACCCTGAGGCGCGGGGTACTCTAACAAGGAGTGGAAAGTTTCAAAAGATGGTGAGGGAGTACCTTGCCGACCGTACCAGCGTCCTCCGTGATTCCTCTGTGCCTTTTAATTATTGGGTATCCAACAGGACACTTGGAATGAACTCGCTCTGTACGCCTTGAAGGTCCTGGCCTGCCCTGCCGCTAGCATGATATCGGAGCGTGTTTTTAGTGCCGCTGGGGGAATTATAACTGATAAGCGCACTCGCCTGTCAACTGACAATGCTGACAAGCTGACCCTTATCAAAATGAACAAGGGCTGGATTGGGCCAGACTTCTCATCACCACCAAATGACAGCAGAGTAACATAAAGTCAAATCCACTGTGTTATTTCGGGAGGTGTATTCACATGCACCGCTTCACACCCACACATGGATATATGCTTCCTCATTTCGGCTGTTTTATGTTCTTCTACTTATCCTCAGCCTCCACCACCACTATACCACCAGGGTGACCGTGGTCCGTGTTGTCATTATTGAACATTCCTCCATCCTGATTTTTGTCAGCTTTTGCTTGGAAGGCAAAAGCAAAGACTGTGGGAGACCCACTCCCCAATAATGGGAATAATATTTTTAAGATGCTGTACCGTATGGCTCTTGTAAGGGGCATTAAAAGCGTCTTGTTATACCACTCTGACCTCCACGTCTCTTCTGAGGGACATTAAAAGTGGCTTGTTATACCACTCTGACCTCCACGTCTCTTGTAAGGGGCATTAAAAGTGTCTTGCTATACCACTCTGACCTCCACGTCTCTTCTGAGGGGCATTAAAACCGTCTTGTTATACCACTCTGACCTCCACATCTCTTGTAAGGGGCATTAAAAGCATCTTGTTATACCACTCTGACCTCCTCGTCCCTTGTAAGGGGCATTAAAAGCATCTTGTTATACCACTCTGACCTCTACGTCTCTTGTAAGGGGCATTAAAAGTGTCTTGTTATACCACTTCGACCTCCACGTCTCTTGTAAGGGGCATTAAAAGCATCTTGTTATACTACTCTGACCTCCACGTCTCTTCTGAGGGGCATTAAAACCGTCTTGTTATACCACTCTTACCTACACGTCTCTTGTAAGGGGCATTAAAACCATCTTGTTATACCACTCTGACCTCCACGTCTCTTGTAAGGGGCATTAAAAGCATCTTGTAATACCACTCTGACCTCCACGTCTCTTGTAAGGGGCATTAAAAGCATCTTATTATACCACTCTTACCTCCACGTCTCTTGTAAGGGGCATTAAAAGCGTCTTGTTATATCACTCTGACCTCCACGTCTCTTCTGAGGGGCAATAAAACCGTCTTGTTATACCACACTGACTTCCACGTCTCTTCTGAGGGGAATTAAAAGCATATTGTTATACCACTCTGACCTCCACGTCTCTTGTAAGGGGCATTAAAACCGTCTTGTTAAGCTACTGGGACCTCCACGAGTCTTCGAACGGGCATTGCATTTCCTCCTAATTTTTGGAAGCTTTTGCTTGGAAGGCATAAGCAAATACTATGGGAGACCCACTCCCTAATAATGGGACTTATGTTTGTAATATGCTGTACTGCATGGCTCTTGTAAGGGGCATTGCAAGTTGCTCCGTCCTAATTTTTGGAAGCTTTTGCTTGGAAGGCATAAGCAAATACTATGGGAGACCCACTCCCCAATAATGGGAATAATATTTTTAAGATGCTGTACTGTATGGCTCTTGTAAGGGGCATTAAAAGCGTCTTGTTAAGCTACTGGGACCTCCACCACTATTCCGAGGGGCATTAAAACAATCTTGTTAAGCTACTGTGACCTCCACGTCTCTTCCAAGGGGCATTCAAACCGTCTTGTTAAGCTACTGGGACCTCCACGTCTTTTCTGAGGGGCATTAAAACCGTCTTGTTAAGCTACTGTGACCTCCACATCTCTTTAAAGGGGCATTAAAGCGTCTTCTTAAGCCACTCTGAACTCCACAGCTCTTCCAAGGGGCATTGAAATGTTGTATTTAATTACCTCTAACCTCCACGACTCTTCCAACGGGCAGTGCATTTCCTCCTAATTTTTGGCAGCTTTTTCGAAAACTAAGGGAGACCCACTCCCCAATAATGGGTAGAAGGTTTTTAGTACGCTGTAATCCACGTCTGTTTCAAGGGGCATTGCAGTTCCTCATAATTTTTGGAAAGCCTTCCATTCACTGCTTAGGCTAACAGTGTACACGAGACCCAGTTGCTATAAATGGAAAAAATGGTTTAGTTAAGGCCCTCTGACCTCCATGTCATTTCCAAGGGGCATTGGAGTGCCTCAAAATTTTTGGTAGGCATTGCACTCACTCTATGCCCTATAACTGTGTAGCCGAACCGCTCCTTTTGTTACAGAAACATATCCTACAAGACATATGTGGTTGACTGGCCTGATATTGATGTGAATGGTCCCTGTTCCTCCTGCTCTTTCTCCTTTGCCACTACCTCATCCATCATTTATCACATGAAGCTTTGTTTTAACGGGAGTCATAGAACTGGAATAGTAGCAGGAAAACATCCAGTAATCCTCGGAGGAGGTAGGATATGCGCCAAAACGCTGACCACCTCAGGCCTAGCCGCTACTACATACATGCGCTTGCATTGCAAGAAAACAAAGAAGATGCTAACTTGTATCATCATCATCATGGTCCTCACCTTGGCACTCTCAACTCCCCTGATGGAGAAGCCAGGGCCCACCGGAGGAGTCTGGTTCTCTGGTGGGCTCGTCCAATGCTGCCCTAAGGCAGGCTGGGCTAAGAAAAGTGTGTGGGGGGAAGTTGACAGGAGAAATAGGGGCGGCAGGGAATGGTTTATGGACACCCGGCTGCCCCCAGGCGGCTGGGGACCGTGTGTGGACACCTGGCCTCGGGGCGTCTGGGGACCGAGTATAGACACCCGGCCGCCCCCTGGTGGCTCGAGACCAAGTGTGGACACCCGGCCGCCAGGCGTCTGGGGACTGCATATGGATTCCAGGCCGCCAACACAGCCATGACGTGGTGGCCAGATTCCACCTCCACATGCCTAAAAGGCCCAATTTCAAGTGCAATCAAGCAGTATGGTATTGCAGCCTGGGGGTGGGTGGTTGGCTGCATATTTGCGCTTGCATTGCAAGGAATGGGGCAGGTACAATTGAACAGTGCCCTGGGACAAGAACTTGCACAGGGATAGTTGCAAGTCTGCATCTTCTGATGCGGCAAGGATGACTTCTGATGGGCACACTTTTAGGCAGTGACCTGGGTGTCAGAGATGCTTCCAGGGGTCTTCCCCATGCTGTTCCCATGTCATTTCAGCACTGTATGCATGTGTCACACGGCACATGGCCAGATAAGGTTGTAAAATGTTAAAATGACATTTCCCGGTGAATGCATTTGTCATGGTTGAAAGCAATACAAAAGTGCAAAAACGCATAAAAAATGCTACTTGTGAACATAGCCCAAGGTGTGGAGGAGTATTTTTTGGGGGGGTTATTTATTTTACCTTATACACAAGTCTTCTTTACCCTGGAAAGGAAGTTCCTTAACATATTTCACAGGAAAGCAGTTTCAGTTTCGTTTTTGAACGTTTTATTGTGAGCCCTTAAAAGTGGCTTAATACCTCTGTCCACATTGTTGACAGCTGTGACCTGGGCGTCAGAAATGCTTTCTTGGGCGATTCCCATGCTGTCCACCTGTCATTTGAGCACTGTCACTATCGTTTTGGGCACTTGTTAGGCTTTTAAAAGACTGCCGGGGGTGCCGCGCCAAAAATGCTCGGGTCTCCCATAGACTGACATTGGGCTCGTTGCTTGGGTCGAGCACCCGAGTATCACGGCGAGCTCGGCCCGAGCTTCGAGCACCCGAGCATTTAAATGCTCGATCAACACTAATAGGTACAGTTCAGCTGTGAGAGACAGAATCTTAAAGAAATCAAGAAAATCACATTGTATGATTTTTACATGATTAAATTGCATTTTATTGCATAAAATAAGTATTTGATCATTTACCAACCAGCAAAAATTCTGATTCTCACAGACCTGTTAGTTTTTATTTAAGAAGCCCTCCTACTCTGCACTGATTACCAGTATTAATTGAACCTATTTGAATTTGTTACTGGTAGAAAAGACACCTGGCCACACACTCTATCAATCAAACTCCAACCTCTCCACCATGGCCAAGACCAAAGAGCTGTCTAAAGACAGCATGGACAAAATTGTAAACCTGCATAAGGCTGGGATGGGCTACAAGACCATAGGCAAGCAGCTTTTTGAGAAGGCAACAACTGTTTGCACAATTTTTAGAAAATAGAAGAAACACAAGATGACTGTCAATCTTCTTCGGTCTGGGGCTCCATGCAACTACACAGGAGGACCTGGTCAATGACCTGGAGAAAGCTGAAACCACAGTCTCAAACAGTACCATTAGTAACACACTATGCCATCATGAATTAAAATCCTGTAAGGCACGCAAGGTCCCCCTACTCATGCCAGCACATGTTCAGGCCCATTTGAAGTTCACCAATGACCATCTGGATGATCCAGAGGAGGCATGGGAGAAAGTCATGTGGTCAGATGAGACCAAAATAGAACTTTTTGGTATCAACTCTGCTCGCCATGTTTGGTGGAAGACAGTCGATATGTTCAACCCCAAGAATACTGTCCCAACTGTGAAGCACGATGGGGGAAACATCATACTTTGGGGGTGCTTTTCTGCAAAGGGGAAAGGATGACTGCACCGTATGGAAGGGAGGATAGATGGGGTCATGTATTGCTAGATTTTGTCCAACAACCTCCTTCTCTCAGTAAGAGCACTGATGGGTCGTAGCTGGGTCTTCCAACATGACAATGACCCGAAACACACAGACAGGGCAACTAAGGAGTAGTTCCATAAGAAGCATTTATTTTTATGACCTAAAGTTTGATAACTTCTGAATAGGCCTCTATAGCTGGCAGGCTCTAAGGTTGCTATTTGGCCATGAACTGCCATAGCAACCACACATTCAAGATCTCAAGGTGCAAATGGGCTTAAAGAGGGAGCCCGCACACTCTGTTAACCATCTAGATGCCGTAGTTACTATTGACAACAGCATGTAAGGGGTTAAATGGCCATAGTCCGTGCCAACACTGATCATGGCTGATGGAGCAAGTTGTCAGCTATAGTGTACAGCTGACAGCTACAAGATAGTCACCCGTCCGGGGATGCTATTTTCTTATATTACAGGTCAGTAAAAATACGTATTGGTGGTGACTAGTGATGAGCGAGCACTAAAATGCTCGAGTACACATTGCTCGGGTCGAGCAAATTGGAATGCTCAAATGCTCGGACCGAGTAACTAGCCCAATGTAAGTCTATGGGAAACTCGAGCATTTTTCCGGGTGGCCCCTTCCCCCTGGAGGTCTGTAAGGGACCTAAAAATTGCCCAAATCAATGGGAGAAGTGCTCAAATGACATGGGAACAGCATGGAGAAGACCCCTGGAAGCATCTCTGACTCCCAGGTCACTGCTGTCAACAACATTGTCAGAGGTACAATGTCACTTTTTCTGAATCACAATAAAACATAAAAAAAAATAATGCAATTTTACACTTTTGCATTGCTTTCAACCGTGAAAAATGCATTCACCAGGAAATGTCATTTTAACATTTTACTACCATATCTGGCGATGTGGTATGTGAGACATGATCAGACACATCCTGTTTCATTTATGAAGGAGGGACCATGAAAGTCCCAAACACTATTTTTATAGGGCCATCAGGCGGCCCTTACTATTTTTAAAGGACAAGCAGTTGGCTATGCTTTGTTGTTCCCATTATTAAAGAGTGGGTCTCCTATACTGTTATTGCGTATGCAGTGACTGCAAGGGCTGGCAAAAATTTGGATGCACCCCAATACCTCTTTGAAGAGACATAGAGGAGGGTCTCGGTAAAAAAAATGTTCCCATTATTAAGGAGTGCGTCTCCTATAGAGGAAATGCCCATGCAATGACTGCAAGGATTGTCAAAATTTGGGAAAAACCTCAATACCAATTTAAAGACACATTGAGCTGGGCCACAGTAACGACATGTTCCCATTAGAAAGGAGTGGGTCTCCCATACTGTTTGCCTATGCAGTGAATGCAACAGCTGCCAAAAATTTGGAGGAACTCCAATGTCCCTTGCAAGAGACGTAGAGGTCGGAGGCCTCCTGAAAACAAGGTTCCCATTTTTAGGAATTGGGTCTCCCATACTGTTTGTCTATGCAGTGAATGCAATGGCTGCCAAAAATTTGGAGGGACTCCAATGTCCCTTGCAAGAGACGTAGAGGTCGGAAGGCCTCCTGAAAGTAATGTTCTCATTTTTAGGAAGTGGGTCTTCCATACTGTTTGCCTATGCAGTATGAGGAGAATGAGGAGGACAAGAGCAAATAGACAAAATCAGGAAGCTTATACCCATGTCTGGGTGTGAAGACAGAGGTGCATGCGAATAGAGTTAGACCTCCCAAAAAAAAGACACTGTATTTGAGTTTATGCTACACTGATATCATTCGGCGGTATTAAGAAGTCTGGCCAAATCCATCCCTTGTTCATTTTTAAAAGAGTGAGCCTGTCAGCATTTTCAGTTGACAGGCAGATGCGCCTATCGGTTATAATTCCACCAGCGGTACTAAAAACCCGCTCTGATAAAATGCTAGCGGCACGGCAGTCCAGGACCTCCAAGGCATAGAGATAGTTTATGCCATGTGTCCAGCTTGGATACTCAATAATTATAAGGCACAGAGAAATCACAGAAAATGTTGGTACAGTCGGCAAGGTGCTCCCTCAGCATTTTCAGAAACTTTTTCCTCCTTGGGAGAGTGCCCCCCGCCTCAGGGCCTGTGTGATGGGAGGGTCTGAGAAAACTGTCCCAGAACTTTGACAGTGTTCCCCTGCCTCTGCGGGATTGAATTTGTGTCTCTCTTGCCTGTAATCCTTGGTTGTCCAACAAATTGTGACCTCTGCCACCAGCGTTTTCAGATGAGAATTTTTTTAATAATTCCGCAACAAGGGCTTTCTTGTACTGCCCCATTTTATTAGGCCTATCCGGCAAGAGAATAGGGGATAGAAAGCTCTCCTTGTAGCGTGGATCTAGAAGTATCACTAATCAGTAATGACTGTCACCCAAAATTTGGACAACGCGAGGGTCACGGGAAAGGCAGCGTAACATAAACTCAGCCATATGTGCCAGACTGCAAAGAGGCAAGACTTCTGTGTCCTCACCAACAGGATGACTGACCATGCTCTCCTTTTCATTCTCCTCTGTCAGCTCTTCCTCCTCCTCCCTGTGCTCAGGCCATCCCAGCTGAATAGACGGTATGACAGTTGTGCAGGTAGTACCGTCTATAGCGCAAGAAACTAGCTCCTGTTCTTCCTCCTCCTCATTGTCACCCAATCCAAATTGGGATGAGATGAGGCTGGGCTGTGTGGAATCACCCTGCATGGCTCCATATTCCATCTCATTGTGCTCCGCCTGCAATGCATCCTCTTTCATTTTCAGCAGAGAGTGTTTCAGAAGACAGAGAAGCAAGATGGTGACACTAATTATGGCGTCATCGCCGCTCACCATCTTGGTTGACTCCTCAAAGTTTTGGAGTATGGTGCAGATGTATGACATCCATGTCCACTCTGAGGTCTTATGTGTGTAGTCTGACCTGAATACCGACGGCTGTGTTGATGCTGGTAGTCAACAACTGCCCTCTTCTGCTTACAAATCTTTCCCCACATCTGCAATGTAGAGTTCCAACGGCTGGGGACATTGCACACCCGTCAGTGATCTGGAAGCTGCAAACGTTGCTGAAGCACAGCAAGGACGGCGGAAGCTGTAGCTGACTTTCAAAAATGGGCACATGCAGCATACTTTAACAAGCAGATGCAACAGATCTGGGTAGGTTTTGATAAACCACTGAACCACGAGGTTAACCACCTGGGTCAGGCATAGCACATGTGTGAGCTCGCCTCGCTTCAGACGCGCCACCAGGTTCTGGCCATTGTCACACACGACCATGCCTGGCTGTAGGGTCAGCATTGTCAGCCACAGATCTGCCTGCTCTTTCAGAGCTGTCCACAACTCTTCAGCGTTTTTTGGTTTGTCACCTAAGCATATTAGCTTCAGCACAGCCTGTTGCCACTTGGCCGAGGCAATGCTGCAGTGCTTCCAGCTTCTGACTGATGTGCTCATTTCAGAGATAGATGCAGAAGAGGAGGAGATGCAGGAGTTGTAGAATGTGGGGGCAACTCTGATTGACCTAGGGCCCGGAATCCTCGGTGTTGGGAGGACGTGTTCCATCCCAAGGTCTGACTGGGTCCCGGCTTCCACTATATTATCCCAGTGTGCCATCAGTGAGATGTACTGTCCCTGCCCACAAGCACTTGTCCACTTGTTACGTGGACTTTCCCAGTAACAGCGTTGTTGAGGGCATGACTAATGTTGTGGTACACGTGCTCGTGTAATGTGGGGACAGCACACCAGGAGAAATAGTGGCGGCTGGGGACCGAGTACTGAGGGACGGCCACCGCCAACAGTCTGTGGAAAGCTTCCGTCTTCACTAGCCTAAAAGGCAACATTTCAAGCGCAAGCAGTCGCGAAATGTGGGATTTTAGTTTTGTGGCCTGTGAGGCGTTGGCTGCATATTTGCACTTGCATTCCAAGGACTGGGGTAGAGACAACTGAATGCTGCGCTGGGACAAGGAAGTGGACATGTTTGCTGATGGTGCTAGCTGAGAGTGTGCACCGACAGGTACAGGGCAGGAGGAATCTTCGCATACACCATGGCCAGTGGATTGGCATGCATGCACAATAAAGGAAGAAGTGGTGTCATCCACAGACCCTGTTTCTGGACCCTGGGGTTCGGCCCACTTAGTCGGGTGCTTTGCTGCCATGTCTTATCATGCTGGTGGTGGTCAGGCTGCTAGTTTTGCTACCCCTGCAGATGCTGGCCTGGCAGGTGGTGCAAATGGCCTTTTTGGGGTTATCTGTAGAGTATTTAAAAAACAACCAGACTCGGGAAAACCTAACAGTTGTACTGGCATCTTCCGTCGTGTTGGTGTTACGGGGACAACTTTCCCGCCTTGTGTCTGAGGCCACCGCACTGCTTCTTCCTGCCTGTTGTGGTGCTACACCTCCCTCCCCCTGTGTGCTGCTGTCCTTGCTCTGCATGTCCCTCTGCCAGGTTGGTTCAGTTACTATATCATCCACCAACTCGTCTTCCATTTTCGTTCCCTTCTCCTCCTCCTGACTTTCTAGCAATTGTGTCTCATCATCATCCACCTCTTGCGACAGTAATTGCACTTTCCCACCACTGACTTCATGTGACCATGGCTGCTCAAATATTTGGGCTTTGCTACACGTGTTCGCCTCTTGACTCGCTTGAATCTATAAATGGAAAAGTGAACAGCTCTTCTCAGTGTCCAAGTGTGCGATCAGTTGTCTCCGGGCACTCGGCATGGTTGGAGGAAGGAGGATCAGGGTGAAGAATGTGCGGTCCAGACTCACGACTAATGAGACTTGAACGTGTGGAAGACAAGGTGGTAGTGGTGTTGGCCAAGTCACTGGAAGCATTATCTGCTATACAACCAACAAGCTTTTGACATTGCTCTTTGTTCAATAGTGGTGTGCTGCGGTCCCCTAGCAATTGAGATTGGAAGGTCAGGCGACAAGATGTGGGTGTTTGCTGTGGCACAATTTTGGCTTGTCCACGGCCTCGACCACGGCATGCACCATCTCTATCACGTCCACTTCCCTTTCCCTTGCCACGCACCTTGCCCATTTTAAATGGAGAACAATATTTTCAACGCTCACTAGAAATGGTTGATTTTAGTTACAATATATTTGATATGTCTGACAAAGAACCACGGTTTTAAATGGCAGGCCTGTAATTTACTAATATTATTCTTCGCAGAGACCTAGTGTGAATAGCTTGACTGACACACTGCAACGGAATGGAAGGCAGAAATGGCAGATTTTGGAACACTGTTATATGTGATATGTCTGACAGAGAACCATGGTTTTAAATAGCAGACCTATAATTTACTAATATTATTCTACACAGAGACCTAGTGTGAATAGCTTGACCGACACACTGCAACAAAATGGAAAAGGAGGCCAATATTTTCCAGGTTCAGTTCAAATTTCTGGATTTTTATCGCTGAAATATGAAACTGATCTGCCACTATTCTGTAGTGCTAACAAGCAAATGGAGCAGAAAAATGTGTAGTCTGGATTGCTTTTTAAGCAAATAACTAGGATTAAGATAAAAAAAAAAAAATTGCCCTAACCCCCGATACGAGTACCGAGTAGTGGACACTAAGGGGTTAAACTCATGTCAAAGTGGAGACATAATGGGATATCGACTTATTGTTAACATAGCTTAAAGGGGTTTTCCCAGAAACGAAAGTTGATTTTAATCAATAGATCTTGGAAGAAAAATAACTTCCACAATTGGATATGGTAAAAAAAAATGCTCCTGTACTGAGATAATCTCATAAATGTTCCCCTGTTTAATTGCTGTGTCTGACCGTGTACAGAACACGGTTTGATCATACCACTTCTCCTGGGCAGAGGAGGAAGCACAGGAAAGTATACAGACATTACAGCAGGTGATCACAGCTGATTCTTTTTGTGAGGAAAAACATTTCACTGCCTGTTTTTAAACAATGTCTTACTTCAAAGAATCAGCTGTGATCCCGTGCTGTAATGTCCATATACTCCTTTGCTTCCTCCTCTGCCCAGGAGATGTGGTATGATCAGACCGTGTTCCATACACAGTCACACACAGCCATTACAAAGAGGAACATTTATAAGATTATCTCAGCCCAGGTACATTTTATTTAAACACATCCAATTGTGGAAATTATTATTCCAAGAGCTATTGATTAAAATCAACTTTCGTTTGTGGGAAAACCCCTTTAAGTTTCATATTTCAGATTTGACCTAAGATAAAAACAAAATGAACAAATACCCAACAGTAAATAATTAACCGCTTCCCGACCGCCCACTGTACATAAACGTCGGTGCTTGCTGGGCTCTGTACAGCGCTGACGTTTATAAACGGTCGGTGGTCGGACAGCCCTCAGGACCCCCAGGGTCCTGCAAGCGCTGCGGGTGCGGTGGAGAGCGATAGCTCTGACAGGGGACATCATCGGGACCTGATTGGATCAGGTCCCAATGATGTTAACCCTTTGCTATCTTCTATATGCCGCAATCTATAGTGATCGCGGCATTTAGAAGATAGTGAGAGAAGAGGGGGTCGTCCACTTACCTCTCCGATGGCCCCCTGATGTCTGACAGGACCTGCCGTTGTCCTGGCAACCGGAGGTCACATGACCGCCTCTGGGTCTGCCATGCAGCTGAAGTCTAGCAGGAGACACAGACAGTGTGAAACTGTCAGCAAAGCTCTCATGCAATGCAATACATGTCTATTGCATTGCATGAGAACAGTGATTAGAAAAATAAAAATTATTGTCCCATACAGTACTAAGTAAAAATGTAAAAAGAAAAGTCTAAAAAATGTTTTCAAACTGTTAAAAAAATCACAAAATAAATAAAAAATAATAAATAAAATATTAAACCAATAAATCCGTACATTTATGCAAAAACAAAAAAGTACACATATTTGGCATCGTTGCATCCAAAACAACCCGATCTATAAAACTGTCGCATTAATTAACTCCTTCTGTGCACACTGTAAAAAAAAAAAAAAAACGAATAAAAAAACTATGCTTTTTCATCATATCACCAAACAAAAAGTGGAATAAAATGCGATCAAAATGGAAATAAAAATGATACCGCTAAAAATGTCATCTTGTTCCGCAAAAAAAAGCCACCATACAGCTCCATCAGCCGAAAAATAAAAAAAGTTATAACTCTCAGAATAAAGCGATGTAAAAAAAATATTTTTTCTATAAAATTGTTTTGTATAAAAGCGCCAAAACCTAAAAAACAAATATACAGTAAGTGTAGTATCGCTGTAAAAGTACTGACCCGAAGAATAACGCTGCCTTATCACTTTTACCACATGCAGAACGGCATAAAAAAAAACTCAAAAAACAATTCCTGAATTGCTGTTTTTTGTTCATTTTACCTCCCAAAAAATGGAATAGAAAGCGATCAAAAAATGTCACGCACCCAAAAATGGTACCAATAAAAACGTCAACTCGTCCCGCAAAAAACAAGCCCTCGCATGACTCTGTCAGCTGAAATATGGAAAAATTATAGCTCTCAAAATACGGCGATGCAAAAAGCGTCTTTTAGTGTGTGACAGCTGTCAGTCATAAAAACCCGATATAAATCTGGTATCACTGTAATCGCACCGATCCGAAGAATAAAGTAATCTTATCAGTTATACAACACAAGAAACAGCGTAAAAAATAAATAAAATAAATAAAACCAATTCTTCACCTGCTACTGATTTGTTTATTATGTCTCCCAAAGATCGCAGTATGGCTCTGCGCTGAGCACTTACACCAGTTTCCATGTAAGTCTCTGAAATACGTGATTCAGACAGAACCCATGACAGAAGATTCCCTGTAATGAGAAATTGCACAACAAATTTCATGGTGCAATTTCTCCTATTACCCTTATGATAATGCAAAATTAAGGGATGAAAAACGTTTTTGTGGGAAAAATGTGAAAATTTTATTTTTACAGCTCAATATTATAAACTTCTGTGAAGCACCTGGGGGTTCAAGGTGCTCACCACACATCTATATAAGTTCCCTAAGGGGTCTAGTTTCCAAAATGGTGTCACTTGTGGGGGGTTTCCACTGTTTAGGCACATCAGGAGCTCTCCAAACGCAACATGGCGTCCGCTAATTATTCAAACAAATTTTACATTCCAAAAGTCAAATGGTGCTCCTTCCCTTCCGAACCCTGCAGTGTGCCCAAACAGTGGTTTTCTCTCACATATGGGGTATCAGCATGCTCAGGAGAAATTGCACTACAAATTGTGTAGTCTATTTTTTCTTGTTACCCTTGTGAAAATAAAAAAATTGTGTCTTAAGTAACATTTTTGTGAAAAAAAGTTAAATGTTCATTGTTTTCTTCCACATTCCAAAAATTCCCGTGAAGCACCTGAAGGGTTAATAAACTTGAATGTGGTTTTGAGCACCTTGAGCGGTGCAGTTTTTAGAATGGTGTCACTTTTGCATATTTTCTGTCATAAAGGCCCCTCAAAGTCACCTAAAATAAGATGTGGTCCCTAAAAAATGTTTTTGCAAATTTTGTTGGAAAAATGAGAAATCGCTGGTCAACTTTTAACCCTTAGAACTTCCTAACAAAAAAAACGTTTGTTCCAAAATTGCGCTGATGTAAAGTAGACATGTGGGAAATGTTATTTATTAACTATTTTGTGTGACATATCTCTCTCATTTAAGGGCATGAAAATTCAAAGTTTGAAAATTGCAAAATTTTCTAAATTTTTGACAAATTTCTGATTTTTTCACAAATAAACGCAAGTGATATCAAGAAATGTTATGACTATCATGAAGTACAATATGTCACGAAAAAACAATCTCAGAATCAGGGGAATCCGTTGAAGCGTTCCAGAGTAATTACTTCATAAAGTGACAGTGGTCAGAATTGAAAAAATTGGCCTGGTCACGAAGGCGAAAACAGGCTCTGGCGCGAAGTGGTTAAACAGCAATAATGCATGAAAATATAGGGTACTAGGTTAATATAATTTTGATCAATAGAAAGTAAAAGCTGTCCCCTCCGCATCACTGTGACCCTATTCAGGACGGTCCTAACCTCTAGTATTAAGACCTTAGAACATGTCTAATGACGTGAATGTGAATGAGGGCAGGAAAGGACTGAGGCCCCGACTAATGGACACCCAGCAGTTAGGAGCTATTTAAATGTAATATCCAATATTACATATTACACATTTGTTCATTTTGCTTTCATCTTAGGTTTTTGGACTCTGTGCAAACAAGGGAGGCCAGATTGCTTTTCTTTCAACTGGATATTATGTTTACATAGCTCCCCTCTCTTCCCTTATTCACATTCACGTCATTAGATATATGGTAATGTCTTAATATTAGAGGTTAGGACCATCCGGAAAAGAGTCACCATGACATAGTGGGATGGCTTTTACTTTTTTTTATATCAAAATTATGTTAAAAAAGTACCCTATGTATTCATTCACTATTGCTATTTATTTATTTATATATTTAGTGCAGGGTATTTGGTCATTTTGTTTTTATCTTAGATTATGTCTGGTTAGTGGCCAGTGTGAACTTTCATTTACGCTCTGCATGCATACCAACTTATATTCCAGTTCATTCCTACCGGTGTTTGTTTCAATTCTTTCACTCTTTTCAAGCAAGGATGTGTCCTCCCTTTTCTTTGAACTGGATATTATATTTATATAGCTCCCCACTGCTGGGTGTCTATTAGTCGGGGTCTCAGTCTTTCTCTGCCCTCATTCACATTCACGTCATTAGACATATGGTTAGGTCTTAATACTAGAGTTTAGGAATATGGTCAACGTGATGTGGTGGAATCGATTTTACGTTTTTATTATCAAAATTATGTTAACCAAACATTCTATATTTTCATGCACTATTGCTATTTATTTACTGTAGGGTATTTGCACATTTTGTTTCTACCTTAGGTTTTATCTGTTTAATTGCCAGTGTGAACATGGGCCTACAAGCTGCATACATACGAACTTGTATTCCAGTTAATTTCTTTTGTTTTTTCATATGTCAGATTTGGAAAAAAAAGATTTGAATGGTATTGATACAACCTGATATTAAAACAAGAAATTCATAGAAATGATTCAATGTATTTTCCTATAAAGGTAATAGTTCCAAGTTATAGTACAGACCAAAAGTTTGAACACACCTTTTCATTTCAAGATTTTTCTGTATTTTTATGACTATGAAAATTGTACATTCACACTGAAGGCATCAAAACTATGAATTAACACATGTGGAATTATATACTTAACAAAAAAGTGTGAAACAACGGAAAATATGTCTTATATTCTAGATTCTTCAAAGTAGCCACCTTTTGCTTTGATGACTGCTTTGCACTAGAGTTGAGCCACCCCCGTAGTGTTCAAGTTCGGTTCGGTTCGTCGAACACCAGTATGTTCGTCGAACTGTTCGTCGAACTGTTCGTCGAACACCGTTAAAACCAATGGTAGGCAAACAAAAACACATAGAAACACATAAAAAACACCTTCAAAGGTGTCCAAAAGCTGACAAACTGCTCAGAAGACACAACTAACACATGGAAAAGTGACAAGTACATATAGTCATGCGAAAAGAAAAGAGGTGGAGGAGTAAAAGGAGGAAGAGACACAGATATAGGCATGTCATGCCCTTCTAAAACCAAAAAAGTGCGAAGCTGACACGGCCAGTCCGTTCCTGCCCATGCGACCTCCGTGTTGCCGGGTTTGTGCCAGAGATGCGGTGGACCCTGACGGCCAGCCCCCCTCTCCCAATACTGGTGCCTGTCCGCTGGTGGGTCGAGCGAGCCCCCCTGCGGTGGAGGCAGGTCTAAGCTTTTTAATTTAAATTGTCTCTGTAATTTGAATGAGTACACTTTAAATCTGATGCCAGCAGCCGCGGGAATTCCAGCTCCAGTAGCGTCCACTAAAGCTGCTGCAGTTAAAAAGCTTTCATAAGGATCGAGCTTGGCGGTCCACCGCAAGGCGTCCTACCACCAGTCCTAGCCCCTGTGCCTTGGGGTGCCTCCCCGATGCTCTTCACTGAGTGTCCCGGGGGCCCGAAGCATTTCCTTTGAAAAAATTAAGTGTCCAAACTACAGGTGGTGTAGCTTGCTTAACAGGTGGGATAATCCGCTGACTAGCAGACACTGCTACTAGGTCCAAAGTATTTCCTGGGCTAGATGCAGTTAAAAATTTGTAATTAGATCTACAGGCGGTGGCTACTCCGCTGACAAGCAGACACTGCTACTAGGCCCAAAGTATTGCCTGGGCTAGATGCAGTTAAAAAATTGTAATTAGATACTCTCGTTGGATGCTGAGAAAGCATTCCATAGAGTCTCCTGGCACGCCATATATTATTCTCTTAAAAAGCTTGGGGTAGGGGTCTAGGGGACCCTTTTATAGCTAAAATCATGGCCCTGTATCGCAATCCGTCAGCTAGGCTGAAGATAAATGGAACATTTTCATCACCTTTCATAATCACCAATGAGACAAGGCAGGGATGTCCTCTGTCCTCTCTCTTATACATCCTAGTGATGGAGCACCTGCTCTCATCAATTTGCGATAACCCCAATATTAGGTGGATTGAGGTGGGAGGCACCGAGTACAAGTGCTCTACATTTGCTGATGATGTCCTAGTATATATCACTCAATCACATATATCCATCCCTGCTGTTATGGCTGAAATAGATCACTTTGTTACATGGTCAAATTTTAAAATCAATGCAGCGAAGTCTGAGGCCCTCAATGTCTCCCTCCCCAAATCCATACAGGATTCCATCCAGTCCAACTTTCCCTTTGCCTGGCCCTCACAGGGTACTTAGGAATTCGTATTCATAGAGACCTCTCCCGTCTATTTTATCTTAATTTTGGGCCCTTTATTGAACAACTCCATAAAGATCTTACTTCTTGGACGGTGAAGGATTTTTCCTGGTTCGGCTGAATAAGTATACTAAAAATGAACGTCCTACCTAAACTCTTATACCTCTTCCAAACCATTCCCATGGCAATTCCCTCAAATCTTTGGAAAAGACTAAGCAGTAGCTTTTAGTCACCCCAGGATGACACGAGTGGGGCAGATGGTGGTTGTCCCGGCCCGCTAGGCCGCATTGTAGCACAGTGAGCTTCGCACTGCAACTTATGCTTCATATCCATGTGACGGTTCATGCATGAAGTGCTCAAACTATGTATTTTTTGGCCTCTACTTAGCTTTTGGTGACAAATGTTACAGATAACACGAGTTGGGTCATCCTTAGCGATCTGAAAAAATGCCCAGGCTATGCAAGGTTTAGAGATCATGCGACTCTGCTACTAGCAATACTATCAAATGATTGGCTGGGTTAGATGCAGAGCATCTGGGTTTGGTTGGGGGTCCCCACAGTCTGCCTAGGCTAGATGCAGTTAAAAATTATGATTAGATTCACAGGCGTTGCAGCTTGCTTTGCAGCTGGGCTAATACGCCAAAAGTATTGGTAGACTCTATACTAAATAAGGAAGGATTCACTGACTGTGGTGGCCCCTCCGTGGGCCGTGGCGATTGGTGGAGATTTGGTGGATGATTATAGGAGAAAGCTCCTTAATAGAGAAAGTTGGTGGATTTATACTTAAAATACACGTGTACCAGCGGGTTTAAACATCAGACATGATTTGATGTATCATTATGAGTGATCATTTATAGAATATTATTATATATGTTCCTTTTTTCTTCTTTTCTTTTTGATTATTTACATTTATATGCATTGTTTCTATGCTATACGATTTTAACATGGTATGTGTGTTTAAATTTCTGATTAACTCAGCCTGGAACAGGTGCATAACAGGACATGACATATAAATACCACTTCCTTGCTGTTTTTTTGCTATGCAATGATTAAGTATATATATTGTGCAGAAAGAAGGGTGAAAGTCCGCCCAGGCAGGATGAAATTGGAGTTTCAAAACACATATTTGAACTGGAGAGGTATTAGAGGCCTGCAATGGCCACAGGTACTAATGGAGGTAATCAAGGTAGGGAGAGAGGCAAGAGGTCCGGTCATCTTAGTTATACAGGCCGGGGTGAAACGACATAACTTATCACAAGAGCGCATAACTAATGGCAATAATGAAACTAGACACTGAGCGCTTCAGAGAATTTTTCACAAAACTAACTATAGTATGGTCAGAGATTTTGCCGAGAATGGTATGGCAAGGTGCGCGAGACATCACGGCCATCGAACGGACAAGGCAGGTAATAAATATTCGGATGGCAAAATTTATAAGAGACAGAGGCTGTGTAGTGATACGACACTGACAACTGGAAGGAGATAAAGCAGGCCTCATACGGCCCGACGGTGTTCACTTAATGGATATTGGACTGGACATATTCCTGTCAGGACTCCAGGACGGAGTGGAACAAGCGTTAAGAGTGATGGATGGGGGTCGGAGTCCTGCATACGAGTAAGCAGGATCCTACGTGGCCTGGAAATAGAAAGGACATGTTGGAGAGTTACACTTGTTGGCCAACTTGCCATTGTGGAGACTGGAGACACAGGGCATGCTGCAACAAGCTGAATTATTTTAGAAATAAAATGCATTTCTAATGGAATGAGTATAAACAGTTAATAAAGCTGTGACCGATCCTCACCTATCCAGTTGTAAGAGTTACATGATTGTATTGTCAATGAAAGGGGTGCGTAAGGGGGCTGAGCGTCTGGGTTTGGTTAGGGGTTCCCACAGTCTGCCTAGGCTAGATGCATTTAAAAATCATTATTAGATACACAGGCGGTGCAGCTTGCTTCGCAGCTGGGTTACTACGCTGACTAGCAGACACTGAAGCTTTGGAGCAGACCTCTGAGTAAACAGCTCCTCAGACTCAACCATCTGTGTTACCCCAAGCCTTCGTATATGTATTTTCTTACGGTTAAAAGGGGGGGGGGGAGACCCAACCCACCTCTAATTGACAATGGCAATGTCACCCAAAACAAAGCAAGGGAACACCAAAATGAGTCTCCATTTTTTCCAAAAATCCCTTTCTATGGCAGGAATTATTTCGGCAAATTTACTTTTTTACTGGGGATGTAAGAGTGTGGCAACCCAGTAGTCAGGATTATTTTGAATTCTGACAATTCGAGGGTCATGTTGCAGGTAGTGCAGCAAGAAGGCACTCATGTGTCATGCGCATCCAGGAGCACCAAGTCCCTGTTGTGTTGGTGGCGAGGTAACAATCATGCTTCCTTCCTCTGCCCTCTCCTAACCTCGCACAACAGAAATGTGATCAAGGTCTCCCTCATCTGATGAGTCTTCCATCAGTTCATCCTCCACTTCTTCCTTGGCTCCTGCACCTTCCTCAATAGTTTGGCTGCTACCATGCGCCCTGGTAAATCCATCTCCCCCACCCTCACATGCCTGCCGCCTTGGTGCTGCCGACCGTCTGGACCTTGCAGATGTTAGCCCTTCCGCATACAACTCCTCCTCCTCTACTTCCTCCACCTCCTCTTGTCGCACCACCTGACTCCAAATTCTGTTTAACATGTGCTCCAGCATGTAAATCACCGGAATAGTCATGCTGATAATGGCATCGTCAGCACTAAACATCTTCGTCGCCAATTCAAAACTCTGCAGAAGGGTGCATAGGTCCCTGATCTGAGACCACTCCTCCAGCGTGATTTTCCCCACCTCTGGATCCCGTTGGCCAAGGCTATACATCAGAACGTATTGCACCATGTGCAGAGTTGAATTCCACCGGGTAGGCACATGGCATTTTAGCAGGTGAAGTGGCAGGCCCAACGACTTCTGTAGAGATGTAAGTCGCTGAGCTGCGGGATGCGAACGGCGGAAGTGAGCACACAGTGACCGTGCCCTCTGCAGAAGGCCATCTAGTCCGGGATAGTGGGCTAAAAATTGCTGGACAACCAGGTTCAACACGTGAGCCATACAAGGCACATGTGTGACATTGCCCCGGCAAAGGGCCGCACCAAGGTTTGCAGCATTGTCGCACATGGCCTTCCCTGGTTTCAGGTCCAGTGGAGACAGCCATTCATAAAACTGGTTCTCCAGAGCTGACCACAACTCCTCAGCTGTGTGACTCACATTTCCCAGACATTTCAAAGTAAAAACCGCCTGATGACGTTGAGCCATGCTGCCAACATAGTAAGGAGGTGTGCAGGATCCCTTCTGCGCAGATAGAAAGCGTGTGGCATGACCAGACAGGCTTTGGGTGCAGGTGGAGGATCGAGAGGAGGTTAAGGAGGCAGAAGCAGTGGAGGAACTTCAAGATAAAGAGGATTGACGCACAACTCGTGGGGATGGCAAGACTTGGACAGCAGTCCCTTGTCCTGCTGCCACCATAGTTACCCAGTGCCCTGTACATGCCTACTCGTCCAAGTGTCTGTGGTAAAATGCACCCTGTCACAAACAGAGTTTCTCAAAGAAGCGGTGATGTTGTGTGCGACATGCTGGTGGAGTGCAGTGCCCCAGTAGTGCCGACTGGGCATCTGGTACTGGGGCACTGCGACGGACATAAGGTCTCGAAAATCCTTTGTGTCCACCAGGCGGAAGGGGAGCATTTCTGTAGCCAAGAGCTTGCAGATGGTGAAATTCAACCTTTAGCTTTCTCATGGCTAGGAGGAAATGGTCTTTTACTTGTCCACATCTGAGGGACCGAGGGCTGGCTGTTGTGCTTAGACGGAGTTGAGAAGGGTGTCCCCGGCAAACTGCCGGTCTGTGATGAAGATGCAGATGGACATGTTAGGTTGCCTTGATCCAAAGGAGGTGCTCTCGATGTCGGAGAGCACTCAACACCAGCTGGTGTTTCCACCTCCAAAGAAAATGATGACCTGACAATCATGCTGGCTGTTGCGGGTAAAGAGATGGCGGGTCTGCATCCCAAAACAGGTGTGACTGCTGTCCCCCCAGTCACAGAGGATGAAGAGGCCGCGGATGCACAAGATGGGGCAGACAGAGGTTTGCCCGGCCCTCTAGGCCGCATTGTAGCACAGTGAGCTTCCCACTGCAACTTATGCTTCATATCCATGTGACGGTTCATGCATGAAGTACTCAAACTATGGATTTGTTGGCCTCTACTTAGCTTTTGCTGACACATGTTACAGATAACACGAGTTGGGTCATCCTTATCGATCTGAAAAAATGCCCAGGCTATGCAAGGCTTAGCACCCATGCGACCTGAAGAGCCACCACGACTTGTGGTCAGAGGCAGAGTTGTGTATGAGGATGCAGTTGTTGACGTGCTTCCAGTACTACGTCTGTGTCCAGGAAGGCGCAACCTGACCTCTTTGTCACTATCATCCTCCTCCACCTCCTCTGCTGACCTCATCGACTGGCTGACTCTGGGTTGACAGTAAGAGGGATCTGCAACCTCGTCATCATCACCCTGTGTGTTCTCACACCCGTCGTCCTCAGAGCCAACCTCTTCCTGCCCTTACAAAAAACTCAAGTTGTCACTCCAATCAGGTGTTTGAGTCTCATCATCGTCTTCCTCATTGTCTCCACCAACAGGAGTTACAGTTTGGGAACGAGGGTCTACATTATGTTCAGAACCTTCTGCGTCTGGTCCTGGATCCGACTCATGAAGATTTTGGGCATCAGTGCAGATCATTTCCTCGTCTGGATTCACAGAAGCTCTGGAGCTGACCTCTGATTCCCAAGCTATAGTATGAGTAAACAGCTCTGCAGACTCATCCATCTGTTCTACCCCATAATCAGATGGGCAGCTGGAGACTTGGGAGCTGTGAGGAAGCAAGTGTGATTGGGGTGACACCTCTGAGGACTGGAGTATTTGTGATGTTGAAGTTGAGGTGGAGGAGAGCCCACTTAAAGGAGCACTTGATATCCGTTGAAGCACCTGCTATTTTTGTGCCTCATCTGCAATTTGTAGTGATTGGGTGGCCGTAAGAAAGGGATCGTATCACATTGTCCGCTAGAAGAAGTAGACATCTTAGTTTGGCTGGAAGATGGTCTTTCTTCTGCAGATGTTACTGTTGCTTTAACACCTACCCCACGGACACAACCTTTTTTTCCCTTCCCAACATGCCTATTCCCCTTTCCACCAGCAGCAGGCCTTTTTCCACTCATTTTGGTGGTTAACTAATTGACAACTCTGGAGTTGTTTGCACAAAAAACGATGGATGGGTACCGAGCAGAGCTGAGTGGCCAAACTGTGGTATTAGCCCAAAAGGATTGGCTGGGTTAGATGCAGTAAAACAATTTTATTACATACACAGGTGGTGGAGCTTAGTATAGATGGACTAATAGAATGAGTCCCACACACTGCTACAAGCCCAAAATTATTTTCCGAGCTAGATGCAGATAAAAATTATTAGTAATTTGCAAGCAGGAGGAGCTTAGTATTGATGGACTAAGAATAAGTCCCACACACTGCTACAAGCCCAAAATTATTTTCCGAGCTAGAAGCAGATAAAAATTATTTGTAATTTGCAAGCTGGTGGAGCTTAGTATAGATGGCCTAATAGAATGAGTACCGCACACTGCTAATATGCCCAAAATTATTTTACAGGCAAGATGCAGCTAAAAATTATTATTAATTTGAAAGCTGGTGGAGCTTAGTATAGATGGCCGAATAGAATGAGTACCACACACTGCTAATATGCCAAAAATTATATTACAGGCAAGATGCAGCTAAAAATTATTATTAATTTCAAAGCTGGTGGAGCTTGGTATAGATGGCCTAATACAATGAGTACCACACACTACTACTATGCCCAAAATTATTTTCCAGGCAAGATGCAGCTAAAAATTATTATTAATTTCAAAACTGGTGGAGCTTGGTACAGATGGCCTAATACAATGAGTACCACACACTGCTACTATGCCCAAAATTATTTTCCAGGCAAGATGCAGCTAAAAATTATTAGTAATTTGAAAGCTGGTGGAGCTTAGTATAGATGGCCTAATAGAATGAGTACCACACACTACTAATATGCCCAAAATTATTTTACAGGCAAGATGCAGCTAAAAATTATTATTAATTTCAAAGCTGGTGGAGCTTGGTATAGATGGCCTAATACAATGAGTACCACACACTACTACTATGCCCAAAATTATTTTCCAGGCAAGATGCAGCTAAAAATTATTAGTAATTTGAAAGCTGGTGGAGCTTAGTATATATGGTCTAATATAATGAGTACCACTCACTGCTAATATGCCCAAAATTATTTTACAGGCAAGATGCAGCTAAAAATTATTATTAATTTCAAAGCTGGTGGAGCTTGGTTTAGATGGCCTAATACAATGAGTGCCACACACTACTACTATCCCCAAAATTATTTTCCGAGCTAGATGCAGATAAAAATTATTTGTAATTTGCAAGCTGGAGGAGCTTAGTATAGATGGAGTAAGAATAAGTCCCACACACTGCTACAAGCCCAAAATTATTTTCCGAGCTAGATGCAGATAAAAATTATTTCTAATTTGCAAGCTGGAGGAGCTTAGTATAGATGAACTAAGAATAAGTCCAACACACTGCTACAAGCCCAAAATTATTTTCCGAGCTAGATGCAGATAAAAATTATTACTAATTTGCAAGCTGGTGGAGCTTAGTATAGATGGCCTAATAGAATGATGCTATGCCCAAAAGGTTTTACTTGGCTAGGTGCAGTAAAAAAAATAATATTCTATACACAGGTGGTGTAGCTTGCAACACAGATACGCTACTCCACTGACTAACACACACTGCAAGAGGCCAAAAAGGATTTGTTTAGCTAGATTTAGCCAAATGCTGTGAAAAACACTTGCACAGCACTGGCACAGACCTGCCTGGTAAAAAGTCCTAGGAAATGCTGTAAAATAGTCCTCAAAAGGACTGCAATTACAATTAGTCCCTACTCCCAACCTATCTATTTAAGAGCACAGACCTGCCTGATAAAAGTCGTAGGAAATGCTGTAACCTAGTCCTCAAAAGGACTGCAATCACAACTATTCCCTACTCCCAAGCTATCTGTAAATTTCAGAGAAAATTGGCTAGAAATTAACACTGAAAGTATAGCGCACACAGCAACAGCGGTGCCATCTAACACACAGCTGCAGCAGTGAGAAAATGGTGGCGACGGGGAAAATAGCTGGGTCTTATAGGGCAAGGACATGTGACATACACAGCCAATGACACATGCCCTTCCTTGTGTGAAAAAAAGCAGTTCGCTCCGTGTGTGCGCTGCTGATAGGCTGACAGACTGCACCTCCCCACTGTAAATGCGGGAAAGAGAAAAAAAAATGGAGATCTTCATTATTTCTGCAGAGATCCATCCCCTGCCCCTCCCCCCGCCCTGCTGTACACTCAAACTGCGTATTAACATTGATTATCAGCATTACTGTGAAAAAATCCAGTTATGATTTTGGTGCACGAACAGTTATCGAACATAACCTCGAACAGCCGGATTTTTTTCAAATCGTTCGTGTTCGCCGAACGGCTCGAACACCGCTCAAAACAGCTCGAATTTGAGATTGGCGAACAGTTTGAGTCGAACAACGCTCATCTCTATTTTGCACACTCTTGGCATTCTCTTGATGAGCTTCAAGAAGTAGTCACCGTAAATGGTTTTCACTTCACAGGTGTGCCCTGTCAGGTTTAATAAGTGGGATTTCTTGCCTTATAAATGGGGTCAGTTGTGTTTTGAAGAAGTCTGGTGGATACACAGCTGATAGTCCGACTGAATAGACTGTTAGAATTTGTATTATGGCAAGAAAAAAGCAGCTAAGTAAAGAAAAACGAGTGGCCATCAATACTTTAAGAAATGAAGGTCAGTCAGTCGGAAAAAGTGGGAAAACTTTGAAATTGTCCCCAAGTGCAGTTGCAAAAACCATCAAGCACTACAAAGAAACTGGCTCACATGAGGACCGCCCCACTAAAGGAAGACCAAGAGTCACCTCTGCTTCTGAGGATAAGTTTATCCGAGTCACCAGCCTCAGAAATCGCAGGTTAACAGCAGCTCAGATTAGAGACCAGGTCAATGCCACACAGAGTTCTATCAGGAGACACATCTCTTCAACAACTGTTAAGAGGAGACTTTGTGCAGCAGGCCTTCATGGTAAAATAGCTGCTAGGAAACCACTGCTAAGGACAGGCAACAGGCAGAAGAGACTTGTTTGGACTAAAGAACGCAAGGAATGGACATTAGACCAGTGGAAATCGGAGCTTTGGTCTGATGAGTCCAAATTTGAGATCTTTGGTTCCAACCACTGTGTCTTTGTGCGACATAGAAAAGGTGAACGGATGGACTCTAGATGCCTGGTTCCCACCGTGAAGTATGGAGGATGAGGTGTGATGGTGTGGGGGTGCTTTGCTGGTGACACTGTTGGGGATTTAGTCAAAATTAAAAGCATACTGAACCAGCATGGCTACCACAGCATACACCCGTAAGGGGGTCTCTATTGGCCAGTACTTACAGATGAGACGCAATTGAACAAAAGATGAGGATTTCCATGAGAAGGCAAGGGGTCTGACGGATCGGTTGAAGCAACGTGGTTATCCAAGGAAATCCAGTTATGATTTTGGTGCACGAACAGTTATCGAACATAACCTCGAACAGCCGGATTTTTTTCAAATCGTTCGTGTTCGCCGAACGGCTCGAACACCGCTCAAAACAGCTCGAATTTGAGATTGGCGAACAGTTTGAGTCGAACAACGCTCATCTCTATTTTGCACACTCTTGGCATTCTCTTGATGAGCTTCAAGAAGTAGTCACCGTAAATGGTTTTCACTTCACAGGTGTGCCCTGTCAGGTTTAATAAGTGGGATTTCTTGCCTTATAAATGGGGTCAGTTGTGTTTTGAAGAAGTCTGGTGGATACACAGCTGATAGTCCGACTGAATAGACTGTTAGAATTTGTATTATGGCAAGAAAAAAGAAGCTAAGTAAAGAAAAACGAGTGGCCATCAATACTTTAAGAAATGAAGGTCAGTCAGTCGGAAAAAGTGGGAAAACTTTGAAATTGTCCCCAAGTGCAGTTGCAAAAACCATCAAGCACTACAAAGAAACTGGCTCACATGAGGACCGCCCCACTAAAGGAAGACCAAGAGTCACCTCTGCTTCTGAGGATAAGTTTATCCAAGTCACCAGCCTCAGAAATCGCAGGTTAACAGCAGCTCAGATTAGAGACCAGGTCAATGCCACACAGAGTTCTATCAGGAGACACATCTCTTCAACAACTGTTAAGAGGAGACTTTGTGCAGCAGGCCTTCATGGTAAAATAGCTGCTAGGAAACCACTGCTAAGGACAGGCAACAGGCAGAAGAGACTTGTTTGGACTAAAGAACGCAAGGAATGGACATTAGACCAGTGGAAATCGGAGCTTTGGTCTGATGAGTCCAAATTTGAGATCTTTGGTTCCAACCACCGTGTCTTTGTGCGACATAGAAAAGGTGAACGGATGGACTCTAGATGCCTGGTTCCCACCGTGAAGTATGGAGGATGAGGTGTGATGGTGTGGGGGTGCTTTGCTGGTGACACTGTTGGGGATTTATTCAAAATTAAAAGCATACTGAACCAGCATGGCTACCACAGCATACACCCGTAAGGGGGTCTCTATTGGCCAGTACTTACAGATGAGACGCAATTGAACAAAAGATGAGGATTTCCATGAGAAGGCAAGGGGTCTGACGGATCGGTTGAAGCAACGTGGTTATCCAAGGAAAGAGTTATCTACTGCCTTCAATAGAGCCTAAAACAGCACACAGAGCTCACTCTTGGTGTCAAAGGAATGGATCCGAGAGGGTTCTATGCAATTTATAACGGACTACAACAATCAATGGGAGGAGGTAGGGAACATCCTTGGCAGGCATTGGGACATCCATAGGATTGATCCCCATACTAAAACACTTAATGGTGATCGCCCGCTTATGACTGCTAAAAGGGCCCCCAATCTTGGAGATCGATTGACCAGAAGCCATTTCATGAGGCCTACCCATAGGTTACAATGAGGAATAAGATTAAAGGGTTCGTTCCCGTGTGGTAATTGTAACGTCTGCCAATACATGATACCCGTGAGATACAGCTTTATTAATCCATCAGACAATCAGCATTATGCCCTACGCAGTTTTATCAACTGCAGATCCAAGAATGTGATATATGCTATTATTTGCAGATGTAACAAGATCTATATTAGTCAAACGTCACAGGAGCTTAGAAAACGGGTGCAAAAACATACCTCCACGATTCAATTGGCACAGGCAGACCAGGAAAAGGGGAATAAATTAACTTCAGTAGCATAACACTTTCTAGCTCACCATCGAGGTAAGCCTGAGGGCATGAGAGTCATAGGTTTACAAATGTTGAGTACCAACATAAGGGGGGGTAACCTTCGGAGGCGTTTATTACAGACAGAGTCAAGATGGATTTTTACTCTGAAGTCAATGGCACCAGAAGAATTGAATGAGGAATTACTATATACTGGCTTTCTAGGTTGAATCATGAAATGGTTCGTGGTACAATCTGTTTGGGGACTGATACTTTGGCTTATTATGTCTGCTTTTTTCATAGGTAGGAACCATTAACTCCTGTGAGAGGATATGGAGCCATCAAGGCTCATCATCCATTATAACTCCATCCGAAGGGATTGTTCCTTGGGGAGATCTTTGAAAGAGAGAACTCTTGAATATGGATTGGGAGACTAATTGATGAACTTAGCTTACTACTAGAAAAAGGAGTAATCAAATTTTGAAGAAATATGGATGATCATGGGATTTGGATCACAATAGATGTTCCGGACCTGGTTATATGGACTTTTCATCTGCCTTTTGGGAAGTCAGGGGTCTTGTGTACTATGGTATTGAATGCATCACTTGTTATCGTCCACATTATAGGGAAAATGATAAGCCGACGATTTGTGTGTGGAATATGCAGGAGAATTGGTCATACATTATAAAAGAGCATGCGCCTGGATTTATGTTGCAACATAAATAATGTTGGAATTGAGATGTGGATTTCTTATCTGGAGATTTATGCATAAATCTCTAAGATGTGAGGTCTGACATTACAGAAATATTGTGTTATGATAGTATGGGATAGAGGTATGTAGAGACCTATGGGATATATATATAAGTCCATGTAGAGGATATAATTTCTCAGCACATATATTGCAGTGTTGAGCGGTTACTTTAATATTAAGTCCAATTGATGAAACTTTAATACTTACTTTGTTAAAATAAACATGTAACCACTCTGTAATAATGATCTGAAGTCATGATGGATATAGGAACTGTGGGTCATGGACATGTTCTCTGTATATATACCTTACCTAACATTGATGTGTGCTGCCTGCATGCATCTGCGCAGTAAGAAGATGCCTCACTGCTGGAGACAGGACGCTGTGGAATCAATTTCCCTGGTTATGATCAGGGTCAGTGTGAGGTTACTTCCTGTATGGAATGGGCATGCCTGAGCGTCTGTCATGACACCCATTGAAAAGACTCTCCTGTGCACACCACATGTCTGTGCAATCACAGGTAACGAATTGTTCTAATTATATGGGCTTATATACACTGCTGCAAATAGTGGCTCACATATAACCTCCCTGATGAAGCCGTGTTACACAGCGATACGCGTAGGGTTTATCAATCGATCCACACATGATCCATAAGTGGTGATATGGCTATGTATATGCAATGATTGGTTTTACCAATCAACCCTCATCTGATTATTGGGCAGTGATATAATTACTTATATGCATTTGATTTGACTGTGATATTGTTTATTTGGACTATACTTAAGGGACACAGATTCATGCAATTGCTATATGCAAGGTTTGTCCACGGTTTGGGCTGATATATAATGAGGGCTTACAGTGTATATTGAGTAATATTGGAGTACTGTGATATGTGATTATTATATGAATTTAATTTATTTATTATATCTATATTCTGTATAATGCCAATCATGCATTGTGGTATTTGGGTGTTGTTTATCATGTGTGTTGTGTTTTAGTGTTGTTAAAAGTGTATAATAAAGCTTGTATATTTTTTTACTTAATATGTATTGAGGTGTGCGCATTTCTACATATGTACCTTCCTGTTTCTCTTGGTTTTGGTTTAAATGTTTGGGTACATCATGACGCACCCTAAATTTGTGATAGGGGCTGTGCATCCTTTTCTTTAGTTTTTGAATTTACCACAGCATCTTGCAGCTGCTTGTTATTCCATCCGGTTTGCGTTTAGTTGGACTATCATTTATTTTTCAACAGGACAATGACCCCAAACACACCTCCAGGCTGTGTATGGGCTATTTGACCAAGAAGGAGGAGAGTGATGGGGTGCTACGCCAGATGACCTGGCCTCCACAGTCACCAGACCTGAACCCAATCGAGATGTTTTGGGGTGAGCTGTACCGCAGAGTGAAGGCAAAAGGGCCAACAAGTGCTAAGCATCTCTGGGAACTCCTTCAAGATTGTTGGAAGACCATTTTCAGTGACTACCACTTGAAGCTCATCAAGAGAATACCAAGAGTGTGCAAAGCAGTCATCAAAGCAAAAGGTGGCTACTTTGAAGAACCTAGAATATAAGACATATTTTCAGTTGTTTCATACTTTTTTGTTAAGTATATAATTCCACATGTGTTAATTCATAGTTTTGATGCCTTCAGTGTGACTGTACAGTTTTCACAGTTATGAAAATACAGAAAAATCTTTAAATGAGAAGGCGTGTCCAAACTTTTGGTCTGTATTGTATAAATTAAGTATTTTAATTTATTTTAGCATAATTAACAAAGATGAAAAAAAATTTATTTTAAGGCAGAAAAACTGTTGGCTTGTTGTGGATTTTGCATTCTGACATGTTCAATTACATCAAATACATTGTGTTGGCCTTACTTAGGAATCCAGATGGAACCTACCCTAGAGAGATGGCTTCTCTATTGAGTTAATCTTTCCTTAAATGTCAAGCAGATTGTATTCTGAGATCTAACTACTGTGTGATCAAACAGTATTTAATAAGTAGAGCACATTTTAATAAACAATCATAGACAGAAGAAATATTTTTAAAATGTGCTTATTATTTGTTCATTTTTTATACATTTTTAATGTGCTATATATAATTAGGTTTTGTAATAAAATTCTATGCTGATAATTCTTAAAATTCATGTAGGATTAGTGATTGATAAAAATAATTATTATAATCTTATTGACAAAAAAATTAAGCTATCATCTATCTGCGGTATAGGAGATAACTTACTGATTACTGTGGCTCTGATTGTTGATACCCACCACAATCCTAAAATAAGGATGCAAAACCTGAAAACTGATATTTGTAGAGTTCCGTCTTGAATAGAGTGGAGGCACGCATGTCCCATAGCTGTTCAATATACAACTAAGGCTATGTGCCCATGATCAGGCTAGAGCAGTGCTTTGAACGCAGCATATTTTCACTGCGTCCAAAGCGCTGCGTCCGATCACGCAGGTAAATCCACATGTGTTCATTGAACACATGTGAAGTTACTGCATCCTATACATTCTATTATGGAAATTTCTGTTTCGGAGACTTGTGTATCTGCAACAGAAATTCCCATGCTGCGTCTTGTAAAGCCACGCCACGAGTGAGTTTACGCGGCATAAAATAGAAGCACAATGGGCATGGGATTTCTATGACTCTCTTCCATTGTGCTTCTAATTTAGAATGTAGCATTTTGGACGCAGCACAGGTGAACTGCGTCCAAAACGCTACTAGTAGGGATCTTAGGCACATACCTTAATGGAACAGAGGTAGAGCATGTGCACTTCCACTTCATTCATCATGGGGCTCTGCAGAGCCAGGTTCCTGGATTTCTTATCCCAATCTTGAACTTTTGGAGAGTCCTAGAAATCAGTATTCTATGTATAGTGAATAGAGATGAGCGAACTTATTCGGAAAACATTCGCCAATCTCAAGGTCGGCATGAACATTGCACATTCGGATTCGTGTTCGTACCCCTGAGCGTTTTTATTCAAAATTGGCAAACTTCGGCTAAAGTGCTGTAAATGATCATGTTTCCACCAGTGCTTTTTTAGGACTCTAGCTAGGATAGTGGTGCTGTATGATGAGTGAGGGGGGCGATGTGTTTGATGAGGGGAGGGAGGGGGCTGAAAGAGGTCAGAAGTTATTCATAATTTTTTTTTCTTAACTTATTGTGTGGAGATTCCAGCAGCCGATCAGGGTGCAGGGACCATCCACAACGTCCAGACACAAGGGCTTGTGTCAGTGGCTGCCGAAGCCACATGTCCCTGTCTACATAAAGAGTGGACATAATCAAAAGTATGGAGATATGGGGGTAAAAATTAGAGAATAGTGTAAACCCCATGGTAGGACTTATTCTGTGAAGGACTACCGAAGTACATAATGCAAAGAACAAAGAAACAGAGAAAACTTCGAAAAACGTCCTATTGTAGAAAAAATGAATACTTTATTAACAAAAAGGAAACACAAATGGATCACAATAAGAATATTAAAAACACAAAAGGAGGGGAAAAGGATGTGAGAGCAGGGACAATAGGCTAGCATAGACAAGGAACAACCTCATAAGTGACACATGGACGCAGCGCTTTGGACGCAGTGAAAATATACTGCGTCCAAAGCGCTGCGTCCGATCACGCAGGTAAATCCACATGTGTTCATTGATCACATGTGAAGTTACTGCATCCTATTAGTGTTGAGCGAACATGCTCGACACTGCACGGTACTCGCCCAAGCATCACGCTACTTGGGATGTTCGGCGAGCACCGAGCATTTCCGGGTTACTCGGGCGGGAGCTCGGGTCTCCGCCCTGCATGTTTGGCGCTCTTTACAGAGCCAATGAACATGCAGGGATTGCCAGCCAGTCACTGTAATGCCGCAGCCATGTTGTTTGTGGGCATTACAGTGATTGGCTGGCCGCACAGCGTCACCTCGAGTATTTAAAACCGGGCACCGCCATCTTGGACACAGTCGCTCCGGATCAGACAGTGTAGGGACAGCGCTGCTGATTTAGGGAGAGATATATCCTGCAAAATAGTTAGTGTAGGGTCTGTAAAGGCTGCCAGATCAAACAAACAGTCCTTCTCAGGACTAATATCCATCCCAGGTATATCAGGCAGGCAGGCAGGCTGTATAGGAGACGCAGTGGTTATACCAGCAAACGCTGCATTACAGTCCTGTGTGCTGCTCCTGTTGCTGAAATTGCTGGACTTAGCTCCAGGTCCCGGGGGCCAGGAAAAATCCTTTTTTTTTATCTAAATCCTCTTTTTTTTTTCCTCCTTCACAATGTACAAATACCCATCTTATTAACCTTTTGGTGCCCCCCCCCCCAAAAAAAAAGTGTGCCCCTGATTTTTCAGACACAAATATATCTGTTGAAAATAGTCTGGTGTAGGCCAGAGAAATAGAAGTGTGGTTTTGCAGTTCTATGGGCCATTTGTATCTAAAAAAAACAGTTTGAGTGTGTCGCTCACTGTTAAGCCGCAAATATATATATATTTTAAAAAGCCTGGTATACACCAGTAAATAATTACTGTGGTTTTGATGTTCCACGGTAAAACATCTCTATTATCCTGTTTTTGGCATGTTTTGCTTTATAAAAATAATAAGTGTCTCCCTGATTTTTCAGACACAAATATATCTGTTGAAAATAGTCTGGTGTAGGCCAGAGAGACAGAAGTGTGCTTTTGCTGTTCCACGGTAAAAAATCTCTATTATCCTGCTTTTTGCATTTTTTGTTGTAAAAAAAAAAAAATAGTGTCTCCCTGATTTTTCAGACACAAATATATCTGTTGAATATAGTCTGGTGTAGGCCCGAGAAATACAAGTGTGGTTTTGCAGTTCCACGGTACAAACCTCTGTATTATCCACTTTTGGGCCATTTGTATTTAAAAAAAACAGTTTGAGTGTGTCGCTCACTGTTCAGCCGCAAATATATATATATTTTTAAAAGCCTGGTATACACCAGTAAATTATTACTGTGGTTTTGATGTTCCACGGTAAAAAATCTCTATTATTCAGGTTTTGGTAGTTTTTTCCGTAAAGAAAAACAGTAGTGTCTCCTGACTGTTGTGACACAAAAATATTTCTGTTGAAAATAGTCTTGTGTAGGCTCGACATCCCAGTGTGGTTTCGCAGTTCCACGGGTCAAATCGCTGTACTATCAAGTTTTGGGCCTTTGGTATCTAAAAAAAAAGCAGTTTTAGTGTGTCGCTCACTGTTCATCCGCAAATATCTCTATTTAAAAAAGTGTGGTATACCCCAGTAAACAATAACTGTGGTTTTCCTCTTCCACGGTTCTAATCTACTCTTTATTACCCTTTTTCCATTGATAGTGCAAGTGTAAGCTATTTTACTTCATTTACAATGGGCACTGAGAACTGATCAGTGTGAACAGGTTATTAATTGGATAGCAGACAATACTTCCAGTTACCTGGGCACCACAACCTCCGGTCTGTCTTCCACACGGTCAACTCTTAGTAGCCGTGAGTCTCGACCGCATACTCCTCCTCACCCTGATGCTCCTTCCTCCCACCATGCCGAGTGTCGTCAGACAGCAAGTGATCCCACACTTGGACACTCTGAAGAGCTGTTCACTGGTCCATTTCCATATTTGGGCCCCTCGCCTGATACGCTTGAAGTGGTGGAAGAGGAGATCCCATGTTGCGATGCCCAAATATTTGAACAGCCACGGCCACAGGAAGTCGACGTTGGCAATCTGACACAAGAGGTGGACGATGACAAGACACAATTGCCAGGAAGTGAGGAGGAGGATCATGGTGCGCAAGTGGAAGAGGAGGAGGTGGTAAATGATCTAGTAACTGACCCATCGTGGAAGGAGGACATGCAGAGTGAGGCCAGCAGCACACAGGGGGAGGGAGGCAGAGTACCCCAACAGGCAGGAAGAAGCAGTGTGGTGGCCGCAGACAGAAGGCAGGCAACCGTTCCCCGTAACACCAACACGAGGGACGTTGCCAGTACAAGCGGTAGGTCTTCCAGAGTCTGGAATTTTTTTAAAGACTCTGATGATAACCCCACAAAGGCCATATGTTCCACCTGCCATGCCAGCATCAGCAGGGGTGACAAAACTACCAGCCTGACCACCACCAGCATGATCAGGCACATGGCAGCAAAGCACCCGACTTTGTGGGGCGAAACCCAGGGTCCACGACCAGTGTCAGCGGGTGTCACCACTGCTTCTTCCACTGTTGTGCGTGCAATAGAACCCCCTGTTGTGTGTGCAAGGCAATCCCCTGTCCATACTGCATGTAAAGATGCCCCCTCCTCTCAGTCTTCACTTGTTATGGCAGTTTCTCAAGAAACAGCATCAACGTCCACGTCCACGTCCCACCGCAGCGTTTAATTGTCCATATCCCAGACCTTTGAACGAAAGCGGAAATTCGCAGCTAACGCCCCACAGGCCACAGTCCTAAATTCGCACATTTCACGACTGCTTGCATTGGAAATGCTGCCTTTTAGGCTTGTGGAGACGGAATCCTTCCGCAATCTTATGGCGGTGGCCGTCCCTCGGTACTCGGTCCCCAGCCGACACTATTTTGCCCGGTGTGCCATCCCCGCACTACACAAGCACGTGTCCCAAAGCATCTGCCGTGCCCTCAACAACGCAATTACTGGGAGAGTCCACCTGACAACGGACACGTGGACAAGTGCTTGTGGCCAGGGACGGTACATCTCTCTGACGGCACACTGGGTAAACATAGTGGAAGCTTGGACCCAGTCGGACCTTGGGACGGAACACATCCTCCCCACACCGAGGATTGCGGGCCCTATGTCAGTCAGAGTTGCCCCCACAGTGTACAGCTCTTGCGCATCCTCCTCCTCCTCCTCATGTTCAGCCTCCATCTCAGAAATCACTGTTATGATCTGCTACAGGGACTAAGGAAAGACAGGAGAACTGTCCCTACAATAGAACTAAACTAGATCCCTACGATGTAACGGGGAACCTGATCCTGCGATCAGACCCGCTAAAGTCCTCGGCTAGTCTGAACGAAGACCTATAGATGTGAGGGAGGGATCCCTACAAGAACTAGGGACTGGGATAAGTTGGACACCTCCTAGCAGAAATAGTAGCAGTCAAAGACAAACACACAACAAAAAGCATAGAGGTCAGAAGACCTAGCAAAACTAACAGAGAACGGCAACAGAGCACCAAGCTAGCTCAAGAGTAGTAAATACAATGAAGTCCAGCAAGACCAGGAGGGCGGAGCCGGATTAAATAGGCAAAAATGGTCATGTGACCAGCAAACTAAAAAAAAACTAACAGGAGAGTTCTCACAGTACCCCCTCTTCTAAGAGGATCCTCCGGATCCCCTAGGCCCAGGCTTACCAGGAAACCTCCTGTGAAACGCTCTGACAAGTCTGGAAGCAGAAACATCATCCGCCCTCACCCATGAGTTATCCTCAAGTCCGAAACCCTTCAAAGCGACGAGATCCTGCAAACTCCCTCTATACCGTCTAGAATTTAGGATGCGGGAAATTTCATATTCCCCATCCTCCACCACCGGAGGAACAGTGGCAGAGGCGTCACCATCAGACACATCAGCTTTTTTCAACAGAGAAACATGAAACACCGGGTTAATCTTCCAGGACGTAGGAACCTCCAACCTAACAGCAGATTGGTTAACTATCTGAAGCACCTTAAAGGGCCCTACGAACTTGGGACCCAATTTTTTAGAAGGAATCCTCAATCGCAGATTCTTAGAGGACAACCAAACCATGTCACCAACAGCAAACAAAACCTCTTGCCGTTTCCTATCAAAGTACCTCTTAGATTTTTTGTTAGCCTCCTGAAGATTACCACGCACATCCATCCAAACTCTCTCCAAATCACCGGAAAAACTCTCCTCCTCAGGCACAGCCGAAACCAATTTGGAGAATGACCCAAAAGACGGATGTCTCCCAGAACAACAAAAAAAAGGCGAACACCCAGCAGAAGAGGATGTATGGTTGTTAAGAGCAAATTCAGCAAGTGGCAGAAACTCAGACCACCCCTCTTGATTGTCTGCCACAAAACAACGCAAGAACTGCTCAACATCCTGGTTCTTCCTTTCTGTCTGGCCATTAGACTCAGGATGATATCCAGATGAAAACGACAAATGAACTCCCAACCTGTCACAAAAGGCACGCCAAACACGAGCCACGAACTGAGGTCCCCTATCAGAAACAATGTCAGTAGGAGCACCATGTAGTCTGACAATTTCCTTGACAAAGGCCTTAGCGAGTGTCTTAGCGCAAGGCAGTTTGATGAAGGGAACCAAGTGACACATCTTGCTAAAACGGTCCACGACCACCCAGATGACCGTGAAACCTTCAGAGGGGGGAAGGTCAGTAATAAAGTCCATAGCCAGATGTGTCCAAGGTGCACTCGGAACCTCCAGAGGGCAAAGCAACCCCGCAGCAGGAGCATGCGAAGACTTGGATGTAGCACACACAGTACATTGGCGCACCCACTTAATGACTTCCTTCTGCCATCCAGGCCACCAAAAACTGCGACCCACAAGTCTCTTGGTCTCAGAAATTCCTGGATGACCTGCCAACCGAGACTCATGACACTCAACAAACAAATCTCTCCTAAAGGTCCTAGGCACAAACAACCTCCCATGGGGAGTGTTAGATGGGGCATTCTCCTGAGCTTTAAGAATCTCATCCTCCACATCGGAGTCCAAAGCAGCAATCAGAACACCTTCTTGTAAAATGCTCTCCTCTTCTTCCTCAACACCGACCATGGGAGAAAAGCTGCGAGACAAAGCATCCGCTTTAACATTCTTTGTACCCGGGATGTAAGTAACGGAAAAATTAAACCGCGAGAAAAAAAGTGCCCACCTAGCCTGACAGGCATTCAAGCGCTTGGCAGCATCAAGATAGATCAGATTTTTATGATCAGTGAAAACCTGAATGGGAAATTCAGCACCTTCCAAGAGGTGACGCCAGTGTTCAAATGCGAGTTTAATCGCCAGCAATTCCCGATTACCAATATCGTAATTAAGTTCAGTCTCAGAAAATTTTTTTGAAAAAAAGGCACAGGGATGTACTCCATCCTTGTTTTCCTGAGACAACACCGTACCGACCCCCACCGAAGAAGCATCAACCTCAACCAAAAACGGCTTAGTCACATCAGGCTGCATAAGGATGGGAGCAGAGGTGAACCTCTCCTTTAGAAACACAAAAGCTTCAATGGCCTCAGAAGTCCACTGAACCGCATTAGCACCTTTCCTGGTGAGATCGGTCAGCGGTTTGACAATAATAGATAAATTTTTTATGAATTTTCTGTAATAATTGGCGAAACCCAAAAACCTCTGTATCGATTTCAAACCAATAGGCCTAGGCCATTCCTGCACAGCTTGAACTTTAACCGGGTCCATCTCAAAACCTTCACTGGAGATAATGTAGCCCAAAAAACTAATTCTCTGTACAGCGAACTCACATTTCTCCAGCTTAGCAAAAAGCGAATTGTCCATTAATAACTGTAATACCTCACATACGCTCCGCCAATGAGACTCCAGATCAGGCGAATAAATCAGAATGTCATCCAAATACACAACCACATTTTTGCCGATTAAAGGTCTAAGGATGTTATTAATAAGATTCTGAAAAAATGCTGGAGCATTGGTAAGACCAAAAGGCATAACCAGATTCTCAAAATGACCCACAGGAGTGTTAAAAGCAGTCTTCCATTCATCACCCTCCTTCATGCGCAACAAATTGTATGCCCCCCGGAGATCAATTTTAGAGAACCACTTGGCCCCCACTAACTGGTTAAATAAATCAGGAATCAATGGCAGTGGGTAGGGATTGCGTGCAGTAATTTTATTAATCTCACGAAAGTCCAGACAAGGACGTAAACCGCCATCTTTTTTTTTTACAAAAAAAAATCCAACAGCCACAGGAGACTTGGAAGGCCTAATGTGACCGGCGGCCAAGCTTGTCTGTATGTATTCCTCCAAAGCCTTTCTCTCAGGAATAGTAAGATTAAATAAACGACTTTTAGGAAGAGTCGCTCCAGGGACAAATTCAATGGTACAATCATAGTCTCTATGGGGCGGCAAAATTTGTGACTCCTCCTCAGAAAAAACTCTCCAAAAATCCTGAATAGGTACAGGCAATTCCCCTTTATCCACAGCAGCAATACGTCCGTTACAACACTTGTCATAACACTTAGGGCTCCAGGACTTAATTTCATTGGTAGACCAATCCAGTACAGGATTGTGCAATTTTAACCAGGGTAACCCCAATATTACTGGAGAAGGCAAATTATCCAATACCACCAAATCCAAATTTTCTTGGTGAATACCATTAATAGTGAGGGGAAATTCACAGACCTTATGAGTAACACTCTTCAAGGGAGAGCCATCAACAGAAACCACAGCAATAGGGGATGACAAAGTTTTAGGTTCTAATCTAAGTTTTTCCAAGAATCCCCCATCAATCACATTCAGAGTAGAACCACAATCCACAAATATCCGAAATTCAATTAATTCATCCTGAGCAGCAGTAGTAGCAGATAGGAATACTCCCTTAGAATTTAAACAGGCAATACGTGCATGACTGACCATTTTTTTTCTTTCTTCATACGAAGCACACAGTTCTTAATAAAATGACCAGAATTTCCGCAATAGACGCACAAGCCTACAGAAAGCCTGCAATCTTTTTCCTGAGAGCGGGGTGCCATCGCCCCAATCTCCATCGGCTCTCCATTGTCAGCACAGACCCTCTCAAGACTCAGAGCTGACATAGCAGAGGATTTGCTCTTATTAACCCTTGCACGCAGTCTCCTGTCCACCCGTATAGCTAATTGCATTGCCTCCAGCAAGTTTCTAGGTGTGGGATAAGCAATCAGTAAATCCTTAACCCTTTCACCTAGCCCTGCAAGAAACAAGCTTTTCAAAGCTGAATCGTTCCACCCCACCTGGGCAGACCACCGATGGAAGTGAGAACAATATTTTTCCACATTACCTGATCCCTGCCTCAAACGTCTCAATTCAGACTCAGCAGATGAGACACGATCAGGATCATCATACAACAAACCCAAAGCAGAAAAAAACTATCCACTGATCTAAAGCACGGATCACTAGGTTGGAGAGAGAAGGCCCATCCCTGAGGATCTTTGCGCAAAAGTGACATTATGAACCCTATGCGCTGTGATTCATCACCAGAGGATCCGGGTCTCAAACGAAAATACAATAAACAAGCATTTTTAAAAGAAAAAAAATCTTGTTGTTCGCCAAAAAATAAATCAGACAGACGTACCTTTGGTTCCACAAAATGTGCTCCAGAACAGCTACTCACGTGTTGTTGGAGCTCGACCACCTCCAGAGAGAGTCCCTGCAAGCGTTGAGCCAAATCTTGAACCGAGACCATGATGGAAAACTGGAGGTCTTTCCTTAGAGAATTTTTTTTTTTTTTTCTTTTAGGGCTGGACTTACTGTTAAGATCTGCTACAGGGACTAAGGAAAGACAGGAGAACTGTCCCTACAATAGAACTAAACTAGATCGCTACGATGTAACGGGGAACCTGATCCTGCGATCAGACCCGCTAAAGTCCTCGGCTAGTCTGCACGAAGACCTATAGATGTGAGGGAGGGATCCCTACAAGAACTAGGGACTGGGATAAGTTGGACACCTCCTAGCAGAAATAGTAGCAGTCAAAGACAAACACACAACAAAAAGCATAGAGGTCAGAAGACCTAGCAAAACTAACAGAGAACGGCAACAGAGCACCAAGCTAGCTCAAGAGTAGTAAATACAATGAAGTCCAGCAAGACCAGGAGGGCGGAGCCGGATTAAATAGGCAAAAATGGTCATGTGACCAGCAAACTAAAAAAACCTAACAGGAGAGTTCTAACAATCACCACATCAGATACAAGCTGGAAGCATTGCAGTACTGCCTCCGACAAGCGGCAACAGGCTGTGCTGAAACTCATAAGCTTAGGCGATAAACCTCACACTGCTTGTGAGTTGTGGACAGCTGTGAAAGAGCAGGCAGATCTGTGGCTGAGACCGCTGAACCTACATCCCGGCATGGTCGTGTGTGACAATGGCCGTAACCTGGTGGCGGCTCTGAGGCGAGGTGAGATCACACACGTACCATGCCTGGCTCATGTGCTTAACCTCGTGGTTCAGCGGTTTCTTAAATCGTACCCCTAGTTGCCAGATCTGCTCCTGAAAGTACGCCGCCTGTCAGCTCATTTTCGCAAGTCGGCTACAGCTTCCGCTGCCCTTGCTGTGTTGCAGCAGCGTTTGCAGCTTCCGGCACACCGACTGGTGTGTGATGTCCCCACACGTTGGAACTCTACATGTTGCAAAGGATTTGTGAGCAGAAGAGAGCAGTTGTGGAGTACCAGCTGCAACAAGACCGTCGATATTCAGGTCAGACTCCACACATAAGTCCTCAGGAGTGGACCTGGATGTTTGACATATGTACCATCCTGACAAACTTTGAGGAGGCCACCAAGATGGTGAGTGGTGATGATGCCATCATTAGTGTCAGCATCCCACTTGTCTGTCTTTTGCAACGCTCTCTGCAGAGAATTAAAGAGGAGGCATTGCAGCCAGAGTATGATGAGATGGATCAAGAAGCCGTAGCGGGTGATTACACACAGCCCAGCCTCATCTCATCCCAACGTGCATTGGGGGACAATGAGGGAGAGGAGGAGGAGGAGGAGGTGGAAGAACAGGAGCTGCTATCATGCGTTGTAGACGGTAGTACCTGTACAAGTGTCATACTGTCGGTTCAGCGTGGGTGGCCTGAGGACAGGGGGGAGAAGGAAGAGGAGGAGGAGGAGGAGGAGAGCATGGTCAGTCATCATCTTGGTGAGGACACGGAAATCTTGCTCGTTACCAGTCTGGCACACATGGCTGACTTTATGTTACGCTGCCTTAACCGTGACCCTCGCTTTGTCAAAATATTGGGTGAACAGTCATTACTGGTTGGTGACACTTGTAGACCCCCGCTACAAGGAGAACTTTCACTCTCTTATTCCTGAGGTGGAGAGGTCTACAAAAATGGGGCAATACCAGAAGGCCCTTGCTGCAGAACTCTTAAAAAAATTCCCATCTGAACACGCTAGCGGCAGGGGTCACAGTTCGTTGCCCAACCAAGGCGTACAGGCGAGAGAGATGCAACTCCAATCCAGCAGAGGCAGGGGAACACTGTCAACATTCTGGGACAGTTTTCTGACACCCGCCCAGCTTACAGGCCCTGAGGTGCGGGGTACTCTCACAAGGAGTGGAAAGTTTCAAAAAATGGTGAGGGAGTACCTTGCCGATCGTACAAGCGTCCTCCGTGTTTCCTCTGTGCCTATTAATTATTGGGAATCCAAGCTGGACATTTGGAATGAACTCGCTCTGTACGCCTTGGAGGTCCTGGCCTGCCCTGCCGCTAGCGTGTTATCGGAGTGTGTTTTTTGTGCCGCTGGGGGAATTATAACTAGAGATGAGCGTTGTTCGACTCGAACTGTTCGCCAATCTCAAATTCGAGCTGTTTTGGGCGGTGTTCGAGCCGTTCGGCGAACACGAACGATTTGAGAAAAATTCGACTGTTCGAGGTTATGTTCGATAACTGTTCGTGCACCAAAATCATAACTGGATTTTTTCTCAGTAATGATGAAAATTAATGTTAATACGCAGTTTGAGTGTACAGCGGGGTGGGGGGAGGGGCAGGGGATGGATCTCTGCAGGAATAATGAAGATCTCCATTTTTTTTTCTCTTTCCCGCATTTACAGTGGGGAGGTGCAATCTGTCAGCCTATCAGCAGCGCACACACGGAGCGAAGTGCTTTTTTTCACACAAGCAAGGGCATGTGTCATTGGCAGTGTATGTCACATGTCCTTGCCCTATAAGACCAAGCCATTTTCCCCGTCGCCACCATTTTCTCACTGCTGCAGCTGCGTGTTAGACGGCACCGCTGTTGCTGTGTGCGCTATACCTTGTTAATTTCAAGCCAATTTTCGCACAAATCTACAGATAGCTTGGGAGTAGGGAATAGTTGTGATTGCAGTCCTTTTAAGGACTAGGTTACAGCATTTCCTACGACTTTTATCAGGCAGGTCTGTGCTCTTAAATAGATAGATTGTGGGAGTAAAGACTAATTGTAATTGCAGTCCTTTTCAGGACTAGGTTACATCAGTTCCTATCAGTTTTTGCCAGGCAGGTCTGTGCCAGTGCTGTGCAAGTTTTTTTCACAGCATTTGGCTGAATCTAGCAAAGCTAATCCTTTTTGGCCTATTGCAGAGTGTGTTAGTCAGTGGAGTAGCCTATCTGTGTTGCAAGATATACCACCTGTGTATAGAATACCAATTTTTTTACTGCACCTAGTGAAGTAAAATCTTTTGGGCATAGCATCATTCTATTAGTCCATCTATACTGACCTCCATCAGGTTGCAAATTGAATATAATTTTTTTCTGCATCTAGCTCTGAAAAAATATTTGGGCTTCTAGCAGTGTGTGGGACTTGTTCTATTAGTCCATCTATACTGACCTCCATCAGGTTGCAAACTGAATATAATTTTTTTCTGCATCTAGCTCTGAAAAAATATTTGGCCTTCTAGCAGTGTGTGGGACTTGTTCTATTAGTCCATCTATACTGACCTCCATCACGCTGCAAATTCAAAATAATTTTTTGTCTGCATCTAGCTCTGAAAAAATATTTGGCCTTCTATCAGTGTGTGGGACTTTCTCTATTAGTCCATCTATACTGACCTCCATCAGGTTGCAAATTAAAAATAATTTTTATCTGCATCTACCTCTGAAAAAATATTTGGGTTTCTAGCTGTGTGTGGGACTTGTTCTATTAGTCCATCTATACTGACCTCCATCAGGTTCCAAACTGAATATAATTTTTTTCTGCATCTAGCTCTGAAAAAATATTTGGCCTTCTAGCAGTGTGTGGGACTTTCTCTATTAGTCCATCAATACTGACCTCCATCAGGTTGCAAATTAAAAATAATTTTTATCTGCATCTAGCTCTGAAAAATATTTGGCCTTCTAGCAGTGTGTGGGACTTTCTCTATTAGTCCATCTATACTGACCTCCATCAGGTTGCAAATTAAAAATAATTTTTTGTCTGCATCTAGCTCTGAAAAATTATTTGGCCTTCTAGCAGTGTGTGGGACTTTCTCTATTAGTCCATCTATACTGACCTCCATCAGGTTGCAAATTAAAAATAATTTTTTGTCTGCATCTAGCTCTGAAAAAATATTTGGCCTTCTAGCAGTGTGTGGGACTTTCTCTATTAGTCCATCTATACTAACCTCCATCAGGCTGCAAATTAAAAATAATTTTTATCTGCATCTACCTCTGAAAAAATATGTGGCCTTCTAGCTGTGTGTGGGAATTGTTCTATTAGTCCATCTATACTGACCTCCATCAGGTTGCAAACTGAATATAATTTTTTTCTGCATCTAGCTCTGAAAAAATATTTGACCTTCTAGCAGTGTGTGGGACTTTCTCTATTAGTCCATCTATACTGACCTCCATCAGGTTGCAAACTGAATATATTTTTTTTCTGCATCTACCTCTGAAAAAATATTGGGCTTCTAGCTGTGTGTGGGACTTGTTCTATTAATCCATCTATACAGACCTCCATCAGGTTGCAAACTGAATATAATTTTTTTCTGCATCTACCTCTGAAAAAATATTTGGGCTTCTAGCTGTGTGTGGGACTCGTTCTATTAGTCCACCTATACTGACCACCATAATGTTGCAAACTGAATATAACTTTTTTCTGCATCTAGCTCTGAAAAAATATTTGGCCTTCTAGCAGTGTGTGGGACTTTCTCTATTAGTCCATCTATACTGACCTCCATCAGGTTGCAAATTAAAAATAATTTATATCTGCATCTAGCTCTGAAAAAATATTTGGCCTTCTAGCAGTGTGTGGGACTTTCTCTATTAGTCCATCTATACTGACCTCCATCAGGTTGCAAATTAAAAATAATTTTTTGTCTGCATCTAGCTCTGAAAAAATATTTGGCCTTCTAGCAGTGTGTGGGACTTTCTCTATTAGTCCATCTATACTGACCTCCATCAGGTTGCAAACTGAATATGTTTTTTTTCTGCATCTACCTCTGAAAAAATATTGGGCTTCTAGCTGTGTGTGGGACTTGTTCTATTAATCCATCTATACAGACCTCCATCAGTTTGCAAACTGTATATAATTTTTTTCTGCATCTACCTCTGAAAAAATATTTGGGCTTCTAGCTGTGTGTGGGACTTGTTCTATTAATCCATCTATACAGACCTCCATCAGGTTGCAAACTGAATATAATTTTTTTCTGCATCTACCTCTGAAAAAATATTTGGGCTTCTAGCTGTGTGTGGGACTTGTTCTATTAGTCCATCTATACTGACCTCCATCAGGTTGCAAACTGAATATAATTTTTTCTGCATCTAGCTCTGAAAAAATATTTGGCCTTCTAGCAGTGTGTGGGACTTTCTCTATTAGTCCATCTATACTGACCTCCATCAGGTTGCAAATTAAAAATAATTTTTATCTACATCTAGCTCTGAAAAAATATTTGGCCTTCTAGCAGTGTGTGGGACTTTCTCTATTAGTCCATCTATACTGACCTCCATCAGGTTGCAAACTGAATATATTTTTTTTCTGCATCTACCTCTGAACAAATATTGGGCTTCTAGCTGTGTGTGGGACTTTCTCTATTAATCCATCTATACAGACCTCCATCAGGTTGCAAACTGAATATAATTTTTTTCTGCAACTACCTCTGAAAAAATATTTGGGCTTCTGGCTGTGTGTGGGACTTTCTCTATTAGTCCATCTATACTGACCTCCATCAGGTTGCAAATTAAAAATAATTTATATCTGCATCTAGCTCTGAAAAAATATTTGGCCTTCTAGCAGTGTGTGGGACTTTCTCTATTAGTCCATCTATATTGACCTCCATCAGGTTGCAAATTAAAAATAATTTTTTGTCTGCATCTAGCTCTGAAAAAATATTTGGCCTTCTAGCAGTGTGTGGGACTTTCTCTATTAGTCCATCTATACTGACCTCCATCAGGCTGCAAATTAAAAATAATTTTTATCTGCATCTACCTCTGAAAAAATATTTGGCCTTCTAGCTGTGTGTGGGACTTGTTCTATTAGTCCATCTATACTGACCTCCATCAGGTTGCAAACTGAATATAATTTTTTTCTGCATCTAGCTCTGAAAAAATATTTGGCCTTCTAGCAGTGTGTGGGACTTTCTCTATTAGTCCATCTATACTGACCTCCATCAGGTTGCAAATTAAAAATAATTTATATCTGCATCTAGCTCTGAAAAAATATTTGGCCTTCTAGCAGTGTGTGGGACTTTCTCTATTAGTCCATCTATACTGACCTCCATCAGGTTGCAAACTGAATATATTTTTTTTCTGCATCTACCTCTGAAAAAATATTGGGCTTCTAGCTGTGTGTGGGACTTGTTCTATTAATCCATCTATACAGACCTCCATCAGGTTGCAAACTGAATATAATTTTTTTCGGCATCTACCTCTGAAAAAATATTTGGGCTTCTAGCTGTGTGTGGGACTCGTTCTATTAGTCCATCTATACTGACCTCCATCATTTTGCAAACTGAATATAATTTTTTTCTGCATCTAGCTCTGAAAAAATATTTGGCCTTCTAGCAGTGTGTGGGACTTTCTCTATTAGTCCATCTATACTGACCTCCATCAGGTTGCAAATTAAAAATAATTTATATCTGCATCTAGCTCTGAAAAAATATTTGGCCTTCTAGCAGTGTGTGGGACTTTCTCTATTAGTCCATCTATACTGACCTCCATCAGGTTGCAAATTAAAAATAATTTTTTGTCTGCATCTAGCTCTAAAAAAATATTTGGCCTTCTAGCAGTGTGTGGGACTTTCTCTATTAGTCCATCTATACTGACCTCCATCAGGTTGCAAACTGAATATAATTTTTTTCTGCATCTACCTCTATAAAAATATTTGGGCTTCTAGCTGTGTGTTGGACTTGTTCTATTAATCCATCTATACAGACCTCCATCAGGTTGCAAACTGAATATAATTTTTTTCTGCATCTACCTCTGAAAAAATATTTGGGCTTCTAGCTGTGTGTGGGACTTGTTCTATTAGTCCATCTATACTGACCTCCATCAGGTTGCAAAATGAATATAATTTTTTTCTGCATCTAGCTCAGAAAAAATATTTGGCCTTCTAGCAGTGTGTGGAACTTTCTCTATTAGTCCATCTATACTGACCTCCATCAGGTTGCAAATTAAAATTAATTTTTATCTACATCTAGCTCTGAAAAAATATTTGGCCTTCTAGCAGTGTGTGGGGCTTTCTCTATTAGTCCATCTATACTGACCTCCATCAGGTTGCAAATTAAAAATAATTTATATCTGCATCTAGCTCTGAAAAAATATTTGGCCTTCTAGCAGTGTGTGGGACTTTCTCTATTAGTCCATCTATACTGACCTCCATCAGGCTGCAAATTAAAAATAATTTTTATCTGCATCTACCTCTGAAAAAATATTTGGCCTTCTAGCTGTGTGTGGGACTTGATCTATTAGTCCATCTATACTGACCTCCATCAGGTTGCAAACTGAATATAATTTTTTTCTGCATCTAGCTCTGAAAAAATATTTGGCCTTCTAGCAGTGTGTGGGACTTTCTCTATTAGTCCATCTATACTGACCTCCATCAGGTTGCAAATTAAAAATAATTTATATCTGCATCTAGCTCTGAAAAAATATTTGGCCTTCTAGCAGTGTGTGGGACTTTCTCTATTAGTCCATCTATACTGACCTCCATCAGGTTGCAAACTGAATATATTTTTTTTCTGCATCTACCTCTGAAAAAATATTGGGCTTCTAGCTGTGTGTGGGACTTGTTCTATTAATCCATCTATACAGACCTCCATCAGGTTGCAAACTGAATATAATTTTTTTCTGCATCTACCTCTGAAAAAATATTTGGGCTTCTAGCTGTGTGTGGGACTCGTTCTATTAGTCCATCTATACTGACCTCCATCATGTTGCAAACTGAATATAATTTTTTTCTGCATCTAGCTCTGAAAAAATATTTGGCCTTCTAGCAGTGTGTGGGACTTTCTCTATTAGTCCATCTATACTGACCTCCATCAGGTTGCAAATTAAAAATAATTTATATCTGCATCTAGCTCTGAAAAAATATTTGGCCTTCTAGCAGTGTGTGGGACTTTCTCTATTAGTCCATCTATACTGACCTCCATCAGGTTGCAAATTAAAAATAATTTTTTGTCTGCATCTAGCTCTGAAAAAATATTTGGCCTTCTAGCAGTGTGTGGGACTTTCTCTATTAGTCCATCTATACTAACCTCCATCAGGCTGCAAATTAAAAATAATTTTTATCTGCATCTACCTCTGAAAAAATATGTGGCCTTCTAGCTGTGTGTGGGACTTGTTCTATTAGTCCATCTATACTGACCTCCATCAGGTTGCAAACTGAATATAATTTTTTTCTGCATCTAGCTCTGAAAAAATATTTGGCCTTCTAGCAGTGTGTGGGACTTTCTCTATTAGTCCATCTATACTGACCTCCATCAGGTTGCAAATTAAAAATAATTTATATCTGCATCTAGCTCTGAAAAAATATTTGGCCTTCTAGCAGTGTGTGGGACTTTCTCTATTAGTCCATCTATACTGACCTCCCTCAGGTTGCAAACTGAATATATTTTTTTTCTGCATCTACCTCTGAAAAAATATTGGGCTTCTAGCTGTGTGTGGGACTTGTTCTATTAATCCATCTATACAGACCTCCATCAGGTTGCAAACTGAATATAATTTTTTTCTGCATCTACCTCTGAAAAAATATTTGGGCTTCTAGCTGTGTGTGGGACTCGTTCTATTAGTCCATCTATACTGACCACCATAATGTTGCAAACTGAATATAACTTTTTTCTGCATCTAGCTCTGAAAAAATATTTGGCCTTCTAGCAGTGTGTGGGACTTTCTCTATTAGTCCATCTATACTGACCTCCATCAGGTTGCAAATTAAAAATAATTTATATCTGCATCTAGCTCTGAAAAAATATTTGGCCTTCTAGCAGTGTGTGGGACTTTCTCTATTAATCCATCTATACTGACCTCCATCAGGTTGCAAATTAAAAATAATTTTTTGTCTGCATCTAGCTCTGAAAAAATATTTGGCCTTCTAGCAGTGTGTGGGACTTTCTCTATTAGTCCATCTATACTGACCTCCATCAGGTTGCAAACTGAATATGTTTTTTTTCTGCATCTACCTCTGAAAAAATATTGGGCTTCTAGCTGTGTGTGGGACTTGTTCTATTAATCCATCTATACAGACCTCCATCAGTTTGCAAACTGTATATAATTTTTTTCTGCATCTACCTCTGAAAAAATATTTGGGCTTCTAGCTGTGTGTGGGACTTGTTCTATTAATCCATCTATACAGACCTCCATCAGGTTGCAAACTGAATATAATTTTTTTCTGCATCTACCTCTGAAAAAATATTTGGGCTTCTAGCTGTGTGTGGGACTTGTTCTATTAGTCCATCTATACTGACCTCCATCAGGTTGCAAACTGAATATAATTTTTTCTGCATCTAGCTCTGAAAAAATATTTGGCCTTCTAGCAGTGTGTGGGACTTTCTCTATTAGTCCATCTATACTGACCTCCATCAGGTTGCAAATTAAAAATAATTTATATCTGCATCTAGCTCTGAAAAAATATTTGGCCTTCTAGCAGTGTGTGGGACTTTCTCTATTAGTCCATCTATACTGACCTACATCAGGTTGCAAACTGAATATATTTTTTTTCTGCATATACCTCTGAACAAATATTGGGCTTCTAGCTGTGTGTGGGACTTTCTCTATTAATCCATCTATACAGACCTCCATCAGGTTGCAAACTGAATATAATTTTTTTCTGCAACTACCTCTGAAAAAATATTTGGGCTTCTGGCTGTGTGTGGGACTTTCTCTATTAGTCCATCTATACTGACCTCCATCAGGTTGCAAATTAAAAATAATTTATATCTGCATCTAGCTCTGAAAAAATATTTGGCCTTCTAGCAGTGTGTGGGACTTTCTCTATTAGTCCATCTATATTGACCTCCATCAGGTTGCAAATTAAAAATAATTTTTTGTCTGCATCTAGCTCTGAAAAAATATTTGGCCTTCTAGCAGTGTGTGGGACTTTCTCTATTAGTCCATCTATACTGACCTCCATCAGGCTGCAAATTAAAAATAATTTTTATCTGCATCTACCTCTGAAAAAATATTTGGCCTTCTAGCTGTGTGTGGGACTTGTTCTATTAGTCCATCTATACTGACCTCCATCAGGTTGCAAACTGAATATAATTTTTTTCTGCATCTAGCTCTGAAAAAATATTTGGCCTTCTAGCAGTGTGTGGGACTTTCTCTGTTAGTCCATCTATACTGACCTCCATCAGGTTGCAAATTAAAAATAATTTATATCTGCATCTAGCTCTGAAAAAATATTTGGCCTTCTAGCAGTGTGTGGGACTTTCTCTATTAGTCCATCTATCCTGACCTCCATCAGGTTGCAAACTGAATATATTTTTTTTTCTGCATCTACCTCTGAAAAAAGATTGGGCTTCTAGCTGTGTGTGGGACTTGTTCTATTAATTCATCTATACAGACCTCCATCAGGTTGCAAACTGAATATAATTTTTTTCGGCATCTACCTCTGAAAAAATATTTGGGCTTCTAGCTGTATGTGGGACTCGTTCTATTAGTCCATCTATACTGACCTCCATCATTTTGCAAACTGAATATAATTTTTTTCTGCATCTAGCTCTGAAAAAATATTTGGCCTTCTAGCAGTGTGTGGGACTTTCTCTATTAGTCCATCTATACTGACCTCCATCAGGTTGCAAATTAAAAATAATTTATATCTGCATCTAGCTCTGAAAAAATATTTGGCCTTCTAGCAGTGTGTGGGACTTTCTCTATTAGTCCATCTATACTGACCTCCATCAGGTTGCAAATTAAAAATAATTTTTTGTCTGCATTTAGCTCTGAAAAAATATTTGGCCTTCTAGCAGTGTGTGGGACTTTCTCTATTAGTCCATCTATACTGACCTCCATCAGGTTGCAAACTGAATATGTTTTTTTTCTGCATCTACCTCTGAAAAATTATTGGGCTTCTGGCTGTGTGTGGGACTTGTTCTATTAATCCATCTATACAGACCTCCATCAGGTTGCAAACTGAATATAATTTTTTTCTGCATCTACCTCTGAAAAAATATTTGGGCTTCTAGCTGTGTGTGGGACTTGTTCTATTAATCCATCTATACAGACCTCCATCAGGTTGCAAACTGAATATAATTTTTTTCTGCATCTACCTCTGAAAAAATATTTGGGCTTCTAGCTGTGTGTGGGACTTGTTCTATTAGTCCATCTATACTGACCTCCATCAGGTTGCAAACTGAATATAATTTTTTTCTGCATCTAGCTCTGAAAAAATATTTGGCCTTCTAACAGTGTGTGGAACTTTCTCTATTAGTCCATCTATACTGACCTCCATCAGGTTGCAAATTAAAATTAATTTTTATCTACATCTAGCTCTGAAAAAATATTTGGCCTTCTAGCAGTGTGTGGGGCTTTCTCTATTAGTCCATCTATACTGACCTCCATCAGGTTGCAAATTAAAAATAATTTATATCTGCATCTAGCTCTGAAAAAATATTTGGCCTTCTAGCAGTGTGTGGGACTTTCTCTATTAGTCCATCTATACTGACCTCCATCAGGTTGCAAATTAAAAATAATTTTTTGTCTGCATCTAGCTCTGAAAAAATATTTGGCCTTCTAGCAGTGTGTGGGACTTTCTCTATTAGTCCATCTATACTGACCTCCATCAGGCTGCAAATTAAAAATAATTTTTATCTGCATGTACCTCTGAAAAAATATTTGGCCTTCTAGCTGTGTGTGGGACTTGATCTATTAGTCCATCTATACTGACCTCCATCAGGTTGCAAACTGAATATAATTTTTTTCTGCATCTAGCTCTGGAAAAATATTTGGCCTTCTAGCAGTGTGTGGGACTTTCTCTATTAGTCCATCTATACTGACCTCCATCAGGTTGCAAATTAAAAATAATTTATATCTGCATCTAGCTCTGAAAAAATATTTGGCCTTCTAGCAGTGTGTGGGACTTTCTCTATTAGTCCATCTATACTGACCTCCATCAGGCTGCAAATTAAAAATAATTTTTATCTGCATCTACCTCTGAAAAAATATTTGGCCTTCTAGCTGTGTGTGGGACTTGATCTATTAGTCCATCTATACTGACCTCCATCAGGTTGCAAATTAAAAATAATTTATATCTGCATCTAGCTCTGAAAAAATATTTGGCCTTCTAGCAGTGTGTGGGACTTTCTCTATTAGTCCATCTATACTGACCTCCATCAGGTTGCAAATTAAAAATATTTTTTTGTCTGCATCTAGCTCTGAAAAAATATTTGGCCTTCTAGCAGTGTGTGGGACTTTCTCTATTAGTCCATCTATACTGACCTCCTTCAGGTTGCAAACTGAATATGTTTTTTTTCTGCATCTACCTCTGAAAAAATATTGGGCTTCTAGCTGTGTGTGGGACTTGTTCTATTAATCCATCTATACAGACCTCCATCAGGTTGCAAACTGAATATAATTTTTTTCTGCATCTACCTCTGAAAAAATATTTGGGCTACTAGCTGTGTGTGGGACTTCTTCTATTAATCCATCTATACAGACCTCCATCAGGTTGCAAACTGAATATAATTTTTTCTGCATCTACCTCTGAAAAAATATTTGGGCTTCTAGCTGTGTGTGGGACTTGTTCTATTAGTCCATCTATACTGACCTCCATCAGGTTGCAAACTGAATATAATTTTTTTCTGCATCTAGCTCTGAAAAAATATTTGGCCTTCTAGCAGTGTGTGGGACTTTCTCTATTAGTCCATCTATACTGACCTCCATCAGGTTGCAAATTAAAAATAATTTTTATCTACATCAAGCTCTGAAAAAATATTTGGCCTTCTAGCAGTGTGTGGGACTTTCTCTATTAGTCCATCTATACTGACCTCCTTCAGGTTGCAAACTGAATATGTTTTTTTTCTGCATCTACCTCTGAAAAAATATTGGGCTTCTAGCTGTGTGTGGGACTTGTTCTATTAATCCATCTATACAGACCTCCATCAGGTTGCAAACTGAATATAATTTTTTTCTGCATCTACCTCTGAAAAAATATTTGGGCTACTAGCTGTGTGTGGGACTTCTTCTATTAATCCATCTATACAGACCTCCATCAGGTTGCAATCTGAATATAATTTTTTTCTGCATCTACCTCTGAAAAAATATTTGGGCTTCTAGCTGTGTGTGGGACTTGTTCTATTAGTCCATCTATACTGACCTCCATCAGGTTGCAAACTGAATATAATTTTTTTCTGCATCTAGCTCTGAAAAAATATTTGGCCTTCTAGCAGTGTGTGGGACTTTCTCTATTAGTCCATCTATACTGACCTCCATCAGGTTGCAAATTAAAAATAATTTTTATCTACATCAAGCTCTGAAAAAATATTTGGCCTTCTAGCAGTGTGTGGGACTTTCTCTATTAGTCCATCTATACTGACCTCCATCAGGTTGCAAATTAAAAATAATTTATATCTGCATCTAGCTCTGAAAAAATATTTGGCCTTCTAGCAGTGTGTGGGACTTTCTCTATTAGTCCATCTATACTGACCTCCATCAGGTTGCAAATTAAAAATAATTTTTTGTCTGCATCTAGCTCTGAAAAAATATTTGGCCTTCTAGCAGTGTGTGGGACTTTCTCTATTAGTCCATCTATACTGACCTCCTTCAGGTTGCAAACTGAATATGTTTTTTTTCTGCATCTACCTCTGAAAAAATATTGGGCTTCTAGCTGTGTGTGGGACTTGTTCTATTAATCCATCTATACAGACCTCCATCAGGTTGCAAACTGAATATAATTTTTTTCTGCATCTACCTCTGAAAAAATATTTGGGCTACTAGCTGTGTGTGGGACTTCTTCTATTAATCCATCTATACAGACCTCCATCAGGTTGCAAACTGAATATAATTTTTTTCTGCATCTACCTCTGAAAAAATATTTGGGCTTCTAGCTGTGTGTGGGACTTGTTCTATTAGTCCATCTATACTGACCTCCATCAGGTTGCAAACTGAATATAATTTTTTTCTGCATCTAGCTCTGAAAAAATATTTGGCCTTCTAGCAGTGTGTGGGACTTTCTCTATTAGTCCATCTATACTGACCTCCATCAGGTTGCAAATTAAAAATAATTTTTATCTATATCAAGCTCTGAAAAAATATTTGGCCTTCTAGCAGTGTGTGGGACTTTCTCTATTAGTCCATCTATACTGACCTCCATCAGGTTGCAAATTAAAAATAATTTATATCTGCATCTAGCTCTGAAAAAATATTTGGCCTTCTAGCAGTGTGTGGGACTTTCTCTATTAGTCCATCTATACTGACCTCCATCAGGTTGCAAATTAAAAATAATTTTTTGTCTGCATCTAGCTCTGAAAAAATATTTGGCCTTCTAGCAGTGTATGGGACTTTCTCTATTAGTCCATCTATACTGACCTCCATCAGGTTGCAAATTAAAAATAATTTTTATCTGCATCTACCTCTGAAAAAATATTTGGCCTTCTAGCTGTGTGTGGGCCTTGTTCTATTAGTCCATCTATACTGACCTCCAACAGGTTGCAAACTAAATTTAATTTTTTTCTGCATCTAACCCAGCCAATAGTTTTGGCCTAATACCACAGTTTGGCCACTCAGCTCTGCTCGGTTCCCATCCATTGTTTTTTTGTGCAAACAACTCCAGAGTTGTGAATTAGTTAACCACCAAAATGAGTGGAAAAAGGCCTGCTGCTGGTGGAAAGGGGAATAGGCGTGTTGGGAAGGGGAAAAAAGGTTGTGTCCGTGGGGTAGGTGTTAAAGCAACAGTAACATCTGCAGAAGAAAGACCATCTTCCAGCCAAACTAAAATGTCTACTTCTTTTAGTGGACAATGTGATAAGATCCCTTTCTTACGGCCACGCCAATCACTACAAATTCCAGATGAGGCACAAAAACAGCAGGTGCTTCAACGGATATCAAGTGCTCCTTTAAGTGGGCTCTCCTCCACATCAACTTCAACATCACAAATACTCCAGTCCTCAAAGGTGTCACCCCAATCGCACTTGCTTCCTCACAGCTCCCAAATCTCCAGCTGCCCGTCTGAGTATGAGTAGAACAGATGGTTGAGTCTGCAGAGCTGTTTACTCATACTATAGCCTGGGAATCAGAGGTCGACTCCAGCGCTTCTGTGAATCCAGACGAGGAAATGATCTGCACTGATGCCCAGAATCTTTATGAGTCGGATCCAGGACCAGACGCAGAAGGTTCTGACCATAATGTAGACCCTCATTCCAAAACTGTAACTCCTCTTGGTGGAGACAATGAGGAAGACGATGATGAGACTCAAATACCTGATTGGAGCGACAACTTTAGTTTTTTGTCAGGGCAGGAACAGGTTGGCTCTGAGGACGACGGGTGTGATATCGCACATGGTGATGATGATGAGGTTGGAGATCCCACTTACTGTCAACCCACAGTCAGCCAAGAGATGAGGTCAGCAGAGGAGGTGGAGGAAGATGCTAGTGACGATGAGGTCAGGTTGCACCTTCCTGGACAGAGACGTAGTACTGGAAGCACGTCAACAACTGCATCCTCAAACACAACTCTGCCTCTCACCACAAGTCGTGGTGGCTCTTCAGGTCGCATGGGTGCTAAGCCTTGCATAGCCTGGGCATTTTTCCAGATCGATAAAGATGATCCAACTCGTGTTATCTGTAACATTTGTCAGCAAAAGCTAAGTAGAGGCCAAAAAATCCATAGTTTGAGTACTTCATGCATGAACCGGCACATGGACATGAAGCATAAGTTGCAGTGGGAAGCTCAGTGTGCTACAATGCGGCCTAGCCGGCCGGGCCAACCACCGTCTGCCATATCTTGTGCATCCGCGGCCTCTTCATCCTCTGTAACTGGGGGGACAGCAGTCACACCTGTTTTGGGGCGCAGACCTGCCACCTCTTTACCCGCAACAGCCAGCGTGATTGGCAGGTCATCTTTTTTTTTGGAGGTGGTAACACCAGCTGGTGTTGAGCGCTGTCCGACATCGATAGCACCACCTTTGGATCAAGGCAACCTAACATATCCACCTGCATCTTCCTCACAGACCGGCAGTTTGCCGGGGACACCCTTATCAACCCCGTCTAAGCACAATAGCCAGCCCTCGGTCCCTCAGATGTGGACAAGTAAAAGACCATTTCCTCCTAGCCATGAGAAAGCTAAGAGGTTGAATTTCACCATCTGCAAGCTCTTGGCTACAGAAATGCTGCCTTTCCGCCTGGTGGACACAGAGGATTTTCGAGACCTTATGTCCGTCGCAGTGCCCCAGTACCAGATGCCCAGTCAGCACTACTTCTCAAAGAAAGGTGTGCCTGCGCTCCACCAGCATGTCGCACACAACATCACCGCTTCTTTGAGAAACTCTGTGTGTGACAGGGTGCATTTCACCACAGACACTTGGACGAGTAGGCATGGACAGGGGCGTTACATGTCGCTGACTGGGCACTGGGTAACTATGGTGACAGCAGGACAAGGGGCTGCTGTCCAAGTCTTGCCATCCCCACGAGTTGTGCGTCAATCCTCTTTATGTCAAAGTTCCTCCACTGCTTCTGCCTCCTCAACCTCCTCTGGGTCTTCCACCTGCACCCAAAGCCTGTCTGGTCATGCCACAAGCTTTCTAACTGCGCAGAAGAGATCCTGCACACCTCCTTACTATGCTGGCAGTAGGGCTCAACGTCATCAGGCGGTTTTTACTTTGAAATGTCTGGGAAATGTGAGTCACACAGCTGAGGAGTTGTGGTCAGCTCTGGAGAACCAATTTCATGAATGGTTGTCTCCACTGGACCTGAAACCAGGGAAGGCCGTGTGCGACAATGCTGCAAACCTGGGTGCGGCCCTTCGCCGGGGCAATGTCACACACGTGCCTTGTATGGCTCACGTGTTAAACCTGGTTGTCCAGCAATTTTTAGCCCACTATCCCAGACTAGACTTCTGTAGAGGGCACGGTCGCTGTGTGCTCACTTCCGCCGTTCGCATCCCGCAGCTCAGCGACTTACATCTCTACAGAAGTCGTTGGGCCTGCCACTTCACCGGCTAAAATGCGATGTGCCTACCCGGTGGAATTCAACTCTGCACATGTTGCATCGACTGCGGCAGCACCGACAATTCCGGGTGCATTACGTTCTGACGTATAGCCTGGGCCAACGAGATCCAGAGGTGGGGCAAATCACGCTGGAGTAGTGGTCTCAGATCAGGGACCTATTGAACCTTCTGCACAGTTTTGAAATGGCGACGAAGATGTTTAGTGCTGACGATGCCATTATCAGCATGACTATTCCGGTGATTTACATGCTGGAGCACATGTTAAACAGAATTCAGAGTCAGATGGTGGCACAAGAGGAGGTGGAGGAAGTAGAGGAGGAGGAGTTGTATGCGGAAGGGCTAACATCTGCAAGGTCCAGACGGTCGGCAGCACCAAGGCGGCAGGCATGTGAGGGTGGGGGAGATGGTTTTACCAGGGCGCATGGTAGCAGCCAAACTAGTAAGGAAGGTGCAGGAGCCCAGGAAGAAGTGGAGGACGAACTGATGGAAGACTCATCAGATGAGGGAGACCTTGATCACATTTCTGTTGTGCGAGGTTGGGGGGAGAGGACAGAGGAAGGAAGCATGATTGTTACCTCGCCACCAACACAACAGGGACTTGGTGCTCCTGGATGCGCAACACACATGAGTGCCTTCTTGCTGCACTACCTGCAACATGACCCTCGAATTGTGAGAATTAGAAATAATCCTGACTACTGGGTTGCCACACTGTTAGATCCCCGGTACAAAAGTAAATTTGCCGAAATTATTCCTGCCATAGAAAGGGATGCACGCATGCAGGAGTATCAGCAGAGACTGTTGCAGAATCTTACATGTGCTTTTCCACAAAACACCAGTGGTGCACGTAGTGAATCTCACAGTTCCAACTTGCCAACCGTGGGATCGTCAAGTGTTCAGCACTCAAACCGTAACAGAACCACAGTATCTGCTGGTAACATCAATTTTGCGGAATCATTTCACCACTTTTTTAGCCCATCCTTTGCAAGGCCACAGGAGACAAGAAGTCTGACACATAGTCAACGCCTAGAGATGATGGTACAGGAGTATCTCCAAGTAAACATTGAAGCCATGACTGTGTCACTGGACCCTTGCTCTTTTTGGGCTTCCAATCTGTATAAATGGCCGGAGCTAGCCACTTACACCTTGGAGATCTTGTCATGCCCCGAAGCCAGCGTTCTGTCTGAACGTGTGTTCAGCGCTGCTGGTGGTGTGCTGACAGATAAGCGCACGCGGCTCTCCACTGATAATGTAGACAGACTCACGTTCATAAAGATGAACAAATCATGGATCCGAAACGACTTTTCTACCCCTGTGTCATCCTGGGGAGAGGAAAAGCTTGATGATTGGTTAAAATCACCCTACCAACTGTTTTAAGCTTTCAAATTACTAATCATGTTTATCTGTATCTTGACTGGAAAATAATTTGGGCTTTGTAGCAGTGTGCAGCAATGATTCTATTAGGCCATCTATAATAAGCTCCACCAGATTTAAAATTACTAATCATGTTTATCTGTATCTTGACTGGAAAATAATTTGGGCTTTGTAGCAGTGTGCAGCACTGATCCTATTAGGCCATCTATACTAAGCTCCACCAGATTTAAAATTAATAATAATTTTTAGCTGCATCTAGCCCGGAAAATAATTTTGGGGCTCCGAGATGCGCAAGACACATAAGTGCCTTTTTGCTGCACTACCTGCAACATGACCCTCATATTGTCAGAATTTGAAGTAATCATGACTACTGGGTTGCCACACTCTTAGATCCCCCAAACTTTTCGATCAACCTTTTCATTTTAATAAAGACCAAAAAATGGTCATTTTTTAAATTATAAGCATTAGCAGGTTATTAGAAACTGAAATCAAACAGTTTTCAACTCAAAACTTTATTCTAGGTGATGTTACATTTTCACATAGGACCCCTTGTTCGAAAGGAGCTTCTGAACTCTCTCGTCCATTGAATTTGTCAGGTTTTGGATGGTTTCTACTTCAATTGTTTTGCATGAGGACAGAATACCCTCCCAGAGGTGTTGCTTAGATGTGAACTGCCTCCCGCCATCATAGACACTCCTTTTGATGATGCTCCAGAGGTTCTGAATGGGGTAGAGGTCAGGGGAGCATGGGGGTCACACCATAAGTTTGTCCCCTTTTATGCCCATATCAGCCAGGGATGCAGATGTTTTATGTGCAGCATGAGATGGTGCATTATCATGCAAAAAAATGATCTTGCTGTGAAATACACGGTTCTTCTTCTTGAACCATGGCAGGAAGTGCTGTTTGAGAAAATCCACATACATTATGGAGTTCATCTTTAGCGCCTTCAGGGATCCTAAAGGGGCCGACAATCTCTCTCCCCATGATTCCAGCCCAAAACATTACTCCACCTCCTCCTTGTTGGCGCTGTAGCCGTGTTTTCGTGGGGTGTCCATCAACCAGCCATCCTCCACTCCATCCATCTGGACCATCGAGCGCTGCACGGCACTCATCCGTGAACAAAACAGTTTTGAAATCAGTCTTCATGTAATGTTTGGCCCACTGGAGCCGTTTCTGCTTGTGTGAAGTGGATAGAGGAGGTCGACAGGATGGCGTATGCACAGCTGCAAACCTCTGAAGGACCCTGCATCTTGTTGTTCGGGGGACGTTGAAGGCACCAGCAGCTTCAAAAACTTGTCTGCTGCTATGACAAGGCTTTTTTGCCGCTGCTCTTTTAACCTGACGTAATTGCCTGTAGGAAAGAGTCCTCAATTTGCCCTTATCAGCACGCACACGTGTGTACTGTGAATCAGCTACATACTTCTTGATTGCCAAGACACTTCATCCTGATCATCGCACAATGTTGATTGTAGTCATGCCTTGACCTAAACACTCCACAATTTGTTGCTTCTCAGCAGCCGACACATCCTTTTTCTTTCCCATTTTGGCAGAAAATGTAGGCTGCTTAATAATGTGAGACAGCCTTCTTAAGTAGTCTTGCCTTTCATTGGACACACCTGCCAAACTAATTAGCACAGGTGTCTGCAATTGCTTACAGTGATATAAAGAGCCCTGACACACATCACCATCAATGAGTTTAACTGACAAACAAACAAATTCTTCCCTTATCACTCCTAAACACTTTTTGCATAATAATTTGGAACACAGTGTACATGTGCTTTTCCACAAAACACCAGTGGTTCACGTAGTGAATCTTACAGTTCTAACTTGCCAACCGTGGTCTGTATGGAGTTGTTCAATAAAGAGCCCAAAATTAAGATAACATAGATGGGAAGGGTCTCTATGAATAGGAATTCCTAAGTATTTGATACCCTGTGAGGGCCAGGCAAAGGGAAAGTTGGACTGGATGGAATCCTGTATGGATTTGGGGAGGGAGACATCGAGGGCCTCAGACTTCGCTGCATTGATTTTAAAATTTGACCATGTAACAAAGTGATCTATTTCAGCCATAACAGCATGGATGGATATATGTGATTGAGTGATATATACTAGGACATCATCAGCAAATAGAGAGCACTTGTACTCGGTGCCTCCCACCTCAATCCACCTAATATTGGGGTTATGGCGAATTGATGAGAGCAGGTGCTCCGTCACTAGGATGTATAAGAGAGGGGACAGAGAACATCCCTGCCTTGTCCCATTGGTGATTGTGAAAGGTGATGAAAATGTTCTGATGCACCCCCTGGGCCTTGGGACACCCGGAGCCGGACCCTTTTTGGTGGATGCTGGTGGTTGTAGTCTTCGTGGCGGCGACCCGGTTCCGTGGCTCAGGGTGGTCAAACCAGTGGCGGAACTATTTATGTGGTTTTGATGTTTAAATGTCCGACTACGCCACCCGTGGATTGCGGTCAGAGTGAACCGCCGCTGCAGGGCAGACCGCTGAGGCTGGTGTTGTGGGTGCAGTAGAGCGTAGCATAACTCCCCACGGGAGGAGTATAGCCTCAGGGCAGTGTATGCGGAGGATGGGGGTGATGGTGCAGGGCAGCAGCAGTAACGACATGGAGTCAGTGATGCAATCCAGGGCCTTTACTCACAGTTCTTATTATCCAGACCACGTCTGCAGGTAACGGCTGCCCACGTCGTACTGTGCTCACCAGGTGATGGGCTCAGACAACTCCCAGATAACTTTGGAGCGCTTCACAGGACCCCCTTTGTGTGTCCTTTGTCTGGCCTTTCTCACCAACCCTTCTGTCCGGCTGCCTCGGGCCTCCTCTTGGTAAACTTGGCGCCAGTTTCCCTGACCCTATGTGGTGCCTTCCTAGCGGGTGTAGCGAGGGGCTGCGCCACATAAAATGTCACAGCCTCCGGTTTCTAGCTGAGGGTCGTTTCCTGCCTCCACTAGTTTCGGGGACCGGTCTCCCCCTTTGGCCTGACCCCTCCACGCAGGTGGATTCGGGCGTGCAGTGGCGACTCGCCCATCCGCACCCCTGGGATCCCTTCATTCCTCGTTCCTGGAGCCTTATCCGCTCCTCTTCCTTCCTTCTCCCTCTTCCAGGCCTGGGCCTCTGTTACTAGGCCTGCCTCCGGAGCAGAGCTCATGCAGAGCCCCTGCTCCCTGCCACTTCTGCTCAGACTTCTCTGCACTGAACTAAGATGGTGCCCACCTTTTATACTCCCTTCTCAATGCACCCAGGAACTGCTTCCTCCCTGCTCCTGCACTACAGGGTTCCCCTTCCTCAGTGTTCCCTCCCCCCACTCCAGCCAGGGACAGGGACTGTCGTGCCCATCTCAGAGGCATATTGGTCGCCCTGCCCCACGGCAATGTGGTGTAATGCATGCAGGTGTCGGGGTCCTGATCCACACTCCATCCTTACCTGAGAGTGAGATATCACACCTCTGGGTGAGGTGCAATACCTCTGTAGCAACCGAGCCCTCAGGGTGCTACAGTTCCATTTATTTTCAGCCTAGGTGACGTATTGTGATACAGGGCCGTGATTTTGGCTATAAAAGGGTCCCCTAGACCCCTACCCCAAGCTTTTTAAGAGAATCACATATGGCGTGCCAGGAGACTCTATGGAATGCTTTCTCAGCATCCAAAGAGAGTATCTAATTACAAATTTTTAACTGCATCTAGCCCAGGAAATACTTTGTGCCTAGTAGCAGTGTCTGCTAGTCAGCGGATTATCCCGGCTGTTAAGCAAGCTACACCACCTGTAGTTTGGACACTTAATTTTTTCAAAGGAAATGCTTCGGGACCACGGGATACTCAGTGAAGAGCATCAGGAGGCACCCCAAGGCATAGGAGCTGGGACTGGCAGTAGGATGCCTTGTGGTGGACAGCCGAGCTCGATCCTTATAAAAGCTTTTTAACTGCAGCAGCTTTAGTGGACGCTACTGGAGCTGGAATTACGCGGCTGCTGGCATGAGACTTGCCCTCCAATAGATCCTTGTAAATGGATTTAAAGTGTATTCATTCAAATTAGAGAGACAATTTAAATTAAAAAGCTTAGAGCTGCCTCCACCACAGGGGGGCTCGCTCGACCCACCAGCGGACAGGCACCAGTATTGGGAGAGGGGGGCTGGCCGTAAGGGTTCACCGCGGCTCTGGCACAAACCCGGCGACACGGAGGTGGCACGGGCAGGAGCGGACTGAACGTGTCGGCTTCTCACTTTTTGGATTTTAGAAGGGCATGACAAGCCTATATCTGTGTCTCCCCCTCCTTTTACTCCTCCACCTCTTTTCTTTTCGCATGACTATATGTACTTGTCACTTTTCCATGTGTTAGTTGTGTCTTCTGAGCAGTTTGTCAGCTTTTGGACACCTTTGAAGGTGTTTTCTATGTGTTTCTATGTGTTTTTGTTTGCCTGCCATTGGTTTTAACGGTGTTCGAAGGTGTTCGACGAACAGTTCGACGAACAGTTCGGCGAACACACGGGTGTTCGACGAACCGAACCGAACTCGAACACTACGGGGGTGGCTCAACACTAATTATAACTGATAAGCGCACTCGCCTGTCAACTGACAATGCTGACAAGCTGACCCTTATCAAAATGAACAAGGGCTGGATTGGGCCAGACTTCTCATCACCACCAAATGACAGCAGAGTAACATAAAGTCAAATCCACTGTGTTATTTCGGGAGGTGTATTCACATGCACCGCTTCACACCCACACATGGGTATATGCTTCCTCGTTTCGGCTGTTTAATCTTCTTCTCCTTATCCACAGCCTCCACCACTACTATACCACCAGGGTGCCAGCATTGCAAGTTCCTCCGTCCTAATTTTTGGCAGCTTTTGCTGGGAAAGCATAAGCAAATACTATGGGACACCCACTCCCCAATAATGGGACTTATGTTTGTAATATGCTGTACTGCATGGCTCTTGTAAGGGGCATTGCAAGTTGCTCCGTCCTAATTTTGGCAGCTTTTGCTGGGAAAGCATAAGCAAATACTATGGGAGACCCACTCCCCAATAATGGGACTTATGTTTGTAATATGCTGTACTGCATGGCTCTTGTAAGGGGCATTGCAAGTTGCTCCGTCCTAATTTTGGGCAGCTTTTGCTGGGAAAGCATAAGCAAATACTATGGGAGACCCACTCCCCAATAATGGGACTTATGTTTGTAATATGCTGTACTGCATGGCTCTTGTAAGGGGCATTGCAAGTTGCTCCGTCCTAATTTTGGGCAGCTTTTGCTGGGAAAGCATAAGCAAATACTATGGGAGATCCACTCCCCAATAATGGGACTTATGTTTGTAATATGCTGTACTGCATGGCTCTTGTAAGGGGCATTGCAAGTTGCTCCGTCCTAATTTTTGGCAGCTTTTGCTTGCAAGGCATAAGCAAATACTATGGGACACCCACTCCCCAATAATGGGACTTATGTTTGTAATATGCTGTACTGCATGTGACGCGCCCCCTGGGCCGTGTGTACACGTGTGTGGGATACCCGGTGCCGGGTCTCTGGGGTCTGTAGTCTCCGTGGCGGTGACCCGGTCCCATGGCTCAGGCTGGTCAAACCAGTGGCAATCTTTCTCAGGTTTTGAGGTTAATTGTCCGACTGCGCCACCAGTGGATTGCGGTCAGGGAGTACCACTGCTGCGAGGCAGACCGCTGAGGCTGGTGTTGTGTGCGCAGCATAAAATGGGATAACTCCCCTCGGGAAGAGTATAGCCTCAGGGCAGTGAGTGTGGATGATGGGGGTGATGGTGCATGAGCGCAGCAGGAATGAGTCAAGAGTCTTTGCAGTGCAGTTCAGGGTCTTTACTGATGATTATAAGGTAGACCCTCCCGGGAGTACTGGCTAGCATAAGAGGCCTGGTCAGTCTGTGAGCAAGCAGGAGTTCCCCTGGCCAGGTGGAGTTGTAGGCCTCCCCGTCTGTCTGCACTCTTCCTGGCTACCTTGCTGTAAGCGGGTAGAAGTAGCCCACGTCCCTGAGTGTACCGTGTAGTGCTCACCCTTATGGCTGGTGACTTGGGGCCTTCTGTTAGCCTCCGCTCCACGACGGCGGTGCTGGTCCCTTGCTTGTGACTGAGCCTCCGGGCTTCTATGGCCAGAGGACCTGAAATCCCCTGCCGGCTGGTTTCTGCTGCTGGATATATAAGTCCTCACAGCTTCGGACTCCTGTGTTCGGTTCCTATTGTCTTCTGCCAGGGCGAGCTCTGTTCAGCTTCCAGCCCCTCGTCTTTAGCTCCTAGCTCCTACAGAGCTCCTTGCTGTTACTTTCCCTTGCTCTCACTCTGACTCTGACTGTTCTCTGTTCTCTGACTCACTCAACCCCACCCCAGATCCAGTTTATAAGGGCAGAATTCTCCCCTCCCAGGACTGGGGCAGGAGGATGTTACATGTTTAAGGGATCCTGACCAGGAAACCTCCCACTTGCTCTCCGACGTAATCTCTATTACTGTGGTGACCAGACCCCTGGGGTGCCACATATGGCTCTTGTAAGGGGCATTGCAGTACCTCATAATTTTTGGAAAGCATTCCATTCACTGCTTAGGCCAACAGTGCACAGGAGACCCAGTTGCTATAAATGGAAAAAAAGGTTTAGTTAAGGCCCTCTGACCTCCATGTCATTTCCAAGGGGCATTGGAGTGCCTCGAAATTTTTGGTAGGCATTGCACTCACTGTATGCCTTATAACTGTGTAGCCAAACTGCTCCTTTTGTTACAGAAACATATCCTACAAGACATATCTGGTTGACTGGCCTGATATTGATGTGAATGGTCCCTGTTCCTCCTGCTCTTTCTCCTTTGCCACTACCTCATCCATCATTTATCACCTGAAGCTTTGTTTTAACGGGAGTCATAGAACTTGGATAGTAGCAGGAAAACATCCAGCAATCCTCGGAGGAGGTAGGATATGCGCCAAAACGCTGACCTGCTCAGGCCTAGCCGCTACTACATACATGCGCATGCATTACAACAAAACAAAGCAGATGCTAACTTCTATCATCCCCATCATGCTCCTCACCTTGGCACTCTCAGCTCCCCTGATGGAGAAGCCAGGGCCCACCGGAGGAGTCTGATAGTCCGGTGGGCTCGGCCAATGCTGCCCTAAAGCAGGCCAGGCTAAGAAAAGTGTGGGAAAGGTTACCGGTACAAATAGGGGTGGCTGGGGACCGAGTATGGACACCCGGCCACCCCCTGGAGGCTGGGGAGCAAGCGGGGACACCCGGCCACCAGGCGGCTGGGGACTGAGTATGGATACCTGGCCGCCGACACAGCCATGGCGTGGTGGCCAGATTCCGCCTCCACATGCCTAAAAGGCCCAATTTAAAGTGCAAGCAAGCAAGCAGTATGGTATTGCAGCCTGGGGGTGGGTGGGTGGCAGGCTGCATACTTGCGCTTGCATTGCAAGGAATGGGAGAGGTACAATTGAACACTGCCCTGGGACAAGGACTTGAATGGGGATAGTTGCAAGTCTGCAACGACAGGTGCAAGGTGGGAGCCATCTTCGCATGTACCATGAACAGGGGTTTGGCATGCACACACTACAGCGGAATAGGCTCTCCTTCCCACTAAATGCACTGGGGAGGGCACAGGTAATGTTTTGGTATACGCGCTTAATCTTATGTATAAGGCACACCAGGACAAATAGGGGTGGCTGGGGACTGAGTATGGATACCTCGCTGCCGAAGCAGCCATGAGGTAGTGGCCAGCTTCGGCCTCCTCTAAACTAAAAGGCCCCATTTCAAGTGCAAGCTAGCAGTATGAATTGCAGTCTGGGGGTGGGTGGGTGGCAGGCTGCACACTTACACTTGCATTAAAAGAAAACATAGCAGATGCTAACTTCTGTCATCATCATCATGCTCCTCACCTTGGCACTCTCAACTCCACCGATGGAGAAGTCAGGGCCCACCGGAGGAGTCTGGTTCTCTGGTGGGCTCGTCCAATGCTGCCTAAAGCAGGCCGGGCTAAGAAAAGTGTGTGGGGGGATGTTTCAAGGAGAAATGGGGACGGCTGGGGACCGTTTATGGACACCCGACTGCCCCAGGTGGCTGGGGACCGTGTGAACACTCGACCGCGGGGCGGCTGGGGACTGAGTATGGACACCCGGCCGCCGGGCGGCTGGGGACTGAGTATGGATTCCAGGCCACCAACACAGCCATGACGTGGTGGCCAGATTCCACCTCCACATGCCTAAAAGGCCCAATTTCAAGTTCAAGCAAGCAAGCAGTATGGTATTGCAGCCTGGGGGTGGGTGGGTGGCAGGCTGCATACTTGCGCTTGTATTGCAAGGAATGGGGGAGGTACAATTGAACACTGCCCTGGGACTAGAACTTGCATGGGGATAGTTGCAAGTCTGCATCTTCTGATGCGGCAAGGATCACTTATGATGGGCACACTTTTAGACAGTGACCTGGGAGTCAGAGATGCTTCCAGGGGTCTTCCCCATGCAGTTCCATTGTCTTTTCAGCACTTTATGCATGTGTCACACAGCACATGGCCAGATAAGGTTGTAAAATGTTAAAATGACATTTCCCGGTGAATGCATTTGTCATAGTTGAAAGCAATACAAAAGTGCAAAAACACATAAAAAATGCTACTTGTGAACATAGCCGAAGGTGTGGAGGAGTATTTTTGTTTTTGGTCATTTATTTTAACTTATACACAAGTCTTTTCCCTGGAAAGGATGTTCCTTAACATATTTCACAGGAAAAAAGTTTCACTTTCGTTTTATTGTGAGCCTGTAAAAGTGGCTTAATACCTCTGACCACGTTGTTGACAGCAGTGACATGGGGGTCAGAAATGCTTCCAGGGGCGATCCCCATGCTGTCCCCATGTTATTTGAGCACTGTCACTATCGTTTTGGGCACTTGTTAGGCTTTTAAAAGACTGCCGGGGGTGCCACCGCATAAATGCTCGAGTCTCCCATAGACTAACATTGGGCTCGTTGCTCGGGTCGAGCACCCGAGTATCACGGCGAGCTCGGCCCGAGCTTCGAGCACCCGAGCATTTTAGTGCTCGCTCAACACTACATCCTATACATTCTATTATGGAAATTTCTGTTTCGGAGACTTGTGTATCTGCAACAGAAATTCCCATGCTGCGTCTCGTAAAGCCACGCCGCGAGTGAGTTTATGCGGCATCAAATAAAAACACAATGGGCATGGGATTTCTATGACTCTCTTCCATTGTGCTTCTAATGTAGAATGTAGCATTTTGGACGCAGCACAGGTGAACTGCATCCAAAACGCTACTAGTAGGGATCTTAGGCACATACCTTAATGGAACAGAGGTAGAGCATGTGCACTTCCACTTCATTCATCATGGGTCTCTGCAGAGCCAGGTTCCTGGATTTCTTATCCCAATCTTGAACTTTTGGAGAGTCCTAGAAATCAGTATTCTATGTATAGTGAATAGAGATGAGCGAACTTATTCGGAAAACGTTCGCCAATCTCAAGGTCGGCATGAACATTGCACATTCGGATTCGTGTTCGTACCCCCAAGCGTTTTTATTCAAAATTGGCAAACTTCGGCTAAAGTGCTGTAAATGATCATGTTTCCACCAGTGCTTTTTTAGGACTCTAGCTAGGAGAGTGGTGCTGTATGATGAGTGTGGGGGGGGGGGGGTGATGTGTTTGATGAGGGGAGGGAGGGGGCTGAAAGAGGTCACAAGTTATTCTTAATTTTTTTTTCTTAACTTATTGTGTGGAGATTCCAGCAGCCGATCACAATGCAGGGACCATCCACAACATCCAGACACAAGGGCTTGTGTCAGTGGCTGCTGAAGCCACATGTCCCTGTCTACATAAAGAGTGGACATAATCAAAAGTATGGAGATATGGGGGTAAAAATTAGAGAACAGTGTAAACCCCATGGTAGGACTTATTCTGAGAAGGACTACCGAAGTACATAATGCAAAGAACAAAGAAACAGAGAAAACTTCGAAAAACGTCCAATTGTAGAAAAAATTAATACTTTATTAACAAAAAGGAAACACAAATTGATCACAATAAGAATATTAAAAGCACAAAAGGAGGGGAAAAGGATGTGAGAGCAGGGACAATAGGCTAGCATAGACAAGGAACAACCTCATAAGTGACACATGGATAAAGAGTGCAGATAAAGTTCCTTTATATCCAGTGTTTAGTAATCAATAGTCGAGGTGGGGCAATAGAGATCCAATGGCAAGTTTATAAATATATAATCAACATGTCAGATACACATCAATATTAGAACCTTTAATGATATAATATTATTGGGGTTTATCAGGAAATCCTCAGTAAAGTCTTAATCCAATATAGATAGAACATGTGACAGGATAAATTGCTCCAACCTCACTTGCCACAAACTGAGGTAAATATTTCTCAAGGTCTATGAAAAAAATACCAGTGTTGGCGCTATAATGGTGCCGTTCATAGGTATGAGTGCTAGAAATTATACCTAGCAGGATAGCTGCAAACGTTAACAGCGCAAATGCACAGCGTTTTGCCCAGGAGGGGAAAAAGGAAAGGAATCGTAGGTAAATAAATCCCAAGATCATAAATGGATGTTAGTAAAACTGTCATAAGAGACAATGGTATAATCCATAATCCAGCAGCAAATCCCACCATGTGAGTCTCATACTTACAGTGCCAAGAGAAAGCCGATGCCTCGTGCTCACACACCGCCCTCTGCCCTACGCGCGTTTCGGCTTGGGATGCCTTCATCAGGGGGTGGCGTACGACAGGAGTGCAGGGAATTAAAAGGCAGCGATAGCCAATATCAAGTGGGGGAGTGTGTGTGAGGAACCAATCACTGCGGGAGGGCGTGGTATGACGCGTGTCAAGCGCTGGCCCACCGCCGCATCCACGGCAACTGCGTCATGCAGCTGCCGGCACCACGGTCACGTGGGGAGCCACATGACCGCACATTGGAAACCGCATATAGATACGGCCAGCGAGGAAGCAACGGTAGGCAGCGCAGAACACGGGTACCGCCAAATCACGGAGGATATGGACAACCACCCTGAGTAAATCCTAAAGGGGGAGAGAGAGATTTGAAGCCAGCACTCACAGATAGATTGGAGGCCAAAACTATATAGTCCTGGCACATGTATCCTCAGTACAAAAAGGAATTATATGCAAAAAGGGGATGGTCCCATTAAAGGTTAATATAAGAATGACATTGTGAAGGGAGTATTAATGAACATAAAATGCACCACACCACATGAAGAATGTCATCATTCTAAACCAAAAAACATAATGAAGTGAACTTGGACTGCTATAATGGCAGTCATCAAAGTAACACAATATACATATGTAGAATACGGTTAGTCCTCAATCAAAAGAAGTAATGTCAATATGCAAGCAGACAGAAAATAACATCACAGATATAAATAAACTTGAGGACATTATAAATATAGGAAAATGTCACAGAACAATCAGTTTATATGGATGTACATGCATCCCTATCAACAGCCAGCAATGGATATATACAATAGTGCTGTCAATGCTTCAGGTAGAATATATCTCCATAGATCGTCCAAAAAGGAGTTAAGTAGGTTACTTCACACAGGGGACTAAAATAACAGAAAGAGAAACAAATGTGAATAAAAATCAAAACACCACATAAAACCATCATAAAATATATAAATAAATGTGAGGGGGCGATCAGAGAAATGGCACAAAGCTGATATTTTCATTAAGGCCTGATGGATGAAAGGTCATCAGTGTCCAAATCCTTCGGCTCTCTTTTTGGTCTAACCTTTGGCTGATGTTACCACCCCTAATATTGTTAGTAACCATGTCAATGCCCCGGACTTTGAATTTTGATGTGTCACAATCATGGTGCAACTTGAAGTGTTTGGGAAGTGTTTTTAATGTAGAAATATCCATTTCTGTGGCCGCGGCTTGAATACCCAGTATGTGTTCTCGTACTCTGATCTTGAGTTGTCGCGTTGTTAAACCGATATAGATTTTTGGGCAAGGACAGGTGGCGTAATATATTACCGCTTTGGAAGTGCAGGTAATTGGTTTCCTAATAGAGTAAATGATAGATCCATCCGAGTTGGAAAAGGAATCAGATTGTTCGATGTTACTACATGCCAGACATCTACCACATGGGGAGCAACCATTAGTAGGTCTTAATTTACTAAGGAAATTAGAAGGGGTGATACCTTGATAGTGACTTTTTGTTAGATGGTTGCTCAAATTTTTAGCTTTCCTAAAGATGATTTGTGGCTCAGTAGACAAGTAGTTAGAAAGGACAGGGTCTGCCAACATAATTGGCCAAGATTGGACGTTGGGACCTTGGACTTTAAAGCTAGTGAACTTATCTGGCTTGGTAAAATAGATCAAATTTTTGGAAAGGATGGATCTACATCTCAGAGTGAGGGTGATCAGAAACTTGGCACATTAGTGGATTCCATCAAACCTCTCCTATTTAAAAGGACTAGGATTTGGTGGAATAAAACCTTTCTGGACAACTATTTGCGGAAGAACATGATTCCAAGAGGTCTATGAATCAGAGTGATGCCATCATTTCCCATAGATGATGATGTTTTTATTAATACTTGGGAAGAAACCTGTAATCAGGCCTCGAGAAAATTCATGGAACTCTTGATTGGGCTTAATGTCAATACACTTATAATTATTGACAAACAACTTGATGAACTATATGAGAAGGCGAAAACCACTCTCACTCCTGAGGGCTTTCAGTCCTTAAGCAAGGACATGGATAAACAGGTGGAGACACTCGTCAAAACCATCCAGGACAACCACCTGGTTAAATATAATAGAGATTTAAAGGATAGAAATACTAAGACGGTCTATAGATGGAAGAGATCAAATATGCATCCTAGACCAAATAGATCTATGTCGGTATCATCTGCCACCTCCTACAGTGAGGAATCAATTTCATCCGTTTCATCTGCGCAATCAAGACATGGGGGACGTCTTAGACATAACTACTCAACACGCCAGCACCCGTATAAACGAAACTTTGACTATTCTCCGGAATCGGCCAAAAGAGACCTAAAGGTAATTAATCTTAGTACCCATTCTCTCTCCAATACAGACCTCAGTGTTCTTGCTAAGGGGTTAACATTTGCACCTTGTGCTACCTTTGATACCTTCACCGCTATCAAAGATTTAAATATCTTTGCACGTAAATTGCAATTTAAAAATTATTTTCACGACAAAACTTTGCATGATATATTCCCCACAGAAATCGAACGCAAAGCACTGAGAGATTTGGAAGACCTTGGAAAAGAAAGTGAAATGGGGGAAGGTAATATTATCCCTCCTTGTATTATGCCAAAATCCAAAAAAATTCCCTCCCCTGTCTGCCTGCTTTAACATTGACCTCTTTGTACAGTTAGTTTCAAAAGACTTTGAAAAATTGCCTAAAAAATTCTCATTTGATAACCTTACTAAAAAAGAAAGAACATCACTAATGAAACTAAAATCCTTAAAGGATATTGAGATCAAGCAGGCAGACAAGGGAGGCAATGTGGTAATATGGCCTAAAGTGGATTACGAGAAAGAGGCCTTCCGGCAGCTTAACGTTAAATGCAATTATAAAAGACTCACTTTCAACCCGTTATCTAGTTTTAATACTAAATATGATAAACTCTTACAACGTACACAAGACTCTGGGGTAATTTCACCAAAACTCTGTTCTGCTCTTAAAATGTTGGAGCCCACCATTCCAACATTTTACTTATTACCAAAAATACACAAAAACAGCGGATGTCAACCCGGAAGACCCATTGTCTCCGGATGTGGCAATTATTTGGAAAACGCAGGAAAGTTCATAGATGTCAAATTTCAACCACTTGTGGAATGTCTTCCATCCTTTATTAGAGACACCGGAGACTTTCTTAGGAAAATCGATGGACTCTATATAGGATCGGATACATTATTGGTCACTTGCGACGTTGAGTCGCTCTATACCAATATACGCCTTACCGATGGAATTCGAGCATGCCATTTTTTTCTGCAGACAGCTAATCATACACAGGATATGATCTCTTTCATCTTGGACCTACTTGAATTCAGTCTCTCTCATAACTTCTTTGTCTTTAAGGGGTCCTTCTTTCTACAGCTCCAGGGAACAGCTATGGGGGCACCCTTTGTCCCATCCTATGCCAACCTGTTCCTGGGGCTGTGGGAAAGGGACCTCTTCCAGTCCGATCGATTGTCTGCTATGGACTGCGTCCTTTTCTGGACGCGGTACATAGATGACATCTTTCTGATCTTGCAGGGCTCACTTGAGACCTTACAATCTTTCATAAGGGAACTCAATGATAACAATTTTAATATTCATTTAACTTACTAGGCAAGCACCTCCTCCATTGAGTTACTTGATGTAAAGGTTACACGTGACGAGGATAACACTCTCCAGAGTACAGTTTACTGTAAACCTTCTGCGGTTAACTTGTTATTGCACGCTTCCTCGGCACACCCTCGCCATGTGATAAATGCAGTCCCTATTGGGCAATTTCTAAGACTAAGGAGATTATGTTCTTCGGAGACTGAATTCAAGATACAATCAGATATCCTCATGACTAGATTCAAAGAAAGAGGCTATAGCCATCGGGCCCTAAAGAGAGCCTTTCACTGGGCCAAATATACAAGACGCCATGATTCCTTATATGCCACCAAACCTAACGACGACAACAATACCTTACGTTTTATTACCACATTTAATTCTGGGGCATCCAAGGTTCGAGAGGCTCTTACTAAATCTTGGCCAATTTTGTTGGCAGACTCTGTCCTTTCTAACTACTTGTCTACTGAGCCACAAATCACCTTTAGGAAAGCTAAAAATTTGAGCAACCATCTAACAAAAAGTCACTATCAAGGTATCACCCCTTCTAATTTCTTAGTGAATTAAGACCTACTAATGGTTGCTCCCCATGTGGTAGATGTCTGGCATGTAGTAACATCGAACGGTCTGATTCCTTTTCCAGCTCGGATGGATCTATCATTTACTCTATTAGGAAACCAATTACCTGCACTTCCAAAGCGGTAATATATTACGCCACCTGTCCTTGCCCAAAAATCTATATCGGTTTAACAACGCGACAACTCAAGATCAGAGTACGAGAACACGTACTGGGTATTCAAGCCGCGGCAACAGAAATGGATATTTCTACATTAAAAACACTTCCCAAACACTTCAAGTTGCACCATGATTGTGACACATCAAAATTCAAAGTCCGGGGCATTGACATGGTTACTAACAATATTAGGGGTGGTAACATCAGCCAAAGGTTAGCCCAAAAAGAGAGCCGATGGATTTGGACACTGAAGACCTTACATCCATCAGGCCTTAATGAAAATATCAGCTTTGTGCCATTTCTCTGATCGCCCCCTCACATTTATTTATATATTTTATGATGGTTTTATGTGGTGTTTTGATTTTTATTCACATTTGTTTCTCTTTCTGTTATTTTAGTCCACTGTGTGAAGCAACCTACTTACCTCCTTTTTGGACGATCTATGGAGATGTATTCTACCTGAAGCATTGACAGCACTATTGTATATATCCATTGCTGGCTGTTGATAGGGATGCATGTACATTAATATAAACTGATTGTTCTGTGACATTTTCCTATATTTATAATGTCCTCATGTTTATTTATATCTGTGATGTTATTTTCTGTCTGCTTGCATATTGACATTACTTCTTTTGATTGAGGACTAACCGTATTCTACATATGTATATTGTGTTACTTATGATGACTGCCATTATAGCAGTCCAAGTTCACTTCGTTATGTTTTTTGGTTTAGAATGATGACATTCTACATGTGGTGTGGTGCATTTTATGTTCATTAATACTCCCTTCACAATGTCATTCTTATATTAACCTTTAATGGGACCATCCCCTTTTTGCATATAATTCCTTTTTGTACTGAGGATTAGAGATGAGCGTTGTTCGACTCGAACTGTTCGCCAATCTCAAATTCGAGCTGTTTTGGGCGGTGTTCGAGCCGTTCGGCGAACACGAACAATTTGAGAAAAATTCGGCTGTTCGAGGTTATGTTCGATAACTGTTCGTGCACCAAAATCATAACTGGATTTTTTCTCAGTAATGATGAAAATTAATGTTAATACGCAGTTTGAGTGTACAGCAGGGTGGGGGGAGGGGCAGGGGATGGATCTCTGCAGGAATAATGAAGATCTCCATTTTTTTTTCTCTTTCCCGCATTTACAGTGGGGAGGTGCAATCTGTCAGCCTATCAGCAGCGCAGACACGGAGCGAAGTGCTTTTTTTCACACAAGCAAGGGCATGTGTCATTGGCAGTGTATGTCACATGTCCTTGCCTTATAAGACCAAGCCATTTTCCCCGTCGCCACCATTTTCTCAGTGCTGCAGCTGCTTGTTAGACGGCACCGCTGTTGCTGTGTGCGCTATACCTTGTTAATTTCAAGACAATTTTCGCACAAATCTACAGATAGCTTGGGAGTAGGGAATAGTTGTGATTGCAGTCCTTTTAAGGACTAGGTTACAGCATTTCCTACGACTTTTATCAGGCAGGTCTGTGCTCTTAAATAGATAGATTGTGGGAGTAAAGACTAATTGTAATTGCAGTCCTTTTCAGGACTAGGTTACATCAGTTCCTATCAGTTTTTGCCAGGCAGGTCTGTGCCAGTGCTGTGCAAGTTTTTTTCACAGCATTTGGCTGAATCTAGCAAAGCTAATCCTTTTTGGCCTATTGCAGAGTGTGTTAGTCAGTGGAGTAGCCTATCTGTGTTGCAAGATATACCACCTGTGTATAGAATACCAATTTTTTTACTGCACCTAGTGAAGTAAAATGTTTTGGGCATAGCATCATTCTATTAGTCCATCTATACTGACCTCCATCAGGTTGCAAATTGAATATAATTTTTTTCTGCATCTAGCTCTGAAAAAATATTTGGGCTTCTAGCAGTGTGTGGGACTTGTTCTATTAGTCCATCTATACTGACCTCCATCACGCTGCAAATTCAAAATAATTTTTTGTCTGCATCTAGCTCTGAAAAAATATTTGGCCTTCTAGCAGTGTGTGGGACTTTCTCTATTAGTCCGTCTATACTGACCTCCATCAGGTTGCAAATTAAAAATAATTTTTATCTGCATCTACCTCTGAAAAAATATTTGGGCTTCTAGCTGTGTGTGGGACTTGTTCTATTAGTCCATCTATACTGACCTCCATCAGGTTGCAAACTGAATATAATTTTTTTCTGCATCTAGCTTTGAAAAAATATTTGGCCTTCTAGCAGTGTGTGGGACTTTCTCTATTAGTCCATCTATACTGACCTCCATCAGGTTGCAAATTAAAAATATTTTTTTCTGCATCTAGCTCTGAAAAAATATTTGGCCTTCTAGCAGTGTGTGGGACTTTCTCTATTAGTCCATCTATACTGACCTCCATCAGGTTGCAAATTAAAAATAATTTTTTGTCTGCATCTAGCTCTGAAAAAATATTTGGCCTTCTAGCAGTGTGTGGGACTTTCTCTATTAGTCCATCTATACTGACCTCCATCAGGTTGCAAATTCAAAATAATTTTTGTCTGCATCTAGCTCTGAAAAAATATTTGGCCTTCTAGCAGTGTGTGGGACTTTCTCTTTTAGTCCATCTATACTGACCTCCATCAGGTTGCAAATTAAAAATAATTTATATCTGCATCTAGCTCTGAAAAAATATTTGGCCTTCTAGCAGTGTGTGGGACTTTCTCTATAAGTCCATCTATACTGACCTCCATCAGGTTGCAAATTAAAAATAATTTTTTGTCGGCATCTAGCTCTGAAAAAATATTTGGCATTCTAGCAGTGTGTGGGACTTTCTCTATTAGTCCATCTATACTGACCTCCATCAGGTTGCAAACTGAATATATTTTTTTTCTGCATCTACCTCTGAAAAAATATTGGGCTTCTAGCTGTGTGTGGGACTTGTTCTATTAATCCATCTATACAGACCTCCATCAGGTTGCAAACTGAATATAATTTTTTTCTGCATCTACCTCTGAAAAAATATTTGGGCTTCTAGCTGTGTGTGGGACTTGTTCTATTAGTCCATCTATACTGACCTCCATCAGATTGCAAACTGAATATAATTTTTTTCTGCATCTAGCTCTGAAAAAATATTTGGCCTTCTAGCAGTGTGTGGGACTTTCTCTATTAGTCCATCTATACTGACCTCCATCAGGTTGCAAATTAAAAATAATTTATATCTGCATCTAGCTCTGAAAAAATATTTGGCCTTCTAGCAGTGTGTGGGACTTTCTCTATTAGTCCATCTATACTGACCTCCATCAGGTTGCAAATTAAAAATAATTTTTTGTCTGCATCTAGCTCTGAAAAAATATTTGGCCTTCTAGCAGTGTGTGGGACTTTCTCTATTAGTCCATCTATACTGACCTCCATCAGGCTGTAAATTAAAAATAATTTTTATCTGCATCTACCTCTGAAAAAATATTTGGCCTTCTAGCAGTGTGTGAGACTTTCTCTATTAGTCCATCTATACTGATCTCCATCAGGTTGCAAACTGAATATATTTTTTTTCTGCATCTACATCTGAAAAAATATTGGGCTTCTAGCTGTGTGTGGGACTTTCTCTATTAATCAATCTATACAGACCTCCATCAGGTTGCAAACTGAATATAATTTTTTTCTGCATCTACCTCTGAAAAAATATTTGGGCTTCTGGCTGTGTGTGGGACTTTCTCTATTAGTCCATCTATACTGACCTCCATCAGGTTGCAAATTAAAAATAATTTATATCTGCATCTAGCTCTGAAAAAATATTTGGCCTTCTAGCAGTGTGTGGGACTTTCTCTATTAGTCCATCTATACTGACCTCCATCAGGTTGCAAATTGAAAATAATTTTTTGTCTGCATCTAGCTCTGAAAAAATATTTGGCCTTCTAGCAGTGTGTGGGACTTTCTCTATTAGTCCATCTATACTGACCTCCATCAGGCTGCAAATTAAAAATAATTTTTATCTGCATCTACCTCTGAAAAAATATTTGGCCTTCTAGCTGTGTGTGCGACTTGTTCTATTAGTCCATCTATACTGACCTCCATCAGGTTGCAAACTGAATATAATTTTTTTCTGCATCTAGCTCTGAAAAAATATTTGGCCTTCTAGCAGTGTGTGGGAATTTCTCTATTAGTCCATCTATACTGACCTCCATCAGATTGCAAATTAAAAATAATTTATATCTGCATCTAGCTCTGAAAAAATATTTGGCCTTCTAGCAGTGTGTGGGACTTTCTCTATTAGTCCATCTATACTGACCTCCATCAGGTTGCAAATTAAAAATAATTTTTTGTCTGCATCTAGCTCTGAAAAAATATTTGGCCTTCTAGCAGTGTGTGGGACTTTCTCTATTAGTCCATCTATACTGACCTCCATCAGGTTGCAAACTGAATATATTTTTTTTCTGCATCTACCTCTGAAAAAATATTTGGGCTTCTAGCTGTGTGTAGGACTTGTTCTATTAGTCCATCTATACTGACCTCCATCAGGTTGCAAACTGAATACAATTTTTTTCTGCATCTACCTCTGAAAAAATATTTGGGCTTCTAGCTGTGTGTGGGACTTGTTCTATTAGTCCATCTATACTGACCTCCATCAGGTTGCAAATTGAATATAATTTTTTTCTGCATCTAACCCAGCCAATAGTTTTGGCCTAATACCACAGTTTGGCCACTCAGCTCTGCTCGGTTCCCATCCATTGTTTTTTGTGCAAACAACTCCAGAGTTGTGAATTAGTTAACCACCAAAATGAGTGGAAAAAGGCCTGCTGCTGGTGGAAAGGGGAATAGGCGTGTTGGGAAGGGGAAAAAAGGTTGTGTCCGTGGGGTAGGTGTTAAAGCAACAGTAACATCTGCAGAAGAAAGACCATCTTCCAGCCAAACTAAAATGTCTACTTCTTTTAGCGGACAATGTGATAAGATCCCTTTCTTACGGCCACGCCAATCGCTACAAATTCCAGATGAGGCACAAAAACAGCAGGTGCTTCAATGGATATCAATTGCTCCTTTAAGTGGGCTCTCCTCCACATCAACTTCAACATCACAAATACTCCAGTCCTCAAAGGTGTCACCCCAATCGCACTTGCTTCCTCACAGCTCCCAAATCTCCAGCTGCCCGTCTGAGTATGAGGTAGAACAGATGGTTGAGTCTGCAGAGCTGTTTACTCATACTATAGCCTGGGAATCAGAGGTCGACTCCAGCGCTTCTGTGAATCCAGATGAGGAAATGATCTGCACTGATGCCCAGAATCTTTATGAGTCGGATCCAGGACCAGACGCAGAAGGTTCTGACCATAATGTAGACCCTCATTCCCAAACTGTAACTCCTGTTGGTGGAGACAATGAGGAAGACGATGATGAGACTCAAATACCTGATTGGAGCGATCAATAAAGATGACCCAACTCGTGTTATCTGTAACATTTGTCAGCAAAAGCTAAGTAGAGGCCAAAAAATACATAGTTTGAGTACTTCATGCATGAACCGGCACATGGACATGAAGCATAAGTTGCAGTGGGAAGCTCAGCGTGCTACAATGCGGCCTAGCCGGCCGGGCCAACCACGGTCTGCCATATTTTGTGAATCCGTGGCCTCTTCATCCTCTGTGACTGGGGGGACAGCAGTCACACCTGTTTTGGGGCGCAGACCTGCCACCTCTTTACCCGCAACAGCCAGCGTGATTGGCAGGTCATCATTTTCTTTGGAGGTGGTAACACCAGCTGGTGTTGAGCGCTGTCCGACATCGATAGCACCACCTTTGGATCAAGGCAACCTAACATGTCCGCCTGCATCTTCCTCACAGACCGGCACTTTGCCGGGGACACCCTTATCAACCCCGTCTAAGCACAATAGCCAGCCCTTGGTCCCTCAGATGTGGACAAGTAAAAGACCATTTCCTCCTAGCCATGAGAAAGCTAGGAGGTTGAATTTCACCATCTGCAAGCTCTTGGCTACAGAAATGCTGCCTTTCCGCCTGGTGGACACAGAGGATTTTCGAGACCTTATGTCCGTCGCAGTGCCCCAGTACCAGATGCCCAGTCGGCACTACTTCTCAAAGAAAGGTGTGCCTGCGCTCCACCAGCATGTCGCACACAACATCACCGCTTCTTTGAGAAACTCTGTGTGTGACAGGGTGCATTTCACCACAGACACTTGGACGAGTAGGCATGGACAGGGGCGTTACATGTCGCTGACTGGGCACTGGCTAACTATGGTGACAGCAGGACAAGGGGCTGCTGTCCAAGTCTTGCTGTCCCCACGAGTTGTGCGTCAATCCTCTTTATGTCAAAGTTCCTCCACTGCTTCTGCCTCCTCAACCTCCTCTCGGTCTTCCACCTGCACCCAAAGCCTGTCTGGTCATGCCACAAGCTTTCTAACTGCGCAGAAGGGATCCTGCACACCTCCTTACTATGCTGGCAGTAGGGCTCAACGTCATCAGGCGGTTTTTACTTTGAAATGTCTGGGAAATGTGAGTCACACAGCTGAGGAGTTGTGGTCAGCTCTGGAGAACCAATTTCATGAATGGTTGTCTCCAGTGGACCTGAAACCAGGAAGGCCGTGTGCGACAATGCTGCAAACCTGGGTGCGGCCCTTCGCCGGGGCAATGTCACACACGTGCCTTGTATGGCTCACGTGTTGAACCTGGTTGTCCAGCAATTTTTAGCCCACTATCCCAGACTAGATGGTCTTCTGCAGAGGGCACGGTCGCTGTGTGCTCACTTCCGCCGTTCGCATCCCGCAGCTCAGCGACTTACATCTCTACAGAAGTCGTTGGGCCTTCCACTTCACCGGCTAAAATGCGATGTGCCTACCCGGTGGAATTCAACTCTGCACATGTTGCAGCGACTGTGGCAGCACCGACAAGCCCTGGTGCAATACGTTCTGACGTATAGCCTGGGCCAACGAGATCCAGAGGTGGGGCAAATCACGCTGGAGGAGTGGTCTCAGATCAGGGACCTATGCACCCTTCTGCACAGTTTTGAAATGGCGACGAAGATGTTTAGTGCTGACGATACCATTATCAGCATGACTATTCCGGTGATTTACATGCTGGAGCACATGTTAAACAGAATTCGGAGTCAGGTGGTGGCACAAGAGGAGGTGGAGGAAGTAGAGGAGGAGGAGTTGCATGCGGAAGGGCTAACATCTGCAAGGTCCAGACGGTCGGCAGCACCAAGGCGGCAGGCATGTGAGGGTGGGGGAGATGGTTTTACCAGGGCGCATGGTAGCAGCCAAACTAGTGAGGAAGGTGCAGGAGCCCAGGAAGAAGTGGAGGACGAACTGATGGAAGACTCATCAGATGAGGGAGACCTTGATCACATTTCTGTTGTGCGAGGTTGGGGGGAGAGGACAGAGGAAGGAAGCATGATTGTTACCTTGCCACCAACACACCAGGGACTTGGTGCTCCTGGATGCGCAACACACATGAGTGCCTTCTTGCTGCACTACCTGCAACATGACCCTCGAATTGTGAGAATTAGAAATAATCCTGACTACTGGGTTGCCACACTGTTAGATCCCCGGTACAAAAGTAAATTTTCAGAAATTATTCCTGCCATAGAAAGGGATGCACGCATGCAGGAGTATCAGCAGAGACTGTTGCAGAATCTTACATGTGCTTTTCCACAAAACACCAGTGGTGCACGTAGTAAATCTCACAGTTCCAACTAGCCAACCGTGGGACCGTCAAGTGTTCAGCACTCAAACCGTAACAGAACCACAGTATCTGCTGGTAATATCAATTTTGCGGAATCATTTCACCACTTTTTTAGCCCATCCTTTGCAAGGCCACAGGAGACAAGAAGTCTGACACATAGTCAACGCCTAGAGACGATGGTACAGGAGTATCTCCAAGTAAACATTGAAGCCATGACTGTGTCACTGGACCCTTGCTCTTTTTGGGCTTCCAATCTGGATAAATGGCCGGAGCTAGCCACTTACGCCTTGGAGATCTTGTCATGCCCCGCAGCCAGCGTTCTGTCTGAACGTGTGTTCAGCGCTGCTGGTGGTGTGCTGACAGATAAGCGCACGCGGCTCTCCACTGATAATGTAGACAGACTCACGTTCATAAAGAAGAACAAATCATGGATCCGAAACGACTTTTCTACCCCTGTGTCATCCTGGGGAGAGTAAAAGCTTGATGATTGGTTAAAATCACCCTACCAACCGTTTTAAGCTTTCAAATTACTAATCATGTTTATCTGTATCTTGGCTGGAAAATAATTTGGGCTTTGTAGCAGTGTGCAGCACTGATTCTATTAGGCCATGTATAATAAGCTCCACCAGATTTAAAATTACTAATCATGTTTATCTGTATCTTGACTGGAAAATAATTTGGGCTTTGTAGCAATGTGCAGCACTGATCCTATTAGGCCATCTATACTAAGCTCCACCAGATTTAAAATTAATAATAATTTTTAGCTGCATCTAGCCCGGAAAATAATTTTGGGGCTCCGAGATGCGCAAGACACATAAGTGCCTTCTTGCTGCACTACCTGCAACATGACCCTCATATTGTCAGAATTCGAAGTAATCATGACTACTGGGTTGCCACACTCTTAGATCCCCCAAACTTTTCGATCAACCTTTTCATTTTAATAAAGACCAAAAAAATGGTCATTTTTGAAATTATAAGCATTAGCAGGTTATTAGAAACTGAAATCAAACAGTTTTCAACTCAAAACTTTATTCTAGGTGCTGTTACATTTTCACATAGGACCCCTTGTTCGAAAGGAGCTTCTGAACTCTCTCGTCCATTGAATTTGTCAGGTTTTGGATGGTTTCTGCTTCAATTGTTTTGCTTGAGGACAGAATACCCTCCCAGAGCTGTTGCTTAGATGTGAACTGCCTCCCGCCATCATAGACACTCCTTTTGATGATGCTCCGGAGGTTCTGAATGGGGTAGAGGTCAGGGGAGCATGGGGGTCACACCATAAGTTTGTCCCCTTTTATGCCCATATCAGCCAGAGATGCAGATGTTTTATGTGCAGCATGAGATGGTGCATTATCATGCAAAAAAATGATCTTGCTGTGAAATACACGGTTCTTCTTCTTGAACCATGGCAGGAAGTGCTGTTTGAGAAAATCCACATACATTATGGAGTTCATCTTTAGTGCCTTCAGGGATCCTAAAGGGGCCGACAATCTCTCTCCCCATGATTCCAGCCCAAAACATTACTCCACCTCCTCCTTGTTGGCGCTGTAGCCGTGTTTGCGTGGGGTGTCCATCAACCAGCCATCCTCCACTCCATCCATCTGGACCATCGAGCGCTGCACGGCACTCATCCGTGAACAAAACAGTTTTGAAATCAGTCTTCATGTAATGTTTGGCCCACTGGAGCCATTTCTGCTTGTGTGAAGTGGATAGAGGAGGTCGACAGGATGGCGTATGCACAGCTGCAAACCTCTGAAGGACCCTGCATCTTGTTGTTCGGGGGACGTTGGAGGCACCAGCAGCTTCAAAAACTTGTCTGCTGCTATGACAAGGCTTTTTTGCCGCTGCTCTTTTAACCTGACGTAATTGCCTGTAGGAAAGAGTCCTCAATTAGCCCTTATCAGCACGCACACGTGTGTACTGTGAATCAGCTACATACTTCTTGATTGCCAAGACACTTCATCCTGATCATCGCACAATGTTGATTGTAGTCATGCCTTGACCTAAACACTCCACAATTTGTTGCTTCTCAGCAGCCGACACATCCTTTTTCTTTCCCATTTTGGCAGAAAATGTAGGCTGCTTAATAATGTGAGACAGCCTTCTTAAGTAGTCTTGCCTTTCATTGGACACACCTGCCAAACTAATTAGCACAGGTGTCTGCAATTGCTTACAGTGATATAAAGAGCCCTGACACACATCACCATCAATGAGTTTAACTGACAAACAAACAAATTCTTCCCTTATCACTCCTAAACACTTCTTGCATAATAATTTGGAACACAGTGTACATGTGCTTTTCCACAAAACACCAGTGGTTCACGTAGTGAATCTTACAGTTCTAACTTGCCAACCGTGGTCTGTATGGAGTTGTTCAATAAAGGGCCCAAAATTAAGATAACATAGATGGGAGAGGTCTCTATGAATAGGAATTCCTAAGTATTTGATACCCTGTGAGGGCCAGGCAAAGGGAAAGTTGGACTGGATGGAATCCTATATGGATTTGGGGAGGGAGACATCGAGGGCCTCAGACTTTGCTGCATTGATTTTAAAATTTGACCAGGTAACAAAGTGATCTATTTCAGCCATAACAGCATGGATGGATATATGTGATTGAGTGATATATACTAGGACATCATCAGCAAATAGAGAGCACTTGTACTCGGTGCCTCCCACCTCAATCCACCTAATATTGGGGTTATGGCGAATTGATGAGAGCAGGTGCTCCGTCACTAGGATGTATAAGAGAGGGGACAGAGGACATCCCTGCCTTGTCCCATTGGTGATTGTGAAAGGTGATGAAAATGTTCTGATGCACCACCTGGGCCTTGGGACACCCGGAGTCGGACCCTTTTTGGTGGATGCTGGTGGTTGTAGTCTTCATGGCGGCGACCCGGTTCCGTGGCTCAGGGTGGTCAAACCAGTGGCGGAACTATTTATGTGGTTTTGATGTTTAAATGTCCGACTACGCCACCCGTGGATTGCGGTCAGAGTGAAGCGCCGCTGCAGGGCAGACCGCTGAGGCTGGTGTTGTGGGTGCAGCAGAGCGTAGCATAACTCCCCACGGGAGGAGTATAGCCTCAGGGCAGTGTATGCGGAGGATGGGGGTGATGGTGCAGGGCAGCAGCAGTAACGACACGGAGTCAGTGATGCAGTCCAGGGCCTTTACTCACAGTTCTTATTATCCAGACCACGTCTGCAGGTAACGGCTGCCCACGTCGTACTGTGCTCACCAGGTGAGGGGCTCAGGCAACTCCCAGATAACTTTGGAGTGCTTCACAGGACCCCCTTTGTGTGTACTTTGTCTGGCCTTTCTTACCAACCCTTCTGTCCGGCTGCCTCGGGCCTCCTCTTGGTAAACTTGGCGCCAGTTTCCCTGACCCTATGTGGTGCCTTCCTAGCAGGTGTAGCGAGGGGCTGCGCCACATAAAATGTCACAGCCTCCGGTTTCTAGCTGAGGGTCGTTTCCTGCCTCCACTAGTTTCGGGGACCGGTCTCCCCCTTTGGCCTGACCCCTCCACGCAGGTGGATTCGGGCGTGCGGTGGCGACTCGCTCGTCCGCACCCCTGGGATCCCTTCATTCCTCGTTCCTGGAGCCTTCTCCGCTCCTCTTCCTCCCTTCTCCCTCTTCCAGGCCTGGGCCTCTGTTACTAGGCCCGCCTCCGTTCCAGAGCTCATGCAGAGCCCCTGCTCCCTGCCACTTCTGCTCAGACTTCTCTGCACTGAACTAAGATGGTGCCCACCTTTTATACTCCCTTCTCTATGCACCCAGGAAATGCTTCCTCCCTGCTCCTGCACTACAGGGTTCCCCTTCCTCAGTGTTCCCTCCCCCCACTCCAGCCAGGGACAGGGACTGTCGTGCCCATCTCAGAGGCATATTGGTCGCCCTGCCCCACGGCAATGTGGTGTAATGCATGCAGGTGTCGGGTCCTGATCCACACTCCATCCTTACCTGAGAGTGAGATATCACACCTCTGGGTGAGGTGCAATACCTCTGTAGCAACCGAGCCCTCAGGGTGCTACAGTTCCATTTATCTTCAGCCTAGGTGACGTATTGTGATACAGGGCCGTGATTTTGGCTATAAAAGGGTCCCCTAGACCCCTACCCCAAGCTTTTTAAGAGAATCATATATGGCGTGCCAGGAGACTCTATGGAATGCTTTCTCAGCATCCAACGAGAGTATCTAATTACAAATTTTTAACTGCATCTAGCCCAGGAAATACTTTGTGCCTAGTAGCAGTGTCTGCTAGTCAGCGGATTATCCCGGCTGTTAAGCAAGCTACACCACCTGTAGTTTGGACACTTAATTTTTTCAAAGGAAATGCTTCGGGACCATGGGATACTCAGTGAAGAGCATCAGGAGGCACCCCAAGGCATAGGGGCTGGGACTGGCAGTAGGATGCCTTGCGGTGGACAGCCGAGCTCGATCCTTATAAAAGCTTTTTAACTGCAGCAGCTTTAGTGGACGCTACTGGAGCTGGAATTACGCGGCTGCTGGCATGAGACTTGCCCTCCAATAGATCCTTGTAAATGGATTTAAAGTGTATTCATTCAAATTAGAGAGACATTTTAAATTAAAAAGCTTAGAGCTATCTCCACCACAGGGGGGCTCGCTCGACCCACCAGCGGACAGGCACCAGTATTGGGAGAGGGGGGCTGGCCGTCAGGGTTCACCGCGGCTCTGGCACAAACCCGGCGACACGGAGGTGGCACGGGCAGGAGCGGACTGAACGTGTCGGCTTCTCACTTTTTGGATTTTAGAAGGGCATGACATGCCTATATCTGTGTCTCCCCCTCCTTTTACTCCTCCACCTCTTTTCTCTTCGCATGACTATATGTACTTGTCACTTTTCCATGTGTTAGTTGTGTCTTCTGAGCAGTTTGTCAGCTTTTGGACACCTTTGAAGGTGTTTTCTATGTGTTTCTATGTGTTTTTGTTTGCCTGCCATTGGTTTTAACGGTGTTCGAAGGTGTTCGACGAACAGTTCGACGAACAGTTCGGCGAACACATGGGTGTTCGACGAACCGAACCGAACTCGAACACTACGGGGGTGGCTCAACACTACTGAGGATACATGTGCCAGGACTATATAGTTTTGGCCTCCAATCTATCTGTGAGTGCTGGCTTCAAATCTCTCCCCCTTTAGGCTTTACTCTGGGTTGTTGTCCATATCCTGTGTGATTTGGCGGTACTCGTGTTCTGCGCTGCCTACCGTTGCTTCCTCGATGGCCGTATCTATATGTGGTTTCCGACGTGCAGTCATGTGGCTCCCCACGTGACCGTGGTGCCGGCAACTGCATGACGCGGTTGCCGTGGATGCAGCGGTGGGGCAGCGCTTGACACGCGTCATACCACGCCCTCCCGCAGTGATCGGTTCCTCACACACACTCCCTCACTTGTTATTGGCTATCACTGCCTTTTAATTCCCTGCACTCCTGTCGTACGCCACCCCCTGATGAAGGCATCCCAAGCCGAAACGCGCCTAGGGCAGAGGGCGGTGTGTGAGCACGAGGCATCGGCTTTCTGTTGGCTCTGTAAGTATGAGACTCACATGGTGGGATTTGCTGCTGGATTATGGATTATACCATTGTCTCTTATGACAGTTTTACTAACATCCATTTATGATCTTTGGATTTATTTACCTACGATTCCTTTCCTTTTTCCCCTCCTGGGCAAAACGCTGTGCATTTGCGCTGTTAACGTTTGCAGCTATCCTGCTAGGTATAATTTCTAGCACTCATACCTATGAACGGCACCCTTATAGCGCCAACACTGGTATTTTTTGCATAGACTTGGAGAAATATTTGCCTCAGTTTGTGGCAAGTGAGGTTGGAGCAATTTATCCTGTCACATGTTCTATCTATATTGGATTAAGACTTTACTGAGGCTTTCTTGATAAACCCCAATAATATTATATCATTAAAGGTTCTAATATTGATGTGTATCTGACATGTTGATTATATATTTATAAACTTGCCATTGGATCTCTATTGCCCCACCTTGACTATTGATTACTAAACATTGGATATAAAAGAACTTTATCTGCACTCTTTATCCATGTGTCACTTATGAGGTTGTTCCTTGTCTATGCTAGCCTATTGTCCCTGCTCTCACATCCTTTTCCCCTCCTTTTGTGTTTTTAATATTCTTATTGTGATCCATTTGTGTTTCCTTTTTGTTAATAAAGTATTCATTTTTTCTACAATTGGACGTTTTTCGAAGTTTTCTCTGGAAAGAGTGGACATGTTGTTTTGGTGCCATTTTGTCAGCGTAACAGCGCAGAGAGGCTGCTCCTGGATAGTGAGATAGTTAGCTAGGCAGTTGATTTTCAGTCAGCTAGTTCAGACAGATAGGATCCTGTGAGGCTGTAAAATCGACCTTCCAGCAAATTAATCGTTTTTGCTAATAGTGTGGTCCAGAGACACCAGGCCACATTTCAGCATATAACTCTGTTTTTCTGATAATATTGTGCTCCATGCAGGCGTTCACCTTTGAGGCTTTAAATTCTTTCGGCTAATGCCATGGTCCTGAAACAAGGTCATATTTGTGCATATAAATATTTTGTGGTGGTAATATTTTTGGCCAGGCAAAAGTTCTCATTTGAAAATCTAAATTCTTTCTGCTACTGGCGTGGCCCTGAAACAAGGGCACATTTGTGCAAAAAATATTTGGTGCTAGTAATATATTTTTGGCCAGGCAAGAGTTCTCATTTGAAAATCTAAATTCTTTCTGCTACTAGCGTTTAACAGAAAGCAGGTCATATTCCTACATATATATATTTTGTGCCGGCAATATTTTTGGCCAGGCAAGAGTTCTCATTTGAAAATCAAAACTATTTCTGCTGTTAGCGTGCTGCAGAAAGCAGGCCACATTACTGCATATAAATATTTTGTGTTGTTAATAATTTTGGCCAGGCAGGAGTTTTCATTTGAAAATCTAAATTCTTTCTGCTACTATCATTTCGCTGAAACAAGGCCACATTTGTGCATAAAAATATTTGGTGTTGGTACTATATTTGGCCAGGCAGAAGTTCTCATTTGAAAATCTAAATTCTTTCTGATACTAGCATGCTACAGAAAACAGGCCACATTCCTGCACATAAATATTTTGTGCTACTAGTTTTGCTTCAGCCAGGAGTCTACATTTCAAAATCTTAATTTTTTTTTCCTACTAGCGTGATCCAGCCACATTATCACAGTATACAAATAAATACTTATTGGTAATTTAGTCACAGGTGACTGAAAGGTCTGGGCCAAGGGTTGTGAAACAGCTGGTTAAAAGCGGAGAAGGGTGCATGCAACATGAGTGGGAGAAAGCAAGGTCGTGGTGGAAGGAGGAATAGGCTTGGTGTTCAAGGTGTATGTGGGGAAGGTGGTAATGTTAATAAAAGCTGTACTGAACAAACACTGGCTTGTCCTATCCAAAGACTACTGACAATTTCTCTTACTGGACAGGCTACTCCACTCCCTTTCTTTGACAGGCGCACTGCAGTACGCCTTACAGCACAAGAAAAAAAAAAGAGTTTTGTGGTATAAATATATCAAAAATCTTTATTAAATTGAACCGATGTTTAACACATAAAGAGACAGCACATATACAGACAGTTAAAACATGCGTTTAGAATCAACAGAATACCTAGTCAGCCAGATAGTTTGTCCTGAGTAGATAATATATCTGGATAGTTGAATAACAAGCATATGGGGCAGATCAAACTAGAGGATTAGGCCAGGTGACTATATTAGCTAACCAGGTGGTAAGTAAAACTTATAGACAACAGCGCTGCATAGCACAGTTACACGCCAAACACAGGTAGCATCACTTTATGTTACGGATCCGGGGGGTGGAACCTATGTACTGTGGTGCAAGGAGGGACCAGAGGGGCGTGACTAAGTATCTATTCAGCCTGACCAAGCTCGCACGGTGGCTCAGTTGACTCTGTGAACCAGGGAGAGACCGAGCAGAGGGACCAGGTGCCACTCTGGGACAGACCTTGTATGAGAGCAGGTGACTCCCATGGGTCAGAAGGCAGGAACTGACCTGTACAGTGGATGAGCACGGCAGGCAGGCTGACAGGTGGTCCAGGTTGACAAGCAGCCTGATTCGACTGATAGCCAGACAGGTGCTCCGGGTAGGCAAGCTGGCGGGCACAATAGGTAACTGGCAGGTGCTTCCAGGTAAGCAGGCAGACGGGCACGGCAGGTAACAGGCAGGTGCTTCCAGGTAAGCAGGCTGGCGGGCACGGCAGGTAACAGGCAAGTGCTTCCAGGTAAGCAGGCTGGCGGGCACGGCAGGTAACAGGCAGGTGCTTCCAGGTAAGCAGGCTGGCAGGCACGGCAGGTAACAGGCAGGTGGGCAGAGCTGGCGGACTGGACTATAGGCAGACTGTCGGGCTGGAAAGTAGTCAGACTGGCGGACTGGACTGAAGAACAGACTGGCGGACAGGACAGACTTGCAGAGGACCTGAGGGCTGAAGCAAAGCAAGTATAAAAGAGCAACAACCTTGCACAGGCACCTCCATATTGGTGGAGGTGCCTTTTATAGAGAATGTCCTCTGGCCATTGGCCAGGGACTTTTTAGGATGGCGCGCGTGGCCTCTTTAAGAGGGAGGGAGCTCGCGTGCCCTAAGCACAGAGCCAGGCAAGCTGCGTGTACCAGCAGCCGCAGCAGGGAGGCCGGAAGATGCCGGAGCAGGATCGCGGCGGTAAGGGGGACGGCATCTCTGCCTGGCAGGGGGCAGAGACGCCGATGCTACAGTATCCCCTCCTTTACGCCCCCTCTTTTTTAGGCCAGCAAGAAATTCTTTAAGAAGAAGAGGGGCATGGATGTTCTCCCTGGGTTCCCAAGACCTCTCCTCCGGGCCAAACCCCTTCCAATCCACGAGAAAAAAGGATTTCCTCTTACCCTTTTGGTGGCCAAAATGTTCTCTACCTCATAGACGTCCTCAGCGGAGACTGGAGCTGGAGTGGTACCTGGATCGTCAGAAAAAGAATTAAGAACAACTGGTTTGAGGAGAGATACGTGGAAGGAGTTGGGAATCCGTAAGGTTGCCGGGAGTTTTAGCTTGTAAGCCACGGGATTGATTTGCTTGAGAACCTCAAACGGGCAGATGAACCGTGGACCCAACTTATACGATGGTATTTTGAGCCGAACATGTTTGGAGGAGAGTCAGACCCTGTCTCCCAAACGGAATTGAGGTGGATCCAGACGTCTCTTATTGGCATGTCTCTTCATCCGCTCAGGGGACTGAAGAAGTGCGGATCTAGTGTCTTCCCAAATAGTAGAAAATTCACAGACCAGAGACTCTGCGGCAGGATTGTCCACAGAAGCGGAAATGGGAAACGGAATCCGGGGGTGTTGACTGTAGACCACAAAGAACGGGGATTTGGAAGAAGACTCACTCTCATGGTTGTTATAGGAGAACCCTGCCCATGGTAGGAGCTCAACCCAATCGTTATGGTGAGCATTGATGAAATGCCGAAGAAAGCTGGTAATGACCTGGTTGATACGTTCCACTTGACCATTGGACTGAGGATGATAAGCAGAGGAGAAATCCAGGGTGACATCCAGCAGCTTACACGTAGCTCTCCAGAAGCACGAAGTGAACTGGACCCCACGATCAGACACAATGTGGAGGGGTAGGCCGTGGAGACGAAAGATGTGATGGATGAAGTCCTTAGCCAGCACAGATGCAGACGGGAGACTGGGCAAAGGGATGAAGTGGGCCATTTTAGAAAAGCGGTCAGCGACCACCCAAATGACTGTACAACAGGCAGAAACAGGGAGATCCGTAATAAAGTCCATAGCAATGTGATGCCTGGCGGGAAGATGCCTGGGAACTTTGTTATGGGCACAGGAGGAACAAGCCGTGACGAAATCTGCAACATCCTTGCATAGAGAAGGCCACCTGTAATGCCGAGCGATGAGCAGGAAGGTCTTCCTCTGGCCTGCATGGCCGGCTAGTTTGGACGAATGACCCCAGAGAAGAACCTTCTTACGATCCGGAACAGCTACAAAAGTCTTACCAGATGGAAAACGAGACAGGTCAAACGGGGCCACAGTCATTACACTGGAGGGGTCGATGATATGCAGAGGCTCCTCCTCTTGGTCGGAGGAGAGGAATGAGCGGGAGAGAGCGTCGGCTTTAACGTTCTTGTCCGCAGGGCGGTAATGTAGAGTAAAGCAGAATCAGGCAAAGAACAGAGACCACCGGGCCTGACGTGGATTGAGTCTCTGGGAGTTTTGTAAATAGGCCGGGTTTTTGTGATCTGTGTAGATGATCACCAGGTGCAGAGCCCCTTCCAGCAGGTAGCGCCACTCCTCCAGCGCCAATTTGATGTCAAGCAGCTGACGATCTCCTATGGAGTAGTTGCGCTCGGATGAGGAGAAGAGCTTGGAGAAGAAGCCACAGGTTACCATTCTCCCGGACGGGGATTTCTGGGTGAGCACTGCTCTGGCTCCGGAGGAGGAAGCATCAACCTCCAGGAAGAACTGCTTGTTGCAATCCAGACGGTGCAGCACAGGGGCAGAGGAGAAAGCTTGCTTTAGGGAGATGAAGGCCTCCTCCACTTCAGAAGTCCATTCCTTGGGATTTGCTCCCTTATGGGTGAGCGCGGAGATGGGAGCGGTCCGGGAGGAGAAATGAGGGATGAAGAGGCGGTAATAATTTGCGAAGCCCAGGAATCGCTGAATCGCCTTCAACCCCTCCGGTCGAGGCCATTTTAAAACTGCAGAAACCTTCTCGGGGTCCATCCGAAGACCAGTCTCGTGGATAATATATCCCAGGAACAGAAGGGAAGTCTGCTCGAAGAGACATGTTTCAAATTTTGCGTAGAGATGATTCTGCCGGAGCCTTCGCAGAACCTGACGAACATTCCTCCGGTGTGTGGGCAGATCCGGAGAGAAGACCAAGATATCGTCCAGGTACACCACTATGCAAGAATACAAAGAATACAAGAGATCATGGAAGATGTCGTTAACCAGCTCCTGGAAGATGGCTGGGGCATTACTGAAACCAAAGGGCATCACGCGGTATTCATAGTGACCGTCCTGGGTGTTGAATGCCGTCTTCCACTCGTCTCCCTGGCGGATCCGGACCAAATTGTACGCCCCAAGAAGATCGAGCTTGGTGAAGACCCTCGCACCTTTAAGGCGGTCAAACAGCTCCGAAATGAAAGGCAGGGGGTACTTATTCTTGATGGTAATCTGGTTAAGACCCCTGTAGTCGATACATGGCCATAGAGAGCGGTCTTTCTTTTTAATGAAGAAGAATCCTGCTCCAGCTGGGGAAGTATATTTTCAAATGAATCCCCTAGCAAGATTCTCCTCGATGTACTCAGACATGGCCCGGGTCTCAGCCAGCGACAAGGGGTAGATACGCCCACGGGGAGGAGAAGCACCGGGTACCCGGTCGATAGGGCAATCATACAGCCTATGAGGTGGTAGTGTCTCAGCTTCCTTCTTGTCGAAGACGTCCGCATAGGACCAATAGGGTGCCGGCAGACCAGGTAGATTAGCTGGAGTAGACAGAGGTCAAGCCGGAAGAACCGGAACCAGGCAAGTCTCATGACAATCCTGACCCCAACAGAGCACCTCACCAGATCGCCAAATTCAGGATGGGTTCATGTCTCTGTAGCCAGGGTAGACCTAGCAAAAGGGAGTGAGAGAGTCCGGATAGCACATGAAAGGAGATCCTCTCCGAGTGCAGGATTCCCACCTGAAGGGTTACAGGCTCTGTGACGAGCAAGATGGTCACCGGAAGGAGTCTCCCATCCATGGAAGCAACTGCCAATGGTTCGGCCAGACATTTAGTAGGAATCTGATACCGCTCCACAAGGGCCTTAGAAATGAGATTCCCAGCGGCTCTGGAATCCAGGTGGGCGGTCTCAAAGAAGCGGGTCTCACCACTGGAAATAGAAATGGATAGAGTCAAGCACGGAGAGGTTTTACTCTTGCCTAGGACGACCTCTCCGATCGGTCCTAGACACTGGAGCTTCCCGGCTTTACAGGGCAGGAATGGATCAGATGCTCTTTACTGCCACAGTAGAAGCAACTCCCTTCGGCTCAGCGCGTCTCCTGGCGAGACTTCACCATCTTGGTCTGGTCAATCTGCATGCGTTCAGGCGAGTGTGCCCGGGGAATTGCAGGTTGGGAGGCAGGTTTTTGGAATACAGGAGCGATCTTCTCTCCCAGGTGGTCTCCTTAGCTCGTTCCAAAAAACGGATGTCAGCTAGTGACACCAGGTCGTCCAGGGTGGAAGGGATGTCACGACCAGCTAGCTCATCCTTGATCCGTCCGAAAAGACTCTCCCAGAAGGTGGACACCAGGGCCTCATTGTTCCAGGCAAGCTCAGATGCGGGGGTACGGAACTGTATGGCATACTGGCCCACGGTGAGACTCCCTTGGCGGAGACGGAGATGAGAGGAGGCAGTAGAAGTCTTTCATCCAGGCTCATCGAAGACCTTCCGGAAGGCAGTGAGGAAAGCCGGAAGATTGGACACCAGGGGATCCCCTCTCTCCCATAGAGGGTTTAGCCATGCCAATGCTTCCCCGGTGGGGTGAGACATTATGAACGCCACCTTGGCCGGTCGAAGGGAAACTGATGTGTCAGGAGTTCAAAGTCACCACCAAAACATGGAGGCGCAGAAAGTCGAGATCCAGAGCCGGGTGCCATGGAGCCAGTAGGTTGAGGTGCCGCCGGATGGATACAGACAGAGTGGACAGCGCGTCCAGGTGGGAATTGACAGTCTACAGAAAGGATAGGATAGTCTCCTGTTGGGACTTCTGACATGAGACCTCCTGGTAGAGAGTGACGGAGCCTGGGGGCCACCGGGTTCCATGGCCCATGGAAACTGTTACTTATCCCGGTGGTGGAACCTCTGTGCTGCGGTGCCTCGGCCTGACCAAGGTCGCATGGTGGCTCAGTCGACTCCGTGAACCAGGGAGGGACCGAGCAGAGGGACCAGGTGCCATTCTGGGACAGACCTTGTATGAGAGCAGGTGACTCCCACGGGTCAGAAGGCAGGAACTGATCGGTACAGCGGATGAGCTCGCCAGGCAGGCTGACGGAAGTGGTCCGGGTAGACAAGCAGGCTGATTCGACTGATAGCCAGACGGGTGCAGAGGACCTGAGGGCTGAAGCAAAGTAAGTATAACAGAGCAACAACCTTGCACAGTCACCTCCATATTGGAGGAGGTGCCTTTTATAGAGAAAGTCCTCCGGCCATTGGCCAGGGACTGTTTAGGAAGGCGCGTGGCTCCTTTAAGAGGGAGGGAGCACGCGCGCCCTAAGCACAGAGCCAGGGAAGCTGCGTGTACCTGCAGCCACAGCAGGGAGGCCGGAAGACGCCGGAGCAGGACCGTGGTGGTAAGGGGGACGGCGTCTCTGCCTGGCAGGGGGCAGAGACGCCGATGCTACACTTTATATAAATAAATCTAGTTAGCACTGCTTACCCCAATGAAGCTGACAGGCCACTAGGTAAAGAGGCTATGGGCACTCCTCAGCGTGTGTTTCGCATGGAGAATTCCTTGCTTTTTCAAGGGAAAATATGTGGCATTGAGTCCAGAAGGACCTTTTTGTTTCCTTAGCAACTAGTCACATGGGGAACCAAGTCACTGGTATTTAGCCAATGGCGCTGCTACAAGTGGCGCATGCACCCCCCCCAAGGATCGCGTCACCCAGCCGGAGCACGACTGTCAAGCCCGCACTGCTCATGCGTGGGAGCAGCCTGGAAAGGCAGGATTTCCAACACCCAGAGCGGACATGGAGACGCCGGGCCACACTGGGTAAACAGCAACCATGGGATGCGCATGCACACCACAGCACCACCAGTGGACACAGAATATATTACTAGATGTTGAACAGGTACAGGAGTAATGTTGCAGATATACAACCAAATTTTTGTAGAATATTACAAAAATATTGTGATTACAATTGATGTTAATCATCAAAACAATTCCGGATGCAATAAACAAATAGACATCAGTATATAGTTAGTTTGGCCATAGATGGAATAATTCAATTACTCATCACCATCGTAGGGCTCATATGTACTGTAGATCAAGTCGACAACGCAGATGGAAGTTAATAAACTATGGAATAAGAGAAGAAAAAAACAGAAATAACAGGACACAAAAAAACACATAACGGACCCATATTAAACGAATAAAAACAGCACAAGGGAGGGAATAGTAGGACTGATATTAAATACTGTGAGAGATCGGTGTTTGGTGAAGCGGGCCCTCGTTTCCACAGTTGTGTTAACGTAAAAGATAGTTTTGGCATGTGTAGGAGGAAACAAAGAGCTTGAACTCTACCATCTCCAATCTGTTGGACATGGAAATGCTGTCTTTCTGCCTGGTGGATACAGACGGTTTCCGAAAACTCTAGTGGCTGTGGGGGCAGGTGAGGAAGGGGCTTCTCTACAAGTCTTGGAATCCCCAAGGCTTGCGGGACAAATCTCTGTATTGAACACTTCCTCCACTGCTTCTGCCTCCTCCACCTCCTCTAGGGACGTCACCTGCACCCTCAACATGTGCCTTAATGAAACACACATTCCAATACTGCAAAGAGAATACCCCCTATCTCCGTTCTGCACAGCCAGGGCTCACCGCAATCAGGCAATATTAAAATTAATATGGCTTGAAGATCTCAGTCACACAGCTCAAGAGTTGAGGACAGCTATCCAGGCCGAGTTTGAGCAATGGCTGTCTCCACTGAACCTGGAAACAAGGAAGTCTGTGTGATAGCGGTGTGAACCTGGTGGCAGCCCTACGCCAGGGCAACCTCACACATGTGCTTTGCATGGCTCATGTCCTCAGCCTGGTGGTCCAGCAATTTCACCGCCACTATCCTGGCCTGGATGCACTGCTGCAAAAAGCATGGTCGCTGTGTGCTCACTTCCGCCGTTCGCACCCCATGAGTCATCGACTTGCATCGCTACAGAAATCTTTGGCCCTACCGGTTAAATAGTTGATATGCGATGTGCTGACATGGTGGAATTCAACTCTGCACATGTTGCAGCGACTGTGGCAGCAGCGACAAGCCTTGTTGCAGTATCTCATTTTGCACAACCTAGGCCAACGCAGTACAGATGTGGTGCAAATCACGTTTGTGGATTGAGCGCAGATTAAGGACCTCTGCACTCTTCTGAAATGTTTCAAAATGGCTACTAAGATGGTTAGCACTGATGATGCCGTCATCAGCATCACTTTTCCGGTCATGTACATGCTGGAGCACACGTTAACGCAAAAACATTAGCAGCAGCAGTATAAGTTGCAGAAGCAATTCCTGTCAGTCATTTCATACCTTTTTCACACCAGCCTGTGCAGCAGCACAACAGAGTACAAGGCTGACACGTAGTAAACAACTGGAGAGGATGGTACAGGAGTATCTCGAGCTCAATATCAATGCTATCAGGGAGGGTTTGGAACCTTTTGCATTTTGGTCTTCAGAAATGGAAGAGTGGTCTGAGCTTGCCTGTCACACCTTGGAGGTTTTGTCATGCCCGACAGCCAGTGTTCTCTCAGAAAGTGTCTTCTGCACTGCTGGTGATGTCCTGATGGATAAGCGCAACCCCCTATCCCCTGAAAGTGTAGACCGCCTAATTTTCATCAAGATGAACAAGTCATTGATCTCCAAGGACTTTTGCACCCCAATCGCAGACTATGCAGACTAGGAGATGGTGTCGTTTTTAGTGCGCTTCACTGATTTCACGTTATTGCAGTGTGTGACATCTTTGTTGTGCCTTCTGTTCCTGCTGTTGCTACTGCTGCTGATGTTATCGATAATTTTTTTTAATGTGGAGACTCCTAGTTGGGTATCCATCTGATGTGTTGCCTGTAGTGGAAGGGGTGTCAGTGCTCCATTATACTATTTCTACTCTGGTGAAATTGATGCCACTTTAGTAGTGTGTGGAAATCATTTTTTGAAATGTGGAGACTTCTAGTTCGGTCTCCATCTGCTGGGTTGGCTGTAGTGGAAGGGGTGTCAGTGCCCCATTATACTATTTCTACTCTGGTGAAATTGATGCCACTTTAGTAGTGTGTGGAAATATTTTTTTAAAATGTGGAGACTTCTAGTTGGGTCTCCATCTGGTGGGTTGCCTGTAGTGGAAGGGGTGTCATTGCTCCATTATACTATTTCTACTCTGGTGAAATTAATGCCACTTTAGTGGTGTGTGGCAATATTTTTTTAAAATGTGGAGACTCCTAGTAGGGTATTAATCTGGTGGGTTGCCTATAGTGGAAGAGGTGTCAGTGCCCAATTATACTATTTCTACTCTGGTGATGGCACTTTAGTGGTATGTGGCAATAATTTTTGGAAATGTGGAGACTCCAAGTTGAGTCTCCTTCATGTATGTTGCCTGTAGCAGTAGGGCTCCCAGACCAGCAGGCCTGGACTTACTTTCAGTCAACTACCTGTGTTACTTTCCTTAAATAGTAGTCTACAAAACATATTTGTACAACTTGAGTTTGGCTGAGCAGAAAAGCAGCTTGAGCTGTTGCATGTGATATCTGGGCTCACAGCACAGCAGGACTACACCGGTCCCTCACCCACCTCATCTTAATTTGAAGTTAAATTCAAAGCTGTAAATGCTGGCCCAAACCCTTATACCTCATGCATGGCCCATGGCTGACAGCTGCTGGTTCAATATAACATTTCTACTGTGTGAAAGGTTTGCTCATCTCTAGTGAAGACCACAGTCAGATGCCGGCCCATTCCTTGAGGAGGAGGAACTACTGAATAATGAACTCAGAAACGCATGAAGAGAAGCCTTCATTCCAAGACACAATACGTTGCAGTCTAAAAAGTGAAATTTGGGACTTAGTTCTGATCTCCCAAGAAAGCAGGATATCTCATCCAAATTGGGACATTCCCACTGGATCTGGCACAATTGGGAGCTAATATATGTGTATAACAACACAACCTGCAGAAATTACTCCCATGAACAAATTTCAGTAAAAAATACCATTTCTGTATTTCAACAAAATATAATAAAACGTATTAAAAAATAAAAGAACTGTGCAGAGAAAAATCATTAAGTACGAATACAAAATGTATTCCAATCTGTCCCAAAAGTAATTCACAAAAATCATTTACATATATGCAGATTTGAGTAAGACGTCCATATGGAAAAAGTATAACACTCACACCCCATACAAATCTATGTTATTGACAGCTTTTGGTGCAACATCTCCACATGGTGGTAACTGGTAAGTAATAATTCACTATATAAACTGGGAAAGTTTACAATTCATATATAAAAAGTCCATAAATTAATAAACGAGTGCTCATGTAAACATTCATGAAAGTATGTTGTAAGCAAAGATTGCTATTTACTCTGTTCCATAGCGTCTGTGCTGCATTCTGTGTGTGACACGGTCACTGCTTTACATAGAATCCTCATTGCCAGTGCATACATTCAGAAGCAGTAAGAACGTGGCAGACCACACAGTGCCTCACATTGGGTTTTTCCTTTTCTGAGGAAGCATTGCAAGTAAAACGCGCATAAAAAGGTACATCTGGGTAATGTAACTGGGCTGACTTCAAGGACTACAAGTGCAGGACTAACTAGCAAGGCTGCTGAGTGTGCAGAGGCTGCATTGAGCATCCTAGAGGAGGTATAAGTACAGAGGTGGCAGATAAGTGCATAGTTAATCGCAATGTCATGGTTTATGTTAAATGGTGGAACTGTTGAGAGATTATCTGTTTGTCTTGGTGGTGGGTTACTGCTGAATAAAGGAGAAAAAAAAGGAGGGGTAGTTTGATTGGTTCCTGTGACCTGCTGTGTGTGGGCAGGACTATTTGTTTTAGAATCTTCTAACAGAATCACCTGTGCTGGGCTGACTGCAAGAACTACAAGTGCAGAATTAACTAGCGAGGCTGCTGAGCGTGCAGAGGCTGCATAGTTTGGTGTTTTCCCTATTAACCTTCTATTCGTTTTTTCTGCTTTTACTTGTATTGTTTATCCCCATTTAATATGTGTTCAATGGGCAATGCTACCAGGTGTGCGTCTTGTGAGATGTATACATTGCTTGAACAGCCGTTTGAGGGTGAATATGTCTGCGCTCGATATCAATGAGTTACATGTTTGGAAGCCCAGGTACTGGATCTAAATGTGCAGCTAGCAACACTCTGGAGCATTGCAAGCCTGGAGAGGAGTTCAGAGCTCACTGAGCATGCACTGGCTGGGGCCAGTGATAGGGCCGGCGCGCCAGCACCTGGCGCACCTGGGCAAGTGCCGGGGCCCTGAACAGGCAGGGGGGGCCACTCACTCTCAGGCACCCCGCCGCGCTATGGAACCCATGAGCGGAGGAGAGCAGTGTCAGCGCCCACTCCCCCCCGCTTTCGCCAGCTGCCAGGGCCCTGAGCAACAATACTTACCTCTCCCCGTGCCTCCACTGCAGCTCCGGTCTCTTCCGCGTCCTCTGACTGTGACGTCTCAGGTCAGAGGGCGCGGTGAAATCCTTACACCGCGCTCTCTCCTGAGCAGTCACAGCGCAGAGCGGGAAGACGCCGGCGACGCTGGAGTCCGGAGCAGCAGCAGCAGGTGAGGAGGAGTGAGGTGAGTATTTGATTTTTTTTTTTAAATGTATGGAGGCATGGGGCATTATAAAGGAGGGGGGAGTGAGATACTGCATGGAGCATTTTAAGGGAGGGGGGAGTGACATCCTGCATGGGGCATTATAAGGGAGGGGGGAGTGACATACTGCATGGGGCATTATAAGGGGGGGGTGAAATCCTGCATGGGGCATTATAAGGGAGGGGGGTGAAATCTTGCATGGGGCATTATAAGGGGGGGAGTGACATTCTGCATGGGGCATCATAAGGGATGGGGGTGTGTGACATCCTGCATGGGGCATTATAAGGGGGAAAGTGACATCCTGCAGGGGGACATTATAGGGAAGTGGGGGAGAGGTGACATCATGCATGGGGAATTAAAAGGGGGGGAAGTGACATCCTGCATGGGACATTATATGGGGGGGTAGTGATACCCTGCATGGGGAATTATAAGGGGGGTGAAATAATGCATGGGGCAATATAAGGGGGGTGACATCCTGCATGGGGCATTATAAGGGGGGTGACATCCTGCATTGGGCATTATAAGGGGGGAACAGCCTGCATGGAGCGTTATATGGGGGCCAGTATCCTGTATGGAGCGTTATAAGGGGGCCAGTATCCTGTATGGAGCGTTATAATGGGGCCAGTATCCTATATGGAGCGTTATAATGGGGCCAGTATCCTGTATGGAGCGTTATATGGGGACCAGTATGCTGTATGGAGCGTTATAAGAGGGCCAGTATCCTGTATGGAGCGTTATAAGAGGGCCAGTATCCTGTATGGAGCGTTATATGGGGGCCAGTATCCTGTATGGAGCGTTATAAGGGGGCCAGTATCCTGTGTGGAGCGTTATATGGGGTCAGTATCCTGTTTGGAGCGTTATATGGGGGCCAGTATCCTGTATGGAGCGTTGTATGGGGGCCAGTATTCTGTATGGAGCATTATATGGGGGCCAGTATTCTGTATGGAGCGATTCACCGGTTTCTGAGCTATTGTGGAATTTACAATAGATATCGCTCATGTAATGTAAGAAGTGAAATCTTTGCATTTTACTATATATATATTTCTCTGCGGTATCTGTGCATCATGAATCGTGGTATGTGTTAAAGGGGCCCACTGAGACTCTTTCGCCCGGGGCCCACATAAACCTGGAGTGGCCAGTGATATGGAGGAGGGTGGAGGTAGGGAAGATCAGGACCCAGAAGTAGATAACTGGATAACAGTTAGAAGAAGGGGTAGGGGGAAAAGTGCCAGGGAGCCCAGTCCTAATTTGGCACAACCTAGTAAATATGCCTGTTTGGCTGATATTAGGAATGCAATCCCAGGGCTGGGATCACTGCAGCAGGATGTTGCTCCTAATAACCAGGAAAATAACTGCTGTAGGAAAGAGGGAAATAGGAGTGCAGCAAAAGTAAGGCAGATGTTGGTGGTAGGGGATTCTATAATTAGGAGAATAGACAGGGTCATCTTCCGCCGAGACCTTGAATGCCAAACTGTGTTATCTGCCGGGTGCTCGGGTTCGACATATTGCGGATCTGAAAGACAGATTGCTGGGTGGGACTGGGGAAAACCCAGCTGTCATGGTACACAAAGGTACCAATGACAAAGTTGTTGGGGTTCTGTGAGAAGGTAAGTGCAAATCTGGATGTTGGTAATGCGGCTGAGGAGATTTATCTGGACTTTGCAAAGGCATTTGAGACTGTACCACATAACAGCCTTATAATGAAGCTACAGAAGCTAGGAGTGGGGGGAACTATATGCATATGGGTAAAGAATTGGCTAAATGATAGGAAACAGAGTCCTCATAAATGGTACGTTCTCTAAATGTGATATAGTCAGCAGTGGGGTACCGCAGGGATCTGTGCTAGGACCGATTCTTTTTAACCTCTTTATTAATGACATTGGGGATGGGATTGAGAGTAAAGTGTCTGTTTTTGCTGACAACACCAAACTATGTAGGATATTAAAATCTGATCTTGACATTACAATATTGCAGAATGATGACTGAATCATTCTGATCTTGATCTTGACATTACGATATTGTCAGACTGATGTCTGAATGGGCTGATGAGGTTTAATGTAGATAAATGTAGAGTAATGCACCAAGGACGGAGTAATCCTATTGCTGCATACACATTAAATAGGAGTATACTCGGGACTACAGAACAGGAGAAGGTCTTGGGTATTCTGGTTACAAGGAATCTGAGCAGCAGTACCCAAAGTCAATGTCAAGCAGCAGCCCCAAAAGCAAACAAGATTTTAGGATGTATAAAAAGAGAAATAAAATCCTGCGATCCCAACGTACTGTTGCCCCTTTATAAATCACTTGTGAGGCCACATCTGTAATATGGGACCCAGTTTTGGGCTCCACATTTTAAAAAGGATATTTAGAAGTTAGCGTCAGTTCAAAGGCGGGCAACTAGATTGATGAGAGGTTGAAAAAGTTGAGCTTGTTTAGCTTAGAAAAACAACGCCTCAGAGGGGATCTCATTTACATGTATAAATATATGTGGGGTCAGTACAAAGGACTGGCACATGACTGATTTCTTCCAAAGACCTTACTAAGGATCAGGGGGCACTCATTATGGGTGGAAGAAAGACGATTCCGGAACCTAAACAGGAAAGGGTTCTTTACAGTCAAAGCAGTTGGACTGTGGAACGCCCTACCTACCACAAAAGGTAGCGATGGCAAACACTATAACAGCTTTAAAAGAAGGGCTTGACGATTTCCTCGATACACATAACATTGTGGGTTACAGTTAAATTAGACAAAATGTTACACCTATAGTAGTACATTAGCACGGTAATAGTAATTACATAACTAGTATTATAATTAGGTTTGATCCAGGGTTCTAGGACTGATCACCTTTTCTCGGGGTCAAGAAGGAATTTTTCCCCATGACACAAATTGGCTGAAGGTGTCCTGGGGTTTTTGCTTTCCACTGGATCAATAGATTTAGTCATAGGGATTTTAGTAATACCTTTATTAGAATCACTAGAGTAATATAAAACTAATTAAAAAAATTATTAATGGGTTCCTTTTTAAGTGTAAAAGTGCAGCAATAATAAAAATGGTAATAATAATACATTGGTGAGGCCTAGTCACAGTTAGTTAGTAGGTTAGTGTAGTGTTAGTGTAGGGAGTACAATTGGGGGAGGAAGGTTGAACTTGATGAGCCTTGGTCTTTATTCAACCTATGTTACTATGTAACTATCTTTATAATCTGTCTTCTCTGTAGCATGCATTTTGGTATGTGGGCATTGTGGGGTCTGCCACGTTCTTACTGCTTGTGGATGTATGCACTGCCAATGAGGATTCTATGCAAAACAGTGACCGTGTCATACACGTGATGCTACACAGGCCCTATGGAACAGGGTGTAAAGCAATCTTTGCTTACAATATACTTTCATGAATGTTTACATGAGCACTGTCACCTTTTTGATCATTAATAAAAAACACAATACTAATATTACCATAAGTGCGATTATACACAGAATTTCTGTGCATAGTATACAGTGTATAGTATCAGTGTACAGGTAATACAATGATCACCGGTGACATTATACACATGAGCTCTGTATATAGTGTATAGTGTCAGTGTTCAGGTAATACAGGGATCACTAGTGACATTATACACAGAAGCTCTGTACATAGTGAATAGTGTATAGTGTCAGTGTACAGGTAATACAGGGATCACCGATAACATTATACTCAGGAGCTCTGTACATGGTATACAGCGTATAGTGTCAGTGTACAGATAACACATTGACTCACCAGTGACGTCTATAGTTGAAGTCCTTCATCTTCGCTTTTATTCTTCATCTGTTGCAGAACGCCATCACTTCTTCCAGCCAGGACTCATCTCTGCAGAAAATAGCTCAGTTACAGTATCTAGAGCACCATTTCCAGAACACATTCCCCAATTTTTCCCCAACCTCTACACTACACCAGATGAACAAAAACAACAACAGAGTGCCGCCCTGCACAATAATAGGACCCCCCCAATGAAAACAGTATCCTCAAAAATAAAAATACATTAAAGCAGTAATAATATCCCTTAATTAGCCCCTCCAGTAATATTGTCCCACATCCTGGCACTTTTCGGTAATAACGTCCCCAATGTGTCTTATTCCTGGTTCCTCGTGTTCTCCCATTCCTGGCACCATATGTCTCCATCCTGCCCCCATGTGTCTCCATTCTGCCCCCATGCCATCTCCCATTCTGCCCCCATGTCTCCATTCTGCCCCATTTCATCTCCCATTTTTCCCCAATGTCTCCATTCTGCCCCCATAGTGGGGCTTTACAAAAATGTAAAAAAAAAAAGTTTCTCCTTACCGACCGTCGGCCAGCGGTGTCTCTCCCATATCGAACGATGCCAGTCAGTCACAGGCCGGCAGTGATGTCATACGTCGGCGACATGTGTGCTGACGTCAGCTGCCGACCTGTGATTGGCTGGCAGCTGTTAACTCCCGCACGGCCATAGATTTCAAGTGAACATGTGTTTGAGGATGCGCTGGGGCCCGGTGAGCAGAAGCCGAAAGAGGTGGGGCCCCATCCGGACCCCTCTGCTTACCGTGCCCCATACATCATTAAGGGCAGTAATGCCCTGATGGCGACCCTGCCTCAGTTTTCGGTAGTGTGTAAGATGGCGCTGGACATAAATTTTTTTATGATCCTTGTGAATCAAAGTACAAAGTGTGTGAATTGGCGGGGACTTGCAAATTTTGAGGACAGTCCTAACTGAAGGTTCATTCTGACTCTCAGGTCCATGCTTCTACTAAGGGTTCAGTCTCTCTACCCTTATCCATTTGTATGTCACTTGACAAATGTTAAGGTTTTAATATTAGAGTTATTACTGTCCCATAAGGGTTGCCATGACGTGGCGGAATGGCTTTTACATTATTTTGATCAAATTTTATGTTAACTAAATACCCTTTATTATTTATCATTATTTTTATGCACTTTGCGATTTATCCATTTACTTTTGGGTATTTCCAGGAACAACTTCATATGGCTATTATTACAGGGAATCTGTCAGCAGGTTTTGCTATGTAATCTGAGAACAGCAGGAGGTAGCAGCTGAGATATTAAATTCAGTGATGTGTCAATTATTAGGCTGTGTCCTGTTGTTTAAGGTTTTATCACTAGGACATTATCATTGCTGGAACTAGCTGGGAGTCATCAGACTCCGCCTCCTCCTATGATAAGCAGCTCACTGTCAATAGACTATGTACATACGGAGCCTGGTGTGGGTGGAGGAAGATTTCTCAGCTCTGCAGCATGATACATCTAAAAATCCTGGTTGTGTCACAATGGCTGCACCCAGTAAATCAATTTTGGAATTAGTTGTTTTTTCCTACATTATGCTGCTTTCAGATGAGGTAGCAAAATTCTGGTGACAGATTCCATTTAATGAGAATATTCTATATGACCTATTTTACTATACTTTAAAAAAAGGTTATTTTTTAATTTGTTCACATTCTATTTTCCTTCTCTTAGTTCCTTCTCCCCTTACTCTTTCTGTAACATTTTACTAGTAGTGCACACTTAATGTGAACTTACTGTAACACTTTTGGATTATATTTTCAGGGAAATCTGAATGCCTATTACCATTTACTTACTCGCAAAATAAAGTAATGCAAAAGTTTTTGTTTTCTTTTAAAGCTGGTGTCCTTACAATATTCACCTTGGGATATCTAAAGCCAAAAGATAAAATAATAAGCATCTTTTAAATTCCTAAATGTAATTTGTCTTGAATTCTTTGGTCTTTTTGATGAGATTTATTGAAGATTGAAATGTATTTCCTTTATTGTAATTTACTACTAACGATAACTGAATCAGTTATCTTGCACAGATCTTGAGTTACATCATGGACTCTAGCCATGGCTTCAGGCACAGATCTGGTTGCCATTTCAAGCAGCCAACAAGCTTGTTGACAGATTACCAACATGTTAGCTTAGCAATTATAATGCTTGGGGGATTCTTTTTCCAATAATAGATTGTCATCGCCTAGAATGCAAATTACTAAAGTCATTTCTATGGAGACAATGAGCCATAAATGAATGGTGAGACCTTAAGCCTACATACTGTAGCTATAAATGCTGTTCTGAGCTAAGAGACAAATTATTTACTAAGGCCAGTAGTGAACTATTTTACAGCTTCATAGCTCTTTAAAGTAAGGTGCCTTTTTCACAATATGAAATTGAGTAAAACTTAAAGAGTAAATCAATACTAAGATCAAAGCTCTAGGCACAATATTCAAAACATTCTGATTATTCAGGTGTATAAAAAAAATGAATAATTTTCAAATTCTGTGTTTATATACTATTTATTTTGCTATTCTGGTCAGTATTCGGCATTAGCATTTGAAAGCAAAACCATAAACAGGTCCAAGAAATAGAAGAAAGGCAAACTCTCTCATTACACCTTCCAAGTGAGAAAGTAGCCAAGGCAAAAGTGGAGAAGCTGTAAAAAAGACGAGAAAAAAAGAAAATAGTATGTTACTGTCATTTTCAAATTTGTATACCTTTCCAGTGACCCCACAGGGGTAATACAGTAACTTTTTTACATGTTGCAATCACTTTAACAGAGAGCATGAATAAATGCTAAGTATCAAATATTGAGTGCTCTTTTTTGTCTTTTACAGGGGTACTTTTAAGTCCAGTTATCCTTTGTTACTTATTCTCTCACCTCTGGTCCTGTGATTAGTGATGGGTGATCACTAAAATGCTCGGGTACTCGATGCTTGGGTCGAGCAAATTGGAATACTCGGGTGCTCGACCTGAGCAACGAGCCCAATGTAAATCTATGGGAAACTTGAGCATATTTCAGGCGGCTCCCCCCGGCGGTCTGCAGTGGGCCTAAAAATTGCCCAAATCGATGGGAACAGTGATCAAATGACATGGGAACAGCATGGGGAAGACCCCTGGAAGAATTTCTGACTCCCAGGTCACTGCTGTCAACAACATTGTCTGAGGTATTACGCCAACTTTTACGGACTCACAGTAAAACATACAAACATCCTTTCCAGGGTAATGACTTGTATATAAAGCAAAATAAATAACCAAAACCAAAAACACTCCTCCACACCTTGGGCTATGTTCACACGTAGCATTTTTGATGTGTTTTTGCACTTTTGCATTGCTTTCAACCAAGATAAATGCATTCACTGGGAAATGAATGTGTGACACATCATCAGACACATGCATACCGTGCTGAAAAGACAAGGGAAAAGCATGGGGAAGACCTCTGGAAGCATCAATGACTCCCAGGTCACTGCCTAAATGTGTGCCCATCATAAGTGATACTTGGCGCATGCGAGGATGCCTCCCGCCATGCACCTGTCGCTGCAGACTTCCAACAATCACCGTCCACGTCCTAGTCCCAGTGCAGCGCTCAGCTGTCCCTACCCCATTCCTTGGAATGCAAGCGCAAGTATGCAGCCAGCCACCCACTCACAGGCTGCAATACTATGCTGCCAAACTTTTGACAGCTGCTTGCACTTGAAATGTGGCCTTTTAGGCTCGTGGAGGCGGAAGCTGTCCACAATCTTATGGCAGAGGCTTTTCATAACCTCATGCCGGCAGCGGCCGGGTGTCCATACTCGGTCCCCAGCCGCCACTATTTCTCCCGGTATAGTCTCCGCCTTCCACAAGCACGGGTCCCACAACATTCCCCGTGCCCTCCCCAGTGCACAGGGAAGGACCGCCTACCCACAAACACGTGGTCAAGTGAATGTGGCCAGGGACGGTACGGAGCCAGTCCACAGCTTTTTTTTTGCTGAGTTATATTTCACCACAGCCATATTGTTTAGCTTGGTGAAAGGACTTGGGAAACCATATCTACTCCAGCTGTAATTTCTCCCTGGAAGTCCTCTAAGGCTGCTTTCACTTGAAATGTGGCCTTTTAGGCTCGTGCAGGTAGAAGCTTTTCACAACCTCATGCCGGCTGGTGGCCGGGTGTCCATACTCGGTCCCCAGCCGCCACTGATTCTCCTGGTATCGTCTCCGCCTTCCACAAGCACTAGTCCCACAACCTTACCCGTGCCCTCCCCAGTTCACTTACTGGGAAGGACCGCCTAACTACAAACACGTGGACAGGTGAATGTGGCCAGGGATGGTACGAAGCCAGTCCACAGCTTTTTTTGCTGAGAGTTGTATTTAGCTCGCTGAAAGGACTGGCATAGAGGGAAACCGCATCTACTCTGGGTGTCATTTCTCCCAGGAAGTCCTCTAATGCAGCTTGCTGCAGAAGCAATAGCTGCCCATCCAACATCTACTTGCACTTGTCGGTGGTGCTTTGACACACAAATATCTTTCTTTGCGTATTTAATTTCATGACTACAGAGTTGGCCAATGGCCTGATTTGACATGCAGTTTGAGAAATAACATGCATAAGTGTGGCGCCCCTGCGGGTCTAATTGCCACAGACGTACTGCATCTCACCCAGAGGTGTGGTACCCCACTCTCAGCAGGGAGCACTGCACGGGACCCACACACTCACATTCAACACACACCACTCCTGAGGGAAGGGTGAGATTGCTCCTGAGGGAGAGCACAGTCCCTGTCCCTGTCAGGAGGGTGGAACTACGTAGAGGAGGTGGGTGGAGGAAGTAGTTTAGGGGAGCACTGACAGAAGAGTATAAAAGAAGCCCGGAAAGATCTAGTAGGAGTGCTGCTGCTCAGCGGAGCAAGGGAGGAGTTGTGAGCAGTTCAGTCCAGTCTCTTGTTCCAGTGCTTGGAGCAGGAGCTCAGTCAGAGAGTGAGGTGAGAAAACAGGAGCAGTGAGGAGGGCTCCAGAGAGAGAAGGGATCCCAGGGTCATGGCGAGTGCGGAGGCCACCCGTGCGCCCAAGTTCACGCTGATGTGGAGGGATCAAGCCCGCAGTAGGGGATTGGCCCCAGACTAGTGGAGTACTGTAAGGCTCAGCTAGCTAACCCGAGGTTGCGGTATCTTCATGTGCCGTAGCCAAAATCTACACATAATCACTGAAAAGGTGGTCATATAGGACCAAGGGGACAGACCGGACGTCAACCGACAAGGCCCGCGGCCACTGGCTCGGGACACTGTGTGTGAGGCTCAGGGCAGGAGGGCGAGAGCCAGCGCGGTGAGACAACCTGGAGAGGTACACAGAAAGCGGTCTCATTCAAGTGCTTCTAAGTTATCAGAGAGTTGGCTGGATCACTTCCCCGGAGGACACAGGACTACGTGGGTGGCTACAGACCGGTAACTGTAACCTGGAGAACTTAACAACTGTGCGTAAATACCTGAAGATTGCACCCCACTGTGTCCTTGATTTATTGCTGCGTCACCAGCCCTGCTTCACACCAGCAATATCTACCTCATCAATCACCATTTACTGCCCTGGAGCTTAGCTCTGTCCGTGGAGAGCTGAACCATCTTTGCTGAGTCACCATCAGCTCCAGTGGATTTGCACCGCAGCCGGGGCCCCGTATAGCAGCATACCACGGGTGGCGTCACGAACATTATTCCTGACCTTTATTTCCCCAAATTGACTTTCACTTCCCATTGATTGACCACCCTGGGCCTCGGACCGCGTCACTGCCGCCGTGACTACACCAATACAGGACCGACCCGGCTACCGAGTACCCCACGGCCCCAGGGGGCGCATCATAAGCACGTCCGATCCACATTAAAAAAGCAGCCATAGAGTGTCCTGGAACATAGCCGGCTCCAGGTTTTTCTGGGCCCCGGGCGAAGGAGTCTCAGTGAGCCCCTTTAACACATACCACAATTCATGATGCACAGATACCGCAGAGAAATATATATATATAGTACAAGGCCAAAGAGTTCACTTCTTACATTACATGAGTGATATCTATTGTAAATTCCACAATAGCTCAGAAACCGGCGAATCGCTCCAAACAGTATACTGGCCCACATAAATTGCTCCAAACAGTATACTGGCCCCCATAAAATGCTCCATATAGAACACTGGCCCCCATAAAATGCTCCATACGGAATACTGGCCCCCATGTAATTCTCCATACGGAATACTGGCCCCCATATAACGCTCCATACAGAATACTGGCCCCCATATAACGCTCCATACAGGATACTGGTCCCCATATAACACTCCATACAGAATACTGGCCCCCATATAACGCTCCATACAGAATACTAGCCCCCATAAAATGCTCCGTACAGGATACTGGCCTCCATATAATGCTCCATAAAGGATACTGGTCCCCTTATAATGTTCCATACAGGATACTGGCCCCCATATAATATTCCATGCAGGCTGTTCCCCCCACATAATGCCCCATGCAGGCTGCTCCCCACCTTATAATGCCCCATGCAGGATGTCACCCCCCTTATAATGCCCCATGCAGAATGTCACCCTCCTTATAATGCCCCATGCAGGATGTCACCCCCAATATAATGCCCCATGCAGGATGTCACCCCCAATATAATACCCCATGCAGGATATCACTTCTCCCCCCTATATAATGCCCCATGCAGGATGTCACCCCCCATATAATGCCCCATGCAGGATGTCACCCGCATATAATGCCCCATGCAGGATATCACCCCCATATAATGCCCCATGAAGGATGTCCCTTCTCCCCCCATATAATGCCCTATGCAGGATGTCACCCCCCCCTTATAATGCCCCATGCAGGATGTCACCCCCCCTTTTAATGCCCCATGCAGGATGTCATCCCCAATATAATGCCCCATGCAGGATGTCACCTCCCCCCATATAATGCGCTATGCAGGATATCACTTCTCCCCCCCATATAATGCCCCATGCAGGATGTCACCCCCGCATATAATGCCCCATACAGGATGTCACTTCTCCCCCCCATATAATGCCCCATGCAGGATGTCACTTCTCCTCCCCATATAATGCCTTATTCAGGATGTCTCTTCCCCCCATTTAATGCCCCATGAAGGATGTCCCTTTCCCCTCATATAATGCCCCATGCAGGATGTCCCTTTTTCCCCCATATAATGCCCCATGCAGGATGTCCCTTTCCCCCACCATATAATGCAACATGCAGGATGTCCCTTTCCCCCACCATATAATGCTCCATGCAGGATATCACCCCACCTCTTTATAATGCCCCATACAGGATGTCACCTCCCCTATAATGCCCAGTGCAGGATGTCACCCCCCATATAATGCCAGATGCAGGATGTCACCCCCCCTTTATAATGCCCCATGCAGGATGTCAGCCCCCCATATAATGTCCAATGCAGGATGTCACCCCCCCTCTTTATAATGCCCCATGCAGGATGTCAGCCCCCTATATAATGCCCCATGCCTCCACACATTAAAAAAAAAAAAATCAAATACTCACCTCACTCCTCTTCATCTGCTGCCACTGCTCAGGTCCGGACTCCAGCGTCGCCGGCGTCTTCCCGCTCTGCACTGCCTGTGATGGCTCAGGGGAGGGTGAGGTGGAAAGACATCACCTCACCCTCTGACCTGAGACGTCACAGGGAGCACAGAGCAAGAAGACAGCGGATCTGCGGAAGCATGGGGAGAGGTAAGTTTCCGGTTGCCGGGGCCCTGAGTAAGCGGGGGAGACGGGCAGGTGCTGGCATCACTCTCCTCCGCCCACAGCCCGGCTGGGTGCCCGGCCGCAAGTGGGCCCCCCCGCCTGCCCAGGGCCGCGGCACTTGCCTGGGTGCACCTGGTGCTGACGCCAGCCCTGTCCGGGAACCTTCCCCCACACTGTTCTTAGCCAGGGCTGCTTCTCGGCAGGGATGGACGGACCCACCAGAAAACCAGAGACTCCTCCGGTGGGCCCTGGCTTCTCCTTCAGGAGAGTTCATAGTGCCGAGGTGAGGACATGATGATGATAGAGACAACCATCTGCTTGGTTTTCTGTTACTTGGAATGCAAGCGCAAGTATGCAGCCAGCCACCCACCCACCCACAGGCCGCAATACTAAACTGCCAGATTTCTGGACAGCTGCTTGCACTTGAAATGTGGCCTTTTAGGCTCGTGGAGGCGGAAGCTTTTCACAACCTCATGTCTCATGCCTCGTGTGCATACTCGGTCCCCAACCGCCACTGATTCTCCCGATGTTGTCTCCGCCTTCTACAAGCACGGGTCGCTGAACATTACTGCTGATACTTTTCTCTGGGAATTTGCTTGCCTCCTACCAGCCTGGAATATTTCCAGTAAACTATGGTTCAACGCCATGGTATTAGCACTGCCCCCAGTACCAGTAGCGAAGCCATCCCCAAGTTCCTTCTCAGGAATTTTATTTTGTAGACTGAGTGGCTGCCCAAATACATTAGTTTCTCACAAAGGAGCTGAAGATAGAGTGGCAGTAGGTGCAAGTTTCTCCAGCCTGTTAGATATTAGAGGGTGAATGGCAGCACATTGGATCAGTGGGAAGCACTGAAGCCTTGCAGCGCTGGGATACTGGGTTCAAATCCCAGCAAGGACAACATCTGCAACGACTTTGAATGTTCTGCGTGTGTTTCCTCCTCAGTAAAAAAAGCAGCCATAGAGTGTCCGGGAACTTTCCCACACACTTTTCTTAGCCAGGAATGCTTCTCGGCAGGGTTGGACGGTCCCATCAGAGAATCCTCTGGTGTGCCCTGGCTTCTATCTCAGGAGAGTTCATGATAGCGCAAACTTTACAGCTGCTATGGGGCTCTTGAGCGGGGGAGAAAGGTGAGCCCTCAGAATCAAACCCTCTGGTGGGCACAATGTTTTTCAATCTGAAACAGCTTCTCAGTGGGAATTGTATTTCACCATAGCCATATTCTTCAGCTCGGTGAAAGGACTGGCATAGAGGGTTCCGCCCATTGTCACAAATGACCATGGCTGGCTGTATGTTCAGCTGTGAGAGCCACAGATCTGGCTGCTGTGTTACAGTTTTCAACAACTCTGCAGCGCGGGGCAGTTTGTCACCTAAGCATTAAGCATGTTATCTTCATCACAGCCTGTTGCCGCTTGGCCAAGGCATTGCTGCAGTGCTGTCAGCTTGTGACTGATGTGGTAATTTCGGAGATGAAGGAGAAGGTGCAAGAGCTGAACAATGTGATTACATTGAGGTTAAATTGGCGACGCTGTTTTTTATACTAAAGAAAGATCCTATTGTTTTGGGGTTTTTTACATTATTTTTTAAGACAAATACATTCACCAGGACATGTCATTTTAACATTTTACAACCTTATCTGGCAATGTGGTGTGTGACATATCATCGGACACATCCTGTTTCATTTATGATGGAGTAACTCTGAAAGTCATAAAGCTTATTTTTATAGGGCCATCAGACGGCTCTTACTATTTTTAAAAGGCCTGAATTCGGCCCTCGCTATTGTTAGAGCCATCAGACGGCTATGCTTTGTTGTTCCCATTATTAACCCCTTAAGCCCCGCGGGTGGTTTGCACGTTAATGACCGGGCCAATTTTTACAATTCTGACCACTGTCACTTTATGAGGTAATTACTCTGGAACGCTTCAACGGATCCCCCTGATTCTGAGATTGTTTTTTCATGACATATTGTACTTCATGATTGTGGAAAAATTTCTTCGATATCACTTGCGTTTATTTGTGAAAAAAACGGAAATTTGGCGAAAATTTTGAAAAATTTGCAATTTTCAAAATTTGAATTTTTAAGCCCTGAAATCAGAGCGATATGTCATACAAAATAGTTAATAAATAACATTTCCCACATGTCTACTTTACATCAGCACAATTTTGGAACCAAAATTTTTTTTTGTTAGGGAGCTATAAGGGTTAAAAGTTGACCAGCGATTTCTCATTTTTCCAACAAAATTTACAAAACCATTTTTTTAGGGACCACATCACATTTGAAGTCACTTGGAGAGGTCTTTTTGACAGAAAATACCCAAAAGTGACAACATTCTAAAAACTGCACCCCTCAAGGTGCTCAAAACCACATTCAAGAACTTTATTAACCCTTCAGGTGCTTCACAGGAATTTTTTGAATGTGGAAGAAAAAAATGAACATTTAACTTTTTTCACAAAAATGTTACTTTAGACCCAATTTTTTTTATTTTCACAGGGGTAACAAGAAAAAATGGACCCCAAAATTTGTTGTGCAATTTCCCCTGGGCACGCAGATACCCAATATTTGGGGAAAAAACACTGTTTGGGCGCACGGCAGGGCTCGGAAGGGAAGGAGCGCCATTTGACTTTTTGATTGTAAAATTTGCTTGAATAATTAGCGGACGCCATGTTGTGTTTGGAGAGCCCCTGTGTGCCCAAACTTTGGAGCTCCCCCACAAGTGACCCCATTTTGGAAACTAGACCCCCCAAGGCACCTTTATAGATGCATAGTGAGCACTTGGAACCCCCAGGTGCTTCACAAATTGACTCGTAAAAATGAAAAAGTGAAAAAAAAAACACTTTTTCATTTTTACGAATCAATTTGTGAAGCAACTAGGGGTTCCAAGTGCTCACTATGCATCTAGATAGGTGCCTTGGGGGGTCTAGTTTTCAAAATGGGGTCACTTTTGGGGGAGCTCCAATGTTTGGACACACAGGGACTCACTAAATACAACATGGTATTCGCTAACAAATTGAATGGAAAATCGGCTCAAATTGTTAGCGGACACCACATTGCGTTTGGAGAGCCCCTCTGTGCCCAAACTTTGGAGCTCCCCCACAAGTGACCCCATTTTGGAAACTAGACCCCCCAAGGCACCTTTCTAGATGCATAGTGAGCACTTGGAACCCCCAGGTGCTTCACAAATTGATTCGTAAAAATGAAAAAGTGAAAAAAAAACACTTTTTCATTTTTACGAATCAATTTGTGAAGCACCTAGGGGTTCCAAGTGCTCACTTTGCATCTAGATAGGTGCCTTGGGGGGTCTAGTTTCCAAAATGGGGTCACTTGTGGGGGAGCTCCAATGTTTGGGCACACAGGGACTCTCTAAATGCAACATGGTATCCGCTAACAAATTGAATGGAAAATCGGCTCAAATTGTTAGCGGACACCACATTGCGTTTGGAGAGCCCCTCTGTGCCCAAACTTTGGAGCTCCCCCACAAGTGACCCCATTTTGGAAACTAGACCCCCCAAGGCACCTTTCTAGATGCATAGTGAGCACTTGGAACCCCAAGGTGCTTCACAAATTGATTAGTAAAAATGAAAAAGTGAAAAAAAAAACACTTTTTCATTTTTACGAATCAATTTGTGAAGCACCTAGGGGTTCCAAGTGCTCACTATGCATCTAGATAGGTGCCTTGGGGGGTCTAGTTTCCAAAATGGGGTCACTTGTGGGGGAGCTCCAATGTTTGGACACACAGGGACTCTCTAAATACAACATGGTATCCGCTAACAAATTGAATGGAAAATCGGCTCAAATTGTTAGCGGACACCACATTGCGTTTGGAGAGCCCCTCTGTGCCCAAACTTTGGAGCTCCCCCATAAGTGACCCCATTTTGGAAACTAGACCCCCCAAGGCACCTTTCTAGATGCATAGTGAGCACTTGGAACCCCCAGGTGCTTCACAAATTGATTCGTAAAAATGAAAAAGTAAAAAAAAAAACACTTTTTCATTTTTACGAATCAATTTGTGAAGCACCTAGGGGTTCCAAGTGCTCACTATGCATCTAGATAGGTGCCTTGGGGGGTCTAGTTTCCAAAATGGGGTCACTTGTGGGGGAGCTCCAATGTTTGGGCACACAGGGACTTTCTAAATGCAACAGGGTATCCGCTAACAAATTGAATGGAAAATCGGCTCAAAATGTTAGCGGACACCACATTGCATTTGGAGAGCCCCTCTGTGCCCAAACTTTGGAGCTCCCCCACAAGTGACCCCATTTTGGAAACTAGACCCCCCAAGGCACCTTTCTAGACGCATAGTGAGCACTTTCAACCCCCAGGTGCTTCACAAATTGATTCGTAAAAATGAAAAAGTGAAAAAAAAAACACTTTTTAATTTTTATGAATCAATTTGTGAAACACCTGGGGTTCCAAGTGCTCACTATGCATCTAGATAGGTGCCTTGGGGGGTCTAGTTTCCAAAATGGGGTCACTTGTGGGGGAGCTCCAATGTTTGGGCACACAGGGACTCTCCAAATGCAACATGATATCCGCTAACAAATTGAGCCGACAATTTTTTAGCGGATATCATGTTGCATTTGGAGAGTCCCTGTGTGCCCAAACATTGGAGCTCTCCCACAAGTGACCCCATTTTGGAAACTAGACCCCCCAAGGCACCTATCTAGATTCATAGTGAGCACTTGGAACCCCAGGTGCTTCACAAATTGATTCATAAAAATGAAAAAGTGTTTTTTTTTTCACTTTTTCATTTTTATGAATCAATTTGTGAAGCACCTGGGGGTTCCAAGTGCTCACTATGCATCTAGATAGGTGCCTTGGGGGGTCTAGTTTCCAAAATGGGGTCAGTTTTGGGGGAGCTCCAATGTTTGGGCACACAGGGGCTCTCCAAACACAACATTGCGTCCGCTAACAATTTGAGCCGATTTTCCATTCAATTTGTTAGCGGACACCATGTCGCGTTTGGAGAGCCCGTGATGTGCCTAAACAGTGGAGCTCCCCCACAAGTGTCCCCATTTTGGAAACTATACCCCTCAAGGATTTTATTAAGGTGTATAGTGAACATTTTGAACCCAGAGGTACGGCACAGAATTTGTTTACATTAGGTCATCATATTGAATAAGTTGTCATTATTCTTGAGCGCAAGTGCTCACTACTTGAGTTTGCATCGGGTACTCAGGTATGCACCATGTACAGCGTGTGCTCGAGTGACATGCTCGAGTCCCTGCTCCGCATGTTTCACGGTTATTAGACACCCAAAAAAAAACATGCGGGGATCGCTCGTGCATAGCAGGCAATCCCCGTAAAGTTTTTTGGCCGCGAAGCATATGGGGCAGAGACTCGAGCATGTCACTCAAATACCCACGATACTCAATGCATACCAGAGCACCCGATGCAAACTCAAGTAGCGAGCACTTGCTCTCAACACTAGTCGCCATATCGTCATCTTTTTTTCTTACTTTTGAAAAAAATCCCAACCCCAGCCCTAACCCTAGCACAACCCTAGCCCTAGCACAACCCTAGCCCTAGCACAACCCTAGCCCCAGCACAACCCTAGCCCCAGCACAACCCTAGCCCCAGCACAACCCTAGCCCCAAACCCAGCCCTAACCCTAGCCCAATCCTAACCCAAGAGTTTATTTTTGACGCCGTTCCTTGTGCGGTATAAGTGATTAGACGACTTTATTCTTCAGGTCGGTGTGATTACAGCAATGCCAGAATCATATGGGGTTTTTATGACTGACAGCTGTCACACACTAAAAGACGCATTTTTTGTAAAACCTAGTTTTTGCATCGCCATATTTTGAGAGCTATAATTTTTCCAGATTTTGGCAGACAGTCATGTGATGGCTCGTTTTTTGCGGGATGACTTGACGTTGTTATTGGTGCCATTTTCAGTCATGTGACATTTTTTGATCGCTTTCTATTCCGATTTTTGGGAGGCAGAATAAACAAAAACCAACAATTCAAGAATTGTTTTTTTTTTTTTTTTATTATGTTCCGCGTGTGGTAAAATTGATGAGGTAGCTTTCTTCTTCAGGTCAGTACGTTTACAGCGGTACCACATTTGTATCATTTTTCTATGTTTTGGCGCTTATACACAATAAAAGCTATTTTATAGAAAAAAATATTTTTTAGCATCGCTTTATTCTGAGAGTTTTAACTTTTTTATTTTTCGGCTGATGGAGCTGTGTGGCAGCTTGTTTTTTGCAGGACGAGATGACGTTTTCAGCGGTATCATTTCTATTTATATGCGTCTTTTTGATCACGTGTTATTCCACTTTTTGTTTGGCGGTATGGTGATAAAGCATTGTTTTTTGCTTCGTTTTTTTTTTTTTTACCGTGTTCACTAAAGGGGTTAACTAGTGGGACAGTTTTATAGGTCAGGTTGTTCCGGACGCGGCGATACCAAATATGTGTACTTTTATTGTTTTTGTTTTTTTTTTATAATAATATTTATTGATGGGTACATTATATTTTTATTTTTGGTGTATTATTTTTTTTATTTTTTTATAATATTTTTGCACATTTTTTTTTTTTTTCCACACAGTTTATACACATTATTACTTTGTCCCACTCTGGGACTTTCACTTTTTTTTTTCTGATCGCCTGCATGGCACAGGAATGAAGCACCATCCCTATGCCATGAAGGCTGTCAGAAGTGCACAGTGTGAAGATTGCTTGGAGATGCACTGCGCATGCCCAAGCAATCTTCCTGCTCTCTGGTGACCCGGATGTTGTCATGACGACATCGGGTCGCCATGGCAACACCCGGGAAGCCTTTGCAGACTGCGCTGGAAGCCGGAAGAGGAGGTGAGTATCGCCGATCACCTCCCCTTGCCCCCGCAATGCCGCGATCGACTTCGATCGACTTCGATCGCAGCATCGCGGGGGTTAATGTGCTGGGAGCGGTGCAGGACCACTCCCTGCACATAGTACCGGGTGTCAGCTGTGACAATCAGCTGACACCCGGCGGCGATCGCGCCCGCACAGCCTGTGTGCGCGCGCGATTACCATGACGTACTAATACGGGCTGTCAACCAAAATTTTGAGAGCGCGAGGGACATGGGAAAGGCAGCGTAACATAAACTCAGCCATGCATGCCAGACTGCTAACAGGCAAGACTTCTATGTCCTCACCAAGAGGATAACCATGCTCTCCTCCTCCTCTCTGTCCTCTGGCCATCCACGCTGAACAGACGGTATGACAGTTGTGCAGGTAGTACCATCTATAGAGAATTAAACTAGCTCCTGTTCTTCCTCCTCCTCTTCCTCATTTTCACCCAATCCACGTTGGGATGAGATGAGGCTGGGCTGTGTGTAATCACCCTGTATGGTTCCTTGCTCCATCTCATCGTGCTCCGCCTGCAATGCATTCTCTTTGATTGTGAGCAGAGAGTGTTTCAGAAGACAGAGAAGTGGGATGGTGATGCTAATTATGGCGTCATCGCCGCTCACTATGCTGGTAGTCAACAACTGCCCTCTTCTACTCACAAATCCTTCCCAACATCTGCAGTGTAGAGTTCCAACGTGTGGGGACATCACATACCAGTCTGTGAGCAGGAAGCTGCAAATGCTGCTGATACACGGCAAGGGCGGCGGAAGCTGTAGGTGACTTTCTAAAATGGGCACACAGGCAGCATACTTTAATAAGCAGATCCGGCAGCTCCGGGTAGGATTTGAGAAACCGCTGAACCACGAGGTTAAGCACATGGGCCAGGCATGGTACGTGTGTGAGCTCGCCTCAGAGCCGCCACCAGGTTCCGGCCATTGTCACACACGACCATGCCTGGCTGTAGGTTCAGCGGTGTGAGCCACAGATCTGCCTGCTCATTCAGAGCTGTCCACAACTCTTCAGCATTGTGCGGTTTGTCACCAAAGCATATTAGCTTTAGCACAGCCTGTTGCCGCTTGGCCGAGGCAGTGCTGCAGTGCTTCCAGCTTGTGACTGATGTGGTCATTTCGAAGATGGAGGCTGAAGAGGAGGAGGAGGCTGAGGTGCAGGAGCTGTAGACTGTGGGGGAAACTCTGATTGACCTAGGGCCCACAATCCTTGGCATCGGGAGGATGTGTTCCGTCCCAAGGTCCGACTGGGTCCTGGCTTCCACTATGTTAACCCAGTGTGGCGTCAGCGAGATGTACTGTCCCTGCCCACAAGCACTTGTCCATGTGTCCGTGGTTAGGTGGACTTTCCCGGAAACTGCGTTGTTGAGTGCATGGCTAATGTTTTGGGACACGTGCTTGTGTAATGCGGGAATGGCACACCGGGAGAAATAGTGGCGGCTAGGGACCGAGTACCGAGGGACGGCCGCCGCCATCAGGTTGTGGAATGCTTCTGTCTCCACGAGCCTAATAGTCAATATTTTGAGCGCAAGCAGTCGTGAAATATGGGAATTCAGTACTGTGGCCTGTGGGGCGTTGGCTGCGCATTTACGCTTGCGTTCCAAAGGACTGGGGTATGAACAACTGAACGCTGCGCTGGGACAAGGATGAGGATGTGCTTCCTCATGCTGCTACTTGAGAGTGTGCAATGACAGTTGCAGGGCAGGAGGCTTCTTCGCATGCACCATGGGCAGGAGATTGGCTTGCATGCACAGCAGCGGAAGAAGCAATGGTGCCACCCGCAGACACTGTTCCTGGACCCTGGGGTTCGGCCCACAAAGTCGGGTGCTTTGCTGCCATGTGCCTGATCATGCCGGTGGTTGTCAGGCTGGTCATTTTTCCACCCCTGCTGATGATGGCCTGGCAAGGTGGTGCAAATAGCCTTTTTGGGGTTATCGGGTCTTTAAATCACAACCAGACTCGGGAAGACCTAACAGTTGTACTGGCAACTTCCTTCGTGTTGGTGTTACAGGGAACGGTTGCCTGCCTTCTTTCTGCGGCCACCGCACTGCTACTTCCTGCCTGTTGGGGTGCTTCGCCTCCCTCCCCTTATGTGCTGCTCTCCTCACTCTACATGTCCTCCTGCCAGGTTGGGACAGTTACTATATCATCCACCACCTCGTCTTCCACTTCCTCACTCTGGTCCTCCTCCTGACTTTCTGGCAATTGTGTCTCATCATCGTCCACCTCTCGTGACACTTTCCCATCGTCGCCTTCGTGTGACCGTGGCTGCTCAAATATTTGGGCATTTCTACATGTGATCTCCTCTTGACCCGCTTCAAGTAGACCGGGCGAGAGGCCAGAATCTATAAATTGAAAAGTGAACAGCTCTTCACAGTGTCCAAGTGTGGGATCAGTTGTCTCTGGGAACTCGGCATGGTGGGAGGAACGAGGTTCAGGGTGAGGAATATGCGGTCCAGACTCACAGCTACTGAGACTTGACCGTGTGGAAGACAAGGTGGTGGTGGCTAAGTGACTGGAAGCATTATTTGCTATCCAACCAATAACCTTTTCACACTGCTCTGTGTTCAATAGTGGTGTTCTGCGGTCCCCTATCAATTGGCACAGGAAGGTTGAGCGAGTAGATGTGGGTATTTGTTGTGGCACAATTTCAGCTTGCCCACGGCCTCGGCCTCTGCATGCACCATCATCACCAACATGTCCAGTTCCCCGTCCCTTGCCACGTACCTTGCCCATTTTAAATAGAGGACAATATCTTCCACGCTCACAAAAAATGACTGAATTTGGAGCGAACTTATATGTGATCCGTGTGATGGAGAAAACACAGTTTTATATACCTGGCCTGTAGGTAACTATTTTGAACAGCAAACTGGTGACAAAAACTTTGCTGAGACACTGAAAGTTTTTTTAATGGAGGCCAGAAATGGCAGTATTTTCTGAAAACGTATATGTGATCCGTGTGACGGGAATACACAGTTTTAAATACCTGGCCTGTAGGTAACTATTTTGAACAGCCATCTGGTGTCAATTGGTTCACTGACACACTGAAAAAAATTTGTAATGGAGGCCAGAAATGGCAGTATTTTCAGTGCAATTTTATGTGATCCGCATGACGGACAAACCACAGTTTTAAATAGCTGGATTTTTAGCGCTGTAATATGGAAAGGACCTGGCTGTATTCGGCAGTGCCAACAAGGCAATGGCGCAGAAAAACTGTGTTCTCTGGATTGCTTTTTAAGCAAATAATGAGGATTAAGAGCCAAAAAAAAATTATTCCTGGCCCCTGAGACCTGGGCCTATTTCTAGAAATATCTAACAGCAGCAGCGGACAAAACTGGAATGGAGCCTCTTGTTCTATGTGCACTGCAGTCTGCTATATACCCTGCCTGCCTTCCTATGTACACTGCCTGCCTGATATCTCTGCAGATGGATTAGTACTCAGAAGGACTGTTTGTTGAAATGGATATGTGTCTCTAATATAGTTTGGTACACCTACACTAACTAGAAACAAGCAAATCTCTCCCTAGCTCAGCAGCACCTCTTCCTAAACTGTCTGATTCCGGAGTGACAACAAACATGGCTGCGGCATTACAGTGAGTGGCAGGCAATCCCTACATGTTCATTGGCGCTCTAAAGAGCACCAAACATGCAGGGAGGAGACCCGAGCTCCCGCCGAGCAACCCCGGAAATACTCGTTGAGCGCCGAGCATGTCGAGCAGTGAGATGCTTGGGCGAGCACTGAGCAGTAGCGAACATGCTCGCTCATCACTACTATTAACCTGTAGATCTGCAGGTTGATAGCATTTTTGCTGGTGACAGGTTCTCATTAAAGTAATGGAAGATCAATAATACCATGTGATGGAGCACACAGTGTATGCTCATCCCTGAAATCTATTAAATAAAAGACCAGTCACGAAAATAGTGATATCTGTGCCAATAATGTCAGGCTATATGATAGGTGAAAAATTATAAAATGTGAAATGGATATAAAAATCAAATTCTGATAAGAGAACTTCAGTTAAAGTTACCTGTTACCATAGTGAACTCCCATAATGATAGTACCAAAAGGTTCCTCAACCAGCTAAATACAACCTTACCCATAATTCATAATTACAGCTTCATGACTACAAGAAGCATGCACATGATAGCTGTATGTTCAATCCCTTCGGGAACAATGAAAGTTTCATTGTCCTCTGATTGAGGTCTGGTTCAAGTTGTGATATCCCCACAAGGCCTGACCTCAGACCTCGTGGGGGCATCACTACTCTGGACCAGACCTCAATAAGAGGACAATATAACTTTCTCACTCCTTCTCTATGAACGACTCAAATATTTACTGCCACAACTGCTTTCTCCCGTTCCATATTGATAGTTCTGCTTCACGTCACTTTTCTTATTTACTGCACTATTCTAGGTCCTGGTTGTGTATAAATATATAGACTCTTCAGATTTTGTCTTAAACTGAGACCTACTGAGTCTGGAAACCTTGCTATTTGTTACCATCTTTTCAGTTAGCCATTAAAAGGCATCAACAACTCAGGAATGTCAAATTTTAATATTTTTCTATCTACTCTATCTACTGGCTAACATGGTATACAGATATATTTTACCTGTATCATCTCTAGCTCCATTCTGGCCCTAGGCGTACTAATACATATCTGCGCCCTGGGCCTTATGGGCCTGATACATATTAGTATGCCCTAGCTTTAATGCGGCCCCGCGACTTCGTTCGCAGTGATCACATTAAATTTCCAGCGCCATCTTACCTCAGGGTAGATGGCGTCATCTCGCCAACCCCCCGCAACCACAATTGGCTGTTCAATTATGAACAGTCAATCACAGCATTTCTGACTGTTTCCGGCAATCAAATTGCCAGAAACAGTGATGTGCAGCCTAGGATCGGTGCTCCTAAGAGCATCGATCCTAGGCTGTTGCCTAGAAACCCCTGCCCTGGCCCCAACCCACTTTGATCGGTGCGATCGCCGATCACATCTATCAGAGCGCTACCGCATGGAGACCGGGCGGTCAAGGGGCAGTGACCGGCTTGTGACCTGCCTGTCACCAGCCCATGACCCCTGTGATGTTGACACAGGCCCCAGACAGCTCTGATTGGAGCGATCGATGATGACATCAATTGCTCCAATCAGAGTGCCTGAACACAGGTGACCTGGAGGTCACAGGTTGGTGACCGGCTTGTGACCTGCCTGCCACCTGCCTGTCACCTCCTTGTGACCCCCTGTGATGTGTACCTACGCCCCAGCCAGCTCTGATTGGAGCGATCGATGATGACATAGATCACACCAATCAGAGTGCCTGACCGGGAAATGATCGGGTGGTGACCTGTGACCTGCCTGTCACCACACTATCACCCCCCTGTGACCGCCCTGCAGCTCCTCACACTTGGTGAGGATTTCTACAGAGCGGTCACACACTGATCTGCGCTGTGCTGGGCCTTGTGGTGCCACAGAAGTACCTATGACACCACAAAACATTCCTCTCACCTGTTCCAGTCACTGCTCCTGTTCCGGTGTCCGGCTACGGTGTCCTGGGTCCTGCTCTGGGGTCCTGGGTCTCTTGCTGGGCCTTGCAGTGCCACAGAAGCCACAATCGCCGCTCCTGCTCCAGAAGACATCTTACAGAAGACATCTTACGGATGACAACTGTAAGTAGGACACACACAAACACTAAATAAAGTACTGATACACACGCACCACATACATAAAAAAAAAATGTCCCGCTCATCCCAAACTTTCTTTTCAGCGGAGGAGGCATACGCTTTACTTGCTTCTGACACTGACAGCGAGGGAGAGGATCCCACATTTCTTTATTTTTCCAACTCCTCGTCGTCTTCCTCTTCCTCCCCAGGTGCTGCTGGACCGCTACGCAGTCGCCCCAGAAGAGATGATGAACTAGCGCCCCCCACTACTGACCCCATATGGACCTTGCCCTCCGAAAATTATGAGCCACCGATTCCTGATTTCGTGGCGGAATCAGAAATCAAGTTTGACACCACCGTTCTCACAGAAATAATCTTTTTCACTGAGGATTTTGTAAACCCCATGGTGGGCCAAACTAATTTATATGCTCATCAATTTTTGTAACAAAACCCCTCTTCATCATTTTCTAACTGGTCTCCTGTAGATGCAGAAGAAATGATGACGTTTTGGGGCCTGGTGTTTCATATGGGGATGCTGAAGAAGCCAGAAGTTCAGCAATACTGGAGTGTTGATGTTTTGTATAACACTCCAGTGTTCACGAATGGTCATGACCCAGAGAAGTTTACAACGATAATGCAAGGTGTCCAACACGCGATGACCCAAACCTTGATCGTCTTTTCAAAGTTCGGCTGGTCATAGAGCACTTCAATAAATTTGCTGAAGTGTATGTGCCCCAAAGGGACATCTCTGTGGATGAGTCCTTAATCGCTTTTAAGGGATGGCTTGGATTCCGGCAGTACCTGCCCAGTAAGAGGATCAGGTACGGAACCAAGCTGTATAAACTGTGTGCGAGTACCTCAGGGTATACTCACAAGTTTAGAGTTTACGAATGAAGGACTCCCGGATTGAACCCTCTGAATGCCCCCCTGTTCTCGGAGCGAGTGGGAAAACTCTGTGGGATTTGGTGCACCCACTGGTGGATAAAGGTCATCACCTGTACGTGGATAACTTTTATACCAGTGTCCCTCTCTTCAAGTCCCTCTCTGCGCAAGGTACCGCAGCCTGCGGTACTGTCTGCAAAAATCAAAGAGGCCTCCCAAAGACACTAATTGGGCAGCTGCTCAGAAGGGTTGAGAGCAACGCCCAATGTAGCGATCACCTGCTGATGATCAAGTACAAGGACAAGAGGGATGTCCTTCTCTTGACCACCATTCAAGGTGATGGCAGCACCCTCAGCACTGTATGAGGTTCCACTACACAGGTCACCAATCCAGACTGTGTAGTGGGGTACAACAAGTACATGGGGGAGTTGATTTCTCTGATCAAGTCCTCCAGCCATACTGTGCTTTGAGACAGGCCAGGGTGTGGTACAAGAAGCTGGCCGTGCACATTGTACAGATGGCAATGCACAACGCTTTCCTTCTATCACAATGTGCAGGCCAGACTTCTACGTCGTACCTTCAGTTCCAGGAGGTAGTGATCAAGGCCCTGCTTTTGGCAGTGGTGACGGAGTGGGCCCCAGTACTTCCGGAACTGAAGTACCGCAAATTATACCAGGCCAACATTTCCCGGGGAAGATCCCTCACAGCGGAAAAAAAGGTAAATCACAAAAGAAGTGCTGAGTGTGTTATAAAAGGGGAATATGCAAGGACACCATTTATCAATTATTTCAAGCACAAACCTGGCCTGTGCTTGAAATAATTCTTCAAAAGGTACCATACTTCCATGCAGTACTAAATTAATTTCTGATGTATGACAACCTGATGAACACTACCCAACTAACGTAGTGTTCATCAGGTTGTCCTACACAACTGACATATGACACTACATTATAGAATTCAAAAATCAGGTATCCGTTCCAAAAAGGGTGAACTTGTTGGGCATTTCCACTGTTTAGGCACATCAGGGGCTCGGAAAACATGACAAGATGCCCACAGACAATTCCATCAAAGTCTGCACTCCAAAGCGACACTCCTTCCGTTCCAAGCCCTGACATGCGCCCAAACAGTAGTTTTCTCCAACACATAGGGTATCAGCATACTCAGGAGAAATTGCACAACAGATTTTGATGTCCACTTTCTCCTGTTACCCTTGTGAAAATATTTTCTTTAACATTTTTCTGGAAAAAATGTTAGCTTTTTTTATTTTCACAAGTCAATGTTATAATTTTCTGTGAAGCACCTGGGGGTTCAAGGTGCTCACCACACATCTAGCTAAATTCATTGGGGGTCTAGTTTCCAAAAAGTGGCTGCTTTTTAGGCATTTACATTGTTTAGGCACATCAGGGACTCTGCAAACATGACATGACGCCTGCAGCCCATTCCATCAAAGTCTGAATTCCAAAGTGTTACTCCTTCCCTTCCGAGCCCTGCCGTGCGCCCAAAAAATGGCTTTCTACCACATATGGGGTATCGGCGTACTCAGGATAAATTGCACAGTAATGTTTGGGGTCCAATTTCTCCTGGTACCCTCACAAAAATGAAAAAATTGCGGCTAAAAGATCATTTTTCTGCAAAAAAAATGATTTTTTTTTCACAACTCTAAGTCATAAACTTTTGCAAAACACTTTGGGGTTCAAACTGCTCACCACACATCTAAATAAGTTCCCTAAGGGGTCTAGTTTCCACAATGGGGTCACTTATGGGGGGTTTCCACTGTTTAGGCACATCAGGAGCTCTCCCAACGCGACATGGGGTCCGCTCTCAATTCCAGCGAGTTTTGCATTGAAAACGTCAAATGGCGCTCCTTCCCTTCCGAGCCCTGCCGTGCGCCCAAACAATGGCTTTCACCTACATATGGGGTATCAGCGTACTCATGAGAAATTGCACAACAACTTTTGCCATCCAATTTCTCCTGGTAACCTCGTGAAAATAAAAAAAATGAAAATTAAAATTAAAATTTTAGTGAAAAAAAGATAAATGTTAATTTTTTCCTTTCACGTTCAATTAATTGCTGTGAAGCACGTGAAGTATTAGTAAACTTCTTGAATGTGGTTTTGAGCACCTTAAGGGGTGCAGTTTTTAGAATGGTCTCACTTTTGGATATTTTCTGTCATATAAACCCCTCAAAGTGCTAAAAAGATAAAAGGTGTGGGTAATTCCGCGCTCCTCCGTTAATAAATATGGTACGGAACCCAGTTGTTCTTATGTTGTGGATTTATTCTTTTAACAAAGCTAAAAACAGATGCGTTTCGTGGACGTCCCGTCAACTTCATCAAGTGTACAGTATAGCTTATAAAGGTGCTAACAGCAGGGAACGGATATATACGTGGAGAATGAAAAAAACTGTCGCCAAAGCACCAGTGACCGTTTACATTTAAAAATTTAAAACTTTACATATTCCTTTAAAAAAGTATATGTACTCGAGTCACCAAGAGACATATTAACAGTTATCAGAAAGTGAATGAGAATTAAATATCTTCCACATGTGGTGCATGATATAAAAATGGTAGTAAAATTGTATATATAATGATTCAAACCTGCTATTTAATAGCGCTCTGTATCATACATAAACATTGCTCTTGGTCAATCCCTCTAGACCATGGGAATGTTTGATAGTTGGTAGATGTTTTTTAATTACCTTTTTGGAGAAATGCAATTATATGATGGTTCTTACAGAGGAGAAATGGTTGAAAAAAAGAAGATTTTTTTTCTGTAACACTGACAAATATATACATACAGTGCTGGCCAAAAGTATTGGCACCCATGCAATTCTGTCAGATAATACTCAGTTTCTTCCTGAAAATGATTGCAATCACAAATTCTTTGGTATTATTCTCTTCATTTAATTTCCTTGCAAGGAAAAAACACAAAAGAGAATGAAGCAAAAATCAAATCATTGATCATTAGAGATGAGCGTTGTTCGACTCGAACTGTTCGCCAATCTCAAATTCGAGCTGTTTTGGGCGGTGTTCGAGCCGTTCGGCGAACACGAACGATTTGAGAAAAATTCGGCTGTTCGAGGTTATGTTCGATAACTGTTCGTGCACCAAAATCATAACTGGATTTTTTCTCAGTAATGATGAAAATTAATGTTAGTACGCAGTTTGAGTGTACAGCGGGGCGGGGCGGGAGGAGGGGCAGGGGATGGATCTCTGCAGGAATAATGAAGATCTCCATTTTTTTTTCTCTTTCCCGCATTTACAGTGGGGAGGTGCAATCTGTCAGCCTATCAGCAGCGCAGACACGGAGCGAAGTGCTTTTTTTCACACAAGCAAGGGCATGTGTCATTGGCAGTGTATGTCACATGTCCTTGCCCTATAAGACCAAGCTATTTTCCCCGTCGCCACCATTTTCTCACTGCTGCAGCTGCGTGTTAGACGGCACCGCTGTTGCTGTGTGCGCTATACCTTGTTAATTTCAAGCCAATTTTCGCACAAATCTACAGATAGCTTGGGAGTAGGGAATAGTTGTGATTGCAGTCCTTTTAAGGACTAGGTTACAGCATTTCCTAAGACTTTATCAGGCAGGTATGTGCTCTTAAATAGATAGGTTGTGGGAATAAAGACTAATTGTAATTGCAGTCCTTTTCAGGACTAGGTTACATCAGTTCCTATCAGTTTTTGCCAGGCAGGTCTGTGCCAGTGCTGTTCAAGTTTTTTTCACAGCATTTGGCTGAATCTAGCAAAGCTAATCCTTTTTGGCCTATTGCAGAGTGTGTTAGTCAGTGGAGTAGCCTATCTGTGTTGCAAGATATACCACCTGTGTATAGAATACCAATTTTTTTACTGCACCTAGTGAAATAAAATCTTTTGGGCATAGCATCATTCTATTAGTCCATCTATACTGACCTCCATCAGGTTGCAAATTGAATATAATTTTTTTCTGCATCTAGCTCTGAAAAAATATTTGGGCTTCTAGCAGTGTGTGGGACTTGTTCTATTAGTCCATCTATACTGACCTCCATCAGGTTGCAAACTGAATATAATTTTTTTCTGCATCTAGCTCTGAAAAAATATTTGGCCTTCTAGCAGTGTGTGGGACTTGTTCTATTAGTCCATCTATACTGACCTCCATCACGTTGCAAATTCAAAATAATTTTTTGTCTGCATCTAGCTCTGAAAAAATATTTGGCCTTCTAGCAGTGTGTGGGACTTTCTCTATTAGTCCATCTATACTAACCTCCATCAGGTTGCAAATTAAAAATATTTTTTATCTGCATCTACCTCTGAAAAAATATTTGGGCTTCTAGCTGTGTGTGGGACTTGTTCTATTAGTCCATCTATACTGACCTCCATCAGGTTGCAAACTGAATATAATTTTTTTCTGCATCTAGCTCTGAAAAAATATTTGGCCTTCTAGCAGTGTGTGGGACTTGTTCTATTAGTCCATCTATACTGACCTCCATCAGGTTGCAAACTGAATATCATTTTTTTCTGCATCTAGCTCTGAAAAAATATTTGGCCTTCTAGCAGTGTGTGGGACTTGTTCTATTAGTCCATCTATACTGACCTTCATCACGTTGCAAATTCAAAATAATTTTTTGTCTGCATCTAGCTCTGAAAAAATATTTGGCCTTCTAGCAGTGTGTGGGACTTTCTCTATTAGTCCATCTATACTGACCTCCATCAGGTTGCAAATTAAAAATAATTTTTATCTGCATCTACCTCTGAAAAAATATTTGGGCTTCTAGCTGTGTGTGGGACTTGTTCTATTAGTCCATCTATACTGACCTCCATCAGGTTGCAAACTGAATATAATTTTTTTCTGCATCTAGCTCTGAAAAAATATTTGGCCTTCTAGCAGTGTGTGGGACTTTCTCTATTAGTCCATCTATACTGACCTCCATCAGGTTGCAAATTAAAAATTATTTTTATCTGCATCTAGCTCTGAAAAAATATTTGGCCTTCTAGCAGTGTGTGGGACTTGTTCTATTAGTCCATCTATACTGACCTCCATCACGCTGCAAATTCAAAATAATTTTTTGTCTGCATCTAGCTCTGAAAAAATATTTGGCCTTCTAGCAGTGTGTGGGACTTTCTCTATTAGTCCATCTATACTGACCTCCATCAGGTTGCAAATTAAAAATAATTTTTACCTGCATCTACCTCTGAAAAAATATTTGGGCTTCTAGCTGTGTGTGGGACTTGTTCTATTAGTCCATCTATACTGACCTCCATCAGGTTGCAAACTGAATATATATTTTTTTCTGCATCTAGCTCTGAAAAAATATTTGGCCTTCTAGCAGTGTGTGGGACTTTCTCTATTAGTCCATCTATACTGACCTCCATCAGGTTACAAATTAAAAATAATTTTTATCTGCATCTAGCTCTGAAAAAATATTTGGCCTTCTAGCAGTGTGTGGGACTTTCTCTATTAGTCCATCTATACTGACCTCCATCAGGTTGCAAATTAAAAATAATTTTTTGTCTGCATCTAGCTCTGAAAAAATATTTGGCCTTCTAGCAGTGTGTGGGACTTTCTCTATTAGTCCATCTATACTGACCTCCATCAGGTTGCAAACTGAATATATTTTTTTTCTGCATCTACCTCTGAAAAAATATTTGGGCTTCTAGCTGTGTGTGGGACTTGTTCTATTAGTCCATCTATACGGACCTCCATCAGGTTGCAAACTGAATATAATTTTTTTCTGCATCTAGCTCTGAAAAAATATTTGGCCTTCTAGCAGTGTGTGGGACTTTCTCTATTAGTCCATCTATACTGACCTCCATCAGGTTGCAAATTAAAAATAATTTTTATCTGCATCTAGCTCTGAAAAAATATTTGGCCTTCTAGCAGTGTGTGGGACTTTCTCTATTAGTCCATCTATACTGACCTCCATCAGGTTGCAAATTAAAAATAATTTTTTATCTGCATCTAGCTCTGAAAAAATATTTGGCCTTCTAGCAGTGTGTGGGACTTTCTCTATTAGTCCATCTATACTGACCTCCATCAGGTTGCAAACTGAATATATTTTGTTTCTGCATCTACCTCTGAAAAAATATTTGGGTTTCTAGCTGTGTGTGGGACTTGTTCTATTAGTCCATCTATACTGACCTCCATCAGGTTGCAAACTGAATATAATTTTTTTCTGCATCTAGCTCTGAAAAAATATTTGGGCTTCTAGCTATGTGTGGGACTTGTTCTATTAGTCCATCTATACTGACCTCCATCAGGTTGCAAACTGAAAATAATTTTTTTCTGCATCTAGCTCTGAAAAAATATTTGGCCTTCTAGCAGTGTGTGGGACTTGTTCTATTAGTCCACCTATCCTGACCTCCATCAGGTTGCAAATTCAAAATAATTTTTTGTCTGCATCTAGCTCTGAAAAAATATTTGGCCTTCTAGCAGTGTGTGGGGCTTTCTCTATTAGTCCATCTATACTGACCTCCATCAGGTTGCAAATTGAATATAATTTTTTTCTGCATCTAACCCAGCCAATAGTTTTGGCCTAATACCACAGTTTGGCCACTCAGCTCTGCTCGGTTCCCATCCATTGTTTTTTTGTGCAAACAACTCCAGAGTTATGAATTAGTTAACCACCAAAATGAGTGGAAAAAGGCCTGCTGCTGGTGGAAAGGGGAATAGGCGTGTTGGGAAGGGGAAAAAAGGTTGTGTCCGTGGGGTAGGTGTTAAAGCAACAGTAACATCTGCAGAAGAAAGACCATCTTCCAGCCAAACTAAAATGTCTACTTCTTTTAGCGGACAATGTGATAAGATCCCTTTCTTACGGCCACGCCAATCGCTACAAATTCCAGATGAGGCACAAAAACAGCTGGTGCTTCAATGGATTTCAAGTGTTCCTTTAAGTGGGCTCTCCTCCACATCAACTTCAACATCACAAATACTCCAGTCCTCAAAGGTGTCACCCCAATCGCACTTGCTTCTTCACAGCTCCCAAATCTCCAGCTGCCTGTCTGAGTATGAGGTAGAACAGATGGTTGAGTCTGCAGAGCTGTTTACTCATACTATAGCCTGGGAATCAGAGGTCGACTCCTGCGCTTCTGTGTATCCAGACGAGGAAATGATCTGCACTGATGCCCAGAATCTTTATGAGTCGGATCCAGGACCAGACGCAGAATGTTCTGACCATAATGTAGACCCTCATTCCCAAACTGTTGGTGGAGACAATGAGGAAGACGATGATGAGACTCAAATACCTGATTGGAGCTACAACTTTAGTTTTTTGTCAGGGCAGGAACAGGTTGGCTCTGAGGACGACGGGTGTGATAACGCACAGGGTGATGATGATGAGGTTGGAGATCCCACTTACTGTCAACCCACAGTCAGCCAAGAGATGAGGTCAGCAGAGGAGGTGGAGGAGGATGCTAGTGACGACGAGGTCAGGTTGTGCCTTCCTGTACAGAGACGTAGTACTGGAAGCACGTCAACAACTGCATCCTCAAACAAAACTCTGCCTCTCACCACAAGTCGTGGTGGCTCTTCAGGTCGCATGGGTGCTAAGCCTTGCATAGCCTGGGCATTTTTTCAGATCGATAAAGATGACCCAACTCGTGTTATCTGTAACATTTGTCAGCAAAAGCTAAGTAGAGGCCAAAAAATACATAGTTTGAGTACTTCATGCATGAACCGGCACATGGACATGAAGCATAAGTTGCAGTGGGAAGCTCACTGTGCTACAATGCGGCCTAGCTAGCCGGGCCAACCACCGTCTGCCATATCTTGTGCATCTGCGGCCTCTTCATCCTCTGTGACTGGGGGGACAGCAGTCACACCTGTTTTGGGGCACAGACCTGCCTCCTCTTTACCCGCAACAGCCAGCGTGATTGGCAGGTCATCATTTTCTTTGGAGGTGGTAACACCAGCTGGTGTTGAGCGCTGTCCGACATCGATAGCACCACCTTTGGATCAAGGCAACCTAACATGTCCGCCTGCATCTTCCTCACAGACCGGCAGTTTGCCGGGGACACCCTTATCAACCCCGTCTAAGCACAATAGCCAGCCCTCGGTCCCTCAGATGTGGACAAGTGAAAGACCATTTCCTCCTAGCCATGAGAAAGCTAAGAGGTTGAATTTCACCATCTGCAAGCTCTTGGCTACAGAAATGCTGCCTTTCCGCCTGGTGGATACAGAGGATTTTCGAGACCTTATGTCCGTCGCAGTGCCCCAGTACCAGATGCCAAGTTGGCACTACTTCTCAAAGAAAGGTGTGCCTGCGCTCCACCAGCATGTCGCACACAACATCACCGCTTCTTTGAGAAACTGCTGTCCAAGTCTTGCCGTCCCCACGAGTTGTGCGTCAATCCTCTTTATCTCAAAGTTCCTCCACTGCTTCTGCCTCCTCAACCTCCTCTCGATCCTCCACCTGCACCCAAAGCCTGTCTGGTCATGTCACAAGCTTTCTAACTGCGCAGAAGGGATCCTGCACACCTCCTTACTATGCTGGCAGTAGGGCTCAACGTCATCAGGCGGTTTTTACTTTGAAATGTCTGGGAAATGTGAGTCACACAGCTGAGGAGTTGTGGTCAGCTCTGGAGAACCAATTTCATGAATGGTTGTCTCCACTGGACCTGAAACCAGGGAAGGCCGTGTGAGACAATGCTGCAAACCTGGGTGCGGCCCTTCGCTGGGGCAATGTCACACACGTGCCTTGTATGGCTCACGTGTTGAACCTGGTTGTCCAGCAATTTTTAGCCCACTATCCCGGACTAGATGGTCTTCTGCAGAGGGCACGGTCGCTGTGTGCTCACTTCCGCCGTTCGCATCCCGCAGCTCAGCGACTTACATCTCTACAAAAGTCGTTGGGCCTGCCACTTCACCGGCTAAAATGCGATGTGCCTACCCAGTGGAATTCAACTCTGCACATGTTGCAGCGACTGTGGCAGCACCGACAAGCCCTGGTGCAATATGTTCTGACGTATAGCCTGGGCCAACGAGATCCAAAGGTGGGGCAAATCACGCTGGAGGAGTGGTCTCAGATCAGGGACCTATGCACCCTTCTGCACAGTTTTGAAATGGCGACGAAGATGTTTAGTGCTGACAATGCCATTATCAGCATGACTATTCCGGTGATTTACATGCTGGCGCACATGTTAAACAGAATTCGGAGTCAGGTGGTGGCACAAGAGGAGGTGGAAGAAGTAGAGGAGGAGGAGTTGTATGCGGAAGGGCTAACATCTGCAAGGTCCAGACGGTCGGCAGCACCAAGGCGGCAGCCATGTGAGGGTGGGGGAGATGGTCTTACCAGGGCGCATGGTAGCAGCCAAACTATTGAGGAAGGTGCAGGAGCCCAGGAAGAAGTGCAGGACGAACTGATGGAAGACTCATCAGATGAGGGAGACCTTGATCACATTTCTGTTGTGCGAGGTTGGGGGGAGAGAACAGAGGAAGGAAGCATGATTGTTACCTCGCCACCAACTCAACAGGGACTTGGTGCTCCTGGATGCGCAACACACATGAGTGACTTCTTGCTGCACTATCATCAACATGACCCTCGAATTGTGAGAATTAGAAATAATCCTGACTACTGGGTTGCCACACTGTTAGATCCCCAGTACAAAAGTAAATTTGCAGAAATTATTCCTGCCATAGAAAGGGATGCACGCATGCAGGAGTATCAGCAGAGACTGTTGCAGAATCTTACATGAGCTTTTCCACAAAACACCAGTGGTGCACGTAGTGAATCTCACAGTTCCAACTTGCCAACCGTGGGACCGTCGAGTGTTCAGCACTCAAACCGTAACAGAACCACAGTATCTGCTGGTAACATCAATTTTGCGGAATCATTTCACCACTTTTTTAGCCCATCCTTTGCAAGGCCACAGGAGACAAGAAGTCTGGCACATAGTCAACGCCTAGAGACGATGGTACAGGAGTATTTCCAAGTAAACATTGAAGCCATGACTGTGTCACTGGACCCTTGCTCTTTTGGGCTTCCAATCTGGATAAATGGCCGGAGCTAGCCACTTACGCCTTGGAGATCTTGTCATGCCCCGCAGCCAGCGTTCTGTCTGAACGTGTGTTCAGCGCTGCTGGTGGTGTGCTGACAGATAAGCGCACGCGGCTCTCCACTGATAATATAGACAGACTCACGTTCATAAAGATGAACAAATCATGGATCTGAAATGACTATTCTACCCCTGTGTCATCCTGGGGAGAGTAAAAGCTTGATGATTGGTTAAAATCACCTCACCAACCGTTTTAAGCTTTCAAATTACTAATCATGTTTATCTGTATCTTGGCTGGAAAATAATTTGGGCTTTGTAGCAGTGTGCAGTACTGATTCTATTAGGCCATCTATACTAAGCTCCACCAGATTTAAAATTACTAATCATGTTTATCTGTACCTTGGCTGGAAAATAATTTGGGCTTTGTAGCAGTGTGCAGCACTGATTCTATTAGGCCATCTATACTAAGCTCCACCAGATTTAAAATTAATAATAATTTTTAGCTGCATCTAGCCTGGAAAATAATTTTGGGGCACCGAGATGCGCAAGACACATAAATGCCTTCTTGCTGCACTACCTGCAACATGACCCTCATATTGTCAGAATTCGAAGTAATCCTGACTACTGGGTTGCCACACTCTTAGATCCCCCAAACTTTTCGATCAACCTTTTCATTTTAATAAAGACCAAAAAAATGGTCATTTTTGAAATTATAAGCATTAGCAGGTTATTAGAAACTGAAATCAAACAGTTTTCAACTCAAAACTTTATTCTAGGTGATGTTACATTTTCACATAGGACCCTTCTGAACTCTCTCGTCCATTGAATTTTTCAGGTTTTGGATGGTTTCTGCTTCAATTGTTTTGCATGAGGACAGAATACCCTCCCAGAGCTGTTGCTTAGATGAGAACGGCCTCCCGCCATCATAGACACTCCTTTTGATGATGCTCCAGAGGTTCTGAATGGGGTAGAGGTCAGGGTCCCCTTTTATGCCCATATCAGCCAGAGATGCAGATGTTTTATGTGCAGCATGAGATGGTGCATTATCATGCATAAAAATGATCTTGCTGTGGAATACACGGTTCTTCTTCTTGAACCATGGCAGGAAGTGCTGTTTGAGAAACTCCACATACATTATGGAGTTCATCTTTACCCCTTCAGGGATCCTAAAGGGGCCGACAATCTCTCTCCCCATCATTCCAGCCCAAAACATTACTCCACGTCCTCCTTGTTGGCGCTGTAGCCGTGTTTGCGTGGGGTGTCCATCAACCAGCCATCCACCACTCCATCCATCTGGACCATCGAGCGCTGCACGGCACTCATCCGTGAACAAAACAGTTTGGAAATCAGTCTTCATGTAATGTTTGGCCCACTGGAGCCGTTTCTGCTTGTGTGAAGTGGATAGAGGAGGTTGACAGGATGGCGTATGCACAGCTGCAAACCTCTGAAGGACCCTGCATCTTGTTGTTCGGGGGTCGTTGGAGGCACCAGCAGCTTCAAAAACTTGTCTGCTGCTATGACAAGGCTTTTTTGCCGCTGCTCTTTTAACCTGACGTAATTGCCTGTAGGAAAGAGTCCTCAATTTGCCCTTATCAGCACGCACACGTGTGTACTGTGAATCAGCTACATACTTCTTGATTGCCAAGACACTTCATCCTGATCATCGCACAATGTTGATTGTAGTCATGCCTTGACCTAAGCACTCCACAATTTGTTGCTTCTCAGCAGCCGACACATCCTTTTTCTTTCCCATTTTGGCAGAAAATGTAGGCTGCTTAATAATGTGGGACAGCCTCCTTAAGTAGTCTTGCCTTTCATTGGACACACCTGCCAAACTAATTAGCACAGGTGTCTGCAATTGCTTACAGTGATATAAAGAGCCCTGACACACATCACCATCAATGAGTTTAACTGACAAACAAACAAATTCTTCCCTTATCACTCCTAAACACTTTTTGCATAATAATTTGGAACACAGTGTACATTTGCTTTTCCACAAAACACCAGTGTTTCACGTAGTGAATCTTACAGTTCTAACTTGCCAACCGTGGTCTGTATGGAGTTGTTCAATAAAGGGCCCAAAATTAAGATAACATAGATGGGAGAGGTCTCTATGAATAGGAATTCCTAAGTATTTGATACCCTGTGAGGGCCAGGCAAAGGGAAAGTTGGACTGGATGGAATCCTGTATGGATTTGGAGAGGGAGACATCGAGGGCCTCAGACTTCGCTGCATTGATTTTAAAATTTGACCATGTAACAAAGTGATCTATTTCAGCCATAACAGCATGGATGGATATATGTGATTGAGTGATATATACTAGGACATCATGAACAAATAGAGAGCACTTGTACTCGGTGCCTCCCACCTCAATCCACCTAATATTGGGGTTATGGCGAATTGATGAGAGCAGGTGCTCCGTCACTAGGATGTATAAGAGAGGGGACAGAGGACATCCCTGCCTTGTCCCATTGGTGATTGTGAAAGGTGATGAAAATGTTCTGATGCACGCCCTGGGCCTTGGGACACCCGGAGCCGGACCCTTTTTGGTGGATGCTGGAGGTTGTAGTCTCCGTGGCAGCAACCCGGTTCCGTGGCTCAGGGCGGTCAAACCAGTGGCGGAACTATTTATGTGGTTTTGATGTTTAAATGTCCGACTACGCCACCCGTGGATTGCGGTCAGAGTGAACCGCCGCTGCAGGGCAGACGGCTGAGGCTGGTGTTGTGGGTGCAGCAGAGCGTAGCATAACTCCCCACGGGAGGAGTATAGCCTCAGGGCAGTGTATGCGGAGGATGGGGGTGATGGTGCAGGGCAGCAGCAGTAACGACACGGAGTCAGTGATGCAGTCCAGGGCCTTTACTCACAGTTCTTATTATCCTGACCACGTCTGCAGGTAACGGCTGCCCACGTCGTACTGTGCTCACCAGGTGAGGGGCTCAGACAACTCCCAGATAACTTTGGAGCGCTTCACAGGAACACCTTTGTGTGTCCTTTGTCTGGCCTTTCTTACCAACCCTTCTGTCCGGCTGCCTCGGGCCTCCTCTTGGTAAACTTGGCGCCAGTTTCCCTGACCCTATGTGGTGCCTTCCTAGCGGGTGTAGCGAGGGGCTGCGCCACATAAAATGTCACAGCCTCCGGTTTATAGCTGAGGGTTGTTTCCTGCCTTCATTAGTTTCGGGGACCGGTCTCCCCCTTTGGCCTGACCCCTCCACGCAGGTGGATTCGGGCGTGCGGTGGCGACTCGCCCGTCTGCACCCCTGGGATCCTTTCGTTCCTCGTTCCTGGAGCCTTCTCCGCTCCACTTCCTTCCTTCTCCCTCTTCCAGGCCTGGGCCTCTGTTACTAGGCCCACCTCCGGAGCAGAGCTCAAGCAGAGCCCCTGCTCCCTGTCACTTCTTCTCAGACTTCTCTGCAATGAACTAAGATGGTGCCCACCTTTTATACTCCCTTCTCAATGCACCCAGGAACTGCTTCCTCCCTGCTCCTGCACTACAGGGTTCCCCTTCCTCAGTGTTCCCTCCCCCCACTCTAGCCAGGGACAGGGACTGTCGTGCCCATCTCAGGGGCATATTAGTCGCCCTGCCCCACGGCAATGTGGTGTAATGCATGCAGGTGTCGGGTCCTGATCCACACTCCATCCTTACCTGAGAGTGAGATATCACACCTCTGGATGAGGTGCAATACCTCTGTAGCAACCGAGCCCTCAGGGTGCTACAGTTCCATTTATCTTCAGCCTAGGTGACGTATTGCGATACAGGGCCGTGATTTTGGCTATAAAAGGGTCCCCTAGACCCCTACCCCAAGCTTTTTAAGAGAAACATATATGGCGTGCCAGGAGACTCTATGGAATGCTTTCTCAGCATCCAACGAGAGTATCTAATTACAAATTTTTAGCTGCATCTAGCCCTGGAAATATTTTGTGCCTAGTAGCAGTGTCTGCTAGTCAGCGGACTATCCCGACTGTTAAGCAAGCTACACCACCTGTAGTTTGGACACTTAATTTTTTCAAAGGAAATGCTTCGGGACCACGGGATACTCAGTGAAGAGCATCAGGAGGCACTCCAAGGCATAGGGGCTGGGACTGGCACTAGGATGCCTTGCGGTGGACAGCCGAGCTCGATCCTTATAAAAGCTTTTTAACTGCAGCAGCTTTAGTGGATGCTACTGGAGCTGGAATTACGCGGCTGCTGGCATGAGACTTGCCCTCCAATAGATCCTTGTAAATGGATTTAAAGTGTATTCATTCAAATTAGAGAGACAATTTAAATTAAAAAGCTTAGAGCTGCCTCCACCACAGGGGGGCTCGCTCGACCCACCAGCGGACAGGCACCAGTATTGGGAGAGGGGGGCTGGCCATCAGGGTTCACTGTGGCTCTGGCACAAACCCGGCGACACGGAGGTGGCACGGGCAGGAGCGGACTGGCCGTGTCGGCTTCTCACTTTTTGGATTTTAGAAGGGAATGACATGCCTATATCTGTGTCTCCCCCTCCTTTTACTCCTCCACCTCTTTTCTTTTCGCATGACTATATGTACTTGTCACTTTTCCATGTGTTAGTTGTGTCTTCTGAGCAGTTTGTCAGCTTTTGGACACCTTTAAAGGTGTTTTCTATGTGTTTCTATGTGATTTTGTTTGCCTGCCATTGGTTTTAACGGTGTTCGAAGGTGTTCGACGAACAGTACGACGAACAGTTCGGCGAACACACGGGTGTTTGACGAACCGAACCGAACTCGAACACTGCGGGGGTGGCTCAACACTAACCATTACTACATTTATCATAGCACTTCGGACTCCAAGACTTAATCACATTAGTAGTCCAGTCCAACAAAGGATTGTGCAGTTTTAACCAAGGCAATCATAGAACAACTGGAGAGGGCAAATTATCCAAAACAACCAAGTCCAAAATTTCTTGGTGATCTCCATTGATAGTGAGAGGAAATGCAGCAGTCTTGTGAGTAATACATTTCAAAGGAGTGTTATCAATTGCAACCACAGAAATAGGAGATGACAAAGGTTTGGATTTCAATTTAAGTTTTTCCAAAAACCCTTTATCAATAACATTAAGTGTTGAACCACAATCCACAAATACCTGAAATTCAATCAAATCTCCCTGCAGAGTAGTACACCCAGAAAGGAACACTCCTGCAGAGCGTAAACAAGTTATACGGGCGTACCTGACCTTTTTTTCTTTACTTAAATGACGCTCACAATAATTAATCAAATGATCATCTTTACCACAATAAAGGCACAAACCTTCGTCGAATCTCCTATCTCTTTCTTGAGAGCGGAGTGACATCGCCCCAACCTCCATTGGTTCTCCGCTGTCAGAGCAGATTTTCTGGAAACTAGGACCTGAAGTTACAGGAGTTTTTACATCATTGACCCTGGACTTTATTCTCCTGTCCACACGAACAGCTAACTGCATAGCTTCCTGCAGAGTCTCAGGTGCAGGGAATGCAATTAGCAAATCCTTAACCCTTTCACTCAGACCAGCAAGAAATAAACTTTTCAGCGCCGAATCATTCCACTTAACGTCTGAAGCCCATCTCCTGAAATGTGTGCAATAAATTTCAACATCATCTGACCCCTGATTCAAACGTCTAAGTTCTGATTCAGCAGATGAGATTCGATCAGGATCGTCATATAATAGCCCCATAGCAGAAAAAAATTCCTCAACAGAACTTAAACACGGATCATTAGGTTGGAGAGAAAAGGCCCACCCCTGTGGTTCTTTGTGCAAAAGTGACATAATAAAACCAATGAGCTGTGATTCATTCCCAGAGGACCTCGGTCTCAAACGAAAATATAACAAACAAGCATTTTTAAAGGAAAAAAAGTCTTGCTGTTTACCATAAAAAATATCAGGCAGTCCTACCTTTGATTCCACAAAATGCTCTCCAGGACAGCTACTCACGTGTTGCTGAAGCTCGGCCACCTCCAGAGACAATCCCTGCAGGCGTTGAGCCAACTCCTGGATGGAAACCATATTGATCCCCGAATTTCTTTCCTTTAAGTTTTTCTTTTGGGCTGGGCTTAGTTTATGTTGCAGATCATAACAGTAAGGAAAGAATGGGAAAAGCTGTCCCTACAGTAAGACTAAGCTGAATCCCTACGATGTAGCGGGCAGCCTGTTCCTTGTGAACAGACCAGCCTTTGTCCTCGGCTAGTCTGAATGGAGACCTATAGAATAAAGGGAGGGGTCCCTAAAAGAACTAAGGACTGGGCCAAAAAATGGGACACCTCCTAACAGAAGTTGTTGCAGAGCAAAAAGACAAACTGACAAAAAGTACTAGAGGTCCCAGAGGACCAAGCAAACTAGACAGAGATAGACACCGAAGCACCTTGCTAGAGAGACAGGCAAAAAACACTGAAGTCCAGCAAAGCCAGAAGGGCGGAGCTGGAATACACTGTGTTCCAAATTATTATGCAAATAATATTTTCTCAGATTTTCCCAAATTACCTATATGAATTGCAGCCATTGTAATTTTCCAGTCAAATAACTATTAGAGTACAATTGAAAGGTTTTTGTACAAACTGCCTATGATAACAGTATATTTTTAAAAAAATAAAAAACTCAAACTGCACTCAAAATGCATGTTCCAAATTATTATGCACAGCAGAGTTTTCAACCTTTTCATTTTAATAAAGAACAAAAAAATGGTCATTTTTGAAATTATAAGCATTAGCAGGTTATTGCAAACTGAAATCAAACAGTTTTCAACTCAAAACTTTATTGTAGGTGATGTTACATTTGCACATAGGACCCCTTGTTCGAAAGGAGCTTCTGAACTCTCTCGTCCATTGAATTTTGTCAGGTTTTGGATGGTTTCTGCTTCAATTGTTTTGCATGAGGACAGAATACCCTCCCAGAGCTGTTGCTTAGGTGTGAACTGCCTCCCGCCATCATAGACACTCCTTTTGATGATGCTCCAGAGGTTCTCAATGGGGTTGAGGTCAGGGGAGCATGGGTGCCACACCATAAGTTTGTCCCCTTTTATGACCATAGCAGCCAGAGATGCAGATGTGTTATGTGCAGCATGAGACGGGGCATTATCATACATGAAATGATCTCGATGGTCCAGATGGATGGAGTGGAGGATGGCTGGTTGATGGACACCCCATGCAAACACGGCTACGGCGCTAACAAGGAGGAGGTGGAGTAATGTTTTGGGCTGGAATCATGGGGAGAGAGATTGTTGGCCCTTTTAGGATCCCTGAAGGGGTAAAGATGAACTCCATAATGTATGTTGAGTTTCTCAAACCGCACATCCTTCCATGGTTCAAGAAGAAGAACCGTGCATTCCGCAGCAAGATCATTTTCATGCATGATAATGCCCCGTCTCATGCTGCACATAACACATCTGCATCTCTGGCTGCTATGGGCATGAAAGGGGACAAACTTATGGTGTGCCACCCATGCTCCCCTGACCTCAACCCAATTGAGAACCTCTGGAGCATCATCAAAAGGAGTGTCTATGATGGCGGGAGGCAGTTCACATCTAAGCAACAGCTCTGGGAGGGTATTCTGTCCTCATGCAAAACAATTGAAGCAGAAACCATCCAAAACCTGACAAATTCAATGGACGAGAGAGTTCAGAAGCTCCTTTTGAACAAGGGGTCCTATGTGCAAATGTAACATCACCTAGAATAAAGTTTTGAGTTGAAAACTGTTTAATTTCAGTTTGTAATAACCTGCTAATGCTTATAATTTCAAAAATGACTATATTTTTGTTCTTTATTAAAATGAAAAGGTTGAAAACTCTGCTGTGCATAATAATTTGGAACATGCATTTTGAGTGCAGTTTGAGTTTTTTATTTTTTTAAAAATATACTGTTATCATAGGCAGTTTGTACAAAAACCTTTCAATTGTACTCTAATAGTTATTTGACTGGAAAATTACAATGACTGCAATTCATATACAGTACAGACCAAAAGTTTGGACACACCTTCTCATTTAACGATTTTTCTGTATTTTCATGACTTTGAAAATTATACATTCACACTGAAGGCATCAAAACTATGAATTAACACATGTGGAATTATATACTTAACAAAAAAGTGTGAAACAACTGAAAATATGTCTTATATTCTAGGTTCTTCAAAGTAGCCACCTTTTGCTTTGATGACTGCTTTGCACACTCTTGCCATTCTCTTGATGAGCTTCAAGAGGTCACCGGAAATGGTCTTCCAACAATCTTGAAGGAGTTCCCAGAGATGCTTAGCACTTGTTGGCCCTTTTGACTTCACTCTGCGGTCCAGCTCACCCCAAACCATCTCGATTGGGTTCAGGTCTGGTGACTGTGGAGGCCAGGTCATCTGGCGTAGCACCCCATCACTCTCCTTCTTGGTCAAATAACCCTTACACAGCCTGGAGGTATGTTTGGGGTCATTGTCCTGCTGAAAAATAAATGATGGTCCAACTAATTCCAAACTGGATGGAATAGCATGCCGCTGCAAGATGCTGTGGTAGCCATGCTGGTTCAGTATGCCTTCAATTTTGAATAAATCCCCAACAGTGTCACCAGCAAAACACCCCCACACCATCACACCTCCTCCTCCATGCTTAACGGTGGGAACCAGGCATGTAGAGTCCATCCGTTCACCTTTTCTGCGTCGCACAAAGACACGGTGGTTGGAACCAAAGATCTCAAATTTGGACTCATGAGACCAAAGCAGAGATTTCCACTGGTCTAATGTCCATTCCTTGTGTTCTTTAGCCCAAACAAGTCTCTTCTGCTTGTTGCCTGTCCTTAGCAGTGGTTTCCTAGTAGCTATTTTACCATGAAGGCCTGCTGCACAAAGTCTCCTCTTAACAGTTGTTGAAGAGATGTGTCTGCTGCTAGAACTCTGTGTGGCATTGACCTGGTCTCTAATCTGAGCTGCTGGTAACCTGCGATTTCTGAGGCTGGTGACTCAGATAAACTTATCCTCAGAAGCAGAGGTGACTCTTGGTCTTCCTTTCCTGGGGCGGTCCTCATGTGAGCCAGTTTCTTTGTAGCGCTTGATGGTTTTTGCAATTGTACTTGGGGACACTTTCAAAGTTTTCCCAATTTTTCGGACTGACTGACCTTCATTTCTTAAAGTAATGATGGCCACTCATTTTTCTTTACTTAGCTGCTTTTTTCTTGCCTCAATACAAATTCTAACAGTCTATTCAGTAGGACTATCAGCTGTGTATCCACCTGACTTCTGCACTACACAACTGATGGTCCCAACCCCATTTATAAGGCAAGAAATCCCACTTATTAAACCTGACAGGGCACACCTGTGAAGTGAAAACCATTTTCGGTGACTACCTCTTGAAGCTCATCAAGAGAATGCCAAGAGTGTGCAAAGGAGTCATCAAAGCAAAAGGTGGCTACTTTGAAGAACCTAGAATATAAGACATATTTTCAGTTGTGTCACACTTTTTAGTTAAGTATATAATTCCACATGTGTTAATTCATAGTTTTGATGCCTTCAGTGTGAATGTACAATTTTCATAGTCATGAAAATACAGAAAAATCTTTAAATGAGACGGTGTGTCCAAACTTTTGGTCTGTACTGTAGGTAATTTGGGAAAATCTGAGAAAATATTATTTGCATAATAATTTGGAACACAGTGTATATAGGCAGCTGGTCACGTGACCGCAAAGCACAAGATAGCAAAAACTAACAGGAGGGTTCTAACAGACATACCTTCGGCACAGCTTCTCTCTATAGATGATCAGTGGGCTTCTCTCATTCCACAGTTGGTTGGCTTGTGGAGAAGCATCCTTCTCCAGGGATATCCTTCCTGGGTTATCAGTTCTTTGATACAGCTGACAACCGGGTCGCTGTCCTGGGTCTCCTTCCAACTGTGATGAGGTAAAGGGTTTAGTGGCTTACCACGATACCCCCTGGAGGTGCGCTGCTCGTGGACCATCCCATTTCTATGGGAGGCAGGTAGCTCAATCTCCTCCAGGTCATCTACTTCTTCTTCAGTGTCTGACTGGTGAGGCATTCTGGATAGGGCATCGGCGTTAGCATTCTTGTGGCCTGCCCGGTACTTGATGGTGAAGTGATAGTTTGACAGTCGGGCTATCCAACTCTAGATGTGTCAAGGGGTTGTTGTCAGTGTAAGCCGTGAACTTACTGAAGGCCAAGTAGTGCTTGAATTGTTCAGTGATGGCCCAGACCAAGGCCAGGAGCTCCAACCTGAAGGAGCTATAGTTTTCTGGATTCCTCTCGGTAGGACGAAGCTTCCTGCTAGCATAGGCAATCACCTTCTCCTTGCCATACTGCTTCTGACTCAACACAGCTCCTAGTCCCTCGTTGCTGGCATCAGTGTACAGAAGGAAAGGTTGGCTGTAGTCAGGCTAGGCCAGGATTTATTCGCCGGTCAGGATCTCTTTCATCACTGCAAAGCACTCAGCCTGCTCTTTACCCCACTGGAAGGGGGGGGGGGGGTTGCCTCTGCTGGACTGTCTTACCAGGAGATCTTGCAAAGGTGCTGCCTTCTTGGTGTCATCCCTTACAAATCTCCGGTAATACCCGATCAGTCCCAGGAACTGACGTACCTCCTTGAGATTCTTCGGTTCCAGCCATTTCTGTATGGCAGTGACCATCTCCGAGTCTGGTGCTACTCCTTCTGGACTGACGATGTGCCCCAGGTACTGAACCTTCCATTTGAGCAGGTGGCACTTGGAAGGCTTCAATTTCATCCCATACCGGGACAATGCGTCAAATACCTCCGCCAGGTGCTTCAAATGGTCCTCATACGTCTTGGAGTACACTATCACGTCATCCAGGTATAGCAGCATGGTCTCGAAGTTACGGTGTCCCAAACAGCACTCCATCAATCTTTGAAACGTTCCAGGGGCGTTGCAGAGTCCGAACGGCATACTGTTGAACTCGCAGAGTCACATCGGGGTAGTGAAGGCCGTCTTCTCCCGGTCCTCCTCAGCAACTGCTACTTGCCAGTACCCACTAGTGAGGTCAAGGGTGGAGAAGTAATTTGCAGACTTTAATGCAGCCAGGGATTCCTCTATATGGGGCAAAGGGTATGCATCTTTATGTGTTATGCGATTTACCTGTCTGTAATCAACACACATTCTCATGCTTCCATCCTTTTTCCTGACTAGGATCAGGGGAGCTGCCCAGGGGCTACAGCTATCTCTTATTATTTCTTATTTCTTCATGTCATGCAACATTTCCTTCGCTTTCTGATAGTGTGCTGGTGGTATGGGCCTGTAGCGTTCTTTGATGCGTGGATGGTCACCTGTGGGTATATGGTGTTGTACTCCTTTAATCCTCCAAAAATCAAATGGGTGTTTGATGAATACCTGTTCGTATTCCTGGACCACTCTGTCTACACCTTGTTTTTGATGGACAGGAGTGGCGTCACTCCCAACATGGAGCTGTTGACACCAATCCTCCAGCTGAGCTTCGGAGTCATTGTCCTCCACGGTATCTGGTGAGGTCAAGGATTCCACTGTGTGTATGGCATCGTCATTCACAGTATACAACCTGGCAACAGTGGCATATCTTGGTAATTTAACTTCATCCTCCCCACAATTTAGGAGACGTACGGGTACCCTCCCATTGCGTACATCAACCACCCCCCTGGCAGTTAAGAGTGTAGGTCTGTGCTCTGAGCTAATGGGCTCCACTACCGCCTGGTAGTTCTGTCCTTTGATACCTATTGCTGCCCTACACCAAATCAGCATTTCACTCATCGGGGGAATCACAATGGGTATCGGGTCTGTCACCCGTACATTACCAATCTCACCACCTGTTAGCTTTACCTGTTGCTGGTACAGGAGGGCTCTTATCTCTCTCTGGAGCACCTTCCTCTGCCCTGGTTTGGTGGTGTCAGCAATCTGTTGGAGCAAAAGCAACACTTCTCCCAAGCAGTTACCGACAATATTTGTACCAAGTATCATATACAAGTCTGCATCACCAGAGTTAGACTCCACTACAATCAGTCCTTGGTCCTTTAGTTCCGCTCTCCCCACCTTCACTGTCACGTCCTTAACCCCTGACAGGTTAAGAGGAAGGCCATTAGAAGCATACACAGAGATGTTCGGGGCTGGCGGTTGGAGTTCATCTACGGACCATTACCTTTTGTAGAGGACATCAGGTATGATGGTTACCTGCGAGCTGGTGTCCAGTAATGCAGGTGTTGCTATGCCGTCCAGCACGATGGAGAGGAAAGGCCTTCCTCCTACGAACCGGTGGTACCAGCTTGATGGGCCTGGTTGATTTACTCCTGGGTATCGGCCCTCGGCCCCAGGGTTTGCTCGTTTAAAGGACAGTTCCGCGCTGTATGGCTTGCCTTGTGGCAGCGGTAGCAGATGAATTCTCCTGGAGGGTGACGTTGGTCGTTGGTCCTCCCACGGGGTGGCTGTGTCCTCCTGCGGGGCGGCATTGTCCTCCTACGGGGTGGCATTGTCCTCCTTCTTCTCCTCATCCAGGGGACATCCTCAGGGCTGTCGGCGAGTAGGATCCTTCATTCCGGCTCAGGCTCCGTCTGTAGCTGCAGGGTGCTCAGGACAGTGGCCAGGGTTTTACTCAGCTGGCACACTTTAGAGCGCAGGCTGTCCAGCTCGCTAGGGGGCACTGTTTGCATCTTTGTTTCAGCCGTTAATGAAGGAGCAGTGGGTGCTGCGGGCACTGGGGTGGCACCCCCCTGGTAACGTTGGATAGCAGTATCTGATGTTTCCCGGGGCTGCAGACCCTTTATAGCCATGTCCTTAAGGGTGTCAAAGGTGGCATCTGGATGATCTAAAGCCCATCACCGTACAGTTCTGCTCTCCCCCTGGGACCTCAACACCCGGATGAACTGTTCCGTCAGCATTTTATTTTCATCTTGTATTCTGGTTGGACTAACCTGTTTCAGGGCTCGCAGGGCTTCCTGTAAGCACCAGGCATAGTCCTGGATACTGTCCTCAGGTTTCTGGACACAGTGGTAGAACCTCATTCGGAGATCTGTCTCAGTGTGGTTTTCAAAGACAGTTTGCAGTCTCTTAAAGATGATAGATACTGACTCTTGGTCTGCGGCTGGCCAGGTTTCAACTTCCCGCTCTGCGGCACCAGTCAATTGTCCCAGCACAACAGCGGCTCTCTGCTTACCAGTAGTGTTGAGCGAGCATGCTCGACACTGCTCCTTACTCGCCCGAGCATCACGCTACTCGGGATGTTCGGTGAGCACCAAGCATTTCCGGGTTACTCGGGTGGGAGCTCGGGTCTCCGCCCTGCATGTTTGGCACTCTTTACAGAGCCAATGAACATGCAGGGATTGCCAGCCAGTCACTGTAATGCCGCAGCCATGTTGTTTGTGGACATTACAGTGATTGGCTGGCCGCACAGCGTCACCTCGAGTATTTAAAACCTGGCGCCGCCATCTTGGACACAGTCTTTTCGGATTAGACAGTGTAGGGACAGCGCTGCTAAGCTAGGGAGAGATTTATCCTGCGAAATAGTTAGTGTAGGGTCTGTAAAGGCTGCCAGATCAAACAAACTGTCCTTCTCAGGACTAATATCCATCCCAGATATCAGGACAGGCAGGCTGTATAGGAGACTCAGTGGTTATACCAGCAAACGCTGCATTACAGTCCTGTGTGCTCCTGTTTCTGAAATTGCTGGACTTAGCTGCAGGTCTCGGGGGCCAGTAAAAATCCTTTTTTTTCATCTAAATCCTCTTTTTTTTTTCTTCCTTCACACTGTACAAAAACGCGTCTTATTAAAAAATTGATGTCCCCCTCCCCAGCAAAAAAAAAGTGTGTCTCTGATTTTTCAGACACAAATATATCTGTTGAATAGAGTCTGGTATAGGCCACGGAAACAGAAGTGTGGTTTTGCAGTTCCACAGGTCAAATCTCTGTAGTATCCAGTTTTGGGCCTTTTGTAATAAAAAAAAAACAGTTTGAGTTTGTCGCTCACTGTTCAGCCGCAAATCTATATTTTTAAAAAAGTCTGGTATACACCAGTAAATTAAAACTGTGGTTTTGCTGTTCCACGGTAAAAAATCTCTATTATCCTGTTTTTCGCATTTTTTGCCTTAAAAATAAACAGTAGTATCTCCTTACTGTTTTGACACAAAAATACATCTGTTGAAAATAGTCTGGTGTAGGCCCGAAAAATCCCAGTGTGGTTTTGCAGTTCCACGGGTCAAATCTCTGTAGTATCCAGTTTTGGGCCTTTGTATCTAAAAAAAAACAGTTTGAGTGTGTCGCTCACTGTTCAGCCGCAAATCTATATTTTTAAAAAAGTCTGGTATACACCAGTAAATTAAAACTGTGGTTTTGCTGTTCCACGGAAAAAAATCTCTATTATCCTGTTTTTCGCATTTTTTGCCTTAAAAATAAACAGTAGTATCTCCTTACTGTTTTGACACAAAAAAACATCTGTTGAAAATAGTCTGGTGTAGGCCCGAAAAATCCCAGTGTGGTTTTGCAGTTCCACGGGTCAAATCTCTGTAGTATCCAGTTTTGGGCCTTTTGTATCTAAAAAAAAACAGTTTGAGTGTGTCGCTCACTGTTCAGCCGCAAATCTATATTTTAAAAAAAGTCTGGTATACACCAGTAAATTAAAACTGTGGTTTTGCTGTTCCACGGTAAAAAATCACTATTATCCTGTTTTTCGCATTTTTTGCCTTAAAAAAAACAGTATTGTCTCCTGACTTTTGTGACACAAAAATGTATCTTTTGAAAATAGTCTGGTGTAGGCCCGACAAATCCCAGTGTGGTTTTGCAGTTCCACGGGTCAAATCTCTGTAGTATCCAGTTTTGGGCCTTTTGTATCTAAAAAAAAAACAGTTTGAGTGTGTCTCTCACTGTTCAGCCACAAATCTATATTTTTAAAAAAGTCTGGTATACACCAGTAAATTGAGACTGTGGTTTTGCTGTTCCACAGTAAAAAAATCTCTATTATCCTGTTTTTCGCATTTTTTGCCTTAAAAAAAATAGTAGTGTCTCCTGAGTGTTGTGACACTAAAATATATCTGTTGAAAATAGTCTGGTGTAGGCCCGACAAATCCCAGTGTGGTTTTGCAGTTCCACGTGTCAAATCTCTGTAGTATCCAGTTTTGGGCCTTTTGTATCTAAAAAAAACAGTTTGAGTGTGTCGCTCACTGTTCAGCCGCAAATCTTTATTTTTAAAAAAGTCTGGTATACACCAGTAAATTAAAAACTGTGGTTTTGCTGTTCCACGGTAAAAAATCTCTATTATCCTGTTTTTCGCATTTTTTGCCTTAAAAATAAACAGTAGTATCTCCTGACTGTTCAGACACAAAAATATATCTGTTGAAAATAGTCTGGTGTAGGCCCGACAAATCCCAGTGTGGTTTTGCAGTTCCACGGGTCAAATCTCTGTAGTATCCAGTTTTGGGCCTTTTGTATCTAAAAAAATACAGTTTGAGTGTGTCGCTCACTGTTCAGCCGGAAATCTATATTTTTAAAAAGTCTGGCATACACCAGTAAATTGAAACTGTGTTTTTGCTGTTCCATGGTAAAAAATCTCTATTATCCTGTTTTTCGCATTTTTTGCCTTAAAAAAAAAACAGTATTGTCTCCTGACTTTTGTGACACAAAAATGTATCTGTTGAAAATAGTCTGGTGTAGGCCCGACAAATCCCAGTGTGGTTTTGCAGTTCCACGGGTCAAATCTCTGTAGTATCCAGTCTTGGGCCTTTTGTATCTAAAAAAACCCAGTTTGAGTGTGTCGCTCACTGTTCATCCGCAAATCTGTATTTTTAAAAAAGTCTGGTATACACCAGTAAATTAAAAAGTGTGGTTTTGCTGTTCCACGGTAAAAAATCTCTATTATCCTGTTTTTCGCATTTTTTGCCTTAAAAATAAACAGTAGTATCTCCTTACTGTTTTGACACAAAAATATATCTGTTGAAAATAGTCTGGTGTAGGCCCGAAAAATCCCAGTGTGGTTTTGCAGTTCCACGGGTCAAATCTCTGTAGTATCCAGTTTTGGGCCTTTTGTATCTAAAAAAAACAGTTTCAGTGTGTCGCTCACTGTTCAGCCGCAAATCTATATTTTTAAAAAAGTCTGGTATACACCAGTAAATTAAAACTGTGGTTTTGCTGTTCCACTGTAAAAAATCTCTATTATCCTGTTTTTCGCATTTTTTGCCTTAAAAAAATCCAGTAGTGTCTCCTGACTGTTGTGACACAAAAATATATCTGTTGAAAATAGTCTGGTGTAGGCCCGACAAATCCCAGTGTGGTTTTACAGTTCCACGTGTCAAATCTCTGTAGTATCCAGTTTTGGGCCTTTTGTATCTAAAAAAACCAGTTTGAGTGTGTCACTCACTGTTCAACCGCAAATCTATATTTTTAAAAAAGTCTGGTATACACCAGTTAATTAAAACTGTGGTTTTGCTGTTCCACGGTAAAAAATCTCTATTATCCTGTTTTTTGCATTTTTTGCCTTAAAAACAACAGTAGTGTCTCCTGACTGTTCAGACACAAAAATATATCTGTTGAAAATAGTCTGGTGTAGGCCCAGCAATTCCCAGTGTGGTTTTGAAGTTCCACGGGTCAAATCTCTGTGTTATCCAGTTTTAGGCCGTTTGTATCTAAAAAAAAAACAGTTTGAGTGTGTCGCTCACTGTTAAGCCACAAATATATATATTTAAATTTGCCTGCTATACCCCAGTAAACAATAACTGTGGTTTTGCCATCCCACGGTAAAAAATCTCTATTATTCAGGTTTTGGTATTTTTTCCATAAAGAAAAACAGTAATAGTTTCTCCCTGATAGTACTGATTGTTTAAAAGAGTCGGGTGTAGGCCAGAGAAATAGAACTGTGGTTTTCCTCTTCCACGGTTCTAATCTACTTTTTAGTACCCTTTTTCCATTGATAGTGCGAGTGTAAGCTATTTTACTTCCTTTACAATTGGCAAGGTGTGTGGCAAGGGATGTGAAAGTGGACATTCTGGTCATGGTGCGTGCAGAGGACGGGGCCGTGGCCAAGGTGAAAGTGTGCCACAACCAACAGCCACATCTTCTACCTCCCACTTCTTGACCAAATTACTAGGGAAGCACAGAACAACACCAGTATTGCGAACTGATCAGTGTGAACAGGTTATTAATTGGATAGCAGATAATATTTCCAGTTACCTGGGCACCACCACCTCCGGTCTGTCTTCCACACGGTCAACTCTTAGTAGCCGTGAGTCTCGACCGCATACTCCTCCTCACCCTGATGCTTCTTCCTCCCACCATGCCGAGTGTCATCAGACAGCAACTGATCCCACACTTGGACACTCTGAAGAGCTGTTCACTGGTTCATTTCCATATTTGTGCCCCTCGCCTGCTCCGCTTGAAGTGGTGGAAGAGGAGATCCCATGTAGCGTTGCCCAAATATTTGAACAGCCACGGCCACAGGAAGTCGACGCTGGCAATTTGTCAGAAGAGGTGGACGATGCCGAGACACAATTGCCAGGAAGTGAGGAGGAGCATCGTGGTGCGCAAGTGGAAGAGGAGGAGGTGGTGGATGATCTAGTAAATGACCCAACGTGGCAGGAGGACATGCAGAGTGAGGCCAGCAGCACACAGGGGGAGGGAGGCAGAGTACTTCAACAGGCAGGAAGAAGCAGTGTGGTGGCCGCAAACATAAGGCGGGCAACCGTTCCCCGTAACAGCAACACGAGGGACGTTGCCAGTACAAGCGGTAGGTCTTCCAGAGTCTGGAATTTTTTTAAAGACTCTGCTGATAACCCCAAAAAGGCCATTTGTACCACCTGCCATGCCAACATCAGCAGGGGTGACAAAACTACCAGCCTGACCACCACCAGCATGATCAGGCACATGGCAGCAAAGCACCCGACTTTGTGGGGCGAACCCCAGGGTCCACGACCAGTGTCAGCGGGTGTCACCACTACTTCTTCCACTGTTGTGCGTGCAATAGAACCACCTTTTGTGTGTGCAAGGCAATCCCCTGTCCATACTGCATGTAAAGATGCCCCCTCCTCTCAGCCTTCACTTGTTATGGCAGTTTCTCAAGAAACAGCATCAACGTCCACTTCCCACCGCAGCAATTCTCCATATCCCAGACCTCTGAAAGAAAGCGGAAATTCGCAGCCAACGCCCCACAGGCCACAGTACTAAATTCGCACATTTCACGACTGCTTGCGTTGGAAATGCTGCCTTTTAGGCTGGTGGAGACGGAATCCTTCCGCAACCTTATGGCGGTGGCCGTCCCTCGTTACTCGGTCCCCAGCCGACGCTATTTTGCCCGGTGTGCCATCCCCGCACTACACAAGCACGTGTCCCAAAACATCTGCCGTGCCCTCAACAACGCAGTTACTGGAAAGTCCACCTGACAACGGACACGTGGAAAAGTGCTTGTGGCCAGGGACGGTACTTCTCCCTGACGGCACACTGGGTAAACATAGTCGAAGCCGGGACCCAGTCGGACCTTGGGACGGAACACATCCTCCCCATACTGAGGATTGCGGGCCCTATGTCAGTCAGAGTTGCCCCCACAGTGTACAGCTCCTGCGCATCATCCTCCTCCTCCTCATGTTCAGCCTCCATCTCCGATATCACCACATCAGTTACAAGCTGGAAGCACTGTAGTACTGCCTCCGCCAAGCGGCAACAGGCTGTGCTGACACTCATAAGCTTAGGTGATAAACCTCACACTGCTTGTGAGTTGTGGACAGCTGTGAAAGAGCAGGGAGATCTGTGGCTGAGACCACTGAACCTACATCCAGGCATGGTCATGTGTGACAATGGCCGTAACCTGGTGACGCCTCTGAGGCGAGGCGAGATCACACACGTAACATGCCTGGCTCATGTGCTTAACCTCGTGGTTCAGCGGTTTCTTAAATCGTACCCCGAGTTGCCAGATCTGCTCGTGAAAGTACGCCGCCTGTCAGCTCATTTTCGCAAGTCGGCTACAGCTTCCGCCGCCCTTGCTGTGTTGCAGCAGCGTTTGCAGCTTCCGGCACATCGACTGGTGTGTGATGTCCCCACACATTGGAACTCTACCCTCCACATGTTGCTAAGGATTTGTGAGCAGAAGAGAGCAGTTGAGGAGTACCAGCTGCAACAAGGCCATCAATATTCAGGTCAGACTCCACACAAAAGACCTCAGGAGTGGACCTGGATGTCTGACTTATGTACCATCCTGACAAACTTTGAGGAGGCCACCAAGATGGTGAGTGGCGATGACGCCATCATTAGTGTCAGCATCCCACTTGTCTGTCTTTTGCAACGCTCTCTGCAGAGAACTAAAGAGGAGGCATTGCAGCCAGAGTATGATGAGATGGATCAAGAAGCCATAGCGGGCGATTACACACAGCCCAGCCTCATCTCATCCCAACGTGCATTGGGGAACAGTGAGGGAGAGGAAGAGGAGGAGGAGGAGGAAGAACAGGAGCTGGTATAATCCGCTTTAGACGGTATTACCTGTACAACTGTCATACCGTCGGTTCAGCGTGGGTGGCATGAGGACAGGAATGAGGAGGAGGAGGAGGAGGAGGAGAGCATGGTCATTTGTCATCTTGGTGAGGACACAGAAATCTTGCCCGTTACCAGTCTGGCACGCATGGCTGACTTTATGTTACGCTGCCTTAACCGTGACCATCGCGTTGTCAAAATGTTGGGTGACAGTCATTACTGGTTGGTGACACTTGTAGACCCCCGCTTCATGGAGAACTTTCACTCTCTTATTCCTGAGGTGGAGAGGTCTACAAAAATGGGGCAGTACCAGAAGGCCCTTGCTGCAGAACTGTTAGAAAAATTCCCATCTGAACACGCTAGCGGCAGAGGTCACAGTTCGTTGCCCAACCAAGGCATACATGCGAGAGAGAAGCAACTCCAATCCAGCAGAGGCAGGGGAACACTGTCAACGTTCTGGGATAGTTTTCTCAGACCCTCCCTTCGGACAAAACCTGAGGCGCGGGGTACTCTCACAAGGAGTGGAAAGTTTCAAAAGCTGGTGAGGGAGTACCTTGCCGACCGTACCAGCATCCTCCGTGACTCCTCTGTGCCTTTTAATTATTGGGTATCCAAGCTGGACACTTGGAATGAACTCGCTCTCTATGCCTTGGAGGTCCTGGCCTGCCCTGCCGCTAGCGTGTTATCGGAGCGTGTTTTTAGTGCCGCTGGGGGAATTATAACTGATAAGCGCACTCGCCTGTCAACTGACAATGCTGACAAGCTGACCCTTATCAAAATGAACAAGGGCTGGATTGGGCCAGACTTCTCATTACCACCAATTGACAGCAGAGTAACATAAAGTCAAATCTACTGTGTTATTTCGGGAGGTGTATTCACATGCACCGCTTCACACCCACACATGGGTATATGCTTCCTCATTTCTGCTGTTTTATGTTCTTCTCCTTATCCTCAGCCTCCACCACCACTATACCACCAGGGTGACCGTGGTCCTTGTTGTCATTATTGAAATTTCCTCCATCCTGATTTTTGTCAGCTTTTGCTTGGAAGGCATAAGCAAAGACTGTGGGAGACCCACTCCCCAATAATGGGAATAATATTTTTAAGATGCTGTACTGTATGACCTCTTCCAAGGGGCATTAAAAGCGTCTTGTTATACCACTCTGACCTCCATGTCTCTTCTGAGGGGCATTAAAAGCGTCTTGTTACACCACTCTGATCTCCACGTCTCTTGTAAGGGGCATTAAAACCGTCTTGTTATACCACTCTGACCTCCACGTCTCTTCTGAGGGGCATTAAAAGCGTCTTGTTATACCACTCTGACCTCCACGTCTCTTTCAAGAGGCATTAAAACCGTCTTGTTATACCACTCTGAACTCCATGTCTCTTCTGAGGGGCATTAAAAGCGTCTTGTTATACCACTCTGAACTCCACGTCTCTTCTGAGGGGCATTAAAAGCTTCTTGTTATACCACTCTGACCTCCACGTCTTCCAAGGGGCATTAAAAGCATCTTGTTATACCACTCTGACCTCCACGTCTCTTCTGAGGGGCATTAATAGCATCTTGTTATACAACTCTGACCTCCACGTCTCTTCTGAGGGGCATTAAAAGCGTCTTGTTATACCACTCTGACCTCCACGTCTCTTGTAAGGGGCATTAAAACCGTCTTGTTATACCACTCTGACCTCCACGTCTCTTCTGAGGGGCATTAAAAGCGTCTTGTTATACCACTCTGACCTCCACGTCTCTTGTAAGGGGCATTAAAACCGTCTTGTTATACCACTCTGACCTCCACGTCTCTTCTGAGGGGCATTAAAAGCGTCTTGTTATACCACTCTGACCTCCACGTCTCTTCCAAGGGGCATTAAAACCGTCTTGTTATACCACTCTGAACTCCACTTCTCTTCTGAGGGGCATTAAAAGCATTTTGGTATACCACTCTGACCTCCACGTCTCTTCTGAAGGGCATTAAACCGTCTTGTTAAGCTACCGGGATCTCCACGACTCTTCGAGCGGGCATTGCATTTCCTCATAATTTTTGGAAGCTTTTGCTTGGAAGGCATAAGCAAATACTATGGGGGATCCACTCCCCAATAATGGGACATATGTTTGTAATATGCTGTACTGCATGGCTCTTGTAAGGGGCATTGCAAGCTGCTCTGTCCTAATTTTTGAAAGCTTTTGCTTGGAAGGCATAAGCAAATACTATGGGACACCCACTCCCCAATAATTGGACTAAAGTTTGTAATATGCTGTACTGTATGGTTCTTTTAAGGGACATTGCAGGTTGCTCTGTCCTAATTTTTGGAAGCTTTTGCTTGGAAGGCATAAGCAAATACTATGGGAGACCCACTCCCCAATAATCGGACTAATGTTTGTAATATGCTGTACTGCATGGCTCTTGTAAGAGGCATTGCAAGTTGCTCCGTCCTAATTTTTGGAAGCTTTTGCTTGGAAGGCATAAGCAAATACTATGGGAGACCCACTCCCCAATAATGGGACTAATGTTTTTATTATGCTTTACTGCATGGCTCTTGTAAGAGGCATTGCAAGTTGCTCCGTCCTAATTTTTGGAAGCTTTTGCTTGGAAGGCATAACCAAATACTATGGGAGACCCACTCCCCAATAATGGGAATAATGTTTTTAAGATGCTGTACTGTATGGCTCTTGTAAGGGGCATTGCAAGTTGCTCCATCCTAATTTTTGGAAGCTTTTGCTTGGAAGGCATAAGCAAATACAATGGGAGACCCACTCTCCATTAATGGGACTAATGTTTGTAATATGCTGTACTGCATGGCTCTTGTAACAGGCATTGCAAGTTGCTCCATCCTAATTTTTGGAAGCTTTTGCTTGGAAGGCATAGGCAAATACTATGGGAGACCCACTCCCCAATAATGGGAATAATGCTTTTAAGATGTTGTACTGTATGGCTCTTGTAAGGGGCATTGCAAGTTGCTCCGTCCTAATTCTTGGAAGACATAAGCAAATACTATGGGAGACCCACTCCCTAATAATGGGACTAATATTTGTAATATGCTGTACTGTATGGCTCTTGTAAGGGGCACTGCAGGTTACTCTGTCCTAATTTTTGGAAGCTTTTGCTTGGAAGGCATAAGCAAATACTATGGGAGACCCACTCCCCAATAATGGGACTAATGTTTGTAATATGCTGTACTGCATGTCTCTTGTAAGATTCATTGCAAGTTGCTCCGTCCTAATTTTTGGAAGCTTTTGCTTGGAAGGCATAAGCAAATACTATAGGAGACCCACTCCCCAATAATGGGACTAATGTTTGTATTATGCTGTACTGCATGGCTCTTGTAAGAGGCATTGCAAGTTACTCCGTCCTAATTTTTGGAAGCTTTTGCTTGGAAGACATAACCAAATGCTATGGGAGACCCACTCCCCAATAATGGGAATAATGTTTTTAAGATGCTGTACTGTATGGCTCTTGTAAGGGGCATTGCAAGTTGCTCCATCCTAATTTTTGGAAGCTTTTGCTTGGAAGGCATAAGCAAATACAATGGGAGACCCACTCTCCATTAATTGGACTAATGTTTGTAATATGCTGTACTGCATGGCTCTTGTAAGGGGCATTGCAATTTGCTCCGTCCTAATTCTGGGAAGACATAAGCAAATACTATGGGAGACCCACTCCCCAATAATGGGACTAATATTTGTAATATGCTGTACTGCATGGCTCTTGTAAGAGGCATTGCAAGTTGCTCCGTCCTAATTTTTGGAAGCTTTTGCTTGGAAGGCATAAGCAAATACTATGGGAGACCCACTCCCCAATAATGGGAATAATGTTTTTAAGATGCTGTACTGTATGGGTCTTGTAAGGGTCATTAAAACTGTCTTTTTAAGCTACTGTGACCTCCACGTCTCTTCCAAGGGGCATTAAAACCGTCTTTTTAAACCACTCTGAACTCCACAGCTCTTCCAAGGGGCATTAAAACCGTCTTGTTAAGCTACTGTGACCTCCACGTCTCTTCCACGGGGCATTGATATTGTCTTTTTATTCCACTGCAACCTCCACCACTCCTCCAAGGGGCATTAAAACCGTCTTGTTAAGCTACTGTGACCTCCACGTCTCTTCAAAGGGGCATTAAAAGCGTCTTCTTAAGCCATTCTAAACTCCACAGCTCTTCCAAGGGGCATTGAAATGTTGTATTTAATTACCTTACCTCTAATCTCCACGACTCTTCCAACGGGCATTGTATTTCCTCCTAATTTTAGTCAGCTTTTGCTTTTCAATGCAAAGGTGAAAACTAAGGGAGACACGCTCCCCAATAATGGGTAGAAGGTTTTTAGTACGCTGTAATCTACGTCTGTTTCAAGGGGCATTGCTGTTCCTCATAATTTTTGGAAAGCCTTCCATTCACTGCTTAGGCCAACAGTGCACAGGAGACCCAGTTGCTATAAATGGAAAAAAATGTTTAGTTAAGGCCCTCTGACCTTCATGTCATTTCCAAGGGGTATTGGAGTGCCTCAAAATTTTTGGTAGGCATTGCACTCACTGTATACCCTATAACTGTGTAGCCGAACCGCTCCTTTTGTTACAGAAACATATCCTACAAGACATATGTGGTTGACTGGCCTGATATTGATGTGAATGGTCCCTGTTCCTCCTGCTCTTTCTCCTTTGGCACTACCTCATCCATCATTTATCACCTGAAGCTTTGCTTTAACGGGAGTCATAGAACTTGGATAGTAGCAGGAAAACATCCAGGAATCCTCGGAGGAGGTAGGATATGCGCCAAAACGCTGACCACCTCAGGCCTAGCCGCTACTACATAAATGCGCTTGCATTCCTTGATAACAAAGCAGATGCTAACTTCTATCATCCTCATCATGCTCCTCACCTTGGCACTCTCAACTCCCCTGATGGAGAAGCCAGGGACCACCGGAGGAGTCTGGTTCTCTTGTGGACTCGTCCAATGCTGCCCTAAAGCAGGCCAGTCTAAGAAAAGTGTGTGGGTCGGTAACAGGAGAAATAGGGGCGGTTGGGGACTGTTTATGGACACCCGGCTGCGGCTGGGGACCGAGCGTGGACACCCGGCCACGGCTGGGGACCGAGCGTGGACACCCGGCCGCGGCTGGGGACTGAGTATGGATAAAAGGGCCGCCGATGCAGCCATGACATGGTGGCCGGCGTCTGCCTCCACATGCCTAAAAGGCCCAATTTCAAGTGCAAGCAAGCTAGCAGTAAGGTTTTGCAGCCTGGGGGTGGGTGGGTGGCAGGTTGCACACTTACGCTTACATACCAACAAAACTAAGTAGATGCTAACTTCTATCATCATCATGCTCCTCACCTTGGCACTCTCAACTCCCCTGATGGAGAAGCCAGGGCCCACCGGATGAGTCTGGTTCTCTGGTGGGCTCGTCCAATGCTGCCCTAAAGTAGGCCGGGCTAAGAAAAGTCTGTGGGGATGTTCCGCGGAGAAATCGGGGCGGCTGAGGACCATTTATGGACACCTGGCTGCCCCCAGGCGGCTGGGGACCGAGTGTGGACACCCGGCCGGCCCCTGGCGGCTGGGGACCGAGCGTGGGCACCCAGCCGCCGGGCGGCTGGGGACTGAGTATGGATACCTCACTGCCGAAGCAGCCATGAGGTAGTGGCCAGCTTCGGCTTCCTCAAAACTAAAGGCCCCATTTCAAGTGCAAGCTAGCAGTATGGTATTGCAGCCTGCGGGTGGGTGGTTGGCTGCATATTTGCGTTTGCATTGCAAGGAATGGGGGAGGTACAATTGAACACTGCCCTGGGACAAGGACTTGCACGGGGATAGTTGCAAGTCTGCATCTTCTGATGCGGCAAGGATCACTACTGATGGGCATACTTTTAGGCAGTGACCTGGGAGTCAGAGATGCTTCCAGGGGTCTTCCGCATGCTGTCCCCATGTCTTTTCAGCACTGTATGCATGTGTCACACAGCACATGGCCAGATAAGGTTGCAAAATGTTAAAATGACATTTCCCAGTGAATGTATTTGTCACAGTTGAAAGCAATACAAAAGTGCAAAAACGCATAAAAAATGCTACTTGTGAACATAGCCCAAGGTGTGGAGGAGTATTTTTGTTTTTGGTTATTTATTTTACCTTATACACAAGTCTTAACCCTGGAAAGGAAATTCCTTAACATATTTCACAGGAAAAAAGTTTCACTTTCGTTTTTGAACGTTTTATGAGCCTGTAAAAGTGGCTTAATATCTCTGAACACGTTGTTGACAACAGTGACCTGGGGGTCAGAAATGCTTCCTGGGGCGATCCCCATGCTGTCCCCATGTCATTTGAGCACTGTCACTATCGTTTTGGGCACTTTTTAGGCTTTCTACAGACTGCCGGGGGTGCCGCCGCAAAAATGCTCAGGTCTCCCATAGACTAACATTGGGCTCGTTGCTCGGGTCGAGCACCCGAGTATCACGGCGAGCTCGGCCCGAGCTTCAAGCACCCGAGCATTTTAGGGCTTGCTCAACACTACTTACCAGTCATAGAATACATGTCCGGTAAACCGCATATTTTTCTCTTGAATCCGGACAGGGTGTCTGGTTTGCCAATATACTGGGGAAGCCATTTCGCTCCAGGGATATATGGCAGGGCCATGGGTATCAACGGGGTCACGACCCCTGCTGGTGGAACGGCCGCAACGACCTGTGCAGACGAAGCTACCTGCCTCCCTCCATCTAAGGCTGCCTTTCCCCCGCTAAACTTGCCGGACAGAAGCTAAAGCACACGTGGAGCCCAAGCGCCAAAGCGTCCACACAACAACACCATCACAGCTCAATTATCAGAGCGCGCCGCCATGTTTGTGGGCGGGCTATTTAAAGATTATGCCCTGCCCACCGTCGCACTTTTGGTGACGTCACCCACGACCAATCAGGCGGTGCCAGGTCATCGGATCTGCTGACTCCCAAACCACCAATCCCGGTCAGCCATGTCACGGGCATGCTTAGTGCAGTGAATCCTGGACATAGGCTGTAGCAACTAGTGTTGAGCCACCCCCGTAGTGTTCGAGTTCGGTTCGGTTCGTCGAACACCCGTGTGTTCGCCGAACTGTTCGTCGAACTGTTCGTCGAACACCTTCGAACACCGTTAAAACCAATGGCAGGCAAACAAAAACACATAGAAACACATAGAAAACACATTCAAAGGTGTCCAAAAGCTGACAAACTGCTCAGAAGACACAACTAACACATGGAAAAGTGACAAGTACATATAGTCATGCGAAAAGAAAAGAGGTGGAGGAGTAAAAGGAGGGGGAGACACAGATATAGGCATGTCATGCCCTTCTAAAATCCAAAAAGTGAGAAGCCGAGACGGCCAGTCCGCTCCTGCCCGTGCCACCTCCGTGTCGCCGGGTTTGTGCCAGAGCCGCGGTGAACCCTGACGGCCAGCCCCCCTCTCCCAATACTGGTGCCTGTCCGCTGGTGGGTCGAGAGAGCCCCCCTGTGGTGGAGGCAGCTCTAAGCTTTTTAATTTAAATTGTCCCTCTAATTTGAATGAATACACTTTAAATCCATTTACAAGGATCTATTGGAGGGCAAGTCTCATGCCAGCAGCCGCGTAATTCCAGCTCCAGTAGCGTCCACTAAAGCTGCTGCAGTTAAAAAGCTTTTATAAGGATCGAGCTCGGCTGTCCACCGCAAGGCTTCCTAGTGCCAGTCCCAGCCCCTATGCCTTGGGGTGCCTCCTGATGCTCTTCACTAAGTATCCCGTGGTCCCGAAGCATTTCCTTTGAAAAAATTAAGTGTCCAAACTACAGGTGGTGTAGCTTGCTTAACAGCCGGGATAATCCGCTGACTAGCAGACACTGCTACTAGGCACAAAGTATTTCCTGGGCTAAATGCAGTTAAAAATTTGTAAGTAGATACTCTCGTTGGATGCTGAGAAAGCATTCCATAGAGTCTCCTGGCACGCCATATATGATTCTCTTAAAAAGCTTGGGGTAGGGGTCTAGGGGACCCTTTTATAGCCAAAATCACGGCCCTGTATCACAATACGTCACCTAGGCTGAAGATAAATGGAACTGTAGCACCGAGGGCTCGGTTGCTACAGACGTATTGCACCTCACCCAGAGGTGTGATATCTCACTCTCAGATAAGGATGGAGTGTGGATCAGGACCCGACACCTGCATGCATTACACCACATTGCCGTGGGGCAGGGCGACCAATTTGCCCCTGAGATGGGCACGACAGTCCCTGTCCCTGGCTGGAGTGGGGGGAGGGAACACTGAGGAAGGGGAACCCTGCAGTGCAGGAGCAGGGAGGAAGCAGTTCCTGGGTGCATTGAGAAGGGAGTATAAAAGGTGGGCAACATCTTAGTTCAGTGCAGAGAAGTCTGAGCAGAAGTGGCAGGGAGCAGGGGCTCTGCATGAGCTCTGCTCCGGAGGCGGGCCTAGTAACAGAGGCCCAGGCCTGCAAGAGGGAGAAGGAAGGAAGAGGAGCGGAGAAGGCTCCAGGAACGAGGAATGAAGGGATCCCAGGGGTGCGGACGGGCGAGTCGCCACCGCACGCCCGAATCCACCTGCGTGGAGGGGTCAGGCCAAAGGGGGAGACCGGTCCCCGAACTAGTGGAGGCAGGAAACGACCCTCAGCTAGAAACCGGAGGCTCTGACATTTTATGTGGCGCAGCCCCTTGCTCCACCCGCTAGGAAGGCACCACATAGGGTCAGGGAAACTGGCGCCAAGTTTACCAAGAGGAGGCCCGAGGCAGCCGGACAGAAGTGTTGGTAAGAAAGGCCAGACAAAGGACACACAAAGGGGGTCCTGTGAAGCGCTCCAAAGTTATCTGGGAGTTGTCTGAGCCCCTCACCTGGTGAGCACAGTACGACGTGGGCAGCCGTTACCTGCAGACGTGGTCTGGATAATAAGAACTGTGAGTAAAGGCCCTGAACTGCATCACTGACTTCGTGTCGTTACTGCTGCTGCCCTGCACCATCACCCCCATCCTCCGCATACACTGCCCTGAGGCTATACTCCTCCCGTGGGGAGTTATGCTACGCTCTGCTGCACCCACAACACCAGCCTTAGCGGTCTGCCCTGTAGCGGCGGTTCACTCTGACCGCAATCCACGGGTGGCGTAGTCGGACATTTAAACATCAAAACCACATAAATAGTTCCGCCACTGGTTTGACCGCCCTGAGCCACGGAACCGGATCGCCGCCACGAAGGCTACAACCACCAGCATCCACCAAAAAGTGTCCGGCTCCGGGTGTCCCAAGGCCCAGGGGGTGCGTCAGAACATTTTCATCACCTTTCACAATCACCAATGGGACAAGGCAGGGATGTCCTCTGTCCCCTCTCTTATACATCCTAGTGACGGAGCACCTGCTCTCATCAATTCGCCATAACCCCAATATTAGGTGGATTGAGGTGGGAGGCACCGAGTACAAGTGCTCTCTATTTGCTGATGATGTCCTAGTATATATCACTCAATCACATATATCCATCCCTGCTGTTATGGCTGAAATAGATCACTTTGTTACATGGTAAAATTTTAAAATCAATGCAGCGAAGTCTGAGGCCCTCGATGTCTCCCTCCCTAAATCCATATAGGATTCCATCCAGTCCAACTTTCCCTTTGCCTGGCCCTCACAGGGTATCAAATACTTAGGAATTCCTATTCATAGAGACCTCTCCCATCTATGTTATCTTAATTTTGGGCCCTTTATTGAACAATTCCATACAGACCACGGTTGGCAAGTTAGAACTGTAAGATTCACTACGTGAACCACTGGTGTTTTGTGGAAAAGCACATGTACACCGCGTTCCAAATTATTATGCAAAAAGTGTTTAGGAGTGATAAGGGAAGAATTTGTTTGTTTGTCAGTTAAACTCATTGATGGTGATGTGTGTCAGGGCTCTTTATATCACTGTAAGCAATTGCAGACACCTGTGCTAATTAGTTTGGCAGGTGTGTCCAATGAAAGGCAAGACTACTTAAGAAGGCTCTCTCACATTATTAAGCAGCCTACATTTTCTGCCAAAATGGGAAAGAAAAAGGATGTGTCGGCTGCTGAGAAGCAACAAATTGTGGAGTGTTTAGGTCAAGGCATGACTACAATCAACATTGTGCGATGATCAGGATGAAGTGTCTTGGCAATCAAGAAGTATGTAGCTGATTCACAGTACACACGTGTGCGTGCTGATAAGGGCAAATTGAGGACTCTTTCCTACAGGCAATTACGTCAGGTTGAAACAGCAGCGGCAAAAAAGCCTTGTCATAGCAGCAGACAAGTTTTTGAAGCTGCTTGTGCCTCCAACGTCCCCCGAACAACAAGATGCAGGGTCCTTCAGAGGTTTGCAGCTGTGCATATGCCATCCTGTCGACCTCCTCTATCCACTTCACACAAGCAGAAACGGCTCCAGTGGGCCAAACATTACATGAAGACTGATTTCAAAACTGTTTTGTTCACGGATGAGTGCCGTGCAGCGCTCGATGGTCCAGATGAATGGAGTGGAGGATGGCTGGTTGATGGACACCCCACGCAAACACGGCTACAGCGCCAACAAGGAGGAGGTGGAGTAATGTTTTGGGCTGGAATCATGGGGAGAGAGATTGTCGGCCCCTTTAGGATCCCTGAAGGCGATAAAGATGAACTCCATAATGTATGTGGATTTTCTCAAACAGCACTTCCTGCCATGGTTCAAGAAGAAGAACCGTGTATTTCACAGCAAGATCATTTTTCTGCATGATAATGCACCATCTCATGCTGCACATAAAACATCTGCATCTCTGGCTGATATGGGCATAAAAGGGGACAAACTTATGGTGTGACCCCCATGCTCCCCTGACCTCTACCCCATTCAGAACCTTTGGAGCATCATTAAAAGGAGTGTCTATGATGGCGGGAGGCAGTTCACATCTAAGCAACAGCTCTGGGAGGGTATTCTGTCCTCATGCAAAACAATTGAAGCAGAAACCATCCAAAACCTGACAAATTCAATGGACGAGAGAGTTCAGAAGCTCCTTTCGAACAAGGGGTCCTATGTGAAAATGTAACATCACCTAGAATAAAGTTTTGAGTTGAAAACTGTTTGATTTCAGTTTCTAACAACCTGCTAATGCTTATAATTTCAAAAATGACCATTTTTTTGGTCTTTATTAAAATGAAAAGGTTGATCGAAAAGTTTGGGGGATCTAAGAGTGTGGCAACCCAGTAGTCATGATTACTTCGAATTCTGACAATATGAGGGTCATGCTGCAGGTAGTGCAGCAAGAAGGCACTTATGTGTCTTGCGCATCTCGGAGCCCCAAAATTATTTTCCGGGCTAGATGCAGCTAAAAATTATTTTTAATTTTAAATCTGGTGAAGCTTATTATAGATGGCCTAATAGGATCAGTGCTGCACACTGCTACAAAGCCCAAATTATTTTCCAGTCAAGATACAGATAAACATGATTAGTAATTTGAAAGCTTAAAACGGTTGGTAGGGTGATTTTAACCAATCATCAAGCTTTTACTCTCCCCAGGATGACACAGGGGTAGAAAAGTCGTTTCGGATCCATGATTTGTTCATCTTTATGAACGTGAGTCTGTCTACATTATCAGTGGAGAGCCGCGTGCGCTTATCTGTCAGCACACCACCAGCAGCGCTGAACACACGTTCAGACAGAACGCTGGCTGCGGGGCATGACAAGATCTCCAAGGCGTAAGTGGCTAGCTCCGGCCATTTATCCAGATTGGAAGCCCAAAAAGAGCAAGGGTCCAGTGACACAGTCGTGGCTTCAATGTTTACTTGGAGATACTCCTGTACCATCGTCTCTAGGCGTTGACAATGTGTCAGACTTCTTGTCTCCTGTGGCCTTGCAAAGGATGGGCTAAAAAAGTGGTGAAATGATTCCGCAAAATTGATGTTACCAGCAGATACTGTGGTTCTGTTACGGTTTGAGTGCTGAACACTTGACGGTCCCACGGTTGGCAAGTTGGAACTGTGAGATTCACTACGTGCACCACTGGTATTTTGTGGAAAAGCACATGTAAGATTCTGCAACAGTCTCTGCTGATACTCCTGCATGCGTGCATCCCTTTCTATGGCAGGAATAATTTCTGCAAATTTACTTTTGTACCGGGGATCTAACAGTGTGGCAACCCAGTAGTCAGGATTATTTCTAATTCTCACAATTCGAGGGTCATGTTGCAGGTAGTGCAGCAAGAAGGCACTCATGTGTGTTGCGCATCCAGGAGCACCAAGTCCCTGTTGTGTTGGTGGCGAGGTAACAATCATGCTTCCTTCCTCTGTCCTCTCCCCCCAACCTCGCACAACAGAAATGTGATCAAGGTCTCCCTCATCTGATGAGTCTTCCATCAGTTCGTCCTCCACTTCTTCCTGGGCTCCTGCACCTTCCTCACTAGTTTGGCTGCTACCATGCGCCCTGGTAAAACCATCTCCCCCACCCTCACATGCCTGCCGCCTTGGTGCTGCCGACCGTCTGGACCTTGCAGATGTTAGCCCTTCCGCATACAACTCCTCCTCCTCTACTTCCTCCACCTCCTCTTGTGCCACCACCTGACTCCGAATTCTGTTTAACATGTGCTCCAGCATGTAAATCACCGGAATAGTCATGCTGATAATGGCATCGTCAGCACTAAACATCTTCGTCGCCATTTCAAAACTGTGCAGAAGGGTGCATAGGTTCCTGATCTGAGACCACTCCTCCAGCGTGATTTGCCCCACCTCTGAATCTCGTTGGCCCAGGCTATACGTCAGAACGTATTGCACCAGGGCTTGTCGGTGCTGCCACAGTCGCTGCAACATGTGCAGAGTTGAATTCCACCGGGTAGGCACATTGCATTTTAGCCGGTGAAGTGGCAGGCCCAACGACTTCTGTAGAGATGTAAGTCGCTGAGCTGCGGGATGCGAACGGCGGAAGTGAGCACACAGCGACCGTGCCCTCTGCAGAAGGCCATCTAGTCTGGGATAGTGGGCTAAAAATTGCTGGACAACCAGGTTCAACACGTGAGCCATACAAGGCACGTGTGTGACATTGCCCCGGCGAAGGGCCGCACCCAGGTTTGCAGCATTGTCGCACACGGCCTTCCCTGGTTTCAGGTCCAGTGGAGACAACCATTCATGAAATTGGTTCTCCAGAGCTGACCACAACTCCTCAGCTGTGTGACTCACATTTCCCAGACATTTCAATGTAAAAACCGCCTGATGACGTTGAGCCCTACTGCCAGCATAGTAAGGAGGTGTGCAGGATCCCTTCTGCGCAGTTAGAAAGCTTGTGGCATGACCAGACAGGCTTTGGGTGCAGGTGGAAGACCGAGAGGAGGTTGAGGAGGCAGAAGCAGTGGAGGAAAAATGACATAAAGAGGATTGATGCACAACTCGTGGGGACGGCAAGACTTGGACAGCAGCCCCTTGTCCTGCTGTCACCATAGTTACCCAGTGCCCAGTCAGCGACATGTAACGCCCCTGTCCATGCCTACTCGTCCAAGTGTCTGTGGTGAAATGCACCCTGTCACACACAGAGTTTCTTAAAGAAGCGGTGATGTTGTGTGCGACATGCTGGTGGAGCGCAGGCACACCTTTCTTTGAGAAGTAGTGCCGACTGGGCATCTGGTACTGGGGCACTGCGACGGACATAAGGTCTCGAAAATCCTCTGTGTCCACCAGGCGGAAAGGCAGCATTTCTGTAGCCAAGAGCTTGCAGATGGTGAAATTCAACCTCTTAGCTTTCTCATGGCTAGGAGGAAATGGTCTTTTACTTGTCCACATCTGAGGGACCGAGGGCTGGCTATTGTGCTTAGACGGGGTTGATAAGGGTGTCCCTGGCAAACTGCCGGTCTGTGAGGAAGGTGCAGGCGGACATGTTAGGTTGCCTTGATCCAAAGGTGGTGCTATCGATGTCGGACAGCGCTCAACACCAGCTGGTGTTACCACCTCCAAAGAAAATGATGACCTGCCAATCACGCTGGCTGTTGCGGGTAAAGAGGTGGCAGGTCTGCGCCCCAAAACAGGTGTGACTGCTGTCCCCCCAGTCACAGAGGATGAAGAGGCCGCGGATGGACAAGATATGGCAGACGGTGATTGGCCCGGCCGGCTAGGCCGCATTGTAGCACACTGAGCTTCCCACTGCAACTTATGCTTCATGTCCATGTGCCGGTTCATGCATGAAGTACTCAAACTATGTATTTTTTGGCCTCTACTTATCTTTTGCTGACAAATGTTACAGATAACACGAGTTGGGTCATCTTTATCGATCTGAAAAAATGCCCAGGCTATGCAAGGCTTAGCACCCATGCGACCTGAAGAGCCACCACGACTTGTGGTGAGAGGCAGAGTTGTGTTTGAGGATGCAGTTGTTGACGTGCTTTCAGTACTACGTCTCTGTCCAGGAAGGCGCAACCTGACCTCGTCGTCACTAGCATCTTCCTCCACCTCCTCTGCTGACCTCATCTCTTGGCTGACTGTGGGTTGACAGTAAGTTGGATCTCCGACCTCATCATCATCACCCTGTGCGTTATCACACCCGTCGTCCTCAGAGCCAACCTGTTCCTGCCCTGACAAAAAACTAAAGTTGTCGCTCCAATCAGGTATTTGAGTCTTATCATCGTCTTCCTCATTGTCTCCACCAACAGGAGTTACAGTTTGGGAATGAGGGTCTACATTATGGTCAGAACCTTCTGCGTCTGGTCCTGGATCCGACTCATAAAGATTCTGGGCATCAGTGCAGATCATTTCCTCGTCTGGATTCACAGAAGCGCTGGAGTCGACCTCTGATTCCCAGGCTATAGTATGAGTAAACAGCTCTGCAGACTCAACCATCTGTTCTACCTCATACTCAGACGGGCAGCTGGAGATTTGGGAGCTGTGAGGAAGCAAGTGCGATTTGGGTGACACCTTTGAGGACTGGAGTATTTGTGATGTTGAAGTTGATGTGGAGGAGAGCCCACTTAAAGGAGCACTTGATATCCGTTGAAGCACCTGCTGTTTTTGTGCCTCATCTGGAATTTGTAGCGATTGGCGTGGCCGTAAGAAAGGGATCTTATCACATTGTCCGCTAAAAGAAGTAGACATTTTAGTTTGGCTGGAAGATGGTCTTTCTTCTGCACCTACCCCACGGACACAACCTTTTTTCCCCTTCCCAACACGCCTATTCCCCTTTCCACCAGCAGCAGGCCTTTTTCCACTCATTTTGGTGGTGAACTAATTCACAACTCTGGAGTTGTTTGCACAAAAAAACAATGGATGGTAACCGAGCAGAGCTGAGTGGCCAAACTGTGGTATTAGGCCAAAACTATTGGCTGGGCTAGATGCAGAAAAAAATTATTTTTAATTTGCAACCTGATGGAGGTCAGTATAGATGGACTAATAGAACAAGTCCCACACGCTGCTAGAAGCCCAAATATTTTTTCAGAGATAAATGAAGAAAAAAATTATTTTTAATTTGCAACCTGATGGAGGTCAGTATAGATGGACTAATAGACCAAGTCCCACACACTGCTAGAAGCCCAAATATTTTTTCAGAGCTAGATGCAGAAAAAAATTATTTTTAATTTGCAACCTGATGGAGGTCAGTATAGATGGACTAATAGACCAAGTCCCACACACTGCTAGAAGCCCAAATATTTTTTCAGAGCTAGATGCAAAAAAAAATTATTTTTAATTTGCAACCTGATGGAGGTCAGTATAGATGGACTAATAGACCAAGTCCCACACACCGCTAGAAGCCCAAATATTTTTTCAGAGCTAGATGCAGAAAAAAATTATTTTTAATTTGCAACCTGATGGAGGTCAGTATAGATGGACTAATAGACCAAGTCCCACACACTGCTAGAAGCCCAAATATTTTTTCAGAGGTAGATGCAGAAAAAAATTATTTTTAATTTGCAACCTGATGGAGGTCAGTATGGATGGACTAATAGAACAAGTCCCACACGCTGCTAGAAGCCCAAATATTTTTTCAGAGATAAATGAAGAAAAAAATTATTTTTAATTTGCAACCTGATGGAGGTCAGTATAGATGGACTAATAGACCAAGTCCCACACACTGCTAGAAGCCCAAATATTTTTTCAGAGCTAGATGCAGAAAAAAATTATTTTTAATTTGCAACCTGATGGAGGTCAGTATAGATGGACTAATAGACCAAGTCCCACACACCGCTAGAAGCCCAAATATTTTTTCAGAGCTAGATGCAGAAATTTTTTTTATTCAATTTGCAACCTGATGGAGGTCAGTATAGATGGACTAATAGACCAAGTCCCACACACTGCTAGAAGCCCAAATATTTTTTCAGAGCTAGATGCAGAAAATTTTTTTATTCAATTTGCAACCTGATGGAGGTCAGTATAGATGGACTAATAGACCAAGTCCCACACACTGCTAGAAGCCCAAATATTTTTTCAGAGCTAGATGCAGAAAAAAATTATTTTTAATTTGCAACCTGATGGAGGTCAGTATAGATGGACTAATAGACCAAGTCCCACACGCTGCTAGAAGCCCAAATATTTTTTCAGAGATAAATGAAGAAAAAAATTATTTTTAATTTGCAACCTGATGGAGGTCAGTATAGATGGACTAATAGACCAAGTCCCACACACTGCTAGAAGCCCAAATATTTTTTCAGAGCTAGATGCAGAAAAAAATTATTTTTAATTTGCTACCTGATGGAGGTCAGTATAGATGGACTAATAGACCAAGTCCCACACACTGCTAGAAGCCCAAATATTTTTTCAGAGCTAGATGCAGAAAAAAATTATTTTTAATTTGCAACCTGATGGAGGTCAGTATAGATGGACTAATAGACCAAGTCCCACACACCGCTAGAAGCCCAAATATTTTTTCAGAGCTAGATGCAGAAATTTTTTTATTCAATTTGCAACCTGATGGAGGTCAGTATAGATGGACTAATAGACCAAGTCCCACACACTGCTAGAAGCCCAAATATTTTTTCAGAGCTAGATGCAGAAAATTTTTTTATTCAATTTGCAACCTGATGGAGGTCAGTATAGATGGACTAATAGACCAAGTCCCACACACTGCTAGAAGCCCAAATATTTTTTCAGAGCTAGATGCAGAAAAAAATTATTTTTAATTTGCAACCTGATGGAGGTCAGTATAGATGGACTAATAGACCAAGTCCCACACACTGCTAGAAGCCCAAATATTTTTTCAGAGCTACATGCAGAAAAAAATTATTTTTAATTTGCAACCTGATGGAGGTCAGTATAGATGGACTAATAGAACAAGTCCCACACGCTGCTAGAAGCCCAAATATTTTTTCAGAGATAAATGAAGAAAAAAATTATTTTTAATTTGCAACCTGATGGAGGTCAGTATAGATGGACTAATAGACCAAGTCCCACACACTGCTAGAAGCCCAAATATTTTTTCAGAGCTAGATGCAGAAAAAAATTATTTTTAATTTGCAACCTGATGGAGGTCAGTATAGATGGACTAATAGAACAAGTCCCACACGCTGCTAGAAGCCCAAATATTTTTTCAGAGATAAATGAAGAAAAAAATTATTTTTAATTTGCAACCTGATGGAGGTCAGTATAGATGGACTAATAGACCAAGTCCCACACACTGCTAGAAGCCCAAATATTTTTTCAGAGCTAGATGCAGAAAAAAAATATTTTTAATTTGCAACCTGATGGAGGTCAGTATAGATGGACTAATAGACCAAGTCCCACACACTGCTAGAAGCCCAAATATTTTTTCAGAGCTAGATGCAGAAAAAAAATATTTTTAATTTGCAACCTGATGGAGGTCAGTATAGATGGACTAATAGACCAAGTCCCACACACCGCTAGAAGCCCAAATATTTTTTCAGAGCTAGATGCAGAAAAAAATTATATTCAGTTTGCAACCTGATGGAGGTCAGTATAGATGGACTAATAGAATGATGCTATGCCCAAAAGATTTTACTTCACTAGGTGCAGTAAAAAAATTGGTATTCTATACACAGGTGGTATATCTTGCAACACAGATAGGCTACTCCACTGACTAACACACTCTGCAATAGGCCAAAAAGGATTAGCTTTGCTAGATTCAGCCAAATGCTGTGAAAAAAACTTGCACAGCACTGGCACAGACCTGCCTGGCAAAAACTGATAGGAACTGATGTAACCTAGTCCTGAAAAGGACTCCAATTACAATTAGTCTTTACTCCCACAATCTATCTATTTAAGAGCACAGACCTGCCTGATAAAAGTCGTAGGAAATGCTGTAACCTAGTCCTTAAAAGGACTGCAATCACAACTATTCCCTACTCCCAAGCTATCTGTATATTTGTGCGAAAATTGGCTTGAAATTAACAAGGTATAGCGCACACAGCAACAGCGGTGCCGTCTAACATGCAGCTGCAGCAGTGAGAAAATGGTGGCGATGGGGAAAATGGCTTGGTCTTATAGGGCAAGGACATGTGACATACACTGCCAATCACACATGCCCTTGCTTGTGTGAAAAAAAGCACTTCGCTCCGTGTGTGCGCTGCTGATAGGCTGACAGATTGCACCTCCCCACTGCAAATGCGGGAAAGAGAAAAAAAAATGGAGATCTTCATTGTTCCTGCAGAGATCCATCCCCTGCCCCTCCCCCCGCCCCGCTGTACACTCAAACTGCGTATTAACATTAATTTTCATCATTACTGAGAAAAAATCCAGTTATGATTTTGGTGCACGAACAGTTATCGAACATAACCTCGAACAGCCGAATTTTTCTCAAATTGTTCGTGTTCACCGACCGGCTCGAACACCGCCCAAAACAGCTCGAATTTGAGATTGGCGAACAGTTCGAGTAGAACAACGCTCATCTCTAGTAGCAACCCTGTCTCCCTCCGCAACCTACGCTTCATGTTGCTAGGAATAAAGACCCAAGAGACAACTTGTACATCTCGTGCACCAGTTAGCCGTTGGGACTGACGACGATGCTGAGCAGCATCAGCCCCAGCTGGACCGGAATAGGAGACCCCAGAATCAACTGATGGTTCTGAACCCATTTAAAATTCAGCAAACACCCGACGCCTAACAATTAGTGATCAAAGCTACTTTGGCAGTGAGTTCTGGGCCACTATCTGTAAATCCCTACTCAGGAATGCAGTATTTGTTCAGTGCTGCAACCAAGTACTTAGCACTAGCAGTGTCTAGGTCATATATTCCTCAAAGGGTGTAGTTTCCAAAATATTGACCAATACATCATGTATTTGCTTAATTTTTTTTTATTGCATTTTTAGATTTTTATGCAAGATGCAGTCAGGCCCATTAGTGTTGGTTGGATGGATTGGGGTGTCTATCCTTGTAGGGTGCACTTACAGTGGCTTGCAAAAGTATTCACCCCCTTGGCATTTTTTGTGTTTTGCTACCTCACAACTTGGAATTTCACTGTTTTTTTGAGAGTTTGCATCCATGTAAAGAACATGCCTACAACTGTGATTACTTGGTTCTCTTTTTATTGCGAAGCAAATAACAAATAGGATAAAATAACTGAAAACTTCAGTGCTCATAACTGTTCAACCCCCTAAAGTTAGTACTTTGTAGAGCCTCCTTTTGTGGCAATTACAGCTGCAAGTCACTTTGGATAAGTCTCTATGAGCTTTTCACATCTTGCCACTTGCCCATTCCTCAAGGCATAAATGCTCCAGCCCATTCAAGTTAGACGGATTCCTCTGATGAACAGCAATCTTCAAGTCTGACCACAGATTCTTAATTGGATTAAGGTCTGGGCTTTGCCTAAGCCACTTCCAAACAATTACATGTTTCCCCTTACACCACTCGAGTGTTGCTTTAGCAGCGTGCTTTTGGTCATTGTTTTGTTGGAAGGTGAACCTCCGTCCCAGTCTCAAATCACTGGCAGACTCAAAAGGTTTTGCTCAAAAATATCCCTGTATTTTGTACCATCCATCTTCCCCTCAACTCAGACCATTTTCCTTGTCCATCTTGGCAAAAAAACATCCCCACAGCATGATGCTGCCACCACCATGTTTCACTTTTTGGATGGTGTTCTTGGGATGATGAGCTGTGTTGGTTTGACGCAAGATATAGCATTTATCTTGGTGGCCAAAAAGTTCAATTTTGGTCTAATCTGACCACAGCACCTTCGTCCATACATTTGGGGAGTCTTCCACAGGTCTTTTGGTAGACTCAAAACAAGCCTTACAATTTTTGTGTGTAAGTAAAAGCTTTTTTTCTGACCATTTTTCCATAAAGGCCACCTTTATACAGCTTATTGTGGTTGTATGGACAGATACTCCAGTCTCTGCTTGGTAACTCTGCAGCTCCTTCAGGATTACCTTTGGGTCTCTCTCTGGGTCTCTCTCTGATTAATGCTCTCCTTGTCTGGCTGAGAGTTTTAATGGGCGGTTCTCTCTTGGCAGGTATGTTGTGGTACCAAGTTCTTTCCATTTGATGATAATGGATTTGATGGTGCTCCAGGGGATCATCAGAGATTTGGATAATTTTTTATAACCCAACTCTGACTTGTACTTCTTAACAACTTTGTCCCTGACTTGTTTGGAGATCCCCTTAGTCTTCATGGTGTTATTTGGCTAGTGGTGCCTCTTCTCAATGGTGTTGCAGCCGCTGAGGCTTTTTATAAAAGGTGTGTATATACTGACAGACCATGTGACACTTAGATTGCACACAGATGGACTTCCTTTCACTAAGCATATGACTTATGAAGGTAATTTTTAGGGGCTTCATAACAAAAGGGATGAATACATAGACACATGACAATTTTTAGTTATTTTATCCAATAAATTTAATTTGTGCCTATATTTTTCTCACTTCATTTCACCAACTTAAACTATTTAATGCTGATACAGCACAACACAAATCGGATTACAAAATATTTAAACACAGGTTGTAATGTAACAAAATAGATAAAAAGCCAAGGGGGATGAATACTTTTGCAAGCCACTGTATATAGTGCTGGGCAGCCCACCTGATCTGATACTATGGGTGTCATCAATAGCGTGTTAGTCAGAAATAGAGATGAGGGGTGTTCGACTCAAACTGTTCGCCAATCTCAAATTCGAGCTGTTTTGGGCGGTGTTCCAGCCGTTCGACGAACCCGAACGATTTGCAAAAAAATCCGGCTGTTCGAAGTTTTGTTCGATAACTGTTCGTGCACCAAAATCGTAACTGGATTTTTTCACAGAAATACTGTTAATCAAGGTTAATAGACAGTTTCAGTGTAGAGTGGGTGGGGGGAGGGGCAGGAGATGGATCTCTGCAGAAATAATGAAGATCTCCATTTTTTTTTTCTTTCCCGCATTTACAGTGGGGAGTTGCAGTCTGTCAGCCTATCAGCAGCGCACAAACGCAGCAAAGTGCTTTTTTTCACACAAGCAAGGGCATGTGTCATTGGCTGTGTATGTCACATGTCCTTGCCCTATAAGACACAGCGATTTTCCACGTTGCCACCATTTTCTCACTGCTGCAGCTGAGTGTTAGACGGCACCGCTGCTGCTGTGGGCGCTATACTTTGTAACTGTGTGAATTGCAAGCGAATTTGCTCTTAAATAGACAGATAGGTTTAGGGAGTAGGGATTACCGGTAGTTGTAACTGAAGCCCTTTTGAGGGCTAGGTTACAGTAGTTCCCAGCACTTTTTGCCAGGCAGGTCTGTGCCAGTGCTGTGCAAGTGTTTTTCACAGCATTTGGCTAAATCTAGCTAAGCCAATCCTTTTGGACCTTTAGCAGTGTGTGTTAGTCAGTGGAGTAGCCTATCTGTGTTGCAAGCTACACCACCTGTGTATCTAATACCAATTTTTTGCTGCACCCAGCCAAGTAAAACCTTTTGGGCATAGTAGGAGTGTCTGTTACTCATTGGAGTAGCCCATCTGTACCAAGCTACACCACCTTTGTATTTAATAACAATTTTTTACTGCTTCTAGCCCAGTAAATACTTTTGGGCCTGTAGCAGTGTCTGTTACTCATTGTAGTAACCCATCTGTACCAAGCTACACTACCTTTGTGTTTAATAACAATTTTTTACTGCATCTAGCCCAGTAAATACTTTTGGGCCTGTAGCAGTGTCTGTTACTCATTGGAGTAGCCCATCTGTAACAAGCTACACCACCTTTGTATTTAATAACAATTTTTTACTGCATCTAGCCCAGTAAATACTTTTGGGCCTGTAGCAGTGTCTGTTACTCATTGTAGTAGCCCATCTGTACCAAGCTACACCAACTTTGTATTTAATAACAATTTTTTACTGCTTCTAGCCCAGTAAATACTTTTGGGCCTGTAGCAGTGTCTGTTACTCATTGTAGTAACCCATCTGTACCAAGCTACACCACCTTTGTGTTTAATAACAATTTTTTACTGCATCTAGCCCAGTAAATACTTTTGGGCCTGTAGCAGTGTCTGTTACTCATTGGAGTAGCCCATCTGTACCAAGCTACACCACCTTTGTATTTAATAACAATTTTTTACTGCATCTAGCCCAGTAAATACTTTTGGGCCTGAAGCAGTGTCTGTTACTCAATGTAGTAGCCCATCTGTACCAAGCTACACCACCTTTGTATTTAATAACAATTTTTTAATGCATCTAGCCCAGTCAATACTTTTGGGCCTGTAGCAGTGTCTGTTACTCATTGTAGTAGCCCATCTGTACCAAGCTACACTACCTTTGTATTTAATAACAATTATTTACTGCATCTAGCCAAGTAAAACCTCTTGGGCATAGCAGTAGTCTCTGTTACTCATTGGAGTAGCCCATCTGTACCAAGCTACACCACCTTTGTATTTAATAACAACTTTTTACTGCATCTAGCCAAGTAAAACCTTTTGGGCATAGTAGCAGTGTCTGGTAGTCAGTGGAGTAGCCCATCTGTACCAAGCTGCACCACCTTTGTATTTAATAACAATTTTTTACTGCATTTAGCCCAGTAAATCCTTTTTGGCCTGTAACAATGTCTGTTACTCATTGCAGTAGCCCATCTGTACCAAGCTACACCACCTTTCTATTTAATAACAATTTTTTACTGCATCTTCCCCAGAAAATACTTTTGGGCCTGTAGCAGTGTCTGTTACTCATTGTAGTAGCCCATCTGTACCAAGCTACACCATCTTTGTATTTAATAACAATTATTTACTGCATCTAGCCAAGTAAAACCTTTTGGGCATAGTAGTAGTCTCTGTTACTCATTGGAGTAGCCCATCTGTACCAAGCTACCCCACCTTTGTATTTAATAACATTTGTTTACTGCATCTAGCCAAGTAAAACCTTTCGGGCATAGTAGCAGTGTCTGGTAGTCAGTGGAGTAGCCCATCTGTACCAAGCTACACCACCTTTGTATTTAATAACAATTTTTTACGGCATTTAGCTCAGTAAATCCTTTTTGGCCTGTAGCAGTGTCTGTTACTCATTATAGTAGCCCATCTGTACCAAGCTACACCACCGTTGTATTTAATAACAATTTTTTACTGCATCTAGCCCAGTAAATACTTTTGGGCCTGTAGCAGTGTCTGTTACTCATTGTAGTAGCCCATCTGTACCAAGCTACACCACCTTTGTATTTAATAACAATTATTTACAGCATCTAGCCAAGTAAAACCTTTTGGGCATAGTAGTAGTCTCTGTTACTCATTGGAGTAGCCCATCTGTACCAAGCTACACCACCTTTGTACTTAATAACATTTTTTTACTGCATTTAGCCCAGTAAATCCTTTTTGGCCTGTAGCAGTGTCTGTTACTCATTGTAGTAGCCCATCTGTACCAAGCTACACCACCTTTGTATTTAATAGCAATTATTTACTGCATCTAGCCAAGTAAAACCTTTTGGGCGTAGTAGCAGTGTGTGTTACTCATTGTAGAAGCCCTTCTTTACCAAGCTACACCACCTTTGTATTTAATAACAATTTTTTACTGCATCTAGCCCAGTAAATACTTTTGGGCCTGTAGCAGTGTCTGTTACTCATTGTATTAGCCCATCTGTACCAAGCTACACCACCTTCGTCTCTAATAACAATTTTTTACTGCATCTAGCCCAGTAAATACTTTTGGGCCTGTAGCAGTGTCTGTTACTCATTGTAGTAGCCCATCTGTACCAAGCTATACCACCTTTGTATTTAATAACAATTTTTTACTGCATCTAGCCAAGTAAAACCTTTTGGGCATGTAGCAGTGTCTGTTACTCATTGGAGTAGCCTATCTGTACCAAGCTATACCACCTTTGTAATTAATAACAATTTTTTACTGCATCTAGCCCAGGAAATACTTTTGGGCCGGTAGCAGTGTCTGTTACTCATTGGAGTAGCCTATCTGTACCAAGCTACACCACATTTGTATTTAATAACAATTTTTTACTGCATGTAGCCCAGTAAATACTTGTGGGCCTGTAGCAGTGTCTGTTACTCATTGTAGTAGCCCATCTGTACCAAACTACACCACCTTTGTATTTAATAACAATTATTTACTGCATCTAGCCAAGTAAAACCTTTTGGGCATAGTAGTAGTCTCTGTTACTCATTGGAGTAGCCCATCTGTACCAAGCTACCCCACCTTTGTATTTAATAACATTTGTTTACTGCATCTAGCCAAGTAAAACCTTTTCGGCATAGTAGCAGTGTCTGGTAGTCAGTGGAGTAGCCCATCTGTACCAAGCTACACCACCTTTGTATTTAATAACAATTTTTTACTGCATTTAGCTCAGTAAATCCTTTTTGACCTGTAGCAGTGTCTGTTACTCATTATAGTAGCCCATCTGTACCAAGCTACACCACCTTTCTATTTAATAACAATTTTTTACTGCATCTAGCCCAGTAAATACTTTTGGGCCTGTAGCAGTGTCTGTTACTCATTGTAGTAGCCCATCTGTACCAAGCTACACCACCTTTGTATTCAATAACAATTATTTACAGCATCTAGCCAAGTAAAACCTTTTGGGCATAGTAGCAGTGTCTGGTAGTCAGTGGAGTAGCCCATCTGTACCAAGCTATACCACCTTTGTATTTAATAACAATTTTTTACTGCATTTTGCCCAGTAAATCCTTTTTGGCCTGTAGCAGTGTCTGTTACTCATTGTAGTAGCCCATCTGTACCAAGCTACACCACCTTTATATTTAATAACAATTTTTTACTGCATCCAGCCCAGTAAATACTTTTGGGCCTGTAGCAGTGTCTGTTACTCATTGTAGTAGCTCATCTGTAACAAGCTACACCACCTTTGTATATAATAACAATTTTTTACTGCATCTAGCAAAGTAAAACCTTTTGGGCATAGTAGCAGTGTCTGTTACTCATTGTAGAAGCCCATCTTTACCAAGCTACACCACCTTTGTATTTAATAACAATTTTTTACTGCATCTAGCCCAGCAAATACTTTTGGGCCTGTAGCAGTGTCTGTTACTCATTGTAGTAGCCCATCTGTACCAAGCTATACCACCTTCGTATCTAATAACAATTTTTTACTGCATCTAGCCCAGTAAATACTTTTGGGCCTGTAGTAGTGTCTGTTACTCATTGTAGTAGCCCATCTGTACCAAACTACACCACCTTTGTATTTAATAACAATTTTTTACTGCATCTAGCCCAGGAAATACTTTTGGGCCTTTAGCAGTGTCTGTTACTCATTATAGTAGCCTATCTGTTCAAAGCTACACCACCTTTGCATTTAATAACAATTTTTTACTGCATCTAGCCCAGTAAATACTTTTGGGCCTGTAGCAGTGTCTGTTACTCATTGTAGTAGCCCATCTGTACCAAGCTACACCACCTGTGTATCTAATAAAATTGTTTTACTGCATCTAACCCAGCCAATCCTTTTGGGCTATTACCACAGTTTGGCCAGCTCTGCTCGGTTTCCATCCATTGTTTTTTGTGCAAACAACTACAGAGTTGCCAATTAGTTAACCACCAAAATGACTGGCAAAAGTCCTGCTGCTGGTGGAAAGGGGAATAGGCGTGTTGGAAAGGGAAAAAAAGGTTGTGTCCGTGGGGTAGGTGTTAAAGCAACAATAACATCTGCAGAAGAAAGACCATCTTCTAGCCAAACTAAGATGTCTACTTATTTTCGTGGACAATGTGATACGATCCCTTTCTTATGGACACGCCCATCGCTACAAATTCCAGATGAGGCACAAAAACAGCAGGAGCTTCAAAGGATATCAAGTGCTCCTTCAAGTGGGCTCTCCTCCACCTCAACTTCAACATCACAAATACTCCAGTCCTCAGAGGTGTCACCCCAATCGCATTTGCTTCCTCAAAGCTCCCAAGTCTCCTGCTGCCCGTTTGAGTATGGGGTAACACAGATGGCAGAGCTGTTTACTCATACTATAGCCTGGGAAACAGAGGTCTGATCCAGAGCTTCTGTTAATCCAGACGAGGAAATGATCTGCACTGATGCCCAGAATCTTTATGAGTCAGATCCAGGACCAGATGAAGAAGGTTCTGAGCATAATGTGGACCCTCGTTCCCAAACTGTAACTCCTGTTGGTGGAGACAATGATGAAGACGATGATGAGACTCAAATACCTGATTGGAGCGACAACTTGACTTTTCGATCAGGGCAGGAAGAGGTTGGCTCTGAGGACGACGGGTGTGAAAACACACAGGGTGATGATGACGAGGTTGGAGATCCCACTTACTGTCAACCCACAGTCAGCCAGTCGATGAAGTCAGCAGAGAAGGTGGAGGAAGATGCTATTGACGACGAGGTTAGGTTGCGCCTTCCTGGACAGAGATAGAGTACTGGAAGCACGTCAACAACTGCATCCTCAACCACTACTCTGCCTCTGACCACAAGTCGTGGTGGCTCTTCAGGTCGCATGGGCTCTAAACCTTGCATAGCCTGGCCATTTTTTCAGATCAATAAGGATGACCCAACTCGTGTTATCTGTAATATTTGTCACCAAAAGCTAAGAAGAGGCCAAAAAATCCATAGTTTGAGTACTTCATGCATGAACCGTCACATGGATATGAAGCATAAGTTGCAGTGGGAAGCTCACTGTGCTACAATGCGGCCTAGCGGGTCGGGCCAACCACCGTCTGCCCCATCTTGTGCATCCGCTGCCTTTTCATCCTCTGTGACTGGGGGGACAGTAGTCACACATGTTTTTGGACGTAGACCTGCCACCTCTTTACCCGCAACAGCCAGTGTGATTGGCAGGTCATCATTTCATTAGGAAGTGGAAACACCAGCTTTGACATCGAGAGCACCACCTTTGGATCAAGGAAACATAACTTTTCTGCCAGCATCTTCCTCACAGACTGGCAGTTTGCCGGGGACACCCTACTCAACCCCGTCTAAGCAAAACAGCCAGCCCTCGGTCCCTCAGATGTGGACAAGTAAAAGACCATTTCCTCCAAGCCATGACAAAGCTAAGAGGTTGAATTTCACCATCTGCAAGCTCTTGGCTACAGAAATGCTGCCTTTCCGCCTGGTGGACACAGAGGATTTTTAAGCCCTTATGTCCGTCGCAGTGCCCCAGTACCAGATGCCCAGTCGGCATTACTTCTCAAAGAAAGGTGTGCCTGCGCTACACCAGCATGTCGCACACAACATCACCGCTTCTTTGAGAAACTCTGTGTGTGACAGGGTGCATTTCACCACAGACACTTGGACGAGTAGGCATGGACAGGGGCGTTACACGTCGCTGACTGGGCACTGGGTAACTATGGTGACAGCAGGACAAGGGGCTGCTGTCCAAGTCTTGCCGTCCCCACGAGTTGTGCGTCAATCCTCTTTATCTAGAAGTTCCTTCACTGTTTCTGCCTCCTCAACCTCCTCTCGGTCCTCCACCTGCACCCAAAGCCTGTCTGGTTATGCCACCCGCTTTCTAACTGCGCAGAAGGAATCCTGCACACCTCCTTACTATGCTGGCAGCAGAGCTCAACGGCATCAGGAGTTGTTTACTTTGAAATGTCTGGGAAATGTGAGTCACACAGCTGAGGAGTTGTGGTCAGCTCTGGAGACCCAGTTTCATGAATGGTTGTCTCCACTGGACCTGCAACCAGGGAAGGCCGTGTGCAACAATGCTGCAAACCTGGGTGCCGCCCTTCGCCAAAACAATGTCACACACGTGCCTTGTATGGCTCACGTGTTGAACCTGGTTGTCCAGCAATTTTTAGCCCACTATCCCAGACTAGATGGCCTTCTGCAGAGGGCACGGTCGCTGTGTGCTCACTTCCACCGTTCAACGACTTACATCTTTACAGAAGTCGTTGGGCCTGCCAGTTCACCAGCTGAAATGCGATGCGCCGACCCGGTGGAATTCAACTCTGCACATGTTGCAGCGACTGTGGCAGCACCGACAAGCCCTGGTGCAATACATTCTGACGTATAGCCTGGGCCAACGAGATCCTGAGGTGGGGCAAATCACGCTGCAGGAGTGGTCTCAGATCAGGGACCTATGCACCCTTCTGCACAGTTTTGAAATGGCGATGAAGATGTTTAGTGCTGACTATGCCATTATCAGCATGACTTTTCCGGTGACTTACATGCTGGAGCACACGTTAAACAGACTTCGGAATCAGGTGGTGGGACAAGAGGAGGTGGAGGAAGTAGAGGAGGAGTCGTATGCGGAAGGGATATCATCTCCAAGGTCCAGACGGTCGGCAGCACCAAGGCAGCAAGCATGGGAGGGTGGGGGAGAGGGATTAACCAGGGCGCTTCGTAGCAGCCAAACTGTTGAGGAAGGTGCAGGAGCCGAGGAAGAAGTGGAGGACAAACTGGCGATGGGCATGGAAGACTCATCAGATGAGGGAGAACTTTATCACATTTCTGTTGTGCGAGGTTGGGGGGAGAGGGCAGAGGAAGGAAGCATGATTCTTACCTTGCTACCAGCACAACAAGGACTTGGTCCTCCTGGATGCGCAAGACACATGAGTGCCTTCTTGCTGCACTACCTGCAACATGACCCTCGGATTGTCAGAATTCGAAGTAATCCCGACTACTGGGTTGCCACACTCTTAGATCCCCGGTACAAAAGTAAATTTGCCGAAATAATTCCTGCCATAGAAAGGGATTCATGCATGCAGGAGTATCAGCAGAGGCTGTTGCAGAATCTTACATGTGCTTTTCCACAAAACACCAGTGGTGCACGTAGTGAATCTCACAGTTCTAACTTGACAACTGTGGGACTGTCGAGTCTTCATCACTCAAACCGTAACAGTAACACAGTATCTGCTGGTAACAGCAATTTTGTTGAATCGTTTCACCACTTTTTTAGACCATCCTTTGCAAGGCCATAGGAGACAAGAAGTCTGACACATAGTCAACGCCTAGAGAGGATGGTACAGGAGTATCTCCAAGTGAACATCGAAGCCATGACTGTGTCACTGGACCCTTGCTCATTTTGGGCTTCCAATCAGTAAAAATGGCCGGAGCTCGCCACTCACGCCTTGGAGATCTTGTCATGCCCTCCAGCCAGTGTTCTCTCTGAACGTGTGTTCAGCGCTGCTGGTGGTGTGCTGACAGATAAGCGCACGCGGCTGTCCACTGAGAATGTAGACAGACTCATGTTCACAAAGATGAACAAATCATGGATCCGCAAGGACTTTTCTACCCGTGTCATCCTGGGGAGACTAAAAGCTTGAGGATTTGGTAAAATCACCTCACCAACCGTTTTATGCAACTCTGGGGCAATTGATGCCACTTAAGTGGTGTTTGTGCCTCAATTTTTGGAAAAAATGGAGACTCTTTTTGGAGTCCCCTTGCTGTGTTTTACGTGAAGTTGGCATCGTCAATTCCAGGTGGGTTGGGTTACTCCCCCCCCTTTTAAAAGTAAGAAACTACATACACTATGGCTTGGGGTAACACAGATGGTTGAGTCTGAAGAGCTGTTTACTCAGAGGTCTGCTCCAAAGCTTCAGTGTCTGCTAGTCAGCGTAGTAGCCCAGCTCTGAAGCAAGCTGCACCGCCTGTGTATCTAATAAGAATTTTTAACTGCATTTAGCCCAGGCAATACTTTGGGCATAGTAGCACAGCTGCGAAGCAAGCTGCACCGCCTGTGTATCTAATATGAATTTTTAACGGCATCTAGCCTAGGCAGACTGAGGGGACCCCCAACCAAACCCAGACGCTCAGCCCCCCTACCGCCCCCCTTTCCTTGACAATACAATAATGTAACTCTTACAACTGGATGGGTGAGGATCGGTCACAGCTTTATTAACTCTTTATACTCATTCCATTAGAAAGGCATTTTATTTAAAAAATAATTCAGCTTGTTGCAGCATGCCCTGTGTCTCCACACCGGCAAGTTGGCCAACAAGTGTGACTCTCCAACATGTCCTTTACATTTCCAGGCCACGGGGGATCCTGCGTACCCGTATGCAGGACTCTGACCCCCATCCATCACTCTTAACGCTTGTTCCACTCCGTCCTGGTGTCCTGACAGGAATATGTCCAGTCCAATATCCATTAAGTGAACACCATCGGGCCGTATGAGGCCTGCTTTATCTCCTTCCAGTTGTCGGTGTCGTATCACTACACCGCCTCTGTCTCTTCTAAATTTTGCCATCTGAATATTTATTACCCTCCTTGTCCGTTCTCGCACACCTTGCCATACTGCTATCAGCACAATATCTGACCATACTATTGTTAGATTTGTGAAGAACTCTTTGAAGCGCTCAGTGTCTAGTTTCATTATTGCCATTAGTTATGCGCTCTTGTGATGACCTAGGTCGTTTCCCCCGGCCTGTATTACTAAGATGACCGGACCTCTTGCCTCTCACCCTACCTTGATTACCTCCATTAGTACCTGTGGCCATTGCAGGCCTCTAATACCTCTCCAGTTGAAATATGTGTTCTGAAACTTCAATTTCCTCCCGCCTGGGCGGACTTTCGCCTTTTTTTCTGCCCAATATATATACGAGTGGCCTATCACCCACACTGTTGGCTTAGCGTCACCTGTAAAAGAAACAAACCATGTTAGGATAACAAGTCCGGTCTTATGTATCTCGCCAAACACGTGGATCGCCATCTCCCTATCCTCTGAGCTTCCATTTCTGACAGTCCTGCTCTTGCTGCTTCCGTGGCCGCGCCTATGCGGAATGAGTGTGTCCCGTAATCTTTGGGGTGGTTCCCTGCCGAGGTTAGGCATTTATTAAATATAGCTTGGAACGGGTATCTTGATAATGGCGTTCCATCAATGTGTGATAGGAAGAAATTACTTTGTGATCTGATGGTTATATATGTTTTTAGTATTGTTACCCGAGTCAGTGTACCGTTTGTGGGTTGTAGAAGTACCCAAGTGCCCCTGCCCGCTGGAACCGTTTTCGATTTGCGTATGCATAGACGTATTGCATTATTGGCTATGACTACGTCCTTGTGTAATAAGCCTCCACTGGTGGTAATTTTGGATTGAGGGACTAATTCGCTTATGCATAGCGCCCCGAAGAAGGCGATCGCAAATGCAGTAGACAGTAGTGTTGCTTCAAATTGTGAGTGTCATGTTAATGGTGTTAGGGATATGATGTGAGAAATCAGTTTTAGTGACACGGGACGGGACGTCTACACTCCTGACTTGGCTGACCCCTTTTCCACCCTTTTATGGATTGTCTGATGATGAATCTCTTTGTCACATCTCCCCAATTCAGTAGTTGGAAGTGAAATGCTACTCCGGTCAGACACAGCTGCGCTGATGCCCCTGATATGCCCCTCATCATTAGCTGATGGAGAAATTCTATGATGACTTGTAATCTGGCTTGTTCACATTGGTCAACCCATCTGCCTGCTACTTCTCATGTCCACTCTTCCCATGCCTTACCGTATGCTTGCCATGTCGATGGGGCAACTGATGCTCTGATTAATGGCATCAACTATTATCCACTAGATCCCATAGGAAGGGTGGGCAACTGTTGCCCGATGGGTGGGCGTTGGGGAGGAGCTCTGTGAAAATCTGCCAATTGAATTGTGATAAAGCGTTAGCAGCAGCGTTAGACCCCTCAGCATCGTGGCTAGCGCGGACCCATACATTGTGTTTTAGGCACAGGAATGCTTGCCGGCGTAGTAGGCCTAGCACTGGGAGAGACGATGATGCCATCTTATTATTGCAGTGCGCTAGGCTGGTGTTTTTTGTTATGAAGCGTATATTTTTGTTAGCCAGGCGCGAGCCCCATATTTCTATTGCTACCACTATTGGGAAGAGTTCCAGGAGTGTCTGTTTTTTTGTCAGCACTTGTTCTGCCCAATACGGAGGCCATAATCTTGTGCACCATTGGTTATTTAGTGTCGCTGCATATCCGCCTGATTCTGCCGCACCGGTGAATAATCTTAGTTCAATGTTGGACTGTTCTGCTGACATAAATAACGTGTGACCGTTGAAAGATTATAAGAAGGTTTTCCACACCTTTAAGTCCGCCCGTAGATGCCTGTTGATTCTGATTCTATGACTCTGTTTTGATGCCCCTTTTGCTGCGGGTGATAAATGACGAGAAAAAACCCTTCCGACTGGCATCACCCGGCTCACAAACACGAGGAGACCTAGTAATACTTGCATCTGCTGTAGTGTTACTTTCCATACTGCGCAAAAACCCTAGATCAGGTGTAATGTTTTGGTATTTTTTCCCATGGGAGGCGGAACAACCTTGCTGTGGTGTCGATTTCGATGCATAAGAACGATAGCTTTGTTGGGGGGCCTATGGTTTTTGTTGGGCATAATGGGACTCCAAACAAACGGGAGATGTTTGTGAATCAGTTAGTAGCCCAGCTGTGATGCAAGATACACCGCCTGTGTATCTAATAAGAATTTTTAACTGCATCTAGCCCAGGCAATACTTTGGGCATAGTAGCCCAGCTGTGAAGCAAGCTGCACCACCTGTGTATCTAATAACAATTTTTTACTGCATCTAACCCAGCCAATCATTTGCTAGCATTGCTAGTAGCAGTGTCGCATGGGCTCTAAACCTTGCATAGCCTGGGCATTGTTTGAGATCGCTAAGGATGACCCAACTCATATTATCTGTAACATTTGTCACCAAAAGCTAAATAGAGGCCAAAAAAAACAATAGTTTGAGTACTTTATGCTTGAACCGTCACATGGATATGAAGCATAAGTTGCACTGCGAAGCTCACTGTGCTACAATGCGGCCTAGCGGGCCGGGCGAACCACCATCTGCCCCACCTGTGTCATCCTGGGGAGACTAAAAGCTTGAGGATTTTGGAAAATCACCTCACCAACCATTTTAAGCAACTCTGGGACAATTGATGCCACTTAAGTGGTGTCTGCCACAATTTTTGGAAAAAATGGAGACTCTTTTTGGAGTCCCCTTGCTGTGTTTTACATGACGTTGGCATCGTCAATTCCAGGTGGGTCGGGTCTCCACCCCCCTTTTAACCGTAAGAAACTACATGGCTTGGGGTAACACAGATGGTTGAGTCTGAAGAGCTGTTTACTCATACTATAGCCTGGGAATCAGACGTCTGCTCTAAAGCTTCAGTGTCTGCTAGTCAGCGGAGTAGCCACCACCTGTTGATCTAATTACAAATTTTTAACTGCATCTAGCCCAGGCAATACTTTGGGCCTAGTAGCAGTGTCTGCTAGTCAGCGGAGTATCCCAGCTGTTAAGCAAGCTACACCACCTGTGGTTTGGACACTTAATTTTTTCAAAGGAAATGCTTCGGGCCCTCGGGACACTCAGTGAAGAGCATCGGGGAGGCACCCCAAGGCAAGGGGGCTGGGACTGGCGGTAACACGCCTTGCGGTGGACCGCCAAGCTCGATCCTTATAAAAGCTTTTTAACTGCTGCAGCTTTAGTGGACGCTACTGGAGCTGGAATTACCGCGGCTGCTGTCATCAGATTTGCCCTCCAATAGATCCTTGTAAAAGGATTTAAAGTGTACTCATTCAAATTACAGAGCCAATTTAAATGACAGAGCTTAGACCTGCCTCCACCGCAGGGGGGCTCGACCTACCAGCGGACAGGCACCAGTATTGGGAGAGGGGGGCTGGCCGTCAGGGTCCACCGGGGCTCTGGCACAACCCCGGCGACACGGAGGTTGCACAGGCAGGAACGGACTGGCCGTGTCAGCTTCGCACTCCAGCGTAGTCCCTCTGTGGTGTCCGCTCTCCCTCCAGCTCTCTCCTTCTCACAGGTGGACTACCGCAAGTATTCACACTGTGGCGAATCTTTTGGGCCCAGGCATAAGAAGTTGTCGAGGTAATGGATAATATGTGCCCCCTTAGAAACGTCCATTACAACCCATTCGAGGAAGCAACTATACGCCTCAAATAGTGAGCAGGATCTGGACCACCCCATGGGCAAACAGCGATCTATATAGTATGCTCCTTCCCAGAAGCAGCCCAATAGGTGGACACTATTCGGAGGCACAGGTAGTAAGTAACCGGAACGCTGCATCAAAGTCTGTTTTGGCCATTAGGGTGACCCTTCCCAACTTCTTGATCCACCTGATTGCCTTGTCAAAGGATGTACAGTATATACTACTTGGTTCCTTGGTACTTGGTTCCGCGTTGATGTTGTCGTTTACTGACCTGCCCCTTGGATATGACAAATGGTGGATTAGTCCGAATGTATTGGGTTCCGTTTTTGGCACAACTCACAATGGGGATACCAATACGTCTTGTAAGGAAAATGTTCTGAATGGAACCGCCATTCTACCTAAAGATATTTCTTTTTTTAATTTTCTTGTCACGAAGTCTGGGTGTTGGTAGGCTGATTTTAGATTTTTACTCCAGCCTTTCTTGATTTTAGAAGGGCATGACATGCTTATATCTGTGTCCCCCCCCCCCTCCTTTTACTCCTCCACCTCTTTTCTTTTTGCATGACTATATGTACTTGTCACTTTTCCATGTGTTAGTTGTGTCTTCTGAGCAGTTTGTCAGCTTTTGGACACCTTTGAAGGTGTTTTCTATGTGTTTCTATGTGTTTTTGTTTGCCTGCCATTGGTTTTAATGGTGTTCGACGAACAGTTCGACGAACAGTTCGGCGAACACACTAGTGTTCGACAAACCGAACCGAACCTGAACACTACGGGGGTGGCTCAACTCTAGTGAGAAACTATGCATCAAACATATCTATGTGACTGCAGGCCTCATCTGTGTGCATTTTTAATACTAGACAACCCCCCAAGAATTGGTAGGTTTATGAGTGTTTCATCAGTATTTTGCACCAATACTGCCTCTGCCTTTATCATGGGGTTCCGCTACATCCTGCTTGTGCATTGGTAATCTGACCTGGTGTTGATACGGCTGTTTCTTTTTCTGTTATGTGTTTTAAACTTCCTTAATACTGTTCAAAATAGTTGTAGAGGTACACAATATTCAAAATGCGGTAATTCTAATATATACTATGGGCGCCTCAAAACCACTTAATAACCAAGCTTTTTTTTATCAAAATAGCGTTAACTAAGTAGCTTATGTTATTTACATGTACTATTACCATTTACTGATTTACTTGCTGTAGGGTATATGCTCATTTTTGGGGTTTTTTGTCTTTTTTTCTTGGGTTTTGTCCACTTAATACCTAAAGTAGTCCCTGAACATGTTTGATAATGTCATAAAAATGTGAACAATTGTCACTGAACTTTTAACCTTTAATGTAAAGTACAATGTGTAATGAGAAAAAATATTCTAAATTACTTGTGTGAGTAGAAGAATTTAAAAGTAATTACCACATAAAATAACACATCAGATTTGAAAAATGGGAATGCATTCATAAAGTGTTAACTTCTAAATTTTATCCAGTTACATGCCACACTTAACTGATGTAAACCAGGGAAGCCTCTCAGAATTATATTCTTTTATTTTGAGTATGGTTATTAAAAGATTTCAACTATTATTGATTTTTTAATTGTATAATTTTTCTCCACCTGTTAACTTGGTACAAATGCTATACTTCTCCACCAGTTTACATAGTACAAATATGTCACCTTTTCATTTTTAATGCTAGGAGATCTATTATAACTAACACCTATCACTACACATATTTAAATAAAGTAATATGTGCTCTGGATTAGTATTATATCTAAATAGACTTTAATGTGTGTTCTGTAATTACATTCAGCTGGTTGCTTCCCATTTACATAATCAATTGTGCTTTCTTTTACTGCTTTTGTAGTTTAATTATGATGATGTACCTCATAATGCTGTAATAAAGGCCACATTTGTTATATTTTAACAGTTTTGGAGCTTTTGTATACTAGCAAACTGTAAAAGCAACGTATAAATATGCAAAAGAAAAATGATAAAATTAGTGATATAGATGTTTTTTGTTATTATTCATAAAGAAGTTGTCAAGGTTTTAAAATGCAAAATTACATAGTACATGGGGACGTCTGAGTCTACCAAGTTAAAAATTGTAGTCTATGATCTTAAATTGCCTTTTTCTATAAAAACTTTTAGTTAGAAGTGATTTTTATGTTAGTAAGAGTATCATCACTTCAAAAGATTTGGCATTTAACCACTTCCTGACTGGGCTATTTTCTGTTTTTTTCACTTTTTTTTCTTCAATGAGCCATAACTTTTTATTTTTCCTTCCACATAGCCTTAGGCTATGTGCCCACGATGCAGAAATGAAGCAGAAAATTTCTGCAGCGTTTCTGCATCTCCCTTGCCAGAAAAAACGCATGCAGAGTGTGCATGCGTTTTTCCTGCAGAATACACGCGTATTCACATGCGTATTCACATGCGTTTATGCATGCGTTTATGCATGCGGACTACAAGCACTTTCCAGGCGATAGCATCACTTGGAAAGTGCTTGACAACTAGGTCACACTATATAATTCCATGCAAACAGCATAGATTTATATAGTGTGACCGTAAAAAAATAAAGCTATACTTACCGATCCCCCGCCGCGTGTGCTGCCGCATGTGTTGTCGGTCTCCTTCCGGGTTGCCGGCATATCGCGAGGCAGCCTGCGGTCACATGACCGCGATGTCATCTCAGGTCCTGGAAGGTAAGCGCTGCAGGGGCCCGCCGGACTGGTGAATATAAACTTTATTTATTATTTTATTCTTTTTTTCACAGGTACAATGGTACCCAGGTCTGGATGAGAGTCTCCTCTCCTCCAGATTTGGGTACCATACGCACATTGAAACGCATATTATCCGCGTGTACAAATGTACAGACACGGATATTATGCGTCTCAATGCAAGTCAATGATGGCAATTCCGCTGCGCTTCCGCAAAATTAATGAACATGCTGCGGATTTATGAGCGCTGCAGAAACGCTGCGGAAAAATCCGCAGCATGTGCATTGACATTGCGGAATGCCATTGGGGACCATGGGGTGCGGATAACCATGCGTTTCTGATGCATTTCCGCTGCGGAAGTTCCGCAGCGGAAACGCATGAAAAACACATCGCGGGCACACAGCCTTAGGAGGGCTTGTTTTTTGTGGGACAAGTTGTACTTTTGAATGACATGTTTCATTTTAACAAATGACGCACCGAAAAGCAGGAACAAAATTCCAAATGTGTTGAAATTGAATTTGAAGTTGAAAGTGCAATTCCACAATTGTTTTTTTTTTTTTATTAACCATGTTGACTATATGGTAACATTGACCTTGCATTATGATTCTCTGGGTCAGTGACATTATGCAAAAAATTTTGGAATTTTATAGACATTTTTGGGCGTTTGTAACCATTTTCCAAGACCCGTAGCATTTTCAATTTTTGGGATATGGGGGTGTTTGAGGGTTTTAAGGGTGTTTGAGGGTTTATTTTTTGCCCCCTGAGCTGACTCTTTCACTGATACCATTTTGGACAGATACAATGTTTTGGTTGCCTTTTATTGCATTATATTGCAATGTTGTGGCAGTCAAAAAACATAATTTCTGACGTAATTACATTTTTTCTCTCATTGACAGATTGGATTAATTTATTTTATATTTTCATAGAACCGACTTTTAATTATTTTATTTTTAATGGGGAAAAGGGGGTAATTTGAACTTGTATTTTCAATTTTTTTTATATTTTTAAAACATTGTTTTTCACTTTTAACTGTATTTATGCTTCAAATCTTAAAAGGATTTGAAGCAGCGATCATCCGATCGCTTGTACTATACATTAGCAATGCATCAGCACTGCTATGTATAGTGAAACTCACGATCAACTATTTACTCCAGCTTAACACTGGCTTTAACTAGAGCTTAATATTGACAGGCACAGGGGTATTCAGCAGACCCCCAGCTGTCATAGAAACCAATCAGCGCTCCATGATCATGTCATGGGCATGCTGATGGGAGCGTGGAATAACATACTCCCCTGCTGGATCGTGTTAAATTCCGCTGTCTGAAATTGACAAAGGCATTTAACAGGTTAACAGAAGTAGATGGAGCTCCACTCTACCCGTGGATGCTAAAGGCAGATTAATTCAGCCATCATCTGCCAGGAAACATGCAGGCTTTGATTGCAAGCCTGCATCAAAGTTAGGGAGCCAGCATATGACGTACCATCATTTTGTCTAATTCCTATTTTGAAGTATCTGCAAAATAAAATAGTGAGCTTTGTTGGTATATGCAACAGTTGTGGACTTCTTTGTTAGTGTGAAGGAGGACTTTATGCTGATCTGACAGTAGATGGTAATGTTGTGTAAAGTTTCCTTGTTTACTGTATTGTAAAAGACAAAAGTCTCTCTTGTTTTTTCTGTTTTGCACTTAATTCCTCGTGCAGTACTGTGTGACTGTGCGTTTTTTCTTTTACCTTATGTTCTGAGAATTAAAAGCTTGTTATCCCATGTAATCTTCTCTGTGAAGTTTCTACCGCAACTGTGGGTATCCAGAAGCTGTGCAACAGGTTATGGACCCAGGCACCAAGGACCCAAGACACCCAGGACACCGAAACTCTCAGTAAGACCCTGGTGAATGCAGAAGAATTCTTCAGTACAATTCTCTCCAAACAAGTAAGACAAGTTAAAGATGACAAGTAGCACAGAGGTAAAACTCACAATAGCTAAGCTGAATAATGAGAATTATCAGTTATGAAAGTTCAAAGTAAAAATGTTATTGTCTAAAGATGATTTATGGGAAGTAATCACTACAGATAAACCTGATGAGGATAATCAGACATGGGATAAGAAAAATAGACAAGCAAGAGCTACCATCAGCCTATTAGTGGATGATGTTCAATTAATCCACATAAGGAATGAGGATACAGCAAAGGGAATGTGGGAAGCACTAAGAAAGCTACATGAAAGACCCAGCTTAAATCACAAGTTATTTCTGCTAAGAAAGCTTTACAGTATGAGACTAAGGGCAGACAATGACATGCAGAAGCATATATTCTCTATTATGGAAGCGATATCACAGCTGAGATCAATTGGTGAAGATATTAAGGAAAGCCAAGTAGCAGCAATATTATTGCGCAGTTTACCGAATTCATATACTGCTTTGATAAATGCACTAGAGACAAGACCTGAAACAGACATTACATTAGAGTTTGTGAAGACCAGACTCATAGATGAATATCAAAGAAGGAAAAAACAAACAAATGATTCTTCTACTGAGAAAGATAATGGAAATGCTCTTAAAGCTACAGAGTCAAAAAGACTCTATAATAAAGAGACAAGAGAATGTTTCAGATGTAAGAAAAAAGGACATTTAAAGAAAGACTGTACTATATGGAAGGCAGAACAACAGAAATTACATCATAAAGAGAATACACAGAAGGTGAAAAACACAATTTCTGATTCATGTGAAAATAATTGGAATGGCACATTTAAAGTGACTAATAAGAAATCATCGTTGGGTTGGTTTATTGACTCAGGAGCAACAAGTCACAAGACAAGTAATAAAAATTTCTTTACTGAACTTAATTTAAACATGAAGGAAGCCATTTATCTTGCAGATGGAAGCAAAATAACTGCAGAAGGTGTTGGACAAGGAATGCTAAACTGTTCTAACAAGTTTGGGCATGATTCAAAAATACTTGTACAGGATGTGTTATATGTTCAAGGATTAGAAGGAGGATTGTGATCTGTAAAACTTCTAACAGCTAAAGGACTTACTGTAAAATTCAAAGATGATGAGTGTACAATTCTAGCAAGAAACAAGGTAATAACCAATACCAAGGCAGATGAACAATTATATCATCTAGATACATTAAAGGAACAGATGAAGTTGTGTAAACATGATCACAAGAATTGTATTCACATGTGTCATAGACGTCTAGGACACAGACATCCTGAAAGTATAATGGAGCTACAAAGGAAAGAATTGACAAAGGATCTATTGATATCTGATCTACAGAATCAACTTTTTTCTAGAAAACTGAAAAAAAAAACATATGAACTGTGGCAAGGTATGAAACCAAGTGAAAATCATATAAGAGTTTTTGGTTGTAAAGTTTTTGTATTCATTCCAACAGAAAAACGTTCCAAACTTCAAAATTAGTCCATTGAAGGAATATTTGTTGGATATTGTTAGGCGCCGGGCGGTTGCTGGATCAGAAATGGGTTCAGAATCTTCAGTGGATTCTGTGGTCCCCCATTCTGGTCCAGCCGGTGCTGATGCTGCGCAGCATCACTGTTGGTCCCAAGGTTTAGCTAGTGCACAAGATGCACAGGTTGTATCTCAGGTGTTTGTGCCTAGCAATATGAAGTATAGGTTGCGGAGGGAGTCAGGGCTCCGGCAGCCTAAGTCCAATATGCATCGCACTGAGCATGCCCGTGACATGGCGGACCGTGATTGGTGGTACGGGAGCCAGCTGATCCGGTGACCTGGCGCGACGGTGGGCAGGGCTTAATATTTAAAAGTCCCGCCCACAAACATGGCAGCGCGCTCTGATCTTTGAGCAGTCGTGGTGTGGTGTGTACGCTTGGGCGTTCGAGCTCCCCGTGAGCTGTAGTGGAACTAGGCAGGTCTAGTGGAAATAAGCAGGTTAGTGGAAATAGGCAGGTAGCTTCGCCCAGCGGTCTGGCTCTGACCAGGGGGTCGCCATACACCCCGATCTGTCTGAAGACGCCGTATTCCCGGTACCGCCTGTGAGCCTCGTGGACAGAGTCTCCTCAGTCCGGTAGCACGCCAGCTGACAGCACGTATACCCAGCTGGTATCACACCCGCACCCTAGCGCCTACTGCGTAGTCCCTGTGTACTTAACAGGGCTTCCGCTACTTCCTCGGTCGCACATCTCCCGTGCAGATAACGGAGGTAGAGCGAACCGCTATACCCATTCCTGTGTGCTGTAACACGGAAGGGTTTATATTTAAGTTGGTTGTTTTCCTTCTCACCCAGAAGGTGTTCGGCCGCAGTCCACCAGGCTGCATTGCGGACCCCGGGGTCGGTTGATTTCCATTATAATAAAGTTTGTTTGCAACCGTCCCCATAACAGTATCAGAGCACCAGGGTCTTGCTGAACATGGCCGACAACCAGCAACTGCAGCGCTATGTACAGCAACTTGAGGCCAGACTTAGGTCTCTGGAACAAGCTGCCCCGGTCCCTGATATCACTGCAATGGCTACCCTGGCGGCTTCTCTAGCAGACAATCTGGTTAACTCGGCTGCGGTGAATGCTGCAAGCGTCCCATTACCCCATTTTGCTCTCCCGGAAAAAATTTTTGGGGACAGTAAATCCTGCAGGGGTTTTATCAATTTATGCTCCATTCAGTTGGAGATGATGGAGGCATGGTTCCCCTCCGAAAGAGCCAAAGTGGGATATGTCATCTCATTACTCTCCCACCAGGCTCTGGAGTGGGCTACGCCTCTGTGGGAGCGGAATGACCTGGTAGTGGCTAATGCGGGTCTTTTCCTTAATGCCCTAAAGAGCATATTCCTAGGTCCTCAGGTCACGCACGATACAGCTCTTAAGCTTCTTGCATTGATCCAGGGTTCAGCCACTGACAGCCACTATGCCATCCAGTTCAGAACTCTAGCAGCAGAACTGGATTGGCCTGAGCGGTCGCTAATCCCGGTGTTTTGGAGGGGGTTGGCTGGGCATATTAAAGATGCTCTAGCTACCAGAGAGATCCCAACCTCTCTGGAAGAGTTAATTACTCTCGCTAACCGAATAGATCTGCGTCATGCAGAACGCAAGTTAGAACTGGAGGTTTCTAGACCTCGGTTTCGGTTGGCACCCTCTTTCTCTAGGCCTATCTCCAAACCCGTGGCTTCCGACCCAGAGCCTGAGGCTATGGATATATCCCGGACTAAGTCTAAGTCCCCTCGTTCCCTACCTGCACATCTCTTGGAGTACCCCGTTAATAAGGTTTCCAAGCGGTTGGGAAACGAAGGTGTCTAACCACCGTTGGAGGGGGTGTGTTAGATTCAGGGGTTTCTTCCTCCAAATTATTGTATGAGGTGACGTTGTCCTTCGGGACAACCATGGTTACGGCCAGGGTGTGGGTGGATTCTGGAGCCGATGGCAATTTTTTGTCATCAACATTTGCCCAGAGGCATGCCATCCCTATGGAGTTACTGCCAAAGACTATGAACATCAGGGTGGTCAACGGTGCTCTGCTGGACACACAAATCACTCACCAGTCAGCCCCCCTCACCATGTCGTTTCCTCAGGGTCACCGGGAGGTTATCTCCTTCCTTATTATCCCCGGGGGATTAGATGAGGTGCTATTGGGTCTCCCTGGGCTACGTTGTCACACTCCACACATTGATTGGAGTATAGGGAGAATTTCTTCCTGGGGTAAGAACTGTGTGCCTCAATGTATGGTTACAACCACCCGGAAGGTAGTCTCTGAGACTTCTCCCGACTTGTCTGCTCTGCCTGTACAATATCGGAGTTTTGCGGACGTTTTTTCCAAAAAGGGTGCTGAGACTCTACCTCCCCACCAACCGTATGACTGTCCTGTTGATTTGGTCCCCAGCACGGAGCCTCCTCGTGGTATGGTTTACCCTCTGTCTGTACCCGAGACCCAGGCCATGTCTGACTATATCAAAGAGAACTTGGCCCGCGGGTTTATCAGGAAATCTGTTTCTCCTGCGGGAGCGGGGTTTTTCTTCGTCCAGAAGAAAGAGGGTGATTTACGTCCCTGCATTGATTACAGAGGACTAAATGCCATCACCATCAAGAATAAATACTCCCTACCCCTGATTTCTGAACTTTTTGACAGGTTGCGAGTGGCTAACATCTTCACTAAATTGGACCTGCGAGGGGCATATAACCTTGTGCGAATCCGTGAATGTGACGAGTGGAAAACAGCCTTTAACACTCGTGATGGTCATTACGAGTACCTCGTTATGCCTTTCAGGTTATGCAATGCCCCGGCGATTTTTCAAGATTTTGTCAATGATATCTTTCGGGATTTGCTGCTATCTTCCATGGTAGTCTATCTTGACGATATGCTTATTTTTTTCCCCGGACCTCTCCACACACAGAGAGGATGTTTGCAGGGTTTTTGAACGTTTGCGAGCAAATTCTTTATACTGTAAGCTGGAGAAGTGTCAGTTTGAACGAGAGTCTCTACCGTTCCTGGGCTACATCATATCCAGTAAGGGATTGGCCATGGACCCACAAAAGTTGGTCGCGGTACAGAACTGGCAGGAGCCCCATTCTCTTAAAGCAGTACAACGCTTCAAGGGCTTTATTAATTATTACCGGCAGTTCATACCACATTTTTCCACACTGGTGGCTCCCTTAGCCGCTTTAACCCGGAATGGTGCCAATCCCAAGAATTGGTCTAAGGAGACATCCGAGGCATTTCGGGAGATTAAATCCTATTTCTCTAAAGCTCCCATTCTCCATCGCCCGGATGTGGACAAGCCATTCTTCCTGGAGGTCGATGCCTCCTCTGTCGGTGCAGGAGCGGTTCTCTCTCAAAAGAATGAACAGGGTCGGACAAGACCATGTTTTTTCTTTTCCAAGACCTTCTCTCCAGCAGAGAAGAATTATACGATTGGTGACAAAGAATTGCTTGCTATTAAGATGGCTTTTTCGGAATGGAGGTACCTCTTGGAGGGAGCTAAACATCCTTTCGTGGTATATTCCGAACACAAAAAACTTTCGTACCTACAGACGGCGCAGCGTCTTAACCCAAGGCAGGCCAGGTGGTCTCTTTTCTTTTCCCGATTCAATTTTTCCATTCATTTTTTAAAAGGGGAAAAGAACCCTCGGGCGGACTCTTTGTCCCGGTCTTTGGATACGGCTGAGGACGAGGACGAGCCCAGGCTCATTGTTCCGCCAGAGTGTATGCGGACAGTGGCTCCAGTGTCCCTAAACCAGGTTCCTCCCGGGAGGATGTTCGTTCCTCCTAGTTTACAGAATGAAGTACTGTCCTGGGCACATGCCTCTATGATCGGAGGTCATTTTGGGGTCAAACGTACCACGGAGCTTCTCCAACGGTCGTATTGGTGGCCTCGGTTGTCCCAGGACGTTAAGGAATATGTCCAAGCGTGTGTCTCCTGTGCGAGAAATAAATCGTCCCGTCAGAGGCCAGCTGGTCTTCTTCATCCGTTACCCATGGCGGATAGACCATGGGAGCTGGTTGGGATGGATTTTATTGTGGAGTTACCTAAGTCCCGGGGAAACATGACAATATGGGTAGTGTCTGACCATTTCTCTAAGATAGTTCACCTGGTTCCTCTACCTAGGGTTCCTTCTTCCCGGGTTCTGGCATCACTGTTCATTCATCACGTTTTCCGTCTCCACGGAATGCCTGATAGGCTGGGCTGAGTTTGACCTAAATAACGCAGTGGCGGATTCCACAGGTCAGACTCCGTTTCTCCTAAATAATGGCAAACATCCGCGAGTCCCGGTTCCTATGCCGTTATCCTCTGTGGAACCTGGGGTCAAAGATTGGGCTCTGGAGGCGCGGGAGGTTTGGGATCATACCCAGGAGGCTATATTGGCCTCCTCGAATCGGATGAGAGAGTCGGCTGACATTCATCGCCGTCCAGCCCCCGTATTCTCCCCGGGCGACAGAGTGTGGCTCGCGGCTCGTAATATCAGAGTACGCGGGGAATCCGCTAAGTTTGCCCCCCGTTTTATTGGTCCATTTAGAATTTTGGCCCAGATAAACCCCGTAGTGTACCGATTACAGTTGCCATGACACATGAGGATTCACGACACTTTTCATGTGTCGCTCCTCAAGCCGGTTCGCCTGACAAAATTCTCGGAACCCCAACCTGCTCCAGATACCAGGGGTGATGATTTCAAGGTACAGGCGATTCATGCTCCCCTGCTCATTGAGGAATATGAGCGTCAAGTGGAGGGGGATGTTAGAAGGGGGGATAATATTAGGTGCCTTGCAGTTGCTGGATCTGAAATGGGTTCAGAATCTTCAGAGGATTCTGTGGTCTCTCATTCTGGTCCAGCTGGGGCTAATGCTGCACACCATCACCGTCTGTCCCAACGCCTAGCTAGTGCACGAGATGCACAGGTTGTATCTCGGGTGTTTGTGCCTAGCAATTTGAAGTATAGGTTGCGGAGGGAGTCAGGGCTCCGGCAGCCTAATTCCAAGATGCATCGCACTGAGCATGCCCGTGACATGGCGGACCTTGATTGGTGGTTCGGGATCCAGCTGATCCGGTGACCAGGCGCGCCTGATTGGTCGCGGGTGACGTCACCAATGGTGCGATAGTGGGCAGGGCTTAATCTTTAAAAGACCCACCCACAAACATGGCGGCTCGCTCTGATCTTTAAGCAGTGGTGGTGTGGTGTGTACGCTTGGGCGTTTGAGCTCCCCGTGAGCTGTAGTGGAAATAGGCAGGTCTAGTGGAAATAGGCAGGTTAGTGGAAATTGGCAGGTAGCTTCGCCCGGCGGTCTGGCTCTGACAAGGGGGTCGCCATAAACCCCGAGCAGTCTGCCGGCGCCGTATTCCCGGTACTGCCTGAGAGCCACGTGGACAGAGTCTCCTCAGTCCAGTAGCACGCCGGCTGAGAGCACGTATACCCGGCGGGTATCACACCCGCACCCTAGCGCCTACTGCGTAGTCCCTGTATAGTTAACAGGGCTACCGCTACTTCCCCGGTCGCACATCTCCCGTGCAGTTAACGGAGATAGAGTGAACCGCTATACCCATTCCTGTGTGCTGTAACACGGAAGGGTTTATATATAAGTTGGTTCTTTTCCTTCTCACTCGGAAGGTGTTCGGCCGCAGTTCACCAAGCTGCATTGCGGACCCCGGGGTCAGTTGCTTTCCATTATAATAAAGTTTGTTTGCAACCATCCCCATAACAGATATAGTGAAAATTGCAAAGGATATAGAATCCTAGATCCCAAAACAGACAGAGTTATGGTGAGTAACAGTGTGACAATCATTGAGGATCTAAATTAAGATACTATGATTTCACTGGAAACAAAAAATGAGAAAAACAGCAATGATATAGCTGAAGGAATATCTGATGAAAAAGAAGTTGAAATTAATAAAAAACAGAATACTGAAAGTGAAGAGAAACAACTATAAACAGACACAGAACCAACACGTTCAATAAGAGAAAAGAAAGGAAAACCACCAATACGCCTTTCATACAAGGCAAGTACAAGTAAAATTTATGAGCCTACCTCTTGGGAAGACATGTCTCGACTTCCTGAAGAAGCCAATAAATGGATAGAGGCAACAGAAATAGAAGTAAAATCCATGCATGACTCAAAAACATGGACACTAAAAGAATTACCAAACGGAAGAAAAGCTATAGGATGTAAATGGGTTTTTAAAGTAAAGTACTGAACAGATGGCACAGCTGAACGATACAAAGCAAGACTCGTATTTAAAGGTTATTCTAAAAAATATGGAGAAGACTATGATGAAACATTTGTTCCAGTTGTCAAACATACTACAATAAGAACTTTGTTTGCAGTCGCAGCAATGAAACAAATGGAACAGAAACATCTGGATGTAAAGACAGCATTTTTGAATAGAAGTTTAACAGAAGATATTTACATGGAACAACCTCCAGGATTCAAAGATGAAACATGGTTTGCAAATTATAGAAAAGTATATACGGTTTAAAACAAGCTGCTAAAGTGTGGAATGATAAAATCACGGAGCTGCTCACAAATGAAAAATTTAAAAGAAGCAAAGCTGATCCTTGTCTGTACACAAAAAGACTAATGGACAGATGGATCTATGTACTCATATATGTTGATGACATTTAGTTTGTTTTGAAAAAGAAAGGGATAAAGAGGACATACTAAAAATCCTGAATTAACATTTCGAGATCAAAGACTTGGGAAATGTGAAACAGTACTTAGGAATACAGATAGAAAGAGAAGAAGATGGAAGTTTCCTACTTAATCAAAATCACATGATTCAAGACATAACCAAAACATTTAGATTGAAGGATGCAAAGCCAGCAAAGTCTCCAATGGAAACTAATTATCTTAACCCCTTCAGGACCCAGCCTATTTTGACCCTAAAGACCTTGGCATTTTTGTCAATTCTGACCAGTGTCCCTTTACGAAGTAAAAACTCTGGAACACTTCAACGGATCCTAGCGATTCTGAGATTGTTTTTTCGTGACATATTGGGCTTCATGTTAGTATTAAATTTAGGTCGATAATATTTGCGTTTATTTGTGAAAAAATCAAAAATATGGGAAAAATTTTGAAAATTTTGCAATTTTCAAATTTTGAATTTTTATTCTGCTAAACTAGAGAGTGATGTGACACAAAATAGTTAATAAATAACATTTACCACATGTCTACTTTACATCAGCACAATTTTTGAAAAAAAAAAAATTTTTGGTAGGAAGTTAGAAGGGTTCAAAGTTCATCAGCAAATTTTCTTTTTTCCAGCAAAATTTGCAAAGCCATTTTTTTTAGTGACCACATCACATTTGAAGTCCCTTTGAGGGGTGTACATGACAGAAAACACCCAAAAGTGACACCATTCCAAAAACTGCACCCCTCAAGCTACTCAAAACTACATTCAAGAAGATTATTAACCCTTCAGGTGCATCACAGGAACTAAAGCCACATGGAAGAAAAAAATGAACATTTTTATTTTTCTAACAAAAATTTTCTTTTAGCCTAAATTTTTTAATTTTCACATGGGTAACAGGATAAAATGCATCCTAAAATTTGTTGGTCAATTTCTCCTTAGTACACTGATACCTCATATGTGGTCATAAACCACTGTTTGGGCACACGGCAGGGCTCAGAAGGGAAGGAGCGCCATTTTACTTTTTGAATGGAAAATTAGCTCCAAAAGTCAAATTGCGCTCCTTCTCTTCTGAGCCCTGTCATGTGCCCAAACAGTGGTTTACTACCACATATGAGGTATCAGTGTACTCAGGAGAAATTGACCAATACATTTTAGGATGCATTTTATCCTGTTACCCATGTGAAAATTAAAAAATTTAGGCTAAAAGAAAATTTTTGTGAAAAAAAAAGTACTTTTTTGTTTTCACAGATCATTTTGTGAAGCACCTGGGGGTTCCAAGTGCTCACTATGCATCTAGATAGGTGCCTTGGGGGGTCTAGTTTCCAAAGTGGGGTCACTTGTGGGGGAGCTCACTGTTTAGGCACATTAGGGGCTCTCCAAACGCAACATGGTGTCCGCTAACAATTTGAGCCGATTTTCCATTCAATTTGTTAGCGGACACCATGTCGCGTTTGGAGAGCCGCTGTGTGGCCAAACATTGGAGCTCCCCCACAAGTGACCCCATTTTGGAAACTAGACCCCCCAAGGCACCTATCTAGATGCACAGTGAGCACTTGGAACCCCCAGGTCATTCACAAATTAATCCGTAAAAATAAAAAAGTGTTTTTTTTTCCACTTTTTCATTTTTATGAATCAATTTGTGAAGCACCTGGGGGTTCCAAGTGCTCACTATGCATCTAGATAGGTGCCTTGGGGGGTCTAGTTTCCAAAATGGGGTCACTTGTGGGGGAGCTCCAATGTTTGGGCACACAGCGGCTCTCCAAATGCAACATGGTGTCCGCTAACAAATTGTCGGCTCAAATTGTTAGAAGACACCATGTTGCGTTTGGAGAGCCGCTGTGTGGCCAAACATTGGAGCTCCCCCACAAGTGACCCCATTTTGGAAACTAGACCCCCCAAGGCACCTATCTAGATGCACAGTGAGCACTTGGAACCCCCAGGTCATTCACAAATTAATCCGTAAAAATAAAAAAGTGTTTTTTTTTCCACTTTTTCATTTTTATGAATCAATTTGTGAAGCACCTGGGGGATCCAAGTGCTCACTATGCATCTAGATAGGTGCCTTGGGGGGTCTAGTTTCCAAAATGGGGTCACTTGTGGGGGAGCTCCAATGTTTGGGCACACAGCGGCTCTCCAAAAGCAACATGGTGTCCGCTAACAAATTGTCGGCTCAAATTGTTAGAAGACACCATGTTGCGTTTGGAGAGCCGCTGTGTGGCCAAACATTGGAGCTCCCCCACAAGTGACCCCATTTTGGAAACTAGACCCCCCAAGGCACCTATCTAGATGCATAGTGAGCACTTGGAACCCCCAGGTCCTTCACAAATTAATCCGTAAAAATAAAAAAGTGTTTTTTTTTCCACTTTTTCATTTTTATGAATCAATTTGTGAAGCACCTGGGGGTTTCAAGTGCTCACTCTGCATCTAGATAGGTGCCTTGGGGGGTCTAGTTTCCAAAATGGGGTCACTTGTTGGGGAGCTCCAATGTTTGGGCACACAGGGACTCTCCAAACGCAACATGGTTCCAATTTGTTAGTGGACACCATTGTGTAGTGTATGTCAGGTTGGTGTGCGGTGTGGTATATTGTAGTGTATACACCACACACACACACACACACTACAACACACACACCAACCTGACATAGCCTACTAAGCTGAGTACGCCCTAGACTGGGATGAGTGGGACGGGCGGGACATTTTGTGTGCTGTGTGCGTGTGTAAAAAAAAAAAAAAAAAAAAAAAAAAATCGAAACTTTATTATAGTGTGAGTGTACGTGTGTGTGTGTGTGTGCTTGGTGTAACCTTCTGCAGTCACGTGTGGGGGCTGTCAGGCGTAGGGGGCTGTCAGGCGTAGGGGGCTGTCAGGCGTAGGGGGCTGTCAGGCGTAGGGGGGCTGTCAGGCGTACGGGGGCTGTCAGGCGTACGGGGGCTGTCAGGCGTACGGGGCTGTCAGGCGTAGGGGGGGCTGAAGAGATGGAGGAGCCAGCAGCTGCAGCAAGGGGGGTGATCACTGGGGCAGGAGCCGGCAGTAGCAAGGGGGGTGATCACTGGGGCAGGAGCCGGCAGCAGCAAGGGGGGTGATCACTGGGGCAGGAGCCGGCAGCAGCAAGGGGGGTGATCACTGGGGCAGGAGCCGGCAGCAGCAAGGGGGGTGATCACTGGGTTTGCGGGGGGGGGGGATGATCACTGGGATGGGGGGGTGCACACTGGGGATGGGGAGTGAACACTGGAGACAGGGGGGGTGAACACTGGGGTCAGGGGGGGTGAACACTGGGGACAGGGGGGGTGAACACTGGGGACAGGGGGGGTGAACACTGGGGACAGGGGGGGTGAACATTGGGGGAGGGGTGATTATTGGGAGGTGGGGGGTGATATCACTGGGACTGGGGGATGGTGGGTTTGATCACAGGAGCAGGGCATTTACACTGAGCCTGCTGCTGCTGTGATCACAGTCCACCGGCTGTCAGAAGGAGAGCAGCAGCCGGTGGATGAAGACGTGGGAGAGGGAGCAGAGGGAGCGGAGGTCGGGGTGCAGGTATGAAAGTGGAGGGGGGGTCGGGGGTGGAGGGGGGGGCAGGGTGGAGTGGAGGGGGGGTCGGGGGGGAGCGGGGGCAATACTACCTGATGCAGATCAGCGGCGGCAGCAGGCGATCAGCGGCGGCAGCAGGCGATCCACGGGGGGGCAGCTGCAGAGGGTCCATGGGGGGGCAGCAGCAGAGGGTCCACAGGAGGCAGCAGCAGAGGGTCCACAACGGCCGGCACCCGATCCATGGACGGGCAGTTGCGGCCATCATTAAAAACTCCCTCCACATCTGATTGGGGCTAGTATCCATGTGACGCTAGCCCCCCAATCAGATCTGGGGGGAGGGGGGGACAGAGGTGACACTCCCCCCAGCCAATGGCTGATGCTGTAAGCATCAGGCCATGCCCAGATTTAAATATTACACCAATTTTCATTGGTGAAATATTTAATTCATACCGATTGGCAGTTTCATTAAAAGTGAAAATGAAACAGCCAATCGGAGGGGTCCCAGGCACGGGGGGGTTAATCCACCCCCCGGGGGGTCGACTTCAGGATGTCCAGTTGCAGTAGCAACTGTGACACCTGAGCGACCCCGCTCGCAGGCGCTGCAGGGGGTCTTTCCCTCCATGTCACAGACGCTGTGACATGGGTCGGGAACGAACTGTTTTCCATGTCACAAACGGTGTGACACGGGTCGGGAAGGGGTTAAAGAGATGAGTAGTGAGAAAAATGTGATATCAAATAATGAAGAGTACGGAATGGCGATAGGAAAATTACTGTATCTAGTGACTGTTACAAGGCCTGACATTGCAGCAGCAGTAGGAATTCTGAGCAGAAAAGTGTCCAAGCCAAATAAAGCGGATTGGAATGCTGTGAAGAGAGTAATCCATTATTTGAAAGGAACCAGCAATGTTCAACTGAAACTGCCTACAAGTGATAAATGCATTTTAACTGGATACATTGATGCAGATTGGGCTGGAGATCCAACTGACAGAAAATCTATTAGTGTCTATCTTTTCTTTCTCTCAGGTGGATTAATTAGTTGGACTAGTAAAAAACAATCAATAGTAACGCTGTCGTCAACAGAAGCAGAATATGTTGCAGCAGCACATGTGAGTCAAGAAGTTCTATGGTTAACACAATTGCTAACAGACCTAGGAAAAGCACAGTTGGAACCAACAAAAATAAATGAGGACAAACAGGGATGTCTTGTTCTTGCTCAGATGGAAAGAGTTAACCCAAGAACCAAGCACATTGATGTGAAGTATCATTTCTTGAGGGAGCATCAGGAACAAGGAATCCTGAAATTAGAATATTGTCCAACTGAAGATATGATAGCAGACATTTTCACAAAGGCATTGAATGCTGAAAAACATCAGAGACTAATGTAGAAATTGGGTTTGACTGAATAAGTCCTTACTGTTGAGAAAGGGTATTGGTATATGCAACAGTTGTGGACTTCTTTGTTTGTGTGAAGGAGGACTTTATGCTGATCTTACAGTAGATGGCGATGTTGTGTAAAGTTTCCTTGTTTGCTGTATTGTAAAAGAAAAAAGTCTCTCTTGTTTTTTCTGTTTTGCACTTACTTCCTGGTGCAGTACTGAGTGACTGTGCGTTTTTTCTTTTACCTCATGTTCTGAGAAGTAAAAGCTTCTTATCCCATTTAATCTGCTCTGTGAAGTTTCTACTGCAACTGTGGGTATCCAGAAGCTGTGCAACAAGTTTAACCCCTTTACAACCCAAGGTGGTCAGCACGTTAATGACCAGTCCAATTTTTACAATTCTGACCACTGTCACTTTATGAGGTAATTACTCTGGAACGCTTCAACGGATCCCCCTGATTCTGAGAATGTTTTTTCATGACATATTGTACTTCATGAGTGTGGTAAAATTTCTTCGATATCACTTGTGTTTATTTGTGAAAAAAACAGAAATTTGGTGAAAATTTTGAAAATTTTGCAATTTTCAAAATTTTAATTTTATGCCTTTAAATCAGAGAGATATGTCACACTAAATAATTAATAAATAACATTTCCCACATGTCTACTTTACATCAGCACAATTTTGGAACCAAATTTTTTTTATTGGGGAGCTATAAGGGTTAAAAATTGACCAGCGATTTCTCATTTTTCCAACAAAATTTACAAAACCATTTTTTTAGGGACCACATCATATTTAAAGTCACTTTGAGGGGTCTTTATGACAGAAAATACCCAAAAATGATACCATTCTAAAAACTGCACCCCTGAAGGTGATCAAAACCACATTCAAGAACTTTATTAACCCTTCAGGTGCTTCACAGGAATTTTTGGAATGTGGAAGAAAAAAATTAATGTTTAACTTTTTTCACAAAAATGTTACTTTAGACCCAATTTTTTTTATTTTCACAGGGGTAACAGGAAAAAATGGACCCCAAAATTTGTTGTGCAACTTCCCATGGGCACGCAGATAACCCATATGTGGGAAAAAAACACTGTTTGGGCGCACGGCATGGTTCGGAAAGGAAGGAGCGCCATTTGACTTTTTGAATGTAAAATTTGCTTGAATAATTTGCGGATGCCATGTTGCATTTGGGGAGCCCCTGATGTGCCTAAACAGTGGAAACCCCCACAAGTGACACCATTTTGGAAACTAGACCCCTCAGGGAACTTATCTAGATGTGTGGTGAGCACCTTGAACCCCAAGGTGCTTCACAGAAGTTTATAACATTCAGCCATAAAAATAAAATTTTCACATTTTTCCCACAAAAATGTTTTTCAGCCCCCACTTTTGAATTTTCATAAGGGTAACAGAAGAAATTGCATCATGAAATTTGTTGTGCAATTTCTCCTGAGTAAGCAGATACCCCATATGTGGGGGAAAACAACTGTTTGGGTGCCCGGCAGGGTTCGGAAGGGAAGGAGCGCCATTTGACTTTTTGAATGTAAAATTTGCTTGAATAATTAGCGGACGCCATGTTGCATTTGGGGAGCCCCTGATGTGCCTAAACAGTGGAAACCCCCCACAAGTGACACCATTTTGGAAACTAAACCCCTCAGGGAACTTATCTAGATGTGTGGAGAGCACCTTGAACCCCCAGGTGCTTCACAGAAGTTTATAACATTGAACAGTAAAAATAAAATTTTCACATTATTCCCCCAAAAATGTTTTTCAGCCCCCACTTTTGAATTTTCATAAGGGTAACAGAAGAAATTGCATCATGCAGTTTGTTGTGCAATTCCTACTGAGTTAGCAGATACCCCATATGTGGGGGAAAATCACTGTTTGGGCGCGTGGCAGGGTTCGGAAGGGAAGGAGCGCCGTTTGACTTTTTGATTGTAAAATTTGCTTGAATAATTAGTGGATGTGCCCCTGATGTGCCTAAACAGTGGAAACCCCCCAAAAGTGACACCATTTTGGAAACCAGACCCCTCAGGGAACTTATATAGATGTGTAGTGAGCACCTTGATCCCCCAGGTGCTTCACAGAAGTTTATAACATTGAGCCGTAAAAATAAAATTTTCACATTTTTCCCGCAAAAAAGTTTTTCAGCCCCCACTTTTGAATTTTCATAAGGGTAACAGAAGAAATTGCACTATGCAGTTTGTTGTGCATTTTCTACTGAGTTAGTAGATACCCCATATGTGGGGGAAAACCACTGGTTGGGTGCGCGGCATGGTTCGGAAGGGTAGGAGCGCCATTTGACTTTTTGATTGTAAAATTTTCTTGAATAATTAGCGGATGTGCCCCTGATGTGCCTAAACAGTGGAAACCTCCCACAAGTGACACCATTTTGGAAACTAGACCCCTCATGGAACTTATCTAGATGTGTGGTGAGCACCTTGATCCCTCAAGTCCTTTACAGAGGTTTATAACATGGAGCCATGAAAATAAAAAAATCAAACTTTTTCCACAAAAATTATATTTTAGCCCCAATTTTTTTATTTTCACAAGGGTAAGAGGAGAAAATGGACCCCAAAAACTTTTGTGCAGTTTCTCCTGAGTACGACAATACCCCATATGTGGGGAAAATACAGTGTTTGGGTGCACGGCAGAGTTCAGAAGGGAAGGAGCACTGTGTGACTTTTTGAACGCAAAATCGGCTGGAATCGAGAGCAGACGCCATGTCGCGTTTGGAGAGCCCCTGATGTGCCTAAATAGTGGAAATTCCCCTCAAGTGACCCCATTTTGGAAACTACACACCTCAAGGAATTTATCAATGGGTATAGTTAACATTTTGAACCCAGAGGTACGGCACAGAATTTGATAACATTAGGTCATCATATTGAAAAAGTTGTCATTAGTCTTGAGCGCAAGTGCTCACTACTTGAGTTTGCATCGGGTACTCAGGTATGCACCATGTATCACGGGTGCTCAAGTGAAATGCTCGAGTCCCCGCCCGCATGTTTCATGGTAATTAGACACCCCAAAAAAAACATGCGGGGATCGCTCGTGCATGGCAGGCAATCCCCGCAAGGTTATTTTGGCTGCGATGCATATGGGGCGGAGACTCGAGCACCCGCGATACTCAATACATACCCGAGCAACCGATGCAAACTCAAGTAGCGAGCACTTGCGTTCAACACTAGTTGCCATATCGTCATTTTTTATAATTTTTTTTTTTTTTTTTACTTTTGAAAAAAAAAACAACCCTAACCCCAACCCTAACCCTACCCTAGCCCAACCCTAACATTAGCACAACCCTAACCCCAACCCCAGCCCCAGAGTTTATTTTTTACGCAGTTCCTCGTGCAGTATAAGTGATTAGATGACCTTATTCTTTGGGTTGTTGCGACTACAGAGATACCAGAATCATATCGGGTTTTTATGATTGACAGCTGTCACACACTAAAAGACACATATTTTGTAAAATCTAGTTTTGCATCGCCATATTTTGAGAGCTACAATTTTTCCAGATTTTTGCCGACAGAGTCATGTGACGGCTTGCTTTTTGCGGGATGAGTTTACGTTTTAATTGGTGCCATTTTCAGGCACGTGACATTTTTTGATCGCTTTCTATTCCAGCTTTTGGAAGGCAGAATAAACAAAAACCAACAATTCAGGAATTGTTTTTTTTTTTTTTTATTCTACTCCGCGAGTGGTAAAATTGATAAGGTAGCTTTATTCTTCGGGTCAGTACGTTTACAGCGGTACCACATTTATATTGTTTTTCTATGTTTTGGCGCTTTTACACAATAAAAGCTATTTTATAGAAAAAATTCTTTTTTTGCATCGCTTTATTCTGAGAGCTAAAACTTTTTGATTTTTCCGATTATGGAGCTCTATGGCAGCTTGTTTTTTGCGGTATAAGATGATGTTTTCAGCGGTACCATTTTTATTTATATTTGTCTTTTTGATCGTGTGTTATTCCATTTTATGTTTGGCAGTATGATGATAAAGCATTGTTTTTTGCTTCGTTTTTTATTTATTTTTTTACCGTGTTCACTGAAGGGGTTAACTAGTGGGACAATTTTATAGGTCAGGTCGCGGACGCGGCAATACCAAATATGTGTACTTTTATTGTTTGTTTTTTTTTTTTTTCATAATAATATTTATTGATGGGTACATTATATTTTTATTTTTGGTGGATTATTATTTATTTATTTTTTTAAAATATTTTTACAATTTTTAAAAATTTTTTTTTCACTTTCTGACAGTTTTTTTTACTTTTTTACTTTGTCCCACTATGGGACTGTCACTTTTTTTATTCTGATCGCCTGCATAGCATAAGGATGGAGCACCATCCCTGTGCCATGCAGGCAGTCAGCGCTGCACAGTGAGAAGATAGTTTGGTCATGTACTGCGCATGAACAAAAAATCTTCCTGCTGTCTGGTGACCCAGATGTTGTCATGACGACATTGAATCATCATGGCAACACCCGGGAAGCCGCGGCAGACAGCGCTGGAGGCCGGAAGAGGAGATGAGTATTGCGATCACCTCCCCTTAGCCACCGCAATGCTGCGATCGACTTCTATCGCAGCATTGCGGGGGTTAATGTGTCGGGAGCGGTGCGGGACCGCTCCCTGCACATAGTACGGGGTGTCAGCTGTGACAATCAGCTGACACCCAGCGGCGATCGCACTAATACGGGTCAGGCTCTTAGGTTCCAGGGCACAGACGCGTATTTGTACGTCATGGGCTTTAAAGGGGTTAATATTCAGTTCAGTATTTTAACAATATTACTGTGGGTATAAATGTGGGAATCAGCTAATAACATTTATAAATGGTGCTCTACAGTGGTTATCAGACATGAGCGGATCAATCCGTGTAGGATCGAGTTCTAGTTGAATTTTCAGAAATTTGCAGGAATTCAAACATTTTGAGATTCGATTCATGGTTCACAGAAAAACAACTTGTCAAACACAATTTACAATACTGGTGAAGCACCAGAGAGCAATTGAACATAATTTTGCGTTGCCGCCTGAGCCTCACCATATTGCCCTAAAACTATGACATCTTATGGATTATCACACCCTGTACAGTGGTGGTCAGTACCTGGACCATCACAGATCAATAGTTTCCAGCAGAGCCCAGTTTGTATCGTGGAGTCATTTTTCTTCTCCAGAATCACTGGGTAAGTCTCTCTCATCTGTAAAGTGTTAACTCTTATAGTCAGCGGGGTTATCTCTCTCTCCTTTCCCCATGTATATTTTCTGAGCAATTACACGCTTTCTAGTATTAAAACGACATTCACACCATATCTGTGGTTAGTTCTCCAAGATGGTTAAAACAAGCTCCCTGCTGAGTTCTATCAAAAACAGTCTGCAAGTATACCACACAAGGGTGGTCACATCAAATTTTGATTTGATTTAATTAATTTAATTAACATCTCTATTTGCTGTATCTATGTCATCTGCTGCATTCACATCTTGTAATAATTTTATGCTATAATGTCTCTGCTTGCTGTATTTCTGCTATGTTATCTGTTGCATGTTATTCAATATTTACTGATATATGTCTGTCCTTCCATCATTGTAAACTGATGGTGAAAGGTGTTATACTGTGTCAGGCATAGTGTGTTAGGCCTGTGTCTTTGATTAGCTATCCACCCCCTGTATGTGATGACAAATTTATCCACAAGCAGCTCCCACAATCCCTCTCATCTGATACTATAGTCCTCCCTATATATCTAGATGCATCATAAGGGGTGCACGTGATGTGGGGTGCATGCACATGTTCTCTTCTGCAAAGTGTTCTATTCGACAAGTGTCTCTGACAGTCATTTCAATGGCAGTCATTCAGGGCAGGAGTCAGGTACTTTGTACTCTCTTCTAACTATGTACTTTATTCCTGCGTCCATCTTCCTGTGTGCTTTTTTCCATCCACATTCACCGCCCCACCCCCCTCCATAACCACTCTTCCACATCTGCCCCTCCCTCCTTCCCTCTCCCATGTACAGCTCCCATGCTCTTTTTAATTTACTGAAAAATCTCACTCCATCTTATCCAAATATATTGCACAATAAACCATGTCACAAATCCAAAAAACTATTTGCTCTTTCTCTTTTAACTGCTACTACTCATTTCAGGGGATATCTCTCCTAGCCCTGGTCCACCCTCCGCCAACCTCATCCCCTCCCCCACCTCACATCAAAACCCTGCTAACCTTATTAACATCAGTTGTGCTCCTTCATCTCCCTTCTTCCAATTGTGTACTGTGGAATCCACGGTCTATATGCAACAAGCTTCCTTTCCTGCACAACTACTTTCTGACCAACTCTCTCAATCTGCTGGCCCTCACTGAAACCTGGATTCAGGATTCTGACACTGTCTCCACTTCCGCTATTTCTCTTTGTGGCTTGCATTTTTCCCATTCCCCGAGACTTGCAAACAGACTTGGTGGTGGAGTCGGCTTACTCCTGTCCCCACAATGCACCTTCCAGGTCATCCCCCCAGTTCCATCACTCTCATTCCCTTCTTTTGAGGTCCACACCATCAGGCTCTTCCATCCACTCTCATTCAGAGTAGCGGACAGATACCTTCCCCCAGGCTCATCCACTCAGTTCCATGACCATTTTTCTGCCTGGCTGCCGCACTTCATGTCCTCAGATTTACCAACCCTTATCCAGGGAGACTTCAACAACCCCATAAACAGCCCCACCTCCTCATCTGCATCCCAGCTTCAATCTTTAACCACTTCTCTTGGCCTTTCACAGCTTTCAACCTCTGAGACACACAAAGACGGAAACACCCTTGATCTGGTCTTTGTCCGGCTTTGTTCAATCCCCTACCTAGATAACTCCCCTCTCTGATCATAACATTCTCTCCTTCACGTTAACAAATCCTTGCCCACCCCAGCACACTCCTAACTAACACACAGAAATCTACAAGTCATTAACCCTCATACACTTACAGACTCCATTCACTCATCACTGTCCCCAATCTCCTCTTTTTCCTGTCCTGATCTGGCTGTAAATAACTACAATGACACTCTCAGAAGTACCGTGGACCAAATAGCCCCCCTCACCCTCAGAACCTCTAAACACAGAGTAAAACAGCCCTGGCTCACACTGCATACCAGATTTCTCCAGTGATGCTCTAGGAGTGCCGAACGCCTATGGAGGAAAACTCGCACACTAGAAAACTTTATCCACTATAAATTTATGTTAAAAACCAATAACTCTGCTCTTCACCTCGCCAAACAGTCCTACTTCACCACCCTGATCTCCTCACTATCCAACAACCCAAAAAAACTCTTCGACACCTTTCACTCCCTCCTCAGTCCTAAAGTGCAGGTCCCTATCACGGATATTTGTGCTGAGGACCTGGCCTCCTACTTTACAGAGAAAATAGAGAACATCCGTCAGGAAATCAGCTCCCAGTCACCAAGTGCCGTGACTCCCATCCTTCCCCACATTTCCTCTGGATCACTCTCCACATTTGACCCAGTCACAGAAGAAGAAGTCTCCAGGCTCCTCTCATCTTCTCATCCCACTACATTCAACACTGACCCCATTCCCTCACACCTACTCCAGTCTCTCTCTTTAGTCGTCACTACTCACCTAACTAAAATCTTCAACCTCTCTCTCTCTTCTGGTATCTTCCGTTCCTCCTTCAAACACTCCTTCATTACTAAATTATTAAAAAGCCCTCTCTTGATCCTCCCTGCACAAACAACTGCAGACCAGTCTCCAGTCTCCCCTTCATCTCTAAACTCTTGGAGCACGTGGTCTACTCCCGCCTTACTCGTTACCTCTCCATTCCCTCTCTTCTAGACCCATCATCGTCTGGCTTCCGTCCCCTACATTTTACAGAAACTGCACTCATCAAAGTAACCAATGACCTTCTGACAGCAAAACGTAACAGTGACTACGCTCTGCTCATTCTTCTTGACCTCTCTGCAGATTTCAACACCATTGACCACCACCTCCTACTCTCTGTGCTCCACTCAATTGGCATAAGGGACAGTGCTCTCTCCTTGTTCTCCTGCTACCTGACTGCTCTTTCAGAGTATCGTTTTCTTGCTCCACTTCTTCCCCCCTTCCTCTCACTTTTGGGGTTCCTCAGGGTTCAGTCCTTGGCCCTCTTCGCCTCTCTCTACAAGGCCCCAATTATACAGACCATCAGCAAATTTGGCTTTCAGTACCATCTATATGCTGATGACACACAACTATACATCTCATCCCCTGACCTTACCTCCACTGTACTACAGAACACCAGTGACTGTCTGGCAGCAGATTCCATCATCATGTCTGTTCTCTAACTGAAACTCAATCTTTCCAAAACAGAACTTCTTCTACTCACCTCCCTAAATCTGACATCTCCCTCTCCATGTGTGGCACCACAATAATGCCGAGCCAGCAGGTGGGCTATCTGGGCGTTGTGTTTGACACCAATCTTTCCTTCATCTTCCATTTACAATCTCTTGTCTGCTCTTGTTGCTTGCACCTGAAGAACATCTCTAGAATACGCCCCTTTCTCACCTTGGAAACAACAAAAACCCTCACTGTTGCTCTGATCCACTCCCGCATTGACTACTGTAACTCTCTATTAATTGGCACCCCCCTAACTCAACTTCCCTTCTCCAGTCAATCCTTAATGCTGAAGCCAGGGTCATCTATCGGGCTAATCGTTACTCAGACGCTTCCACTCTATGCCAGTCATTGCACTGGCTGCCCATACATTATAGGATCCAATTTAAATTGCTTGTTCTCACCCACAAAGCTCTCCACAGTGCGGCACCCCCCTATATCACCTCCCTCATTTCTGTTTATCGGCCTACCCATTCTCTACGCTCCGCAAGCGACTTTCGACTAACTTCCGCACTAATCCGTACCTCCCACTCCCGGCTCCAAGACTTCTCTCAAGCTGCACCTATTCTTTGGAATGCCCTACCCCAAGAAATTAGGACAAACTACAACTTGCACAGTTTTAGGCGCTACCTAAAAACACTCCTGTTTAGGGTGGCCTATCACGTTCCCTAATCAAAGTCCTTTTATATTTTTATAGTCCATTCATTATTTCTCCAAACATAAGTCTCCACTAAACTCCAGCACACAGAAAAGCAATACAAATACTAGCTGATGACGAGCTCATGCAGCCTTTATTTATCCCTCATGCCCTCCAGATGGCTGGACCATCATTGTAAATAAGCCCCTGTACTTTGTGTCACCCCCACCTCATTGTAGATTGTAAGCTCTTATGAGCAGGGTCGTCATTATTTTTTCTTTAATTATTGTATTATCTTTAGCTATGTTACTTATGACTGTTGTATATGAACCTCTGAATTGTAAAGCGCTGCGGAATATGTTGGCGCTATATAAATAAAGATAATTATTATTAATTATCTCTTGCAGTATTTTTCCACACATTTCAAAAACTTTTGTACAATACTATATGTCTGAATGCCCATTAGATAAATCCACCATAGGTAAGAAGTTATTTACCATTTTCATTATTTTATTGTGTTCCATACATAACCTTTGCTTTGATGTTGCCAGTTTTGATGACTATTTTAAATACAAGTTAATTATTTACGTGTACTATATATTTTAATTTTATACAGCTCTCAATGAATTCCCTCTATATAAGCACCTAATGTAAATATAGTATAACTACATGAACAAATCTTTCCATTGTAATTCAATGTAGTAAGAATAATTAATATATCAAAGTATGGAAGAGCTAATAAGGAAAAAAAATACTCCTAAAAGCATGTATGCATATAACCTTAGGAGAGCTCAAAACATGTTACATGAATAGACAAATCTGTAGTCAATGTGTTATGGGGCAGGAATAGATAATGCTATGGAAAGGGCTACGTGGAAGGAACCATCAGTGGTTGTAGATGTGCAGTAAGGAAAGAGTAGACAAGATTTTGCTAAGACATACCAAGACTGACTCTTGGGCAACTTAGTATTTTTGAAGGCATCTACAGAAGTAAAGATGAATATTTTGGTTTACATAATATACTGTGCACAGCCATCCTACCCTCAATGTTACATTTGCCTATCTCTTGAGAGACATGAGAATAATATACAGTACATGATAGACAGGGAGAAGATTCTCAGCTGAGCTTGGGATATCAACATCGGCAGCAGCAAAACAAAGTAGAAGATAACGGGCAGGCAGGCAGATGCTATGGCAGATCTAATCATTGGTATCAGCCATAAGAGAATGAAAGTCAGGTACAACTGAAGTTGGCTTTTCAATTGGCGCCATTCTGTTTGCTGAAGTGCACAGGATTGTCACAATGACAGATAAAATATCTGGTCCATCATGTCAAATAGAATGTAGGTGTTGGGGCTACACTTGTTGTAGCCATAATGCTGTCACAAATGGGGGATGGTTGTGTCTATGAGGATCACAAAGGGGTCTTCTGGACAGTCACATGGTCAGGAGATGTCCGTTCAGCTAAAGCATTGCATAACAGGTAACGCAGCTTATCCTGGTTATCCTGGTAATAAGCTACTTTGAACTCCCCTTTAGAAGCTGGAAAAAATTCCCCCATTTTGATTTTATAACGAGGGTCTAAAATCATAAATATCCAATAGTCACCGTTTTGTTTGATGTTAAATATATGCCTGACATGTGACAAACTTTCTAGCAGCAACTTGTTCATGATATGACTTTTCTCCCACAGGCTCTCAGGCTACACTCAGTACTTGGCAGCACTTTACCTGGCATGAGTGAAAAGAATAAGGGCTGTATAGAAAATCAATGATATACCCTGTGCTTGTTGAGGATGGGATCATGTCAGTTGAGCAGAATCTAAAGGAGATATGGAAGGATCTAGACAATCTCTGGCTGGTGGTAGAAAAAGAACACTGGTTAGCGTTGGAAAAGTGTTGCTATATGAATTAACATGTACCTTGTGACTAGTGTTGAGCCACCCCCGTAGTGTTCGAGTTCGGTTCGGTTCGTCGAACACCCGTATGTTCGTCGAACACCTTCGAACACCATTAAAACCAATGGCAGGCAAACAAAAACACATAGAAACACGTAGAAAAGACATAGAAAACACTTCAAAGGTGTCCAAAAGCTGACAAACTGCTCAGAAGACACAACTAACACATGGAAAAGTGACAAGTACATATAGTCATGCAAAAAGAAAAGAGGTGGAGGAGTAAAAGGAGGGGGAGACACAGATATAGGCATGTCATGCCCTTCTAAAACCAAAAAAGAGCGAAGCCGACACGGCCAGTCCGTTCCTGCCCATGCGACCTCCGTGTCGCCGGGTTTGTGCCAGAGCCGTGGTGGACCCTGACGGCTAGCCCCCCCTCTCCCAATACTGGTGCTTGTCCGCTGGTAGGTCGAGCGAGTCCCCCTGCAGTGGAGGCAGGTCTAATCTTTTTAATTTAAATTGTCTCTCTAATTTGAATGAGTACACTTTAAATCCTTTTACAAGGATCTATTGAAGGGCAAGTCTCATGCCAGCAGCCGCGGTAATTCCAGCTCCAGTAGCGTCCACTAAAGCTGCTGCAGTTAAAAAGCTTTTATAAGGATCGAGCTTGGCGGTACACCGCAAGGCGTCCTACCGCCAGTCCCAGCCCCTGTGCGTTGGGGTGCCTCCCCGATGCTCTTCACTGAGTGTCCCGGGGGCCCGAAACATTTCCTTTGAAAAAATTAAGTGTCCAAACTACAGGTGGTGTAGCTTGCTTAACAGCTGGGATAATCCGCTGACTAGCAGACACTGCTACTAGGCACAAAGTATTTCCTGGGCTAGATGCAGTTAAAAATTTATAATTAGATACTCTCGTTGGATGCTGAGAAAGCATTCTATAGATTCTCCTGGCACGCCATATATTATTCACTTAAAAAGCTTGGGGTTGGGGTCTAGGGGACCCTTTTATAGCCAAAATCACGGCCCAGTATCGCAATACGTTACCTAGGCTGAAGATGAATGGAACATTTTCATCACCTTTCATAATCACCAATGGGACTGTAACATCGTCGTCTCTGCCCCGTACTAGGCAGAGACGCCGTCCCTCTCACCTCCCCGCTCCTGGCGCGGCGTCCTCCAGCGCTTCTCTCCCCGCTGCTTCCGGCAAGCGCTCCTTCCCCGGCAGTGTGCTTAGGGCGCGCGCGCGCTCCCCCTCTCTTAAGGGGACCGCGCGCGCCATCCTAAGGAGTCCCCGACCAATTGCCGGAGGACCTCCCATATTTAAGGCACCTCCTCCAAAATGGTGGTGCCCGAGCAATGTTGTTGCAAAGCCTTCACTCTGCTTCAGCCCTCAGGTCCCGTTACCAGTTACCTGCCAGTCACCTGCCAGATTCCTGCTTGTTACCTGCCAGTCACCTGCCAGATTCCTGCCTGTTACCTGCCAGTCACCTGCCAGATTCCTGCTTGATACCTGCCTGATATCCGCTTACCTGCTTGCAAGCCTGCTGTCTGACGGTCTGCCTTCCGACACCTGTCAGTCTGTCTATGGACCAGCCTGCCCGCTCACCTGGGAGCGCTCACCTACTACCTGTCTGCTAGCCTACCTGGAGGCTCCGCTGTCACGTGCTGTGACCACCTGCCTGTCCAGAGACTCTTGCCCGCTCACCTGGGAGCGCTCACCTGCTACCTGCCTGCTAGCCTACCTGTAGGCTCCGCCGTCATGTGCTGTGACCACCTGCCTGTCCAGAGACTCTTGCCCGCTCACCTGTGAGCGTCCACCTGCTACCTGCCTGCTAGCCTACCTGGAGGCTCCGCCGTCACGTGTTGTGACCACCTGCCTGTCCAGAGACTCTTGCCCGCTCACCTGGGAGCGTCCACCTGCTACCTGCCTGCTAGCCTACCTGGAGGCTCTGCCGTCACTTGCCGTGACCACCCGCCTGTCAAGAGACTGTCCCCGTCACTTGCCGTGACCTCCTGCCCTTCTACACAGAGACTATCCCCGTCACTAGCCGTGACTACCTGCCCGCCTTCCCTGGGAGCCACCCGCTTCCTTACAAGGACTGCCCCCCTGTATAGTAGCTCAGAGGTTCCACCTCCCAGACCCGTTACAGGGATAAGGCAGGGATGTCCTCTGTCCCCTCTCTTATACATCCTAGTGACGGAGCACCTGCTCCCATCAATTCGCCATAACCCCAATATTAGGTGGATTGAGGTGGGAGGCACAGAATACAAGTTCTCTGCATTTGCTGATGATGTCCTAGTATATATCACTCAATCACATATATCCATACCTACTGTTATGGCTGAAATAGATCACTTTGTTACATGGTGAAATTTTAAAATCAATGCTGTGAAGTCTGAGGCCCTCGATGTCTCCCTCCCCAAATCCATACAGGATTCCATCCAGTCCAACTTTCCCTTTGCCTGGCCCTCACAAGGTATCAAATACTTAGGAATTCCTATTCATAGAGACCTCTCCCGTCTATGTTATCTTAATTTTGGGCCCTTTATTGAACAACTCCATACAGACCACGGTTGGCAAGTTAGAACTGTAAGATTCACTACGTGAACCACTGGTGTTTTGTGGAAAGCACATGTACACTGTGTTCCAAATTATTATGCAAAAAGTGTTTAGGAGTGATAAGGTATGAATTTTTTTGTTTGTCAGTTAAACTCATTGATGGTGATGTGTGTTAGGGCTCTTTATATCACTGTAAGCAATTGCAGACACCTGTGCTAATTAGTTTGGCAGGTGTGTCCAATGAAAGGCAAGACTACTTAAGAAGGCTGTCCCACATTATTAAGCAGCCTACATTTTCTGCCAAAATGGGAAAGAAAAAGGATGTGTCGGCTGCTGAGAAGCAACAAATTGTGGAGTGTTTAGGTCAAGGCATGACTACAATCAATATTGCCAAGACACTTCATCCTGATCATCGCACAATCAAGAAGTATGTAGCTGATTCACAGTACACACGTGTGCGTGCTCATAAGGGAAAATTGAGGACTCTTTCCTACAGGCAATTTCGTCAGGTTAAAAGAGCAGCGGCAAAAAAGCCTTGTCAAAGCAGCAGACAAGTTTTTGAAGCTGCTGGTGCCTCCAACGTCCCCCGAACAACAAGATGCAGGGTCCTTCAGAGGTTTGCAGCTGTGCGTAAGCCATCCTGTCGACGTTCTCTATCCACTGTACACAAGCAGAAAAGGCTCCAGTGGGCCAAACAATACATGAAGACTGACTTCAAAACTGTTTTGTTCACCGATTAGTGCCGTACAACGCTCGATGGTCCAGATGGATGGAGTGGAGGATGGCTAGTTGATGGACACCCCATGCAAACACGGCTACGGCGCTAACAAGGAAGAGGTGGAGTAATGTTTTGGGCTGGAATCATGGGGAGAGAGATTGTCGGCCCCTTTAGGATCCCTGAAGGGGTAAAGATGAACTCCATAATGTATGTGGAGTTTCTCAAACAGCACTTCCTGCCATGGTTCAAGAAGAAGAACCGTGTATTCCGCAGCAAGATCATTTTCATGCATGATAATGCACCGTCTCATGCTGCACATAACACATCTGCATCTCTGGCTGATATGGACATAAAAGGGGACAAACTTATGGTGTGACCCCATGCTCCCCTGACCTCCACCCCATTGAGAACCTCTGAAGCATCATCAAAAGGAGTGTCTATGATGGCGGGAGGCAATTCACATCTAAGCAACAGCTCTGGGAGGGTATTCTGTCCTCATGCAAAACAATTGAAGCAGAAACCATCCAAAACCTGAAAAATTCAATGGACGAGAGAGTTCAGAAGCTCCTTTCGAACAAGGGGTCCTATGTGGAAATGTAACATCACCTAGAATAAAGTTTTGAATTGAAAACTGTTTGATTTCAGTTTCTAATAATCTGCTAATGCTTATAATTAGTGTTGAGCCACCCCAGTAGTGTTCGAGTTCGGTTCGGTTCGTCGAACACCCGTGTGTTCGCCGAACTGTTCGTCGAACTGTTCGTCGAACACCTTCGAACACCGTTAAAACCAATGGCAGGCAAACAAAAACACATAGAAACACATAGAAAACACCTTCAAAGGTGTCCAAAAGCTGACAAACTGCTCAGAAGACATAACTAACACATGGAAAAGTGACAAGTACATATAGTCATGCGAAAATAAAAGAGGTGGAGGAGTAAAAGGAGGGGGAGACACAGATATAGGCATGTCATGCCCTTCTAAAATCCAAAAAGTGAGAAGCCGACACGGCCAGTCCGCTCCTGCCCGTGCCACCTCCGTGTCGCCGGGTTTGTGCCTGAGCCGCGGTGAACCCTGATGGCCAGCCCCCCTCTCCCAATACTGGTGCCTGTCCGCTGGTGGGTCGAGCGAGCCCCCCTGTGGTGGAGGCAGCTCTAAGCTTTTTAATTTAAATTGTCTCTCTAATTTGAATGAATACACTTTAAATCCATTTACAAGGATCTATTGGAGGGCAAGTCTCATGCCAGCAGCCGCGTAATTCCAGCTCCAGTAGCGTCCACTAAAGCTGCTGCAGTTAAAAAGCTTTTATAAGGATCGAGCTCGGCTGTCCACCGCAAGGCATCCTACTGCCAGTCCCAGTCCCTATGCCTTGGGGTACCTCCTGATGCTCTTCACTGAGTATCCCATGGTCCCGAAGCATTTCCTTTGAAAAAATTAAGTGTCTAAACTACAGGTGGTGTAGCTTACTTAACAGCGGGGATAATCCGCTGACTAGCAGACACTGCTACTAGGCACAAAGTATTTCCTGGGCTAGATGCAGTTAAAAATTTGTAATTAGATACTCTCGTTGGATGCTGAGAAAGCATTCCATAGAGTCTCCTGGCACGCCATATATGATTCTCTTAAAAAGCTTGGGGTAGGGGTCTAGGGGACCCTTTTATAGCCAAAATCACGGCCCTGTATCACAATACGTCACCTAGGCTGAAGATAAATGGAACTGTAGCACCCTGAGGGCTCGGTTGCTACAGAGGTATTGCACCTCACCCAGAGGTGTGATATCTCACTCTCAGGTAAGGATGGAGTGTGGATCATGACCCGACACCTGCATGCATTACACCACATTGCCGTGGGGCAGGGAGACCAATATGCCTCTGAGATGGGCACGACAGTCCCTGTCCCTGGCTGGAGTGGGGGGAGGGAACACTGAGGAAGGGGAACCCTGTAGTGCAGGAGCAGGGAGGAAGCAGTTCCTGGGTGCATTGAGAAGGGAGTATAAAAGGCGGGCACCATCTTAGTTCAGTGCAGAGAAGTCTGAGCAGAAGTGGCAGGGAGGAGGGGCTCTGCATGAGCTCTGCTCCGGAGGCGGGCCTAGTAACAGAGGCCCAGGCCTGGAAGAGGGAGAAGGAAGGAAGAGGAGCGGAGAAGGCTCCAGGAACGAGGAATGAAGGGATCCCAGGGGTGCGGACGGGCGAGTCGCCACCGCACGCCCGAATCCACCTGCGTGGAGGGGTCAGGCCAAAGGGGGAGACCGGTCCCCGAAACTAGTGGAGGCAGGAAACGACCCTCAGCTAGAAACCGGAGGCTGTGACATTTTATGTGGCGCAGCCCCTCGCTACACCCGCTAGGAAGGCACCACATAGGGTCAGGGAAACTGGCGCCAAGTTTACCAAGAGGAGGCCCGAGGCAGCCGGACAGAAGGGTTGGTAAGAAAGGCCAGACAAAGGACACACAAAGGGGGTCCTGTGAAGCGCTCCAAAGTTATCTGGGAGTTGTCTGAGCCCCTCACCTGGTGAGCACAGTATGACGTGGGCAGCCGTTACCTGCAGACGTGGTCTGGATAATAAGAACTGTGAGTAAAGGCCCTGGACTGCATCACTGACTCCGTGTCGTTACTGCTGCTGCCCTGCACCATCACCCCCATCCTCCGCATACACTGCCCTGAGGCTATACTCCTCCCGTGGGGAGTTATGCTACACTCTGCTGCACCCACAACACCAGCCTCAGCGGTCTGCCCTGCAGCGGCGGTTCACTCTGACCGCAATCCACGGGTGGCGTAGTCGGACATTTAAACATCAAAACCACATAAATAGTTCCGCCACTGGTTTGACCACCCTGAGCCACGGAACCGGGTCGCCGCCACGAAGACTACAACCACCAGCATCCACCAAAAAGGGTCCGGCTCCGGGTGTCCCAAGGCCCAGGGGGTGCATCAGAACATTTTCATCACCTTTCACAATCACCAATGGGACAAGGCAGGGATGTCCTCTGTCCCCTCTCTTATACATCCTAGTGACGGAGCACCTGCTCTCATCAATTCGCCATAACCCCAATATTAGGTGGATTGAGGTGGGAGGCACCGAGTACAAGTGCTCTCTATTTGCTGATGATGTCCTAGTATATATCACTCAATCACATATATCCATCCATGCTGTTATGGCTGAAATAGATCACTTTGTTACATGGTCAAATTTTAAAATCAATGCAGCGAAGTCTGAGGCCCTTGATGTCTCCCTCCCCAAATCCATATAGGATTCCATCCAGTCCAACTTTCCCTTTGCCTGGCCCTCACAGGGTATCAAATGTAACATACCTGGCGGCGTCCTTGCATGGTGGTCCATCTCCCACTGTGCAAGAGCGCGCACTTGATCTCCAGTCCAGAATGTCTCTCTGGCTTCCCTCCTTGCTGTCTGTTTGTCTGTTTTGGCTGCATAGGGCGACGCCCGCTGAACTTCCTGTTTCTTGTACCTGCTGCGGACACGCCCCTGTTGCACCTTCAGCCTATTGCTGTCCATCTTTGGGTATTTATACCACCTTCTTCCTCAAGATGGCGCCTGAGCATTGTGTCCTGTCAGTCGGCTTTTTGTCTCTGACATGCCAGGTCCTATCCTGTTTTCCTGCCTGTTTTCCAGTTCTGTGTCTGAACTGTGGTCTGTTCTTGTGAACACGCTTCTTGCCTGTTCTTTTGCCTTCTAGGGGCCGTATTCCTAGATCTGCCTGTCTGTGCCTTGCGGTATCTGTTCCCGTCTGAACAGAGTCCTGTTTGTGTCTCTGCCTTGCGGTATCTGTTCCCGTCTGAACAGAGTCCTGTTTGTGTCCCTGCCTTGTGGTATCTGTTCCTGTCTGAACTGAGTCCTGTCTATTTCTCCTGTCTTGCAGTATCAGTTCCCGTGTCTGAACTGAGTCCTGTCTATGTCTCCTGCCTTGCGGTATCAGTTCCCGTGTCTGAACTGAGTCCTGTCTGTGTACTCTTGCCTGCTGCCTTTCCTGGAGGCTGTATTTCCAGGCCTGTCTGAACACGCTCCTTGCCTGTTCCTCCCGCCTTCTAGGGGCCGATTACCTAGATCCGTTCCTGTATCTTGTCTGTCCTGTCTGAACACGCTCCTTGTCTGTTCGTCCCGCCTCTCTGGGGGCCGTATTCCCAGACCCGCTCCTGTATCCCGCTGCAGTGTCGGTCTCTTCCGTACACTCAGTTCCAGTCTGAACTCTCTCCTATCCTTTACCTGTTTTGCCTCTATGTCCGTTCCTTTCCTTTTTCTGCAGAGTCTGAACTCGTACCTAACTCCTGCTTGTTGTCTCTGTACTCCCGTTTGTGAGTTTGTGGTCCACTTGCTACTTCACTGCAAATACCCTGTGGGTATCTGGCTCTGCCTTTCCCTTCCTGTCTGTTCCGTGTGAACAGAGCCCTGTCCGTCCTGCTCTGACTCCTTGCTCACTGCTCCCGCAGCCTTGCTCCGCTCTGACCCTTTTGCTCACTGCTCCGGCAGCCTTGCTCCGCTCTGACCCTTTTGCTCACTGCTCCGGCAGTCCTGTCCTGCCCTGCTTCTGCCCGCTGCTCCGGCAGTCCTGTCCTGCCCTGCTTCTGCCCGCTGCTCCGGCAGTCCTGTCCTGCCCTGCTTCTGCCCGCAGCTCCGGCAGTCCTGTCCTGCCCTGCTTCTGCCCGCTGCTCCGGCAGTCCTGTCCTGCCCTGCTTCCGCCCGCTGCTCCGGCAGTCCTGTCCTGCCCTGCTTCTGCCCGCTGCTCCGGCAGTCCTGCCTGCCCTGCTTCTGCCCGCTGCTCCGGCAGTCCTGTCCTGCCCTGCTTCTGCCAGCTGCTCCGGCAGTCCTGTTCTGCCCGCTGCTCCGGCAGTCCTGTCCTGCCCTGCTTGTGCTCGCTGCTCCTGCAGCCCCGTCCTGCTCTGTTCTTGCCCACCGCTTCGGGCGTTCCCTCTCTGCTGTGGTTGTCTATCGCATCTGCGGTTCTGTGACCCAGTCTGTACTGGGTCTTAACCTTTCTGTGCTCCAGCACGTCCTTTCGGCCAGTACCTCCCTGCCTGCATACTCGCCTGTATCCACCCATCTGCATACCTGCCGTGTTTGCTTACATCCACCAGTCTGTGCCAGCCTAACCTGCCTGTTCCAGTAATCCCAGTGTGGGTCAACCCCCGTGTCCGGAGTTTGACCTGGAGTAGCACCTGGTCCCTCTGCCCGGTTTCTCCCTGGTGCACTGGCGTCGTATGCCGTCGTGCCACCTTGGTTGGATTGGCCAGATACTTAGTCACGCCCCTCCAGGCACTCTCCGGTCCATGGTCCAGTGGAACCACAACACCCGCACACGCCAGTCAGTCCGGGCGTGTGCATACCATCAAATACTTAGGAATTCCTATTCATAGAGACCTCTCCCATATATGTTATCTTAATTTTGGGCCCTTTATTGAACAACTCCATACAGACCACGGTTGGCAAGTTAGAACTGTAAGATTCACTACGTGAACCACTGGTGTTTTGTGGAAAAGCACATGTACACTGCGTTCCAAATTATTATGCAAAAAGTGTTTAGGAGTGATAAGGGAAGAATTTGTTTGTTTGTCAGTTAAACTCATTGATGGTGATGTGTGTCAGGGCTCTTTATATCACTGTAAGCAATTGCAGACACCTGTGCTAATTAGCTTGGCAGGTGTGTCCAATGAAAGGCAAGACTACTTAAGAAGGTTGTCTCACATTATTAAGCAGCCTACATTTTCTGCCAAAATGGGAAAGAAAAAGGATGTGTCGGCTGCTGAGAAGCAACAAATTGTGGAGTGTTTAGGTCAAGGCATGACTACAATCAACATTGTGCGATGATCAGGATGAAGTGTCTTGGCAATCAAGAAGTATGTAGCTGATTCACAGTACACATGTGTGCGTGCTGAAAAGGGCAAATTGAGGACTCTTTCCTACAGGCAATTACGTCAGGTTGAAAGAGCAGCGGCAAAAAAGCCTTGTCATAGCAGCAGATAAGTTTTTGAAGCTGCTTGTGCCTCCAACGTCCCCCGAACAACAAGATGCAGGGTCCTTCAGAGGTTTGCAGCTGTGCATACGCCATCCTGTCGACCTCCTCTATCCACTTCACACAAGCAGAAACGGCTCCAGTGGGCCAAACATTACATGAACACTGATTTCAAAACTGTTTTGTTCACGGATGACTGCCGTGCAGCGCTCGATGGTCCAGATGGATGGAGTGGAGGATGGAGTGGAGGATGGCTGGTTGATGGACACCCCACGCAAACACGGCTACAGCGCCAACAAGGAGGAGGTGGAGTAATGTTTTGGGCTGGAATCATGGGGAGAGAGATTGTCGGCCCCTTTAGGATCCCTGAAGGCGCTAAAGATGAACTCCATAATGTATGTGGATTTTCTCAAACAGCACTTCCTGCCATGGTTCAAGAAGAAGAACCGTGTATTTCACAGCAAGATCATTTTTCTGCATGATAATGCACCATCTCATGCTGCACATAAAACATCTGCATCTCTGGCTGATATGGGCATAAAAGGGGACAAACTTATGGTGTGACCCCCATGCTCCCCTGACCTGTACCCCATTCAGAACCTTTGGAGCATCATTAAAAGGAGTGTCTATGATGGCGGGAGGCAGTTCACATCTAAGCAACAGCTCTGGGAGGGTATTCTGTCCTCATGCAAAACAATTGAAGCAGAAACCATCCAAAACCTGACAAATTCAATGGACGAGAGAGTTCAGAAGCTCCTTTCGAACAAGGGGTCCTATGTGAAAATGTAACATCACCTAGAATAAAGTTTTGAGTTGAAAACTGTTTGATTTCAGTTTCTAACAACCTGCTAATGCTTATAATTTCAAAAATGACCATTTTTTTGGTCTTTATTAAAATGAAAAGGTTGATCGAAAAGTTTGGGGGATCTAAGAGTGTGGCAACCCAGTAGTCATGATTACTTCGAATTCTGACAATATGAGGGTCATGCTGCAGGTAGTGCAGCAAGAAGGCACTTATGTGTCTTGCGCATCTCGGAGCCCCAAAATTATTTTCCGGGCTAGATGCAGCTAAAAATTATTATTAATTTTAAATCTGGTGAAGCTTTAGTATAGATGGCCTAATAGGATCAGTGCTGCACACTGCTACAAAGCCCAAATTATTTTCCAGTCAAGATACAGATAAACATGATTAGTAATTTTAAATCTGGTGGAGCTTATTATAGATGGCCTAATAGAATCAGTGCAGCACACTGCTACAAAGCCCAAATTATTTTCCAGCCAAGATACAGATAAACATGATTAGTAATTTGAAAGCTTAAAACGGTTGGTAGGGTGATTTTAACCAATCATCAAGCTTTTACTCTCCCCAGGATGACACAGGGGTAGAAAAGTCGTTTCGGATCCATGATTTGTACATCTTTATGAACGTGAGTCTGTCTACATTATCAGTGGAGAGCCGCGTGCGCTTATCTGTCAGCACACCACCAGCAGCGCTGAACACACGTTCAGACAGAACGCTGGCTGCGGGGCATGACCAGATCTCCAAGGCGTAAGTGGCTAGCTCCGGCCATTTATCCAGATTGAAAGCCCAAAAAGAGCAAGGGTCCAGTGACACAGTCGTGGCTTCAATGTTTACTTGGAGATACTCCTGTACCATCGTCTCTAGGCGTTGACTACGTGTCAGACTTCTTGTCTCCTGTGGCCTTGCAAAGGATGGGCTAAAAAAGTGGTGAAATGATTCCGCAAAATTGATGTTACCAGCAGATACTGTGGTTCTGTTACGGTTTGAGTGCTGAACACTTGACGGTCCCACGGTTGGCAAGTTGGAACTGTGAGATTCACTACGTGCACCACTGGTATTTTGTGGAAAAGCACATGTAAGATTCTGCAACAGTCTCTGCTGATACTCCTGCATGCGTGCATCCCTTTCTATGGCAGGAATAATTTCTGCAAATTTACTTTTGTACCGGGGATCTAACAGTGTGGCAACCCAGTAGTCAGGATTATTTCTGATTCTCACAAATCGAGGGTCATGTTGCAGGTAGTGCAGCAAGAAGGCACTCATGTGTGTTGCGCATCCAGGAGCACCAAGTCCCTGTTGTGTTGGTGGCGAGGTAACAATCATGCTTCCTTCCTCTGTCCTCTCCCCCCAGCCTCACACAACAGAAATGTGATCAAGGTCTCCCTCATCTGATGAGTCTTCCATCAGTTCGTCCTCCACTTCTTCCTGGGCTCCTGCACCTTCCTCGCTAGTTTGGCTGCTACCATGCGCCCTGGTAAAACCATCTCCCCCACCCTCACATGCCTGCCTCCTTGGTGCTGCCGACCGTCTGGACCTTGCAGATGTTAGCCCTTCCGCATACAACTCCTCCTCCTCTACTTCCTCCACCTCCTCTTGTGCCACCACCTGACTCCGAATTCTGTTTAACATGTGCTCCAGCATGTAAAGCACCGGAATAGTCATGCTGATAATGGCATCGTCAGCACTAAACATCTTCGTCGCCATTTCAAAACTGTGCAGAAGGGTGCATAGGTCCCTGATCTGAGACCACTCCTCCAGCGTGATTTGCCCCACCTCTGAATCTCGTTGGCCCAGGCTATACGTCAGAACGTATTGCACCAGGGCTTGTCGGTGCTGCCACAGTCGCTGCAACATGTGCAGAGTTGAATTCCACCGGGTAGGCACATCGCATTTTAGCCGGTGAAGTGGCAGGCCCAACGACTTCTGTAGAGATGTAAGTCGCTGAGCTGCGGGATGCGAATGGCGGAAGTGAGCACACAGCGACCGTGCCCTCTGCAGAAGGCCATCTAGTGTGGGATAGTGGGCTAAAAATTGCTGGACAACCAGGTTCAACACGTGAGCCATACAAGGCACGTGTGTGACATTGCCCCGGCGTAGGGCCGCACCCAGGTTTGCAGCATTGTCGCACACGGCCTTACCTGGTTTCAGTTCCAGTGGAGACAACCATTCATGAAATTGGTTCTCCAGAGCTGACCACAACTCCTCAGCTGTGTGACTCACATTTCCCAGACATTTCAAAGTAAAAACCGCCTGATGACATTGAGCCCTACTGCCAGCATAGTAAGGAGGTGTGCAGGATCCCTTCGGCGCTGTTAGAAAGCTTGTGGCATGACCAGACAGGCTTTGGGTGCAGGTGGAAGACCGAGAGGAGGTTGAGGAGGCAGAAGCATTGGAGGAACTTTGACATAAAGAGGATTGACGCACAACTCGTGGGGACGGCAAGACTTGGACAGCAGCCCCTTGTCCTGCTGTCACCATAGTTACCCAGTGCCCAGTCAGCGACATGTAACGCCCCTGTCCATGCCTACTCGTCCAAGTGTCTGTGGTGAAATGCACCCTGTCACACACAGAGTTTCTCAAAGAAGCGGTGATGTTGTGTGCGACATGCTGGTGGAGCGCAGGCACACCTTTCTTTGAGAAGTAGTGCCAACTGGGCATCTGGTACTGGGGCACTGCGACGGACATAAGGTCTCGAAAATCCTCTGTGTCCACCAGGAGGAAAGGCAGCATTTCTGTAGCCAAGAGCTTTCAGATGGTGAAATTCAACCTCTTAGCTTTCTCATGGCTAGGAGGAAATGGTCTTTTACTTGTCCACATCTGAGGGACCGAGGGCTGGCTATTGTGCTTAGACGGGGTTGAGTAGGGTGTCCCCGGCAAACTGCCGGTCTGTGAGGAAGATGCAGGCGGACATGTTAGGTTGCCTTGATCCAAAGGTGGTGCTATCGATGTCGGACAGCGCTCAACACCAGCTGGTGTTACCACCTCCAAAGAAAATGATGACCTGCCAATCACGCTGGCTGTTGCGGGTAAAGAGGTGGCAGGTCTGCGCCCCAAAACAGGTGTGACTGCTGTCCCCCCAGTCACAGAGGATGAAGAGGCCACGGATGCACAAGATATGGCAGACGGTGGTTGGCCCGGCCGGCTAGGCCGCATTGTAGCACACTGAGCTTCCCACTGCAACTTATGCTTCATGTCCATGTGCCGGTTCATGCATGAAGTACTCAAACTATGTATTTTTTGGCCTCTACTTAGCTTTTGCTGACAAATGTTACAGATAACACGAGTTGGGTCATCTTTATCGATCTGAAAAAATGCCCAGGCTATGCAAGGCTTAACACCCATGCGACCTGAAGAGCCACCACGACTTGTGGTGAGAGGCATAGTTGTGTTTGAGGATGCAGTTGTTGACGTGCTTCCAGTACTAGGTCTCTGTCCAGGAAGGCGCAACCTGACCTCGTCGTCACTAGCATCTTCCTCCACCTCCTCTGCTGACCTCATCTCTTGGCTGACTGTGGGTTGACAGTAAGTGGGATCTCCAACCTCATCATCATCACCCTGTGCGTTATCACACCCGTCGTCCTCATAGCCAACCTGTTCCTGCCCTGACAAAAAACTAAAGTTGTCACTCCACTCAGGTATTTGAGTCTCATCATCGTCTTCGTCACTGTCTCCACCAACAGGAGTTACAGTTTGGGAATGAGGGTCTACATTATGGTCAGAACCTTCTGCGTCTAGTCCTGGATCCGATTCATAAAGATTCTGGGCATCAGTGCAGATCATTTCCTTGTCTGGATTCACAGAAGCGCTGGAGTCGACCTCTGATTCCCAGGCTATAGTAGGAGTAAACAGCTCTGCAGACTCAACCATCTGTTCTACCTCATACTCAGACGGGCAGCTGGAGATTTGGGAGCTGTGAGGAAGCAAGTGCGATTGGGGTGACACCTTTGAGGACTGGAGTATTTGTGATGTTGAAGTTGATGTGGAGGAGAGCCCACTTAAAGGAGAACTTGATATCCGTTGAAGCACCTGCTGTTTTTGTGCCTCATCTGGAATTTGTAGCGATTGGCGTGGCCGTAAGAAAGGGATCTTATCACATTGTCCGCTAAAAGAAGTAGACATTTTAGTTTGGCTGGAAGATGGTCTTTCTTCTGCAGATGTTACTGTTGCTTTAACACCTACCCCACGGACACAACCTTTTTTCCCCTTCCCAACACGCCTATTCCCCTTTCCACCAGCAGCAGGCCTTTTTCCACTCATTTTGGTGGTTAACTAATTCACAACTCTGGAGTTGTTTGCACAAAAAAACAATGGATGGGAACCGAGCAGAGCTGAGTGGCCAAACTGTGGTATTAGGCCAAAACTATTGGCTGGGTTAGATGCAGAAAAAAATTATATTCAATTTGCAACCTGATGGAGGTCAGTATAGATGGACTAATAGAGAAAGTCCCACACACAGCTAGAAGCCCAAATATTTTTTCAGAGGTAGATGCAGAAAAAAAATATATTCAGTTTGCAACCTCATGGAGGTCAGTATAGATGGACTAATAGAGAAAGTCCCACACACTGCTAGAAGGCCAAATATTTTTTCAGAGGTAGATGCAGAAAAATATTATATACAGTTTGCAACCTGATGGAGGTCTGTATAGATGGATTAATAGAACAAGTCCCACACACAGCTAGAAGCCCAAATATTTTTTCAGAGGTAGATGCAGAAAAAAAATATATTCAGTTTGCAACCTGATGGAGGTCAGTATAGATGGACTAATAGAGAAAGTCCCACACACTGCTAGAAGGCCAAATATTTTTTCAGAGCTAGATGCAGACAAAAAATTATTTTTAATTTGCAACCTGATGGAGGTCAGTATAGATGGACTAATAGAGAAAGTCCCACACACTGCTAGAAGGCCAAATATTTTTTCAGAGCTGGATGCAGATAAAAATTATTTTTAATTTGCAACCTGATGGAGGTCAGTATAGATGGACTAATAGAGAAAGTCCCACACACTGCTAGAAGGCCAAATATTTTTTCAGAGCAGGATGCAGATAAAAATTATTTTTAATTTGCAACCTGATGGAGGTCAGTATAGATGGACTAATAGAGAAAGTCCCACACACTGCTAGAAGGCCAAATATTTTTTCAGAGCTAGATGCAGAAAAAAATTATATTCAGTTTGCAACCTGATGGAGGTCAGTATAGATGGACTAATAGAACAAGTCCCACACACTGCTAGAAGCCCAAATATTTTTTCAGAGGTAGATGCAGATAAAAATTATTTTTAATTTGCAACCTGATGGAGGTCAGTATAGATGGACTAATAGAGAAAGTCCCACACACTGCTAGAAGGCCAAATATTTTTTCAGAGCTAGATGCAGACAAAAAATTATTTTCAGTTTGCAACCTGATGGAGGTCAGTATAGATGGACTAATAGAACAAGTCCCACACACAGCTAGAAGCCCAAATATTTTTTCAGAGGTAGATGCAGAAAAAAATTATATTCAGTTTGCAACCTGATGGAGGTCTGTATAGATGGATTAATAGAACAAGTCCCACACACAGCTAGAAGCCCAATATTTTTTCAGAGGTAGATGCAGAAAAAAAATATATTCAGTTTGCAACCTGATGGAGGTCAGTATAGATGGACTAATAGAGAAAGTCCCACACACTGCTAGAAGGCCAAATATTTTTTCAGAGCTAGATGCAGAAAAAAAAATATTTTTTATTTGCAACCTGATGGAGGTCAGTATAGATGGACTAATAGAGAAATTCCCACACACAACTAGAAGCCCAAATATTTTTTCAGAGCTAGATGCAGAAAAAAATTATATTCAGTTTGCAACCTGATGGAGGTCAGTATAGATGGACTAATAGAACAAGTCCCACACACAGCTAGAAGCCCAAATATTTTTTCAGAGGTAGATGTAGATAAAAATTATTTTTAATTTGCAACCTGATGGAGGTCAGTATAGATGGACTAATAGAACAAGTCCCACACACAGCTAGAAGCCCAAATATTTTTTCAAAGGTAGATGAAGAAAAAAATTATATTCAGTTTGCAACCTGATGGAGGTCTGTATAGATGGATTAATAGAACAAGTCCCACACACAGCTAGAAGCCCAATATTTTTTCAGAAGTAGATGCAGAAAAAAAATATATTCAGTTTGCAACCTGATGGAGGTCAGTATAGATGGACTAATAGAGAAAGTCCCACACACTGCTAGAAGGCCAAATATTTTTTCAGAGGTAGATGCAGAAAAAAATTATATTCAGTTTGCAACCTGATGGAGGTCAGTATAGATGGACTAATAGAACAAGTCCCACACACTGCTAGAAGCCCAAATATTTTTTCAGAGCTAGATGCAGAAAGAAATTATATTCAATTTGCAACCTGATGGAGGTCAGTATAGATGGACTAATAGAATGATGCTATGCCCAAAATATTTTACTTCACTAGGTGCAGTAAAAAAATTGGTATTCTATACACAGGTGGTATATCTTTCAACACAGATAGGCTACTCCACTGACTAACACACTCTGCAATAGGCCAAAAAGGATTAGCTTTGCTAGATTCAGCCAAATGCTGTGAAAAAAGCTTGCACAGCACTGGCACAGACCTGCCTGGCAAAAACTGATAGGAACTGATGTAACCTAGTCCTGAAAAGGACTGCAATTACAATTAGTCTTTACTCCCACAATCTATCTATTTAAGAGCACAGATCTGCCTTATAAAAGTCGTAGGAAATGCTGTAACCTAGTCCTTAAAAGGACTGCAATCACAACTATTCCCTACTCCAAAGCTATCTGTAGATTTGTGCAAAAATTGGCTTGAAATTAACAAGGTATAGCGCACACAGCAACAGCGGTGCCGTCTAACACGCAGCTGCAGCAGTGAGAAAATGGTGGCGACAGGGAAAATGGCTTGGACTTATAGGGCAAGGACATGTGACATACACTGCCAATGACACATGCCCTTGCTTGTGTGAAAAAAGCACTTCGCTCCGTGTGTGCGCTGCTGATAGGCTGACAGATTGCACCTCCCCACTGTAAATGCGGGAAAGAGAAAAAAAAATGGAGATCTTCATTATTCCTGCAGAGATCCATCCCCTGCCCCTCCCCCCGCCCCGCTGTACACTCAAACTGCGTATTAACATTAATTTTCATCATTACTGAGAAAAAATCCAGTTATGATTTTGGTGCATGAACAGTTATCGAACATAACCTCGAACAGCCGAATTTTTCTCAAATCGTTCGTGTTCGCCTAACGGCTCGAACACCGCCCAAAACAGCTCGAATTTGAGATTGGCGAACAGTTCGAGTAGAACAACGCTCATCTCTAATCATGAACAGATATATAGTAGTAGATAAAACAAAAGAAAATAAAAATCATTTGAATACATAATATGCATGAGATGGAGATAGGAATGGAGTAGTGTTGAGCGAGCACTAAAAAGCTCGGGTGTTCGAAGCTCGGGCTGAGCTCGCTGTGATACTCGGGTGCTCGACCCGAGCAACGAGCCCAATGTTAGTCTATGGGAGACCCGAGCATTTTTGCGGCGCCATCCCCGGCAGTCTGTAGAAAGCCTAAAAAGTACCCAAAACGATAGTGACAGTGCTCAAATGACATGGGGACAGCATGGGGGTCACCCCAGGAAGCATTTCTGACCCCCAGGTCACTGCTGTCAACAACGTGGTCAGAGGTATTAAGCCACTTTTACGGGCTCACAATAAAACATTCAAAAACAAAACTGAAAAGGTTTTCCTGTGAAATATGTTAAGGAACATCCTTTCCAGGGTAAAGACTTGTGTATAAGGTAAAATAAATAACCAAAAACAAAAATATTCCTCCACACCTTGGGCTATGTTCACAAGTAGCATTTTTTATGCGTTTTTGCACTTTAGTATTGCTTTCAACCGTGACAAATGCATTCACCAGGAAATGTCATTTTAACATTTTACAACCTTATCTGCCCATGTGCTGTGTGACACATGCATACAGTGCATAAAAAAATGGGAACAGCATGGGGAAGACCCCTGAAAGCTTCTCTGACACCCAGGTCACTGCCTAAAAGTGTGCCCATCAGAAGTGATCCTTGACGCATCAGAAGATGCTGACTTGCAACTATCCCTGTGTAAGTCCTTGCCCCAGGGCAGTGTTCAATTGTACCTCCCCCATTCCGTGCAATGCAAGCGGGAATATGCAGCCAACCACCCACCCACCCGCAGGCTGTAATACTATACTGCTAGCTTGCACATGAAATGGGGCCTTTTAGTTTTGAGGAGGCCATAGCTGGCCACTACCTCATGGCTGCTTTGGCAGCGAGGTCTCCATACTCAGTACCCAGCCGCCACTATTTGTCCCGGTAACCTTCCCCACACTTTTCTTAGCCTGGCCTGCTTTATGGCAGCATTGGACGAGTCCACCAGAAAACCAGACTCCTCCGGTGGGCCCTGGCTTCTCCATCAGGGGAGTTGAGAGTGCCAAGGTGAGGAGCATAATGATGATGATAGAAGTTAGCATCTGCTTTGTTTTCTTCGAATGCAAGCGTAAGTGTGCAGCCTGCCACCCACCCACCCCCAGGCTGCAATACCATACTGCTAGCTTGCTTGCACTTGAAATGAGGCCTTTTAGGCTTGTGAAGGCAGACGCCGGCCACCATGTCATGGCTGCGTCGGCGGCCTGGTATCCACACTCAGTCACCAGCCGCCAGGCGGCCGGGTGTCCATGCTCGGTCCCCAGCCGCCAGGGGGTGGCCAGGTGTCCATACTCGGGGCCCAGCCGCCCCTAATTGTCCCGGTGCACCTTATACACAAGCATGCATACCAAAACATTACCTGTGCCCTCCCCAGTGTATTTAGTGGGAAGGACAGCCTATTCTGCTGTAGTGTGTGCACGCCAACCCCCTGTTCATGGTACATGTGAAGATGCCTCCTGCCCTGCACCTGTCGTTGCTGACTTGCAACTATCCCCGTTCAAGTCCTTTTCCCAGGGCAGTGTTCAATTGTACCTGCCCCATTCCTTGCAATGCAAGCGCAAGTATGCAGCCTGCCACCCACCCACCCCCAGGCTGCAATACCATACTGCTTGCTTGCCCTTGAAATTGGGCCTTTTATGCATGTGGATGCGGAACCTGGTCACCACGTCATGGCTGCGTCGGTGGCCTGGTATCTATACTGTTATGGAGACCCTCTTTGTTTTAAGGAGAACTTTGGAATAGACAGCAAAGGGTTTTCACATTGCCAGTGAGATTCAAATTAAGATACTTCATCGATGAAGGAAGAGAGACAGAATACATGCAACATGCATTGTCAGCAGGTAGAGTCTTCTGGTGTGGCAAGATAGACTCACCATATTTATTAGCTAGACAAAAAGCGGAACTTCATTGTTACATACAACTGAACAGAAAACCGAAATAGATTTATCGGTAGCAAACACATTTTCCTTGGCCCAACGTAAACCTTCTTGTCAATGAGTTTACCGGAAACCAGTATCTTAGTCAGACATTTCACAATGTATGTCTTAAACACTCAAGCAGACTTCAGACGTAGCAAAAATATAAATTAAATTTTCTAAATTAATAATGATATCTAGATATTAAAAATTAACCATAACAATTCCTCCCTTTTTATTATTTTACAAAACAATTTATTCATCAGCTACTTCCCCAGGCTATGGAAGCCTGGAGGGGACGAATACCGTTCACCGACAAATATCTTGCTCGTACATCTCATCATATATGTTTATAGGAGAAGTGGTATTATATTTCGCAGGTCTGTGATGCTTAATCTTACATGTTTTCTTGCATAGGCTCTTAATAGCAAATATACTAATCCTGTCAAATATATACACTAGTAATATCAAAATTCCTATTTGTAGAATACCTTGTAGGATACCCATTAGCCATCCACCTAAACCCTTGAACCAATTGACAGGATTAAGAAATGAGAAAGTGTCGCTCCACCAAGAATCTTTGTTGACATGATGTTCTTGGAGCCACGCGTCCCTCATTTCTCTAACTATCTCTATCTTGGTCTTTACCTGGAAATTTCCTGCAGGGTCTATGTAGTGGCAACAGGTAGGGCCTATTATCTGACACATCCCGCCCTCTCTAGCAGTCAAGTAATCTAGCACTATGGTGTGTTGGTTAGTAACTGCAATTAGTTGCTTCTGCACAATATTAGATGTACTGAGAATGTCAAGAATCTGGAAGATCTGGTCATCTAGATAATCAGTCGCTTCTACCAACTTATCCAACATTTGCATTATGAATGGGGAAATGAATAAGACACTAAAAAATTTGTTAGCCAGCCCCATTTCTACAAGATGTGGTTTACCATTTGGTCTGGGCTTGTCGTCTGCAGCTCGACTGTACAGTGTGTGTAGCGGGATTGCATTAACCCCTTAACAACATCTGACGTACTAATACGCGTCTGTGCCCTGGGACTTAAGAGCCAGACCCGTATTAGTACGTCATGGCGATCGCGCGCGCACACAGGCTGTGCGGGCGCGATCGCCGCCAGGTGTCAGCTGATTGTCACAGCTGACACCCGATACTATGTGCAGGGAGCGGTCCTGCACCACTCCCAGCACATTAACCCCCGCGATGCTGCGATCGAAGTCGATTGAAGTCGATCGCAGCATTGCGGGGGCAAGGGGAGGTGATCGCAGATACTCACCTCCTCTTCCGGCTTCCAGCGATGTCTGCAAAGGCTTCCCGGGTGTTTCCATGACGATCCGATGTCGTCATGACAACATCCGGGTCACCAGACAGCAGGAAGATTGTTTGGACAAGCGCAGTGCATCTCCAAACAATCTTCTCCTTGTCCAGCGCTGACAGCCTGCATGACACAGGGATGGTGCTGCATTCCTGTGCCATGCAGGTGATCAGAGAAAAAAAAGTGAAAGTCCCAGAGTGGGACAAAGTAATAAAGTATATAAACTTTCAGAAAGTGAAAAAAAAATATATATAAAAAAAAAAATAAAAAAAATAATCCACCAAAAATAAAAATATAATGTACCCATCAATAAATATTATTATAAAAATAAAAAAAAAAAAACAATAAAAGTACACATATTTGGTATCGCCGCGTCCGGAACAACCTGACCTATAAAACTGTCTCACTAGTTAACCCCTTCAGTGAACACGGTAAAAAAAAAAAAACCGAAGCAAAAAACAATCCTTTATCACCATACCGCCAAACAAAAAATGGAAAAACACGCGATCAAAAAGACAAATATAAATAAAAATGGTACCACTGAAAATGTCATCTCGTCCCGCAAAAAACAAGCCAACATACAGCTCCATTAGCTGAAAACTAAAAAAGTTATAGCTCTCAGAATAAAGCTATGCTAAAAAATATTTTTTTCTATAAAATTGCTTTTATTATGTAAAAGTGCAAAACATAGAGAAACAATATAAATGTGGTACCGCTGTAAACATACTGACCCGAAGAATAAAGCTGCCTTATCAATTTTACCACACGCGGAACAGAATAAAAAAAAAAAAAAAAACAATTCCTGAATTGTTGGTTTTTGTTTATTCTGCCTCCCAAAAATCGGAATAGAAAGCGATCAAAAAATGTCACGTGCCTGAAAATGGCACCAATAACAACGTCAACTCATCCCGCAAAAAACGAGCCGTCACATGACTATCTGCCAAAATCTGGAAAAATTATAGCTCTCAAAATATGGCAATGCAAAAGCTAGATTTTACAAAAAATGCGTCTTTTAGTGTGTGACAGTTGTCAGTCATAAAAACCCCATATGATTCTGGTATTGCTGTAATCACACCGACCCGAAGAATAAAGTCGTCTAATCACTTATACCGCACGAGGAACGGTGTCAAAAATAAACTCTTGGGTTAGGATTGGGCTAGGGTTAGGGCTGGGTTTGGGGTTAGGGTTGTGCTAGGATTAGGGTTGTGCTAGAGTTAGGGTTGTGCTAGGGTTAGGGTTGTGCTAGGGTTAGGGTTGTGCTAGGGTTAGGGTTGTGCTAGGGTTAGGGCTGGGGTTGGGGTTAGAGTTGGGGTTAGGGTTGTGATGGGGTTGGGATTTTTTTCAAAAGCAAGAAAAAAAGATGACGATATGGCGACTAGTGTTGAGCGCAAGTGCTCGCTACTTGAGTTTGCATCGGGTGCTTTGGTATGCATTGAGTATCGTGGGTATTTGAGTGACATGCTCGAGTCTCTGCCCCATATGCTTCACGGCCAAAAAAACTTTACGGGGATTGCCTGCCATGCACGAGCGATCCCCGCATGTTTTTTTTTGGGTGTCTAATAACCGTGAAACATGCAGAGCAGGGACTCGAGCATGTCACTCGAGCAAACGCTGTACATGGTGCATACCTGAGTACCCGATGCAAACTCAAGTAGCGAGCACTTGCGCTCAAGACTAATGACAACTTATTCAATATGATGACCTAATGTAAACAAATTCTGTGTCGTACCTCTGGGTTCAAAATGTTCACTATACACCTTAATATAATCCTTGAGGGGTCTAGTTTACAAAATGGGGTCACTTGTGGGGGAGCTCCACTGTTTAGGCACATCACGGGCTCTCCAAACGCGACATGGTGTCCGCTAACAAATTGAATGGAAAATCGGCTCAAATTGTTAGCGGACGCCATGTTGCGTTTGGAGAGCTACTGCGTGCACAAACATTGGAGCTCCCCCACAAGTGACCCCATTTTGGAAACTAGACCCCCCAAGGTACCTATCTAGATGCATAGTGAGCACTTGGAACCCCCAGGTGCTTCACAAATTGATTCATAAAAATGAAAAAGTGTTTTTTTTTTCACTTTTTCATTTTTACGAATCAATTTGTGAAGCACCTGGGGGTTCCAAGTGCTCACTATGCATCTAGAGAGGTGCCTTGGGGGGGTATAGTTTCCAAAATGGGGTCACTTGTGGGGAAGCTCCAATGTTTGGGCACACAGGGGCTCTCCAAACGCAACATGATGTCCGCTAACAATTTGAGCCGACAATTTGTTAGCGGATACCATGTTGCATTTGGAGAGTCCCCGTGTGCCCAAACATTGGAGCTCCCCCACAAGTGACCCCATTTTGGAAACTAGACCCCCCAAGGCACCTATCTAGATGCATAGTGAGCACTTGGAACCCCTAGGTGCTTCACAAATTGATTCATAAAAATGAAAAAGTGAAAAAAAACAACACTTTTTCATTTTTACGAATCAATTTGTGAAGCACCTGGGGGTTCCAAGTGCTCACTATGCATCTAGATAGGTGCCTTGGGGGGTCTAGTTTCCAAAATGGGGTCACTTCTGGGGGAGCTCCAATGTTTGGGCACATAGGGGCTCTCCAAACACAACATGGTGTCCGCTAATTATTCAAGCAAATTTTACAATCAAAAAGTCAAATGGCGCTCCTTCCCTTCCGAGCCCTGCCGTGCGCCCAAACAGTGTTTTTTCCCCACATATTGGGCATCTGCGTGCCCAGGGGAAATTGCACAACAAATTTTAGGGTCTATTTTTTCTTGATACCCCTGTGAAAATAAAAAAATTGGGTCTAAAGTAACATTTTTGTGAAAAAAGTTAATTGTTTATTTTTTTCTTCCACATTCAAAAAATTCCTGTGAAGCACCTGAAGGGTTAATAAAGTTCTTGAATGTGGTTTTGAGCACCTTGAGGGGTGCAGTTTTTAGAATGGTGTCACTTTGGGGTATTTTCTGTCATTAAGACCTCTCAAAGTGACTTCAAATGTGATGTGGTCCCTAAAAAAATGGTTTTGTAAATTTTGTTGGAAAAATGAGAAATCGCTGGTCAACTTTTAACCCTTATAGCTCCCTAACAAAAAAAAATTTTGGTTCCAAGATTTTGCTGATGTAAAGTAGACATGTGGGAAATGTTATTTATTAACTGTTTTGTGTGACATATCTCTCTGATTTAAGGGCATAAAAATTCAAATTTTGAAAATTGCAACAATTTCAAAAATTTTGCCAAATTTCCATTTTTTTCACAAATAAACGCAAGTGATATCGAAGAAATTTTACTACAATCATGAAGTACAATATGTCACGAAAAAAAAGTCTCAGAATCAGGGGGATCCACTGAAGCGTTCCAGAGTAATTACCTCATAAAGTGACAGTGGTCAGAATTGTAAAAATTGTCCTGGTCATTAACGTGCAAACCACCCTCGGGGCTTAAGGGGTTAATATCTACTCTTGTGTGGTACTATAAAAGTAGAAGGTGTCAGAAAAGCCAGTGTGCAAACTCCTGTGAAATTGTTGGGTAACCACTTGTAAGCCTGATGTCCACATACAATATATAAACTCTCTGGTGCTCCAACAACAGTGTTGTTGAACAGACTAGCAATCCATTTAGATAACTAGGTGGTGCTTAATTTTTCCATAATTTTTTCCTGATACTGAGTGTCATTTGAGGTAAAACCTGATATTAGATTTTGCAAGATGACATTTACACAATGAAGCTTAGGATTGAGAGTGGCATCAACCGCTATACACTGCGTAGTAGTGGTAGCAGATCCATTACACTCTGAATAGTCAGCTGTAGAGAAAGGAAACCCTCTGGATTTTATCTGAACACAGCTGCAAGAGGTAAAGTTCGGATAACAGGAGAGGTCGACACAACTGATCGCCCAATTCATTTCAGTCTGACTTAGAGGTGGACCACTCCTGTTAAACAACAACCATGGCTCAGTCACCCAAGCAGCTACAGTTAGACCTACAACCTTCTTTTTCTTTGTTGTTCTTAATCTAATAGGAAAAGTGTAGTTACTTAAGTAAAACATTTCATTCAAAGTCACTGGAATAGCTAAATAAGGCATAGTATTGGAGGATATTGGACTATGGGTGCATATCCAACAGTTCTTAGGATGGTCATTAGAGTTCATGTCTTGGAGTAAGACTTGGTGATGCTTTATCAGTTTGTTATCCCAGTTCTCTTTAAGTACTTCATGGAGAGTTAGGGCAAGGGGTACGGTTGCTATCACCATAGTCCAAACAAACAGGGTCATCATCTTTGCTGCTGCTTGGGTTCAAAATCTTCTTACAATGGCTGGCGTGGATCCAAGTGTCCTTGCCTTGAAGCTTGACCGAAGCGGCAGTGGTTAACAGCACTTTTAATGGTTCACAGTATCTAGGCTCCAGTGGTCTCTTCATATGTCTCTTTACCACGACCCAGTTTCCTGGTACCAAAGTGTAAGTGCCGCTGAGGCAATTGGGGTCTGGGATAGGGGAAAGAAAACGATTATGAGTAACAGTCAAATGTTTATGGAACTCCAGAACATATTCAGTGAGAGAACCATAGGAGGCCTGCTGCTGTGAAAAACACAACCCTGTCTTAGGGACACTACCAAACAGTATTTCATATGGAGACAGCTTCTCCCTCCCCCTTGGGGCGGTCCTCACTGAATACAATGTTATGGGCAAACAATCTACCCAGGACAAGTGTGTTTCTTCCTTGCACTTTTGGATTTTTAGCTTCAGGGTACCATTGAGACGTTCCACCTTTCCACTACTTTGTGGATGATAGGTAGTGTTGAGCCACCCCCGTAGTGTTCGAGTTCGGTTCGGTTCGTCGAACACCCGTGTGTTCGCCGAACTGTTCGTCGAACACCTTCGAACACCGTTAAAACCAATGGCAGGCAAACAAAAACACATAGAAACACATAGAAAACACCTTCAAAGGTGTCCAAAAGCTGAAAAACTGCTCAGAAGACACAACTAACACATGGAAAAGTGACAAGTACATATAGTCATGCGAAAATAAAAGAGGTGGAGGAGTAAAAGGAGGGGGAGACACAGATATAGGCATGTCATGCCCTTCTAAAATCCAAAAAGTGAGAAGCCGACACGGCCAGTCCGCTCCTGCCCGTGCCACCTCTGTGTCGCCGGGTTTGTGCCAGAGCCGCGGTGAACCCTGATGGCCAGCCCCCCTCTCCCAATACTGGTGCCTGTCCGCTGGTGGGTCGAGCGAGCCCCCCTGTGGTGGAGGCAGCTCTAAGCTTTTTAATTTAAATTGTCTCTCTAATTTGAATGAATACACTTTAAATCCATTTACAAGGATCTATTGGAGGGCAAGTCTCATGCCAGCAGCCGCGTAATTCCAGCTCCAGTAGCGTCCACTAAAGCTGCTGCAGTTAAAAAGCTTTTATAAGGATCGAGCTCGGCTGTCCACCGCAAGGCATCCTACTGCCAGTCCCAGCCCCTATGCCTTGGGGTGCCTCCTGATGCTCTTCACTGAGTATCCCATGGTCCCGAAGCATTTCCTTTGAAAAAATTAAGTGTCTAAACTACAGGTGGTGTAGCTTGCTTAACAGCCGGGATAATCCGCTGACTAGAAGACACTGCTACTAGGCACAAAGTATTTCCTGGGCTAGATGCAGTTAAAAATTTGTAATTAGATACTCTCGTTGGATGCTGAGAAAGCATTCCATAGAGTCTCCTGGCACGCCATATATGATTCTCTTAAAAAGCTTGGGGTAGGGGTCTAGGGGACCCTTTTATAGCCAAAATCACGGCCCTGTATCGCAATACGTCACCTAGGCTGAAGATAAATGGAACTGTAGCACCCTGAGGGCTCGGTTGCTACAGACGTATTGCACCTCACCCAGAGGTGTGATATCTCACTCTCAGGTAAGGATGGAGTGTGGATCAGGACCCGACACCTGCATGCATTACACCACATTGCCGTGGGGCAGGGCGACCAATATGCCCCTGAGATGGGCATGACAGTCCCTGTCCCTGGCTGGAGTGGGGGGAGGGAACACTGAGGAAGGGGAACCCTGTAGTGCAGGAGCAGGGAGGAAGCAGTTCCTGGGTGCATTGAGAAGGGAGTATAAAAGGTGGGCACCATCTTAGTTCAGTGCAGAGAAGTCTGAGCAGAAGTGGCAGGGAGCAGGGGCTCTGCATGAGCTCTGCTCCGGAGGCGGGCCTAGTAACAGAGGCACAGGCCTGGAAGAGGGAGAAGGAAGGAAGAGGAGCGGAGAAGGCTCCAGGAACGAGGAATGAAGGGATCCCAGGGGTGCGGACGGGCGAGTCGCCACCGCACGCCCGAATCCACCTGCGTGGAGGGGTCAGGCCAAAGGGGGAGACCGGTCCCCGAACTAGTGGAGGCAGGAAACGACCCTCAGCTAGAAACCGGAGGCTCTGACATTTTATGTGGCGCAGCCCCTCGCTACACCCGCTAGGAAGGCACCACATAGGGTCAGGGAAACTGGCGCCAAGTTTACCAAGAGGAGGCCCGAGGCAGCCGGACAGAAGTGTTGGTAAGAAAGGCCAGACAAAGGACACACAAAGGGGGTCCTGTGAAGTGCTCCAAAGTTATCTGGGAGTTGTCTGAGCCCCTCACCTGGTGAGCACAGTACGACGTGGGCAGCCGTTACCTGCAGACGTGGTCTGGATAATAAGAACTGTGAGTAAAGGCCCTGGACTGCATCACTGACTCCGTGTCGTTACTGCTGCTGCCCTGCACCATCACCCCCATCCTCCGCATACACTGCCCTGAGGGTCTACTCCTCCCGTGGGGAGTTATGCTACGCTCTGCTGCACCCACAACACCAGCCTCAGCGGTCTGCCCTGTAGCGGCGGTTCACTCTGACCGCAATCCACGGGTGGCGTAGTCGGACATTTAAACATCAAAACCACATAAATAGTTCCGCCACTGGTTTGACCGCCCTGAGCCACGGAACCGGGTCGCCGCCACGAAGACTACAACCACCAGCATCCACCAAAAAGGGTCCGGCTCCGGGTGTCCCAAGGCCCAGGGGGTGCGTCAGAACATTTTCATCACCTTTCACAATCACCAATGGGACAAGGCAGGGATGTCCTCTGTCCCCTCTCTTATACATCCTAGTGACGGAGCACCTGCTCTCATCAATTCGCCATAACCCCAATATTAGGTGGATTGAGGTGGGAGGCACCGAGTACAAGTGCTCTCTATTTGCTGATGATGTCCTAGTATATATCACTCAATCACATATATCCATCCATGCTGTTATGGCTGAAATAGATCACTTTGTTACATGGTAAAATTTTAAAATCAATGCAGCGAAGTCTGAGGCCCTCGATGTCTCCCTCCCCAAATCCATATAGGATTCCATCCAGTCCAACTTTCCCTTTGCCTGGCCCTCACAGGGTATCAAATACTTAGGAATTCCTATTCATAGAGACCTCTCCCATCTATGTTATCTTAATTTTGGGCCCTTTATTGAACAATTCCATACAGACCACGGTTGGCAAGTTAGAACTGTAAGATTCACTACGTGAACCGCTGGTGTTTTGTGGAAAAGCACATGTACACCGCGTTCCAAATTATTATGCAAAAAGTGTTTAGGAGTGATAAGGGAAGAATTTGTTTGTTTGTCAGTTAAACTCATTGATGGTGATGTGTGTCAGGGCTCTTTATATCACTGTAAGCTATTGCAGACACCTGTGCTAATTAGTTTGGCAGGTGTGTCCAATGAAAGGCAAGACTACTTAAGAAGGCTCTCTCACATTATTAAGCAGCCTACATTTTCTGCCAAAATGGGAAAGAAAAAGGATGTGTCGGCTGCTGAGAAGCAACAAATTGTGGAGTGTTTAGGTCAAGGCATGACTACAATCAACATTGTGCGATGATCAGGATGAAGTGTCTTGGCAATCAAGAAGTATGTAGCTGATTCACAGTACACACGTGTGCGTGCTGATAAGGGCAAATTGAGGACTCTTTCCTACAGGCAATTACGTCAGGTTGAAAGAGCAGCGGCAAAAAAGCCTTGTCATAGCAGCAGACAAGTTTTTGAAGCTGCTTGTGCCTCCAACGTCCCCCGAACAACAAGATGCAGGGTCCTTCAGAGGTTTGCAGCTGTGCATACGCCATCCTGTCGACCTCCTCTATCCACTTCACACAAGCAGAAACGGCTCCAGTGGGCCAAACATTACATGAAGACTGATTTCAAAACTGTTTTGTTCACGGATGAGTGCCGTGCAGCGCTCGATGGTCCAGATGGATGGAGTGGAGGATGGCTGGTTGATGGATACCCCACGCAAACACGGCTACAGCGCCAACAAGGAGGAGGTGGAGTAATGTATTGGGCTGGAATCATGGGGAGAGAGATTGTCAGCCCCTTTAGGATCCCTGAAGGCGCTAAAGATGAACTCCATAATGTATGTGGATTTTCTCAAACAGCACTTCCTGCCATGGTTCAAGAAGAAGAACCGTGTATTTCACAGCAAGATCATTTTTCTGCATGATAATGCACCATCTCATGCTGCACATAAAACATCTGCCTCTCTGGCTGATATGGGCATAAAAGGGGACAAACTTATGGTGTGACCCCCATGCTCCCCTGACCTCTACCCCATTCAGAACCTTTGGAGCATCATTAAAAGGAGTGTCTATGATGGCGGGAGGCAGTTCACATCTAAGCAACAGCTCTGGGAGGGTATTCTGTCCTCATGCAAAACAATTGAAGCAGAAACCATCCAAAACCTGACAAATTCAATGGACGAGAGAGTTCAGAAGCTCCTTTCGAACAAGGGGTCCTATGTGAAAATGTAACATCACCTAGAATAAAGTTTTGAGTTGAAAACTGTTTGATTTCAGTTTCTAACAACCTGCTAATGCTTATAATTTCAAAAATGACTATTTTTTTGGTCTTTATTAAAATGAAAAGGTTGATCGAAAAGTTTGGGGGATCTAAGAGTGTGGCAACCCAGTAGTCATGATTACTTCGAATTCTGACAATATGAGGGTCATGCTGCAGGTAGTGCAGCAAGAAGGCACTTATGTGTCTTGCGCATCTCGGAGACCCAAAATTATTTTCCGGGCTAGATGCAGCTAAAAATTATTTTTAATTTTAAATCTGGTGGAGCTTATTATAGATGGCCTAATAGGATCAGTGCTGCACACTGCTACAAAGCCCAAATTATTTTCCAGTCAAGATACTGATAAACATGATTAGTAATTTGAAAGCTTAAAACGTTTGGTAGGGTGATTTTAACCAATCATCAAGCTTTTACTCTCCCCAGGATGACACAGGGGTAGAAAAGTCGTTTCGGATCCATGATTTGTTCATCTTTATGAACGTGAGTCTGTCTACATTATCAGTGGAGAGCCGCGTGCGCTTATCTGTCAGCACACGACCAGCAGTGCTGAACACACGTTCAGACAGAACGCTGGCTGCGGGGCATGACAAGATCTCCAAGGCGTAAGTGGCTAGCTCCGGCCATTTATCCAGATTGGAAGCCCAAAAAGAGCAAGGGTCCAGTGACACAGTCGTGGCTTCAATGTTTACTTGGAGATACTCCTGTACCATCGTCTCTAGGCGTTGACTATGTGTCAGACTTCTTGTCTCCTGTGGCCTTGCAAAGGATGGGCTAAAAAAGTGGTGAAATGATTCCGCAAAATTGATATTACCAGCAGATACTGTGGTTCTGTTACGGTTTGAGTGCTGAACACTTGACGGTCCCACGGTTGGCAAGTTGGAACTGTGAGATTCACTACGTGCACCACTGGTATTTTGTGGAAAAGCACATGTAAGATTCTGCAACAGTCTCTGCTGATACTCCTGCATGCGTGCATCCCTTTCTATGGCAGGAATAATTTCTGCAAATTTACTTTTGTACCGGGGATCTAACAGTGTGGCAACCCAGTAGTCAGGATTATTTCTAATTCTCACAATTCGAGGGTCATGTTGCAGGTAGTGCAGCAAGAAGGCACTCATGTGTGTTGCGAATCCAGGAGCACCAAGTCCCTGTTGTGTTGGTGGCGAGGTAACAATCATGCTTCCTTCCTCTGTCCTCTCCCCCCAACCTCGCACAACAGAAATGTGATCAAGGTCTCCCTCATCTGATGAGTCTTCCATCAGTTCGTCCTCCACTTCTTCCTGGGCTCCTGCACCTTCCTCACTAGTTTGGCTGCTACCATGCGCCCTGGTAAAACCATCTCCCCCACCCTCACATGCCTGCCGCCTTGGTGCTGCCGACCTTCTGGACCTTGCAGATGTTAGCCCTTCCGCATATAACTCCTCCTCCTCTACTTCCTCCACCTCCTCTTGTGCCACCACCTGACTCCGAATTCTGTTTAACATGTGCTCCAGCATGTAAATCACCGGAATAGTCATGCTGAAAATGGCATCGTCAGCACTAAACATCTTCGTCGCCATTTCAAAACTGTGCAGAAGGGTGCATAGGTCCCTGATCTGAGACCACTCCTCCAGCGTGATTTGCCCCAGCTCTGAATCTCGTTGGCCCAGGCTATACGTCAGAACGTATTGCACCAGGGCTTGTCGGTGCTGCCACAGTCGCTGCAACATGTGCAGAGTTGAATTCCACCGGGTAGGCACATCGCATTTTAGCCGGTGAAGTGGCAGGCCCAACGACTTCTGTAGAGATGTAAGTCGCTGAGCTGCGGGATGCGAACGGCGGAAGTGAGCACACAGCGACCGTGCCCTCTGCAGAAGGCCATCTAGTCTGGGATAGTGGGCTAAAAATTGCTGGACAACCAGGTTCAACACGTGAGCCATACAAGGCACGTGTGTGACATTGCCCCGGCGAAGGGCCGCACCCAGGTTTGCAGCATTGTCGCACACGGCCTTCCCTGGTTTCAGGTCCAGTGGAGACAACCATTCATGAAATTGGTTCTCCAGAGCTGACCACAACTCCTCAGCTGTGTGACTCACATTTCCCAGACATTTCAATGTAAAAACCGCCTGATGACGTTGAACCCTACTGCCAGCATAGTAAGGAGGTGTGCAGGATCCCTTCTGCGCAGTTAGAAAGCTTGTGGCATGACCAGACAGGCTTTGGGTGCAGGTGGAAGACCGAGAGGAGGTTGAGGAGGCAGAAGCATTGGAGGAACTTTGACATAAAGAGGATTGACGCACAACTCGTGGGGACGGCAAGTCTTGGACAGCAGCCCCTTGTCCTGCTGTCACCATAGTTACCCAGTGCCCAGTCAGCGACATGTAACGCCCCTGTCCATGCCTACTCGTCCAAGTGTCTGTGGTGAAATGCACCCTGTCACACACAGAGTTTCTCAAAGAAGCGGTGATGTTGTGTGCGACATGCTGGTGGAGCGCAGGCACACCTTTCTTTGAGAAGTATTGCCGACTGGGCATCTGGTACTGGGGCACTGCGACGGACATAAGGTCTCGAAAATCCTCTGTGTCTACCAGGCGGAAAGGCAGCATTTCTGTAGCCAAGAGCTTTCAGATGGTGAAATTCAACCTCTTAGCTTTCTCATGGCTAGGAGGAAATGGTCTTTTACTTGTCCACATCTGAGGGACCGAGGGCTGGCTATTGTGCTTAGACGGGGTTGATAAGGGTGTCCCCGGCAAACTGCCGGTCTGTGAGGAAGATGCAGGCGGACATGTTAGGTTGCCTTGATCCAAAGGTGGTGCTATCGATGTCGGACAGCGCTCAACACCAGCTGGTGTTACCACCTCCAAAGAAAATGATGACCTGCCAATCACGCTGGCTGTTGCGGGTAAAGAGGTGGCAGGTCTGCGCCCCAAAACAGGTGTGACTGCTGTCCCCCCAGTCACAGAGGATGAAGAGGCCGCGGATGCACAAGATATGGCAGACGGTGGTTGGCCCGGCCGGCTAGGCCGCATTGTAGCACACTGAGCTTCCCACTGCAACTTATGCTTCATGTCCATGTGCCGGTTCATGCATGAAGTACTCAAACTATGTATTTTTTGGCCTCTACTTAGCTTTTGCTGACAAATGTTACAGATAACACGAGTTGGGTCATCTTTATCGATCTGAAAAAATGCCCAGGCTATGCAAGGCTTAGCACCCATGCGACCTGAAGAGCCACCACGACTTGTGGTGAGAGGCAGAGTTGTGTTTGAGGATGCAGTTGTTGACGTGCTTCCAGTACTACGTCTCTGTCCAGGAAGGCGCAACCTGACCTCGTCGTCACTAGCATCTTCCTCCACCTCCTCTGCTGACCTCATCTCTTGGCTGACTGTGGGTTGACAGTAAGTGGGATCTCCGACCTCATCATCATCACCCTGTGCGTTATCACACCCGTCGTCCTCAGAGCCAACCTGTTCCTGCCCTGACAAAAAACTAAAGTTGTCGCTCCAATCAGGTATTTGAGTCTTATCATCGTCTTCCTCATTGTCTCCACCAACAGGAGTTACAGTTTGGGAATGAGGGTCTACATTATGGTCAGAACCTTCTGCGTCTGGTCCTGGATCCGACTCATAAAGATTCTGGGCATCAGTGCAGATCATTTCCTCGTCTGGATTCACAGAAGCGCTGGAGTCGACGTCTGATTCCCAGGCTATAGTATGAGTAAACAGCTCTGCAGACTCAACCATCTGTTCTACCTCATACTCAGACGGGCAGCTGGAGATTTGGGAGCTGTGAGGAAGCAAGTGCGATTTGGGTGACACTTTTGAGGACTGGAGTATTTGTGATGTTGAAGTTGATGTGGAGGAGAGCCCACTTAAAGGAGCACTTGATATCCGTTGAAGCACCTGCTGTTTTTGTGCCTCATCTGGAATTTGTAGCGATTGGCGTGGCCGTAAGAAAGGGATCTTATCACATTGTCCGCTAAAAGAAGTAGACATTTTAGTTTGGCTGGAAGATGGTCTTTCTTCTGCAGATGTTACTGTTACTTTAACACCTACCCCACGGACACAACCTTTTTTCACCTTCCCAACACGCCTATTCCCCTTTCCACCAGCAGCAGGCCTTTTTCCACTCATTTTGGTGGTTAACTAATTCACAACTCTGGAGTTGTTTGCACAAAGAAACAATGGATGGTAACCGAGCAGAGCTGAGTGGCCAAACTGTGGTATTAGGCCAAAACTATTGGCTGGGTTAGATGCAGAAAAAAATTATTTTGAATTTGCAACCTGATGGAGGTCAGTATAGATGGATTAATAGAACAAGACCCACACACAGCTAGAAGCCCAATATTTTTTCAGAGGTAGATGCAGGAAAAAAATATATTCAGTTTGCAACCTGATGGAGGTCAGTATAGATGGACTAATACAACAAGTCCCACACACAGCTAGAAGCCCAAATATTTTTTCAGAGGTACTGTAGATGCAGATAAAAATTAATTTTAATTTGCAACCTGATGGAGGTCAGTATAGATGGACTAATAGAGAAAGTCCGACACACTACTAGAAGGCCAAATATTTTTTCAGAGCTAGATGCAGAAAAAAATTATATTCAGTTTGCAACCTGATGGAGGTCAGTATAGATGGACTAATAGAGAAAGTCCGACACACTACTAGAAGGCCAAATATTTTTTCAGAGCTAGATGCAGAAAAAAATTATATTCAGTTTGCAACCTGATGGAGGTCAGTATAGATGGATTAATAGAACAAGACCCACACACAGCTAGAAGCCCAATATTTTTTCAGAGGTAGATGCAGAAAAAAATATATTCAGTTTGCAACCTGATGGAGGTCAGTATAGATGGACTAATACAACAAGTCCCACACACAGCTAGAAGCCCAATATTTTTTCAGAGGTAGATGCAGAAAAAAATATATTCAGTTTGCAACCTGATGGAGGTCAGTATAGATGGACTAATACAACAAGTCCCACACACAGCTAGAAGCCCAAATATTTTTTCAGAGGTACTGTAGATGCAGATAAAAATTAGTTTTAATTTGCAACCTGATGGAGGTCAGTATAGATGGACTAATAGAGAAAGTCCGACACACTACTAGAAGGCCAAATATTTTTTCAGAGCTAGATGCAGAAAAAAATTATATTCAGTTTGCAACCTGATGGAGGTCAGTATAGATGGATTAATAGAACAAGACCCACACACAGCTAGAAGCCCAATATTTTTTCAGAGGTAGATGCAGAAAAAAATATATTCAGTTTGCAACCTGATGGAGGTCAGTATAGATGGACTAATACAACAAGTCCCACACACAGCTAGAAGCCCAATATTTTTTCAGAGTTAGATGCAGAAAAAAATATATTCAGTTTGCAACCTGATGGAGGTCAGTATAGATGGACTAATACAACAAGTCCCACACACAGCTAGAAGCCCAATATTTTTTCAGAGGTAGATGCAGAAAAAAATATATTCAGTTTGCAACCTGATGGAGGTCAGTATAGATGGACTAATACAACAAGTCCCACACACAGCTAGAAGCCCAAATATTTTTTCAGAGGTACTGTAGATGCAGATAAAAATTAGTTTTAATTTGCAACCTGATGGAAGTCAGTATAGATGGACTAATAGAGAAAGTCCGACACACTACTAGAAGGCCAAATATTTTTTCAGAGCTAGATGCAGAAAAAAATTATATTCAGTTTGCAACCTGATGGAGGTTAGTATAGATGGATTAATAGAACAAGACCCACACACAGCTAGAAGCCCAATATTTTTTCAGAGGTAGATGCAGAAAAAAATATATTCAGTTTGCAACCTGATGGAGGTCAGTATAGATGGACTAATACAACAAGTCCCACACACTGCTAGAAGCCCAATATTTTTTCAGAGGTAGATGCAGAAAAAAATATATTCAGTTTGCAACCTGATGGAGGTCAGTATAGATGGACTAATACAACAAGTCCCACACACTGCTAGAAGCCCAATATTTTTTCAGAGGTAGATGCAGAAAAAAATATATTCAGTTTGCAACCTGATGGAGGTCAGTATAGATGGACTAATACAACAAGTCCCACACACAGCTAGAAGCCCAATATTTTTTCAGAGGTAGATGCAGAAAAAAATATATTCAGTTTGCAACCTGATGGAGGTCAGTATAGATGGACTAATACAACAAGTCCCACACACAGCTAGAAGCCCAATATTTTTTCAGAGGTAGATGCAGAAAAAAATATATTCAGTTTGCAACCTGATGGAGGTCAGTATAGATAGACTAATAGAACAAGTCCCACACACTGCTAGAAGCCCAATATTTTTTCAGAGGTACTGTAGATGCAGATAAAAATTAGTTTTAATTTGCAACCTGATGGAGGTCAGTATAGGTGGACTAATAGAGAAAGTCCGACACACTACTAGAAGGCCAAATATTTTTTCAGAGGTAGATGCAGAAAAAAATATATTCAGTTTGCAACCTGATGGAGGTCAGTATAGATGGATTAATAGAACAAGACCCACACACAGCTAGAAGCCCAATATTTTTTCAGAGGTAGATGCAGAAAAAAATATATTCAGTTTGCAACCTGATGGAGGTCAGTATAGATGGACTAATAGAACAAGTCCCACACACTGCTAGAAGCCCAAATATTTTTTCAGAGGTACTGTAGATGCAGATAAAAATTAGTTTTAATTTGCAACCTGATGGAGGTCAGTATAGATGGACTAATAGAGAAAGTCCGACACACTACTAGAAGGCCAAATATTTTTTCAGAGGTAGATGCAGAAAAAAATATATTCAGTTTGCAACCTGATGGAGGTCAGTATAGATGGATTAATAGAACAAGACCCACACACAGCTAGAAGCCCAATATTTTTTCAGAGGTAGATGCAGAAAAAAATATATTCAGTTTGCAACCTGATGGAGGTCAGTATAGATGGACTAATAGAACAAGTCCCACACACTGCTAGAAGCCCAAATATTTTTTCAGAGGTACTGTAGATGCAGATAAAAATTAGTTTTAATTTGCAACCTGATGGAGGTCAGTATAGATGGACTAATAGAATGATGCTATGCCCAAAAGATTTTACTTCACTAGGTGCAGTAAAAAAATTGGTATTCTATACACAGGTGGTATATCTTGCAACACAGATAGGCTACTCCACTGACTAACACACTCTGCAATAGGCCAAAAAGGATTAGCTTTGTTAGATTCAGCCAAATGCTGTGAAAAAAACTTGCACAGCACTGGCACAGACCTGCCTGGCAAAAACTGATAGGAACTCATGTAACCTAGTCCTGAAAAGGACTGCAATTACAATTAGTCTTTACTCCCACAACCGATCTATTTAAGAGCACAGACCTCCCTGATAAAAGTCGTAGGAAATGCTGTAACCTAGTCCTTAAAAGGACTGCAATCACAACTATTCCCTACTCCCAAGCTATCTGTAGATTTGTGCGAAAATTGGCTTGAAATTAACAAGGTATAGCGCACACAGCAACAGCGGTGCCGTCTAACACGCAGCTGCAGCAGTGAGAAAATGGTGGCGACGGGGAAAATGGCTTGGTCTTATAGGGCAAGGACATGTGACATACACTGCCAATGACACATGCCCTTGCTTGTGTGAAAAAAAGCACTTCGCTCCGTGTGTGCGCTGCTGATAGGCTGACAGATTGCACCTCCCCACTGTAAATGCGGGAAAGAGAAAAAAAAATGGAGATCTTCATTGTTCCTGCAGAGATCCATCCCCTGCCCCTCCCCCCACCCCGCTGTACACTCAAACTGCGTATTAACATTAATTTTCATCATTACTGAGAAAAAATCCAGTTATGATTTTGGTGCACGAACAGTTATCGAACATAACCTCGAACAGCCGAATTTTTCTCAAATTGTTCGTGTTCGCCGAACGGCTCGAACACCGCCCAAAACAGCTCGAATTTGAGATTGGCGAACAGTTCGAGTAGAACAACGCTCATCTCTAATGATAGGGAACATGGAAAGCCTGTTCTATCCCAAGAGTGACCATGATATGTTTCATTAGTTCCCCAGTAAAGTGGGTTCCTCTGTCACTTTCTATAGTTTTGGGCACCCCATATCTACAAACCACTTCACTGATCAATTTTTTAGCAGTAGTTTTTATGTTTGCTTTAGTCACCTCCCAAGCTTCTGGCCACCCAGAGAAAAGGTCAATGCATACCAGGGTGTATTCATAATTACCCACCTTAGGAAGCTGTATGTAGTCTACCTGCAGTCTCTGAAATGGGTAATCTGGTTTTGGTGTGCATTTTCGTGGGACTCGAATAGGCCTACCAGGGTTATGTTTTGCACAAACTAGACATTCTTGAACATACTTTTCAGCCGTATTCGAGAACCCTGGGGCACACCAGTTTTGTAGCACCACTGCACACAACACCCTTTCAGTTATGCACAGGAGAATGTGCAAGGGCAGCCATCATGGGGAACAGGCAGCGTGGAAGGCAAATACGTTTGTTTACCTGCCATACCCCTGACACTGACTGTACTGCGCCCGCTTTGACTCATGCATTCTGCTTATGGGGGGGGAGCCTGGGTCTGGAAGACCTGCAGTAGTTCTAGGTCCACGGCCACTGGGACCGATGCAGGGGATGTCTCCTTATTTGAAAGGGGGCTTCCTGCACTCCCTGACTTTGAGTCTCCTGGGGTTCCCGCACTTGCGATAGCCAGTATCTCTGTCAGATGTAATCGTGCTGCTTCCTTAGCCACCTGTTGGCCAAAGCATTCCCTACTGCAAGGGGAGTTTGTTCCCGAGTGTGTGCTGACACTTTGACTATGGCTGCCCTTCGGGGAAGGGTGAGTGCTGTGAGTAGCTGCTCTACCGCTTGTGCATTCCTTATAGGTTTGCCAGCAGAAGTCAAGAAATTACGGCTTCGCCAAATGGCGCCAAAGTCATGTGCAACACCATAAGCATATCGCGAGTCAGAAAATACATTAATTTCTTTACCTTTTCCCAGATTACACGCTGCAGCGAGTGCTTTAAGCTCTGCCTCTTGCGCAGAGCAGCTGGAGGGGAGTGGTTCTTGTATCACTGCCTTACCATTGTGGACTACTGCATACCCGGTGATGAATCGTCCTTGTTCACTGTCCCAAGCTCTGGAACCATCTACAAATTACTTAGCAGAGGGGTTAGTGAGTGGTACATCAGTAATATTTGCCAAGCCCTTTATTTCAGCTTCCATCAATGCCTGACAATCATGTTCCATATCAAATTGAGCTTCCTCATCTGGTAATTTGCAAAACAGGGGCAAATCTTGGCTCATGGTCTCTCCCTATTCCACATCCTGATACTTTCCTCCCTTTTCTAGATCCACTGGAAGTAGTGTAGCTGGATTTAGAACATTACAGCGTTTGATAGTTATATGGGCAGGTGTAAGGAGTGAAACTTCATATTTTGTCTACCTTGATGCTGAGAGGTGACGGGTCTGAGCCTGTTGAAGTATTTCAGATACAGCATGAGGAACTTGAAGTGTGAGGGGGCTTCCTAACACTATGTCCTCTGTCTTTTTAACAAGTTCTGAAGCAGCTGCCACAGCTCTAACACAAGTAGGAGAACCCATAATGACTGGATCAAGGGTTACAGAGTGATACCCTAGAGGGCGCTGCCTACCACCATGTTCTTGGGTAAGGACACCAGACACATGTCCAGTTCGTTCGTGGCAGTACAAAGTAAAAAACTTTTCATAATTCGGTATACCTAGAGCTGGTGAGGTAGAAAGAGTGAGCTTGAGGGTGTGAAATGCATCAATAGCCTCAGAACTAATGATGAAAGGCTCAGTTTTGAGGCATTGAAACAATGGGGCCATAATACTAGAGGCATTTCATATCCAGAGATGGCAGTACTGGATTAGGCCCAAGAATGCCCGAAGGGACTTGGTAGATCTTGGAAGGGGTATTTTTAGTATAGCCTCAATCCTCCCTGGGCTGAGATGCTTGATGCCTGGAGACAGGCAATGCCCAAGGAAAGTGACTGTGGACTTGCACAATTGGAGTTTATCTTTCGAAGCTTTGCACCCATTTTATGCTAAGAATATCAGCAGAGATTGAGATTCATTGTGACATATCTGGTTAGTGGTGCAGCAAAGGAGAAGGTCATCCACATATTGTAAGAGTATGGTGGATGAATCAAAGGGGCACCAGCTATCGAGTACAGTCTTTAGGGATGTGTAAAATAAGGAAGGGGAGTTAGCAGCTCCCTGAGGAAGGACTGCCCATACATACTGAGCACCTCTGTGGGTGAAGGCAAAATAAGAGGTACACTCCGTGGACAAGAAGACCGAAAAAAAAGCATTGGCCAGATCAATCACTGTGAAACAGGTGGCTGTGGAGGGGACCTGATTCAGGAGAGTATGGGGGTTGTATTCAAGTGGAATATCCACTATAGTTACTGCATTAGCTGCCCTAAGATCATGTGCCATACGATAGGCTACTGGTTGACCAGGTGGGTTTTTTTTTGACTTGGTACAGGGGAGTGTTAAATGGGGAGGTCATAGGAATAACTAGACCTCTTAACAAAAGCTCCAGGACATTCTCATGTATTGCTGCATCCTGTGCAGCACTTAATGGATACTGCTTTATACAGGGGGGTTGGGCACCTGGTTTAGGTTTAACAGTAACCGGAGGGATGGGTAGTTTTCCCACATCAAGTTTGCTACATGCCCACAATTGACTGGGTATATCCTCAAGCCAAACAGGATGGGAATGAGGGTTAGAGTCTGTATTGTCTTGAACTGAGGGAATTGTTAGGGATAGAAGACTACACAATGTGTCATCATGCAGGGGGGTGGTCATCTTGGGGCCATTTGGAGTGAATTCTATGCAGGCCCCAATTTTCTGCAACACATCTGTTCCCAACAAATTAAAAGGCACATCAGGAGAAACTAAAACTTGGGTTACAATTGAAATTGAGTCATGCAAATTTAACCGGAGAGGATGAGTCATTTGTAATTTAGTAAGTCGTCCCTCTACCCCTTCACAAGTCACATAGTCGGGGGACAAAATGTCCTCTGGAACATGTTCTTGCATTAATACTGTATGGGCTGCTCCAGTGTCTACCATGAATTAAATAGTTTGTCCCTCCCCCAGAGATATGGGGACAGTGAGTGTGGGTCCCTGGGGGGTGACAACGGGGCAGAGGGAGACATCTGGATTGCCTGTTTCCCATGAAGGGGGCTGGGTAGTGGCTGTTGATTTTGCGGGACATTTGATGGATAGATGTCACTTTTGCCGGCAAGACCAACATTCTACATTACTGTAATCTCTATTTCCTCCTTGGTGGTTACTCCCCCCCCCCCCCCATCTTCCCTTCCTAGGCCGCACAGGAGCCAAGTTAACCCTTTTCTTTGACATGCTTTCTAGTTAAGCACCTCGGGCTGTTTCCTTTAAATCAACCCATTGCATATTGCGCCACTCCGGGCGACTAGTGCGTACTGCAGTCTGAACCATAGCTCTAAGACAATTCATAAAACACTGCAACAATAATCTGCGATCCTTATCTTCATTATGCTCATATCCAAAATCCAACCATGTCTGTTCTAATACAGAGGCATATTCTGAGACTGACTGCGCCTTATCCTGTACTACAGTTTGTAACAGGTCTTGTTTTTTATCCTGCTCTGCCCGTGCCCAGTTATGCATCCTTTGTATAAACACCTGACCCAACTCTGGTGTATTTTTAATGGCTGGTTCCTGGCCTGGCAGCATCTGAGTAATTTCCATAAGTAAGGGGTCACTGCCTCTCTGCAGAATGACAGAAACTAGATCATCCCATGTGGCCTGATATGCCTCCTGAACACCCTGGAGGCTCATTCTAAATGTTAAGGTTTTTTTTCGGGGATCTTGGAGCTGTGATGCGAGGGCAATAAGTTCACTGGGCGACCAAGGCCGATATGTTTCTATTGGCCATACTAGGAGGTTGAAATGAAACTGCACATGACTAGTGGTCCTCATAGGGAACAGAGGCACCCTGGGTGTTGTCCCTAGGTGTAAAGACTAGAGATGAGCGATGTTCGACTCGAACTGTTCGCCAATCTCAAATTCGAGCTGTTTTTCGAACACGAACGATTTGAAAAAAATCCGGCTGTTCGAGGTTATGTTCGATAACTGTTCGTGCACAAAAATCGCAACTGGATTTTTTCACAGTAATGCAGTTAATCAATGTTAATACACAGTTTGAGTGTACAGTGGGCGGGGGGAGGCGCAGGGGATGGATCTCTGCAGAAATAATGAAGATCTCCATATTTTTTTTTCTTTCCCGCATTTACAATGGGAAGGTGCAGTCTGTCAGCCTATCAGCAGCGCACACACGCAGTGAAGTGCTTTTTTTCACACAAGCAAGGGCATGTGTCATTGGCTGTGTATGTCACATGTACTTGCCCTATAAGACCCAGCCATTTTCCATGTCGCCACCATTTTCTCACTGCTGCAGCTGAATGTTAGACGGCACCGCTGCTGCTGTGGGCGCTATACTTTCTAACTGTGTGAATTGCAAGCGAATTTGCTCATAAATAGACAGATAGGTTGGGAGAAGGAACTAGTTGTAATTGCAGCCCTTTTGAGGGCTAGATTACAGCATTTCCTAGGACTTTTTGCCAGGCAGGTCTGTTTTAGTGCTGTGCAAGTGTTTTTCACAGCATTTGGCAAAATCTAGCTAAGCAAATCCTTTTGGGCCTCTTGCAGTGTGTGCTTGTCAGTGGAGTAGCCTATCTGTGTTGCAAGCTACACCACCTGTGCATGTAATACGAATTTTTTACTGCACCTAGCCAAGTAAAACCTTTTGGGCATAGTAGCAGTGTGTGGTACTCAATCTATTAGGCCATCTATACTAAGCTCTACCAGCTTTGAAATTAATAATAATTTTTAGCTGCATCTAGCCCGGAAAATAATTTTGGGCATAGTAGCAGTGTGTGGTACTCATCCTATTAGGCCATCTATACTAAGCTCCACCAGCTTTGAAATTAATCATAATTTTTAGCTGCATCTAGCCCGGAAAATAATTTTGGGCATAGTAGCAGTGTGCGGTACTCATTGTATTAGGCCATCTATACCAAGCTCCACCAGCTTTGAAATTAATAATAATTTTTAGCTGCATCTAGCCCGGAAAATAATTTTGGGCATAGTAGCAATATGTGGTACTCATTGTATTAGGCCATCTATACCAAGCTCCACCAGCTTTGAAATTAATAATAATTTTTAGCTGCATCTAGCCCGGAAAATAATTTTGCCCATATTAGCAGTGTGTGGTACTCATTGTATTAGGCCATCTATACCAAGCTCCACCAGCTTTGAAATTATTAATAATATTTAGCTGCATCTAGCCGTAAAATAAATTTGGCCTGTAGCAGTGTGTGGTACTCAATCTATTAGGCCATCTATACTAAGCTCCACCAGCTTTGAAATTAATAATAATTTTTAGCTGCATCTAGCCCGGAAAATAGTTTTGGGCCTGTAGCAGTGTGTGGTACTCAATCTATTAGGCAATCTATACTAAGCTACACCAGCTTTGAAATTAATAATAATTTTTAGCTGCATCTAGCCCGGAAAATAATTTTGGGCCTGTAGCTGTGTGTGGTACTCATTCTATGTGGCCATCTATACTAAGCTCCACCAGCTTTGAAATTAATAATAATTTTTAGCTGCATCTAGCCAGGAAAATAATTTTGGGCATAGTAGCAGTGTGTGGTACTCATTGTATTAGGCCATCTATACCAAGCTCCACCAGCTTTGAAATTAATAATAATTTTTAGCTGCATCTAGCCTGGAAAATTATTTTGGGCATAGTAGCAGTGTGTGGTACTCATTGTATTAGGCCATCTATACCATGCTCCACCAGCTTTGAAATTAATAATAATTTCTAGCTGCATCTAGCCTGGAAAATCATTTTTGGCATAGTAGCAGTGTGTGGTACTAATTGTATTAGGCCATCTATACCAAGCTCCACCAGCTTTGAAATTAATAATAATTTTTAGCTGCATCTAGCCCGGAAAATAATTTTGGGCATAGTAGCAGTGTGTGGTACTCATTGTATTAGGAAATCTATACCAAGCTCCACCAGCTTTGAAATTAATAATAATTTTTAGCTGCATCTAGCCCGGAAAATAATTTTGGGCATAGTTGCAGTGTGTGGTACTCATTGTATTAGGCCATCTATACCAAGCTCCACCAGCTTTGAAATTAATAATAATTTTTAGCTGCATCTAGCCTGGAAAATAATTTTTGGCATAGTAGCAGTGTGTGGTACTAATTGTATTAGGCCACCTATACCAAGCTCCTCCAGCTTTGAAATTAATAATAATTTTTAGCTGCATCTAGCCCGGAAAATAATTTTGTGCATAGTAGCAGTGTGTGGTACTCATTGTATTAGGCCATCTATACCAATCTCCACCAGCTTTGAAATTAATAATAATTTTTAGCTGCATCTAGCCCGGAAAATAATTTTTCTTCCCAATAGTGGTAGCAATAGAAATATGGGGCGCTCGCCTGGCTAACAAAAATATACGCTTCATAACAAAAAACACCAGCCTAGCGCACTGCATTAATAAGATGGCATCATCGTCTCTCCCAGAGCTAGGCCTACTACGCCGGCTAACATTCCTGTGCCTAAAACACAATGTATGGGTCTGCGCTAGCCACGATGCTGAGGGGTCTAACCGTGCTGCTATCGCTTTATCACAATTCAATTGGCAGATTTTCACAGAGCTCCTCCCCAACGCCCACCCATCGGGCAACAGTTGCCCACCCTCCCTATTGGATGTAGTGGCGAATAGTTGATGCCATTAATCAGAGCGTCAGTTGCCCTGTCGACGTGGCAAGCATATGGTAAGGCATGGGAAGAGTGGACACGACTAGTAGCAGGCAGACGGGTTGACCAGTGTGAACAAGCCAGATTACAAGTCATCATAGAATTTCTCCACCAGCTAATGATGAGGGGCATATCAGGGGAATCAGCGCAGCGGTGTCTGACCGGAGTAGCATTTCACTTCCAACTACTGAATTGGGGAAATGTGACAGAGATTCATCATCAGACAATCCATAAAAGGGTGGAAAAGGGGTCAGCCAAGTCAGGAGTGTAGACGTCCCGTCCCGTGTCACTAACACTGATTTCTCACATCATATCCCTAACACCATTAACATGACACTCACAATTTGAAGCAACACTACTGTCTACTGCATTTGCGATCGCCTTCTTCGGGGCGCTATGCATAAGCGAATTAGTCTCTCAATCCAAAATTACCACCAGTGGAGGCTTATTACACCAGGACGTATTCATAGCTAATAATGCAATATGTCTACGCATACACAAATCAAAAACGGTTCCAGCGGGCAGGGGCACTTGGGTACTTCTACAACCCACAAACGGTACACTGACTCGGGTAACAATCGTAAAAACATATATAACCATCAGATCACAAAGTAATTTCTTCCTATCACACATTGATGGAACGCCATTATCAAGATACCAGTTCCAAGCTATATTTAATAAATGCCTAACATCGGCAGGGAACCACCCCAAAGATTACGGGACACACTCATTCCGCATAGGCACGGTCACGGAAGCAACAAGGGCAGGACTGTCAGAAACGGAAGTTCAGAGGATAGGGAGATGGTGATCCACGTGTTTAGCGAGATACATAAGACCGGACTTGTTATCCAAACATGGTTTGTTTCTTTTACAGGTAACGCTAAGCCAACAGTGTGGGTGATAGGCCACTCGTATATATATTGGGCAGAAAAAAGGGCGAAAGTCCGCCCAGGCGGGAGGAAATTAGAGTTTCATAACACATATTTCAACTGGAAAGGTATTAGAGGCCTGCAATGGCCACAGGTACTAATGGAGGTAATTAAGGTAGGGAGAGAGGCAAGAGGTCCGGTCATCTTAGTTATACAGGCCGGGGGAAACGACCTAGGTCATCACAAGAGCGCATAACTAATGGCTATAATGAAACTAGACACTGAGCGCTTCAAAAAATTTTTCACAACACTAACTATAGTATGGTCAGAGATTGTGCTGATAGCGGTATGGCAAGGTGCGCGAGACATCACGACCATCGAACGGACAAGGCGGGTAATAAATATTCGGATGGCAAAATTTAGAAGAGACAGAGGCAGTGTAATGATACGACACCGACAACTGGAAGGAGATAAAGCAGGCCTCATACCGCCCGACGGTATTCACTTAATGGATATTGGACTGGACATATTCCTGTCAGGACTCCAGGACGGAGTGGAACAAGCGTTAGTGATTGATGGATGCGGATCAGAGTCCTGCATACGAGTACGCAGGATCTTCCGTGGCCTGGAAATAGAAAGGACATGTTGGAGAGTTACACTTGTTGGCCAACTTGCCGGTGTGGAGACACAGGGCATGCTGCAACAAGCTGAATTATTTTAGAAATAAAATGCCTTTCTAATGGAATGAGGATAAAGAGTTAATAAAGCTGTTACCGATCCTCATCCATCCAGTTGTAAGAGTTACATTATTGTATTGTCAAGGAAAGGGGGGCGGTAGGGGGGCTGAGCGTCTGGGTTTGGTTGGGGGTCCCCACATTCTGCCTAGGCTAGATGCAGTTAAAAATTCTTATTAGATACACAGGCGGTGTAGCTTGCTTCAGAGCTGGGCTACTACGCTGACTAGCAGACACTGAAGCTTTGGAGCAGACCTCTGAGTAAACAGCTCTTCAGACTCAACCATTTGTGTTACCCCAAGCCATAGTGTATGTAGTTTCTTACGGTTAAAAGGGGGGGGGAGCGACCCAACCCACCTGTAATTGACAATGCCAACGTCACGTAAAACACAGCAAGGGGGCTCCTAAAAGAGTCTCCATTTTTTCCAAAAATTGTGGCACAGACACCACTTAGTGGCATCAATTGCCCCAGCGTTGCTTAAAACGGTTGGTGAGGTGATTTTACCAAATCCTCAAGCTTTTAGTCCCTCCAGGATGACACAGGGGTAGAAAAGTCGTTGCGGATCCATGATTTGTTCATCTTTATGAACGTGAGTCTGTCTACATTCTCAGTGGACAGCCGCGTGCGCTTATCTGTCAGCACACCACCAGCAGCGCTGAACACACGTTCAGAGAGAACGCTGGCTGCAGGGCATGACAAGATCTCCAAGGCGTGAGTGGCGAGCTCCGGACATTTTACCAGATTAGAAGCCCGAAATGAGCAAGGGTCCAGTGACACAGTCATGGCTTCGATGTTCTCTTGGAGATACTCCTGTACCATCCTCTCTAGGCGTTGACTATGTGTCAGACTTCTTGTCTCCTGTGGCCTTGCAAAGGATGGTCTAAAAAAGTGGTGAAACGATTCCACAAAATTGCTGTTACTAGCAGATACTGTGTTACTGTTACGGTTTGAGTGATGAAGACTCGACAGTCCCACGGTTGGCAAGTTAGAACTGTGAGATTCACTACGTTCACCACTGGTGTTTTGTGGAAAAGCACATGTAAGATTCTGCAACAGCCTCTACTGATACTCCTGCATGCGTGAATCCCTTTCTATGGCAGGAATTATTTCGGCAAATTTACTTTTGTACCGGGGATCTAAGAGTGTGGCAACCCAGTAGTCGGGATTACTTCGAATTCTGACAATCCGAGTGTCATGTTGCAGGTAGTGCAGCAAGAAGGCACTCATGTGTCTTGCGCATCCAGGAGGACCAAGTCTTTGTTGTGTTGGTAGCGAGGTAAGAATCATGCTTCCTTCCTCTGCCCTCTCCCCCCAACCTCGCACAACAGAAATGTGATCAAGGTCTCCCTCATCTGATGAGTCATCCATGCCCATCGTCAGTTCGTCCTCCACTTCTTCCTCGGCTCCTGCACCTTCCTCAACAGTTTGGCTGCTACCAAGCGCCCTGGTTAATCCCTCTCCCGCACCCTCCCATGCTTGCCGCCTTGGTGCTGCCGACCGTCTGGACCTTGGAGATGTTATCCCTTCCGCATACGACTCCTCCTCTTCTTCCTCCACCTCCTCTTGAGCCACAACCTGACTCCGAATTCAGTTTAACGTGTGCTCCAGCATGTAAATCACAGGAATAGTCATGCTGATAATGGCATCGTCAGCACTAAACATCTTCGTCGCCATTTCAAAACTGTGCAGAAGGGTGCATAGGTCCCTGATCTGAGACCACTCCTGCAGCGTGATTTGCCCCACCTCTGGATCTCGTTGGCCCAGGCTATACGTCAGAACGTATTGCGCAAGGGCTTGTCGGTGCTGCCACAGTCGCTGCAACATGTGCAGAGTTGAATTCCACCGTGTCGGCACATCGCATTTCAGCCGGTGAACAGGCAGGCCCAACGACTTCTGTAGAGATGTAAGCCGCGGGATGCGAATGGCGGAAGTGAGCACAAAATGATCGTGCCCTCTGCAGAAAGCCATCTAGTCCGGGATAGTGGGCTAAAAATTGCTGGACGACCAGGTTCAACACGTGAGCCATACAAGGCACGTGTGTGACATTGCCCCGGCGAAGGGCCGCACCCAGGTTTGCAGCATTGTCGCACACGGACTTCCCTGGTTGCAGGTCCAGTGGAGACAGCCATTCATGAAACTGGGTCTCCAGAGCTGACCACAACTCCTCAGCTGTGTGACTCACATTTCCCAGACATTTCTAAGTAAAAACCGCCTGATGCCGTTGAGCCCTGCTGCCAGCATAGTAAGGAGGAGTGCAGGATCCCTTCTGTGCAGTTAGAAAGCGGGAGGCATTACCAGACAGGCTTTGGGTGCAGGTGGAGAACCGAGAGGAGGTTGAGGAGGCAGAAGCAGTGGAGTAACTTCTAGATAAAGAGGATTGACGCACAACTCGTGGGGACGGCAAGACTTGGACAGCAGCCCCTTGTCCTGCTGTCACCATAGTTACCCAGTGCCCAGTCAGCGACATGTAACGCCCCTGTCCATGCCTACTCGTCCAAGTGTCTGTGGTGAAATGCACCCTGTCACACACAGAGTTTCTCAAAGAAGCGGTGATGTTGCATGCGACATGCTGTTGTAGCGCAGGCACACCTTTCTTTGAGAAGTATTGCCGACTGGGCATCTGGTACTGGGGCACTGCGACGGACATAAGGTCTCGAAAATCCTCTGTGTCCACCAGGCGGAAAGGCAGCATTTCTGTAGCCAACAGCTTGCAGATGGTGAAATTCAACCTCTTAGCTTTGTCATGGCTAGGAGGAAGTGGTCTTTTACTTGTCCACATCTGAGTGACCGAGGGCTGGCAGTTGTGCTTAGACGGGGTTGAGTAGGGTGTCCCCGGCAAACTTCAGGCCTGTGAGGAAGATGCAGGCGGAAAAGTTAGGTTGCCTTGATCCAAAGGTGGTGCTCTCGATGTCGGAGAGCGCTCAACACCAGCTAGTGTTTCCACTTCCAAATGTAATGATGACCTGCCAATCACGCTGGCTGTTGCGGGTAAAGAGGTGGCAGGTCTGCGTCCAAAAACATGTGTGACGGCTGTCCCCCTAGTCACAGAGGATGAAGAGGCCCCAGATGCACAATATGGGGCAGACGGTGGTTGGCCCGGCCCGCTAGGCCGCATTGTAGCACAGTGAGCTTCCCACTGCAACTTATGCTTCATATCCATGTGACGGTTCATGCATGAAGTACTCAAACTATGTATTTTTTGGCCTCTACTTAGCATTTGGTGACAAATATTACAGATAACACGAGTTGGGTCATCCTTATCGATTTTAAAAAATGACCAGGCTATGCAAGGCTTAGAGCCCATATGACTTAAAGAGCCACCACGACTTGTGGTCAGAGGCAGAGTTGTGGTTGAGGATGCAGTTGTTGACGTGCTTCCAGTACACAGTCTCTGTCCAGGAAGGCGCAACCTAACCACGTGATCAATAGAATCCTCCTCCACCTCCTCTGCTGACCTCATCGACTCGCTGACTGTGGGTTGACAGTAAGTGGGATCTCCAACCTCGTCATCATCACCCTGTGTGTTCTCACACCCGTCGTCCTCAGAGCCAACCTCTTCCTGCCCTGACTGAAAAGTCAAGTTGTCGCTCCAGTCAGGTATTTGAGTCTCGTCATCGTCTTCATCATTGTCTCCACCAACAGGAGTTACAGTTTGGGAACGAGGGTCTACATTATGCTCAGAACCTTCTTCATCTGGTCCTGGATCCGACTCATAAAGATTCTGGTCATCAGTGCAGATCATTTCCTCGTCTGGATTAACAGAAGCTCTGGAGCAGACCTCCGTTTCCCAGGCTATAGTATGAGTAAACAGCTCTGCAGACTCAACCATCTGTTCTACCCCATACTCAGATGGGCAGCTGGAGACTTGGGAGCTGTGAGGAAGCAAGTGCGATTGGAGTGACACCTCTGAGGACTGGAGTATTTGTGATGTTGAAGTTGAGGTGGAGGAGAGCCCACTTGAAGGAGCACTTGATATCCGTTGAAGCACCTGCTGTTTTTGTGCCTCATCTGGAATTTGTAGCAATGGGCGTGTCCGTAAGAAATGGATCGTATCACATTGTCCACGAAAAGAAGTAGACATCTTAGTTTGGCTGGAAGATTGTCTTTCTTCTGCAGATGTTACTCCCCACCCCACCATGGGGGAGCGAGACCCACCAGCGGACAGGCACCAGTATTGGGAGAGGGGGGCTGGCCGTCAGGGTCCACCGCGGCTCTGGCACAAACCCGGCGACACGGAGGTCACACGGGCAGGAACGGACTGGCCATGTCGGCTTCGCACTCCAGCGTAGTCCCTCTGCCCGCTCGCGCCCGTAAGCTCAAAGGGATGCGCAAGCGGCTTTTCTTCCCAGGGCTGTTCCCCGCCCAGCAGGAACGTGGGGGTGCTCAGGTCGGCCTTCCACTGTACTCCCTTACCTCCCTCACCCTCTTTCCTTCTTCCATTCTCCATCTAACCCATCGGCTCTGTGGTGTCCGCTCTCCCTCCAGCTCTCTCCTTCTCACAGGTGGACTACCGCGTGTATTCACACTGTGGGGAATCTTTTGGGCCCAGGCCTAAGAAGTTGTCGAGGTAATGGATAATATGTGCCCCCTTAGAAACGTCCATTACAACCCATTCGAGGAAGCAACTAAACGCCTCAAATAGTGAGCAGGATTTGGACCACCCCATGGGCAAACAGCGATCTATATAGTATGCTCCTTCCCAGAAGCAGCCCAATAGGTGGACACTATTTGGAGGCACAGGTAGTAAGTAACCGGAACGCCACATCAATGTCTGTTTTGGCCATTAGGGTGACCCTTCCCAACTTCTTGATCCGCCTGATTGCCTGGTCAAAGGATGTACAGTATATACTACTGTACTTGGTTCCGCGTCGATGTTGTCGTTTACTGACCTGCCCCTTGGATATGACAAATGGTGGATTAGTCCGAATGTATTGGGTTCCGTTTTTGGCACAATTCACAACGGGGATACCACTACGTCTTGTAAGTAAAGTGTTCTGAATGGAACTGTCATTCTACCTAAAGATATTTATTTTGTTAATTTTCTTGTCACGACGTCTGGGTGTTGGTAGGCTGATTTTAGATTTTTACTCCGCCTTTCTTTGATCTTTGATTGCCCGCCATTGGTTTTAACGGTGTTCGAAGGTGTTCGACGAACAGTTCGGCGAACATACCGGTGTTCGACGAACCGAACCGAACCCGAACACTACGGGGATGGCTCAACACTAGTAAAGACCCACAGGACCTACAACAATTAACCCCAGGGGGATTCTGATGACCACAATGTCTGCAAGTCCATGCCATTGACCCAGCATAAGGCTGGGGTGCTGAAGGGGGTGCAGAATTTACATCAGGTACAGAGACTACAGGGGTCTGAGAGTTTTTCAAACTATCATAGATTACATAGACAGTTCCATGCCTGGTTTCCTCTGATTTATATTCACTCATTGAGAGACGTTTTGCTACTTCTAACCACATCTTAGCCTGCTCTAGTTTGTTTTTATCTTTCAACCATCCTCCTTCCCAATTGCAGATATAGTTCTCCCATTCCTTCTCTTCCAAATTTCCCCACTTTCCCATACCAAATTTCCTCAGTATTATTTCACATCCCTCTACTACTTCTTTCCCTTTCAGTCTCTCCACTATCTCACATGCTGGAACTGGGGCCACGCCCTTTTGGTTAGTCAATTCCTTACTGTTGCCAGTCCCCATCACTGCAACCACTGTGCCAGAATTACCGCAGAACTCTCTTCAGCACACCTAGAGCCTCTCAGACTCTAAATTTGATCCCGTCCCAGTCTCCTCTGATCCTCGAAAGACGGATCTGATCCTGTCCCAGTCTCCTCTGAGCCTCAGAATTCAGATCTTTAAGGAAGTACTAAAACCAATTTTCCAGCAGTGTGAGCTAGGGAGATTCTTACACACAACCAAACAAATAACAATACCAAGCCTAATGCTCCACCTACTATTGTAAATATTTCTGCATGATTATATAACATTTCCCAGTTCAGAGGTTTTCCTTCTACACCTTGTAAAGGCTAGAGATGAGCGTTGTTCGACTCGAACTGTTCGCCAATCTCAAATTCGAGCTGTTTTGGGCGGTGTTCGAGCCGTTCGGCGAACACGAACGATTTGAGAAAAATTCGGCTGTTCGAGGTCATGTTCGATAACTGTTCGTGCACCAAAATCATAACTGGATTTTTTCTCAGTAATGATGAAAATTAATGTTAATACGCAGTTTGAGTGTACAGCGGGGCGGGGGGAGGGGCAGGGGATGGATCTCTGCAGGAATAATGAAGATCTCCAATTTTTTTTCTCTTTCCCGCATTTACAGTGGGGAGGTGCAATCTGTCTGCCTATCAGCAGCGCACACACGGAGCGAAGTGCTTTTTTTCACACAAGCAAGGGCATGTGTCATTGGCAGTGTATGTCACATGTCCTTGCCCTATAAGACCAAGCCATTTTCCCCGTCGCCACCATTTTCTCACTGCTGCAGCTGCGTGTTAGACGGCACCGCTGTTGCTGTGTGCGCTATACCTTGTTAATTTCAAGCCAATTTTCGCACAAATCTACAGATAGCTTGGGAGTAGGGAATAGTTGTGATTGCAGTCCTTTTAAGGACTAGGTTACAGCATTTCCTACGACTTTTATCAGGCAGGTCTGTGCTCTTAAATAGATAGGTTGTGGGAGTAAAGACTAATTGTAATTGCAGTCCTTTTCAGGACTAGGTTACATCAGTTCCTATCAGTTTTTGCCAGGCAGGTCTGTGCCAGAGCTGTGCAAGTTTTTTTCACAGCATTTGGCTGAATCTAGCAAAGCTAATCCTTTTTGGCCTATTGCAGAGTGTGTTAGTCAGTGGAGTAGCCTATCTGTGTTGCAAGATATACCACCTGTGTATAGAATACCAATTTTTTTACTGCACCTAGTGAAGTAAAATCTTTTGGGCATAGCATCATTCTATTAGTCCAGCTATACTGACCTCCATCAGGTTGCAAATTGAATATAATTTTTTTCTGCATCTAGCTCTGAAAAAATATTTGGGCTTCTAGCAGTGTGTGGGACTTGTTCTATTAGTCCATCTATACTGACCTCCATCAGGTTGCAAACTGAATATAATTTTTTTCTGCATCTAGCTCTGAAAAAATATTTGGCCTTCTAGCAGTGTGTGGGACTTGTTCTATTAGTCCATCTATACTGACCTCCATCACGTTGCAAATTCAAAATAATTTTTTGTCTCCATCTAGCTCTGAAAAAATATTTGGCCTTCTAGCAGTGTGTGGGACTTTCTCTTTTAGTCCATCTATACTGACCTCCATCAGGTTGCAAATTAAAAATAATTTTTATCGCATCTACCTCTGAAAAAATATTTGGGCTTCTAGCTGTGTGTGGGACTTGTTCTATTAGTCCATCTATACTGACCTCCATCAGGTTCCAAACTGAATATAATTTTTTTCTGCATCTAGCTCTGAAAAATATTTGGCCTTCTAGCAGTGTGTGGGACTTTCTCTATTAGTCCATCTATACTGACCTCCATCAGGTTGCAAATTAAAAATAATTTTTATCTGCATCTAGCTCTGAAAAAATATTTGGCCTTCTAGCAGTGTGTGGGACTTTCTCTATTAGTTCATCTATACTGATATCCATCAGGTTGCAAATTAAAAATAATTTTTATCTGCATCTAGCTCTGAAAAAATATTTGGTCTTATAGCAGTGTGTGGGACTTCCTCTATTAGTCCATCTATACTGACCTCCATCAGGTTGCAAACTGAATATAATTTTTTTCTACATCTTCCTCTGAAAAAATATTTGGGCTTCTAGCTGTGTGTGGGAATTGTTCTATTAGTCCATCTATACTGACCTCCATCAGGTTGCAAACTGAATATAATTTTTTTCTGCATCTAGCTCTGAAAAAATATTTGGCCTTCTAGCAGTATGTGGGACTTGTTCTATTAGTCCACCTATACTGACCTCCATCAGGTTGCAGATTCAAAATAATTTTTTGTCTGCACCTAGCTCTGAAAAATTATTTGGCCTTCTAGCAGTGTGTGGGACTTTCTCTTTTAGTCCATCTATACTGACCTCCATCAGGTTGCAAATTGAATATAATTTTTTTCTGCATCTAGCTCTGAAAAATTATTTGGGTATCTAGCAGTGTGTGGAACTTGTTCTATTAGTCCATTTATACTGACCTCCATCAGGTTGCAAACTGAATATAATTTTTTTCTGCATCTAGCTCTGAAAAAATATTTGGCCTTCTAGCAGTGTGTGGAACTAGTTCTATTAGTCCATCTATACTGGCCTCCATCACGTTGCAAATTCAAAATAATTTTTTTGTCTGCATCTAGCTCTGAAAAAATATTTGGCCTTCTAGCAGTGTGTGGGACTTTCTCTATTAGTCCATCTATACTGACCTCCATCAGGTTGCAAATTAAAAATAATTTTTATCTGCATCTACCTCTGAAAAAATATTTGGCCTTCTAGCAGTGTGTGGGACTTTCTCTATTAGTCCATCTATACTGACCTCCATCAGGTTGCAAATTAAAAATAATTTTTATCTGCATCTAGCTCTGAAAAAATATTTGGCCTTCTAGCAGTGTGTGGGACTTTCTCTATTAGTCCATCTATACTGACCTCCATCAGGTTGCAAATTAAAAATAATTTTTATCTGCATCTAGCTCTGAAAAAATATTTGGCCTTCTAGCAGTGTGTGGGACTTTCTCTATTAGTCCATCCATACTGACCTCCATCAGGTTGCAATTAAAAATATTTTTTTGTCTGCATCTAGCTCTGAAAAAATATTGGGCCTTCTAGCAGTGTGTGGGACTTTCTCTATTAGTCCGTCTATACTGACCTCCACCAGGTTGCAATCTGCATATATTTTTTTTCTGCATCTACCTCTGAAAAAATATTTGGGCTTCTAGCTGTGTGTGGGACTTGTTCTATTAGTCCATCTATACTGACCTCAATCAGGTTGCAAACTGAATATAATTTTTTTCTGCATCTAGCTCTGAAAAAATATTTGGCCTTCTAGCAGTGTGTAGGACTTGTTCTATTAGTCCATCTATACTGACCTCCATCAGGTTGAAAACTGAATATAATTTTTTTCTGCATCTACCTCTGAAAAAATATTTGGGCTTCTAGCTGTGTGTGGGACTTGTTCTATTAGTCCATCTATACTGACCTCCATCAGGTTGCAAACTGAATACAATTTTTTTCTGCATCTACCTCTGAAAAAATATTTGGGCTTCTAGCTGTGTGTGGGACTTGTTCTATTAGTCCATCTATACTGACCTCCATCAGGTTGCAAATTGAATATAATTTTTTTCTGCATCTAACCCAGCCAATAGTTTTGGCCTAATACCACAGTTTGGCCACTCAGCTCTGCTCGGTTCCCATCCATTGTTTTTTTGTGCAAACAACTCCAGAGTTGTGAATTAGTTAACCACCAGAATGAGTGGAAAAAGGCCTGCTGCTGGTGGAAAGGGGAATAGGCGTGTTGGGAAGGGGAAAAAAGGTTGTGTCCGTGGGGTAGGTGTTAAAGCAACAGTAACATCTGCAGAAGAAAGACCATCTTCCAGCCAAACTAAAATGTCTACTTCTTTTAGCGGACAATGTGATAAGATCCCTTTCTTACGGCCACGCCAATTGCTACAAATTCCAGATGAGGCACAAAAACAGCAGGTGCTTCAATGGATATCAAGTGTTCCTTTAAGTGGGCTCTCCTCCACATCAACTTCAACATCACAAATACTCCAGTCCGCAAAGGTGTCACCCCAATCGTACTTGCTTCCTCACAGCTCCCAAATCTCCAGCTGCCCGTCTGAGTATGAGGTAGAACAGATGGTTGAGTCTGCAGAGCTGTTTACTCATACCATAGCCTGGGAATCAGAGGTCGACTCCAGCGCTTCTGTGAATCCAGACGAGGAAATGATCAGCACTGATGCCCAGAATCTTTATGAGTCAGATCCAGGACCAGAGCAGAAGGTTCTGACCATAATGTAGACCCTCATTCCCAAACTGTAACTCCTGTTGGTGGAGACAATGAGGAAGACGATGATGAGACTCAAATACCTGATTGGAGCGACAACTTTAGATTTTTGTCAGGGCAGGAACAGGTTGGCTCTGAGGACGACGGGTGTGATAACACACAGGGTGAGGATGATGAGGTTGGAGATCCCACTTACTGTCAACCCACAGTCAGCCAAGAGATGAGGTCAGCAGAGGAGGTGGAGGAGGATGCTTGTGACGACGAGGTCAGGTTGCGCCTTCCTGGACAGAAGCGTAGTACTGGAAGCACGTCAACAACTGCATCCTCAAACACAACTCTGCCTCTCACCACAAGTCTTGGTGGCTCTTTAGGTCGCATGGGTGCTAAGCCTTGCATAGCCTGGGCATTTTTTCAGATCGATAAAGATGACCCAACTCGTGTTATCTGTAACATTTGTCAGCAAAAGCTAAGTAGAGGCCAAAAAATACATAGTTTGAGTACTTCATGCATGAACCGGCACATGGACATGAAGCATAAGTTGCAGTGGGAAGCACACTGTGCTACAATGCGGCCTAGCCAGCCGGGCCAACCACCGTCTGCCATATCTTGTGCATCCGCGGCCTCTTCATCCTCTGTGACTGGGGAGACAGCAGTCACACCTGTTTTGGGGCGCAGACCTGCCACCTCTTTACCCGCAACAGCCAGCGTGATTGGCAGGTCATCATTTCCTTTGGAGGTGGTAACACCAGCTGGTGTTGAGCGCTGTCCGACATGGATAGCACCACCTTTGGATCAAGGCAACCTAACATGTCCGCCTGCATCTTTCTCACAGACTGGCAGTTTGCCGGGGACACCCTTATCAACCCCGTCTAAGCACAATAGCCAGCCCTCGGTCCCTCAGATGTGGACAAGTAAAAGGCCATTTCCTCCTAGCCATGAGAAAGCTAAAAGGTTGAATTTCACCATCTGCAAGCTCTTGGCTACAGAAATGCTGCCTTTCCGCCTGGTGGACACAGAGGATTTTCGAGACCTTATGTCCGTCGCAGTGCCCCAGTACCAGATGCCCAGTCGTCACTACTTCTCAAAGAAAGGTGTGCCTGCGCTCCACCAGCATGTCGCACACAACATCACCGCTTCTTTGAGAAACTCTGTGTGTGACAGGGTGCATTTCACCACAGACACTTGGACGAGTAGGCATGGACAGGGGCTTTACATGTCGCTGACTGGGCACTGGGTAACTATGGTGACAGCAGGACAAGGGGCTGCTGTCCAAGTCTTGCCGTCCCCACGAGTTGTGCGTCAATCCTCTTTATCTCAAAGTTCCTCCACTGCTTCTGCCTCCTCAACCTCCTCTCAGTCCTCCACCTGCACCCAAAGCCTGTCTGGTCATGCCACAAGCTTTCTAACTGCGCAGAAGGGATCCTGCACACCTCCTTACTATTCTGGCAGTAGGGCTCAACGTCATCAGGCGGTTTTTACTTTGAAATGTCTGAGTCACACAGCTGAGGAGTTGTGGTCAGCTCTGGAGAACCAATTTCATGAATGGTTGTCTCCATTGGACCTGAAACCAGGGAAGGCCGTGTGCGACAATGCTGCAAACCTGGGTGCGGCCCTTCGCCGGGGCAATGTCACACACGTGCCTTGTATGGCTCACGTGTTGAACCTGGTTGTCCAGCAATTTTTAGCCCACTATCCCGGACTAGATGGCCTTCTGCAGAGGGCACGGTCGCTGTGTGCTCACTTCCGCCGTTCGCATCCCGCAGCTCAGCGACTTACATCTCTACAGAAGTCGTTGGGCCTGCCACTTCACCGGCTAAAATGCGATGTGCCTACCCGGTGGAATTCAACTCTGCACATGTTGCAGCGACTGTGGCAGCACCGACAAGCCCTGGTGCAATACGTTCTGACGTATAGCCTGGGCCAACGAGATCCAGAGGTGGGGCAAATCACGCTGGAGGAGTGGTCTCAGATCAGGGACCTATGCACCCTTCTGCACAGTTTTGAAATGGCGACGAAGATGTTTAGTGCTGACGATGCCATTATCAGCATGACTATTCCGGTGATTTACATGCTGGAGCACATGTTAAACAGAATTCGGAGTCAGGTGGTGGCACAAGAGGAGGTGGAGGAGGTAGAGGAGGAGGAGTTGTATGCGGAAGGGCTAACATCTGCAAGGTCCAGATGGTAGGCAGCACCAAGGCGGCAGGCATGTGAGGGTGGGGGAGATGGTTTTACCAGGGCGCATGGTAGCAGCCAAACTAGTGAGGAAGGTGCAGGAGCCCAGGAAGAAGTGGAGGACGAACTGATGGAAGACTCATCAGATGAGGGAGACCTTGATCACATTTCTGTTGTGCGAGGTTGGGGGGAGAGGACAGAGGAAGGAAGCATGATTGTTACCTCGCCACCAACACAACAGGGACTTGGTGCTCCTGGATTCGCAACACACATGAGTGCCTTCTTGCTGCACTACCTGCAACATGACCCTCGAATTGTGAGAATTAGAAATAATCCTGACTACTGGGTTGCCACACTGTTAGATCCCCGGTACAAAAGTAAATTTGCAGAAATTATTCCTGCCATAGAAAGGGATGCACGCATGCAGGAGTATCAGCAGAGACTGTTGCAGAATCTTACATGTGCTTTTCCACAAAACACCAGTGGTGCACGTAGTGAATCTCACAGTTCCAACTTGCCAACCGTGGGACCGTCGAGTGTTCAGCACTCAAACCGTAACAGAACCACAGTATCTGCTGGTAGCATCAATTTTGCGGAATTATTTCACCACTTTTTTAGCCCATCCTTTGCAAGGCCACAGGAGACAAGAAGTCTGACACATAGTCCACGCCTAGAGACTATGGTACAGGAGTATCTCCAAGTAAACATTGAAGCCATGACTGTGTCACTGGACCCTTGCTCTTTTTGGGCTTCCAATCTGGATAAATGGCCGGAGCTAGCCACTTACGCCTTGGAGATCTTGTCATGCCCCGCAGCCAGCGTTCTGTCTGAACGTGTGTTCAGCGCTGCTGGTGGTGTGCTGACAGATAAGTGCACGCGGCTCTCCACTGATAATGTAGACAGACTCACGTTCATAAAGATGTACAAATCATGGATCCAAAACGACTTTTCTACCCCTGTGTCTTCCTGGGGAGAGTAAAAGCTTGATGATTGGTTAAAATCACTTCACCAACCGTTTTAAGCTTTGAAATTACTAATCATGTTTATCTGTATCTTGGCTAGAAAATAATTTGATCTTTGTAGCTGTGTGCAGCACTGATTCTATTAGGCCATCTATAATAAGCTCCACCAGATTTAAAATTACTAATCATGTTTATCTGTATCTTGGCTGGAAAATTATTTGGGCTTTGTAGCAGTGTGCAGCACTGATTCTATTAAGCCATCTATACTAAGCTCCACCAGATTTAAAATTAATAATAATTTTTAGCTGCATCTAGCCCGGAAAATAATTTTGGGGCTCCGAGATGCGCAAGACACATAAGTGCCTTCTTGCTGCACTACCTGCAACATGACCCTCATATTGTCCGAATTCGAAGTAATCCTGACTACTGGGTTGCCACACTCTTAGATCCCCCAAACTTTTCGATCAACCTTTTCATTTTAATAAAGACCAAAAAAATGGTCATTTTTGAAATTATAAGCATTAGCAGGTTATTAGAAACTGAAATCAAACAGTTTTCAACTCAAAACTTTATTATAGGTGATGTTACATTTTCATATAGGACCCCTTGTTCGAAAGGAGCTTCTGAACTCTCTCGTCCATTGAATTTGTCAGGTTTTGGATGGTTTCTGCTTCAATTGTTTTGCATGAGGACAGAATACCCTCCCAGAGCTGTTGCTTAGATGTGAACTGCCTCCCGCCATCATAGACACTCCTTTTGATGATGCTCCAGAGGTTCTGAATGGGGTAGAGGTCAGGGGAGCATGGGGGTCACACCATAAGTTTGTCCCCTTTTATGCCCATATCAGCCAGAGATGCAGATGTTTTATGTGCAGCATGAGATGGTGCATTATCATGCATAAAAATGATCTTGCTGTGGAATTCACGGTTCTTCTTCTTGAACCATGGCAGGAAGTGCTGTTTGAGGAACTCCACATACATTATGGAGTTCATCTTTACCCCTTCAGGGATCCTAAAGGGGCCGACAATCTCTCTCCCCATGATTCCAGCCCAAAACATTACTCCACCTCCTCCTTGTTGGTGCTGTAGCCGTGTTTGCGTGGGGTGTCCATCAACCAGCCATCCTCCACTCCATCCATCTGGACCATCGAGCGTTGCACGGCACTCATCCGTGAACAAAACAGTTTTGAAATCAGTCTTCATGTAATGTTTCGCCCACTGGAGCCGTTTCTGCTTGTGTGAAGTGGATAGAGGAGGTCGACAGGATGGCGTATGCACAGCTGCAAACCTCTGAAGGACCCGGCATCTTGTTGTTCGGGGGACGTTGGAGGCACCAGCAGCTTCAAAAACTTGTCTGCTGCTATGACAAGGCTTTTTTGCCGCTGCTCTTTTAACCTGACGTAATTGCCTGTAGGAAAGAGTCCTCAATTTGCCCTTATCAGCACGCACACGTGTGTACTGTGAATCAGCTACATACTTCTTGATTGCCAAGACACTTCATCCTGATCATCGCACAATGTTGATTATAGTCATGCCTTGACCTAAACACTCCACAATTTGTTGCTTCTCAGCAGCCGACACATCCTTTTTCTTTCCCATTTTGGCAGAAAATGTAGGCTGCTTAATAATGTGAGACAGCCTTCTTAAGTAGTCTTGCCTTTCATTGGACACACCTGCCAAACTAATTAGCACAGGTGTCTGCAATTGCTTACAGTGATATAAAGAGCCCTGACACACATCACCATCAATGAGTTTAACTGACAAACAAACAAATTCATCCCTTATCGCTCCTAAACACTTTTTGCATAATAATTTGGAACACAGTGTACATGTGCTTTTCCACAAAACACCAGTGGTTCACGTAGTGAATCTTACAGTTCTAACTTGCCAACCGTGGTCTGTATGGAGTTGTTCAATAAAGGGCCCAAAATTAAGATAATATAGATGGGAGAGGTCTCTATGAATAGGAATTCCTAAGTATTTGATACCCTGTGAGGGCCAGGCAAAGGGAAAGTTGGACTGGATGGAATCCTTTATGGATTTGGGGAGGGAGACATCGAGGGCCTCAGACTTCGCTGCATTGATTTTAAAATTTGACCATGTAACAAAGTGATCTATTTCAGCCATAACAGCATGGATGGATATATGTGATTGAGTGATATATACTAGGACATCATCAGCAAATAGAGAGCACTTGTACTCGGTGCTTCCCACCTCAATCCACCTAATATTGGGGTTATGGCGAATTGATGAGAGCAGGTGCTCCGTCACTAGGATGTATAAGAGAGGGGACAGAGGACATCCCTGCCTTGTCCCATTGGTGATTGTGAAAGGTGATGAAAATGTTCTGATGCACCCCCGGGGCCTTGGGACACCCGGAGCCGGACCCTTTTTGGTGGATGCTGGTGGTTGTAGTCTCCGTGGCGGAGACCCGGTTCCGTGGCTCAGGGCGGTCAAACCAGTGGCGGAACTATTTATGTGGTTTTGATGTTTAAATGTCCGACTACGCCACCCGTGGATTGCGGTCAGAGTGATCCGCCGCTGCAGGGCAGACCGCTGAGGCTGGTGTTTTGGGTGCAGCAGAGCATAGCACAACTCCCCACGGGAGGAGTATAGCCTCAGGGCAGTGTATGCGGAGGATTGGCCTTTACTCACAGTTCTTATTATCCGGACCACGTCTGCAGGTAACGGCTGCCCACGTCGTACTGTGCTCACCAGGTGAGGGGCTCAGACAACTCCCAGATAACTTTGGAGCGCTTCACAGGACCCCCTTTGTGTGTCCTTTGTCTGGCCTTTCTTACCAACCCTCCTGTCCGGCTGCCTCGGGCCTCCTCTTGGTAAACTTGGCGCCAGTTTCCCTGACCCTATGTGGTGCCTTCCTAGCGGGTGTAGCGAGGGGCTGCGCCACATAAAATGTCACAGCCTCCGGTTTCTAGCTGAGGGTCGTTTCCTGCCTCCACTAGTTTTGGGGACCGGTCTCCCCCTTTGGCCTGACCCCTCCACGCAGGTGGATTCGGGCGTGCGGTGGCGACTCGCCCGTCCGCACCCCTGGGATCCCTTCGTTCCTCGTTCCTGGAGCCTTCTCCGCTCCTCTTTTTTCCTTCTCCCTCTTCCAGGCCTGGGCCTCTGTTACTAGGCCCGCCTCCGGAGCAGAGCTCATGCAGAGCCCCTGCTCCCTGTCACTTCTGCTCAGACTTCTCTGCACTGAACTATGATGGTGCCCACCTTTTATACTCCCTTCTCAATGTACCCAGGAACTGCTTCCTCCCTGCTCCTGCACTACAGGGTTCCCCTTCCTCAGTGTTCCCTCCCCCCACTCCAGCCAGGGACAGGGACTGTTGTGCCCATCTCAGGGGCATATTGGTCGCCCTGCCCCACGGCAATGTGGTGTAATGCATGCAGGTGTCGGGTCCTGATCCACACTCCATCCTTACCTGAGAGTGAGATATCACACCTCTGGGTGAGGTGCAATACCTCTGTAGCAACCGAGCCCTCAGGGTGCTACAGTTCCATTTATCTTCAGCCTAGGTGACGTATTGCGATACAGGGCCGTGATTTTGGCTATAAAAGGGTCCCCTAGACCCCTACCCCAAGCTTTTTAAGAGAATCATATATGGCGTGCCAGGAGACTCTATGGAATGCTTTCTCAGCATCCAACGAGAGTATCTAATTACAAATTTTTAACTGCATCTAGCCCAGGAAATGCTTTGTGCCTAGTAGCAGTGTCTGCTAGTCAGCGGATTATCCCGGCTGTTAAGCAAGCTACACCACCTGTAGTTTGGACACTTAATTTTTTCAAAGGAAATGCTTCGGGACCACGGGATACTCAGTGAAGAGCATCAGGAGGCACCCCAAGGCATAGGGGCTGGGACTGGCAGTAGGATGCCTTGCGGTGGACAGCCGAGCTCGATCCTTATAAAAGCTTTTTAACTGCAGCAGTTTTAGTGGACGCTACTTTAGCTGGATTTACGCGGCTGCTGGCATGAGACTTGCCCTCCAATAGATCCTTGTAAATGGATTTAAAGTGTATTCATTCAAATTAGAGAGACAATTTAAATTAAAAAGCTTAGAGCTGCCTCCACCACAGGGGGGCTCGCTCGACCCACCAGCGGACAGGCACCAGTATTGGGAGAGGGGGGCTGTCCGTCAGGGTTCACCACGGCTCTGGCACAAACCCGGCGACACGGAGGTGGCACGGGCAGGAGCGGACTGGCCGTGTCGGCTTCTCACTTTTTGGATTTTAGAAGGGCCTGACATGCCTATATCTGTGTCTCCCCCTCCTTTTACTCCTCCACCTCTTTTCTTTTCGCATGACTATATGTACTTGTCACTTTTCCATGTGTTAGTTGTGTCTTCTGAGCAGTTTGTCAGCTTTTGGACACCTTTGAAGGTGTTTCTATGTGTTTTTGTTTGCCTGCCATAGGTTTTAACGGTGTTCGAAGGTGTTCGACGAACAGTTCGGCGAACACACGGGTGTTCGACGAACCGAACCGAACTCGAACACTACGGGGGTGGCTCAACACTAGTAAAGGCACTGCGTGACAACTATATCTGCTATAAATGTTACTTTTTATACTATATGTTTCCCAGTCTGGGTATACAGGCTAAGCAAGAACTTCAGCTACTATGATTTTCCCTCTCTGGAGCTTACACAAAACAGAACACAGACACTGAGGATAACGATTCTGATTCATCAAAAACGACTTAACAATAGGTCAATCATTCAACGCACACTGCACAATCGCTGATATTAATCCCCCTGTTGTATTCGGGCTAAAAACTGCATTCAGTTACCCCTTTCTTGAGGGTGCCCTTATCAATTTACAGGGGAATTCAATACCCTCAGAGTACTACATTACCGTGAAGGATTCCTCTGTTATAGGCAATCACACTTCCCTGATCCACTTACGGACCGCTTTTCCTCTCCACCACATGTGAAGGAACACACCTAATGGGATCCCTTATCAAGCAGAGACCATAGTCCCTTATTGGTCAATCAAAAATCATTCAGTCCCACAATCAAGGATCCTCATAGTTTACAATATCATACCAGACATTTATGACATAGACAAAACAAACAACATAAAACAATACTCCGACTCCTGAAATATACAGAAGAATTGTGGAGGTGCCTAATCCCTACACGCTGGGCAAGGTTGGTTACTCGTCACTTCATTCAATTATCATTCAACCGTCATTCAATCGTCAATTATACATCTAAAAACCACATCGAAACATATAAGACAACAAAATCAATCACTGGCAAGGGTTCAAAAATGATTGTCTTGTTACGACCACCAATTACCCATCCTGGAGCCCTCTAGGTAGTACTGAATTAGTACTAATACAAGGGATTACTTACCGCGGATTTTATTCAGTAATTCCCAGAGAGATCCTTGTTGACAGGTCCAGAGGAGGTCCGGTTATGACAATCCCAGGTTTCAGGCACCATGTACTGTTATGGAGACCCTCTTTGTTTTAAGGAGAACTTTAAAATAGACAGCAAAGGGTCTTCACATTGCCAGTGAGATGCAAATTAAGATACTTCATCGATGAAGGATGAGAGACAGAATACATGCGACATGCATTGTCAGCAGGTAGAGTCTTCTGGTGTGGCAACATAGACCCACCATATTTATTAGCTAGACAAAAAGCGGAACTTCATTGTTACATACAACTGAACAGAAAACCGAAATAGATTTATCAGTAACAAACACGTTTCCCTTGGCCCAACGTAAACCTTCTTGTCAATGAGTTTACAGGAAACCAGTATCTTAGTCAGACATTTCACAATGTATGTCTTAAACACTCAAGCAGACTTCAGACGTAGCAAAAATATAAATTTAATTTTCTAAATTAATAATGATATCTAGATATTAAAATTTAACCATAACAATACTCAGTCCCCAGCCGCACGGTGGCCGGGTGTCCATGCTTGGTCCCCCGCCACCCCTATTTGTCCCTGTGCCCCTTATACACAAGCGCGCATGCCAAAACATTTCCTGTGCCCTCCCCAATGCATTTAGTGGGAAGGACAGCCTAACCACAAACAAGTGGACAAGTGAATGTGGCCAGGGATGGTCCATCTCACTGACGCCTTCACACTGGGTTAATATTGTGGAAGCCGGGACACAGTTGGACACAGGGATGCAACACGTCCTCCAGACATAGAGGATTGCGGGTCCTGGGTCAATCAACACAAAGTTCAGAATGTAGACAGCGGCAGTGGTCGGCCTCCTACACATAGAGTAAATTATTCATGATCATGAGGCCATCCATCTCCTTAGCTTGCTGTGCTATGGCGCATATCCTACCTCCTCCGAGGACTGCTAGATATTTTCCTGCTACTATCCCAGTTCTATGACTCCCGTTAAAACAAAGCTTCAGGTGATGAATGATGGATGAGGTGGTGGCAAATGGGAAAAAGCAGGAGGAGCAGGGACCATACACATCAATATCAGGCCAGTCAACCACACATGCCTTGTAGGATATGTTTCTGTAACAAAAGGAGCGGTTCGGCTACACAGTTATAGGGCATACAGTGAGTGCAATGCCTACCAAAAATTTCGAGGCACTCCAATGCCCCTTGGAAGTGACATGGAGGTCTGAGGGCCTTAACTAAAGCATTTTTTCCATTTATAGCAACTGGGTCTCCTGTACACTTTTGGCCTAAGCAGTGAATGGAAGGCTTTTCAAAAATTATGAGGAACTGCAATGCCCCTTCAAACAGACGTGGATTACATCGTACTAAAAACCTTCCACACATTATTGGGGAGTGGGTCTCCCTTAGTGTTTGCCTATGCATTGAAAAGCAAAAGCGGACTAAAATTAGGAGGAAATGCAATGCCCGTTGGAAAAGTCGTGCAGGTTAGAGGTAATTAAAAACAACATTTCAATGCCCCTTGGAAGAGCTGTGGAGTTCAGAGTGGTGTAACAAGACGGTTTAAATGCCCCTTGGATGAGACGTGGAGGTCACAGTAGCTTAACAAGACGGTTTTAATGCCCCTTGGAAGAGTGGTGGAGGTCGCAGTGGAATAAAAAGACAATATCAATGTCCCTTGGAAGAGTGGTGGAGTTTACAGTGGAATAAAAAGACAATATTAATGCCCCGTGGAAGAGACATGGAGGTCACAGTAGCTTAACAAGAAGGTTTTAATAGCCCTTGGAAGAGTGGTGGAGGTCGCAGTGGAATAAAAAGACAATATCAATGCCCCTTGGAATAGACGTGGAGGTCCCAGTGGAATAAAAAGACAATATCAATGACCCTTGGAAGAGACATGGAGGTCACAGTAGCTTAACAAGACGATTTTAATGCCCCTTACAAGAGCCATGCAGTACAGCATATTAAAAACATTATTCCCATTATTGGGGAGAGGGTCTCCCACAGTCTTTGCCTATGCCTTCCAAGCAAAAGCTGCCAAAAATTAGGACGGAGGAACTTGCAATGCCCTTCACAAGAGCCATGCAGAACAGCATATTAAAAACATTATTCCCATTATTGGGGAGTGGGTCTCCCATAGTGTTTGCCTATGCCTTCCAAGCAAAAGCTGCCAAAAATTAGGACAGAGGAACAGGCAAAGCTGGCATCATGGACCACAGTCACCCTGGTGGTATAGTGGTGGTGGAGGCTGAGGATAAAGAGAACAGCAAAAAATAGCCGAAATGACGAAGCGTATACCCATGTGTGGGTGTGAAGCGGTGCATGGGAATACACCTCCCGAAATAACACAGTGGATTTGACTTTATGTTACTCTGCTGTCATTTGGTGGTGATGAGAAGTCTGGCCCAATCCAGCCCTTGTTCATTTTGATAAGGGTCAGCTTGTCAGCATTGTCAGTTGACAGGCGAGTGCGCTTATCAGTTATAATTCCCCCAGCGGCACTAAAAACACGCTCCGATAAAACGCTAGCGGCAGGGCAGGCTAGGACCTCCAAGGCGTACATAGCGAGTTCATTCCAAGTGTCCAGCTTGGATACCCAATAATTAAAAGGCACAGAGGAATCACGGAGGACGCTGGTACGGTCGGCAAGGTACTCCCTCACCATCTTTTGAAACTTTCCACTCCTTGTGAGAGTACCCCGCGCCTTAGGGCCTGTAAGCTGGGCGGGTCTGAGAAAACTGTCCCAGAAAGTTGACAGTGATCCCCTGCCTCTGCTGGATTGGAGTTGCATCTCTCTCGCCTGTACGCTTTGGTTGGGAAACGAACTGTGACCTCTGTCACTAGCGTGTTCAGATGGGAAATTTTTAACAGTTCTGCAGAAAGGGCCTTCTGGTACTGCCCCATTTTTTGTAGACCTCTCCACCTCAGGAATAAGAGAGTGAAAGTTCTTCTTGTAGCGGGGGTCTAAAAGTGTCACCCACCAGTAATGACTGTCACCCAACATTTTGACAACGCGAGGGTCACGGTTAAGGCAGCGTAATATAAAGTTAGCCATGCGTGCCAGACTGGTAACTGGAAACACTTCCGTGTCCTCACCAAGATGACGACTGACCATGCTCTACTCCTTCTCCTCCTCCCCCCTGTCCTCAGGCCACCCACGCTGAACCGACGGTATGACAGTTGTACAGGTACTACCGTCTACAGCGCATGATACCAGCTCCTATTCTTCCTCTTCCTCCTCCTCTCCCTCATTGTCCCCCAATTCACGTTGGGATGAGATGAGGCTGGGCTGTGAGTAATCGCCCGCTACGGTTTCTTGATCCATCTCATCATACTCTGGCTGCAATGCCTCCTCTTTAATTCTCTGCAGAGAGCTCTGCAAAAGACAGACAAGTGGAATGCTGACGCTAATGATGGCGTCATCGCCACTCACCATCTTGGTGGACTCCTCAAAGTTTGTCAGGATGGTACATATGTCAGACATCCAGGTCCACTCCTGAGGTCTTATGTGTGGTCTGACCTGAATATCGACGGTCTTGTTGCAGCTGGTACTCCACAACTGCTCTCTTCTGCTCACAAATCCTTTGCAACATGTGGAGGGTAGAGTTCCAATGTGTGGGGACATCACACACCAGTCGGTGTGCCGGAAGCTGCAATCGCTGCTGCAACACAGCAAGGGCGGCGGAAGCTGTAGCCGACTTCTGAAATTGAGCTGACAGGCGGCATACTTTGACGAGCAGATCTGGCAGCTCGGGGTGCGATTTAAGAAACCGCTGAACCATGAGGTTAAGCACATGGGCCAGGCATGGTACGTGTGTGATCTCGCCTCGCCTCAGAACCGCCACCAGGTTACGGCCATTGTCACACACGCCCATGCCTGGATGTAGGTTCAGCGGTATCAGTCACAGATCTGCCTGCTCTTTCACAGATGTCCACAACTCACAAGCAGTGTGAGGTTTATCACCTAAGCTTATCAGTTTCAGCACAGCCTGTTGCCGCTTGGCGGAGGCAGTACTGCAGTGCTTCCAGCTTGTAACTGACGTGGTGATATCTGAGATAGAGGCTGAACATGAGGAGGAGGGTGATGTGCAGGAGCTGTACACTGTGGGGGCAACTCTGACTGACATAGGGCCCGCAATCCTCGGTGTGGGGAGAATGTGTTCCGTCCAAAAGTCCGACTGGGTCCCGGCTTCCACTATGTTTACCAGTGTGCCGTCAGGGAGATGTACCGTCCCTGGCCACAAGCACTTGTCCACGTATCCGTTGTCAGGTGGACTCTCCCAGTAACTGCGTTGTTGAGGGCACGGCAGATGTTTTGGGACACGTGCTTGTGTAGTGCGGGGATTGTTAGAACTCTCCTGTTAGGTTTTTTCTATCTTGCTGGTCACATGACCTTTTTTGCCTATTTAATCCTGCTCCGCCCTCCTGGCCTTGCTGGACTTCATTGTAATTTCTACTCTTAAGCTCGCCTGGTGCTTAGTTACCTTTCTCAGTTAGTTTAGCTAGGTCTTCGGACCTTTATGTTCTATGTTGTGTGTTTGTCTTTTACTGCTACAATCTCTGCTAGGAGGTGTCCAACTTTATCCCAGTCCCTAGTTCTTGTAAGGATCCCTCCCTTGCATCTATAGGTCTTCGTACAGACTAGCCGAGGACTTTAGCGGGTCTGATCGCAGGATCAGGTTCCCCGTTACATCGTAGGGATCAAGCTTCGTTCTATTGTAGGGACAGATCTCCTTTCTTTCCTTGGTGCTTGTAGCAGATCATAACAGGGATGGCACACGGGGCAAAATAGTGTCGGCTGGGGACCGAGTACTTAGGGCCGGCCACCGCCATAAGGTTGCGGAAGGATTCCGTCTCCACCAGCCTAAAAGGCAGCATTTCCAACGCAAGCAGTCGTGAAATGTACGAATTTAGGACTGTGGCCTGTGGGGCGTTGGCTGCGAATTTGCGCTTTTGTTAAAAGGTCTAGGATATGGACAATTGAACGCTGTAATGGGACGTGGACGTTGATGCTGTTTCTTGAGAAACTGCCATAACAAGTGAAGACTGAGAGGAGGGGGCATCTTTGCATGCAGTATGGACAGGGAATTGCCTTGCACGCACAACAGGGGGTTCTCTTACATGCAGAACAGCAGAAGAAGCAGTGGTGACACCCGCTGACACTGGTCGTGGACCCTGGGGTTCGTCCCACAAAGTCGGGTGCTTTGCTGCCATGTGCCTGATCATGCTGGTGGTGGTCAGGCTGGTAGTTTTGTCACCCCTGCTGATGCTGGCCTGGCAGGTGGTACAAATGGCCTTTTTGGGGTTATCAGCAGAGTCTTTAAAAAAATTCCAGACTCTGGAAGACCTACCGGTTGTACTGGCAACGTCCCTCGTTTTGGTGTTACGGGGAACAGTTGCCCGCCTTCTGTCTGTGGCCACCACACTGCTTCTTCCTTCCTGTTGGGGTACTCTGCCTCTCTCCCCCTGTGTGCTGCTGGCCTCACTCTGCATGTCCTCCTGCCACGTTGGGTCAGTTACTAGATCTTCCACCACCTCCTCCTCTTCCACTTCCGCACGACGGTCCTCCTCCTCACTTCGTGGCAATTGTGTCTCGTCATCGTCCACCTCTTGTGACAAATTGCCAGCGTCGCCTTCCTGTGGCCGTGGCTGTTCAAATGTTTGGCCATCGCTACATGGGATCTCCTCTTCCACCACTTCAAGCGGAGAATGCGAGGGGCCCAAATATGGAAATGGACCAGTGAACAGCTCTTCAGAGTGTCCAACTGTGGGTTCAGATGCTGTCTGACGACACTCGGCATGGTGGGAGGAAGGAGCATCAGGGTGAGGAGGAGTCTGCTGTCGAGACTCATGGCTACTAAGACTTGACAGTGTGGAAGACAGACCGGAGGTGGTGGTGCCCAGGTGACTGGAAGTATTATCTGCAATACAATTAATAACCTGTTCACACTGATCAGTTCGCAATAGTGGTGTTGTTGTGTGCTTCCATAGTAATTCGGTCAAGAAGTGGGAGCGAGAAGATGTGGCTGTTGGTTGTGGCACATTTTCACCTTGGCCACGGCCCCGTCCTCTGCACGCACCTTCACCAGTACGTCCAGTTCCACGTCCCTTGCCACGCGCCTCGCCCATTGTAAATGAAGTAAGATAGCTTACACTCACACTATCAATGACAAAAGGGTAATAAAAAGGAGATTTGAACTGTGGAAGAGGAAAACCACAGTTCTAGCTCTCTGGCCTACACCAGAATCTTTTAAACAGATATATTTGTGTCTGAACAGTCAGCGAGACACTCAAACTGTTTTTTTTTATGGTAAAAAGGCAAAAAGGTGGATAACACCCTGATTTGAACCGTGGAAGAGGAAAACCACAGTTCTAATTTCCTGGCATATACCAGACTTTTTTAAATAGATATATTTGTGTCTGAACAGTCAGCGAGACACTCAAACTGTCTTTTTTATGGAAAAAAGGCAAAAAAGAGGATAATACAGAGATTTGAACCGTGGAACTGCAAAACCACAGTTCTAGTTATCTGGCCGAAACCAAACTCTTTTAAACAGATATAATTGTGTCTGAACACTCACAGACACACTCAATTTTTTTCTTTTTGGGGGGCGGGAAATAGCAAAAGGTTAATAAGACACGTATTTGTACAGTCTGACTGAGGAAAAAAAAAAAAAAAAGTAGAGGATTTAGATGAAAAAAAGGATTTTTCCTGGCCCCTGAGACCTGGGGCTAAGTCTAGCAATTTGAGCAGCAGCAGCACACTGGACTGTAATGCAGTGTTTGTTGGTATAACCACTGCATCTCCTATACAGCCTGCCTGCCTGATATCTGGGATGGATATTAGTCCTCAGAAGGACTGTTTGTTTGACTTTGTAGGCTTTAGAGACCCTACACTACCTATTTTGCAGTATAAATCTCTCCCTAGCTCAGCAGCACTCTCCCTATACTGTCTGATTCGGAGCGACTGTGTCCAAGATGGCGGCGCCCGGTTTTAAATACTTGAGGTGACGCTGTGTGGCCAGCCAATCACTGTAATGCCCACAACCAGCATTACAGTGACTGGCTGGCAATCCCTGCATGTTCATTGGATCTGTAAAGAGCGCCAAACATGCAGGGCAGAGACCCGAGCTCCCGCCCGAGTAACCCGAAAATGCTCGGTGCTCGTCGAACATCCCGAGTAGTCAGATACTCAGGCGAGTACCGAGCAGTGTCGAGCATGCTCTCTCAACAATAGAATGGAGTCATTATACTTCCCACCCACCACCTTCTTTTAAAGAAGTCATTACTAGTGATGAGTGAGCGTGCTCGCCACTGCTCGGTACTCGCCCGAGCATCACACTGCTCGACAAGCTTGGCGCTCGGCAAGTATTTCCGGGTTGCTCAGGTGGGAGCTCGGGCCTCCCCCTGCATGTTTGGCGCTCTTTAGAGAGCCAATGAACATGCAGAGATTACTTACCACGTACTGTTACGCCATAGCCATGTTGGTTGTGGCATTACAGTGATTGGCTGGCAGCATATATACATCGGTGTCAGGAACATTAATATCAGGAAAATGTTCTTCCATATCTGCCTGACACAGATGTTCACCCCCCTCCCTTATTCCCCTTCTGCTCAGCACAAAAGCCTCAATTAGTCCACGCCTGGTAAATAGTTTATGCAAATACGACCAGCCAAGGAGTGTTATAACTTCATTAGGAAGAAAGCATCTTGTACCTGAAAGACGCAGGAGGTAATTAAAATGCAGGCTTGCACTAATTTGCGTGTAACTGTTGAAGCTGCTCCCGAGCTTCAAAGGGGAATTTGCAGACATGATGACTCCGATATGAATTATGAGATATTATGAGTTCCATAGGTCCGACAGTGACGGGACCCATATGTGTAGTGACCAAATCAGTCCAGGAATGTATAGGTACTTTCCAGAGCTGTAACCCAAATCAGGGAGCTGCAGCGCAAAAACACCAGAATGGCAGTCTGCAGCTATGGGATGTGTGATATCTAAATAAAGATAAAATCATAAGGGAAAAAATAGCGTAGTTTGCAAGCTTCTGCGATCAACGGGCGATGAGTTATCGCAGAAGTTAGCGTTTCTAATAAAAATGTACAGGCTGGAGACCGGCCCACATGATGTCACCACAAGGGGCGTGGGGCCAGATCGCCCCATAGGTATAAGAGAACCCATGGAGAAGACAAGAGCACTCATTGCCAGGGGGGAATAAGAATTATAAGCAACGGGTCCTGTTCAATAACAGCATATTCCAACCGGAGCGCCCCTCCTCCACCTATATTGAGTCGTCGCAGCGAACTTTATAGTGTAAGTTTCACTTTTTTACCCTGTTTATTTTATGTAACTGTGTATGTATTTTAATGTCCCCTTTGTAACATCCTTGTATATATTTTTCCTAAACACTGCCTCCCTTTTGGATTAAATATAAAATTTAATAGTTCTGTTTCTTTTGTTCTGTAATCGCTCCCTCCCCCGAAGCCATATACGCTACCAAAACGCAGGCGTCCGGCCAGGCCCGTATTATATTTAAAACTCGGCTGGTGGTGGCAGAGAGTATTAATAATTGGGCTATCGTGGAGCTGACAGTGACCGTACGGAGGGCGTTAAACATGGATTCCAGGCTGTGGAACCCAGGGTGTTGAGCCACACGCTCACTGGTCACTTACCGATACCTACGTAGAGAGTAGTCTGGATCGCGTGCTCGCGACTCCGGACGAAATACGGACAGCATGACGGTACGGTGAGATATTGTGTGATCTCCCCGGTGTCATCCTGACTGTGTGTGCTGGGTATCCCCTGACAAATTGGTGGCAGCGGTGGGATTCTGTGTGATCCTGCCGTTGCCGTTCCTGACAAATTGGTGGCAAGCAGTGGGATATTAAAGAACATCAGTGGCTGGATTGAGCTATCATTCCTGTCACTGAAAACTTGCACGGTTCTTGCGAGAATTCTGTGCAGAGTTTTAAGAAATCAGACTGTGTTTTAATATTTTTTATCTGGGACATTACTATACGTGTAGCAGTTGCATCCGCTCCCTTCTCTTGTTTTTCTGTCCTATCTTTTATTTGGCAATAATGGCTACACATGGAGAGAACTTTTATCACCAGCAGGTGAAGACCACTATCATTGCCCTCTGTGAGCTGAGGCAGATTGACCCCACGGGCAAAACCAAGGTCCAAATGATTGATGAACTGCTGCAAGGTGATGCAGAGCCTGTCCGACAGCAGAGCCCTGATGATAGGGCGGCCAGCCAAGGCGCTGCTGCAGGGGTCCCACCTGTGATTGCCAGCCATACCCGCAACCAGGGTAGTGTGGACCCCCACCTGCCGATGGCCTTGGAGCAGCTCGATGCAGACAATCGTGACGGACGACTGCAACTGTTCCTGAAATTCCAGGAGCGAGCAGAGCAACAGACCCGAGCTGACCGAGAGGAGCGCCAGGCCCGAGCTGACCGAGAAGAGCAACAGGCCAAAGCTGACCGAGAGGAGCGCCAGGCCCGAGCTGACCGAGAGGAGCGCCAGGCACAAGCTGACCGAAAGGAGCGCCAGGCACAAGCTGACCGAGAGGAGCACCACGCCCAAGCTGACCGAGAGGCTGAGAGAGCTGAGCGACAAGCTGACCGAGAGGCTGCTGAGAGCCAGGCCCAAGCTGACCGTCAACACCAGCTGGAGCTAGCCCGGAACCCGATGGAGTCATCCTCGATGCAGACCCGTGAGTCCAACAGCACCAACTGCTTTAAACCCCGTCCTGAGCACTTCCCTGTGATGGATAATGATGGGGACTTGGACACATTTCTGCGAGGCTTTGAAAAGGCCTGCAGGCAGTATCAGCTGCCCACGGACCAGTGGGCAAGATACTTAACTCCAGGGCTCCGAGGGAAAGCCTTGGAGGTGTTCGCTTCCCTCCCTCGAGAGCAAGATGGAGACTATGAGGCCGTCAAGCAGGCCCTGGTAAAAAAGTACCAGCTGACTCCGGAGGTTTACCAGAAAAAGTTCAGAGCCCTCCAACGTGGACCACATGACACCTACAGCGATGTGGTAGACGGGCTCAGAACCAACTTTGAGCAGTGGATCCGAGGACTGTCAGTCACCACCTTCGAGGACCTGAAGGATCTGATGGTGAAGGACCAGTTTTTTCATCTTTGCCCAGTGGAAGTGAGACAGTTTGTGCTTGACCGGGACCCGAAGGAAGCCACCAAAGCAGCCCAGATTGCGGATACCTATGAGGCCAACCGCACACAAGAGGTGCGGAAGTCAGCCACCACCAGCTGGAAAGGGGGTAAGCCGACAACCACCCCCAGTGTTCCAGCCAGCCAGCCCTCAGTGGGTCCTGCCCCTTCTTCCAGAACCTGGACGGCATTTGACTCCCGTAAGTGCTTTACTTGTGACCAAACGGGTCACATCAGCCTTGTCTGCCTGGAGAGGCAGAAGATGAACCCCACACCTGCGGCCCCAGGACCTACTGCAGCCATTCTTTTTGTGGGTGGGGCGGTTGGCCGGGCCCGGGAGAACTTACAACCCGTTACCGTGGGAAACACAGTCACTGTCGGCCTTAAGGACACAGGCGCAGAACGCACCCTGATCCGCCCTGATTTTGTGTAACCAGAGAAACTCGTTCCTGGGAAGACCCTGACTGTCACCGGGTATGGGGGGGTGTCCGCCGTCCCATACCTATGGCCAGAGTTTTCCTGGACTGGGGTGCGGGGAGGGGGTTAAGGGAAGTGGGGGTGTCGGAGAATCTCTCCACTAATGTGTTATTGGGAACTGATCTGGGACGGTTGGTTGCCCGATACATTCCTGACAACCCTCCCAGATCTGATCTGTCATGTAATGCCACTGTCAAAAATGTGAATGTCTAATAAAATTGTGTGTTGTGGTAAAGGGGAACTCAGCCACCTCACCCCGCGGGGTGATGCTGCTGAGGATCCCCTAAAGTGAGACAGTATAAGTGCTAGGGGCAAGGGGAGCAGGCACGGACTCCAGGAAGCTGGTCGTCCCGTGCCGGAGACCAGTATCACACCAGATGGTAACATGGTCAGTGGTAGCTGCCCCATGACTAGCACGGCTCCAGAGGTGATGTGGAAGGATGGGGAGAAACACGGGGATAATAGGGAAAGTGGTCCTGTGCCGTTGACCAGTGTCACGACGGACTGTGACATGGCCGGTCATAGCCCCCCCCTAGAGAGCACAGCTCTCAATGTAAAGATGATGACAGGTAAAAAGGTAGGCCACATAACCAGGCGAGGTTACAGGAAAGTGTGTCCCCCTGTCTGTCAGGAGCATGGAAGGAAGGTACCCATAGCCTGTTAGAGGTGTGGAGAAAATGTATCCCAAACCGGTCAGGGTGATCGGAAAGCTGGACCCTCAGGTTGGTGGGCAAGTGGATCTGCGGCTTGTCGGATCGGCAGGAAGGGTGGGCCAGGAGGTGGGCTTAAGGGGCGATTTGTAAATCACCCCTTATGCCACCTCAAAGAGGGGGAGATGTCAGGAACATTAATATCAAGAAAATGTTCTTCCATATCTGCCTGACACAGATGTTCACCCCCCTCCCTTATTCCCCTTCTTCTCAGCACAAAAGCCCCAATTAGTCCACGCCTGGTAAATAGTTTATGCAAATGCGACCAGCCAAGGAGTGTTATAACTTCATTAGGAAGTAAGCATCTTGTCCCTGAAAGACGCAGGAGGTAATTAAAATGCAGGCTTGCACTAATTTGCGTGTAACTGTTGAAGCTGCTCCCGAGCTTCAAAGGGGAATTTGCAGACATGATGACTCCGATACGAATTATGAGATATTATGAGTTCCATAGGTCCGACAGTGACGGGACCCATATGTGTAGTGATCAAATCAGCCCAGGAATGTATAGGTACTTTTCCAGAGCTGTAACCCAAATCAGGGAGCTGCAGCGCAAAAACACCAGAATGGCAGACTGCAGCTATGGGATGTGTGATATCTAAATAAAGATAAAATCATAAGGGAAAAAATGGCGTAGTTTGCAAGCTTCTGCGATCAACGGGCGATGAGTTATCACAGAAGTTAGCATTTCTAATGAAAATGTACAGGCTGGAGACCGGCTCACATGATGTCACCACAAGGGGCGTGGGGCCAGATCGCCCCTTAGGTATAAGAGGACCCATGGAGAAGACAAGAGCACTCATTGCCAGGGGGGAATAAGAATTATAAGCAACGGGTCCTGTTCAATAACAGCATATTCCAACCGGAGCGCCCCTCCTCCACCTATATTGAGTCGTCGCAGCGAACTTTATAGTGTAAGTTTCACTTTTTTACCCTGTTTATTTTATGTAACTGTGTATGTATTTTAATGTCCCCTTTGTAACATCCTTGTATATATTTTTCCTAAACACTGCCTCCCTTTTGGATTAAATATAAAATTTAATAGTTCTGTTTCTTTTGTTCTGTAATCGTTCCCTCCCCCGAAGCCATATACGCTACCAAAACGCAGGCGTCCGGCCAGGCCCATATTATATTTAAAACTCGGCCGGTGGTGGCAGAGAGTATTAATAATTGGGCTATCGTGGAGCTGACAGTGACCGTACGGAGGGCGTTAAACATGGATTCCAGGCTGTGGAACCCAGGGTGTTGAGCCATACGCTCACTGGTCGCTTACCGATACCTACGTAGAGAGTAGTCTGGATCGCGTGCTCGCGACTCCGGACGAAATACGGACAGCATGACAGCACGGTGAGATATTGTGTGATCTCCCCGGTGTCGTCCTGACTGTGTGTTTTGGCTATCCCCTGACAAATTGGTGGCAGCGGTGGGATACTGTGTGATCCTGCCGGTGCCATTCCTGACAATCGGGTCTATATAAGACCTGATGTTCCTATGCTCATCACAGTCTAACCCGGAAACAGGCAGAGTAGGGAGAGGTGCTGCTGTGTGAGGGACAGAATTGGCGATGTAATGGTTAGGTATAGGTATTCCACACCAAGATACATATTCATATGAACTAACAGTCCTTCTGAGGTCTAATCCAGCTTCATATATTCAGTGGTGATGATAGCAGGAGTTAGGCAGACAGGGTTTGTGGCAGTGTATACAGCACAAGAGGGTCCATTGCACTTGTATCTGCTCCTGCTATTACAGATATCCGTAGGCATAGCCCCAGACATCAGGGGCCAGGGCTAATTTTTTTTTTATCTTAATCCTGATTATTTTCTAAAATTAAGTGTCCAACATTTTACTTCTCCATTGCTTGTTAGCACTGCAGAATACAGCCAGATCTTTTCCATCATCAGATGTGATCCCATATTACCGCGGTAAAAATCCAGAAATTTGTAGAGAACGTGGAAAATATTATCCTTCATTTACAGTTTGGCAGCAGTGTGTCAGTAAAGCTATTCACACGTGGTCACTGTGAATAATAGGAAACTATAAGCCCGCTATTTAAAACCGTGGGCATCTTTCAGATGTATCACACATAACTGCGGTACAAATCCAGCCATTTGTAGCAACAGTGGAAAATATTGTCTTCAATTAACAGTTTGTAGCAGTGTGTCAGTGAAGCTATTCACACGTTGTCGCTGTGAATAATAGGAAACTACAAGCCCGCTATTTAAAACTGTGGGCGTCCATCAGACGTATCACATATAACTGCAGTACAAATCCAGCCATTTGTAGCAACAGTGGAAAATATTGTCTTCAATTTATAGTTTGTAGCAGTGTGTCAGTGAAGCTATTCACACGTTGTCGCTGTGAATAATAGGAAACTACAAGCCCGCTATTTAAAACCGTGGGCATCCATCAGATGTATCACATATAATTATAACTACGGTACAAATCCAGCCATTTGTAGCAATCGTGGAAAATATTGTATTTCATTTACAATTGGTAGCAGTGTGTCAGTGAAGCTATTCACACGTGGTCGGTGTGAATAAAAGGAAGCTACAAGCCCGCTATTTAAAACCGTGTGCGTCCGTCAGATATATCCCATATAATTATAACTACGGTAAACATCCAGTAGTGTTAATAACCTGCCTGACGCCTGCACTGTGAATTTTATTTCCCCCGGCAGCATTCCGGTTTCAGTAACGGGGAAGAGCCAGTGAGGGTTCAGTCAACATTCTGAGTATACAGAGTGATGGCCATAAACCCTCTCCCTGCCCTGACTGAAACTTGCTCTGCATTGGGTCCAGCTGTCAGTCAGGGCCAGAGGTGCGGTTACAGCCACCACTCTGTATTCTCAGATCGGTGACTGAACCCGCGCTGGGGCCGCTCTGTGACTCAAACCAGAACTCTGCTGTTAAGGAATAAAGTTAATTTTATCCCCACTGAGTTTGGGTAAACGAAGGCGCTGGGCAGGTTAGTAACGCTGCAGGTTAACCCCGTATCTGCAAGTTAATAGCGTTTTTTCTGTTGACAGATTCTCTTTAATGTTAATGTCTATGCACCTATTGATAGGGTGATGAAACCTCACTATTTCCTGTCAGTATTTACACTTTTTTTCATAGACATTTTCAAATTTGGGACTCTTTTGGATAATTACTAGTGATGGGCGAGCATGCTCGCCACTGCTCGGTACTCGCAGTGGCGAGTACTTGCGCGATGCTCTGGCGGGAGCTCGGGTCCCCGTCCTGCATGTTTGGCACTATTTAGAGCACCAATCATGCAGGGATTGTCTGCCACTCACTGTAATGTCACAGCCATGGTGGTTGTGGCATTACAGTGATTGCCCAAATCGATGGGAACAGTGCTCACAGTGAAGCATGAAAAGCCGGCAATTCAGCAGCGGCATACACTGGTACCGACAATGTAGAACAGAAAGAATAGAGCATCACACATAGATTAGATAGATAGAAACATGTCAGTCACATATATAAGAAGTACAGTGACAATGTTGGTTACTGTACTTGTTATTTAGTGTTAAAATAAAGGATTTATTAAAAAAAAAAAATAATAGTGTTTTCAATGCACCCGTCTCTTTAAAAAACCCGGCCGGCAATTCATCAGCGGCTTACATCGGTACCCGACAATTTAGAACAGAAAGAATAGAGCATCACACACACATAGATTAGATAGATAGAAACATGTCAGTCACATTTATAAGTACAGTGACAGTGTTGGTTACTGTACTTGTCATTTAGTGTTAAAATAAAGGATTTCTTAAAAAAAAATTGTCGTAGGGTTCCCTGTAATTATAGTCTTTAGCGGAGGTTAAGCAGATGGCTGGGGCAGATGTTTGAAGCGTGGGAAGGGGGTAATACCCACGGGGCTTCCCAAGCTACCAATATCAGCCCCCAGCTGAATACTTAGGCTTTACTAGCTATTAAAATGGGGGAACCCCCAAAAAAATGACGTGGGGTCCCCCCTATTTTAATAGCTAGCAAAGGCTAGGCAGACAGCTGGGGGCTGATATTAATAGCCCAGGAAGGGTGCCATGAATATTGGCCCCCTCCCAGGCTAGAAACACCAGCCATCAGCCGCCCCAGAAATAGCGCATCCATAGGAGGTGCCAATTCTGGCACTTAGCCTCGCTCTTCCCACTGCCCTGGTAGCGGTGGCAGTGGGGTAATAGGGCTGGGGTTGATGTCAGCTTATAATGCCAGCTGACATCAAGCCCAGGTTAGTAATGGAGAGGCGTCTATAAGACACCCCCATTACTAACCCCATAGTCAAAGTTAAAAAAAACACAAACACCCAGAATAAAGTCCTTTAATTGAAATAAACACACAATTCTTTAATGTTCTAAATTAAACCATACTTACCATCACGCCCATTCCAGCTGAAGCCAATGTCTTCTGCAATAAAAGTAAAATAATAAAGCAACCTCATCCTTACCTTTCCATGGTTCCCAGGACAGCTTCAGCTCTGCTACATTCACATGACAGGCTGGATCGCAGCAGAACGCTGCCATCCAGCTTGACATGCCGCAGAAACTGAAAAGCGCAGGCATGCTTGCGCTCCTCAGTGTCTGGCTGTGACGGCATCCAGATGAGCCAAGGTCATGTCCAATGAACTCAGCTCACCTCATGCACGTCATTGACAGCGTGGGAGAATTCTCCTGCTCAAGCGGTGTCGGCAAATGACGTCACCGCTTGAGCATGAGAATTCTCCCACGCTGGGATGGCATTGAGATGACAGTCTGGATCGCAGCTGAGCGCTGCCATCCAGCATGCCATCCTTCATAGACACTGCAGAGCGCACGCATGCTTGAGAAACCACAGAACCACGAACAGAACCTCGCCTCAGAGCTGCCACCAGGTTCCGGCCATTGTTACACACAACCATGTCTGGCTGTAGGGTCAGCGGGGTCAGCCACAGGTCTGCCTGCTCTTTCTGAGCTGTCCACAACCCTTCAGCATTGCGCGGTTTGCACCTAAGCATATTAGCTTCAACACAGCCTGTTGCCGCTTGGCCGAGGCAGTGCTGCAGTGCTTCCAGCTTGTGACTGATGTCATTTTGGAAATGGAGGTTGAAGTGGAGGAGGAGGAGGTGTAGGAGCTGTAGAATGGGGTGGCAGCCCTGATTGAACCAGGGCCCGCAATCCTCGGTGTCGGGAGTATGTGTTCCGTCCCAAGGTCAGATTGTGTCCCAGCTTCCACTATATATATATATATATGTATATTAACTCAGTGTGCCATCAGCGAGATGTAGCATCCCTATGCACAAGCCCCTGTCCATGTGTCCGTTGTTAGGTGGACTTTCCCAGTAACTGCATTATTGAGGGTATGGCTATTGTTGTTTAACACATGCTTATGTAATGCGGGAACGGCACACTGGAAAAAATAGTGGCGGCAGGGGACCGAGTATCGAGGGACAGCCGCCACCATCAGGTTGCGGAAAGCTTCCATCTCCATGAGCTTAAAAGGCAACATTTCGAGCGCAAGCATTCACGAAATGTGTGAATCTAGTAGTGTGTCCTGGGGGGCTTGGCTGCGCATTTGCGCTTGCGTTCCAGAGACTGGGGTAGGGACAACTGAATGGTGCACTGGGACAAGGACGTGGATGTGCTTGCTGATGGTGCTAGTTGAGAGTGTGCAATGACACATGCAGGGTAGGAGACATCGCCGCATGCGCAGTGGAAAGGGAATTGGCGTGCACCCACAACAGGAGAAGAAGCAGTGGTGTTACCCGCAGACAGTGTTTCTGGACACTGGGGTTCGGCCAACTTAGTCGGGTGCTTTGCTGCCATGTGCCTGATCATGCTGGTGGTGGTAAGGATGCTAGTTTTGCTACCCCTGCTGATGCTGGCCTGGCAGGTGGTGCAAATGGCCTTTTTGGGGTTATCTGCTGAGTCTTTAAAAAACAACCAGACTCGGAAAGACCTAACAGTTGTACTGGCAACTTCTGTAGTGTTGGCGTTACGGGGAACGGTTGCCCACCTTGTGTCTGCGGCTACCACACTGCTTTTTCCTGCCTGTTGTGGTGCTACACCCCCCTCCCCCTGTGTGCTGCTGTCCTCGATCTGCATGTCCCCATGCCAGATTGGGTCAGTTACTATATCATCCACCACCTCATCTTCCCCTTCCGCACCCTGGTCCTCCTCCTGGCTTTCTGGAAATTGTGTCTCATCATCATCATCCACCTCTTGCGACAGTAATTGCACTTCCCCATCATTGCCTTCATGTGACCTTGGCTGCTCAAATATTTGAGCATCGTTACACGCGTTCTCCTATTGACTCTCTTGAAGCTGGCAAGGCGAGAGGCCTGAATCTACAAATGGAAAAGTGAACAGCTCTTCTGAGTGTCCAAGTGTGGGATCACTTGTCTCCGGGCTCTCGGCATGGTGGGAGGAAGGAGGATCAGGGTGAGGAATATGCAGTCCAGACTCACGGCTACTGAGACTTGACCGTGAGGAAGACTGGGTGGTGATGGTAGCAAAGTGACTGGATACATTATCTGCTATGCAACCAACAACCTTTTGACACTGCTCTGTGTTCAATAGTAGTGTTCAGCCGTTCACCTAGTAATTGGGACAGGAAGGACGATTGACAGGATGTGGATGTTTGTTGTGGCACAATTTCAGCTTGCTCACGGCAACAGCCTCGGCCTCTGCATGCACCATCACCTTGCCACCATTGCCCTTGCCACGCACCTTGCCCATTTTAAAAGGAAGACAATATTTTCCACGTATGCGATACGTCTGACAGAGAACCACGGTTTTAAATAGTGAGCCTGTAATTTACTAATACTATTTTTCACAGAGACCTCGTGTGAGTAGCTTGACTGACACACTGCAATAAAATGGAAATGGAAGCCAGAAATGGCCGATTTTGGAACGCAGTTATATGTAAAACGTTTGAAAGAGAACCACGGTTTTAAATAGCAGGTTTGAAGTTTACTAATACTACTCTTCACAGAGACCTCGTGTGAATAGCTTGACCCCCACACTTCAACAAAATAGAAATGGAAGCCAGAAATGTCTGATTTTGGAACGCAGTTATATGTGATACGTCTGACAGAGAACCATGGTTTTAAATAGCAGGCCTGTAGTTTATTAGTACTATTCTTCACAGAGACCTCGTGTGAATAGCTTGACCGACACACTGCAATAAAATGAAAATGGAAGCCAGAAATGGCTGATTTTGGAACGCGGTTATATGTGATACGTTTGAAAGGGAACCATGGTTTTAAATAGCAGGCCTGTAGTTTACTAATACTATTCTTCACAGAGACCTCTTCATCGACACACTGCAACAAAATGGAAATGGAAGCCAGAAATGGCTGATTTTGGAATGCTGTTACATGTGATACGTCTGACAGAGAACCACGATTTTAAATAGCAGGCCTGTAGTTTACTAATACTATTCTTCACAGAGACCTCTTGTGAATAGCTACACTGACACACTGCAACAGAATGGAAATGGAAGCCATAAATGGATGATTTTTGAACGCTGTTGTATATGATATGTCTGACAGAGAACCACGATTTTAAATAGCAGGCCTGTAGTTTACTGATACTATTCTTCACAGTGACCTTGTGTGAATATCTTGACCAACACACTGCAACAAAAGGGAAATGGACGCCAATATTTTCCACGTTCAGTTCAAATTTCTGGATTTTTATCGCTGTAATATGATAAAGATCTGGTTGCTTTCTGCAGTGCTAACAAGCAAATGGAGCAGAAAAATGGTTTACTCTGGATTGCTTTTTAAGGAAATAATCAGGATTAAGATAAAAAAAAAATAGCCCTGGCCCCTGATATCTGGCGCTATGTCTATAAATATTTGTCACAGCAGGATCAGTCAGAAGTAGAACGTGCAATGGACCCTCTTGTGCTGTATCATGCACTGAAGTCTGTCACATGCACTGCCTGGCTGCCTAACTCCTGCTATCACCTTCACCACTGAAAATATGCAGCTGGATTAGTCCTCAGAAGGACTGTTAGTTCAGATGGATATATATATATATATATATATATATATGTTGTGGAATACCAATACCAACTATAAACAAGCAAATCTCTCCCTGAATCAGCAGCAACTCTCCCTATTCTGCCTGTTTCCGGGGTAGACTGTGATGATCATTGCAGCGCCAGGTCTTATATAGACCCCTGATGACACTGTGCGGCCAGCCAATCACTGTAATGCTACGGCATTACAGTGCATGGCAAGCAATCCCAGTATGTTCATTGGCTCTCTAAAGAGCGCCAAACATGCAGGGCGGGGACCCGAGCTCCCGCCTGAGAAACCCGGAAAAACTCGCCGAGCGCCAAGCTTGTCAAGCATCGTGATGCTCGGGCGAGTACCGAGTTCTGGCGAGCACGTTCGCTCATCACTAACTATTACAACAAAGCAGTTTTTTTAAAAAAAATTCAATATTTTTTTCAATGCGCAAATTTTGAGGTAGATAATTGTGTTTACATTTCTGTGTTATAGAGATTTTTCTTTAGGATGTAAAAACAAAACTGTTTGCCCATCTTACAATACAGGAAGCACACTTTCTGAGACACACAAGCTTTGGATTCAGGATTCAGTACTGAGGAGTTTAATACGGTCCTCCTTATTTTCAGTGTGACTGTTATTAAAGTGCTGTTACTGCGGTACATATCAGATAAATCAATTCACAGTGACATTGAGTGACTATACAACTACAATGCTTCCCTATATCTTCCTTGAATCATAGGATTAGTATTCACAGACTGAGATTGGTGTTCCATTTTCAATCAGCTACCTCACTGAAGTCATACAACTCAATCAGATTAGGCCTTTTTCTATCCCTAGCTGGAATGAGCTGTGCGCTCTGACCTCATAACCCTACATTGTACATGCATAGAATGGTGCTCTTATGTGGACCCCCATTTTTATACAGGCTGTGATAGCCCCCCTGATTGGATGTGTGGACTATGTGATGTGATAGCTACAGAGCATTATGGGGAAACCCACACATCCGTCCCTGACATCATGTGGACTCACTCTCTGGATTGTGCAATCTTCAACAACATTTGAAACAGATCAAGAGCTTTTTTTTAACTTTGGAATGAACCATGAGACATGCCTGACATCATTAACCCACTCTCTGAGTAGTCAGCAGTGTGTGAAATGGCAGCGGCCATGTTTTTTTACGCCGATCATCATAAATCGAATCTCAGAGTGTTTGAATTTGTGGGTACCTGCAAATTTCAAGAGATTTGACTTAAAGTTGAACCTCCACAAATCAAACTTGTTATAATTACCCATGGGTTTCTGCGCTAGACCATGTAATGTTATAGATGCAAGGCATTATGGGGATTGTCAAGTGTTAATTATAGGTTGTACAAAATGTATAGTAAAAAAAAGTGGAAATGGAAATGGATAGGGTAGTGTAATAGAAAAATGAAAAATAAAACACAGCGTGGCTAACAATGTAGGAGCTGCTAACAGCAGCAGAAGCACCACCACCACTGGCACCCGCAGTTAGGGCAGTAGAATCAAACTCAGGCTCTACTGGCCTGCTTTGAATACTGTGAGTAGAAAGGAAACAAAGACATTATGGAATAAATGTCACATTACTCATCTCAGTCACAGCAGGATGATGTTACCTCTTACAGTGACATTGTCAGTTGAGTATGTGATCTGCACAGAATGGTCTGCTTGATCAAATATGAAGGACAATTTTTACATTGTTTTTTGATTTTAAAAAACATGAAAAGTCTGTCAGTGCACTGTCTTTTTAAATGGTCTGTTGGTTATTACTGGGTTATTTTCCTTTTCTATGGAGAGATCACTTTGAAAGTACTAAAGCTGTGTTTGCATTAAAAAAAAATTGAAAGGTGTTGGATGCAATCCTAGCAGAACTTATAGTTTTATGCACATCTATTCAGGGCAACTGGAGAACCTGCATTTGCGGGAAAATTTATTTGCCATAGATTGAATTTGTCAACAAATTGGCCAAACTTAGCAAATTCATATTTCAAAATTCAATCATGCGGTATCTAGTCATTTGGCTTGAGATTTACAATGACATAGCTTGAAAGGATAGAAACACATCCTTTCCCTCTAAGCTACAAATATGTGAATTGCAAATGTTATTTTAAAAACATTAATGATACTAATTTTACTTGTTTTTTATTGTTGGACTAACCCCTTTATTTATGGTTCAGTATAGACAGTAGATTGGGAAGTAAGAAGTTTACATTAACTGGATGGCCGACTTTGGGTTTTGTGCTGTTGTCAAAAGCACTGCATTAAAGTTAAACAATAATAATATATTTTTTGGAGAAGATGCTCTTAAGTAACAGATTAGAAATTGATGCTTTGCTACTAAATGTTAAAAAGTAGCAATTTGTATTTTGCTTTTAAGAAGAAATTGGAAGTTAAAATGCAGTATGGAATCTATCTTCAAAAGTTATACTGTATATTAAAAGTTCCCACAACTAAAAAAAGACTCGAGTGATTATTCACATAGAATGAATATGTAAGTAGATTCTAGTTAGAGATGGACAAATGGTTTCTAATAGATTCAAATTTGTGTTGTATTTTTAGGAATGCACTGAAGCGAGCATATAATGTGCGATTCTCTTCTTATGAATTCCCAAAAATGACCACTGACATTTTTGGCACATTGCAGATTTCATTATTCAGAGAACAATCACAACACCTAAGGTGCTTGCTCGATTAGTGTGATAATAGTGCTGCTTCATTTCAATTAAACATTTTTGTTGCATTTATGCAGAAGCAAGCCACCAATATTTGTAATGTCTAATTTAACGTAAAAAAATGCCTCAACAATTCTGCTGCCTGTGGCTATGGCTGGTGTTTTTTTTGTATTTAGCTTCCATTTTTATAGTGAAAAACTACACCTGCATAACTAAAAAAGGTGCCAGGTTCAAAAGAAAAAAGTTATTTGCACTCTATTTAGAAATGGATTACATATACAGTATATTATGTAACCAATCCATCCATGCACTGAAACCACGTACAAGATTAAAGCTTGCAAAAACCGCTTGATAGTGGAAACACATGTAAACCCCAATAACGCACATACAGTGCCTTGTGAAAGTATTTGGCCCCTTTGAACTTTTCTACCTTTTGCCATATTTCTGGCTTCAAACATAAAGATATAAAATTCAAATTTTTGGGGGAAGAATTAACAAGAAGTGGGACACAATTGTGAAGTGGAACGAAATTTATTGGATATTTTAAACTTTTTTTAAAAATTAAAAACTGAAAAGTGGGGCGTGCAATATTATTCGGCCCCCTTGAGTTAATGCTTTGTAGCGCCACTTTTTGCTGCGATTACAGCTGCAAGTTGCTTGGGGTATGTCTCTATCAGTTTTGCACATCAAGAGGCTGAAATTCTTGCCCATTCTTCCTTGCAAAACAGCTCGAGCTCAGTGAGGTTGGATGGAGAGCGTTTGTGAATAGCAGTTTTCAGCTCTTTCCACAGATTCTCGATTGGATTCAGGTCTGGACTTTGACTTGGCCATTTTAACACCTGGATACATTTATTTTGAACCATTCCATTGTAGATTTTGCTTTATGTTTGGGATCATTGTCTTGTTGGAAGATAAATCTCCATCCCAGTCTCAGGTCTTTTTCAGACTAATTGTAACCATCTTCCCTGTCCCTGCTGAAGAAAAGCAGGCCGAAACCATGATGCTGCCACCACCATGTTTGACAGTGGGGATGGTGTTTTGAGGGTGATGAGCTGTGTTGCTTTTACGCCAAACATATAATTTTGCATTGTGGCCAAAAAGTTAGATTTTGGTTTCATCTGACCAGAACACCTTATTCCACATGTTTGGTGTGTCTTCCAGGTGGCTTGTGGCAAACTTCCAAAGAGACTTTTTATGGATATCTTTGAGAAATGGCTTTCTTCTTGCCACTCTTCCATAAAGGCCAGATTTGTGCAGTGTACGACTGATTGTTGTCCTATGGACAGACTCTCCCACCTCAGTTGTAGATCTCTGCAGTTCATCCAGAGTGATCATGGGCCTTCTGGCTGCATCTCTGATCAGTCTTCTCCTTGTTTGAGATGAAAGTTTCAAGGGACGGCCTGGTCTTGGTAGATTTGTAGTGGTCTGATACTCCTTCCATTTCAATATGATCGCTTGCATAGTGCTCCTTGAGATGTTTAAAACTTGGGAAATCTTTTTGTATCCAAATCCGGCTTTAAACTTCGCCACAACAGTATCTCGGACCTGCCTGGTGTGTTCCTTGGTCTTCATGATGCTCTCTGGACTTGAAACAGAACAGGTGCATTTATACGGAGACTTGATTACACCCAAGTGGATTCTATTTATCATTACCAGTCATTTAGGACAACATTAGATCATTCAGAGATCCTCACTGAACTTCTGGAGTGAGTTTGCTGTACTGAAAGTAAAGGGGCGAATAATATTGCACGCCCCAATTTTCAGTTTTTAATTTTTTTAAAAAGTTTAAGATATACAATAAATTTCGTTCCACTTCACGATTGTGTCCCACTTGTTATTGATTCTTCCCCAAAAAATTAGAATTTTATATCTTTATGTTTGAAGCCAGAAATGTGGCAAAAGGTAGAAAAATTCAAGGGGGGCAAATACTTTCACAAGGCACTGTAGGAAACCAAATAAATTTTATCCATCTAGAGCATTAGCTCTCTTAAATGCATATGCATATCCAATTAGTAGAAACTGTGTGAATAGAGTGCTAAATAGCCATGGTAATCACTGGAACATATAGATTAAATTAATGTATTAGTGCCGCAAAACTTAATTACTGACAGGTTGATGAATCTTTAATTCAGAATGATGAATGGTTTAATTGTGGTAGCACACGACGTGTGATCAATAAGTATAAAACAGTTCTTGATCAAACAAAAGAATTGATCCACTTCAAATTAGAAAGAAAATCCTGTTTGAGGAACATGCACTCTGGCCAGCATCATAGTCATCATACACTTAAGTTCAAAGCAGTCCTTGATGTCACAATAACTTAATAGTGCCATCTAGAGGCAAAAATACATAGTAGCTCTTAGTCATTTCAAAAGTGGGTGGCTTTACATATATAATTGGGTTTCATTAGAAGAAGACTCAAATGGAGGCTACCGTTTACCATCCTTAATTCTAATCCACTTATTAACTACAAATCTCCCTCTACCTTCACAGCCCTTATTAAAAGCCACAATAATCCAGTGTAAAAAACTTCAAGCTCACGTCGGATAAGACCTGTCCTTATCCTCCTGATAAAATTCCTCTATCCATTTTTAACACAATATTCCCCAAATTTTCTTTTGGAAAATGGTTTACTCTAGGTTTAAAAATTGTTCCTCTATCCTTACAGGCCCAAATAAAGATGCTGTTCTAAAAGTCTTATATGGCCTTCCAGAAGAGGAATTCTTCAAATTACTTGAGTTAAGAAAATTTATAAGGACTAAAATATCCTTACCTTTGGTTTTACCACACTTCATTATTACATTACTAGACCACCCTCTCTCTGAAAACATTTGGAATATGAAAAATATCTACACCTTATTTAATGAAGATCTGGAATTTACCAAATCAAAACCTATTCTGAAATGGGAAGCTAACCTAAATAAAAAATTATCTGACACAGAATGGCAGAAAGCTTTGAAATCCACTTCTAAACGCTTTGTAAATGCAAATATACAAGAAAAACTTTTCAAGATCATTTCTTGGTGGCATTTGACCCATTTGAGACTTAAAATAGCCTTCCCAACTCATTCTGATTTGTGTTGGAGGAAATATGGGCTCAAATGTATGTCCAAAAATTTGTTTATAATGGAAAAAGATATATGAATTCATCTACGATCTGGGGAAACATAGAATACAAATGACTCCTCAATAGTGTTGAGCCACCCCCGTAGTGTTCGAGTTCGGTTCGTCGAACACCCGTATGTTCGATGAACTGTTCGTCGAACTGTTCGACGAACACCTTCGAACACCATTAAAACCAAAGGCAGGCAAACAAAAACACATAGCAACACATAGAAAACACATAGAAAACACTTCAAAGGTGTCCAAAAGCTGACAAACTGCTCAGAAGACACAACTAACACATGGAAAAGTGACAAGTACATATAGTCATGCGAAAAGAAAAGAGGTGGTGGAGTAAAAGGAGGGGGAGACACAGATATAGGCATGTCATGCCCTTCTAAAACCAAAAAAGTGCGAAGCCGACACGGCCAGTCCGTTCCTGCCCGTGCGACCTCCGTGTCGCCGGGTTTGTGCCAGAGCTGCGGTGGACCCTGATGGCCAGCCCCTCTCTCCCAATACTGGTGCCTGTCCGCTGGTGGGTCTTGCTAGCCCCCCTGCGGTGGAGGCAGGTCTAAGCTTTTTCATTTAAATTGTCTCTCTAATTTGAATGAGTACACTTTAAATCCATTTACAAGGATCTATTGGAGGGCAAGTCTGATGCCAGCAGCTGCGGGAATTCCAGCTCCAGTAGCGTTCACTAAAGCTGCTGCAGTTAAAAAGCTTTAATAAGGATCGAGCTTGGCGGTCCACGCGCAAGGCATCCTACCGCCAGTCCCAGCCCCTGTGCCTTGGGGTGCCTCCCGATGCTCTTCACTGAGTATCCTGGGGGCCCGAAGCATTTCCTTTGAAAAAATTAAGTGTCCAAACTACAGGTGGTGTAGCTGGCTTAACAGCTGGGATAATCCGCTGACTAGCAGACAGTGCTACTAGGCACAAAGTATTTCCTGGGCTAGATGCAGTTAAAAATTTGTAATTAGATACTCTCGTTAGATGCTGAGAAAGCATTCCATAAAGTCTCCTGGTACGCCATATATTATTCTCTTAAAAAGCTTGGGGTAGGGGTCTAGGGGACCCTTTTATAGCCAAAATCAGGGCCCTGTATCGCAGTACGTCACCTACGCTGAAGATAAATGGAACTGTAGCACCCCGAGGGCTCGGTTGCTACAGAGGTATTGCACCTCACCCAGAGGTGTGATATCTCACTCTCAGGTAAGGATGGAGTGTGGATCAGGACCCCGACACCTGCATGCATTACACCACATTGCCGTGGGGCAGGGCGACCAATATGCCCCTGAGATGGGCACGACAGTCCCTGTCCCTGGCTGGAGTGGGGGGTGCATTGAGAAGGGAGTATAAAAGGTGGGCACCATCTTAGTTCAGTGCAGAGAAGTCTGAGCAGAAGTGACAGGGAGCAGGGGCTCTGCATGAGCTCTGCTCCGGAAGCGGGCCTAGTAACAGAGGCCCAGGCCTGGAAGAGGGAGAAGGATGGAAGAGGAGCAGAGAAGGCTCCAGGAATGAGCAACGAAGGGATCCCAGGGGTGCGGATGGGCGAGTCTCCACCACACGCCCGAATCCACCTGCGTGGACGGGTAAGGCCAAAGGGGGAGACCGGTCCCCGAAACTAGTGGAGGCGGGAAACGACCCTCAGCTAGAAACTGGAGGTTGTGACATTTTATGTGGTGCAGCCCCTCACTGCACCCGCTAGGAAGGCACCACATAGGGTCAGGGAAACTGGCGCCAAGTTTACCAAGAGGAGGCCCGAGGCAGCCGGACAGAAGCGTGGTCACTGGTGGGGTAAGAAAGGCCAGAGAAAGGACACACAAAGGGGGTCCTATGAAGCGCTCCAAAGTTATCTGGGAGTTGGCCGAGTCCCTCACCTGGTGAGCACAGTACGACGTGGACAGCCGTTACCTGCAGAAGTGGTCTGGATAATAAGAACTGTGAGTAAAGGCCCTGGACTGCATCACTGACTCCGTGTCGTTACTGCTGCTGCCCTGCACCATCACCCCCATCCTCCACATACACTGCCCTGAGGCTATACTCCTCCCGTGGGGAGTTATACTATGCTCTGCTGCACCCACAACACCATCCTCAGCGGTCTGCCCTGCAGCGGCGGTTCACTCTGACCGCAATCCACGGAAGGCGTAGTCAGACATTTAAACATCAAAACCACATAAATAGTTCCGCCACTGGTTTGACCGCCCTGAGCCACGGAACCGGGTCGCCGCCACGGAGACTACAACCCCCAGCATCCACCAAAAATTGTCCGACTCTGGGAGTCCCAAGGCCCAGGGGGCGCATCAGAACATTTTCATCACCTTTCATAATAACCAATGGGACAAGGCAGGGATGTCCTCTGTCCCCTCTCTTATACATCCTAGTGACGGAGCACCTGCTCTCATCAATTCGCCATAACCCCAATATTAGGTGGATTGAGGTGGGAGGCACCGAGTTCAAGTGCTCTGAATTTTCTGATGATGTCCTAGTTAGAGATGAGCGTTGTTCGACTCGAACTGTTCGCCAATCTCAAATTCGAGCAGTTTTGGGCGGTGTTCGAGCCGTTCAGCGAACACGAACGATTTGAGAAAAATTTGGCTGTTCGAGGTTATGTTCGATAACTGTTCGTGCACCAAAATCATAACTGGATTTTTTCTCAGTAATGATGAAAATTAATGTTAATACGCAGTTTGAGTGTACAGCGGGGCGGAGGGAGGGGCAGGGGATGGATCTCTGCAGGAATAATGAAGATCTCCATTTTTTTTCTCTTTCCCGCATTTACAGTGGGGAGGTGCAATCTGTCAGCCTATCAGCAGTGCACACACGGAGCGAAGTGCTTTTTTTCACACAAGCAAGGGCATGTGTCATTGGCAGTGTATGTCACATGTCCTTGCCCTATAAGACCCAGCCATTTTCCCCGTCGCCATCATTTTCTCACTGCTGCAGCTGCGTGTTAGACGGCACCGCTGTTGCTGTGTGCGCTATACCTTGTTAATTTCAAGCCAATTATCGCACAAATCTACAGATAGCTTGGGAGTAGGGAATAGTTGTGATTGCAGTCCTTTTAAGGACTAGGTTACAGCATTTCCTACGACTTTTATCAGGCTGGTCTGTGCTCTTAAATAGATAGGTTGTGGGAGTAAAGACTAATTGTAATTGCAGTCCTTTTCAGGACTAAGTCACATCAGTTCCTATCAGTTTTTGCCAGGCAGGTCTGTGCCAGTGCTGTGCAAGTTTTTTTCACAGCATTTGGCTGAATCTAGCAAAGCTAATCCTTTTTGGCCTATTGCAGAATGTGTTAGTCAGTGGAGAAGCCTATCTGTGTTGCAAGAAACACCACCTGTGTATAGAATACCAATTTTTTTACTGCACCTAGTGAAGTAAAATCTTTTGGGCATAGCATCATTCTATTAGTCCATGTATACTGACCTCCATAAGGTTGCAAATTGAATATAATTTTTTTCTGCATCTAGCTCTGAAAAATATTTGTCCTTATAGCAGTGTGTCGGACTTGTTCTACTAGTCCATCTATACTGACCTCCATCAGGTTGCAAATTCTAAATAATTTTTTGTCTGCATCTAGCTCTGAAAAAATATTTGGGCTACTAGCAGTGTGTGGGACTTGTTCTATTAGTCCATCTATACTGACCTCCATCAGGTTGCAAATTAAAAATATTTTTTGTCTGCATCTAGCTCTGAAAAATATGTGGCCTTCTAGCAGTGTGTGGGACTTGGTCTATAAGTCCATCTATACTGACCTCCATCAGGTTGCAAATTAAAAATATTTTTTGTCTGCATCTAGCTCAGAAAAAATATTTGGCCTTCTAGCAGTGTGTGGGACTTATTCTATTAGTCCATCTATACTGACCCCCATCAGGTTGCAAATTAAAAATAATTTTTATCTGCATCTAGCTCTGAAAAAATATTTGGCCTTCTAGCAGTGTGTGGGACTTGTTCTATTAGTCCATATATACTGACCTCCATCAGGTTGCAAATTAAAAATAATTTTTATCTGCATCTAGCTCTGAAAAAATATTTGGCCTTCTAGCAGTGCGTGGGACTTGTTCTATTAGTCCATCTATACTGACCTCCATCAGGTTGCAAACTGAATAAAAAATTTTTCTGCATCTACCTCTGAAAAAATATTTGGGCTTCTAGCAGTGTGTGGGACTTGTTTTATTAGTCCATCTATACTGACTTCCATCAGGTTGCAAATTAAAAATAATTTTTATCTGCATCCAGCTCTGAAAAAATATTTGGCCTTCTAGCAGTGTGTGGGACTTGTTCTATTAGTCCATCTATACTGACCTCCATCAGGCTGCAAATTAAAAATAATTTTTTGTCTGCATCTAGCTCTGAAAAAATATTTGGCCTTCTAGCAGTGTGTGGGACTTGTTCTATTAGTCCATCTATACTGACCTCCATCAGGTTGCAAATTGAATATAATTTTTTTCTGCATCTAGCTCTTAAAAAAATATTTTTCCTTCTAGCAGTGTGTGGGACTTGTTCTACTAGTCCATCTATACTGACCTCCATCAGGTTGCAAATTAAAAATATTTTTTTTTCTGCATCTAGCTCTGAAAACATATTTGTCCTTCTAGCAGTGTGTGGGACTTGTTCTACTAGTTCATCTATACTGACCTCCATCAGGTTGCAAATTAAAAATAATTTTTATCGGCATCTAGCTCTGAAAAAATATTTGTCCTTCTAGCAGTGTGTGGGACTTGTTCTACTAGTCCATCTATACTGACCTCCATCAGGTTGCAAACTGAATATAATTTTTTTCTGCATCTACCTCTGAAAAAATATTTGGGCTTCTAGCAGTGTGTGGGACTTGTTTTATTAGTCCATCTATACTGACCTCCATCAGGTTGCAAATTAAAAATTATTTTTATCTACATCTAGCTCTGAAAAAATATTTGGCCTTCTAGCAGTGTGTGGGACTTGTTCTATTAGTCCATCTATACTGCCCTCCATCAGGTTGCAAACTGAATATAATTTTTTTCTGCATCTTCCTCTGAAAAAATATTTGGGCTTCTAGCAGTGTGTGGGACTTGTTCTATTAGTCCATCTATACTGACCTCAATCAGGTTGCAAATTAAAAATATTTTTTTGTCTGCATCTAGCTCTGAAAAAATATTTGGCCTTCTAGCAGTGTGTGGGACTTGGTCTATTAGTCCATCTATACTGACCTCCATCAGGTTGCAAATTAAAAATTATTTTTTGTCTGCATCTAGCTCTGAAAAAATATTTGGCCTTCTAGCAGTGTGTGGGACTTGTTCTATTAGTCCATCTATACTGACCTCCATCAGGTTGCAAATTGAATATAATTTTTTTCTGCATCTAGCTCTGAAAAAATATTTGTCCTTCTAGTAGTGTGTGGGACTTGTTCTACTAGTCCATCTATACTGACCTCCATCAGGTTGCAAATTAAAAATAATTTTTATCTGCATCTAGCTCTGAAAAAATATTTGTCCTTCTAGCAGTGTGTGGGACTTGTTCTACTAGTCCATCTATACTGACCTCCATCAGGTTGCAAACTGAATATAATTTTTTTCTGCATCTACCTCTGAAAAAATATTTGGGCTTCTAGCAGTGTGTGGGACTTGTTTTATTAGTCCATCTATACTGACCTCCATCAGGTTGCAAACTGAATATAATTTTTTTCTGCATCTACCTCTGAAAAAATATTTGGGCTTCTAGCTGTGTGTGGGACTTGTTCTATTAGTCCATCTATACTGACCTCCATCAGGTTGCAAATTGAATATAATTTTTTCTGCATCTAGCTCTGAAAAAATATTTGGGCTTCTAGCAGTGTGTGGGACTTGGTATATTAGTCCATCTATACTGACCTCCATCAGGTTGCAAATTGAATATAATTTTTTTCTGCATCTAACCCAGCCAATAGTTTTGGCCTAATACCACAGTTTGGCCACTCAGCTCTGCTTGGTTCCCATCCATTGTTTTTTTGTGCAAACAACTCCAGAGTTGTGAATTAGTTAACCACCAAAATGAGTGGAAAAAGGCCTGCTGCTGGTGGAAAGGGGAATAGGCATGGTGGGAAGGTGAAAAAAGGTTGTGTCCGTGGGGTAGGTGTTAAAGCAACAGTAACATCTGCAGAAGAAAGACCATCTTCCAGCCAAACTAAATTGTCTACTTCTTTTAGCGGACAATGTGATAAGATCCCTTTCTTACGGCCACGCCAATCGCTACAAATTCCAGATGAGGCACAAAAACAGCAGGTGCTTCAACGGATATCAAGTGTTCCTTTAAGTGGGCTCTCCTCCACATCAACTTCAACATCACAATTTCTCCAGTCCTCAAAGGTGTCACCCCAATCGCACTTGCTTCCTCACAGCTCCCAAATCTCCAGCTGCCCGTCTGAGTATGAGGTAGAACAGATGGTTGAGTCTGCAGAGCTGTTTACTCATACTATAGCCTGGGAATCAGAGGTCGGCTCCAGCGCTTCTGTGAATCCAGACGAGGAAATGATCTGCACTGATGCCCAGAATCTTTATGAGTCGGATCCAGGACCAGACGCTGAAGGTTCTGACCATAATGTAGACCCTCATTCCCAAACTGTAACTCCTGTTGGTGGAGACAATGAGGACGATGATGATGAGACTCAAATACCTGATTGGAGCGACAACTTTAGTTTTTGTCAGGGCAGGAACAGGTTGGCTCTGAGGACGACGGGTGTGATAACGCACAGGGTGATGATGATGAGGTTGGAGATCCCACTTACTGTCAACCCACAGTCAGCCAAGAGATGAGGTCAGCAGAGGAGGTGGAGGAGAATGCTAGTGATGACGAGGTCAGTTTGTGCCTTCCTGGACAGAGACGTAGTACTGGAAGCACGTCAACAACTGCATCCTCAAACACAACTATGCCTCTCACCACAAGTCGTGGTGGCTCTTCAGGTCGAATGGGTGCTAAGCCTTGCATAGCCTGGGTATTTTTTCAGATCGATAAAGATGACCCAACTCGTGTTATCTGTAACATTTGTCAGCAAAAGCTAAGTAGAGGCCAAAAAATACATAGTTTGAGTACTTCATGCATGAATCGGCACATGGACATGAAGCACAAGTTGCAGTGGGAAGCTCACTGTGCTACAATGCGGCCTAGCCGGCCGGGCCAACCACCGTCTGCCGTATCTTGTGCATCCGTGGCCTCTTCATCCTCTGTGACTGGGGGGACAGCAGTCACAACTGTTTTGGGGCGCAGACCTGCCACCTCTTTACCCGCAACAGCCAGCGTGATTGGCAGGTCATCATTTTCTTTGGAGGTGGTAACACCAGCTGATGTTGAGCTCTGTCCGACATCGATAGCACCACCTTTGGATCAAGGCAACCTAACATGTCCGCCTGCATCTTCCTCACAGACCGGCAGTTTGCCGGGGACACCCTTATCGACCCCGTCTAAGCACATTAGCCAGCCCTCGGTCCCTCAGATGTGGACAAGTAAAAGACCATTTCCTCCTAGCCATGAGAAACCTAAGAGGTTGAATTTCACCATCTGCAAGCTCTTGGCTACAGAAATGCTGCCTTTCCGCCTGGTGGACACAGAGGATTTTCGAGACCTTATGTCCGTCGCAGTGCCACAGTACCAGATGCCCAGTCGGCACTACTTCTCAAAGAAAGGTGTGGCTGCGCTCCACCAGCATGTCGCACACAACATCACCGCTTCTTTGAGAAACTCTGTGTGTGACAGGGTGCATTTCACCACAGACACTTGGACGAGTAGGCATGGACAGGGGCGTTACATGTCGCTGACTGGGCACTGGGTAACTATGATGACAGCAGGACAAGGGGCTGCTGTCCAAGTGTTGCCGTCCCCACGAGTTGTGCGTCAATCCTCTTTATCTCAAAGTTCCTCCACTGCTTCTGCCTCCTCAACTCAGTCCTCCCCCTGCACCCAAAGCCTGTCTGGTCATGCCACAAGCTTTCTAACTGCGCAGAAGGGATCCTGCATACCTCCTTACTATGCTGGCAGTAGGGCTCAACGTCATCAGGCGGTTTTTACTTTGAAATGTCTGGGAAATATGAGTCACACAGCTGAGGAGTTGTGGTCAGCTCTGGAGAACCAATTTCATGAATGGTTGTCTCCACTGGACCTTAAACCAGGGAAGGCCGTGTGCGACAATGCTGCACACCTGGGTGCGGCCCTTCTCCGGGGCAATGTCACACACGTGCCTTGTATGGCTCACGTGTTGAACCTGGTTATCCAGCAATTTTTAGCCCACTATCCCGGACTAGATGGCCTTCTTCAGAGGGCACGGTCGCAGTGTGCTCACTTCCGCCGTTCGCATCCCGCAGCTAAGCGACTTACATCTCTACAGAAGTCGTTGGGCCTGCCGCTTCACCGGCTAAAATGCGATGTGCCTACCCGGTGGAATTCAACTCTGCACATGTTGCAGCGACTGTGGCAGCACCGACAAGCCCTGGTGCAATACGTTCTGACGTATAGCCTGGGCCAACGAGATCCAGAGGTGGGGCAAATCACGCTGGAGGAGTGGTCTCAGATCAGGGACCTATGCACCCTTCTGCACAGTTTTGAAATGGCGACGAAGATGTTTAGTGCTGACGATGCCATTATCAGCATGACTATTCCGGTGATTTACATGCTGGAGCACATGTTAAACAGAATTCGGAGTCAGGTGGTGGCACAAGAGGAGGTGGAGGAGGTAGAGGAGGTGTTGTATGCGGAAGGGCTAACATCTGCAAGGTCCAGACGGTCGGCAGCACCAAGGCGGCAGGCATGTGAGGGTGGGGGAGATGGTTTTACCAGGGCGCATGGCAGCCAAACTAGAGAGGAAGGTGCAGGAGCACAGGAAGAAGTGGAGGACGAACTGATGGAAGACTCATCAGATGAGGGAGACCTTGATCACATTTCTGTTGTGCGAGGTTGGGGGGAGAGGACAGAGGAAGGAAGCATGATTGTTACCTCGCCACCAACACAACAGGGACATGGTGCTCCTGGATGTGCAACACACATGAGTGCCTTCTTGCTGCACTACCTGCAACATGACCCTCGAATTGTGAGAATTAGAAATAATCCTGACTACTGGGTTGCCACACTGTGAGATCCCCGGTACAAAAGTAAATTTGCAGAAATTATTCCTGCCATAGAAAGGGATGCACGCATGGAGGAGTATCAGCAGAGACTGTTGAAGAATCTTACATGTGCTTTTCCACAAAACACCAGTGGTGCACGTAATGAATCTCACAGTTCCAACTTGCCAACCGTGGGACCGTCGAGTGTTCAGCACTCAAACCGTAACAGAAACACAGTATCTGCTGGTAACATCAATTTTGCGGAATCATTTCACCACTTTTTTAGCCCATCCTTTGCAAGGCCACAGGAGACAAGAAGTCTGACATATAGTCAACGCCTAGAGACGATGGTACAGGAGTATCTCCAAGTAAACATTGAAGCCATGACTGTGTCACTGGACCCTTGATCTTTTTGGGCTTCCAATCTGGATAAATGGCCGGAGCTAGCCACTTACGCCTTGGAGATCTTGTCATGCCCCGCAGCCAGCGTTCTGTCTGAACGTGTGTTCAGCGCTGCTGGTGGTGTGCTGACAGATAAGCGCACGCAGCTCTCCACTGATAATGTAGACAGACTCACGTTTATAAAGATGAACAAATCATGGATCCGAAACGACTTTTCTACCCCTGTGTCATCCTGGGGAGAGTAAAAGCTTGATGATTGGTTAAAATCACCTCACCAACCATTTTAAGCTTTCAAATTACTAATCATGTTTATCTGTATCTTGGCTGGAAAATTATTTGGGCTTTGTAGCAGTGTGCAGTACTGATTCTATTAGGCCATCTATACTAAGCTCCTTCAGATTTAAAATTACTAATCATGTTTATCTGTATCTTGGCTGGAAAATAATTTGGGCTTTGGAGCAGTGTGCAGTACTGATTCTATTAGGCCATCTATACTAAGCTCCACCAGATTTAAAATTAATAATAATTTTTAGCTGCATCTAGCCCGGAAAATAATTTTGGGGCTCCGAGATGCGCAAGACACATAAGTGCCTTATTGCTGCACTACCTGCAACATGACCCTCAGATTGTCAGAATTCGAAGTAATCCTGACTACTGGGATGCCACACTCTTAGATCCCCAACACTCTTCGATCAACCTTTTCATTTTAATAAAGAGCAAAAAAATTGTCATTTTTGAAATTATAAGCATTAGCAGGTTATTAGAAACTGAAATCAAATAGTTTTCAACTCAAAACTTTATTCTAGGTGATGTTACATTTGCACATAGGACCCCTTGTTCGAAAGGAGCTTCTGAACTATCTCTTCCATTGAATTTGTCAGGTTTTGGATGGTTTCTGCTTCAATTGTTTTGCATGAGGACAGAATACCCTCCCAGAGCTGTTGCTTAGATGTGAACTGCCTCCCGCCATCATAGACACTCCTTTTGATGATGCTCCAGAGGTTCTGAATGCGGTAGAGGTCAGGGGAGCATGAGGGTCACACCATAAGTTTGTCCCCTTTTATGCCCATATCAGCCAGAGATGCAGATGTGTTATGTGCAGCATGAGACGGTGCATTATCATGCATAAAAATGATCTTGCTGTGGAATTCATGGTTCTTCTTCTTGAACCATGGCAGGAAGTGCTGTTTGAGAAACTCCACATACATTATGGAGTTCATCTTTACCCCTTCAGGGATCCTAAAGGGGCCGACAATCTCTCTCCCCATGATTCCAGCCCAAAACATTACTCCACCTCCTCCTTGTTGGCGCTGTAGCCGTGTTTGCGTGCGGTGTCCATCAACCAGCCATCCTCCACTCCATCCATCAGGACCATCGAGCGTTGCACGGCACTCATCCGTGAACAAAACAGTTTTGAAATCAGTCTTCATGTAATGTTTGGCCCACTGGAGCCGTTTCTGCTTGTGTGAAGTGGATAGAGGAGGTCAACAGGATGGCGTATGTACTGCTGCAAACCTCTGAAGGACCCTGCATCTTGTTGTTCGGGGACGTTGGAGGCACCAGCAGCTTCAAAAACTTGTCTGCTGCTATGACAAGGCTTTTTTGCCGCTGCTCTTTTAACCTGATGTAATTGCCTGTAGGAAAGAGTCCTCAATTTGCCCTTATCAGCACGCACACGTGTGTACTGTGATACAGCTACATACTTCTTGATTGCCAAGACACTTCATCCTGATCATCGCACAATGTTGATTGTAGTCATGCCTTGACATAAACACTCCACAATTTGTTGCTTCTCAGCAGCCGACACATCCTTTTTCTTTCCCATTTTGGCAGAAAATGTAGGCTGCTTAATAATGTGAGACAGCCTTCTTAAGTAGTCTTGCCTTTCATTGGACACACCTGCCAAACTAATTAGCACAGGTGTCTGCAATTGCTTACAGTGATATAAAGAGCCCTGACACACATCACCATCAATGAGTTTAACTGACAAACAAACAAATTCTTCCCTTATCACTCCTAAACACTTTTTGCATAATAATTTGGAACACAGTGTACATGTGCTTTTCCACAAAACACCAGTGGTTCACGTAGTGAATCTTACAGTTCTAACTTGCCAACCGTGGTCTGTATGGAGTTGTTCAATAAAGGTCTCAAAATTAAGATAACATAGATGGGAGAGGTCTCTATGAATAGGAATTCCTAAGTATTTGATACCCTGTGAGGGCCAGGCAAAGGGAAAGTTGGACTGGATGGAATCCTGTATGGATTTGGGGAGGGAGACATCGAGGGCCTCAGACTTCGCTGCATTGATTTTAAAATTTGACCATGTAACAAAGTGATCTATTTCAGCCATAACAGCAGGGATGGATATATGTGATTGAGTGATATATACTAGGACATCATCAGCAAATAGAGAGCTCTTGTACTCGGTGCCTCCCACCTCAATCCACCTAATATTGGGGTTATGGCGAATTGATGAGAGCAGCTGCTCCGTCACTAGGATGTATAAGAGAGGGGACAGAGGACATCCCTGCCTTGTCCCATTGGTGATTATAAAAGGTGATGAATATGTTATGACTCGCCCCCTGGGCCTTCGGACACCCGGAGCCGGACCCTTTTTGGTGGATGCTGGTGGTTGTAGTCTCCGTGGCGGAGACCCGGTTCCGAGGCTCAGGGCGGTCAAACCAGTGGCGGAACCATTTATGTGGTTTTGATGTTTAAATGTCCGACTACGCCACCCGTGGATTGCGGTCAGAGTGAACCGCCGCTGCAGGGCAGACCGCTGAGGCTGGTGTTTTGGGTGCAGCAGAGCGTAGCATAACTCCCCACGGGTGGAGTATAGACTCAGGGCAGTGTATGCGGAGGATGGGCCTTTACTCACAGTTATTTTTATCCAGACCACGTCTGCAGTTAACGGCTGCCCACGTCGTACTGTGCTCACCAGGTGAGGGGCTCAGACAACTACCAGATAACTTTGTAGCGCTTCACAGGACCCCCTTTGTGTGTCCTTTGTCTGGCCTTTCTTACCAACCCTTCTGTCCGGCTGCCTCGGGCCTCCTCTTGGTAAACTTGGCGCCAGTTTCCCTGACCCTATGTGGTGCCTTCCTAGCGGGTGTAGCGAGGGGCTGCGCCACATAAAATGTCACAGCCTCCGGTTTCTAGCTGAGGGTCGTTTCCTGCCTCCACTAGTTTCGGGGACCGGTCTCCCCCTTTGGCCTGACCCCTCCACGCAGGTGAATTCGGGCGTGCGGTGGCGACTCGCCCGTCCGCACCCCTGGGATCCCTTTGTTCCTCGTTCCTGGAGCCTTCTCCGCTCCTCTTCCTTCCTTCTCCCTCTTCCAGGCCTGGGCCTCTGTTATAAGGCCTGCCTCCGGAGCAGAGCTCATGCAGAGCCCCTGCTCCCTGTCACTTCTGCTCAGACTTCTCTGCACTGAACTAAGATGGTGCCCACCTTTTATACTCCCTTCTCAATGCACCCAGGAACTGCTTCCTCCCTGCTCCTGCACTACAGGGTACCCCTTCCTCAGTGTTCCCTCCCCCCACTCCAGCCAGGGACAGGGACTGTCGTGCCCATCTCAGGGGCATATTGGTCGCCCTGCCCCACGGCAATGTGGTGTAATGCATGCAGGTGTCGGGTCCTGATCCACACTTCATCCTTACCTGAAAGTGAGATATCACACCTCTGGGTGAGGTGCAATACCTCTGTAGCAACAGAGCCCTCAGGGTGCTACAGTTTCATTTATCTTCAGCCTAGGTGACGTATTGCGATACAGGGCCGTGATTTTGGCTATAAAAGGGTCCCCTAGACCCCTACCCCAAACTTTTTAAGAGAATAATATATGGCGTGCCAGGAGACTCTATGGAATCCTTTCTCAGCAGCCAACGAGAGTATCTAATTACAAATTTTTAACTGCATCTAGCCCAGGAAATACTTTGTGCCTAGTAGCAGTGTCTGCTAGTCAGCGGATTATCCCGGCTGTTAAGCAAGCTGCACCACCTGTAGTTTGGACACTTAATATTTTCAAAGGAAATGCTTCGGGACCACGGGATACTCAGTGAAGAGCATCAGGAGGCACCCCAAGGCATAGGGGCTGGGACTGGCAGTAGGATGCCTTGCGGTGGACAGCCGAGCTCGATCCTTATAAAAGCTTTTTAACTGCAGCAGCTTTAGTGGACGCTACTAGAGCTGGAATTACACGGCTGCTGGCATGAGACTTGCCCTCCAATAAATCCTTGTAAATGGATTTAAAGTGTATTCATTCAAATTAGAGACAATTTAAATTAAAAAGCTTAGAGCTGCCTCCACCACAGGGGGGCTCGCTCGACCCACCAGCGGACAGGCACCAGTATTGGGAGAGGGGGGCTGGCCGTCAGGGTTCACCGCGGCTCTGGCACAAACCCGGCGACACGGAAGTGGCACGGCCAGGAGCGGACTGGCCGTGTCGGCTTCTTACTTTTTGGATTTTAGAAGGGCATGACATGCCTATATCTGTGTCTCCCCCTCCTTTTACTCCTCCACCTCTTTTCTTTTCGCATGACTATATGTACTTGTCACTTTTCCATGTGTTAGTTATGTCTTCTGAGCAGTTTGTCAGGTTTTGGACACCTTTGAAGGTGTTTTCTATGTGTTTCTATGTGTTTTTGTTTGCCTGCCATTGGTTTTAACGGTGTTCGAAGGTGTTCGACGAACAGTTCGACGAACAGTTCGGCGAACACATGGGTGTTCGACGAACCGAACCGAACTCGAACACTACGGGGGTGGCTCAACACTAGTCCTTGTATATATCACTCAATCACATATATCCATCCCTGCTGTTATGGCTGAAATAGATCACTTTGTTACATGGTCAAATTTTAAAATCAATGCAGCGAAGTCTGAGGCCCTCGATGTTTCCCTCCCCAAATCCATACAGGATTCCATCCAGTCCAACTTTCCCTTTGCCTGGCCCTCACAGGGTATCAAATACTTAGGAATTCGTATTCATAGAGACCTTTCCCGTCTATGTTATCTTAATTTTGGGCCCTTTATTGAACAACTCCATACAGACCACGGTTGGCAAGTTCGAACTGTAAGATAAACTACGTGAACCACAGGTGTTTTGTGGAAAAGCACATGTACACTGTGTTCCTAATTATTATGCAAAAAGTGTTTAGGACTGATAAGGTAAGAATTTTTTTGTTTGTCAGTTAAACTCATTGATGGTGATGTGTGTCAGGGCTCTTAATATCATGGTAAGTAATTGCTGACACCTGTGCTAATTAGTTTGGCAGGTGTGTACAATGAAAGGCAAGACTACTTAAGAAGGCTGTCCCACATTATTAAGCAGCCTACATTTTCTGCCAAAATGGGAAAGAAAAAGGACGTGTGCGTGCTGATAAGGGAAAATTGAGGACTCTTTCCTACAGGCAATTACGTCAGGTTTAAAGAGCGCGGCAAAAAAGCCTTGTCATAGCAGCAGACAAGTTTTTGAAGCTGCTGGTGCCTCCAACGTCCCCCGAACAACAAGATGCAGGGTCCTTCAGAGGTTTGCTGCTGTGCGTAAGCCATCCTGTCGACCTCCTCTATCCACTGTACACAAGCAGAAACGTCTCCAGTTGGCCAAACAATACATGAAGGCTGACTTCAAAACTGTTTTATTCACCGATGAGTGCCGTGCAATGCTCAATGGTCCAGATGGATGGAGTGGAAGATGGCTGGTTGATGGACACCCCATGCAAACACGGCTACGGCGCAAGCAAGGAGGAGGTGGAGTAATGTTTTGGGCTGGAATCATGGGGAGAGAGATTATCGGCCCCTTTAGGATCCCTGAAGGGGTAAAGATGAACTCCATAATGTAAGTGGAGTTTCTCAAACAGCACTTCCTGCCATGCTTCAAGAAGAATAACCGTGAATTCCGCAGCAAGATCATTTTCATGCATGATAATGCACCGTCTCATGCTGCACATAACACATCTGCATCTCTGGCTGATATGGGTATAAAAGGGGACAAACTTATGGTGTGACCCCCATGCTCCCCTGACCTCAACCCCTTTCAGAACCTCTGGAGCATCATCAAAAGGAATGTCTATGATGGTGGGAGGCAGTTCACATCTAAGCAACAGCTCTGGGAGGGTATTCTGTCCTCATGCAAAACAATTGAAGCAGAAACCATCCAAAACCTGACAAATTCAATGGACGAGAGAGTTCAGAAGCTCCTTTCGAACAAGGGGTCCTATGTGCAAATGTAACATCACCTACAATAAAGTTTTGAGTTGAAAACTGTTGGATTTGAGTTTCTAATAACCTGCTAATGCTTATAATTTCAAAAATGACAATTTTTTTGCTCTTTATTAAAATGAAAAGGTTGATCGAAGAGTGTGGGGGATCTAAGAGTGTGGCAACCCAGTAGTCAGGATTATTTCGAAATCTGAGGGTCATGTTGCAGGTAGTGCAGCAATAAGGCACTCATGTGTCTTGCGCATCTAGGAGCACCAAAATTATTTTCCGGACTAGATGCAGCTAAAAATTATTATTAATTTCAAAGCTGGTGGAGCTTAGTATAGATGGCCTAATAGAATCAGTACTGCAAACTGCTACAAGGCCCAAATTATTTTCCAGCCAAGATACAGATAAACATGATTAGTAATTTTAAATCTGGTGGAGCTTATTATAGATGGCCTAACAGAATCAGTACTGCAAACTGCTACAAGGCCCAAATTATTTTCCAGCCAAGATACAGATAAACATGATTAGTAATTTTAAATCTGGTGGAGTTTAGTATAGATGGCCTAATAGAATCAGTACTGCAAACTGCTACAAGACCAAAATTATTTTACAGCCAAGATACAGATAAACATGATTAGTAATTTGAAAGCTTAAAATGGTTGGTGAGGTGATTTTAACAAATCAACAAGCTTTTACTCTCCCCAGGATGACACAGGGGTAGAAAAGTACTTTCGGAACCATGATTTGTTCATCTTTATGAACGTGAGTCTGTCTACATTATCAGTGGAGAGCCGCGTGCGATTATCTGTCAGCACACCACCAGCAGCGCTGAACACACGTTCAGACAGAACGCTGGCTGCGTGGCATGACAAAATTTCCAAGGCGTAAGTGGCGAGCTCCGGCCATTTATCCAGATTGGAAGCCCAAAAAGAGCAAGGGTCCAGTGACACAGTCATGGCTTCAATGTTTACTTGGAGATACTCCTGTACCATCGTCTCTAGGCGTTGACTATGTGTCAGACTTCTTGTCTCCTGTGGCCTTGCAAAGGATGGGCTAAAAAAGTGGTGAAATGATTCCGCAAAATTGATGTTACCAGCAGATACTGTGTTTCTGTTACGTTTTGAGTGCTGAACACTCGATGGTCCCACGGTTGGCAAGTTGGAACTGTGAGATTCACTACGTGCACCACTAGTGTTTTGTGGAAAAGCACATGTAAGATTCTGCAACAGTCTCTGCTGATACTCCAGCATGTGTTCTTCTCTTTCTATGGCAGGAATAATTTCTGCAAATTTACTTTTGTATCGGGGATCTAACTGTGTGGCAACCCAGTAGTCAGGATTATTTCTAATTCTCACAATTCGAGGGTCATGTTGCAGGTAGTGCAGCAAGAAGGCACTCATGTGTCTTGCGCATCCAGGAGCACCAAGTCCCTGTTGTGTTGGTGGCGAGGTAAAAATTATGCTTCCTTCCTCTGCCCTCTCCCCCCAACCTCGCACAACAGAAATGTGATCAAGGTCTCCCTCATCTGATGAGTCTTCCATCAGTTCGTCCTCCACCTGTTCCTGGGCTCCTGCACCTTCCTAACTAGTTTGGCTGCTACCATGCGCCCTGGTAAAACCATCTCCCCCACCCTCACATGCCTGCCGCCTTGGTGCTGCCGACCGTCTGGACCTTGCAGATGTTAGCCCTTCCGCATACAACTCCTCCTCCTCTACTTCCTTCACCTCCTCTTGTGCCACCACTTGACTCCGAATTCTGTTTAACATGTGCTCCAGCATGTAAATCACCAGAATAGTCATGCTGATAAAGGCATCGTCAGCACTAAGCATTTTCGTCGCCATTTCAAAACTGTGCAGAAGGATGCATATGTCCCTGATCTGAGACCACTCCTCCAGCGTGATTTACCCCACCTCTGGATTTCGTTGGCCCAGGCTATACGTCACAACGTCTTGCACCAGGGCTTGTCGGTGCTGCCACAGTCGCTGCAACATGTGCAGAGTTCAATTCCACCGGGTACGCACATCGCATTTTAGCCGGTGAAGTGGCAGGCCCAAAGACTTCTGTAGAGATGTAAGACGCTGAGCTGCAGGATGCGAACGGCGGAAGTGAGCACACAGCGACCGTGCCCTCTGCAGAAGGCCATCTAGTCCAGGATAGTGGGCTAAAAATTGCTGGACAACCACGTTCAACACGTGAGCCATAGAGGGCACGTGTATGACATTGCCCCGGCGAAGGGCCGCACCCAGGTTTGCAGGATTGTCGCACACGGCATTCCCTGGCTTCAAGTCCAGTGGAGACAACCATTCATGAAACTGGTTCTCCAGAGCTGACCACAACTGCTCAGCTGTCTGACTCATATTTACCAGACATTTCAAAGTAAAAACTGCCTGATGACGTTGAGCCTTGCTGCCAGCATAGTAAGGAGGTGTGCAGGATCCCTTCTGCGCAGGTAGAAAGCTTGTGGCATGACCAGACAGGCTTTGGGTGCAGGTGGAGGACCGAGTGGAGGTTGAGGAGGCAGAAGCAGTGGAGGAACTTCAAGATAAAGAGGATTGACGCACAACTCGTGGGGACGGCAAGCTTGGACAGCAGCCCCTTGTCCTGCTGTCACCATAGTTACCCAGTGCCCAGTCAGCGACATGTAACGCCCCTGTCCATGCCTACTCGTCCAAGTGTCTGTGGTGAAATGCACCCTGTCACACACAGAGTTTCTCAAAGAAGCGGTGATGTTGTGTGTGACATGCTGGTGGAGCGCAGGCACACTTTTCTTTGAGAAGTAGTGTCGACTGGGCATCTGGTACTGGGGCACTGCGACGGACATAAGGTCTCGAAAATCCTCTGTGTCCACCAGGCGGAAAGGCAGCATTTCTGTAGCCAAGAGCTTGCAGATGGTTAAATTCAACCTCTTAGCTTTCTCATGGCTAGGAGGAAATGGTCTTTTACTTGTCCACATGTGAGGGACCAAGGGCTGGCTGTTGAGCTTAGACGGGGTTGAGAAGGGTGTCCTCGGCAAACTGCCGGTCTGTGAGGAAGATGCAGGCGGACATGTTAGGTTGCCGTGATCCAAAGGTGGTGCTATCGATGTCGGACAGCGTTAAACAACAGCTGGTGTTTCCACCTCCAAAGAAAATGATGACCTGCCAATCACGCTGGCTGTTGCGGTAAAGAGGTGGCAGGTCTGCGTCCTAAAACGGGTGTGACTGCTGTCCTCCCAGTCACAGAGGATGAAGAGGCCGCGGATGCACAAGATGTGGCAGACGGTGGTTGGCCCGGCCGGCTAGGCCGCATTGTAGCACAGTGAGCTTCCCACTGCAACTTATGCTTCATATCCATGTGCCGGTTCATGCATGAAGTACTCAAACTATGTATTTTTTGGCCTCTACTTAGCTTTTGCTGACAAATGTTACAGATAACACGAGTTGGGTCGTCTTTATCGATCTGAAAAAATGCCCAGGCTATGCAAGGCTTAGCACCCATGCGACCTGTAGAGCCACCACCACTTGTGGTCAGAGGCAGAGTTTTGTTTGAGGATGCAGTTGTTGATGTGCTTCCAGTACTACGTCTCTTTCCAGGAAGGCACAACCTGACCTCGTCGTCACTAGCATCCTCCTCCACCTCCTCTGCTGACCTCATCGACTGGCTGACTGTGGGTTGACAGTAAGTGGGATCTCCAACCTCATCATCATCACCCTGTGTGTTATCACACCCGTCGTCCTCAGAGACAACCTCTTCCTGCCCTGACAAAAAACTAAAGTTGTCGCTCCAATCAGGCATTTGAGTCTCATCATCGTCTTCCTCATTGTCTCAACCAACAGGAGTTACAGTTTGGGAACTAGTGTCGACATTATGGTCAGAACCTTCTGCGTCTGGTCCTGGATCCGACTCATAAAGATTCTGGGCATCAGTGCAGATCATTTCCTCATCTGGATTCACAGAAGCTCTGGAGCCGACCTCTGATTCCCAGGCTATAGTATGAGTAAACAGCTCTGCAGACTCAACCATCTGTTCTACCCCATACTCAGACGGGCAGCTGTAGACTTGGGAGCTGTGAGGAAGCAAGTGCGATTGGGGTGACACCTCTGAGGACTGGAGTATTTTTGATGTTGTAGTTGAGGTGGAGGAGAGCCCACTTAAAGGAGCACTTGATATCCGTTGAAGCACCTGCTGTTTTTGTGCCTCATCTGGAATTTGTAGCGATTGGCGTGGCAGTAAGAAAGGGATCTTATAACATTGTCCGCTAAAAGAAGTAGACATCTTAGTTTGGCTGGAAGATGGTCTTTCTTCTGCAGATGTTACTGTTGCTTTAACACCTACCCCACGGACACAAACTTTTTTTCCCTTCCCAACATGCCTATTCCCCTTTCCACCAGCAGCAGGCCTTTTTCCACTCATTTTGGTGGTTAACTAATTCACAACTCTGTAGTTGTTTGCACAAAAAACAATGGATGGGAACCGAGCAGAGCTGAGTGGCCAAACTGTGGTATCAGCCAAAAAGTATTGGCTGGGTTAGATGCAGATAAAAATTATATTGAATTTGCAACCTGGTGGAGGTTAGTATAGATGGACTATTAGAACAAGTCCCACACACTGCTACAAGCTGAAATATTTTTTCAGAGCTTGATGCAGAAAAAATTATATTGAATTTGCAACCTGGTGGAGGATAGTATAGATGAACTAATAGAACAAGTCCCACACACTGCTACAAACCGAAGCCCAAATATTTTTTCAGAGCTAGACGCAGAAAAAAATTATATTGAATTTGCAACCTGGTGGAGGTTAGTATAGATGGACAAATAGAACAAGTCCCATACACAGTTACAAGCCGAAGCCCAAATATTTTTTCAGAGCTAGATGCAGATAAAAATTATATTGAATTTGCAATCTGGTGGAGGTTAGTATAGATGGACTAATAGAACAAGTCCCACACACTGCTACAAGCCGAAATATTTTTTCAGAGCTAGATGCAGAAAAAAATTATATTGAATTTGCAACCTGGTGGAGGTTAGTATAGATGGACTAATAGAGCAAGTCCCACACCCTGCTACAAGCCGAAGCCCAAATATTTTTTCAGAGCCAGATGCAGATAATAATTATGTTGAATTTTTCAACCTGGTGGAGGTTAGTATAGATGGACTAATAGAACAAGTACCACAGACTGCTAAAAGCCGAAATATTTTTTCAGAGCTAGATGCAGAAAAAATGATATTGAATTTGCAACCTGGTGGAGGTTTGTATAGATGGACTAATAGAACAAGTCCCATACACTGCTACAAGCCCAAATATTTTATCAGAGCTAGATGCAGATAAAAATTATATTGAATTTACAACCTGCTGGAGGTTAGTATAGATGAACTAATAGAACAAGTCACACACACTGCTAGAGCCGAAATATTTTTTCAGAGCTAGATGCAGAAACAAATTAGATTGAATTTGCAACCAGGTGGAGGTTAGAATAGATGGACTAATAGAACATGTCCCACACACTGCTACAAGCCAAAATATTTTTTCAGAGCTAGATGCAGAAAAAATTATATTGAATTTGCAACCTGGTGGAGGTTAGTATAGATGAACTAATAGAACAAGTCCCACACACTGCTACAAACCGAAGCCCAAATATTTTTTCAGAGGTAGACGCAGAAAAAATCTATATTGAATTTGCAACCTGGTGGAGGTTAGTATAGATGGACTAATAGAACAAGTCCCACACACTGCTACAAGCCAAAATATTTTTTCAGAGCTAGATGCAGAAAAAATTATATTGAATTTGCAACCTGGTGGAGGTTAGTATAGATGGACTAATAGAACAAGTCTCACACACTGCTACAAGCCGAAATATTTTTTCCGAGCTAGTTGCAGAAAAAAAATATATTGAATTTGCAACCTGGTGGAGGTTAATATAGATGGACTAATAGAACAAGTCCCACACACTGCTACAAGCCGAAACCCAAATATCTTTTCAGAGCTAGATGCAGATAAAAATTATTTTGAATTTGCAACCTGGTGGAGGTTAGTATAGATGGACTAATAGAATGATGCTATGCCCAAAAGGTTTTACTTCACTAGGTGCAGTAAAAAAATTGGTATTCTATACACAGGTGGTGTAGCTTGCAACACAGATTGGCTTCTCCACTGACTAACACACACTGATAGAGGCCAAAAAGGATTTGCTTTGCTAGATTTAGCCAAATGCTGTGAAAAAAACTTGCACAGCACTTGCACAGACCTGCCTGGCAAAATGTGATAGGAACTGATGTAACCTAGCCCTCAAAAGGTGTGCAATTACAATTAGTCTTTACTCCCAACCTGTCTATTTAAGAGCACAAAAAATCTGCAAGCTCTTGGCTACAGAAATGCTTTCCTTTCCGCCTGGTGGACACAGAGGATTTTCGAGACCTTATGTCCGTCGCAGTGCCCGAGTAAGAGATGCCCAGTCGGCACTACTTCTCAAAGAAAGGTGTGCCTGCGCTCCACCAGCATGTCGCACAATACATGACCGCTTCTTTGAGAAACTCTGTGTGTGACAGGGTTCATTTCACCACAGACACTTGGACGAGTAGGCATGGACAGGGGCGTTACATGTCACTGACTGGGCACTGGGTAACTTTGATGACAGCAGGACTAGTGGCTGCTGTCCAAGTCTTGCCGTCCCCACGAGTTGTGCGTCAATCCTCTTTATCTCAAAGTTCCTCCACTGCTTCTGCCTCCTCAACCTCCTCTCGGTCCTCCTCCTGCACCCAAAGCCGGTCTGGTCATGCCACAATCTTTCTAACTGCGCAGAAGGAATCCTGCACACCTCCTTACTATGCTGGCAGCAGGGCTCAACGTCATCAGGCGGTTTTTACTTTGAAATGTCTGGGAAATGTGACTCACACAGCTGAGGAGTTGTGGTCAGCTCTGGAAAACCAGTTTCATGAATGGTTGTCTCCACTGGACCTGAAGCCAGGGAAGGCCCTGTGCGACAATGCTGCAAACCTCGGTGCGGCCCTTCGCCATAGCAATGTCACACATGTGCCTTGTATGGCTCACGTGTTGAACCTGGTTGACCAGCAATTTTTAGCCCACTATCCCGGACTAGATGACCTTCTGGAGAGGACACGGTCGCTGTGTGCTCACTTCTGCCGTTCGCATCCCGCAGCTCAGCGACTTACATCTCTACAGAAGTCGTTGGGCCTGCCACTTTTCCGGCTAAAATGCGATGTACCAACTCGGTGGAATTCAACTCTGCACATGTTGCAGCGACTGTGGCAGCACCGACAAGCCCTGGTGCAATACGTTGTGACGTATAGCCTGGGCCAACAAGATCCAGAGGTGGGGCCAATCACGCTGGAGGAGTGGTCTCAGATCAGGGACATATGCACCCTTCTGCACAGTTTTGAAATGGCGACGAAGATGTTTAGTGCTGACGATGCCATTATCAGCATGAATATTCCGGTTATTTACATGCTGGAGCACATGTTAAACAGAATTCGGAGTCAGGTGGTGGCACAAGAGGAGGTGGAGGAAGTAGAGGAGGAGGAGTTGTATGCGGAAGGGCTCACATCTGCAAGGTCCAGACGGTCGGCAGCACCAAGGCGGCAGGCATGTGAGGGTGGGGGAGATGGTTTTACCAGGGTGCATGGTAGCAGCCAAACTAGTGAGGAAGGTGCAGGAGCCCAGGAAGAAGTGGAGGACGAACTGATGGAAGACTCATCAGATGAGGGAGACCTTGATCACATTTCTGTTGTGCGAGGTTTGGGGGAGAGGACAGAGGAAGGAAGCATGATTGTTACCTCGCCACCAACACAACAGGGACTTGGTGCTCCTGGATGCGCAACACACATGCGTGCCTTCTTGCTGCACTACCTGCAACATGACCCTCGAATTGTGAGAATTTGAAATAATCCTGACTACTGGGTTGCCACACTGTTAGATCCCCGGTACAAAAGTAAATTTGCAGAAATAATTCCTGCCATAGAAAGAGATGCACGCATCCAGGAGTATCAGCAGAGACTGTTGCAGAATTTTACATGTGCTTTTCGCCAAAACACTAGTGGTGCACGTAGTGAATCTCACAGTTCCAACTTGCCAACCGTGGGACCGTCGAGTGTTCAGCACTCAAAACGTAACAGAAGCACAGTATCTGCTGGTAACATCAATTTTGCGGAATCATTTCACCACTTTTTTAGCCCATCCTTTGCAAGGCCACAGGGGACAAGAAGTCTGACACATAGTCAACGCCTAGAGACGATGATACAGGAGTATCTCCAAGTAAACATTGAAGCCAAGACTGTGTCACTGGACCCTTGCTCTTTTTGGGCTTCCAATCTGGATAAATGGCCGGAGCTCGCCACTTACGCCTTGGAGATCTTATCATGCCCCGCAGCCAGCGTTCTCTCTGAACGTGTGTTCAGCGCTGCTGGTGGTGTGCTGACAGATAAGCGCACGTGGCTCTCCACTGATAATGTAGACAGACTCACGTTCATAAAGATGAATAAATCATGGATCCGAAACGACTTTTCTACCAATGTGTCATCCTGGTGAGAGTAAAAGCTTGATGATTTGTTAAAATCACCTCACCGACCGTTTTAAGCTTTCAAATTACTAATCATGTTTATCTGTATCTTGGCTAGAAAATAATTTGGGCCTTGTAGCAGTTTGCAGTACTGATTCTATTAGGCCATCTATGCTAAACTCCACCAGGTTTAAAATTACTAATCATGTTTATCTGTATTTTGGCTGGAAAATAATTTGGGCCTTGTAGCAGTGTGCAGTACAGATTCTATTAGGCCATCTATACTAAACTCCACCAGATTTAAAATTACTAATCATGCTTATCTGTATCTTGGCTAGAAAATAATTTGGGCTTTGTAGCAGTGTGCAGTACTGATTCTATTAGGCCATCTATACTAAGCTCCACCAGATTTAAAATTAATAATAATTTTTAGCTGCATCTAGCCCGGAAAATAATTTTGGGGCTCCTAGATGCGCAAGACACATGAGTGCCTTCTTGCTGCACTACCTGCAACATGACCCTCAGATTGTCAGAAGTCGAAATAATCCTGACTACTGGGTTGCCACACTCTTAGATCCCCGACACTCTTCAATCAATCTTTTCATTTTAATAAAGAACAAAAAAATGGTCATTTTTGAAATTATAAGCATTACCAGGTTATTAGAAACTCAAATCAAACAGTTTTCAACTCAAAACTTTATTCTAGGTGATGTTACATTTGCACATAGGATCACTTGTTCGAAAGGAGCTTCTGAACTCTCTCGTCCATTGAATTTGTCAGGTTTTGGATGGTTTCTGCTTCAATTGTCTTGCATGAGGACATAATACCCTCCCAGAGCTGTTGCTTAGATGTGAACTGCCTCCCGCCATCATAGACACTCCTTTTGATGATGCTCCAGAGGTTCTGAATGGGGTTGAGGTCAGGGGAGCATGGGGGTCACACCATAAGTTTGTCTCCTTTTATGCCCATATCAGCCAGAGATGCAGATGTATTATGTGCAGCATGAGACGGTGCATTATCATGCATGAAAATGATCTTTCTGCGGAATACACGGTTCTTCTTCTTGAACCATGGCAGGAAGTGCTGTTTGAGAAACTCCACATACATTATGGAGTGCATGTTTACCCCTTCAGGGATCCTAAAGGGGCCGACAATCTATCTCCCCATGATTCCAGCCCAAAACATTACTCCACCTCCTTCTTGGCGTTGTAGCCGTTTTTGCATGGGGTGTCCATCAACCAGCCATCCTCCACTCCATCCATCTGGACCATCGAGCGTTGCACGGCACTCATCGGTGAACAAAACAGTTTTGAAGTCAGTCTTCATGTATTGTTGGCCACTGGAGCCGTTTCTGCTTGTGTGCAGTGGATAGAGGAGGTCGACAGGATGGCTTACGCACAGCTGCAAAACTCTGAAGGACTCTGCATCTTGTTGTTCGGGGGACGTTGGAGGCACCAGCGGCTTCAAAAACTTGTCTGCTGCTATGACAAGGCTTTTTTGCCGCTGCTCTTTAAACCTGACGTAATTGCCTGTAGGAAAGAGTCCTCAATTTTCCCTTATCAGCACGCACACGTGTGTACTGTGAATCAGCTACATACTTCTTGATTGTGCTATCATCAGGATGAAGTGTCTTGACAATGTTGATTGTAGTCATGCCTTGACCTAAACACTCCACAATTTGTTGCTTCTCAGCAGCCGACACATCCATTTTCTTTCCCATTTTGGCAGAAAATGTAGGCTGCTTATTAATGTGGGACAGCCTTCTTAAGTAGTCTTGCCTTTCATTGGACACACCTGCCAAACTAATTAGCACAGGTGTCTGCAATTGCTTACAGTGATATAAAGAGCCCTGACACACATCACCATCAATTAGTTTAACTGACAAACAAAAAAATTCTTACCCTATCAGTCCTAAACACTTTTTGCATAATAATTAGGAACACAGTGTACATGTGCTTTTCCACAAAACACCAGTGGTTCATGTACTGAATCTTACAGTTCTAACTTGCCAACCGTGGTCTGTATGGAGTTGTTCAATAAAGGGCCCAAAATTAAGATAACATAGATGGGAGAGGTCTCTATGAATGGGAATTCCTAAGCATTTGATACCCTGTGAGGGCCAGGCAAAGGGAAAGTTGGACTGGATGGAATCCTGTATGGATTTGGGGAGGGAGACATCGAGGGCCTCAGACTTCGCTGTATTGATTTTAAAATTTGACCATGTAACAAAGTGATCTATTTCAGCCATAACAGCAGGGATGGATATATGTGATTGAGTGCTATATACTAGGACATCATCAGCAAATGCAGAGCACTTGTACTCGGTGCCTCCCACCTCAATCCACCTAATATTGGGGTTATGTCGAATTGATGAGAGCAGGTGCTCCGTCACTAGGATGTATAAGAGAGGGAACAGAGGACATCCCTGCTTTGTCCCATTGGTGATTATGAAAGGTGTTGAAAATGTTTCATTTATCTTCAGCCTAGGTGACGTATTGCGATACAGGGCCGTGATTTTGGCTATAAAAGGGTCCCCTAGACCCCTACCCCAAGCTTTTTAAGAGAATAATATATGGCGTGCCAGGAGACTCTATGGAATGCTTTCTCAGCATCCAACGAGAGTATCTAATTACAAATTTTTAACTGCATCTAGCCCAGGAAATACTTTGTGCCTAGTAGCAGTGTCTGCTAGTCAGCGGATTATCCCAGCTGTTAAGCAAGCTACACCACCTGTAGTTTCGACACTTAATTTTTTCAAAGGAAATGGTTCGGGCCCCCGGGACACTCAGTGAAGAGCATCGGGGAGGCACCCCAAGGCATAGGGGCTGGGACTGGCGGTAGGACGCCTTGCGGTGGACCGCCGAGCTCGATCCTTATAAAAGCTTTTTAACTGCAGCAGCTTTAGTGGATGCTACTGGAGCTTGAATTATGCGGCTGCTGGCATGAGACTTGCCCTCCAATAGATCCTTGTAAAAGGATTTAAAGTGTACTCATTCAAATTAGAGAGACAATTTAAATTAAAAAGATTAGGCCTGCCTCCACCACAGGGGGGCTCGCTCGACCCACCAGCATACAGGCACCAGTATTGGGAGAGGGGGGCTGGCCATCAGGGTCCACCGCTGCTCTGGCACAAACCTGGCGACACGGAGGTCGCACGGGCAGGAACGGACTGGCCGTGTCGGCTTCGCACCTTTTTGGTTTTAGAAGGGCATGACATGCCTATATCTGTGTCTCCCCCTCCTTTTACTCCTCCACCTCTTTTCTTTTCGCATGACTATATGTACTTGTCACTTTTCCATGTGGTAGTTGTGTCTTCTGAGCAGTTTGTCAGCTTTTGGACACCTTTGAAGTGTTTTCTATGTGTTGCTTTGTGTTTTTGTTTGCCTGCCATTGGTTTTAACGGTGTTCGAAGGTGTTCGATGAACAGTTCGACGAACAGTTCGGCGAACATACGGGTGTTCGACGAACCGAATTCGAACACTACGGGGGTGGCTCAACACTAGTGATAGGAACTGATGTAACCTAGACCTGAAAAGGACTTCAATTAGAATTAGTCTTTACTCCCAACCTATCTATTTAAGAGCACAGACCTGCCTGATAAAAGACATAGGAAATGATGTAACCTTGTCCTTAAAAGGACTGCAATCACAACTATTCCCTACTCCCAAGATTTCTGTAGATTTGTGCGAAAATTGGCTTGAAATTAACAAAGTATAGCAGACACCGCAACAGCGGTGCCGTCTAACACGCAGCTGCAGCAGTGAGAAAATGGTGGCGACGGGGAAAATGTCTGGGTCTTATAGGGCAAGGACATGTGACATACACTGCCAATGACACATGCCCTTGCTTGTGTGAAAAAAAGCAGTTCGCTCCATGTGTGCGCTGCTGATAGGCTGACACATTACACCTCCCCACTGTAAATGCGGGAAAGAGAAAAAAAAATGGAGATCTTCATTATTTATGCAGAGATCCATCCCCTGCCCCTCCCCCCGCCCTGCTGTACACTCAAACTGCGTATTAACATTAATTTTCAGCATTACTGAGAAAAAATCCTGTTATGATTTTGGTGCACGAACAGTTATCAAAAATAACCTCGAACAGACGAATTTTTTTCAAATCGTTCGTGTTCGCCGAACGTCTCGAACACCGCCCAAAACAGCTCGAATTTGAGATTGGCGAACAGTTCGATTCGAACACCGCTCATCTCTACTCCTCAACTCTCTTTTTTTTCATTAGAGTCAGATACTATCCCCAGAGAAATTAAGCATATTACCCTACATATTTTTGCAGTCAGACTACTTATTGCTGCTAAATGGAAAGCGGAGGATATGCCCTCTATAAATAACATTTTGGAAAAGGTCTCTCAACGTAACACATTTGAGCTTACATTTCCCCTCAAAAACATATCTATTTCAAAATACCATTCTAAATGGTCATTATGGAACTTGTATTTCCCCTCCAAAGTGGAGCTAGTAATTCAAGATAAACCTTGATATTACCAATGTTAGGAGGGCGGTTGCAAACAACTTTATTATACTGGAACGCGTCCGACCCCGGGGTCAGCGATGCAGCCTGGTGGACAGCTGCTCAACACTTTCCGGGTGAAAAGGAAAGCAACCAACTTAAATGATAAACCCTTCCATGTTACAGCACACTGGAACGGGTATAGCAATTTGCACTATCTCCGTTAGCAGCACGCGAGATATGCGGTGAAAAACTATCTGTAGTCCTGTTACAGCATAGGGACTACACTGGCGGCGTTAGGATGCGTGTGTGTCTACGCCGACGGGTACACGTGCCTCCAGCCTGTCTGCTACCGGACTGAAGGGTACTACTCCACGTGGCTGACAGGCGATAACTGTGGAAAGGACGTCTGCAGGCTGCTCGGCGTGTTAGGCGACCCCTTTGGCAGAGCCAGACTGCTAGATGAAGCTACCTGCCTATTTCCACTACACCTGCCTATGGAAACTATGTGGAACACAGTTGTCCACACAACAGCATCACTTGCTCAATGATCAGAGCGTGCCGCCATGTTTGTGGGCGGGCCTTTTAAAGACTACGCCCTGCCCACCGTCGCACCATTGGTGATGCCACCCGTGGACCAATCGGGCGGTGCCAGGTCACCGGGTCAGGTGGTTGCCAAACCACCAATCACGGTCTGCCAGGTCACGGGCATGCTCAGTGCGGCAAATCCTGGACTTAGACTCCAAGAGCCCTGTCTCCCTCCGCAACCTATTCTTAACATTGCTAGGCACAAATACCCAAGACTCAATTTGTACATCTCATGGACCAGCTAGGCGTTGGAGCTGATGATGATGCTGAGCAGCATCAGCCCTGGCTGGACTGGAATGGGAGACCACAGAAGGTTCTGGACCCATTTCGAATCCAGCAACAGTTTGACATCATCCCCTCTCCACTTGATGCTCATTTTCCGCAACGAGAAGGGGAGCATGAATGTTGTCCACCGGTTCACTGGGAAGATACTCAGATACGTGACCCCTCCGGTGTACAGGGTACCCTTTATTCCCACAATCCATTTTAGACCCCATAATAGCCTGCAGCTCGAGATTATCACCCCTGGTGTCTGTAGCAGGTTGGGGTTCAGCGAGTTTTGACAGGTGAATGGGTCTAAGGAGCGACACATGGAAGGTGTCGTGGTAACTGTAACCAGTACATTACAGAGTTTACTTGGACCAAAATTTTGAATGGACCAATAAAGCGAGGAGCAAACATAGCAGATCTCCCCCATAATCTAGAATTGCGGGCCAAGAGCCACACTCTGTCGCCCGGGTAGAATACGGGGGCAGGACGACAAGAAGTGTCAACCGACTCTCTATCTGTGGAGTCCGTCACGGGTGATGGATGGAGAAGACCAGCCGGACTTTGACGGAATGATTTATCTTTCGCACAGAAGGCACACGCGAGAACAAATTCCTTGACGTCCTGGCGCTACCGGGTCCACCAATAGGACCATTGAAGGTACTTAGTGGTACGTTTGACCCCAAGATGGGCACCGATCTCAGGGGCATGAGCCCTGGAGAGGACCTCATTTTGTAGATTAGGAGGAACGAACGTCCTCCCTGAAGGAACCTGGATCTTTTTGACATAATCTGACAAGACCTGGGTCTCGGGGACAGACAGGGGATCTGTGCTGGAAGCCACATCGGTAGAAGGGTCAGAGACTACCCTCCGGGTGACAGTAACTATACACTACAATTCTCACTCAAGGAAGAAATTCTCCCTGTATTCCAGTCAATGTGTGGAGTGTGACAACGTAACCATGGAAGGCCCAATAACACCTCATCTAATTCCCCGGGAATAATAAGAAAGGAGATAACCTCCTGGTGACCCTGAGGAAATGACATGGTGAGGGGAATCGACTGGTGGGTGATTTGCGTGTCCAGGAGTGAACTGTTGACTAACCTAATGTTCATTGGTCTTGGCAGTAACTCTATAGGGATAGCATGTCTCTGGGCAAACGTAGATGACAAAAAATTGCCGTCGGTGTCAGAATCCACCCACGCCTTGGCAGTAACCATGGTTGCTCCGAAGGACAGGGACACCTTATACAATAATTTGGAGGAAGAAGCCCCAGAATCTAACACACCTCCTCCAACGGTGGTTAGACACACTCATTTACCCGACTGCTTGAGACCCTTATTAACAGGGGACTCCAAGAGATGTGCAGGTGGGGAACGAGAAGAGCTAGACTCAGTTCGGGATATATCCATAGCCTCAGGCTCCGGGTTGGGAGTCTCGGGTTTGGAAATGGGTCTAGAGAAGGATGGTGCCAACCGATACTGAGGTCTGACGACCTCCAGCTCTAACTTGTTTTCTGCATGACGCAAATCTATTCGGTTAGCGAGAGATATTAACTCCTCCAGGGAGGTTGGAATCTCTCTAGTAGATAGAGCATTTTTAATATGCCCAGCCAGACCCTTCCAGAACACCGGGATTAAAGACCACTCAGACCAATCCAATTCAGCAGCTAAGGTTCTGAATTGGATGACATAGTGGCTTGCGGTGGCCGAACCCTGGATCAGCGCAAGGAGCTTAAGAGCCGTATCATGCGTGACCTGAGGACCAATGAAAACAATCTTTAGGGTCATTGCGCTCCCACAGAGGAGTAGCCCACTCCAGAGCTCTGTGGGAGAGTAACGAGATGACATAACCCACTTTGGCTCTTTCGGAGGGGAACCGTGCCTCCATCATTTCCAAGTGAATGGAGCATAAATTAATAAAACCCCTGCAGGATTTACTGTCCCCAGAAAATTTTTCCGGGATAGCAAAACGGGGTAATGGGGCAGTTGCAGCAGTCGCAGCATTTATCGCAGCCGAGTTAACCAGATTGGCTGCTTGCGAAGCCGCCAGGGTAGCTACTGCAGTGATATCAGCGACCGGAGCTTGTTCCAGAGACCTAAGTCTGGTCTCCAGTTGCTGTATGTAACGCTGCAGTTGCTGGTTGTCAGCCATGTTCGGCAAGACCCTGGCGCTCTGATATTGTTAGGAGGGCAGTTGCAAACAACTTTATTATAATGGAACGCAACCGACCCCAGGGTCCGCGATGCAGCCTAGTGGACTACTGCCGAACACTTTCCGGGTGAAAAGGAAAGCAACCAACTTAAATGATAAACCCTTCCGTGTTACAGCACACTGGAACGATTATAGCAATTCGCACTGTCTCCGTTAGCAGCACGCGAGATATGCGGTGAAAAACTATCTGTAGTAATGTTACAGCACAGGGACTACACTGGCGGCGCTAGGATGCATGTATGACTACGCCGACGGGTACACGTACCTCCAGCCAGCGTGCTACCGGACTGAAGGGTACTACTCCACGTGGCTGACAGGCGATAGCCGTGGATAGGACATCTGCAGGCTGCTCAGGGTGGTAGGCGACCCCTTTGGCAGAGACAGACTGCTAGACGAAGCTACCTGCCTATTTCCACTAGCCTGCATATTTCCACTACACCTGCCTGTGGAAACTAGGTGGAACACAGTCGTCCACACAACAGCATCACTTGCTCAATGATCAGAGCACGCTGCCTTGTTTGTGGGCGGGCCTTTTAAAGACTAAGCCCTGCCCACCGTCGCACCATTGGTGATGCCACCCATGGACCAATCAGGCGGTGCCAGGTGACCGGGTCAGGTGGTTGCCAAACCACCAATCTCGGTCTGCCAGGTCACAGGCATGCTCAGTGCGGCGAATCCTGGACTTAGACTCCAAGAGCCCTGTCTCCCTCCACAACCTATGCTTAACATTGCTAGGCACAAATACCCAACAGTCAATCTGTACATCTCATGGACCAGCTAGACGTTAGGGCTGATGGTGATGCTGAGTAGCATCAGCACTGGCTGGACCAGAATGGGGGACCACAGAAGGTTCTGGACCCATTTCAAATCCAGCAATAGCTTGATGCCTAACAACCAGCTTGTTTAAATGTTTACACATGTTGATCTAATTATGTAGTTGTTCATAATTATTGATGAGCAAGCACTAAAATGCTTAGGTACTCCTTGTTCAAGTCAAGCAAATTGGAATGATCAAGTGTTCAGTCCAATTAACGAGCCCAATGCAAGTTTATGGGAAACTCAAGCATTTTTCTGGCGGCTACCCAAGACGGTCTGCAGAGAGTCTAAAAATTCCCCAAATCTATGGGAACAGCATTTCTGACTCACAGGTCAATGCTGTCAACAATGTTGTCAGAGGTATTACATCACTTTTACGGACTCACAATAAAACATACAAAAACGAAAAAAGGATTTTCGTGGGAAATATGTTAAGGAACATCCTTTCCAGGGTAATGACTTGTATATAATGCAAAATAAATATACAAAAACAAAAATGCTCCTCCACACTTTGGGCTATGTTCACACATAGCGTTTTTTATGCGTTTTTGCACTTTTGCATTGCTTTCAACAAAGACAAATGCATTCACCGGGAAATGTAATTTTAACATTTTACAACCTTATCTGGCCATGTGCTGTGTGACATATCATCAGACACATCCTGTTTAATTTATTATGGAGGGACTCTGAAAGTCACAAAGCCTATTTTTACAGAGCCATCAGGCAGGCCATATTATTCTTAAAGGACCAGCAGTCGGCCCTCGCTATTGTTAGAGAGCCATCAGTCGGCTATGCTTTGTTGTTCCCATTATTAATGAGTGGGTCTCCTATACTGTTATTGCATATGCAGTGATTGCAAGGGCTGCCAAAAATTTGGACACAATCCGATACCCCTTTGAAGAGACATAGATGAGGGTCTCAGTAAAAAAATGTTTCCGTTATAAAGGAGCGGGTCTCCTATAGCGGTAATACCCATGCTGTGACTGCAAAGGCTGCCAAAATTTGGGAAAAACCTCACTAAAAATTTAAAGACACATAGAGCTGGGCCACAGTAATGAGTACGACATATTCCCATTAGAAAGGAGAGGGTCTGCTATTCAGTTAAAGGGTATGCAGTGAGTCCAACGGCTGCCAATATTTAGGAAAAACTCCACTAACAATTTTAAGACACATAAAGGTGTGCCTCAGTAATGACATATTCCCATTAGAAAGGAGAGGGTCTCCCATACTGTTTGAATATGCAGTGACTGCAATGGCTGTCAAAAATTTGGAGGCACTCCAATGCCCCTTGCAAGAGACGTAGAGGTCGGAGGGCCTCCTGAAAACAATGTTCCCACTATTTGGAAGTGGGTCTCCCATACTGTTTGCCTATGCAGTGAAGCAACGACTGCCAAAAATTTGGAGGAACTCCAATGTCCTTTGCAAGAGATGTAGATATGTTGATATGGTACATATGGTGGTAATATGGTGGTGGGGGATGAGGATTCGGAGAAGGACGAGGACAAGAGCACATAGACAAAATCAGGAAGCGTATACCCATGTCTGGGTGTGAAGAGAATAGAGTTAGATCTCCCAAAAAAACACTGTATTTGAGTTTATGCTACGCTGCTATCATTTGGTGGTGTTGAGAAGTCTGGTCCAACCCAGCCCTTGTTCATTTTTCTAAGAGTCAGTCTGTCAGCATTTTCAGTTGACAGGCGGATGCACCTATCGGTTATAATTAGTGTTGAGCGAGCATGCTCGACACTGCTCGGTACTTGCCCGAGCATCACGCTACTCGGGATGTTCGGCGAGCACTGAGCATTTCCGGGTTATTCGGGCGGGAGCAAGGGTCTCCGCCCTGCATTTTTGGCGCTCTTTACAGAGCCAATGAACATGCAGGGATTGCCAGCCAGTCACTGTAATGCCGCAGCCATGTTGTTTGTGGGCATTACAGTGATTGGCTGGCCACACAGCGTCACCTCGAGTATTTAAAACCGGACGCCGCCATCTTGGACACAGTTGCTCCAGATCAGACAGTGTAGGGACAGCGCTGCTGATTTAGGGAGAGATATATCCTGCAAAATAGTTAGTGTAGGGTCTGTAAAGGCTGCCAGATCAAACAAACAGTCCTTCTCAGGACTAATATCCATCCCAGATATCAGGCAGGCAGGCAGGCTTTATAGGAGACGCAGTGGTTATACCAGCAAACGCTGCATTTCAGTCCTGTGTGCTCCTGTTGCTGAAATTGCTGGACTTAGCACCAGGTGTCGGGGGCCAGGAAAAATCCTTTTTTTTTCATCTAAATCCTCCTTTTTATTTCCTCTTTCACACTGTACAAATACCTGTCTTATTAACCTTTTGGTGTCCCCCCACCCAAAAAAAAAAAAAAAAAAAATGTGTCTCTGATTTTTCAGACACAAATATATTTGTTGAAAATAGTCTGGTGTAGGCCCGAGAAATACAAGTGTGGTTTTGCAGTTCCATGGGTCAAATCTCTGTATTATCCTGCTTCTTTGCATTTTTTGCCGTGAAGAAAAACAGTAGTGTCTCCTGATTGTTCAGAGACAAATATATCAGTTGAAAATAGTCTGGTGTAGGCCCAAGAAATACAAGTGTGGTTTTGCAGTTCAACATGTCAAATCTCTGTATTGTCCTGCTTTTTTGCATTTTTGGCTGTAAAGAAAAACAGTAGTGTCTCCTGATTGTTCAGACACAAATATATCTGTTGATAATAGTCTGGTGTAGGCCCGAGAAATACAAGTGTGATTTTGCAGTTCCACAGGTCAAATCCCTGTATTATCCTGCTTTTCGCATTTTTTGCAGTAAAAAATAAATAATAGTGTCTCCTGATTGTTCAGACACAAATATATCTGTTGAAAATAGTCTGGTGTAGGCCCGAGAAATACAAGTGTGGTTTTGCAGTTCCACAGGTCAAATCTCTGTATTATCCTGCTTTTTTGCATTTTTTGCTGTAAAGAAAAACAGTATTGTCTCCTGATTGTTCAGACACAAATATATCTGTTGAAAATAGTCTGGTGTAGGCCCGAGAAATACAAGTGTGGTTTTGCAGTTCCATGGGTCAAATCTCTGCATTATCCTGCTTTTCGCATTTTTTGCCGTAAAAAATAAATAATAGTGTCTCCTGATTGTTCAGACACAAATATATCTGTTGAAAATAGTGTGGTGTAGGCCCGAGAAATACAAGTGTGGTTTTGCAGTTCCACGGGTCAAATCTCTGTATTATCCTGTTTTTCGCATTTTTTGCCGAAAAAAATAAATAATAGTGTCTGCTGATTGTTCAGACACAAATATATCTGTTGAAAATAGACTAGTGTAGGCCCGAGAAATACAAGTGTGGTTTTGCAGTTCCACAGGTCAAATCTCTTTATTATCCTGCTTTTCTCATTTTTTGCCGTAAAAAATAAATAATAGTGTCTCCTGATTGTTTAGACACAAATGTATCTGTTGAAAATAGTCTGGTGTAGGCCCGAGAAATACAAGTGTGGTTTTGCAGTTCCATGGTTCATACCTCTGTATTATACACTTGTGGGCCATTTTTAACCTAAAAAAAACAGTTTGAGTGTGTCGCTCACTGTTAAGGCGCAAACATATCTATTTAAACTTTTCTGGTATACCCCAGAAAACAATAACTGTGGTTTTGACATTCCACGGTAAAAAATCTCTATTATTCAGCTTTTGGTATTTTTTCCGTAAAGAAAAACAGTAATAGTTTCTCCCTGATTGTTCAGATTGTTTAAAAGAGTCGGGTGTAGGCCAGAGAAATAGAACTGTGGTTTTCCTCTTCCACGGTTCTTATCTACTTTTTATTACCCTTTTTCCATTGATAGTGTGAGTGTAAGCTATTTTACTTCCTTATTATGGGCAAGGCGAGTGGCAAGGGACGTGGAAGTGGACGTTCTGGTCATGGTGCGTGCAGAGGACGGGGCCGTGGCCAAGGTGAAAATGTACCACAACCAACAGCCACAACTTCTCGCTCCAACTTCTTGACCGAATTACTAGGGAAGCACAGAACAACACCAGTATTGCGAACTGATCAGTCTGAACAGGTTATTAATTGGATAGCAGATAATACTTCCAGTTACCTGGGCACCACCACCTCCGGTCTGTCTTCCACACGGTCAATTATAAGAAGCCGCGAGTCTCGACCGCAAACTCCTCCTCACCCTGATGCTCCCACCATGCCAAGTGTCGTCAGACAGCAACTGATCCCACACTTGGACACTCTGAAGAGCTGTTCACTGGTCCATTTCCAGATTTGTGCCCCTCTCCTGCTCCGCTTGTAGTGGTGGAAGAGGAGATCCCATGTAGCGATGCCCATATATTTGAACAGCCACGGCCACAGGAAGTCGACGCTGGCAATTTCTCATAAGAGGTGGACGATGACGAGACACAATTGCCAAGAAGTGAGGAGGAGGATCGTGGTGCGCAAGTGGAAGAGGAGGAGATGGTGGATGATCTAGTAACTGACCCAACGTGGCTGGAGGACATGCAGAGTGAGGCCAGCAGCACACAGGGGGAGGGAGGCAGAGTACCCCAACAGGCAGGAAGAAGCAGTGTGGTGGCCGCAGACAGAAGGCGGGCAACCGTTCCCCGTAACACCAACACGAGGGACATTGCCAGTACAACCGGTAGGTCTTCCAGAGTCTGGAATTTTTTTAAAGACTCTGCTGATAACCCCAAAAAGGCCATTTGTACCACCTTCCAAGCCTGCATCAGCAGGGGTGACAAAACTACCAGCCTGACCACCACCAGCATGATCAGGCACATAGCAGCAAAGCACCCGACTTTGTGGGGCGAACCCGAGGGTCCACGACCAGTGTCAATGGGTGTCACCACTGCTTCTTCCACTGTTGTGCATGCAATAGAACCCCCTGTTGTGTGTGCAAGGCAATCCCCTGTCCATACTGCATGCAAAGATGCCCCCTCCTCTCAGTCTTCACTTGTTATGGCAGTTTCTCAAGAAACAGCATCAACGTCCACATGCACGTCCCACCGCAGCGTTCAATTGTCCAAATCCCAGACCTTTGAATGAAAGCGGAAATTCGCAGCTAACACCCCACAGGCCACAGTCCTAAATTCGCACATTTCACGACTGCTTGAGTTGGAAATGCTGCATTTTAGGCTGGTGGAGACTGAATCCTTCCGCAACCTTATGGCGGTGGCCGTCCCTCGGTACTCGGTCCCCAGCCGACACTATTTTGCCCGGTGTGCCATCCCCGCACTACACAAGCACGTGTCCCAAAACATCTGCCGTGCCCTCAACAACGCAGTTACTGGGAGCGTCTACCTGACAACGGACACGTGGACAAGTGCTTGTGGCCAGGGACAGTACATCTCCCTGACGGCACACTGGGTAAACATAGTGGAAGCCGGGACTCAGTCGGACATCCTCCCCACACCGAGGATTGCGGGCCCTATGTCAGTCAGAGTTGCCCCCACAGAGTACATCTCCTGCGCATCATCCTCCTCCTCCTCCTCATGTTCAGCCTCCATCTCAGATATCACCACATCAGTTACAAGCTGGAAGCACTGCAGTACTGCCTCCGCCAAGCGGCAACAGGCTGTGCTGAAACTCATAAGCTTAGGTGAGAAACCTCACACTGCTTGTGAGTTGAGGACAGCTGTGAAAGAGCAGGCAGATCTGTGGCTGAGACCGCTGAACCTACATCCAGGCATGGTCGTGTGTGACAATGGCCGTAACCTGGTGGCGGCTCTGAGACGTTTGCAGCTTCCGGCACACCGACTGGTGTGTGTGATGTCCCCACACATTGGAACTCTACCCTCCACATGTTGCAAAGGATTTGTGAGCAGAAGAGAGCAGTTGAGGAGTATCAGCTGCAACAAGGCCTTCGATATTCAGGTCAGACTCCACACATAAGACCTCAGGAGGGGACCTGGATGTCTGACATACTGTATGTACCATCTTGACAAACTTTGAGGAGTCCACCCAGATGGTGAGTGGCGATGACGCCATCATTAGCGTCAGCATTCCACTTGTCTGTCTTTTGCACCACTCTCTGCAGAGAATTAAAGAGGAGGCAATGCAGCCAGAGTATGATGAGATGAATGATCAAGAAGCCATAGCGGTCGATTGCACACAGCCCAGCCTCATCTCATCCCAATGTGCATTAGGGGACAATGAGGGAGAGGAGGAGGAGGAAGAGCAGGAGCTTGTATCATGCGCTGTAGACGGTAGTACCTGTTCAACTGTCATACCGTCGGTTCAGCGTGGGTGGCCTGAGGACAGGGGGGAGGAGGAGGAGGAGAGCATGGTCAGTCGTCATCTTGGTGAGGACACCGAAGTCTTGCCTGTTACCAGTCTGGCACGCAAGGCTGACTTTATGTTATGCTGCCTTAACCCTGACCCTCACGTTGTCAAAATATTGGGTGACAGTCATTACTGGTTGGTGACACTTTTACACTGTGTACAGAATTATTAGGCAAGTTGTATTTTAGAGGATTATTTTTATTATTGATCAACAACTATGTTCTGAATCAACCCAATAGACTTATAAGTATCCAAGCTTAATATTTTTGGAAGTTGGAGTGGTTTTTTGTTTAGATTTGACTATCTTAGGAGGATATCTGTTTGTGCAGGTAACTATTACTGTGCAGAATTATTAGGCAACTTAATAAAAACCAAATATAATCCCATCTCACTTGTTTATTTTCACCAGGTAAACCAATATCAGTGCACAAAATTTAGAAATAAACATTTCTGTCATGCAAAAACAAAAAACAAAAATATTAGTGATCAATATAGCCACCTTTCTTTATGATGACACTCAACAGCCTTCCATCCATAGATGCTGTCAGTTGCTTGATCTGTTTTGGATCAATATTGCGTTCAGCAGCCACCACAGCCTCCCAGACACTGTTCCGAGAGGTGTACTGTTTTCCCTCCCTGTAAACCTCACATTTTATGATGGACCACAGGTTCTCTATGGGGTTCAGATTAGGTGAACAAGTGGGCCATGTCATTATTTTTTCTTTTTTTAAACCTAATCTGGCCAGCCACGCTGTGGAGTAGTTGGATGCATGTGATGGAGCATTGTCCTGCATGAAAATCATGATTTTCTTGAACGATACCGATTTCTTCTGTACCACTGCTTGAAGAAGTTGTCTTCCAGAAACTGGCAGTAGGTCTGGGAGTTGAGCTTCACTCCATCCTCAACCTGAAAAGGTCCCAAAAGTTCATCTTTGATGATACCAGCCCATACCAGTACCCCACCTCCACCTTGCTGGCATCTGAGTCGGAGTGGAGCTCTCTGCCCTTTACTGATCCAGCCTCTGGTCCCTCCATCTGGCCCATCAAGAGTCACTCTCATTTCATCAGTCCATAAAACCTTTGAAAAATCAGTATGAACATATTTCTTGGCCCATTCTTGACATTTTATCTTATGTTTCTTGTTCAAAGGTGGTCGTTTTTCAGCCTTCCTTACCTTGGCCATGACCCTGAGTATGGCACACCTTGTGCTTTTTGAAACTCCAGTAACGTTGGAGCTCTGAAATATGGCAAAACTGGTGGCGAATGGCATCTTGGCAGCTTCACGCTTGATTTTCCTCAATTCATGGGCAGTTATTTTGCGCCTTTTTTGGTCAACACGCTTCTTGCGACCCTGTTAGCTATTTGCCATGAAACTCTTGATTGTTCGGTGATCACGCTTCAAAAGTTTGGAAATTTCAAGACTGGTGCATCCCTCTGCAAGACATCTCACAATTTTGGACTTTTCAGAGCCTGTCAAATCTCTCTTCTGACCCATTTTGCCAAAGGAAAGAAAGTTGCCTAATAATTAAGCAAACCTTTTATAGGGTGTTGATGTCACTAGGCAACACCCCTCCTCATTACAGAGATGCACATCACCAGATTTACTTAATTGGTAGTTGGCTCTCAAGCCTATGCAGCTTGGAGAAGGACAACATGTATAAAAAGTATCATGTGATCAAAAATACTCATTTGCCTAATAATTCTGCACGCAGTTTAGACCCCCGCTACAAGGAGAACTTTCACTCTCTTATTCCTGATGTGGAGAGGTCTACAAAAATGGGGCAGTACCAGAAGGCCCTTGCTGCAGAACTGTTAAAAAAATTCCCATCTGAGCACGCTAGCGGCAGAGGTCACAGTTCGTTGACCAACCAAGGCGTACAAGCGAGAGAGACGCAACTCCAATCCTGCAGAGGCAGGGGAACACTGTCAACGTTCTGGGACAGTTTTCTGAGACCCGCCTAGCTTACAGGCCCTGAGGCGCGGGGTACTCTCACAAGGAGTGGAAAGTTTCAAAAGATGGTGAGGGAGTACCTTGCCGACCGTAGCAGCGTCCTCCGTGATTCCTCTGTGCCTTTAAATTATTGGGTATCCAAGCTGGACACTTGGAATGAACTCGCTCTGTACGCCTTGGAGGTCCTGGCCTGCCCTGCCACTAGCGTGTTTTCGGAGCTTGTTTTTAGTGCCGCTGGGGGAATTATAACTGATAAGCGCACTCGCCTGTCAACTGACAATGCTGAGAAGCTGATCCTTATCAAAATGAACAAGGGCTGGATTGGGCCAGACTTCTCATCACCACCAAATGACAGCAGAGTAACATAAAGTCAAATCCACTGTGTTATTTCGGGAGGTGTATTCACATGCACCGCTTCACACCCACACATGGGTATACGCTTCCTCATTTCAGCTGTTTTATGTTCTTCTCCTTATCCTCAGCCTCCACCACCACTATACCACCAGGTGTTGCCATTATTGAAAGTTCCTCCGTCCTTATTTTTGTCAGCTTTTGCTTGGAAGGCATAAGCAAAGACTGTGGGAGACCCACTCCCCAATAATGGGAATAATATTTTTAAGATGCTGTACTGTATGGCTCTTGTAAGGGGCATTAAAAGCGTCTTGATAAGCTACTGCGACCTCCACCACTTTTCCGAGGGGCATTAAAACCATCTTGTTAAGCTACTGTGACCTCCACCACTTTTCCGAGGGGCATTAAAAGCGTCTTGTTAAGCTACTGGGACCTCCACCACTTTTCCGAGGGGCATTAAAACCATCTTCTTAAGCTACTGTGACCTCCACCACTTTTCCGAGGGGCATTAAAAGCGTCTTGCTAAGCTACTGGGACCTCCACCAGTTTTCCGAGGGGCATTAAAAGCATCTTGTTAAGCTACTGTGACGTTCACCACTTTTCCGAGGGGCATTAAAAGAGTCTTGTTAAGCTACTGGGATCTCCACCAGTTTTCCCGAGGGGCATTAAAAGCATCTTGTTAAGCTACTGTGACCTCCACGTCTCTTCAAACGGGCATTAAAAGTGTCTTCTTAAGCCACTCTGAACTCCACAGCTCTTCCAAGGGGCATTGAAATGTTGTTTTAATTACCTCTAACCTCCACGACTCTTCCAACGGGCATTGCATTTCCTCCTAATTTTAGTCAGCTTTAGCTTTTCAATGCAAAGCCGAAAACTAAGGGAGACCCACTCCCCAATAATGGGTAGAAGGTTTTTAGTATGCTGTAATGCACGTCTGTTTCAAGGGGCATTGCAGTTCCTCATAATTTTTGGAAAGCATTCCATTCACTGCTTAGGCCAACAGTGCACAGGAGATCCAGTTGCTATAAATGGAAAAAAAGGTTTAGTTAAGGCTCTCAGACTTCCATGTCTTTTCCAAGGGCATTGGAGTGCCTCAAAATTTTTGGTAGGCATTGCACTCACTGTATGCCCTATAACTGTGCAGCCGAACCGCTCCTTTTTTTACAGAAACATATCGTACAAGACATATGTGGTTGACTGGCCTGATATTGATGTGAATGGTCCCTGTTCCTCCTGCTCTTTCTCCTTTGCCACTACCTCATCCATCATTTATCACCTGAAGCTTTGTTTTAACGGGAGTCATAGAACTGGGATAGTAGCAGGAAAACATCCAACCATCCTCGGAGGAGGTAGGATATGCGCCAAAATGCTGACCACCTCAGGCCTAGCCGCTACTACATACATGCGCTTGCATTCCAAGAAAACAAAGCAGATGCTAACTTCTATCATCATCATCATGCTCCTCACCTTGGCACTCTCAACTCCCCTGATGGAGAAGCCAGGGCCCAAAGAAGGAGTCTGGTTCTCTGGTGGGCTCGTCCAATGCTGCCCTAAAGCAGGCCGGGCTTAGAAAAGTGTGTGGGGGGAAGAAAGGAGAAATAGGGGCGGCTGGGTACCGTTTATGGACACCTGCCTGCCCCCAGGCGGCTGGGGACCGAGTGTGGACACCCATCCACTGGGCGGCTGGGGACTGAGTATGGATACCAGGCCGCCAACGCAGCCATGACGTGGTGGCCAGATTCCGCATCCACATGCCTAAAAGGTCCAATTTCAAGTGCAAGTAAGCAAGCAAGCAGTATAGTATTGCAGCCTGGGGGTGGGTGGGTGGCAGGCTGCATACTTGCGCTTGCATTGCAAGGAATGGGGAAGGTACAATTGAACACTGCCCTGGGACAAGGACTTGAACCGGGATAGTTGCAAGTCTGCAACGACAGGTGTAGGGTGGGAGACATCTTCGCATGTGCCATGAACGTGGTTGGCGTGCACACACTACAGCGGAATAGGCTGTCATTCCCACTAAATGCACTGGGGAGGGCACAGGTAATGTTTTGGTATGCGCGCTTGTGTATAAGGCACACCGGGACAAATAGGGGCGGCTGGGCACCGAATATGGACACCCGGCTGCCCCCTGGCGGCTGGGGACCGAGTGTGGACACCCGGCCACCGGGCGGCTGGGGACTGAGTATGGATACCAGGCCGCCAACGCAGCCATGTCGTGGTGGCCAGATTCCGCCTCCACATGCCTAAAAGGCCCAATTTCAAGTGCAAGCAAGCAAGCAGTATAGTATTGCAGCCTGGGGGTGGGTGGGTGGCAGGCTGCATACTTGCGCTTGCATTGCAAGGAATGGGGGAGGTACAATTGAACACTGCCCTGGGACAAGGACTTGAACCGGGATAGTTGCAAGTCTGCAACGACAGGTGCAGGGCGGGAGGCATCTTCGCATGTGCCCTAAACGTGGTTGGCGTGCACACACTACAGCGTAATAGGCTATCCTTCCCACTAAATGCACAGGTAATGTTTTGGTATAAATGCTTGTGTATAAGGCGCACCGGGACAAATAGGGGCAGCTGGGGACCGAGTATGGACACCCGGCCGCCCCCTGGCGGCTGGGGACCGAGTGTGGACACCCGTCCGCCGGGTGGCTGGGGACTGAGTATGGATACCAGGCTGCCAAAGCAGCCATGACGTGGTGGCCGGCGTCTGCCTCCACAAGCCTAAAAACCTAATTTCATGTGCAAGCAAGGAAGCAGTATGGTATTGCAGCCTGCAGGTGGGTGGGTGGCAGGCTGCACACTTACGCTTGCATTCCAAGAAAACAAAGCAGATGCTAACTTCTATCATCCTCGTCCTGCTCCTCCCCTTGGCACTAGTGTTGAGCCACCCCCGTAGTGTTCGGGTTCGGTTCGGTTCGTCGAACACTGGGATGCTCGTGGAACTTTTCGTCGAACACCTTAGAACACCGTCGAACACCGTTAAAACCAGTGGCAGGCAAACAAAAACACATAGAAACACATAGAAAACACCTTCAAAGGTGTCCAAAAGCTAACAAACTGCTCAGAAGACACTCTCTTTAAAAAAGCCAGCCGGCAATTCAGCAGCGGCATACACCGGTACCCGACAATTTAGACAAGAAGGAATAGAGCATCACACATAGATTAGATAGATAGAAACATGTCAGTCACATATATAAGAAGTACAGTGACAGTGTTGCTTACTGTACTTGTCATTTAGTGTTAATAGATTTAATAAAAAAAATAATATGTTTTCATGCACCATCTCTTTAAAAAAGCCAGCCGGCAATTCAGCATCGGTACCCGACAATTTATAACAAAAAGAATAGAGCATCACACATAGATTAGATAGATAGAAATATGTCAGTCACATATATAAGAAGTACAGTGATAGTGTTGATTACTGTCATTTAGTGTTAAAATAAAGGATTTATTTAAAAAAAAATTGGCGTGGGGTTCCCCGTAATTTTAGTCTCTAGCGGAGGTTAAGCAGACGGCTGGGGCAGATGTTTGAAGCCTGGGAAGGGGGTAATACCCACGGAGCTTTCCAGGCTACTAATATCAGCCCCCAACTGAATACCTAGCCTTTACTAGCTATTAAAATGGGGGACCCCCCAAAAAATGACGTGTGGTCCCCCCTATTTTTATAGCTAGCAAAGGCTAGGCAGACTGCTGAGGGCTGATATTAATAGCCCAGGAAGGGTGCCATGAATATTGACCCCCTCCCAGGATAGAAACACCAGCCGTCAGCCACCCCAGAAATTCTGGCACTTAGCCTCGCTCTTCCTACTGCCCTGTAGCGGTGGCAGTGGGGTAATAGGGCTAGGGTTGATGTCAGCTTATTATGCCAGCTGACATCAAGCCCAGGTTAGTAATGGAGAGGCGTCTATAAGACACGCCCATTACTAACCCCATAGTCAAAGATAAAAAAAACACAAACACCCAGAATAAAGTCCTTTAATTGAAATAAACACACAATTCTTTATTGTTCTAAATGAAACCATACTTACCATCACGCCCATTCCAGCTGAAGCCAATGATCTCCTGCAATAAAAGTAAAATAATAAAGCAACATCATCCTTACCTTTCCATGGTTCTCACGACAGCTTCAGCTCTGGTACATTCACATGACAGGCTGGAGCGAAGCAGAACGCTGCCATCCAGCTTGCCATGCGGCAGACACTGAGAAGCGCAGGCATGCTTGCGCTCCTCAGTGTCTGGCTGTGACGGCATCCAGATGAGCCGAGTTCATGTCCAGTGAACTCAGCTCACCTCATGCACGTCACTGACAGCGTGGGAGAATACTCCTGTGCATGCGGTGAGTGCAGGAGAATTTTCCCACACTGTCAGTGACGTGCATGAGGTGAGCTCATGTACAATGAACTCGGCTCACCTCATGCACGTCACTGACAGCGTGGGAAAATTCTCAGCGCTCAGCGCTTCAGCAGGAGGATTCTCCCATGCTGGGATGGCATTGAGATGACAGGCTGGATCACAGCTGAGCGCTGCCATCCAGCTTGTCATCCTTCAGAGACACTGCAGAGCGCAAGCATGTCTGTGCTCTGCAGTGTCTATGAAGGATGGCATGCTGGATGGCAGCGCTCAGCTGCCATCCAGCCTGTCAACTCAATGCCATCCCAGCGTGGGAGATTTCTCCTGCTGAAGCGCTGAGCGCTGAGAATTTTCCCACGCTGTCAGTGACGTGCATGAGGTGAGCTGAGTTCATTGGACATGAGCTCACCTCATGCACGTCACTGACAGCATGGGAAAATTCTCCTGCACTCACCGCATGCACAGGACAATTTTCCAACGCTGTCAGTGACGTGCATGAGGTGAGCTGAGTTCATTGGACATGAACTCGGCTCATTTGGATACCGTCACAGCGAGACACTGAGGAGCGCAAGCATGCCTGCGCTTCTCAGTGTCTGCGGCATGGCAAGCTGGATGGCAGCGTTCTGCTGTGGTCCAGCCTGTCATGTGAATGTAGCAGAGCTGAAGCTGTCGTGGGAACCATGGAAAGGTAAGGATGATGTTGCTTTATTATTTTAATTTTATTGCAGAAGACATTGGCTTCAGCTGGAATGGGCGTGATGGTAAGTATGGTTTAATTTAGAACAATAAAGAATTGTGTCTTTATTTCAATTAAAGGACTTTATTCTGGGTGTTTGTGTTTTTTTTTTAACTTTGACTATGGGGTTAGTAATGGGTGTGTCTTATAGACGCCTCTCCATTACTAACCTGGGCTTTATGTCAGCTGGCATTATAAGCTGACATCAACCCCAGCCCTATTACCCCACTGCCACCGCTACAGGGCAGTGGAAAGAGCGAGGTTAAGTGCCAGAATTGGCGCATCCTATGGATGCGCCATTTCTTGGGCGGCTGACGGCTGGTGTTTCTAGCCTGGGAGGGGGCCAATATTCATGGCTCCCTTCCTGGGCTATTAATATCAGTCCCCAGCTGTCTGCCTAGCCTTTGCTAACTATTAAAATAGGGGGGACCCCACATCATTTTTTGGGGGGTCCCCAAATTTTAATAGCTAGTAAAGGCTAGGCATTCAGCTGGGGGCTGATATTAGTAGCCTGGGAAGCTCTGTGGGTATTACCCCCTTCCCAGGCTTCAAACATCTGCCCCAGCCATCTGCTTAACCTCCGCTAGAGACTAAAATTACGGGGACCCCCACGCCAATTTTTTTTTTAATAAATCCTTTATTTTAACACTAAATGACAAGTACAGTAATCAACACTATCACTGTACTTCTTATATATGTGACTGACATGTTTATATCTATTTAATCTATGTGTGATGCTCTATTCTTTCTGTTATAAATTGTCGGGTACAGCTGCCGAATTGCCGGCCGGCTTTTTTAAAGAGACGGTGCATGAAAACACTAATATTTTTTTTAATAAATCTTTTAACATTAAATGACAAGTACAGTAACCAACACTGTCACTGTACTTCTTACATACAGTACAGACTAAAAGTTTGGACACACCTTCTCATTTAAAGATTTTTCTGTATTTTCATAACTATGAAAATTGTACATTCACGCTGAAGGCATCAAAACTATGAATTAACACATGTGGAATAATATACTTAGCAAAAAAGTGTGAAACAACTGAAAATATGTCTTATATTCTAGGTTCTTCTGCACACTCTTGGCAATCTCTTGATGAGCTTCAAGAGGTAGTCACTGGAAATGGTCTTCCAACAATCTTGAAGGAGTTCCCAAAGATGCTTAGCACTTGTTGGCCCTTTTGCCTTCACTCTGCGGTCCAGCTCACCCCAAACCGTCTCGATTGGGTTCAGGTCTGGTGACTGTGGAGGCCAGGTCATCTGACGTAGCAGCCCATCACTCTCCTTCTTGGTCAAATAGCCCTTACACAGCCTGGAGCTGTGTTTGGGGTCATTGTCCTCTTGAAAAATAAATGATGGTCCGACTAAACGCAAACCAGATGGAATAGCATGCTGCTGCAAGATGCTGTGGTAGGCATGCTGGTTCAGTATGCCTTCAGTTTTGAATAAATCCCCAACAGTGTCACCAGCAAAGCACCCCCACACCATCACACCTCCTCCTCCATGCTACACGGTGGGAACCAGGCATGTAGAGTCCATCCGTTCACCTTTTCTGCGTCGCACAAAGACACGGTGGTTGGAACCAAAGGTCTCAAATTTGGACTCATCAGACCAAAGCACAGATTTCCACTGGTCTAATGTCCATTCCTTGTGTTCTTTAGCCCAAACAAGTCTCTTCTGCTTGTTGCCTGTCCTTAGCAGTGGTTTCCTAGCAGCTATTTTACCATGAAGGCCTGCTGCATAAAGTCTCCTCTTAACAGTTGTTGAAGAGATGTGTCTGCTGCTAGAACTCTGTGTGGCATTGACCTGGTCTCTAATCTGAGCTGCAGTTAACCTGCGATTTCTGAGCTGGTGACTCGGATAAACTTATCCTCAGAAGCAAAGGTGACTTTTGGTCTTCCTTTCCTGGGCGGTCCTCATGTGAGCCAGTTTCTTTGTAGCACTTGATGGGTTTTGCAACTGCACTTGGGGACACTTTCAAAGTTTGCCCAATTTTTCGCACTGACTGACCTTCATTTCTTAAAGTAATGATGGCCACTCGTTTTTCTTTATTTAGCTGCTTTTTTCTTGCCATATTACAAATTCTAACAGTCTATTCAGTAGGACTATCAGCTGTGTATCCACCAGACTTCTGCACAACACAACTGATGGTCCCAACCCCATTTATAAGGCAAGAAATCCCACATATTAAACCTGACAGGGCACACCTGTGGAGTGAAGACCTTTTCCGGTGACTACCTCTTGAAGCTCATCAAGAGAATGCCAAGAGTGTGCAAAGCAGTCATCAAAGCAAAAGGTGGCTACTTTGAAGAACCTAGAATATAAGACATATTTTCAGTTGTTTGACACTTTTTTGTTAAGTATATAATTCCGCATGTGTTAATTCATAGTTTTGATGCCTTCAGTGTGAATGTACAATTTTCATAGTCATGAAAATAAAGAAAAATCTTTAAATGAGAAGGTGTGTCCAAAGTTTTGGTCTGTACTGTATGTGACTGACATGTTTCTATCTATCTAATCTATGTGTGATACTCTAATCTTTCTGCTCTAAATTGTCGGGTGCCGGTATATGCCGCTGCTGAATTGCCGGCTTTTCATGTTTCACTGTGAGCACTGTTCCCATCGATTTGGGCAACCACTGTAATGCCACAACCACCATGGCTGTGTCATTACAGCGAGTGGCAGACAATCCCTGCATGATTGGTGCTCTAAATAGCGCCAGACATGTAGGACACGCTTTTGGTGCACGAACAGTTATCGAACATAACCTCGAACAGCCAAATTTTTTGCAAATCGTTCGCATTCGTCAAACGACGCGAACACCGCCCAAAACAGCTCGAATTTGAGATTGGCGAACAGTTCTAGTCGAACACCGCTCATCTCTACTTGGCACTCTCAACTCCCTTGATGGAGAAGCCAGGGCCCACCGGAGGAGTCTGGTTGTCTGGTGGGCTCGTCCAATGCTGCCCTAAAGCAGTTCAGGCTAAGAAAAGTGTGGGGAAGGTTACCGGAGCAAATAGTGGCAGTTGGGGACTGAGTATGGAGACCTCACTGCCGAAGCAGCCATGAGGTAGTGGCTTGCTTCGGCCTCCTCCAAACTAGAAGGCCCAATTTCAAGTGTAAGCAATCAGTATGGTATTGCAGCCTTTGGGTGGGTGGGTGGCAGGCTGCATATTTGCGCTTGCATTGCAAGGAATGGGGGAGATACAATTGAACACTGCCCTGGGAAAAGGACTTGCACGGGGATAGTTGCAAGTCTGCATCTTCTGATACGGCAATGATCACTTCTGATGGGCACACTTTTAGGCAGTGACCTGGGTGTCAGATATGCTTCCAGGGGTCTTCCCCATGTTGTTCCCATGTCTTTTCAGCACTGTATGCATGTGTCACACAGCACATGACCAGATAAAGTTGTAAAATGTTAAAATGACATTTCCCGGTGAATGCATTTGTCACGGTTGAAAGCTTTACAAAAGTGCAAAAACGCATAAAAAATGCTACTTGTGAACAAAGCCCAAGGTGTGGAGGAGTAATTTTTTTTTTGTTATTTATTTTACCTTATACACAAGTCTTTACCCTGGAAAGGAACTTCCTTACCATATTTCACAGGAAAGCAGTTTCAGTTTCGTTTTTGAACGTTTTATTGTGAGCCCTTAAAAGTGGCTTAATACCTCTGACCACGTTGTTGACAGCAGTGACCTGGGGGTCAGAAATGCTTCCAGGGGCGATTCCCATGCTGTCCCCATGTTATTTGAGCACTGTCACTATTGTTTTGGGCACTTGTTAGGCTTTTAAAAGACTGCCGGGGGTGCCGCCGCAAAAATGCTCGGGTCTCCCATAGACTAACATTGGGCTCATTGCTCGGATCGAGCACCCGAGTATCACGGTGAGCTCGGCCCGAGCTTCGAGCATGCGAGCATTTTAGTGCTCGCTCAGCACTAGTTATAATTCCACTAGCGGCACTAAAAACCCACTGTGACAAAACGCTAGCGGCAGGGCAGGCCAAGACCTCCAAGGCATAGAGAGGCAGTTTATGCCACATGTCCAGCTTGGATACCCTATAATTATAAGGCACAGAGTAATCACGGAGGACGTTGGTACAGTCAGCAAGGTACTCCCTCACCATCTTACAAAACTTTTCCCTCCTTAGAAGAGTACCCCGTTCCTCAGGGCCTGTGCAATGGGAGGGTCTCAGAAAACTGTCCCAGAAGTTTGAAAGTGATCCCCTGCCCCTGCTGGATTGCATTTGTGTCTCTCTCGCCTGTACTCACTGGTTGTCCATTGAACTGTGACCTCTGCCGCCAGCGTTTTCAGATGGGAATTTTTTAATAATTCCGCAACAAGGACAGTCTGGTACTGCCCCATTTTATTAGGCCTGTCCAGCATGGGAATAAGAGACAGAAAGCTCTCCTTGTAGCAGGGGTCTAGAAGTGTCACCAACCAGTAATGACTGTCTCCCAAAATTTGGACAACGTGAGGGTCACGGGAAAGTCAGCGTAACATAAACTCAGCCATGTGTGCCAGTCTGCAAAGAGGCAAAACTTCTGTGTCCTCACCAAGAGGATGACTGACCATGCTCTCCTCCTTATCCTCCTCCTCCTCCCTGTCCTCAGGCCATCCACGCTAAACAGACGGTATGACAGTTGTGCAGGTAGTATGTCTATAGCACAGGAAACTAGCTCCTGTTCTTCCTCCTCCTCTTCTTTCTCATTGTCACCCAATCCACGTTGGGATGAGATGAGGCTGGGCTGTGTGGAATCACCCTGTATGGTTCCTTGCTTCTTCTCATTGTTCTCTGCCTGCAATGCATCCTCTTTAATTGTGAGCAGAGAGCGTTTCAGAAGACAGAGAAGTGGGATGGTGATGCTAATTATGGTGTAATTGGCGCTCACCATCTTGGTGGAGTCCTCAAAGTTTTGGAGGATGATACATATGTCTGACATCCATGTCCACTTCTGAGGTCTTATGTGTGGAGTCTGAACTGAATACCAACAGCCTTGTTGATGCTGGTAGTCAACAATTGCCCTCATCTGCTCACAAATCATTCCCAAGATTTGCAATGTAGAGTTCCAACGCGTAGGGACATCGCAGATCAGTCGGTGAGCTGGAAGATGCAAACGCTGCTGAAGCACGGCAAGGGCAGCAGAAGCTGTAGCTGACTTCCTTAAATGGGAACACAGGAAGCGAACTTTGACAAGCAGATCTGGCAGATCTGGGTAGGTTTTGAGAAACCGCTGAACCATAAGGTTAAGCACATGAGCCAGGCATGGTACATGTGTGAGCTCGCCTCAGAGCTGCCACCAGGTTCCGGCCATTGTCACACACGACCATGCCTGGCTGTAGGGTAAGCAGTGTCAGCCATATATCTGCATGCTCTTTCAGCGCTGTCCACAACTCTTCAGCATTTTGCGGTTTGTCACCTAAGCATATTAGCTTCAGCACAGCCTGTTTCCGCTTGGCCGTGCTGCAGTGCTTCCAGCTTGTGACTAATGTGGTCATTTTGCACATGGAGGCTGAAGAGGAGGAGCTGCAGGAGCTGTAGAATGTGGTGGCAACCCTGATTGACCCAGGGCCCACAATCCTCGGCATTGTGAGGGCGTGTTCCCAAAAACTGAGTCCCAGCTTTCACTATATTAACCCAGTGTGCTGTCAGCGAGATGTACCATCCCTGCCCACAAGGACTTTTCCACGTGTCCGTGGTTAGGTGGATTTTCCCAGTAACTGCGTTGTTGAGAGCACGTCTAATGTTCTGGGACACGTTCTCATGTAATGCGGGACGGCACACCGGGAGAAATAGTGATGGCTAGGAACCGAGTACTGAGGAACGGCCGCCGCCATCAGGTTGCGGAAAGCTTCCGTGTCCACAAGCCTAAAAGGCAACATTTCGCGTACAAGCATACGCGAAATGTGTGAATTTAGTAGTGTGGCCTGTGGGGCGTTGGCTGCATATTTGCGCTTGCATTCCAAGGACTGGGGTAGGGATAATTGAACGCTGAGCTCGGAAAAGGACGTGGACGTGCTTGCTGATGGTGTTAGCTAAGAGTGTTCAACAACAGGTGCAGGGCGGGAGGCATCTTGGCCTGCGCCATGGACAGGGGATTGGCGTTCAAGCACAACAGCGGAACAAGCAGTGGTGTCACCCGCAGAGACTGTTGCTGGACACTGGGGTTCGGCCCACTTAGTCCGGTGCTTTGCTGCCATGTGCCTGATCAGGCTGATAGTTTTGCTACCCCTGCTGATGCTGGCCTGGCAGGTGATGCAAATGGCTTTTTTGGGGTTATCTGAAGAGTCTTTAAAAAATAACCAGACTCGGGAAGACCTAACAGTTGTACTGGCAACTTCCGTCGTCTTGGCGTTATGAGGAACGGTTGCCTGCCTTCTGTCTGCGGCCACCACACTGCTTCATCCTGCCTGTTGTGGTGCTACGCCTCCCTCCCCCTGTGTGCTGCTGTCTTCACTCTATATGTCCACTTGCCAGGATTGGTCAGTTACTATATCATCCACCATCTAATCTTCCTCTTCCGCACCATGGTCCTCCTCCTGACTTTCTGGCAATTGTGTCTCATCATCAACATCATCCATCTCTTGCAACAGTAATTGCACTTTCCCACCGTCACCTGCATGTGACCATGGCTGCTCCAATATTTGGGCATCGCTACATGCGTTGCACTTGAAGCTGGCCAGGCGAGAGGCCGAAATCTACAATTGGAAAAATGAACAGCTCTTCTGAGTGTCCAAGTGTGGTATCAGTTGTCTCCGGGCACTCAGCATGGTGGGAGGATGGAGGATCAGGGTGAGGAATATGCGGTCCAGACTCACGGCTACTGAGTCTTGACCGTGTGGAAGACAGGGTGGTGGCAAGGTGACTGGAAGCATTATCTGCTATTCAATCAACAACCTTTTGACTCTGCTCTGTGTTTATACTGGTGTTCTGTGGTCCCCTAGTAATTGGGACAGGAAAGTCCAGCAACAAGATGTGGGTGTTTGTTGTGGCACAATTTCAGCTTACCCAGAGCAAAGTCCTCGGCCTCTGCATGCACCATCACCATCACATCCACTTCCCCATCCCTTACCACGCACCTTGCCCATTTTAAATGGAGGACAATTGTGACACCCCAGGGGTCTGGTTGCCACAGTGATAGAGATATTACGTCTGAGAGCAGGTGGGAGGTCCTTTGGTCAGGGATCCTGTGCATGCCACACCTCCTGCCCAGTCTTGGGAGGGGAAGAACTTCCCCTATATAAAGCTGGGGCTGAGGCAGGGTTAGGAGAGAGAGAGAGAACAAGAGTAGAGAAGAGAAGCAGCATAGGAAGAAACAACAGGAGCTCTGTGGGAGCAGTGCTACAAGGAGTCAGGGGCTGGCAGCTGCAGAGCTCGCCCTGACTGAGAAGTTATCACCGGACCCGGAGTCCGAGGCTGTGGGGACTAATCTTTACCCAGCAGCAGAAACCGACTGGCAGGGGATTGCAGGTCCTCTGGCCCAGAAACCCGAAGGCACGGTCACACGCGTGGGACCAGCACCGCCATCGTGGAGCGGAAGCCATTAGAAGGCCCCGAGTCACCGGCCATACGGGTGAGCACCACACGGTACACTCAGGGACGTGGGCTACTTTTACCCGCCTCTAGCAAGGTAGCCAGAAGAGTACAGTTAGCTGGGAAGGCCTACAACTCCGCCTGGCCAGGGGAGATCCCATCTGCTCAAGGACTGACCAGGCCCCGATCGCTAGCAAGTACTCCGGGAGGGTCTATCTTTGTCACCAGTAAAGACCCTGAACTACACGCATCGTCTCTGAGTGGTTCCTGCTACCCCCACCATCCACGTCGGCTGCCCTGAGGCCATACCCCTCCCGTTGGGGGTTATACCATCCCCGCTGCACCATCCTTCCACCGGCCTCAGCGGTCTGCCCTGCAGCGGCAGCTCCAAAGCTGCATTCAACGGGTGGCGTAGTCATCCAACATCTACTGCTAATAGACTCGCCACTTAGTTTGACTCCCTGGGCACGGACCGGGTCACCGCCACGAGACTACTACCCCCATCTGATCCGGCTCCGGGTAAGCCCCCGTGCACGCGATGCCGCACGACACAGAAGGCCCAGGGGCGCGGCACAATATTTTCCACGTTCACAAGAAATGGCTGATTTTGGAACGCAGTTATATGTGATATGCCTGACAAAGAACCACGATTTTAAATAGCAGGCCTGTAATTTACTAATATTATTCTACACAAAGACCTAGTGTGAATAGCTTGACCAACACGATTTTAAATAGCTGACCTGTAATTTACTAATATTATTCTACACAGAGATCTAGTGTGAATAGCTTCACCAACACACTGCAACAGAATGGAAATGGAAGAAATGGCTGATTTTGAAACACTCTTATAGGTGATATGTCTGTCAGAGAACCACTATTTTAAATAGCAGGCCAGTAATTTACTAATACTATTCTTCACAGACACCTAGTGTGAATAACTTGACCGACACACTGCAACAGAATGGAAATGGAAGAAATGTCTGATTTTGGAACAGTCTTATAAGTGATGTGTCTGACAGAGAACCATGGTTTTAAATAGCAGGCCTGTAATTTACTAATACTATTCTTCACAGACACCTAGTGTGAATAGCTTGACTGACACACTGCAACAAATTGAAAATGGAAGAAATGTCTGATTTTGGAACAGTCTTATAGGTGATATGTCTGACAGAGAACCACGGTTTTAAATAGCAGGCCCATAATTTACTAATGCTATTCTTCACAGAGACCTAGTGTGAATAGCTTGACTGACACACTGCAATGAAATGGAAGCTAGTAATGGCTGATTTTGGAGCGCTATTATATATGTGATATGTCTGACAGAGAACAAGGGTTTTAAAAAGCAGGCCTGTAATTTACTAATACTATTTTTCACAGACGCCTAGTGTTAATAGCTTGACCAACACACTGCAACAGAATGGAAAAGGAGGCCAATATTTTCTATGTACTGTTCAAATTTCTGGATTTTTATTGCTGAAATATGGAACAGATCTGGCTTTATTCTGCAGTGACAACAAGCAAATGGAGCACAAAAATGGTGTACTCTGGATTGCTTTTTAATCAAATATAACATCAAAAAGTTGGATATCAGTATGCAATGAATGGCACTTCAAATAAATCCATAATCCACCACACCTGCGCTTGATTACTAGTGCAGAGAAACAAAGAGATCCATTAATATAAAATAATCAATTTTTTAAGCAAATAACCAGGATTAAGATAAAAAAAATTTACCCTGGCCCCTGATATCTTGGGCTATGTCTACAAATGTCTGTAATTATTACAGCAGCAGACAGGAAGTTCAATGGACCCTCTTGTGCTGTATCATACACTGCAGTCTGCCACATGCGCTGCCTGCCTGCCTAAGACTGATTATATGCAGCTGGATTAGTCCTCAGAAGGACTGTTAGTTCAGATGGATATACACTGCTCAAACAAATAAAGGGAACACTCAAGCAACACATCCTAGATCTGAATGAATGAAATATTCTCATTGAATACTTTGTTCTGTACAAAGTTGAATGTGCTGACAACAAAATCACACAAAAATCATCAATGGAAATAAAATGTATTAACCAATGGATGCCTGTATTTGGAGCCACCCCCAAAATTAAAGTGGAAAAATACACTACATCCAAGCTCAGTATGGTGTGTGGCCTCCAAGTGCCTGTATGACCTCCCTACCATGCCTGGGCATGCTCCTGATGAGGTTGCAGATGGTTTCCTGTGGGATATCCTCCCAGACCTGGACTAAAGCATCCGCCAACTCCACAGACTTGTGGTGCAATGTGACGTTTGCCCAATTTTTCGGACTGACTGACCTTCATTTTTTAAAGTAATGATGGCCACTCATTTTTCCTTTCTTAGCTGCTTTTTTCTTGCCATAATACAGATTCTAACAGTCTATTCAGTAGGATTATCAGCTGTGTATCTACCTGACTTCTGCACATCACAACTGATGGTCCCAACCCCATTTATAAGGCAAGAAATCCCACTTATTAAACCAGACAGGGCACACCTGTGAAGTGAAAACCATTTCCGGTGACTACCTCTTGAAGCTCATCAAGAGAATGCCAAGAGTGTGCAAAGCAGTCATCAAAGCAAAAGGTGGCTACTTCGAAGAACCTAGAATATAAGACATATTTTCAGTTGTTTCCCACTTTTTTGTTAAGTATATAATTCCACATGTGTTAATTCATAGTTTTGATGCCTTCAGTGTGAATGTACAATTTTCAAAGTCATGAAAATACAGAAAAATCTTTAAATGAGAAGGTGTGTCCAAACTTTTGGTCTGTACTGTATGTTGTGGAATACCTATACTAAATATAAACAAGCAAATCTCTCCCTGAGGCAGCAGCACCTCTCCTACTTTTCCTGATTCCGGGATAGACTGTGACGAGCAAAGCGGCGCCAGGTCTAATATAGACCTGATGACACTGTTCGGCCAGCCAATCACTGTAATGCCCACAACCAACATGGCTACGGCATTACAGTGCGGGCCAGGCAAGTCCTGCATGTTCATTGGTTCTCTATAGAGCGCCAAACATGCAGGGAGGGGACTCGAGTTCCCTCCCAAGCAACCCAGAAATACTCGCCGAGCTTGGCAAGCACAGTCATGCTCGGGCGAGTACCGAGCAGTGGCGAGCACGTTCGCTCATCACTATTCATAATGTATAACAACCATGGAAAAATATTCTCAGAAGACTTTCTTTTTTACCACTTTAGTTTTCCTTTCCGGTTTTCCCAGCATCTTCCCTCCCCCTTTTTCCTTTAATATTTTACCCCCTCCTTTGGTTTTAAGGCCCCTCCTTTTCCTTCCTCTTTTTCCTTTTTTTTCCGCTTCCTCGTCCACATTCATATATTTTGTATGATTAAAATTTATTTAATCTCTTTATCAATTAATCTTACGTACTGTATGTAATATTTTGTTCAGTTCTTTAAAGTGTATTCTCAATCCCTATGTATCTATATACTGTATATTACATTTTATCACTCTATAAAGATTGGAAGTTTTGTTTTTTCCCCTCCCTTATATTGTAAAAAACCTTCAATAAAGATTATTTAAACGAAAAGTGGCTGGCTTTCTTTTTCGCGATGCCAGTAAGACAGCCTCTGTCATTAATACACTGATTTCGGCTATATGTTCCAGTTATTACTATGACTATTTAGCACCCGCCATTCACAAAGTACCCACTAATTGGGAATCTATGTGTATTTAGTCAAGTGGGCTAGGTTGATGAGGCTTATGTGGATTTCCATGCTTATGCAGTTTATGTAGCATTTTTTATTGCTCTTATTGGGAATGGGAGGAATTGCGTTAAAATAATACAAAAGAGAAGTAAAAAAATATAGTCATTTAAATCTGTGGCTGCCTCACAAAGTGTGCATGTCACACACAGTACAGATTTTTTTGTATGCTTTTCTTTTGTTTTTTATTCAATTTGATGTATGTACACGGCAGACCAATACTACAGATTGCTGTATGTTTACACTGTTTCTTTTTTGGTGCATACCTAACATTTTGTTTGGTCACCCATTTTTGGCAAGGAGAGAAAAAATATTTAAATTATGTATCATATTTTTCTAACTATAAGACGCACCAGACCATAAGACGTACTCAAAATTTAGAGGAGGAAAATAGGAAAAAAAAGAATTTTTAATGTCAAAATGGGGGTCCGTCTTGTAGTCCGAATTTAGCTTATCGCGTGTGGGGGTGCTGCGGTGGTTGTGCGGGGTCACAGGAGGCAGGAGCATGGTTGCCACTACAGGAAGACATCAGTGATAGGAGTGGGGCAATGCTGTGGGCCATGGGCTGGGAGGAGGGGGTGTCCTGGCGGTGCGAGGCAGGAGCCATTCATCTCCTGGCGGTGGGCTTCAGGACAATTGCGCCAGCACATGCACAGATTCAGATCTCAGCACATCGTTAAGAGGGGGGAGTCTTAGTAGTCTTCATATTTTTCAACATGGACCCTAGCAAATTGTTGTGGGCATATTTATGCATGGGTTTTAGTAGAGACTTCCTTTGTGGATGATACCCATGCATGTCATTCCTCTGCAATGTCCACCATATTGTATCATGGTAAACACCCTCCCCAATATGATATTCTACTAATTTAGCTAAGAGCAGTGAACTTGCATGCTGGTTTTTTTCATCCCTTCTCAACAGATGGCACTCCTGTTTAGGAGTTAACATCCATGGTCGGACTGGACATCTCTGTGAGATGGTTGCAGTTCCATCTTTGTTCAACTTTTATATCACTTTTGCTACATTTTTTCTCACTGATAAGTAAAGTTTTGCTGAGCTTCTTGTTGCCTTCACCTTTCTTGTGTAAAGAAATGATTAGGTATTGTGACATTTCTCTTCCATGTGGTGCCATTCCTTACACAATGAATAGGGAATTATTTTCTTTGTTAAATAACACCCTTTTATAGTCAACTGTCTGATTATGACACCTGATTAATAAAAAATTTGACTTACCTGTGATTGAATTTTGTAGTCTAAGCTTTAGATTTGCTCTTAAAAGTTTCATTAGGATGTACTCAGTTTTGCAAAATGGTATATATGTGTATATTTTTATTAAATACAGAATTGCTGTATATAGAAAAATCATGTTCTCCTTTAAGCTGAGTTTTAATACAGCTCTGTGATAACATGCACGCAGGTCTTCAACAAACCCCTGGCTGTCATAGTAACCCATTGGCGCCACATAGAATGATGCATCTCAATGCCGGCATGCAGTTATTGCCACTGTCAAAGATAGACAGCGCAATGTAACAAGTTAACAGTTGCGGATTAAGCTTCCCTTCACCCACAGCTGTAAAAAGCAGGTGTGTCAAAGCCACTATCTGCTGGGTATGGGGCATGAGCCCACTTCATACATCTGCTCCTGACTTGCACGTCGATGTTGGTAAGGATTTAAGCTTCATATGCATGCAATAACCATCTGAAACATTTCATGTGGAAGCCATAAATCTCTGATGATACTTGATTGAATCAAAATAACAATTACAGTCTTCAATATCAAAGGGAATCTGTCCGTAGGATCAACCTTCCTAAACCATTTGTATGGACATGGAGATCATAGAAAGTTGAATAAATTGATACCTTGATATCTGCGATCCAGTGTCTTATTCCAGAGAAATACATGTCTTTCTTAATATGTAAATGAGCAGTTAATATCTATAGGCTGGACACAAATCTGCTAAAATCTGCCCCCACAGATTACTTTAAATGAAAGGGGGAGTTACCAGTATGAAACATGGAGATCAGGAGAGCTGACTGTCTGTCATTACATGTCTCACATTGATAATGCCTCATTTCATTTAAAATAAGCTGATGAGGTAGATTCTTTAGGATATCTATGTCCTCTGACAGATCTTAACAGGTCATTTACAAATTAAGAAAAGCATGGATTTCTCTGAAATTAAACAACGGATCACTGATATCAAGGTATCATTTTATTCAGCTTTGTATGACCTACATTCCCAAAAAGATAACTTTGTAGGTTCGATTCTACTGACAGATTCCCTTTAAAGTTCACTGGAAGCATGAATATTTTAATCTGAAATATGTTGCAGAATTTGAATAACTCCCATGCCTTTCATGTCTTTAAGCTATCAGCAAGTACATTTATGCTTTATCAGTACTTAGTTATTTTATCCGTAACTACTACACAATTACAAGCAACACCTTGTGTTGCCGAAAAAATTTTTAAAGCATAAACTTATTATAACATAATAGTCCATGCAGTTACATTATTTGTTCTAAGAGAACTGTTTAACGTGACAAGCAAACTTGAAACAAGATATATGAAAATTCATGAATTGCTTTAAAAGTTGCCAACAGTGAACCCAAGATAATAAAAGATTAAAGAACAATAAGTTTATAAGAAAGTCAGAAAAAGCTGAATTTCAATGTGCAAGTAAAATGATGGTATTATCTGGCATAATTAAGGGTGAGTGTTCACCTGAAACGCGTAGATGCGAGCAGGGGTGGATTAAGGGTAGCCAGGGCCCCGGGCAGTTTAGATGGCGTGGGCCCCCCCACCCCACGCCAGAGAGAGCACCGCGCGCCACGCAAATTTTTTCTTTTCGAACAGAACTAAACATAACAGAGCTGGGGTGGGAGATTAATTTTCCCAAGGGGCTGAAATTAATTCTGCTCAATATTAAAGGGATATATACATATATCTACTATATAATCGGCTTATCCCGTCTGTCTGTCTATCCAGGTAATCCCGCGTCGCTGATTGGTCCGGCCGCGGCTAATCAGCGACGCGGGATTTCAAAACAAGATGGCGGCCGTTAGCGGCTCATCTGCCGCATGGAGGTTAGCGGCGATGCAGCCAGGAGATGACCAGCGCTAGCCGGTCATCTCCAGGCTGCTCGCAGCAGAAGTACCCCGACTGGCGGCCTAGGCGGCGCCGCTCCCCGGTCCTCCCTTCACAGTTGCCGTCGGGAGATCAGCGGCTCTAGCCGCTGATCTCCCGACGGTAGCCGGATGGAGGTCAGCGGCAATGCAGTAGTACCCGCACAGGCAGCGCCGCTCCCCGTTCCTCACTAACACCAATCAGCGATATTGGCGCTAAATTTAAACATCGCTCTGCTGATTGGTCGTGATGTAAGCGGAAGCAAGAGTCGGCTGCAGCCGGGGTATTACGTGCTGACTGTGCGTGGTCAGCGATGTTGTCACAAGCAGTATTGACAACATGACATAATTACAAAATTCATTAGGGGCCCCAGGGGGATACATTGGGGGGTTAATTTAAAGTAGTGCACAACCCATTTAAATACTGCTTCGCTGAGTAGTCGCGCCCGGTCAGCCGCATACATATTCTAGAATACCCGATGCGTCAGAATCGGGCCACCATCTAGTATATATATATATATATATATATATATATTTATATATATGTATATATATATATATATATATATATATATACAGTATATGTATATATATGTATATATATATATATATATATATATATATATATATATATATATATATATATATATATATATAGTACAGACCAAAAGTTTGGACAAAGCAATAAAAAAGGATTTTGGGGGTATGTCAAAAGTAAAAGAAAAGTCAAAGATGCTATAGGATTTTTACAGGATGAAAATGGAGAAATGGTAAGAGAGGATGTTGAGAAGGCCGAACTTTTTAATTCCTATTTTGCATCTGTTTTCTCTCAGAAAGAAAATGTAACATCAACTGATCTTCACTGTCCTTTTAAAGGAATAGAAGAATCCAAGTTATCTGTAAACAGAAAGATTGTGAGGGAATATTTAGCTAACATAAATGAGTTCAAGTCTCCAGGTCCAGATGAATTACACCCCAGAGTACTGAAGGAGATCGTAGAAGAAATTTTAGAACTACTCTCCATAATCTTTGAAAATTCTTGGAGAACAGGAGAAGTCCCAGAAGACTGGAGAAAAGCAAATGTTGTTCCTATCTTCAAAAAGGGGAAGAAGGTGGACCCAGGGAACTATAGGCCGGTGAGTCTGACTTCTATACCAGGAAAGATCTTTGAACAAATTATTAAACAACATGTATGTACATACATGGATAAGAATGAAGTGATTAACCAGAGTCAGCATGGGTTTGTAACTAACAAGTCATGTCAGACTAACTTAATTTCCTTCTATGACAGAATCACTGACTGGGTGGATCAGGGAAATGCTGTAGATATAGTATATCTTGACTTCAGCAAAGCATTTGACAAAGTATCTCACACCATCCTTATTGAAAAAATGACCAAGTATGCAATGGACCAAGCAACTGTTAGGTGGATTCATAACTGGCTTAGTGATTGAACTCAAAGGGTGGTTGTAAATGGCTTCAAGTGGGGTACGTTCTTACAGCAGCCACTCACAGTGCTGTGAACGGCAATTGTAGATGATTTGTACACCTGAATGACTGAAAGCCGTCGGTTCCTGTGATGAATAAAGTTAATTTTTTTTCCCATGAGCTGCACTTTCAGTAAAGCCATCAGGCACCTATCTAACACTATTAACCTGCAGATTATCCCTACATCTGCAGATTGGTAGCGTTATTCGACATGACAGGTTCCCTTTAAAGGGGTAGTCTACTACTCTGACTACTCCATCTCAATTCATTTGTTTCCTCCTTGTAAAAATAACAGTTTTTCTCACTGCCGCTGCCATACTAGCGGCACCGTTGGTACAGCACTGGCGGTAAGTAAAAGTGTTGATATTTTACAAGGGGGAAAATAACATACGGACTAAGATGGGGTTGTCTGAGTAGTGGAAAACCCCTTTAAGGAATTAACTGCAGCCAGAACTCAGTTCCATCCATGGTTGCGTGAGATAGATCCTGGCTGAACTCTGTGCACGCCCCGGCACTAGAAACTGTGAAATAGTGACAGTAGTAGAAATGCGTAGAAGCAGAATTTTCAGTGGTGCTCTGTATCTTAGGCCTCTTTCACACGTCAGTGGCTCCAGAACATGTGGTGACAGTTTCCACACGTACCGTAAACACTAACACAATTGTAAACCCATTCAAATGAATGGGTCTGTACACATATCAGTGTGTTTCCACGGACCATTCTTTTACACGCTGCACGGGATGCAAAACGCCCCACACACGTGCACACTGATGACACTCGGATAACATCTGTGTGTCATTAGTTGATATGTAACAGTGGCTGGGAATTAGTGTACAGATAGCGCTGTTTCCAAGTGCCAGGTACCAAACACTGCCCTCATCATTGTTCCCTGGCTGCGTTGCAATCAGCAAGGGACAATATTGAGAGTAGTATTCATCTCCCGATGACTCCAAAACCTGTAAAAATAAGAATAAAATAAAAAAAAACATTATACTCACCTGGTTTGAGGTAACCGCACACACTGAGGAGAAGAGGAGAATGATTTTCTGCAGCGAGCGGGCCCCTGTCCTCCACTGAGCTCAGTGACTGACAGGACACCACTCCATGAGCTCAGCACAGGTCAGGTGCCAGCTCGCTGCAGTGAGTCATTCGATTTTATTCTTATTTTTGCAGGTTTTGGAGACAGTAGGAGCAGAATACTACTCTCAACATTGTCCCATGCTAGTGCTGATCGCAGCGCAAGCTGGGGACAATGATGAGAGCTGCCTCCAGCACCCGGCGCTTTGGAACAGCGCCAGCTGTACACTGATTCCCAGGCACCGGTACGTGTAACACTGATGACACACAGATGTCACACGTATGGCACACGGACACTAATATCTCCGGTACTGGTTTTTCCAGTACCGGAAATATCCGGACGTGTGAATGAGGCCTAGGGGCAAGGGGCTTTTTCTTGTTGTGCATAAAATGTGGCTTACGTGGGGGATGGGAGTAAACTAAAAGTACATGAGGCAAATGCTCCTGCACACTATGTGACCCTCCATCTTAGAAATGTGGCAACATTTCCAAGGTGGAGGGAAACAGAGTGTGCTGGGGCATTTGTCTCATGTAGTTTCAGTGTGCTCCCATACTCCTCATTATATTCACGCACATTTTAAAAATTTGATTAATACTGCTGCCCAGAACCACTGCCTGTACTTTATAGGAATTAAGGTTATAGTGTAACAGTCAGACCCTCACCCAGTGCAGCCAGACTCCAGAGACAGTTGAGGAGAGGAGTAGTACTGAGGGAGCCAGAGGAATATGCAGACACGGCAGCTTGTTCAGTCTTCACTCTTCTCAGCACAGGCGTGTGTGAGTGTGGTGCGAGGTGGAAACCGGCAAGCACCACCAGACCGTGAGTGACGGTAGGCGTGACTACAGCTAATGTCAGACGCACCCGCGCTATGTATGCTGGATCCTGCCAGACGTCATTCAGCAGGGCGGGCCCAGCATCAAAGCACTTGCGGCCGTGGCGGTGACAATTGAAACGTGGTAGGGCGGGCCCAGGATTAAACTATATGTGGCTGCGGCGGTGACAACAAACACGCGATTGCGAATTATAATGGGTGCAATTCATGGGCCCTTTGGAGTCTCGGGCCCCGGGCGGTAGCCCGAATTGACCTCATTATAATCCGCCTATGGATGCGAGCGTTACATGAATGCTAAATCACTTATGATCGTGATTTTAACAGTGAAGGAAATAATTATTTGATCCCTTGCTGTTTTTGTAAGTTTGCCCACTGACAAAGACATGAACAATCTATAAATTTAAGGGTAGGCTAATTTTAACATTGAGAGATAGAATATCCCCAAAAAAATAAATTCAAGAAAATCACCTTGTATAAATTAGATAAATTTATTTTCATTTTGCAGTCACAAATAAGTATTTGATCCCCTACAAACCATTATGAGTTCTGGCTCCTACAGACCAGTTCGACGCTCCTAATCAACTCATTACCTGCATTAAAGACAGCTGTCTTACATAGTCACCTGTATAAAAGATTCCTGTCCACAGACTCAATTAATCAGACTTTAACCTCTACAACATGGGCAAGACCAAATAGCTTTCTAAGGATGTCAGGGACAAGATCATAAACCTGCACAAAGCTGGAATTGGCTACAAAACCATAAGTAAGACGCTGGGTGAGAAGGAGACAACTGTTGGTGCAATAGTAAGAAAATGGAAGAAATACAAAATGACTGTCAATCAACATCGATCTGGGGTACCATGCAAAATCTCACCTTGTGCGGTATCCTTGATCATGAGGAAGGTGATAAATCAGCCTAAAACCACACGGGAGGAACTTGTTAATGATCTCAAGGCAGCTGGGACCACAGTCACCAAGAAAACCATTGGTAACATATTACGCCTTAAAAGTTTAAAATCTTGCAGTGGCCGCAAGGTCCCTCTGCTCAAGAAGGGACATGTGCAGGCCCATCTGAAGTTTGCCAATGAACACCTGGATGATGTTGTGAGTTATTGGGATAAGGTGCTGTGGTCAGATGAGCCAAAAATTGAGCTCTTTAGCATTAACTCTACTCGCCGTGTTTGGAAGAAGAGAAATACTGCCTAAGACCCAAAGAACACCATCCCCACTGTCAAGCATGGAGGTGGAAACATTATGTTTTTGGGGTGTTTCTCTGCTAAGGGCACAGGACTACTTCACCACATCAATGGGAGAATGGATGGAGCCATGTACCATAAAAACCCTGAGTGACAACCTCCTTCCCTCAGCCAGAACATTAAAAATGGGTCGTGTCTGGGTCTTCCAGCAAGACAATGACCCAAAACATACAGCCAAGGCAACAAAGGATTTGCTCAAAAAGAAGCATATTAAGGTCATGGAGTGGCCTAGCTAGTCTCCAGACCTTAATCCCATAGAAAACTTATGGAGGGAGTTGAAGCTCCGAGTTGCCAAGCGAGAGCCTCAAAATCTGAATGATTTAGAGATTATCTGAAAAGAGGAGTGGACCTAAATTCCTCTTGACATGTTCGCAACCCTCATCATCAACTACAAAAACGTCTGACTGCTGTGCTTGCCAACAAGGGTTTTGCCACAAAGTATTAAGTGTTGTTTGACAGAGGAATCAAATACTTATTTCTCACTGCAAAATGCAAATAAATGTATCTAATTTATACAATGTGATTTTCTTGATTTTTTTGGATATTCTATCTCTCAATGTTAAAATTAACCTACCCCTAAAATTATAGACTGTTCATGTCTTTGTCAGTGGGCAAACTTACAAAAATAGAAAGGGAGCAAATACTTATTTCCTTCACTCTTAATATAGATTTATAGATAGATAGATAGATAGATGTACTGTATGTGTGTGTGTATGTATATGCACTGTAACACTACAGAATCAAAACCCCCATGATGTCCATCCTTTATTTCTGCAACTTGAATTTTCTTGCCTTGTGGTGCAGATTTTTCTTTTTAATTTCTACATAGCTGTAAACACTTTTCTTTCTTTTCAAACTGATATTTTTTTATTTTTTGTTGGTAGGTGGGGTGATTCTTTGCTTCTGTTTCTTTGGGCCTCATTCACATCTGATTTTCTTGTACATGTGCTATCCATTTTTTAGCAGATAGAACATGGACATATTATAGTATGAGGCTTTATTCACACATCCAGTGGTTTGAAAAAGAAGAGTCAGAGACTTGTCCAAGCTTTATCCGGTTTGTATGAATGGATTTATGATGTGAAAAGAAGAACAGAATATGGATGCCAATCATGTTGCATCTGTCTGCTGTCTGTTAGGCCTCATCCACACATCAGCGACACATATGTGAAGAAAATAGTACCGGTGTCATCAGTGTGTCATCCCAGTGTGTCCATTTTTACCATCAGCAAGGTCATCAGTGTTTTTCACGGATGAATTAAGAAAAAAATAAATTACAAATCTTCGCCTATACTTTGCAATGTTAAATGAGGACAGCACATATACACAGGTACCATCCGTGTGCTGTATATGTTTTTCATGGACTCATAGACTTCTATTGCCCTTTTTTATCCATGCTGCAAGAAAAAAGATATCCTTGACAAAGGCCAAATTGACTGAAACGTTGAATATCATTTTGGCTTTATAAGGGTCAGTTTAATAAACTCAAGTTCAAAACCAAATTTTATTCCTCATTTTGTGTTGAAGGTTTTTATTCTGTTGGAATATATCAATTTTTCCTTCTGAGTGGAGTTCCTTTATAATCTTTATAGACACTAAGTAGGTAGTCAGGCAAAATGCACACTCCAAGTGTAATGGCTATTAGAAAAATGCATGCATTGTATTTAGCAAAAGCAAACATAATAAACACAAAGGTCACAGACATAGAATGCAGGCATAAGGAAAGTCAAACAAAACATAAATGCATGGAAAAAATATTCATAGCTATAATGGTGCCCAAAGTGAAAGGCTACCAAGGCAAATGACCCCAAAGCGTGTTTTGCATTCTTAAAGTATGCTGCTTCCTCAGGGGGGAGTAGTGTATTGAAATTGACCAGCAGGACCTTAAGTATCATAAGTGACAGTCATATGACCAGAACACAACCCAATAAAATTGACAAGCGGTGCATGTGCACTGCTCCTAGAGTACTCCTCGAGTACCCAGCAGTCACCACCACCGGCACTATGGTGAGAGGAGTGCATACGCGGGAGCATGGACACATCACTATGGCTCCTGGTCATGCGCACACACATTAGTGACACCGAGGGATGAAGGGGGCACAAAACAGCAACAGATGCGCATTCGTCCATCAAATCCAAAAGGCATATGATCACATTATATCTCATGTTACAGATGGAAAAAAGTATATAAAGTTGTCCTGTACTTAACCCCTTTATGACCTATGATGTATAGGTACATCATAAGTCACCTCCTTCCCTTTGATATGGGCTCCGGCTCTGAAACCGCCTTTTTTCAGCCACATGACAGCTGATAATATCAGCTGTCATGTGCCCGTAACAGCCGCGGAGGGAATCATGATCCACCAGTGACTATTAAGATAATAAATGCCACTGTCAATCTTTGACAGCGTCATTTAACATGAACGCACCAAAAGCGTGTCAAAAAACACCCCCATCGATGCCCCTGTCATATGATCGCGGGGCGGAGACGGGTTGGCATGACAACCGGGGATTTGCAGGAAACCCCCATGCTTGTCTTTGCAGAACTGCTATGAGCACCGCCCCATGGCCTGCATTCATGTCTGCTACACATAGCAGGGCATCAGCCCTGCTATACTACATGCAATCAGAAGATCACAGCTTCACTTCTCCTAAGGAGACTATTGAAGCAAGTAAAAAGTGTAAAAAAAATGTTTTTTAAAAAATCTAAAAAAAAATATATATAAACGTTCAAATCACCCCCATTCAAAATAAAACAAAAAATGAGCCCTCACTCAGCCCTAAATCACGAAAAAAATGAAAAAGCTACAGGTGTCGGAAAATGTCACCATTTGTTTGTTTTTTTTGCAAACTCTGGATTTTTATTCACCACGTAAATAAAAAAGAACCTATACATGTTTAGTGTCTGCAAACTCGTAATGACCTGGAGAATCATAATGGCTGGTCAGTTTTAGCATTTAATGAACATGATGAATAATAAAAAAAAAAAAAAATTGTGGAATTGCACTTTTTTTGCAATTTCACAGCACTTGGAATTTTTTTCCTGTTTTCCAGGACACTATTATGGTAAAATCAATGGTGTAGTTCAAATGTAAATCTCATCCTGCAAAAAACTAGCACTCAAACAGCCATACTGACGGAAAAATAAATTATGGATCTGGGAAGAAGGGGAGCAAAAAACGAAATCTCACAAATGGAAAATCCCAAATTGGTGAAGGGGTTACTGTCACTGTTAGGCCTTTCTATCAGTATGTGTAATGATGAACTATGTATTATGATGGTCTCTGCTTTTCCTGGCCACATCTTTTACAGTGCCTGTGATAGTCCCCCTCTGATTGTCAGTGTTGGACCATGTGATGTGACCTGCAAGGCATTATGGAGAAGCCCATACAGCCGTGCCTCACATCATGTGAGCCCATTCTGTTCAGCAATGTATGAAATGGCACCGGGCATTTTTTTTTTAATGATCCTCACAAATTAAATTGAAAATTGTTTAAACTAAGACCTGCAAATTTCCTGAAATTTGACTCTTTGCTAATATGCGGCTGATCGATTTGAGCTTTTTAATTTATTTTTTAGTAATTTAGGCTTTATTTGAATATATCAAAAAGTTTGAAAATGGACCTGGCTACCAGTGGTGCAAAATGTTGAGAAACCCTGGGCAGTGAAAGGGTCAAAAGAGCAATTGCTGCATTTATCTAGTTGATCAATCAATTTTCCTCTAAAACTGCTGAGCAACTAATGCAACTGCAAAACCAGAATTCTCATTGTTGGTAGAGAAAAAGCATACAATTCTATTCACATTACATAAGGTGAATTCTAATGCTAGTACTGCTAGTTAGGATTTTTAAAATATATAATTTCTAAGACTCTATAGCTGTACTTATCATTCATATGCTGCTCATTTGATTTGAAAATGTTGACCTTAATAACCCATACTACATAAACTTATAGATCTTTCACTATTTTGCATCTACTTCTTGATTTTGTGAAAAAAAAAAAAAGAAAACAATATGTAGCAAAAGCTGCAATGTGTAAACTCTGTCTAATAGACTGGAACAAGTACAAAGATATTTAAAGTTGAATTATTTCTTACTGAGACACTATAAAACAACAGCTCCTTTGATTATAGTCTGAGTAGTTCACAAATATGCCTTCTATGCTACTTAGACTAAAAGGAAAGATCAAAAGGGTAAGTTAGGAGCACAGGGAATTAGCTATTTTGAGTTGAATATTAAATCTGCAAAAGATAAGGAGAAGCTGTAAGATGTAAGAAGCCAATAATATTCATGTAAAAATGTTCACAGGCCAAATTATTAGGAAAAGCAATGTCTTTTTACCCTTCATTTAACTTTTTACAGCAATTATCGTATAACTAGGTTTATCTTTATTTGTTTGTGTTCACTTTTAGAATTATAATTGAAATAATATGTAAATCAAACAAAAAAGAAATTTAAAACAAAAAATGTATTAAAAATTTGTTTGCCTTTGAAGAGATCGTATTACCTTAATTTGTCTTCTGCTGTTGTTGGAAAGTAGATGCAAGATGCAATTAGATGACAGGTAAAGCTTGCCTTCAAATCAGCAACTGTAATGTAAACGAGGGATACTTACAAAAGATAAAATACAATAACTATTGAGAAATTATTTACCGTATAAACTCAAGTATAAGCCAACTTTTTCAGCACATTTTTTCTGCTGAAAAAGAAATACAGAAAGGAATATAGAAAGGAACACCCCTAAAACTAAACAAGCAAGTAAGATATAAGTATATAAAGTGGTTTTTACCAAAGAATATCGCGCCAATTTTAATGCAAAAAGCATGTTAGTGATGCATATTGCATCACTAAGGCTATGTGCCCACGATGCAGAAATGAAGCAGAAAATTTCTGCAGCATTTCTGCATCTCCCTGGCAGAAAAAACGCATGCAGATTGTGCATGCGTTTTTCCTGCAGAATACATGCGGAATACAGGCGGATTCACATGCGTACCCACATGCGTTAACGCATGTGTTTCCGCATGCGGACTGACAAGCACTTTCCAGGCGATAGCATCACTTCGAAAGTGCTTGACAACTAGGTCACACTATATAAATCCATGCAAAAGGCATGGATTTATATAGTGTGACCGTAAAAATAAAAAAATAAAGCTATACTTACCGATCCCCCGCCGCGTGAGCTGTCACGTGTGTTGTCGCGCTACTTCCGGGTTGCCGGCATCTCGCGAGACAGCCTGCGGTCGCATGACCGCGACGTCATCTCAGGTCCTGGAAGGAGAAGCGCTGCAGGGGCCGCCGGACAGGTGAATATAACTTTATTTATTATTTTATTATTTTTTTTACAGGTACAATGGTACCCAGGTCTGGATGAAAGTCTTCTCTCCTCCAGAACTGGGTACCATCCGCACATAGAGACGCATAGAATCCGCTTGTACAAATGTACAGACGCGGATTCTATGCGTCTCAATGCAAGTCAATGGCTGCACTTCCGCTGCGCTTCCTTAAAATTAATGAACATGCTGCGGATTTATGAGCGCTACAGAAACGCTGCGGAAAAATCCGCAGCATGTGCATTGACATTGCGGAATGCCATTGGGGACCATGGGGTGTGGATTACCATGCGTTTTTGATTCCTTTCCCCTGTGGAAATTCCGCAGCATAAACGCATGAAAAACGCATCGTGTGCATGCAGCCTCACAACAACCTGGGGGGCAGTTTTCATGCCCCAACTGAAATGACAGGTTCCCTTTGAGGTTGCGTGCACACGATGCGTTTTTCATGCGTTTATGCTGCGGAATTTCCGCAGCGGAAACGCATCAAAAACGCATGGTAATCTGCACCCCATGGTCCCCAATGGCATTCCGCAATGTCAATGCACATGCTGCGGATTTTTCTGCAGCGTTTCTGCAGCGCTCATAAATCCGCAGCATGTTCATTAATTTTGCGGAAGCGCCGCCATTGACTTGTATTGAGATGCATAGAATCCGCGTCTGTACATTTGTACAAGCGGATTCTATGCGTCTCTATGTGCGGATGGTACCCAGTTCTGGAGGAGAGAAGACTTTCATCCAGACCTGGGTACCATTGTACCTGTAAAAAAAAGAATAAAATAATAAAGTTATATTCACCTGTCCGGCGGCCCCTGCAGCGCTTCTCCTTCCAGGACCTGAGATGACGTCGCGGTCATGTGACCGCAGGCTGTCTCGCGAGATGCCGGCAACCCGGAAGTAGCGCGACAGCACACGCGACAGCTCACGCGGCGGGGGATCGGTAAGTATAGCTTTATTTTTTTATTTTTACGGTCACACTATATAAATCCATGCCTTTTGCATGGATTTATATAGTGTGACCTAGTTGTCAAGCACTTTCGAAGTGATGCTATCGCCTGGAAAGTGCTTGTCAGTCCGCATGCGGAAACACATGCGTTAACGCATGTGGATACGCATGTGAATCCGCATGTATTCCACATGTATTCTGCAGGAAAAACGCATGCACAATCTGCATGCGTTTTTTCTGCCAGGGAGAGGCAGAAATGCTGCAGAAATTTTCTGCTTCTTTTCTGCATCGTGGGCACATAGCCTAACTGTACAGATTTACTTTTAGTTTTTTTCTCTGTCTTTAAATTAAATTACCCTGACCAAAAAAGAACAAAATATGTCACGTAGGAACATGTCCACTAGCTCACATACATCAAGGCAATAACTTGTAGTATTGTTGTTTTGCATATGTTTTCAATTTTGACTAGTAAATAAGGTAAAAAAAAAGTAAAACGTGTCTTTAAATCATTCAAGGCTGGCCTATTTTCGGCCTTTAAAATAAATCACTTGTTTTTTTGTTTCTTTAAACTGTTGTATTCAAAGAGGCATAACATTTTTATTTTTTATTTATTGTAACCATTAATGATGAGCGAGCACTAAAATGCTCGGTTTCTCATTACTTGAATCGAGCACGTCAGACTGTTCGGGTGCTCAACCCGAGTAACGAGTATAATGAAGTCAACGTGAAACTCGAGCATTTTTCAGGTAGACCCTTCCAGGAGGTCTGAGGGGCAGAAAAATAGCTGAAATAGATGGAAAAAGTGCTCAAAGGAAAGGGAACAGCATGGGGAAGATGCCTGTACACATCTCTGACTTGCAGGTTGCTACTGGGAACAAGGTTGTCAGAGTATTATGCCACTTTTACAGACTGATAATAAAACATACCAAACCGAACATGAAACAGATTTTACAGGAAAAAATGTTAAGAAACATTCTTTCCTGTATAATATCTTATATAGAAGGCAAATTAAAAGAGGGGGAAAAAAGTGCCTGCTTCAACCCTTAGGCTATGTTCACAAAGCATTGTTACTGCATTTTTGCACCTTGTCATTTCTTGCAATGGTGAAAAAACGCTGAAAGAATTGACATGCTCCTTCTTTCAAAAATTCAGCAGTTTTCCATTTCAGTCTGGAAAAAAAGGAATCGTGTGCATGAAATTTCTGAAGTTCTTTCTCATTTGTAAGGAGTGGGACTCCTAGACTGGTGAAGCCTATGCACTAAGTGCAAGGCCTATCAAAAATTGAAAGGAGGGATTGCAATACACCCTGAAATACACGTAGAGGATGGCTTCAGAAAACATTTTTTTCCCATTTGGAAGGAGTGAGACTCTTAGACTGGGAAAACTTATACACTATGTGCAAGCGCTTCCAAAAATTAGTAGAAGGCACTCCAATACACTCTGGAACACATGTAGAGTAGGGCCTAAAAAACATTTAAATTTAGAAGGAGTGTGACTTCTTTGGCCAACAACAAGGAGTACCGGATTCGAGGCCACTATTCAGGGTACAACTGGCACAACAAGGATCTTTAGGCATCCGACTCCGGTTTGGCTCCAGCTAAGGTTGGCGGCAGAACCTCATGTGCCGGTGCAGGGCATCAGGCAGCCCCTAGGTTTCAAATACATTGAAGCAGGGGCTTCTAAACATTTCTTTTTATCTTCTTGAAGACCTTTGCCAATAAAAATTCATGAACCATGTGCGGGAAACTTCTCCAACCCATCCTGGGGAAAGAACACCACAAGTCCTTTGTCCATTTATTCACATAAGAGGTGCATTTGGGCGTTTCTCCCATTGTATGAATGCATCTTTATTTTTATTTTACGCAGAGTTGAGGTAAATCTGAGTCTCGCAGGCCAAAGTCACTGCTCCCTCCCTGCTTAAGTTGATTCCATGGGTTTTTTGTGTCAATAGGGGCATAATTACTAATAGGCGCTTCCACCTGTCAACTGAAAATATTTACAGGTTGATTGTTCTCAAAATGAACAAGGCCTTGATTGGCCCAGATTTCTGAATCCCACCTGATGACAGCAGCAGAGCATGAAGGCAATTCAAATGCAATTTTTTTTCTGGTGTATTCAGATGCACCCCTTCCCATCCTAAAAAGGGTATATTGGTTTATAATGGTATATTATTTTTATTGTCCACATCCTACACTATATCAACAGGGCTATCATGCAGCCATCGCTTAAAATTTTTTGAGGGTCATCAGGCGGCCCTCAATCTTACATTATGGAGGGCCATTAGGTGGCCCTCAGTCATAAATTTTGAATGGCTATCAGGCTGCCCTCACTCTTTGCATGAGGACTAGGTGGAGATGGAGGAAAAAGGTACACATTGAACACATTGTGGGGAGATGAGGAAAGAGAGAGGTATCAGTCTTCTTCATTGACATCAGCTCCGTCCATAATGCTATAGTCCCTGAGCAGGCTGTGGACCCACCTGTGGCAGTACTGGATGGACCTCTTCTCCTAGTTCATGACCAGGTGCATTCTGGCAAGCTACAAAGCATCCTTAATAGTGATGAGCGAGCACTAAAATGAGCTACAAAGCGTCCTTAATAGTGATGAGCAAGCACTAAAATGCTCGGGTACTCATTGTTCGAGTCAAGCAAATTGGAATGCTTGAGCACATGGTCCGAGCAACGAGCCCAATGTAAGTCTATGGGAAATTCAAGCATTTTTCCGGAGGCCCTTCCCCCCGGAGCTTTGCAGAGGGCCTAAAAATTGCCGAAATTGATGGGAACAGTGCTCAAATGATATGGGAACAGCATGGGGAAGACCCCAGGAAGAATTTCTGACTCCCCGGTTACTGCTGTCAACAATAGTGTTGAGCCACCCCCGTAGTGTTCGAGTTCGGTTCGTCGAACACCCGTGTGTTCGCCGAACTGTTCGTCGAACTGTTCGTCGAACACCTTCGAACACCGTTAAAACCAATGGCAGGCAAACAAAAACACATAGAAACACATAGAAAACACCTTCAAAGGTGTCCAAAAGCTGACAAACTGCTCAGAAGACATAACTAACACATGGAAAAGTGACAAGTACATATAGTCATGTGAAAAGAAAAGAGGTGGAGGAGTAAAAGGAAGGGGAGACACAGATATAGGCATGTCATGCCCTTCTAAAATCCAAAAAGTAAGAAGCCGACAAAGCCAGTCCGTTCCTGCCCGTGCCACCTCCGTTTGTGCCAGAGCCGCGGTGGACCCTGACGGCCAGCCCCCCTCTCCCAATACTGGTGCTTGTCCGCTGGTGGGTCGAGCGAGCCCCCCTGTGGTGGAGGCAGCTCTGAGCTTTTTAATTTAAATTGTCTCTCTAATTTGAATGAATACACTTTAAATCCTTTTACAAGGATCTTTTGAAGGGCAAGTCTCATGCCAGCAGCCATGTAATTCCAGCTCCAGCAGCATCCACTAAAGCTGCTGCAGTTAAAAAGCTTTGATAAGGATCGAGCTCGGCTGTCCACCGCAAGGCGTCCAACCGCCAGTCCCAGCCCCTATGCCTTGGGGTGCCTCCTGATGCTCTTCACTGAGTATCCCGTGGTCCCGAAGCATTTCCTTTGAAAAAATTAAGTGTCCAAACTACAGGTGGTGTAGCTTTCTTAACAGACGGGATAATCCGCTGACTAGCAGACATTGCTACTAGGCACAAAATATTTCCTGGGCTAGATGCAGTTAAAAATTTGTAATTAGATACTCTCTTTGGATGCTGAGAAAGCATTCCATAGAGTCTCCTGGCACGCCATATATTATTCTCTTAAAAAGCTTGGAGTAGGGGTCTAGGGGACCCTTTTATAGCCAAAATCATGGCCCTGTATTGCAATGCGTCACCTAGGCTGAAGATAAATGGAAGTGTAGCACCCCGAGGGCTCGGTTGCTGCAGAGGTATTGCACCTCACCCAGAGGTGTGATATCTCACTCTCAGGTAAGGATGGAGTGTGGATCAGGACCCCGACACCTGCATGCATTACACCACATTGCCGTGGGGCAGGGCGACCAATATGCCCCTGAGATGGGCACGATAGTCCCTGTCCCTGGCTGGAGTGGGGGGAGGGAACACTGAGGAAGAGGAACCCTGTAGTGCAGGAGCAGGGAGGAAGCAGTTCCTGGGTGCATTGAGAAGGGAGTATAAAAGGTGGGTACCATCTTAGTTCAGTGAAGAGAAGTCTGAGCAGAAGTGACAGGGAGCAGGGGCTCTGCATGAGCTCTGCTCCAGAGGCGGGCCTAGTAACAGAGGCCCAGTCCTGGAAGAGGGAGAAGGAAGGAAGATGAGCGGAAAAGGCTCCAGGAACGAGGAATGAAGGGATCCCAGGGGTGTGGATGGGCGAGTCGCCACCGCACGCCCGAATCCACCTGCGTGGAGTGGTCAGGTCAAAGGGGGAGACCGGTCCCCGAAACTAGTGGAGGCGGGAAACGACCCTCAGCTAGAAACCGGAGGCTGTGACATTTTATGTGGCGCAGCCCCTCGCTACACCCACTAGGAGGGCAGCACATAGGGTCAGGGAAACTGGCGCCAAGTTTACCAAGAGGAGGCCCGAGGCAGCCGGACAGAAGGGTTGGTAAGAAAGGCCAGACAAAGGACACACAAAGGGGGTCCTGTGAAGCGCTCCAAAGTTATCTGGGAGTTGTCTGAGCCCCTCACCTGGTGAGCACAGTACGACGTGGGCAGCCGTTACCTGCAGAAGTGGTCTGGATAATAAGAACTGTGAGTAAAGGCCCTGGACTGCATCACTGACTCCGTGTCGTTACTGCTGCTGCCCTGCACCATCACCCCCATCCTCCGCATACACTGCCCTGAGGTTATACTCCTCCCGTGGGAAGTTATGCTACGCTCTGCTGCACCCACAACACCAGCCTCAGCGGTCTGCCCTGCAGCGGTGGTTCACTCTGACCGCAATCCACGGGTGGCGTAGTCAGACATTTAAACATCAAAACCACATAAATTGTTCCGCCACTGCTTTGACCGCCCTGAGCCACGGAACCGGGCCGCCGCCATGGAGACTACAACCACCAGCATCCACCAAAAAGGGTCCGGCTTCGGATGTCCCAAGGCCCATGGGGTGGGTCAGAACATTTTCATCATCTTTCATAATCACCAATGGGACAAGGCAGGGATGTCCTCTGTCCCCTCTCTTATACATCCTAGTGACGGAGCACCTGCTCTCATCAATTCGCCATAGCCCCAATATTAGGTAGATTGAGGTGGGAGGCACCGAGTACAAGTGCTCTGCATTTGCATATGATGTCAATCACATATATCCATCAGCAGGCTGTTATGGCTGAAATAGATCACTTTGTTACATGGTCAATATTTAAAATCAATACAGCGAAGTCTGAGGCCCTCGATGTCTCCCTCCCCAAATCCATACAGGATTCCATCCAGTCCAACTTTCCCTTTGCCTGGCCCTCACAGGTTATCAAATTCTTAGGAATTCCTATTCATAGAGACCTCTCCCATCTATGTTATCTTAATTTTGGGCCCTTTATTGAACAACTCCATACAGACCACGGTTGGCAAGTTAGAACTGTAAGATTCACTACGTGAACCACTGGTGTTTTGTGGAAAAGCACATGTACATTGTGTTCCAAATTATTATGCAAAAAGTGTTTAGGAGTGATAAGGGAAGAATTTGTTTGTTTGTCAGTTAAACTCATTGATGGTGATGTGTGTCAGGGCTCTTTATATCACTGTAAGCAATTGCAGACAGCTGTGCTAATCAGTTTGGCAGGTGTGTCCAATGAACGGCAAGACTACTTAAGAACGCTGTCCCACATTATTAAGCAGCCTACATTTTCTGCCAAAATGGGAAAGAAAAAGGATGTGTCGGCTGCTGAGAAGCAACAAATTGTGGAGTGTTTAGGTCAAGGCATGACTACAATCAACATTGTGCGATGATCAGGATGAAGTGTCTTGGCAATCAAGAAGTATGTAGCTGATTCACAGTACACACGTGTGCGTGCTGGTAAGGGCAAATTGAGGACTCTTTCCTACAGGCAATTACGTCAGGTTAAAAGAGCAGCGGCAAAAAAGCCTTGTCATAGCAGCAGACAAGTTTTTGAAGCTGCTGGTGCCTCCAGCGTCCCCCAAACAACAAGATGCAGGGTCATAGAATCATAGAATCATAGAATCATAGAATGGTAGAGTTGGAAGGGACCTCCTGGGTCATCTGGTCCAACCCCCTGCTCAAAGCAGGATTCACTAAATCATCTCAGACAGATGTCTGTCCAGCCTCTGTTTGAAGACGTCCATTGAAGGGGAACTCACCACCTCTCGTGGCAGCCTGTTCCACTCATTAATCACCCTAACTGTCAAAAAGTTTTTTCTAATATCTAATCTGTGTCTCCTCCCATTTAGTTTCATCCCATTGCTTCTAGTCTTTCCTTGTGCAAATGAGAATAAAGATGATCCTTCTACAATGTGACAGCCCTTGACATATTTGTAGACAGCTATTAAGTCTCCTCTCAGTCTTCTTTTTTGCAAGCTAAACATTCCCAAATCCTGCAACCGTTCCTCATAGGACATGGTTTGCAGACCAGTCACCATTCTGGTCGCTCTTCTCTGAACTTGCTCCAGTTTGTCGATGTCTTTTTTAAAATGTGGTGCCCAAAACTGTACACAGTATTCCAGATGAGGTCTGACCAAAGAGGAGTAAAGACCGATAATGACTTCACGTGATCTAGACTGTATGCTTCTGTTAATACATCCCAGAATTGTATTTGCCTTTTTTGCTGCTGCATCACACTGTTGACTCATGTTCAGTCTATGATCTATTAGTATACCTAAGTCTTTTTCACACGTACTGTTGCTTAGCTCTATTCCTCCCTTCAGAGGTTTGCAGCTGTGTGTACGCCATCCTGTTGACCTCCTCTATCCACTGCACATAAGCAGAAACGGCTCCAGTGGGCCAAACATTACATGAAGACTGATTTCAAAACTGTTTTGTTCACGGATGAGTGCCGTGCAACGCTCGATGGTCCAGATGGATGGAGTGGAGGATGGCTGGTTGATGGACACCCCACACAAACACGGCTACAGTGCCAACAAGGAGGAGATGGAGTAATGTTTTGGGCTGGAATCATGGGGAGAGAGATTGTCGGCCCCTTTTGGATCCCTGAAGGGGTAAAGATGAACACCATAATGTATGTGGAGTTTCTCAAACACCACTCCCTGCCATGGTTCAAGAAGAAGAACCCTGCATTCCACTGCAAGATCATTGTCATGCATGATAATGCACCGTCTCATGCTGCACATAACACATCTGCATCTCTGGCTGATATGGGCATAAAAGGGGACAAACTTATGGTGTGACCCCCATGCTCCCCTGACCTCTACCCCATTCAGAACCTCTGGAGCATCATCAAAAGGAGTGTCTATGATGGCGGGAGGCAGTTCACATCTAAGCAACAGCTCTGGGAGGGTATTCTGTCCTCATGCAAAACAATTGAAGCAGAAACCATCCAAAATCTGACAAATTCAATGGACGAGAGAGTTCAGAAGCTCCTTTCGAACAAGGCGTCCTATGTGCAAATGTAACATCACCTAGAATAAAGTTTTGAGTTGAAAACTGTTTGATTTCAGTTTCTAATAACCTGCTAATGCTTATAATTTCAAAAATGACCATTTTTTTGGTCTTTATTAAAATGAAAAGGTTGATCGAAGAGTTTGGGGGATCTAAGAGTGTGGCAACCCAGTAGTCAGGATTACTTCGAATTCTGACAATCTGAGGGTCATGTTGCAGGTAGTGCAGCAAGAAGGCACTTATGTGTCTTGCGCACCTCGGAGCCCCAAAATTATTTTCCAGGCTAGATGCAGCAAAAAATTATTATTAATTTTAAATCTGGTGGAGCTTAGTATAGATGGCCTAATAGAATCAGTACTGCACACTGCTACAAAGCCCAAATTATTTTCCAGCCAAGATACAGAAAAACATGATTAGTAATTTTAAATCTGGTGGAGCTTAGTATAGATGGCCTAATAGAATCATTACTGCACACTGCTACAAAGCCCAAATAATTTTCCAGCCAAGATACAGATAAACATGATTAGTAATTTGAAAGCTTAAAACGGTTGGTGAGGTGATTTTAACCAATCATCAAACTTTTACTCTCCCCAGGATGACACAGGGGTAGAAAAGTCATTTCGGATCCATGATTTGTTCATCTTTATGAACGTGAGTCTGTGTACATTATCGGTGGAGATCCGCGTGCGCTTATCTGTCAGCACACCACCAGCAGCGCTGAACACACGTTCAGACAGAACGCTGGCTGCGGGACATGACAAGATCTCCAAGGCGTAAGTGGCGAGCTCCGGCCATTTATCCAGATTGGAAGCCCAAAATGAGCAAGGTTCCAGTGACACAGTCATGGCTTCAATGTTTACTTGGAGATACTCCTGTACCATCGTCTCTAGGCGTTGACTATGTGTCAGACTTCTTGTCTCCTGCGGCCTTGCAAAGGATGAGCTAAAAAAGTGGTGAAATGATTCCGCAAAATTGATGTTACCAGCACATACTGTGTTTCTGTTATGGTTTGAGTGCTGAACACTAGTGTTGAGCCACCCCCGTAGTGTTCGAGTTCGGTTCGGTTCGTCGAACACCCGTGTGTTCGCCGAACTGTTCGTCGAACTGTTCGTCGAACACCTTCAAACACTGTTAAAACCAATGGCAGGCAAACAAAAGCACATAGAAACACATAGAAAACACCTTCAAAGGTGTCCAAAAGCTGACAAACTGCTCAGAAGACACAACTAACACATGGAAAAGTGACAAGTACATATAGTCATGAGAAAAGAAAAGAGGTGGAGGAGTAAAAGGAGGGGGAGACACAGATATAGGCATGTCCTGCCCTTCTAAAATCCAAAAAGTGAGAAGCCGACATGTTCAGTCCGCTCCTGACCCTGCCACCTCCGTGTCGCCGGGTTTGTGCCAGAGCCGTGGTGAACCCTGACGGCCAGCCCCCCTCTCCCAATACTGGTGCCTGTCCGCTGGTGGGTCGAGCGAGCCCCCCTGTGGTGGAGGCAGCTCTAAGCTTTTTAATTTAAATTGTCTCTCTAATTTGAATGAATACACTTTAAATCCATTTACAAGGATCTATTGGAGGGCAAGTCTCATGCCAGCAGCCGCGTAATTCCAGCTCCAGTAGCGTCCACTAAAGCTGCTGCAGTTAAAAAGCTTTTATAAGGATCGAGCTCGGCTGTCCACTGCAAGGCATCCTACTGCCAGTCCCAGCCCCTATGCCTTGGGGTGCCTCCTAATGCTCTTCACTGAGGATCCCGTGGTCCCGAAGCATTTCCTTTGAAAAAATTAAGTGTCCAAACTACAGGTGGTGTAGCTTGCTTAACAGCCGGGATAATCCGCTGACTAGCAGACACTGCTACTAGGCACAAAGTATTTCCTGGGCTAGATGCAGTTAAAAATTTGTAATTAGATACTCTCGTTGGATGCTGAGAAAGCATTCCATAGAGTCTCCTGGCACGCCATATATGATTCTCTTAAAAAGCTTGGGGTAGGGGTCTAGGGGACCCTTTTATAGCCAAAATCACTGCCCTGTATCGCAATACGTCACCTAGGCTGAAGATGAATGGAACTGTAGCACCCTGAGGGCTCGGTTGCTACAGAGGTATTGCACCTCACCTAGAGGTGTGATATCTCACTCTCAGGTAAGGATGGAGTGTGGATCAGGACCCGTCACCTGCATGCATTACACCACATTGCCGTGGGGCAGGGCGACCAATATGCCCCTGAGATGGGCATGACAGTCCCTGTCCCTGGCTGGAGTGGGGGGAGGGAACACTGAGGAAGGGAACCCTGTAGTGCAGGAGCAGGGAGGAAGCAGTTCCTGGGTGCATTGAGAAGGGAGTATAAAAGGTGGGCACCATCTTAGTTCAGTGAAGAGAAGTCTGAGCAGAAGTGGCAGGGAGCAGGGGCTCTGCATGAGCTCTGCTCCAGAGGCGGGCCTAGTAACAGAGGCCCAGTCCTGGAAGAGGGAGAAGGAAGGAAGAGGAGTGGAGAAGGCTCCAGGAACGAGGAACGAAGGGATCCCAGGGGTGCGGACGGGCGAGTCGCCACCGCACGCCCGAATCCACCTGCATGGAGGGGTCAGGCCAAAGGGGGAGACCGGTCCCCGAAACTAGTGGAGGCAGGAACCGACCCTCAGCTAGAAACCGGAGGCTGTGACATTTTATGTGGCGCAGCCCCTCGCTACACCCGCTAGGAGGGCAGCACATAGGGTCAGGGAAACTGGCGCCAAGTTTACCAAGAGGAGGCCCGAGGCAGCCGGACAGAAGGGTTGGTAAGAAAGGCCAGACAAAGGACACACAAAGGGGGTCCTGTGAAGTGCTCCAAAGTTATCTGGGAGTTGTCTGAGCCCCTCACCTGGTGAGCACAGTACGACGTGGGCAGCCGATACCTGCAGACGTGGTCTGGATAATAAGAACTGTGAGTAAAGGCCCTGGACTGCATTACTGACTCCGTGTCGTTACTGCTGCTGCCCTGCACCATCACCCCCATCCTCCGCATACACTGCCCTGAGGCTATACTCCTCCCGTGGGGAGTTATGCTACGCTCTGCTGCACCCACAACACCAGCCTCAGCGGTCTGCCAACAGCGGCGGTTCACTCTGACCGCAATCCACGGGTGGCGTAGTCGGACATCAAAACCACATAAATAGTTCCGCCACTGGTTTGACCACCCTGAGCCACGGAACCGGGTCGCCGCCACGAAGACTACAACCACCAGCATCCACCAAAAAGGGTCCGGCTCCGGGTGTCCCAAGGCCCAGGGGGTGCATCAGAACATTTTCATCACCTTTCACAATCACCAATGGGACAAGGCAGGGATGTTCTCTGTCCCCTCTCTTATACATCCTAGTGACGGAGCACCTGCTCTCATCAATTCGCCATAACCCCAATATTAGGTGGATTGAGGTGGGAGGCAACGAGTACAAGTGCTCTCTATTTGCTGATGATGTACTAGTATATATCACTCAATCACATATATCCATCCATGCTGTTATGGCTGAAATAGATCACTTTGTTACATGGTCAAATTTTAAAATCAATGCAGCGAAGTCTGAGGCCCTCGATGTCTCTCTCCCCAAATCCATACAGGATTCCATCCAGTCCAACTTTCCCTTTGCCTGGCCCTCACAGGGTATCAAATACTTAGGAATTCCTATTCATAGAGACCTCTCCCATCTATGTTATCTTAATTTTGGGCCCTTTATTGAACAACTCCATACAGACCACGGTTGGCAAGTTAGAACTGTAAGATTCACTACGTGAACCACTGGTGTTTTGTGGAAAAGCACATGTACACTGTGTTCCAAATTATTATGCAATAAGTGTTTAGGAGTGATAAGGGAAGAATTTGTTTGTTTGTCAGTTAAACTCATTGATGGTGATGTGTGTCAGGGCTCTTTATATCACTGTAAGCAATTGCAGACACCTGTGCTAATTAGTTTGGCAGGTGTGTCCAATGAAAGGCAAGACTACTTAAGAAGGCTGTCTCACATTATTAAGCAGCCTACATTTTCTGCCAAAATGGGAAAGAAAAAGGATGTGTCGGCTGCTGAGAAGCAACAAATTGTGGAGTGTTTAGGTCAAGGCATGACTACAATCAACATTGTGCGATGATCAGGATGAAGTGTCTTGGCAATCAAGAAGTATGTAGCTGATTCACAGTACACACGTGTGGGTGCTGATAAGGGCAATCTGAGGACTCTTTCCTACAGGCAATTACGTCAGGTTAAAAGAGCAGCGGCAAAAAAGCCTTGTCATAGCAGCAGACAAGTTTTTGAAGCTGCTGGTGACTCCAACGTCCCCCGAACAACAAGATGCAGGGTCCTTCAGAGGTTTGCAGCTGTGCATACGCCATCCTGTCGACCTCCTCTATCCACTTCACACAAGCAGAAATGGCTCCATTGGGCTAAACATTACATGAAGACTGATTTCAAAACTGTTTTGTTCACGGATGAGTGCCGTGCAGCGCTCGATGGTCCAGATGGATGGAGTGGAGGATGGCTGGTTGATGGACACCCCACGCAAACACGGCAACAGCGCCAACAAGGAGGAGGTGAAGTAATGTTTTGGGCTGGAATCATGGGGAGAGAGATTGTCGGCCCCTTTAGGATCCCTGAAGGCGCTAAGGATGAACTCCATAATGTATGTGGATTTTCTCAAACAGCACTTCCTGCCATGGTTCAAGAAGAAGAACCGTGTATTTCACAGCAAGATCATTTTTTTGCATGATAATGCACCATCTCATGCTGCACATAAAACATCTGCATCTCTGGCTGATATGGGCATAAAAGGGGACAAACTTATGGTGTGACCCCCATGCTCCCCTGACCTCTACCCCATTCAGAACCTCTGGAGCATCATCAAAAGGAGTGTCTATGATGGCGGGAGGCAGTTCACATCTAAGCAACAGCTCTGGGAGGGTATTCTGTCCTCATGCAAAACAATTGAAGCAGAAACCATCCAAAACCTGACAAATTCAATGGACGAGAGAGTTCAGAAGCTCCTTTCGAACAAGGGGTCCTATGTGAAAATGTAACATCACCTAGAATAAAGTTTTGAGTTGAAAACTGTTTGATTTCAGTTTCTAATAACCGCTAATGCTTATAATTTCAAAAATGACAATTTTTTTGGTCTTTATTAAAATGAAAAGGTTGATCGAAAAGTTTGGGGGATCTAAGAGTGTGGCAACCCAGTAGTCATGATTATTTCGAATTCTGACAATATGAGGGTCATGTTGCAGGTAGTGCAGCAAGAAGGCACTTATGTGTCTTGCGCATCTCGGAGCCCCAAAATTATTTTCCGGGCTAGATGCAGCTAAAAATTATTATTAATTTTATATCTGGTGGAGCTTAGTATAGATGGCCTAATAGGATCAGTGCTGCACACTGCTACAAAGCCCAAATTATTTTCCAGCCAAGATACAGATAAACATGATTAGTAATTTTAAATCTGGTGGAGCTTATTATAGATGGCCTAACAGAATCAGTGCTGCACACTGCTACAAAGCCCAAATTATTTTCCAGCCAAGATACAGATAAACATGATTAGTAATTTGAAAGCTTAAAACGGTTGGTAGGGTGATTTTAACCAATCATCAAGCTTTTACTCTCCCCAGGATGACACAGGGGTAGAAAAGTCGTTTCGGATCCATGATTTGTTCATCTTTATGAACGTGAGTCTGTCTACATTATCAGTGGAGAGCCGCGTGCCCTTATCTGTCAGCACACCACCAGCAGCGCTGAACACACGTTCAGACAGAACGCTGGCTGCGGGGCATGACAAGATCTCCAAGGCGTAAGTGGCTAGCTCCGGCCATTTATCCAGATTGGAAGCCCAAAAAGAGCAAGGGTCCAGTGACACAGTCATGGCTTCAATGTTTACTTGGAGATACTCCTGTACCATCGTCTCTAGGCGTTGACTATGTGTCAGACTTCTTGTCTCCTGTGGCCTTGCAAAGGATGGGCTAAAAAAGTGGTGAAATGATTCCGCAAAATTGATGTTACCAGCAGATACCGTGGTTCTGTTACGGTTTGAGTGCTGAACACTTGACGGTCCCACGGTTGGCAAGTTGGAACTGTGAGATTCACTACATGCACCACTGGTGTTTTGTGGAAAAGCACATGTAGGATTCTGCAACAGTCTCTGCTGATACTCCTGCATGCGTGCATCCCTTTCTATGGCAGGAATAATTTCGGCAAATTTACTTTTGTACCGGGGATCTAACAGTGTGGCAACCCAGTAGTCAGGATTATTTCTAATTCTCACAATTCGAGGGTCATGTTGCAGGTAGTGCAGCAAGAAGGCACTCAAGTGTGTTGCGCATCCAGGAGCACCAAGTCCCTGTTGTGTTGGTGGCGAGGTAACAATCATGCTTCCTTCCTCTGTCCTCTCCCCCCAACCTCGCACAACAGAAATGTGATCAAGGTCTCCCCCATCTGATGAGTCTTCCATCAGTTCGTCCTCCACTTCTTCCTGGGCTCCTGCACCTTCCTCACTAGTTTGGCTGCTACCATGCGCCCTGGTAAAACCATCTCCCCCACCCTCACATGCCTGCCGCCTTGGTGCTGCCGACCGTCTGGACCTTGCAGATGTTAGCCCTTCCGCATACAACTCCTCCTCCTCTACTTCCTCCACCTCCTCTTGTGCCACCACCTGACTCCGAATTCTGTTTAACATGTGCTCCAGCATGTAAATCACCGGAATAGTCATGCTGATAATGGCATCGTCAGCACTAAACATCTTCGTCGCCATTTCAAAACTGTGCAGAAGGGTGCATAGGTCCCTGATCTGAGACCACTCCTCCAGCGTGATTTGCCCCACCTCTGGATCTCGTTGGCCCAGGCTATACGTCAGAACGTATTGCACCAGGGTTGTCGGTGCTGCCACAATCGCTGCAACATGTGCAGAGTTGAATTCCACCGGGTAGGCACATCGCATTTTAGCCGGTGAAGTGGCAGGCCCAACGACTTCTGTAGAGATGTAAGTCGCTGAGCTGCGGGATGCGAACGGCGGAAGTGAGCACACCGCGACCGTGCCCTCTGCAGAAGGCCATCTAGTCTGGGATAGTGGGCTAAAAATTGCTGGACAACCAGGTTCAACACGTGAGCCATACAAGGCACGTGTGTGACATTGCCCCGGTGAAGGGCCGCACCCAGGTTTGCAGCATTTTCGCACATGGCATTCCCTGGTTTCAGGTCCAGTGGAGACAACCATTCATGAAATTGGTTCTCCAGAGCTGACCACAACTCCTCAGTTGTGTGACTCACATTTCCCAGACATTTCAAAGTAAAAACCGCCTGATGACGTTGAGCCCTACTGCCAGCATAGTAAGGAGGTGTGCAGGATCCCTTCTGCGCAGTTAGAAAGCTTGTGGCATGACCAGACAGGCTTTGGGTGCAGGTGGAATACCGAGAGGAGGTTGAGGAGGCAGAAGCAGTGGAGGAACTTTGACATAAAGAGGATTGACGCAAAACTCGTGGGGACGGCAAGACTTGGACAGCAGCCCCTTGTCCTGCTGTCACCATAGTTACCCAGTGCCCAGTCAGCGACATGTAACGCCCCTGTCCATGCCTACTCGTCCAAGTGTCTGTGGTGAAATGCACCCTGTCATACACAGAGTTTCTCAAAGAAGCGGTGATGTTGTGTGCGACATGCTGGTGGAGCGCAGGCACACCTTTCTTTGAGAAGTAGTGCCGACTGGGCATCTGGTACTGGGGCACTGCGACAGACATAAGGTCTCGAAAATCCTCTGTGTCCACCAGGCGGAAAGGCAGCATTTCTGTAGCCAAGAGCTTGCAGATGGTGAAATTCAACCTCTTAGCTTTCTCATGGCTAGGAGGAAATGGTCTTTTACTTGTCCACATCTGAGGGACCGAGGGCTGGCTATTGTGCTTAGACGGGGTTGATAAGGGTGTCCCCGGCAAACTGCCGGTCTGTGAGGAAGATGCAGGCGGACATGTTAGGTTGCCTTGATCCAAAGGTGGTGCTATCGATGTCGGACAGCGCTCAACACCAGCTGGTGTTACCACCTCCAAAGAAAATGATGACCTGCCAATCACGCTGGCTGTTGCGGGTAAAGAGGTGGCAGGTCTGCGCCCCAAAACAGGTGTGACTGCTGTCCCCCCAGTCACAGAGGATGAAGAGGCCGCGGATGCACAAGATATGGCAGACGGTGGTTGGCCCGGCCGGCTAGGCCGCATTGTAGCACACTGAGCTTCCCACTGCAACTTATGCTTCATGTCCATGTGCCGATTCATGCATGAAGTACTCAAACTATGTATTTTTTGGCCTCTACTTAGCTTTTGCTGACAAATGTTACCGATAACATGAGTTGGGTCATCTTTATCGATCTGAAAAAATGCCCAGGCTATGCAAAGCTTAGCACCCATGCGACCTGAAGAGCCACCACGACTTGTGGTGAGAGGCAGAGTTGTGTTTGAGGATGCAGTTGTTGACGTGCTTCCAGTACTACGTCTCTGTCCAGGAAGGCGCAACCTGACCTCGTCGTCACTAGCATCTTCCTCCACCTCCTCTGCTGACCTCATCTCTTGGCTGACTGTGGGTTGACAGTAAGTGGGATCTCCAACCTCATCATCATCACCCTGTGCGTTATCACACCCGTCGTCCTCAGAGCCAACCTGTTCCTGCCCTGACAAAAAACTAAAGTTGTCGCTCCAATCAGGTATTTGAGTCTCATCATCGTCTTCCTCATTGTGTCCACCAACAGGAGTTACAGTTTGGGAATGAGGGTTTACATTATGGTCAGAACCTTCTGCGTCTGGTCCTGGATCCGACTCATAAAGATTCTGGGCATCAGTGCAGATCATTTCCTCGTCTGGATTCACAGAAGCGCTGGAGTCGACCTCTGATTCCCAGGCTATAGTATGAGTAAACAGCTCTGCAGACTCAACCATCTGTTCTACCTCATACTCAGACGGGCAGCTGGAGATTTGGGAGCTGTGAGGAAGCAAGTGCGATTGGGGTGACACCTTTGAGGACTGGAGTATTTGTGATGTTGAAGTTGATGTGGAGGAGAGCCCACTTAAAGGAGCACTTGATATCCGTTGAAGCACCTGCTGTTTTTGTGCCTCATCTGGAATTTGTAGCGATTGGCGTGGCCGTAAGAAAGGGATCTTATCACATTGTCCACTAAAAGAAGTAGACATTTTAGTTTGGCTGGAAGATGGTCTTTCTTCTGCAGATGTTACTGTTGCTTTAACACCTACCCCACGGACACAACCTTTTTTCCCCTTCCCTACACGCCTATTCCCCTCTCCACCAGCAGCAGGCCTTTTTCCACTCATTTTGGTGGTTAACTAATTCACAACTCTGGAGTTGTTTGCACAAAAAAACAATGGATGGGAACCGAGCAGAGCTGAGTGGCCAAACTGTGGTATTAGGCCAAAACTATTGGCTGGGTTAGATGCAGAGAAAAATTATATTCGATTTGCAAACTGATGGAGGTCAGTATAGATGGACTAATAGAACAAGTCCCACACACAGCTAGAAGCCCAAACATTTTTTCAGAGGTAGATGCAGAAAAAAAATATATTCAGTTTGCAAGCTGATGGAGGTCAGTATAGATGGACTAATAGAGAAAGTCCCACACACTGCTAGAAGGCCAAATATTTTTTCAGAGCTAGATGCAGACAAAAAATTATTTTGAATTTGCAACCTGATGGAGGTCAGTATAGGTGGACTAATAGAACAAGTCCCACACACTGCTAGAAGGCCAAATATTTTTTCAGAGCTAGATGCAGAAAAAAATTATATTCAGATTTCAACCTGCTGGAGGTCAGTATAGATAGACTAATAGAAGAAGTCCCACACACAGCTAGAAGCCCAAATATTTTTTCAGAGGTAGATGCAGATAAAAATTATTTTTAATTTGCAACCTGATGGAGGTCAGTATAGATGGACTAATAGAGAAAGTCCCACACACTGCTAGAAGGCCAAATATTTTTTCAGAGCAAGATGCAGAAAAAAATTATATTCAGTTTGCAACCTGATGGAGGTCTGTATAGATGGATTAATAGAACAAGGCCCACACACAGCTAGAAGCCCAATATTTTTTCAGAGGTAGATGCAGAAAAAAAATATTTTTAATTTGCAACCTGATGGAGGTCAGTATAGATGGACTAATAGAGAAAGTCCCACACACTGCTAGAAGGCCAAATATTTTTTCAGAGCTAGATGCAGAAAAAAATTATATTCAGTTTGCAACCTGATGGAGGTCAGTATAGATGGACTAATAGAACAAGTCCCACACACAGCTAGAAGCCCAAATATTTTTTCAGAGGTAGATGCAGATAAAAATTATTTTTAATTTGCAACCTGATGGAGGTCAGTATAGATGGACTAATAGAGAAAGTCCCACACACTGCTAGAAGGCCAAATATTTTTTCAGAGCTAGATGCAGATAAAAATTATTTTTAATTTGCAACCTGATGGAGGTCAGTTTAGATGGACTAATAGAGAAAGTCCCAAACACTGCTAGAAGGCCAAATATTTTTTCAGAGCTAGATGCAGAAAAAAATTATATTCAGTTTGCAACCTGATGGAGGTCTGTATAGATGGATTAATAGAACAAGTCCCACACACAGCTAGAAGCCCAATATGTTTTCAGAGGTAGATGCAGAAAAAAAATATATTCAGTTTGCAACCTGATGGAGGTCAGTATAGATGGATTAATAGAACAAGTCCCACACACAGCTAGAAGCCCAATATTTTTTCAGAGGTAGATGCAGAAAAAAAATTATTTTTAATTTGCAACCTGATGGAGGTCAGTATAGATGGACTAATAGAGAAAGTCCCACACACTGCTAGAAGGCCAAATATTTTTTCAGAGCTAGATGCAGAAAAAAATTATATTCAGTTTGCAACCTTATGGAGGTCAGTATAGATGGACTAATAGAACAAGTCTCACACACAGCTAGAAGCCCAAATATTTTTTCAGAGGTAGATGCAGATAAAAATTATTTTTAATTTGCAACCTGATGGAGGTCAGTATAGATGGACTAATAGAATGATGCTATGCCCAAAAGATTTTACTTCACTAGGTGCAGTAAAAAAATTGGTATTCTATACACAGGTGGTATATCTTGCAACACAGATAGGCTACTCCACTGACTAACACACTCTGCAATAGGCCAAAAAGGATTAGCTTTGCTAGATTCAGCCAAATGCTGTGAAAAAAACTTGCACAGCACTGGCACAGACCTGCCTGGCAAAAACTGATAGGAACTGATGTAACCTAGTCCTGAAAAGGACTGCAATTACAATTAGTCTTTACTCCCACAATCTATCTATTTAAGAGCACAGACCTGCCTGATAAAAGTCGTAGGAAATGCTGTAACCTAGTCCTTAAAAGGACTGCAATCACAACTATTCCCTACTCCCAAGCTATCTGTAGATTTGTGCGAAAATTGGCTTGAAATTAACAAGGTATAGCGCACACAGCAACAGCGGTGCCGTCTAACACGCAGCTGCAGCAGTGAGAAAATGGTGGCGACGGGGAAAATGGCTTGGTCCTATAGGGCAAGGACATGTGACATACACTGCCAATGACACATGCACTTGCTTGTGTGAAAACAGCAGTTCGCTCCGTGTGTGCGCTGCTGATAGGCTGACAGACTGCACCTCCCCACTGTAAATGCGGGAAAGAGAAAAAAAAATGGAGATCTTCATTATTTCTGCAGAGATCCATCCCCTGCCCCTCCCCCCACCCCGCTGTACACTCAAACTGCGTATTAACATTAATTTTCATCATTACTGAGAAAAAATCCAGTTATGATTTTGGTGCACGAACAGTTATCGAACATAACCTCGAACAGCCGAATTTTTCTCAAATTGTTCGTGTTCGCCGAACGGCTCGAACACCGCCCAAAACAGCTCGAATTTGAGATTGGCGAACAGTTCGAGTAGAACAACGCTCATCTCTAGTCTTTGCCTATGCCTTCCAAGCAAAAGCTGCCAAAAATTAGGAAGGGGGAACTTGCAATGTCCCTTACAAGAGCCATGCAGTACAGCATATTAAAAACATTATTCCCATTATTGGGGAGTGGGTCTCCCATAGTCTTTGCCTATGCCTTCCAAGCAAAAGCTGCAAAAAATTAGGACAGAGGTGGTATAGTGGTCGTGGAGGCTGAGAATAAGGAGAAGAGCAAAAAACAGCCGAAATGAGGAAGCGTATTCCCATGTTTGGGTGTGAAACGATGCATGTGAATACACCTCCCGAAATAACACAGTGGATTTGACTTTATGTTACTCTGCTGTCATTTGGTGGTGATGAGAAGTCTGGCCCAATCCAGCCCTTGTTCATTTTGATAAGGATCAGCTTGTCAGCATTGTCAGTTGACAGGCGAGTGCGCTTATCAGTTATAATTCCCCCAGCGGCACTAAAAACACGCTCCGATAACACGCTAGCGGCAGGGCAGGCCAGGACCTCCAAGGCATACAGAGTGAGTTCATTCCAAGTGTCCAGCTTGGATACCCAATAATTAAAAGGCACAGAGGAATCACGGAGGACGCTGGTACTCCCTCACCATCTTTTGAAACTTTCCACTCCTTGTGAGAGTACCCTGCGCCTCAGGGCCTGTAAGCTGGGCAGGTCTCAGAAAACTGTCCTAGAACATTGACAGTGTTCCCCTGCCTCTGCTGGATTGGAGTTGCTTCTCTCTCGCCTGTATGCCTTAGTTGGGCAGCGAACTGTGACCTCTGTCGCTACCGTGTTCAGATGGGAATTTTTTTAATAGTTCTGCAGCAAGGGCCTTCTGGTACTGCCCCATTTTTGTAGACCTCTCCAACTCAGGAATAAGAGAGTGAAAGTTCTCCTTGTAGAGGGGGTCTAAAAGTGTCATCAACCAGTAATGACTGTCACCCAACATTTTGACAATGCGAGGGTCACGGTTAAGGCAGCGTAACATAAAGTCAGCCATGGGTGCCAGACTGGTATCGGGCAAGACTTCCGTGTCCTCACCAAGATGACGACTGAGAGTGTTGAGCGATCACTAAAATGCTCGGGTGCTCGAAGCTCGGGCCGAGCTTACCGTGATACTCGGGTGCTAGACCCGAGCAACGAGCCCAATGTTAGTCTTTGAGAGACCCGAGCATTTTTGCGGCAACACCCCCAGCAGTCTGTAGAAAGCCTAAAAAGTGCCCAAAACGATAGTGACAGTGCTCAAAAGACATGGGGGCAGCATGAGGATCGCCCCTGGAAGCATTTCTGACCCCCAGGTCACTGCTGTCAACAACGTGGTCAGAGGTATTAAGCCACTTTTGCGGGCTCACAATAAAACGTTCAAAAACGAAACTGAAACGGTTTTCCTGTGAAATATGTTAAGGAATTTCCTTTCCAGGGTAAAAACTTGTGTATAAGGTAAAATAAATAACCAAAAACAAAAATACTCCTCCACACCTTGGGCTATGTTCACAAGTAGCATTTTTCATGCGTTTTTGCACTTTTGTATTGCTTTCAACCGTGACAAATGCGTTCACCGGGAAATGTCATTTTAACATTTTACAACCTTATCTGGCCATGTGCTGTGTGACACATGCATACAGTGCTGAAAAGACAAGGGATCAGCATGGGGAAGACCCCTGGAGGCATCTCTGACCCCCAGGTCACTGTCTAAAAGTGTGCCCATCAGAAGTGATCCTTGCCGCATCAGAAGATGCAGACTTGCAACTATCCCCGTGCAAGTCCTTGTCCCAGGGCAGTGTTCAATTGTACCTCCCCCATTCCTTGCAATGCAAGCGAAAATATGCAGCCAACCACCCACCCACCCGCAGGCTGCATGACCATACTGCTAGCTTTCACTTGAAATGGGGCCTTTTAGTTTGGAGGAGGCTGAAGCTGGCCACTACCTCATGGCCGCTTCGGCAGCGAGGTATCCATACTCTGTCCCCAGCCGCCCGGCGGCCGGGTGTCCACGCTCGGTCCCCAGCCGCCAGGTGTCGGCCAGGTGTCCATACTCGGTCCCCAGCCGCCCTGATTTCTCCTGTCACCTTCCCCCACACTTTTCTTAGCCTGGCCTGCTTTAGGGCAGCATTGGACGAGCCCACCAGAGAACCAGACTCCTCCGGTGGGCCCTGGCTTCTCCATCAGGGGAGTTGAGAGTGCTTAGGTGAGGAGCATGATGATGATGATAGAAGTTAGCATCTGCTTTGTTTTCTTGGAATGCAAGCGCATGTATGTAGTAGTGGCTAGGCCTGAGGTCGTCCGCGTTTTGGCGCATATCCTACCTCCTCCGAGGATTGCTGGATGTTTTCCTGCTACTATCCCAGTTCTATGACTCCCGTTAAACAAAGCTTCAGGTGATAAATGATGGATGAGGTGGTGGCAAAGGAGAAAGAGCAGGAGGAACAGGTACCATTCACATCAATATCAGGCCAGTCAACCAGATATGTCTTGCAGGATATGTTTCTGTAACAAAAGGAGCGGTTCGGATACACAGTTATAGGGCATACAGTGACTGCAATGCCTACCAAAAATTTCGAGCCACTCCAATGCCCCTTGGAAATGACATGGAGGTCAGAGGGCGTTAACTAAACCTTTTTTTCGATTTATAGCAACTGGGACTCCCGTGCACTGTTGGCCTAAGCAGTGAATCGAAGGCTTTCCAAAAATTATGAGGAACTGCAATGCCCCTTACAAGAGCCATGTGTGGCACCCCAGGGGTCTGGTCATCACAGTAATAGAGATATTATGTCGGAGAGCAAGTGGGAGGTTTCCTGGTCAGGATCCCTTAAACATGCAACATCCTTCTGCCCCAGTCCTGGGAGGGGAGAATTCTGTCCTTATAAACTGGATCTGGGGCGGGGTTGAGTGAGTCAGAGAACAGTCAGAGTCAGAGTGAGAGCAAGGGAAAGTTACAGCAAGGAGCTCTGTAGGAGCTAGGAGCTAAAGACCAGGGGCTGGAAGCTGAGCAGAGCTCGCCCTGGCAGAAGACAATAGGAACCGGACACAGGAGTCCGAAGCTGTGAGGACTTATATATCCAGCAGCAGAAACCAGCCGGCAGGGGATTTCAGGTCCTCTGGCCATAGAAGCCCGGAGGCTCAGTCACAAGCAAGGGACCAGCACCGCCGTCGTGGAGCGGAGGCTAACAGAAGGCCCCAAGTTACCAGCCATACGGGTGAGCACTACACGGTACACTCAGGGAAGTGGGCTACTTCTACCCGCTTACAGCAAGGTAGCCAGGAAGAGTGCAGACAGACGGGGAGGCCTACAACTCCACCTGGCCAGGGGAACTCCTGCTTGCTCACAGACTGACCAGGCCTCTTATGCTAGCCAGTACTCCCGGGAGGGTCTACCTTATAATCATCAGTAAAGACCCTGAACTGCACTGCAAAGACTCTCAGTCATTCCTGCTGCGCTCGTGCACCATCACCCCCATCATCCACACTCACTGCCCTGAGGCTATACTCCTCCCGAGGGGAGTTATCCCATTCTATGCTGCGCACACAACACCAGCCTCAGCGGTCTGCCTCGCAGCAGTGGTACTCCCTGACCGAAATCCACGGGTGGCGCAGTCGGACAATTAACCTCAAAACCTAAGAAAGACTGCCACTGGTTTGACCAGCCTGAGCCACGGGACCGGGTCACAGCCACGGAGACTACAGACCCCAGAGACCCGGCACCGGGTATCCCACACACGTGTACACACGGCCCAGGGGGCGCGTCACATGCAGTACAGCATATTACAAACATAAGTCCTATTATTGGGGAGTGGGTCTCCCATAGTATTTGCTTATGCTTTCCCAGCAAAAGCTGCCAAAAATTAGGACGGAGCAACTTGCAATGCCCCTTACAAGAGCCATGCAGTACAGCATATTACAAACATAAGTCCTATTATTGGGGAGTGGGTCTCCCATAGTATTTGCTTATGCTTTCCCAGCAAAAGCTGCCAAAAATTAGGACGGAGCAACTTGCAATGCCCCTTACAAGAGCCATGCAGTACAGCATATTACAAACATAAGTCCAATTATTGGGGAGTGGGTCTCCCATAGTATTTGCTTATGGTTTCCCAGCAAAAGCTGCCAAAAATTAGGACGGAGCAACTTGCAATGCCCCTTACAAGAGCCATGCAGTACAGCATATTACAAACATAAGTCCCATTATTGGGGAGTGGGTGTCCCATAGTATTTGCTTATGCCTTGCAAGCAAAAGCTGCCAAAAATTAGGACGGAGCAACTTGCAATGCCCCTTACAAGAGCCATGCAGTACAGCATATTACAAACATAAGTCCCATTATTGGGGAGTGGGTCTCCCATAGTATTTGCTTATGCTTTCCCAGGAAAAGCTGCCAAAAATTAGGACGGAGCAACTTGCAATGCCCCTTACAAGAGCCATGCAGTACAGCATATTACAAACATAAGTCCCATTATTGGGCAGTGGGTGTCCCATAGTATTTGCTTATGCCTTGCAAGCAAAAGCTGCCAAAAATTAGGATGGAGCAACTTGCAATGCCCCTTACAAGAGCCATGCAGTACAGCATATTACAAACATAAGTCCCATTATTGGGGAGTGGGTCTCCCATAGTATTTGCTTATGCTTTCACAGCAAAAGCTGCCAGAAATTAGGATGGAGCAACTTTCAATGCCCCTTACAAGAGCCATGCAGTACAGCATATTACAAACATAAGTCCCATTATTGGGGAGTGGGTCTCCCATAGTATTTGCTTATGCTTTCCCAGCAAAAGCTGCCAAAAATTAGGACGGAGCAACTTGCAATGCCCCTTACAAGAGCCATGCAGTACAGCATATTACAAACATAAGTCCCATTATTGGGGAGTGGGTGTCCCATAGTATTTGCTTATGCCTTGCAAGCAAAAGCTGCCAAAAATTAGGACGGAGCAACTTGCTATGCCCCTTACAAGAGCCATGCAGTACAGCATATTACAAACATAAGTCCCATTATTGGGGAGTGGGAGTCCCATAGTATTTGCTTATGCCTTGCAAGCAAAAGCTGCCAAAAATTAGGATGGAGCAACTTGCAATGCCCCTTACAAGAGCCATGCAGTACAGCATATTACAAAGATAAGTCCCATTATTGGGGAGTGGGTCTCCCATAGTATTTGCTTATGCTTTCCCAGCAAAAGCTGCCAAAAATTAGGATGGAGCAACTTGCAATGCCCCTTACAAGAGCCATGCAGTACAGCATATTACAAACATAAGTCCCATTATTGGGGAGTGGGTGTCCCATAGTATTTGCTTATGCCTTGCAAGCAAAAGCTGCCAAAAATTAGGATGGAGCAACTTGCAATGCCCCTTACAAGAGCCATGCAGTACTGCATATTACAAACATAAGTCCCATTATTGGGGAGTGGGTCTCCCATAGTGTTTGCTTATGCTTTCCCAGCAAAAGCTGCCAAAAATTAGGACGAAGCAACTTGCAATGCCCCTTACAAGAGCCATGCACTACAGCATATTACAAACATAAGTCCCATTATTGTTAGTGGGTCTCCCATAGTATTTGCTTATGCCTTGCAAGCAAAAGCTGCCAAAAATTAGGACGGAGCAACTTGCAATGCCCCTTACAAGAGCCATGCAGTACAGCATATTACAAACATAAGTCCCATTATTGGGGAGTGGGAGTCCCATAGTATTTGCTTATGCCTTGCAAGCAAAAGCTGCCAAAAATTAGGATGGAGCAACTTGCAATGCCCCTTACAAGAGCCATGCAGTACAGCATATTACAAAGATAAGTCCCATTATGGGGGAGTGGGTCTCCCATAGTATTTGCTTATGCTTTCCCAGCAAAAGCTGCCAAAAATTAGGATGGAGCAACTTGCAATGCCCCTTACAAGAGCCATGCAGTACAGCATATTACAAACATAAGTCCCATTATTGGGGAGTGGGTGTCCCATAGTATTTGCTTATGCCTTGCAAGCAAAAGCTGCCAAAAATTAGGACGGAGCAACTTGCAATGCCCCTTACAAGAGCCATGCAGTACTGCATATTACAAACATAAGTCCCATTATTGGGGAGTGGGTCTCCCATAGTATTTGCTTATGCTTTCCCAGCAAAAGCTGCCAAAAATTAGGACGGAGCAACTTGCAATGCCCCTTACAAGAGCCATGCAGTACAGCATATTACAAACATAAGTCCCATTATTGGGGAGTGGGTCTCCCATAGTATTTGCTTATGCCTTGCAAGCAAAAGCTGCCAAAAATTAGGACGTAGCAACTTGCAATGCCCCTTACAAGAGCCATGCAGTACAGCATATTACAAACATAAGTCCCATTATTGGGGAGTGGGTCTCCCATAGTATTTGCTTATGCTTTCCCAGCAAAAGCTGCCAAAAATTAGGATGGAGCAACTTGCAATGCCCCTTACAAGAGCCATGCAGTACAGCATATTACAAACATAAGTCCCATTATTGGGGAGTGGGTGTCCCATGGTATTTGCTTATGCTTTCCCAGCAAAAGCTGCCAAAAATTAGGACGGAGGAACTTGCAATGCTGGCACCCTGGTGGTATAGTGGTGGTGGAGGCTGAGGATAAGGAGAAGAAGATTAAACAGCCGAAATGAGGAAACGTATACCCATGTGTGGGTGTGAAGCGGTGCATGTGAATACACCTCCCGAAATAACACAGTGGATTTGACTTTATGTTACTCTGCTGTCATTTGGTGGTGATGAGAAGTCTGGCCCAATCCAGCCCTTGTTCATTTTGATAAGGGTCAGCTTGTCAGCATTGTCAGTTGTCAGGCGAGTGCGCTTATCAGTTATAATTCCCCCAGCGGCACTAAAAACACGCTCCGATAGCACGCTAGCGGCAGGGCAGGCCAGGACCTCCAAGGCGTACAGAGCGAGTTCATTCCAAGTGTCCAGCTTGGATACCCAATAATTAAAAGGCACAGAGGAATTACGGAGGACGCTGGTACGATCGGCAAGGTACTCCCTCACCATCTTTTAAAACTTTCCACTCCTTGTGAGAGTACCCCGCGCCTCAGGGCCTGTAAGCTGGGCGGTTGTCAGAAAACTGTCCCAGAATGTTGGCAGTGTTCCCCTGCCTCTGCTGGATTGGCGTTGCATCTCTCTCGCCTGTACGCCTTGGTTGGGCAATGAACTGTGACCTCTGCCGCTAGCGTGTTCAGATGGGAATTTTTTTAAGAGTTCTGCAGCAAGGGCCTTCTGGTATTGCCCCATTTTTGTAGACCTCTCCACCTCAGAAATAAGAGAGTGAAAGTTCTCCTTGTAGCGGGGGTCTACAAGTGTCACCAACCAGTAATGACTGTCACCCAACATTTTGACAACGCGAGGGTCACGGTTAAGGCAGCGAAACATAAAGTCAGCCATTCGTGCCAGACTGGTAATGGGCAAGATTTCCGTGTCCTCACCAAGATGACGACTGACCATGCTCTCCTCCTCCTCCTCCTCTTCCTCCTCCCCCCTGTCCTCAGGCCACCCACGCTGAACCGACGGTATGACACTTGTACAGGTACTACCGTCTACAACGCATGATAGCAGCTCCTGTTCTTCCTCCTCCTCCTCCTCTCCCTCATTGTCCCCCAATGCACGTTGGGATGAGATGAGGCTGGGCTGTGTGTAATCGCCCGCTACGGCTTCTTGATCCATCTCATCATACTCTGGCTGCAATGCCTCCTCTTTAATTCTCTGCAGAGAGCGTTGCAAAAGACAGACAAGTGGGATGCTGACACTAATGATGGCATCATCGCCACTCACCATCTTGGTGGCCTCCTCAAAGTTTGTCAGGATGGTACATATGTCAGACATCCAGGTCCACTCCTGAGGTCTTATGTGTGGAGTCTGACCTGAATATCGACGGCCTTGTTGCAGCTGGTACTCCACAACTGCTCTCTTCTGCTCACAAATCCTTTGCAACATGTGGAGGGTAGAGTTCCAACGTGTGGGGACATCACACACCAGTCGGTGTGCCGGAAGCTGCAAACGCTGCTGCAACACAGCAAGGGCGACGGAAGCTGTAGCCGACTTGCGAAAATGAGCTGACAGGCGGCGTACTTTCACGAGCAGATCTGGCAACTCGGGGTACGATTGAAGAAACCGCTGAACCACGAGGTTAAGCACATGAGCCAGGCATGGTACGTGTGTGATCTCACCTCGCCTCAGAGCCGCCACCAGGTTACGGCCATTGTCACACACGACCATGCCGGGATGTAGGTTCAGCGGTCTCAGCCACAGATCTGCCTGCTCTTTCACAGCTGTCCACAACTGACAAGCAGTGTGAGGTTTATCACCTAAGCTTATGAGTTTCAGCACAGCCTGTTGCCGCTTGGCGGAGGCAGTACTGTAATGCTTCCAGCTTGTAACTGATGTGGTGATATCTGAGATGGAGGCTGAACATGAGGAGGAGGAGGAGGATGCGCAGGAGCTGTACACTGTGGGGGCAACTCTGACTGACATAGGGCCCACAATCCTCGGTGTGGGGAGGATGTGTTCCGTCCCAAGGTCCGACTGGGTCCCGGCTTCCACTATGTTTACCCAGTGTGCCGTCAGAGAGATGTACCGTCCCTGGACACAAGCACTTGTCCACGTGTCCGTTGTCAGGTGGACTCTCCCAGTAACTACGTTGTTGAGGGCACGGCAGATGCTTTGGGACACGTGATTGTGTAGTGCGGGGATGGCACACCGGGCAAAATAGTGTCGGCTGGGGACCGAGTACTAAGGGACGGCCACCGCCATAAGATTGCGGAAGGATTCCGTCTCCACCAGCCTAAAAGGCAGCATTGCCAATGCAAGCAGTCGTGAAATGTGCAAATTTAGGACTGTGGCCTGTGGGGCGTTAGCTGCGAATTTCCGCTTTCGTTCAAAGGTCTGGGATATGGACAATTGAACGCTGCGGTGGGACGTGGACGTGGACGTTGATGCTGTTTCTTGAGAAACTGCCATAACAAGTGAAGACTGAGAGGAGGGGGCATCTTTACATGCAGTATGGACAGGGGATTGCCTTGCACACACAACAGGGGGTTCTATTGCACGCACAACAGTGGAAGAAGCAGTGGTGACACCCGCTGACACTGGTCGTGGACCCTGGGTTTCGCCCCACAAAGTCGGGTGCTTTGCTGCCATGTGCCTGATCATGCTGGTGGTGGTCAGGCTGGTAGTTTTTTCACCCCTGCTGATGCTGGCATGGCAGGTGGAACATATGGCCTTTTTGGGGATATCAGCAGAGTGTTTAAAAAAATTCCAGACTCTGGAAGACCTACCGCTTGTACTGGCAACGTTCCTCATGTTGGTGTTACCGGGAACGGTTGCCTGCCTTCTGTCTGCGGCCACCACACTGCTTCTTCCTGCCTGTTGGGGTACTCTGCCTCCCTCCCCCTGTGTGCTGCTGGCCTCACTCTGCATGTCCTCCTTCCACGTTGGGTCAGTTACTAGATCATACACCACCTCCTCCTCTTCCACTTGCGCACCACGATCCTCCTCCTCACTTCCTGGCAATTGTGTCTCGTCATCGTCCACCTCTTGTGACAGATTGCCAACGTCGACATCCTGTGGCCGTGGCTGTTCAAATATTTGGGCATCGCAACATGGGATCTCCTCTTCCACCACTTCAAGCGTATCAGGCGAGGGGCCCAAATATGGAAAAGGACCAGTGAACAGCTCTTCAGAGTGTCCAAGTGTGGGATCACTTGCTGTCTGACGACACTCGGCATGGTGGGAGGAAGGAGCATCAGGGTGAGGAGGAGTATGCGGTCGAGACTCACGGCTACTAAGAGTTGACCGTGTGGAAGACAGACCGGAGGTGGTGGTGCCCAGGTAACTGGAAGTATTGTCTGCTATCCAATTAATAACCTGTTCACACTGATCAGTTCTCAATACTGGTGTTGTTCTGTGCTTCCCTAGTAATTCGGTCAAGAAGTGGGAGCGAGAAGATGTGGCTGTTGGTTGTGGCACATTTTCACCTTGGCCACGGCCCCGTCCTCTGCACGAACCATCACCAGAACGTCCACTTCCACGTCCCTTGCCACGCGCCTTGCCCATTGTAAATGAAGTAAAATAGCTTACACTTGCACTATCAATGGAAAAAGGGTAATAAAGAATAGATTAGAACTGTGGAAGAGGAAAACCACAGTTATTGTTTACTGGGGTATACCACACTTTTTTAAATAGAGATATTTGCGGCTGAACAGTGAGCGACACACACAAACTGCTTTTTTTTTAGATACCAAAGGCCCAAAACTGGATAGTACAGCGATTTGACCCGTGGAACTGCAAAACCACATTGAGATGTCGGGCCTACACAAGACTATTTTCAACAGATATATTTTTGTGTCACAACAGTCAGGAGACACTACTGTTTTTCTTTACGGAAAAAACTACCAAAACCTGAATAATAGAGATTTTTTACCGTGGAACAGCAAAACCACAGTTATAATTTACTGGTGTATACCAGACTTTTTTAAATATATATATATTTGCGGCTGAACAGTGAGCGACACACTCCAACTGTTTTTTTTAGATACAAATGGCCCAAAAGTGGATAATACAGAGGTTTGTACCGTGGAACTGCAAAACCACACTTGTATTTCTCGGGCCTACACCAGACTATTTTCAACAGATATATTTGTGTCTGAAAAATCAGGGAGACACTATTTTTTTTTTTTTACAGCAAAAAATGCAAAAAGCAGGATAATAGAGATTTTTTACCGTGGAACAGCAAAAGCACACTTCTGTCTCTCTGGCCTACACCAGACTATTTTCAACAGATATATTTGTGTCTGAAAAATCAGGGAGACACTATTATTATTTTTATACAGCAAAAAATGCCAAAAACAGGATAATAGAGATGTTTTACCGTGGAACATCAAAACCACAATAATAATTTACTGGTGTATACCAGGCTTTTTAAAATATATATATATTTGCGGCTGAACAGTGAGCGACACACTCAAACTGTTTTTTTTAGATACAAATGGCCCAAAAGTGGATAATACAGAGGTTTGTACCGTGGAACTGCAAAACCACACTTGTATTTCTTGGGCCTATACCAGACTATTTTCAACAGATATATTTGTGTCTGAAAAATCAGGGAGACACTATTTTTTTTTTTTTTACAGCAAAAAATGCAAAAAGCAGGATAATAGAGATTTTTTACCGTGGAACAGCAAAAGCACACTTCTGTCTCTCTGGCCTACACCAGACTATTTTCAACAGATATATTTGTGTCTGAAAAATCAGGGAGACACTATTATTATTTTTATACAGCAAAAAATGCCAAAAACAGGATAATAGAGATGTTTCACCGTGGAACATCAAAACCACAGTAATAATTTACTGGTGTATACCAGGCTTTTTAAAATATATATATATTTGCGGCTGAACAGTGAGCGACACACTCAAACTGTTTTTTTTAGATACAAATGGCCCAAAAGTGGATAATACAGAGGTTTGTACCGTGGAACTGCAAAACCACACTTGTATTTCTCAGGCCTACACCAGACTATTTTCAACAAGATATATTTGTGTCTGAAAAATCAGGGAGACACTATTTTTTTTTTTTTACAGCAAAAAATGCAAAAAGCAGGATAATAGAGATTTTTTACCGTGGAACAGCAAAAGCACACTTCTGTCTCTCTGGCATACACCAGACTATTTTCAACAGATATATTTGTGTCTGAAAAATCAGGGAGACACTATTATTATTTTTATACAGCAAAAAATGCCAAAAACAGGATAATAGAGATGTTTTACCGTGGAACATCAAAACCACAGTAATAATTTACTGGTGTATACCAGGCTTTTTAAAATATATATATATTTGCGGCTGAACAGTGAGCGACACACTCAAACTGTTTTTTTTAGATTCAAATGGCCCAAAAGTGGATAATACAGAGGTTTGTACCGTGGAACTGCAAAACCACACTTGTATTTCTCGGGGCTACACCAGACTATTTTCAACAGATATATTTGTGTCTGAAAAATCAGGGAGACACTATTCTTTTTTTTTTTTAACAGCAAAAAATGCAAAAAGCAGGATAATAGAGATTTTTTACCGTGGAACAGCAAAAGCACACTTCTGTCTCTCTGGCCTACACCAGACTATTTTCAACAGATATATTTGTGTCTGAAAAATCAGGGAGACACTATTTTTTTTTTTTACAGCAAAAAATGCAAAAAGCAGTATAATAGAGATTTTTTACCGTGGAACAGCAAAAGCACACTTCTATCTCTCTGGCCTACACCAGACTATTTTCAACAGATATATTTGTGTCTGAAAAATCAGGGAGACACTATTTTTTTTTTTTTTTTACAGCAAAAAATGCAAAAAGCAGAATAATAGAGATTTTTTACCGTGGAACAGCAAAAGCACACTTCTGTCTCTCTGGCCTACACCAGACTATTTTCAACAGATATATTTGTGTCTGAAAAATCAGGGAGACACTATTTTTTTTTTTTACAGCAGAAAATGCAAAAAGCAGGATAATAGAGATTTTTTACCGTGGAACAGCAAAAGCACACTTCTGTCTCTCTGGCCTACACCAGACTATTTTCAACAGATATATTTGTGTCTGAAAAATCAGGGAGACACTATTTTTTTTTTTTACAGCAAAAAATGCAAAAAGCAGTATAATAGAGATTTTTTACCGTGGAACAGCAAAAGCACACTTCTATCTCTCTGGCCTACACCAGACTATTTTCAACAGATATATTTGTGTCTGAAAAATCAGGGAGACACTATTTTTTTTTTTTTTTACAGCAAAAAATGCAAAAAGCAGAATAATAGAGATTTTTTACCGTGGAACAGCAAAAGCACACTTCTGTCTCTCTGGCCTGCACCAGACTATTTTCAACAGATATATTTGTGTCTGAAAAATCAGGGAGACACTATTATTATTTTTATACAGCAAAAATTGCCAAAAACAGGATAATAGAGATGTTTTACTGTGGAACATCAAAACCACAGTAATAATTTACTGGTGTTTACCAGGCTTTTTAAAATATATACAGTACAGACCAAAAGTTTGAACACACGTTATCATTTAAAGATTTTTCTGTATTTTCATGACTTTGAAAATTGTAAATTCACACTGAAGGCATCAAAACTATGAATTAACACATGTGGAATTATATACTTAACAAAAAAGTGTGAAACAACTGAAAATATGTCTTATATTCTTGGTTCTTCAAAGTAGCCACTTTTTGCTTTGATGACTGCTTTGCACACTCTTGGCATTCTCTTGATGAGCTTCAAGAGGTAGTCACCGGAAATGGTTTTCACTTCACAGGTGTGCCCTGTCAGGTTTAATAAGTGGGATTTCTTGCCTTATAAATGGAGTTGGGACCATCAGTTGTGTTGCGCAGAAGTCAGGTGGATACACAGCTGAAAGTCCTACTGAATAGACTGTTAGAATTTGTATTATGGCAACAAAAAAGCAGCTAAGTTAAGAAAAACGAGTGGCCATTATTACTTTAAGAAATGAAGGTCAGTCAGTCCGAAAAATTGGGCAAACTTTGAAAGTGTCCCCAAGTGCAGTTGCAAAAACCATCAAGTGCTACAAAGAAACTGGCTCACATGAGGACTGCCCCAGGAAAGGAAGACCAAGAGTCACCTCTGCTTCTGAGGATAAGTTTATCCGAGTCACCAGCCTCAGAAATCGCAGGTTAACAGCAGCTCAGATTAGAGACCAGGTCAATGCCACACAGAGTTCTAGTAGCAGACACATCTCTACAACAACTGTTAAGAGGAGACTTTGTGCAGCAGGCCTTAATGGTAAAATAGCTGCTAGGAAACCACTACTAAGAACAGGCAACAAGCAGAAGAGACTTGTTTTTGGCTAAAGAACACAAGGAATGGACATTAGACCAGTGGAAATCTGTGCTTTGGTCTGATGAGTCCAAATTTGAGATCTTTGGTTCCAACCACCGTGTCTTTGTGTGACTCAGAAAAGGTGAACGGATGGACTCTACATGCCTGGTTCCCACTGTGAAGCATATAGGAGGAGGTGTGATGGTGTGGGGGTGATTTGCTGGTGACACTGTTGGGGATTTATTCAAAATTGAAGGCATACTGAACCAGCATGGCTACCACAGCATTTTGCAGCGGCATGCTATTCCATCCGGTTTGTGTTTAGTTGGACCATCATTTATTTTTCAACAGGACAATGACCCTAAACACACCTCCAGGCTGTGTAAGGGCTACGCCAGATGACCTGGCCTCCACAGCCACCAGACCTGAACCCAATCGAGATGGTTTGGGGTGAGCTGGACCGCAGAGTGAAGGCAAAAGGGCCAACAAGTGCTAAGCATCTCTGGGAACTCCTTCAAGATTGTTGGAAGACCATTTCCGGTGACTACCTCTTGAAGCTCATCAAGAGAATGCCAAGAGTGTGCAAAGCAGTCATTAAAGCAACAGGTGGCTACTTTGAAGAACCTAGAATATAAGACATATTTTCAGTTGTTTCACACTTTTTTGTTAAGTATATAATTCCACATGTGTTAATTCATAGTTTTGATGCCTTCAGTGTGAATGTACAATTTTCATAGTCATGAATATACAGAAAAATCTTTAAATGATAAGGTGTCTCCAAACTTTTGGTCTGTACTGTATATATATTTGCGGCTGAACAGTGAGCGACACACTCAAACTGTTTTTTTTAGATACAAATGGCCCAAAAGTGGATAATACAAAGGTTTGTACCGTGGAACTGCAAAACCACACTTGTATTTCTCAGGCCTACACCAGACTATTTTCAACAAGATATATTTGTGTCTGAAAAATCAGGGAGACACTATTTTTTTTTTTTTACAGCAAAAAATGCAAAAAGCAGGATAATAGAGATTTTTTACCGTGGAACAGCAAAAGCACACTTCTGTCTCTCTGGCATACACCAGACTATTTTCAACAGATATATTTGTGTCTGAAAAATCAGGGAGACACTATTATTATTTTTATACAGCAAAAAATGCCAAAAACAGGATAATAGAGATGTTTTACCGTGGAACATCAAAACCACAGTAATAATTTAGTGGTGTATACCAGGCTTTTTAAAATATATATATATTTGCGGCTGAACAGTGAGCGACACACTCCAACTGTTTTTTTTAGATACAAATGGCCCATAGAACTGCAAAACCAGACTTCTATTTCACTGGCCTACACCAGACTATTTTCAACAGATATATTTGTGTCTGAAAAATCAGAGGCACACTTTTTTTTTTTTGGGGGTGGGGGGCACCAAAAGGTTAATAAGATGGGTATTTGTACATTGTGAAGGAGGAAAAAAAAAAGAGGATTTAGATAAAAAAAAAAGATTTTTCCTGGCCCCTGGGACCTGGAGCTAAGTCCAGCAATTTCAGCAACAGGAGCAGCACACAGGACTGTAATGCAGCGTTTGCTGGTATAACCACTGCGTCTCCTATACAGCCTGCCTGCCTGCCTGCCTGATATACCTGGGATGGATATTAGTCCTGAGAAGGACTGTTTGTTTGATCTGGCAGCCTTTACAGACCCTACACTAACTATTTTGCAGGATATATTTCTCCCTAAATCAGCAGCGCTGTCCCTACACTGTCTGATCCAGAGCGACTGTGTCCAAGATGGCGGCGCCCGGTTTTAAATACTCGAGGTGACGCTGTGCGGCCAGCCAATCACTGTAATGCCCACAAACAACATGGCTGCGGCATTACAGTGACTGGCTGGCAATCCCTGCATGTTCATTGGCTCTGTAAAGAGTGCCAAACATGCAGGGTGGAGACCCGAGCTCCCGCCCGAGTAACCCGGAAATGCTCGGTGCTCGCCGAACATCCCGAGTAGCGTGATGCTCGGGCGAGTACCGAGCAGTGTCGAGCATGTTCGCTCAACACTATTAGGAAGTGGTTCTCCCATACTGTTTGCCTATGCTGTGAATGAAATGGCTGACAAAAATTTGGAGGAACTCCAATGCCCTTTGCAAGACACATAGATATGGTGATATGGTAGATATGGGGGTGATATGGTAGTGGAGGATGAGATTGAGGACAAGGAGGAGGACAAGAGTAAATAGACAATATCAGGAAGCGTATAACCATGTCTGGGTGTGAAGACAGAAGAGCATGGGTATAGAGTTAGTGTTAGGACCCTCCTGTTTGTTTTTTTCATCTTGTGTTTTGCTGTCACGTGACCACCTGCCTTTATATTCCAGCTCCACCCTTCTGGCTGTGCTGGACTTCAGTGTTGTTTGATTGTCTTTCTAGCCAGGTGCTTCGGTGCCTATCTCTGTCAGTTCGCTTGGTCCTTCTGGGACCTCTAGTACCATTTTGTCTGTTTGTCTTTTTGTGTTCTGCAACAACTTCTCTGTTTAGGAGGTGTCCCATTTTTGTTCCTGTCCTTAGTTCTTTTAGGGACCCCTCCGCTTATGCTATAGGTCTTCGTTCAGACTAGCCGAGGACTAAAGCGGGTCTGTTCGCTAGGAACAGGCAGCCCGCTACATCGTAGGGATTCAGCTTAGTCTTACTGTAGGGACAGCTTTCCCCTATCTTTCCTTAGTACATGTTGCAGATCATAACAGTAAGTCCAGCCCAAAAAAAAACTAAAGGAAAGAAATTTGGGGATAAGTATGGCTTCTGTCCAAGTTTTGGCTCAACGCTTGCAGGGATTGTCTCTAGAGGTGGCCGAGCTCCAGCAACACGTGATGGGGCGCATTATTTGGAACCCAAGGTAGGACTGCCTGATGTTTTTTATGGTAAACAGCAAGATTTTTTTTCCTCTAAAAATGCTTATTTATTATATTTTTGTTTGAGACCAAGTTCCTCTGGGTATGATTCACAGCGCATTGGTTTTATTCTGTCACTTTTGCGCAAAGAACCACAGGGGTGGGCCTTTTCTCTCCAACCTAATGATCCATGCTTAAGGTCTGTAGAAGAATTTTTTGGGGCTATGGGTCTATTATATGACGATCCTGATTGAATCTCATATGCTGAGGCAGAACTCAGGCATTTGAATCAGGGGTCAGATGATGTTGAAAATTATTGCACACACTATAGAAGATGGATTTCAGAAGTCAAATGGAATGATCCTGCTCTGAAATTTCTATTTCTTGCTGGTCTGAGTGAAAGGGTTAAGGATTAGCTCTTTGTGTGGATAGGAGGCTGAGATTTAGGCAGAATGAGGTAAAGACTCCTGTAATGCCAGGTCCTAGTCCCCAGAAAATCTGCTCTGACAGTGGAGAACCGATGGAGGTTGGGGCGAAGTCGCTCTCTTCTCAGGAAAGAGACCGAGGTTCGCCGAGGGATTGTGTCTTTATTGTGGTGAAACTGACCATTTGATTAAGAATTGTGAGCTTCGTTTAAGTAAAGAAAAAAAAAAGGTCAGGTATGCCCATAAAGATTGTTTACGCTCTGCAGGAGTATTTCTTTCAGGGACTACTACTTTGCAGGAAAATTTGATTGAATTTCAGGTATTTGTGGATTGTGGTTCAACACTTAATGTGATTGATAAAGGGTTTTTGGAAAAACTTAAATTGAGATCCAAACCTTTGTCATCACCTATTTCTGTGATTGCAATTGATAACACTCCCTTGAAATGTATTACTCACAAGGTTGCTGCATTTCCCCTCATTATCAATGGAGTTCACCAAGAAATTTTGGACTTGGTTGTATTAGATAATTTACCCTCTTCAGCCGTTCTAGTATTGCCTTGGTTAAAACTGCACAATTCTTTACTCGACTGGTCTACTAATGTGATTAAGTCTTGGAGTCCAAAGTGCTATGATAAATGTTGTAATGGTCACATTGCGGCTGTGGAAAAAGGGGAATTACCCGTACATAGTCAAGATTTTTGGAGATTTTTTTCGGAGGAGGAGTTTTACCTCCTCATAGGGATTATGATTGAGCCATTGACTTTGATCCGTGAGCTACTCTTCCCAAGAGTCGCTTGTTTAATCTGACTGTCCCTGAAAGAAAGGCCTTGGAGGAGTACATACAGACTAGCCTGGCAGCTGGTCACATTAGACCTTCTAAGTCGCCTGTGGCAGTTGGATTTTTCTTTGTTAAAAAAAAGGACGGGGGTTTACGTCCATGTCTGGATTTTCGTGAAATTAATAAGATTACCATACGCAATTCCTACCCATTGGCGTTAATTCCTGACTTGTTTAACCAGTTGGTGGGGGCCAAGTGGTTCTCTAAAATTGATCTCCGGGGGGCATACAATTTGTTACGAGTGAAGGAGGGTGATGAATGGAAAACCGCTTTTAACACTCCGGTAGGTCATTTTGAGAATCTGGTGATGCCTTATGGTCTTACCAATGCACCTGCATTTTTTCAGAACCTTATTAATGACATCCTGAGACCTTTGATTGGTAAGAATGTGGTTGTGTATTTGAGTGACATTTTGATTTATTCACCAGATCTAGAGTCCCATTGGCAGAGTGTACGTGAAGTTTTGCAGTTATTGAGTGATAATTCACTCTTTTCTAAGCTGGAGAAATGTCAGTTCGCTGTGCAGAAAATTAGTGTTTTGGGCTATATTGTCTCCAGCGAGGGCTTTGAGTTGGACCCGGTGAAGGTTCAGGCTGTGCAGGAATGGCCTAGGCCTATTGGTTTGAAATTTAAACAGAGATTTTGGGGTTTTGCCAATTATTACAGGAAATTCATTAAGAATTTTTCTGTAATTGTTAAGCCTCTAACCGATCTCACCTGGAAAGGTGCAAATACGGTCCAGTGGACTACTGAGGCCATTGAAGCGTTTAAGTATCTCAAAGAGAGGTTCAGTTCTGCCCCTATCCTTATGCAGCCTGATGAGACCAAGCCTTTTTTGGTCGAGATCGATGCTTCATCGGTGGGGGTCGGAGCAGTTTTGTCTCAGGAGAACAGGGATGGAGTACATCCTTGTGCCTTCTTTTCGAAAAAATTATCTAAACCGAATGGAATTTTGATGTTGGTAATAGGGAGTTGCTGGCTATTAAACTCGCATTTGAACATTGGCGTCATTTTTTGAAGGTGCTAGATTTCCTATTCAGGTGTTCACAGATCATAAGAATTTGATCAATCTGGATGCTGCCAAGCGCTTGAATGCCCGTCAGGCTAGGTGGGCACTTTTTTTTTCTTGGTTTCATTTTTCTGTTACCTACGGTTTCATTTTTCTGTTACCTACTGTATATCCCTAGTACTAAGAATGTTAAAGCCGATGCTTTATATCGCAGCTTCTCTCTTATGGTCGGTGCTGAGGAGGAGAAGAGAATTTTACAGAAAGGAGTTGTGGTGGCGGCATTGGACTCTGTTTTGGAGAATGGGATTCTGAAAGCTCAAGATGATGCTCCATCTAACACTCCCCAGGTTGTTCGTGCCTAGAACCTTTAGGAGAGATTTGTTTGTGGAGTGTCATGAGTCTCGGTTGGCAGGTCATCCAGGAATTTCGGAGACTAAGAGACTTATCAGTCACAGTTTTTGGTGGCCAGGATGGCAGAAGGAAGTCATCAAGTGGGTGCGTCAATGTACGGTGTGTGCTAGGTCAAAGGCTTCACATACTCCTGCTGCGGGGCTGCTTTGCCCTCTGGAGGTTCCTAGTGCGCCTTGGACGCATCTTACAATAGATTTTATTACTGATCTTCCTGTGTCCGAGGGTTTTACTGTCATCTGGGTGGTCGTGGACCGTTTTAGTAAAAAGTGTAATTTGGTTCCATTCATTAAGTTGCCCTGCGCCAAGACACTCGCTAAGGCTTTTGTTAAGGAGATTGTCAAGCTTCATGGCATTCCCACGGATATTGTTTCTGATAGAGGACCTCAGTTTGTGGCTCGCTTTTGGCGTGCTTTGTGTGACAGGTTGGGAGTCCATTTGTCATTTTCGTCTGGGTATCATCCTGAGTCTAATGGACAGACTGAAAGAAAGAACCAGGATATTGAACAGTTTTTGCGTTGTTTTGGGCAGACAATCAAGAGGTGTGGTCTGAGTTTCTGCCTCTCGCAGAATTTGTTCTTAACAATCATACATCCTCCTCTGCTGGGTGGTCTCCTTTTTTTTGCTGTACTGGGAGACAACAGTTCTCCAAATTGGGGTCGGCTGTGCCGGAGGTGGAGAATTTTTCCGTTGATTTGGAGAGAGTTTGGACTAATGTATGTTGCAACCTTCAAGAGGCTAACAAGAAGTCCAAGAAGTATTTTGACAGGAAACGTAAGGAGGTTTTTTTTACTGTGGGTGACATAGCTTGGTTGTCCTCAAAGTTCCTGCGGTTGAGGATTCCCTCTAAAAAGCTGGGTCCTAAGTTTGTGGGTCCATTTAAAGTTCTTCAGGTTGTTAACCCATCTGCAGTTAGGATGGATGTCCCTACTTCCAGGAAGATTAATCCTGGGCTTCATGTTTCCTTGTTGAAAAAGTCTGATGTATCAGATAGGGATTCCACTGTCACAGTTCCTCCTGTGGTGGAAGATGGCGAATATGAAATTTCTCGTATCTTGAATTCTAGATGGCATAGTGGCAGATTACAGTATCTTGTCTCCTGGAAGGGTTTCAGGCCCGAAGACAACTCCTGTGTAAGGGCGGATGATGTCTCTGCTCCTAGGATTGTTATAGCTTTCCAAAGGAGGTTTCCGGATAGGCCTGGACCTGGAGGATCCAGAGGATCCTCATAAAAGAGAGGGTACTGTTAGAACCCTCCTGTTTGTTTTTTCCATCTTGTGTTTTGCGGTCACGTGACCACCTGCCTTTATATTCCAGCTCCACACTTCTGGCTGTGCTGGACTTCAGTGTTGTTTGACTGTCTTTCTAGCCAGGTGCTTCGGTGCCTATCTCTGTCAGTTCGCTTGGTCCTTCTGGGACCTCTAGTACCTTTTTGTCTGTTTGTCTTTTTGTGTTCTGCAACAACTTCTCTGTTTAGGAGGTGTCCCATTTTTGTTCCAGTCCTTAGTTCTTTTAGGGACCCCTCCCCTTATGCTATAGGTCTTTGTTCAGACTAGCCGAGGACTAAGGCAGATCTGTTCGCTAGGAACAGTCAGCCTGCTACATCATAGGGATTCAGCTTAGTCTTACTGTAGGGACAGCTTTCCCCTATCTTTCCTTAGTACATGTTGCAGATCATAACAGTTAGTCCTCCCAAAAAAAGATACTGTATTTGAGTTTATGTCACGCTGCTATCATTCGGTGGTGTTGAGACATCAGGCCCTATCCAGCCCTTGTTCAATTTTATAAGAGTCAGCCTGTCAGCATTTTCAGTTGACAGGCAGATGCGCCTATAGGTTATAATTCCCCCAGCGGCACTAAAAACCTGCTCTGACAAAACGCTAGCGGCAGGGCAGGCCAGGACCTCAAAAGCATAGAGAGCCAGTTCATGCCACTTGTCCAGCTTGGATACCCAGTAATTATAAGGCACAGAGGAATCACAGAGGATGTTGATATGGTCGGAAAGGTCCTCCTTCAGCATCTTTCCAAACTTTTCCCTTTTTGTGAGACTATCCCATGCATCAGGGCTTGTGCGATGGTGGGGTCTGAGAAAACTGTTCCAGAACCTTGACAGTGTTCCCCTGCCTCTGTTGGATTGGATTTTTGTCTCTCTCGCCTGTGCTCCTTGGTTGTCCAACAAACTGTGAGCTCTGCCGCTGGCGTTTTCAGATGGGAATTTTCTTTACTAATTCCTCAACAAGGGGCTTCTAGTACTGCCCAAATTTAGCAGACCTTTCCGCCATGGGAATAATAGATGGGAAGTTCTCCTTGTTGGGTGGGTCTAAAAGTGTCAACAACCAGTAATGACTGTCACCCAAAATTTGGAGAACGCGAGGCAGCGTAACATTAAACTCAGCCATATGTGCTAGACTGCAAAGAGGCAAGACTTCTGTTTCCTCACCAAGAGGACGACTGACCATGCTCTCCTCTTTATCCTCCTCCTCCTCCTCTTCCTCATTGTCACCAAATCCACGTTGGGATGAGGTGAAGCTGGGCTGTATAGAATCACCCTGTATGGTTCCTTGCTCCATCTCATCGTGCTCCGCTTGCAATGCCTCCTCTTTAATTGTGAGCAGCAAGCATCTTAGAAGACAAAGAAGCGGCATGGTGATGCTAATTATGACATCATCGCCGCTCACCATCTTGGTGGAGTCCTCAAAGTTTTGGAGGATGGCACAGATGTCTGACATCCATGCCCACTCCTGAGGTCTTATGTGTCGAGTCTGACCTGAATACCGACTGCCTTGTTGATGCTGGTAGTCAACAACTGCCCTCTGCTGCTCACAAATCCTTCCCAACATCAGCAGTGTAGAGTTCCAATGCGTGGGGAAATCACAGACCAGTTGGTGAGCTGGAAGCTGCAAATGCTGCTGAAGTACGGCAAGGGCAGAGCAAGCTGTAGCTGACTTTCTAAAATGGGCACACAGGCGGCGTACTTTAACAAACAGATGCGGAAGATATTGGTAGGTTTTGAGAAACCGCTGAACCACGAGGTTAAGCACATGGGCCAGGCATGGTATGTGTGTGAACTCGCCTCGCCTCAGAACCGCTACCAGGTTCCGAAGATTGTCACACATGACCATGCCTGGCTGTAGGTTCAGCGGTGTCAGCCAAAGATCTGCCTGCTCTTTCAGAGCTGTCTACAACTCTTCAGCGTTGTGTGGTTTGTCACCTAAGCAAATTAGCTTCAGCACAGCCTGTTCCCGCTTGGTTGAGGCAGTGCTGAAGTGCTTCCAGGTTGCAACTGATGTGGTAATTTCGGAGATGGAGGCTGAAGAGGAGGAGGAGGAGGTGCAGGAGCAGTAGAATTTGGGGGCAACCCTGATTGACCCAGGGCTCTCAATCCTCGGCGTCGGGAGGACATGTTCCCTCCCAAGGTCTGACTGGGTCCCTAATTTCACTATGTTAACCCAGTGTGCCGTCAGCGAGATGTACCGTCCCTGCCCATAAGCACTTGTCCACGTGTCTGTGGTTAGGTGGACTTTCCCAGTAACTGCGTTGTTGAGGGCATGGTTAATGTTGTGGGAAACGTGTTTGTTTAATGTGTGAATGGCACAATGGGAGAAATAGTGGCAGCTGGGGACTGAGTACTGAGGGACGGCCGCCGCCATCAGGTTGCAGAAGCTTCCATCGCCACAAGCTTAAAAGGCAACATTTTGAGCGCCAGCATTTGCAAAATCTGTGAATTTAGTACTGTGGCCTGTGGGGTGTTAGCTGCGTATTTGCGCTTGCGTTCCAATGTCTGGGGTAGGGACAACTGAACGCTGCGCTGGGACAAGGACGTGGACATGCTTGCTGATGGTGCAAGTTGAGAGTGTTCAATGACAGGTGCAGGGCGGGAGGCATCTCGGCATGTGCCATGGACAGGGGATTGGCGTGCATGCACAACAGCAGAACAAGCAGTGGTGTCACCCGCAGACACTGTTTCTGGACCCTGGGGTTCGTCCCACTTACTCGTGTACTTTGCTGCCATGTGCCTGATCATGCTAGTGGTGGTCAGGCTGCTAGTTTTGCTACCCCTGCTGATGCTGGCCTGGCAGGTGGTGCAAATGGCCTTTTTGGGGTTATTGCCAGAGTCTTTAAAAATCAACCAGACTCAGGAAGACCTAACAGTTGTACTGGCAACTTCCGTCGTGTTGATGTTACGGGGAATGGTTGCCCATCTTCTGTCTGTGGCCACTACACTGTTTGTTCTTGCCTTTTGTGGTGCTATGCCTCCCTCCCCCTGTGTGCTGCTGTCCTCGCTCTGCATGTCACCTTGCCAGGTTGTGTCAGTGACTTCATCGTCTACCACCTCATCTTCCACTTCCGCGCCCTGGTCCTCTTCCTGACTTTCTAGCAATTGTGTCTCATCGTCATCCACCTCTAGTGACACTTTCCCACCGTTGCTCAAATATTTGGGCATGGCTACATGCAATCTCCTCTTGACCCGCTTCAAGTGGACTGGACGAGAAGCCCGAATCTATAAATGGAAAAGTGAACAGCTCTTTGGAGTGTCCAAGTGTGTTGTCTCCGGGCATTCTGCATGGTGGGAGGAAGGATGATCAGGGTGAGGAATATGCAGTCCAGACTCACGGCTACTGAGACTTGACCGTGTGGAAGACAGGGTGGTGGTGGTGGTGGTGGCTAAGTGACTGGAAGCATTATCTGCTATCCAACCAATAACCTTTTCACACTGCTTTATGTTCAATAGTGGTGTTCTGCAGTCCCCTATTAATTGGAACAGGAAGGTCGAGCGAGAAGATGTGGATGTTTGTTGTGGCACAATTTCATCTTGCCCACGGCCTCGGCCTCGGGCAATGCATGCAACAACATCACCTTCATGTCCACTTCCCCATCCCTTGCCACACGCCTTGCCCATTTTAAAAGGAGGACGATATTTTCCACGTTCACTACAAATGGCTGGATTTGAACCGCAGTGATATGTGATAGGTGTGATGGAAAACCTCAGTTTTAAATAGCTAGCCTGTAGGTTACTATTTTTCATGGCGACCTCATGTCAATAACTTCACTGACACACTGCAACAAAACTTAAATGGAGGCCTGAAATGCCTGAATTTGGAGCACACTTATATTTGATACGTGTGATGGAAAACCACAGTTTTAAATAGCTGACCTGTAGGTTACTATTTTTCACGGCGACCTGGTGTCATTACCTTCACTAACACACTGCAACAAAATTTAAATGGAGGCCAGAAATGCCTGAATTTGGAGCACACTTATATGTGATATGTGTGATGGAAATCCACAGTTTTAAATAGCTGGCCTGTAGGTTACTATTTTTCACAGTGACCTCGTGTCAATAACTTCACTGACTCACTGCAACAATATTTTAATGGAGGCCAATATTTTCCACGTTCTCTACAAATTTGTGGATTTTTAGCGCTGAAATATGGAAAGAATCTGGCTGTATTCTAATGTTGGAAACAAGCAAATGGAGGAGAAAAACTATGTTCTCTGGATTGCTATTTAACCAAGATTGTTGGAAGACCATTTCCGGTGACTACCTCTTGAAGCTCATCAAGAGAATGTCAAGAGTGTGCAAAGCAATCATCAAAGCGAAAGGTGGCTACTTTGAAGAACCTAGAATATAAGACATATTTTCAGTTGTTTCACACTTTTTTGTTAAGTATATAATTCCACATGTGTTAATTTATAGTTTTGATGCCTTCAGTGTGAATGTACAATTTTCATAGTCATGAAAATACAGAAAAATCTTTAAATGAGAAGGTGTGTCAAAACTTTTAGTTTGTACTGTACATGCACTCTTCGATGTCACAGTGGGAGCCCAGCTGTTTGTAACAGCCAAAATCCACTGTTGACGACACACCAAATATCTCCGTGTAGTACATGTATAGCATGGTGCAGTACATTACATTTCTTACATGTACAGCAAAGTACGCAAAGGGGTTAGTCACTTATATTGATTCCCTGATAAAGGCCCTAAAGCCCTCGTCTCACATAGCGAGATCGCTAGCAAGATTGCTGCTGTGTCACGGTTTTGGTGACGCAACAGCAACCTCACCAGCGATGTCGCTATGTGTGACACTTTGCAACGATCAGGCCCCTGCTGTGAGGTCGCTGATCGCTGCACAGTGTCCTGGACCATTTTTTGGTCGTTGCCCTCCTGCTGGTCAGCACACATTGCTGTGTGTGACCAGCGGGAGCAGCGATCAGGCTGGTAACCATGATAAACATCGGGTTACTAGGGGCACACGCGCACCTAGTAACCCGTTGTTTATCATGGTTACCACTCTGCTACAGTGAGCGGGAGGTTACCGCTCACTTTAGCAGCCTCCTAACCATGATAAATATCGGGTTACTAGGGGCACACGCACAAATAGTAACCCGTTGTTTATCATGGTTACGAGATTGCTAAAGTGAGCGGTAACCTCCCACTCACTGTAGCAGAGTGGTAACCATGATAAACAACGGGTTACTAGGTGCGCATGTGCCCCTAGTAACCCAATGTTTACCATGGTTACCAGCCTGCTCCTGCTTCAGCAGGCTCGTAACCAGGAGCAGGACATCGTGGAAAGATTCTTTCCACGATGTCGCTGCTCCCCTGATTGTTGGTGAGCCTGCCTGTTTGACAGCTCACCAGCGACCACATAGTGACCCAGCAACGATCCCTGACAGGTCGTATCGTTGTCGGGATCGTTGCTGCGACGCTAAGTGTGACGGGACCTTAACTAAAAATTTCATGTTGGTAAGTAGGAACCATAAAGCAAAATGCAGCAATAATCCACAGTATTGTCATTTGGTGTTCAGTAGCAAAATTGGACTAGTAAAACAAGAGTCCAAAAAGTTAAACATATGACTAGTGTTGAGCCACCCCCGTAGTGTTCGAGTTCGGTTCGGTTCGTCGAACACCCATGTGTTCGCCGAACTGTTCGTCGAACTGTTCGTCGAACACCTTCGAACACCATTAAAACCAATGGCAGGCAAACAAAAACACATAGAAACACATAGAAAACACCTTCAAAGGTGTCCAAAAGCTGACAAACTGCTCAGAAGACACAACTAACACATGGAAAAGTGACAAGTACATATAGTCATGCGAAAAGAAAAGAGGTGGAGGAGTAAAAGGAGGGGGAGACACAGATATAGGCATGTCATGCCCTTCTAAAATCCAAAAAGTGAGAAGCCGAGACGGCCAGTCCGCTCCTGCCCGTGCCACCTCCGTGTCGCCGGGTTTGTGCCAGAGCCGCGGTGAACCCTGACGGCCAGCCCCCCTCTCCCAATACTGGTGCCTGTCCGCTGGTGGGTCGAGAGAGCCCCCCTGTGGTGGAGGCAGCTCTAAGCTTTTTAATTTAAATTGTCCCTCTAATTTGAATGAATACACTTTAAATCCACTTACAAGGATCTATTGGAGGGCAAGTCTCATGCCAGCAGCCGCGTAATTCCAGCTCCAGTAGCGTCCACTAAAGCTGCTGCAGTTAAAAAGCTTTTATAAGGATCGAGCTCGGCTGTCCACCGCAAGGCATCCTAGTGCCAGTCCCAGCCCCTATGCCTTGGGGTGCCTCCTGATGCTCTTCACTAAGTATCCCGTGGTCCCGAAGCATTTCCTTTGAAAAAATTAAGTGTCCAAACTACAGGTGGTGTAGCTTGCTTAACAGCCGGGATAATCCGCTGACTAGCAGACACTGCTACTAGGCACAAAGTATTTCCTGGGCTAGATGCAGTTAAAAATTTGTAAGTAGATACTCTCGTTGGATGCTGAGAAAGCATTCCATAGAGTCTCCTGGCACGCCATATATGATTCTCTTAAAAAGCTTGGGGTAGGGGTCTAGGGGACCCTTTTATAGCCAAAATCACGGCCCTGTATCACAATACGTCACCTAGGCTGAAGATAAATGGAACTGTAGCACCGAGGGCTCGGTTGCTACAGACGTATTGCACCTCACCCAGAGGTGTGATATCTCACTCTCAGATAAGGATGGAGTGTGGATCAGGACCCGACACCTGCATGCATTACACCACATTGCCGTGGGGCAGGGCGACCAATATGCCCCTGAGATGGGCACGACAGTCCCTGTCCCTGGCTGGAGTGGGGGGAGGGAACACTGAGGAAGGGGAACCCTGCAGTGCAGGAGCAGGGAGGAAGCAGTTCCTGGGTGCATTGAGAAGGGAGTATAAAAGGTGGGCACCATCTTAGTTCAGTGCAGGGAAGTCTGAGCAGAAGTGGCAGGGAGCAGGGGCTCTGCATGAGCTCTGCTCCGGAGGCGGGCCTAGTAACAGAGGCCCAGGCCTGCAAGAGGGAGAAGGAAGGAAGAGGAGCGGAGAAGGCTCCAGGAACGAGGAATGAAGGGATCCCAGGGGTGCGGACGGGCGAGTCGCCACCGCACGCCCGAATCCACCTGCGTGGAGGGGTCAGGCCAAAGGGGAAGACCGGTCCCCGAACTAGTGGAGGCAGGAAACGACCCTCAGCTAGAAACCGGAGGCTCTGACATTTTATGTGGCGCAGCCCCTTGCTCCACCCGCTAGGAAGGCACCACATAGGGTCAGGGAAACTGGCGCCAAGTTTACCAAGAGGAGGCCCGAGGCAGCCGGACAGAAGTGTTGGTAAGAAAGGCCAGACAAAGGACACACAAAGGGGGTCCTGTGAAGCGCTCCAAAGTTATCTGGGAGTTGTCTGAGCCCCTCACCTGGTGAGCACAGTACGACGTGGGCAGCCGTTACCTGCAGACGTGGTCTGGATAATAAGAACTGTGAGTAAAGGCCCTGAACTGCATCACTGACTCCGTGTCGTTACTGCTGCTGCCCTGCACCATCACCCCCATCCTCCGCATACACTGCCCTGAGGCTATACTCCTCCCGTGGGGAGTTATGCTACGCTCTGCTGCACCCACAACACCAGCCTTAGCGGTCTGCCCTGTAGCGGCGGTTCACTCTGACCGCAATCCACGGGTGGCGTAGTCGGACATTTAAACATCAAAACCACATAAATAGTTCCGCCACTGGTTTGACCGCCCTGAGCCACGGAACCGGATCGCCGCCACGAAGACTACAACCACCAGCATCCACCAAAAAGGGTCCGGCTCCGGGTGTCCCAAGGCCCAGGGGGTGCGTCAGAACATTTTCATCACCTTTCACAATCACCAATGGGACAAGGCAGGGATGTCCTCTGTCCCCTCTCTTATACATCCTAGTGACGGAGCACCTGCTCTCATCAATTCGCCATAACCCCAATATTAGGTGGATTGAGGTGGGAGGCACCGAGTACAAGTGCTCTCTATTTGCTGATGATGTCCTAGTATATATCACTCAATCACATATATCCATCCCTGCTGTTATGGCTGAAATAGATCACTTTGTTACATGGTAAAATTTTAAAATCAATGCAGCGAAGTCTGAGGCCCTCGATGTCTCCCTCCCTAAATCCATATAGGATTCCATCCAGTCCAACTTTCCCTTTGCCTGGCCCTCACAGGGTATCAAATACTTAGGAATTCCTATTCATAGAGACCTCTCCCATCTATGTTATCTTAATTTTGGGCCCTTTATTGAACAATTCCATACAGACCACGGTTGGCAAGTTAGAACTGTAAGATTCACTACGTGAACCACTGGTGTTTTGTGGAAAAGCACATGTACACCGCGTTCCAAATTATTATGCAAAAAGTGTTTAGGAGTGATAAGGGAAGAATTTGTTTGTTTGTCAGTTAAACTCATTGATGGTGATGTGTGTCAGGGCTCTTTATATCACTGTAAGCAATTGCAGACACCTGTGCTAATTAGTTTGGCAGGTGTGTCCAATGAAAGGCAAGACTACTTAAGAAGGCTCTCTCACATTATTAAGCAGCCTACATTTTCTGCCAAAATGGGAAAGAAAAAGGATGTGTCGGCTGCTGAGAAGCAACAAATTGTGGAGTGTTTAGGTCAAGGCATGACTACAATCAACATTGTGCGATGATCAGGATGAAGTGTCTTGGCAATCAAGAAGTATGTAGCTGATTCACAGTACACACGTGTGCGTGCTGATAAGGGCAAATTGAGGACTCTTTCCTACAGGCAATTACGTCAGGTTGAAAGAGCAGCGGCAAAAAAGCCTTGTCATAGCAGCAGACAAGTTTTTGAAGCTGCTTGTGCCTCCAACGTCCCCTGAACAACAAGATGCAGGGTCCTTCAGAGGTTTGCAGCTGTGCATACGCCATCCTGTCGACCTCCTCTATCCACTTCACACAAGCAGAAACGGCTCCAGTGGGCCAAACATTACATGAAGACTGATTTCAAAACTGTTTTGTTCACGGATGAGTGCCGTGCAGCGCTCGATGGTCCAGATGAATGGAGTGGAGGATGGCTGGTTGATGGACACCCCACGCAAACACGGCTACAGCGCCAACAAGGAGGAGGTGGAGTAATGTTTTGGGCTGGAATCATGGGGAGAGAGATTGTCGGCCCCTTTAGGATCCCTGAAGGCGCTAAAGATGAACTCCATAATGTATGTGGATTTTCTCAAACAGCACTTCCTGCCATGGTTCAAGAAGAAGAACCGTGTATTTCACAGCAAGATCATTTTTCTGCATGATAATGCACCATCTCATGCTGCACATAAAACATCTGCATCTCTGGCTGATATGGGCATAAAAGGGGACAAACTTATGGTGTGACCCCCATGCTCCCCTGACCTCTACCCCATTCAGAACCTTTGGAGCATCATTAAAAGGAGTGTCTATGATGGCGGGAGGCAGTTCACATCTAAGCAACAGCTCTGGGAGGGTATTCTGTCCTCATGCAAAACAATTGAAGCAGAAACCATCCAAAACCTGACAAATTCAATGGACGAGAGAGTTCAGAAGCTCCTTTCGAACAAGGGGTCCTATGTGAAAATGTAACATCACCTAGAATAAAGTTTTGAGTTGAAAACTGTTTGATTTCAGTTTCTAACAACCTGCTAATGCTTATAATTTCAAAAATGACCATTTTTTTGGTCTTTATTAAAATGAAAAGGTTGATCGAAAAGTTTGGGGGATCTAAGAGTGTGGCAACCCAGTAGTCATGATTACTTCGAATTCTGACAATATGAGGGTCATGCTGCAGGTAGTGCAGCAAGAAGGCATTTATGTGTCTTGCGCATCTCGGAGCCCCAAAATTATTTTCCGGGCTAGATGCAGCTAAAAATTATTTTTAATTTTAAATCTGGTGAAGCTTATTATAGATGGCCTAATAGGATCAGTGCTGCACACTGCTACAAAGCCCAAATTATTTTCCAGTCAAGATACAGATAAACATGATTAGTAATTTGAAAGCTTAAAACGGTTGGTAGGGTGATTTTAACCAATCATCAAGCTTTTACTCTCCCCAGGATGACACAGGGGTAGAAAAGTCGTTTCGGATCCATGATTTGTTCATCTTTATGAACGTGAGTCTGTCTACATTATCAGTGGAGAGCCGCGTGCGCTTATCTGTCAGCACACCACCAGCAGCGCTGAACACACGTTCAGACAGAACGCTGGCTGCGGGGCATGACAAGATCTCCAAGGCGTAAGTGGCTAGCTCCGGCCATTTATCCAGATTGGAAGCCCAAAAAGAGCAAGGGTCCAGTGACACAGTCGTGGCTTCAATGTTTACTTGGAGATACTCCTGTACCATCGTCTCTAGGCGTTGACTATGTGTCAGACTTCTTGTCTCCTGTGGCCTTGCAAAGGATGGGCTAAAAAAGTGGTGAAATGATTCCGCAAAATTGATGTTACCAGCAGATACTGTGGTTCTGTTACGGTTTGAGTGCTGAACACTTGACGGTCCCACGGTTGGCAAGTTGGAACTGTGAGATTCACTACGTGCACCACTGGTATTTTGTGGAAAAGCACATGTAAGATTCTGCAACAGTCTCTGCTGATACTCCTGCATGCGTGCATCCCTTTCTATGGCAGGAATAATTTCTGCAAATTTACTTTTGTACCGGGGATCTAACAGTGTGGCAACCCAGTAGTCAGGATTATTTCTAATTCTCACAATTCGAGGGTCATGTTGCAGGTAGTGCAGCAAGAAGGCACTCATGTGTGTTGCGCATCCAGGAGCACCAAGTCCCTGTTGTGTTGGTGGCGAGGTAACAATCATGCTTCCTTCCTCTGTCCTCTCCCCCCAACCTCGCACAACAGAAATGTGATCAAGGTCTCCCTCATCTGATGAGTCTTCCATCAGTTCGTCCTCCACTTCTTCCTGGGCTCCTGCACCTTCCTCACTAGTTTGGCTGCTACCATGCGCCCTGGTAAAATTATCTCCCCCACCCTCACATGCCTGCCGCCCTGGTGCTGCCGACCGTCTGGACCTTGCAGATGTTAGCCCTTCCGCATACAACTCCTCCTCCTCTACTTCCTCCACCTCCTCTTGTGCCACCACCTGACTCCGAATTCTGTTTAACATGTGCTCCAGCATGTAAATCACCGGAATAGTCATGCTGATAATGGCATCGTCAGCACTAAACATCTTCGTCGCCATTTCAAAACTGTGCAGAAGGGTGCATAGGTCCCTGATCTGAGACCACTCCTCCAGCGTGATTTGCCCCACCTCTGAATCTCGTTGGCCCAGGCTATACGTCAGAACGTATTGCACCAGGGCTTGTCGGTGCTGCCACAGTCGCTGCAACATGTGCAGAGTTGAATTTCACCGGGTAGGCACATCGCATTTTAGCCGGTGAAGTGTCAGGCCCAACGACTTCTGTAGAGATGTAAGTCGCTGAGCTGCGGGATGCGAACGGCGGAAGTGAGCACACAGCGACCGTGCCCTCTGCAGAAGGCCATCTACTCTGGGATAGTGGGCTAAAAATTGCTGGACAACCAGGTTCAACACGTGAGCCATACAAGGCACGTGTGTGACATTGCCCCGGCGAAGGGCCGCACCCAGGTTTGCAGCATTGTCGCACACGGCCTTCCCTGGTTTCAGGTCCAGTGGAGACAACCATTCATGAAATTGGTTCTCCAGAGCTGACCACAACTCCTCAGCTGTGTGACTCACATTTCCCAGACATTTCAATGTAAAAACCGCCTGATGACGTTGAGCCCTACTGCCAGCATAGTAAGGAGGTGTGCAGGATCCCTTCTGCGCAGTTAGAAAGCTTGTGGCATGACCAGACAGGCTTTGGGTGCAGGTGGAAGACCGAGAGGAGGTTGAGGAGGCAGAAGCAGTGGAGGAAAAATGACATAAAGAGGATTGACGCACAACTCGTGGGGACGGCAAGACTTGGACAGCAGCCCCTTGTCCTGCTGTCACCATAGTTACCCAGTGCCCAGTCAGCGACATGTAACGCCCCTGTCCATGCCTACTCATCCAAGTGTCTGTGGTGAAATGCACCCTGTCACACACAGAGTTTCTCAAAGAAGCGGTGATGTTGTGTGCGACATGCTGGTGGAGCGCAGGCACACCTTTCTTTGAGAAGTAGTGCCGACTGGGCATCTGGTACTGGGGCACTGCGACGGACATAAGGTCTCGAAAATCCTCTGTGTCCACCAGGCGGAAAGGCAGCATTTCTGTAGCCAAGAGCTTGCAGATGGTGAAATTCAACCTCTTAGCTTTCTCATGGCTAGGAGGAAATGGTCTTTTACTTGTCCACATCTGAGGGACCGAGGGCTGGCTATTGTGCTTAGACGGGGTTGATAAGGGTGTCCCCGGCAAACTGCCGGTCTGTGAGGAAGATGCAGGCGGACATGTTAGGTTGCCTTGATCCAAAGGTGGTGCTATCGATGTCGGACAGCGCTCAAGACCAGCTGGTGTTACCACCTCCAAAGAAAATGATGACCTGCCAATCACGCTGGCTGTTGCGGGTAAAGAGGTGGCAGGTCTGCGCCCCAAAACAGGTGTGACTGCTGTCCCCCCAGTCACAGAGGATGAAGAGGCCGCGGATGCACAAGATATGGCAGACGGTGGTTGGCCCGGCCGGCTAGACCGCATTGTAGCACACTGAGCTTCCCACTGCAACTTATGCTTCATGTCCATGTGCCGGTTCATGCATGAAGTACTCAAACTATGTATTTTTTGGCCTCTACTTAGCTTTTGCTGACAAATGTTACAGATAACACGAGTTGGGTCATCTTTATCGATCTGAAAAATGCCCAGGCTATGCAAGGCTTAGCACCCATGCGACCTGAAGAGCCACCACGACTTGTGGTGAGAGGCAGAGTTGTGTTTGAGGATGCAGTTGTTGACGTGCTTCCAGTACTACATCTCTGTCCAGGAAGGCGCAACCTGACCTCGTCGTCACTAGCATCTTCCTCCACCTCCTCTGCTGACCTCATCTCTTGGCTGACTGTGGGTTGACAGTAAGTGGGATCTCCGACCTCATCATCATCACCCTGTGCGTTATCACACCCGTCGTCCTCAGAGCCAACCTGTTCCTGCCCTGACAAAAAACTAAAGTTGTCGCTCCAATCAGGTATTTGAGTCTTATCATCGTCTTCCTCATTGTCTCCACCAACAGGAGTTACAGTTTGGGAATGAGGGTCTACATTATGGTCAGAACCTTCTGCGTCTGGTCCTGGATCCGACTCATAAAGATTCTGGGCATCAGTGCAGATCATTTCCTCGTCTGGATTCACAGAAGCGCTGGAGTCGACCTCTGATTCCCAGGCTATAGTATGAGTAAACAGCTCTGCAGACTCAACCATCTGTTCTACCTCATACTCAGACGGGCAGCTGGAGATTTGGGAGCTGTGAGGAAGCAAGTGCGATTTGGGTGACACCTTTGAGGACTGGAGTATTTGTGATGTTGAAGTTGATGTGGAGGAGAGCCCACTTAAAGGAGCACTTGATATCCGTTGAAGCACCTGCTGTTTTTGTGCCTCATCTGGAATTTGTAGCGATTGGCGTGGCCGTAAGAAAGGGATCTTATCACATTGTCCGCTAAAAGAAGTAGACATTTTAGTTTGGCTGGAAGATGGTCTTTCTTCTGCACCTACCCCATGGACACAACCTTTTTTCCCCTTCCCAACACGCCTATTCCCCTTTCCACCAGCAGCAGGCCTTTTTCCACTCATTTTGGTGGTTAACTAATTCACAACTCTGGAGTTGTTTGCACAAAAAAACAAGGGATGGTAACCGAGCAGAGCTGAGTGGCCAAACTGTGGTATTAGGCCAAAACTATTGGCTGGGTTAGATGCAGAAAAAAATTATTTTTAATTTGCAACCTGATGGAGGTCAGTATAGATGGACTAATAGACCAAGTCCCACACACCGCTAGAAGCCCAAATATTTTTTCAGAGCTAGATGCAGAAAATTTTTTTATTCAATTTGCAACCTGATGGAGGTCAGTATAGATGGACTAATAGACCAAGTCCCACACACTGCTAGAAGCCCAAATATTTTTTCAGAGCTAGATGCAGAAAAAAATTATTTTTAATTTGCAACCTGATGGAGGTCAGTATAGATGGACTAATAGACCAAGTCCCACACACCGCTAGAAGCCCAAATATTTTTTCAGAGCTAGATGCAGAAAAAAATTATTTTTAATTTGCAACCTGATGGAGGTCAGTATAGATGGACTAATAGACCAAGTCCCACACACCGCTAGAAGCCCAAATATTTTTTCAGAGCTAGATGCAGAAAAAAATTATATTCAATTTGCAACCTGCTGGAGGTCAGTATAGAAGGACTAATAGAACAAGTCCCACACACTGCTAGAAGCCCAAATATTTTTTCAGAGCTAAATGAAGAAAAAAATTATTTTTAATTTGCAACCTGATGGAGGTCAGTATAGATAGACTAATAGACCAAGTCCCACACACTGCTAGAAGCCCAAATATTTTTTCAGAGCTAGATGCAGAAAAAAATTATTTTTAATTTGCAACCTGATGGAGGTCAGTATAGATGGACTAATAGACCAAGTCCCACACACTGCTAGAAGCCCAAATATTTTTTCAGAGCTAGATGCAGAAAAAAATTATTTTTAATTTGCAACCTGATGGAGGTCAGTATAGATGGACTAATAGACCAAGTCCCACACACCGCTAGAAGCCCAAATATTTTTTCAGAGCTAGATGCAGAAAAAAATTATATTCAATTTGCAACCTGCTGGACGTCAGTATAGAAGGACTAATAGAACAAGTCCCACACACTGCTAGAAGCCCAAATATTTTTTCAGAGCTAAATGAAGAAATAAATTATTTTTAATTTGCAACCTGATGGAGGTCAGTATAGATGGACTAATAGACCAAGTCCCACACACTGCTAGAAGCCCAAATATTTTTTCAGAGCTAGATGCAGAAAAAAATTATTTTTAATTTGCAACCTGATGGAGGTCAGTATAGATGGACTAATAGACCAAGTCCCACACACCGCTAGAAGCCCAAATATTTTTTCAGAGCTAGATGCAGAAATTTTTTTTATTCAATTTGCAACCTGATGGAGGTCAGTATAGATGGACTAATAGACCAAGTCCCACACACTGCTACAAGCCCAAATATTTTTTCAGAGCTAGATGCAGAAAAAAATTATTTTTAATTTGCAACCTGATGGAGGTCAGTATATATGGACTAATAGACCAAGTCCCACACACTGCTAGAAGCCCAAATATTTTTTCAGAGCTAAATGCAGAAAAAAATTATTTTTAATTTGCAACCTGATGGAGGTCAGTATAGATGGACTAATAGAACAAGTCCCACACGCTGCTAGAAGCCCAAATATTTTTTCAGAGATAAATGAAGAAAAAAATTATTTTTAATTTGCAACCTGATGGAGGTCAGTATAGATGGACTAATAGACCAAGTCCCACACACTGCTAGAAGCCCAAATATTTTTTCAGAGCTAGATGCAGAAAAAAATTATTTTTAAATTGCAACCTGATGGAGGTCAGTATAGATGGACTAATAGACCAAGTCCCACACACCGCTAGAAGCCCAAATATTTTTTCAGAGCTAGATGCAGAAAAAAATTATATTCAATTTGCAACCTGCTGGAGGTCAGTATAGAAGGACTAATAGAACAAGTCCCACACACTGTTAGAAGCCCAAATATTTTTTCAGAGCTAAATGAAGAAAAAAATTATTTTTAATTTGCAACCTGATGGAGGTCAGTATAGATGGACTAATAGACCAAGTCCCACACACTGCTAGAAGCCCAAATATTTTTTCAGAGCTAGATGCAGAAAAAAATTATATTCAGTTTGCAACCTGATGGAGGTCAGTATAGATGGACTAATAGAATGATGCTATGCCCAAAAGATTTTACTTCACTAGGTGCAGTAAAAAAATTGGTATTCTATACACAGGTGGTATATCTTGCAACACAGATAGGCTACTCCACTGACTAACACACTCTGCAATAGGCCAAAAAGGATTAGCTTTGCTAGATTCAGCCAAATGCTGTGAAAAAAACTTGCACAGCACTGGCACAGACCTGCCTGGCAAAAACTGATAGGAACTGATGTAACCTAGTCCTGAAAAGGACTCCAATTACAATTAGTCTTTACTCCCACAATCTATCTATTTAAGAGCACAGACCTGCCTGATAAAAGTCGTAGGAAATGCTGTAACCTAGTCCTTAAAAGGACTGCAATCACAACTATTCCCTACTCCCAAGCTATCTGTAGATTTGTGCGAAAATTGGCTTGAAATTAACAAGGTATAGCGCACACAGCAAAAGCGGTGCCGTCTAACACGCAGCTGCAGCAGTGAGAAAATGGTGGCGACGGGGAAAATGGCTTGGTCTTATAGGGCAAGGACATGTGACATACACTGCCAATCACACATGCCCTTGCTTGTGTGAAAAAAAGCACTTCGCTCCGTGTGTGCGCTGCTGATAGGCTGACAGATTGCACCTCCCCACTGCAAATGCGGGAAAGAGAAAAAAAAATGGAGATCTTCATTGTTCCTGCAGAGATCCATCCCCTGCCCCTCCCCCCGCCCCGCTGTACACTCAAACTGCGTATTAACATTAATTTTCATCATTACTGAGAAAAAATCCAGTTATGATTTTGGTGCACGAACAGTTATCGAACATAACCTCGAACAGCCGAATTTTTCTCAAATTGTTCGTGTTCGCCGACCGGCTCGAACACCGCCCAAAACAGCTCGAATTTGAGATTGGCGAACAGTTCGAGTAGAACAACGCTCATCTCTACATATGACATATCTTTTTTAATTCTTTTGATATTTTTAAAAATAAAAATAATGTTCCAAAAAAAGTACATCACAAAATAAACTAGGAAACTACACATCCTAAAAGATAACACCAGCAAAAGGGTGCTTTATTTCTGTGATGCTAACATACCTAACATTGGACTAATACAGCAAGAGAGCAAAAAAAATGTTGTAACACATACAGTTTGTGATGTAGACAGTTGCATTTAAATATCTGTAATGTTAGGACTTTTATTTAGTCTTTGGTAAAAAAAAAATTAAAAATTCCCTATTCATAGAAATTAATGCACAAGACATACAAAAAGTTGTTGCTTATCGCTTGTCAGTGTGAGAAGTCAGCTTATTTCAAGTATTTTTCTACAGTAAAAAATAGTACCAAAGGGTCTTAAACTGTTTTCTTGTTTTATACTGCTGCAAGAATTAGAGGAATGTACAAAGAAGCTTTCTGCTTCTTTGTACATTCTACTTTGTTGTGATCTCTAGTCCAAAATACATGCATTTAAGTAAGTAAGAAAAATGTCTCTACTTAAATGGATCATGTAAAATAGGAGGACACTTGAGTAATGTGGCAAAAGATAAATGTAATTTTATTTAGATACAAAATTCCAAAACATTAAAAACATGTAAAGGTTACAAAAGCAGGGGGATAAAGTGCAAAGTGCCAGAGACTGGGGAATACCGAGGGGAAACGGGCAAGTGTAAGGCTGTAAGTGTATATATACAGTCAGTATAAACACAGGTGAGTCAATATAAATATATGGATAATGAAGAAATTTGCAATACTAAGGAAAAGATGGCCCCCTATATCATGATAACCATCTCGCACTAAGCGGGTAACATAATGTGAAAGTCACAGACGATGTAAATTGGCATACAGGGAGACTCAAATTGAACATTGCATATACACAAATTCCCCATTATTTTTAAATGGATATGAAATAAAGGATTATTTATTTTAATGGTATGGTGAGTGCAGCTTTTCCTTTTTCTCTATTGTTATGCTATATTCTATTTTCCAAAGCATTGCACCGCCATAACCATATTTGCAGATTTGTGCCTAAATTACAGGTTGTGTGTTCTTCCTGCTATATAGGTGGTGAAGGTATTCTTTCACTTGTTGTAACATCATAAATCATGTTGCACTATACTAGATCATTCTGTTTTTTCACAAACCAGGAGTGCATGCTTTGTCACTTAAAAAACAGTTGAAATGAGTAATAATAATATTATTTATAAAGCGCCAACAGAATCCACAGCACTTTACAACTGAGTGGGGATACTGTATGTACAGACAATAAAGACATTACAAAGTAACACATAGCTCAATAGTTACAAGAGGAGTGAGGGCCCTGCTCACAAGCTTTCAATCTATAGGGAGATATGCGGGGAATACAATAGGTAGAATGTGCTTGTTCTGTATGGTCCAACCATTATTATAATAAATATGGGTTATAATACAAAGATGTTGAGGCAGTCATCAGCCAGTGTCCATCTAATTACTGTTACCAAGTGCTATTGGGTGCATGTAGGTTGTGGAAAAAGATGAATAAGAGGGACCAGATTCTGATTTAATATTAGAAGGGGGAACAGGGATAGTAAGATTAGTGAAATGAGGTGATAGGCCTGACACTTTAATGGCCATATCCATTGATGGGGAGCGAGTCAGCATAAGATTAGAGTTGCCACTTAATGTACAGTAGCAACTCATCTTCTATAATGGCTTTTGTCCCTCCAGCATCCAAGCTGTAAAACTACATGACAGCACTATTACCTTAAGTGAGGGAAATGAGTGAGGTTGGTGTGTGAATCAAAACTGTAATCTGTATCTTGTTGGGATAGTGTCATAACTGTTAGGTGGGATCCAGAAGAGGTGTAGGAGGAGAAAGAAAACCTCTATATGGTGGTAGAAACACAGGTAGCTCCCAGTCATGGAGGCTTCACCACCTGTCCTGGTTGCAGTGGTGCATCACTGCCACTACAAACATTCATGCAACGTGTCGTGAAACGCAAGTATTTTACCTGCCTACAGTTGCTGCTCCAGGTGCCTACAGAGCAGTGAACTTTGAAGCTCAAACAAAACTTCAAAGATGGCCTACATTCTCCTGTACATGAGGGCAGAGAGTGGGAACCCATTTTTATGAGGAATTATGTTGACTGGGTATCTTCCAGCAGGGCTGAGTGCTTCCATACTTTCTATGAAAGGCAGCTTATTCCACAAGGTAGTACAGCAGTGGCTGAAAAACCAGAAACTTAAACAGGTAAGGGTTAGTATTTTAAGAAAAAAAAAGAAATTTGAAAACCTATTATTCCCATTGACCAAAAAATCTAACCCAGAGTGCAATGTTATTTGTACATTAGGTACACAAATTATAAGTAGTTTTCAGCAACAGACAGTACTATTGTTCTTCTGTGTACAGTTGTAATGTTAGACTAGTAAAACAGTTGCAAAACCTTAACCTTTTTATTTTTGTGTTTAATTTTTATTTTTTTAATTTATTCCCATTTTGCAAAAAAATGCTAAAATAGTGTTACTAGGTAGGCACATGGACATAACGTAACTTGTAGCATCAGCTAGTGGTATGGTTCTGGCATTTTAGTATTTGTTAAATGCCACTACTAAAACAGTTGTGAAACGTTAACCTTTTTTGTTATTCCCCACTTTGAACAAAAATGAAATGTAACCCAAAATTATACTTTTGCAAAATAGGTACATGTAGGCTCCCTTCTGGCAATTAAAATAGAATAGTGTATATTGTGGTCATGAGATGTACAAATAATAAAATAAACTATTAAAACAGGCATTCAAGAAATTAAAATGTGTTCATAATATCAAAGAATTAAAAAAATACTACCCGAGTGGGTGGCATTTTCTAACAGAACAAGACAAAAAAAACGTGTTAGTCTTGTGTTCAAAAAGTAAGCACCTGCAACGCCGATGTATTCTTGTGCCTTGAACAGGTCTAATATTGGACTATTGCAACAAAGCGTGTAACAAAAAAATTGATTTGAAATTTAAGGATTCTGGAGATTTGTGGCTTGTATATTAAAAAAGATATGGCTCCCCTGCCTATGTCCCATAAGTCTAATTTTCACGATTCTTCTTCATTTGCAAAATTAGGACACAAGGTATTATACTACCCTCCTAGTTCGAATTTGCAGTTTGTTAACATTTAAAAAAAATGCTATTATTAAGTTGCTGCTTTGCTGTTGTATTTTGAGCTGTTGTATTGCTGAGCTGTTACTGCAGTACATCACAGATCAAGGAATTCACTGTCACACTATGCAGGAACAGCACTTCCCTATCTCACTTGAAATTTTGGATAATTATCATTCACAGACTAATTACCACTCCCATTTTCAATGTTCTGTACCACTGTTGCAGTCTAATTGGTCCAATCTGATTCTGTCTAATTATTCTGTCCCTATGTGGATAAGCTGTGAGTTCTGACCTCCTATCACTACTCTGTAATGCATAAAATGGTGCTGACTCCCAGCTTTTATACTGGCTGTGATAGTTCCCACTGTTTGGCTATGCTAGACCATGTGATGTGATATCTGCAGCGCACTATAAGGAAGACCACTAGTCTGTTCTGTGACTCTTCAGCAGTGTGTGTAATGGTACTGTAAGGTGCCCCAGCGAGGTAGTCGTGGGAGAGTTGTGGCCCCTGCTCACTTTGGCACCTTCCAGACATCTCTTGTCTTCCCTCTGTTGTGTGGCTGTGCATGTGACATTCTTCACTTACTTCATGCCATCCGGTCGCGGCTATCTCCAGACATTTCTCTTATGGGATCAGGGCAGTGATAATTTCAGAGGACACAAAGTTATTAACCATAACTGGAGTTTTACTTGGGGGAAAGGAGTAATTACAATATTTACAGTCTGGTAGATTGGATAAGTCCCAACAGGCTCTTGTCTCCCATACAGGTGCTAAAATCATCTTCAGCCCTGGTGCCCTCTTTAGGTGAAGCATCTCTCTGTTTCTATTACTTAGCCTAAGAGACGGTTCTTCACCAGCAACAGTGTGCCCAGATCCTTTATCTCTCTCACCACTTATCCTGGAGTCCTATTTTCCTCTGATACCTGTAGACTAGAAGTGCCCCGGGTCTTCAATACCTCCGTTGTGTTTCTCTGGCCAGCTAATGGGACTCCTGCATGAGGAGATATTCACACTACGGATTTACTGTGCCCGTGGGTAGAGAGCCCCCGTCTACCCTAGCAGCCAATTTCCCTGACTGTCCGTACGTAAGAGTTCCTGTCACACCTGACAGGGCTTCAACTGACTCAAAAATAATGGCTGCAGCTATTTTTAGCACACCCAGAGGCTCCACCCACTAAGCCATCTGCTTAGCAACTGCCTTGCCTCTCACTGACAACTGTGCCCAGCAGTGGCATCTTGTGGCTGATAAAAAGTACTGCAGCCCCACAAGAAATTATATCTAACCTCTAGACATGCCCAATGTCTATCCCTGTCACTACGTTTCCCCCTTACTCCACTGACTGCGCCACTAAAATTAAACCCATAACTTGACCTAATAGCAGTTCAGAGAGTGCCTAACAATGGGTATATGTAATTCTAACTACTTCAGTCCCAGGGGAAGGTTACACCCTTCCTCACTATTACATTACTATGCTTTTTTTTCTTGCCCAATTCATGTGAATCAAATGGCAAATTGCTCAAAATTGCGGGGATTTGCAAATTTCAAGTAATTCAAACCAAACTTGATTGTCTGCAGATCGATTTGATCATGTCTATGATGCACTCTTTGGCAATGAGCCTGGGCATTTTCTGGGTAATTTGCACAAATAAAAAACATAGTATTAAGATCTGCTTGACCCAGCAAATTTTGTGAAAATTAACTCAGATTAGATCTGCACCTAATTAATTTACTGTTTTCGATTATCATTATTACTTTCCCTTTAACAAGATAGCAAAAAAAAGGAAAACTGATAGACTAGAGCAGGGATGTCAAACTCAAATACATAGAGTGTCAAAATTAAAATCTTGGACAAAGCTGTGGGCCAACCTTGATATTTATTAAATAAAAAAAACCTTGATAATCAGTGGGATCACAGAAGAGCGTATCTCACATCTTTGCAACCATTACAGAGCAACTTTCCTCCTATTGAAGCCCTTAGATTGCCCTTTCATCGCCCTCATAAAGTATGATACCAACAAAAGTGCCCCACAAACACAGTATGATACCCCCACAGTGAATTCCTTCAAACGTATGGTATGATGACCCTACTATACTCCCCCACACCCTCAACTCCCCTGGCAAAGCATGGTGACCCCAACAACGTATGATGCCCCAACTGTGATCCCCATAGAACCCTCCACACAGTATAATGGGCACCACATAGTCCTCCATACAGAATAATGGCCCCACATAGTCTTCTATACAGAATAATGGACCCCACATAGTCCTCCATATGGCGTCGTGGGCCAAATATAATCACCCTGAGGGCCAGATTTGGCCCACAGGCCAGAGTTTGACATGTGTGGAATTGAGCTATCACAGGTAAGGAAAACACAATTGCTAGCTCAAGCTTTCACTATCTGCCATAAAAATAGTCCTACACATGTCCTAACTCTATATTAAATGCTTTGAATCATAATGAGCTAAAAGTACAGTATATGCTGTAAGAGTCGACTATATTCCAAAAGATTGATAAAAGCATGTAATAGGTATACAAATATACTGGCAAGGTTTCTGGCGGCACACCTGCTTGCCTTGTAAAGCTGAAGATACCCACCTCCTTAAAGGTAACACCCACAGACCAATCAAGAACTATGGGATGGCCTCTGGTAAACAATCAGGGCTGAACAGGCTAATGTGTCATAGCTGATTAGAATCTAACAGTCGGATACCATCTTCACCTCTTCCTGATGTAAAACTACTCCATGGTAACACTGCTATATAGGCAGTCATGATTAAAACATATACCATAGAAATTCATTCTGCTTCAAATCTAGAGATGAATGGATGAATCCATGGAGGATTAGGTTTTAGACAAATTTCCTGAAATTTGCAGTTCCTCTGCATGAATATTCAAACATTTTGAGATTCGATTCACATTTTGCAAAAAAAAAAAAAACGTGCCCAGTACTGTTTCTTTCATTTTTTGAGAAAATTTGTTGAAGTTGACGAATTTGAATTTCAAAAGATTCATTCATGTCTAGTTGTTAGGAATGCAGGCAATGAATGCATATGCACTCCCTATATAGGAAAAATCTTTCCCAGTCTCTGACCCTCACCAACGGACGTACAGTTCCACCTCTATTGTTTGAAACTGTATCTTATCTGGATTAGTGCCCCATGTCTCTAAATGTGTTCCAAAATTCAGCTACAGAATTCCCTAATTTTCTTGCTAACGTAATTACAAGGATAATTACATGACGCTATATAAACCATTTTCCTAGTTCAACAACTGGCAAACTCTCTCTTATAGAACGTATATTGCGCGCATTAACTTATAAATCAAAAGTTCAGCACCCATAGTACTGTAAATTCATAAAAAAAAATGACATTTATTAGAAAAAATATTAAAAGCAAATATAAATGGTCAAAAAAAAGAAAAATATTTTGAAAGCAAGCTTGTTAGACATGTGAACCATCACACATTTTCAACCTTAGAACTCTCTGGTTCTTAGATATATCTAACTAGCTGAGCAGAAAGCCTACCGGTTTAAAGAGGATGTGTCCATTCAACCCATTGTATACCAGGTTCAAAATGCCTAATGGTTCCTATCTCTAACATGTTTGTATTCTAATATTTTCCTTCCTTTTAGCTATTTAACTACACTGATGTGTGCTTTTAATATTTTTTCTAATATTTGCTGGACTAACTACCTTTTGTACCTAATACTAACTATGAGGTGGACTTAAAGTGCATTGCTCCTGTGCACCTCCAGAGTTTTGGTTACCTGCAGCCTTCACATCTACAAATACTTGAGATTTCTTTTGGCTCAACCATGTATCATCCTTTTTTAGGTTCTTCAAAACAGCTATGAACTAATTTGACAACTTTCTTTCTAAGAACAGATTCCGTAGCTCACTCATCTTCTGTATATATTCCCTTATATCTGAACTATTCCTCATGACGCTCAAGTATTGACCTTTGGGAACCACCTTTCTGTATTGCTCAGGATGATGACTTCAAAAGACTGGAATGGTAGAATTAATTTGACATTTCAAAAAGGTTGTATGGAGAATTAAGTGAGAAGAAATTGTATTTGAGATTCACTTATCTCTGGAGGTGTTCAACCTCTGATTTAACCTGTTGCTTGAAAGTTTATTGATGCAGTTGACTGATAATGTATTAATGCAAATGGTAGAATATCACACTCATGAATGAATGTTACCTTTTACTTGTTTCCACATATGGCAATAATTCTTAAACATTTTAGAAGATATATGAAAGATTTCAAAGATTGGTTCAACATTATCTTTGAAAGTTTATTTTAGGGATTTACATTACTAGCATTCATCTCATTTTGATCCTATTGAGAGAATAACAAGCAGTAAATACTAATATTTGTTGTCCTACAGAGTAATTATTTTGATGTGCTTATGGGAAGAAAGTTGATGAACACACGTAAAGATATTTAAATGGATTACCTTACCAAATATGCCACCAATAAAACTGAAATAAAATGATTAAGTGCATTTTACTCAGTTTTACCCCTGAATTTCCCATTTTCAGCTTTAAGAATGTATGAATTTCTTGGTAGATGATGATTGTGTTATGACTAGAATTCTGGTAAAGCCCAATAGATAAAATGATTTGTTTATGATGACCTATTCATATAGTAACCTTTTCCTTTTCCGATTCTTTCTTTCCCTTAAGTTGCTTTAATTAAGCTGTACAAACGTGTATTACACATGCATATATGTTATTTTTTGGTCAGCTTTGTATATTATATGAATACTTATATAGAAATGTGCAAGGCTCGAAGTCAATAAAAAATATATTCTTCATTCAATAGCAAAATAATTATAAGCATAAAAATAGACATTCAAAACTATGCATTACTACCATTATGTGAACTTTTATGTCATATCACTCTCTGCCTGTTAACCTATTTGTACCTTAACCCCTTCATGACCTTTGACGTATATTTACGTCAAAGGACATGTCTTTGCCTTTGATGTGGGCTCACCTCCCGAGCTTACATCTTTCCGCACACATGATGACTGATTTAATCAGCCATCAAGTGCCTTTAATGGCCGCTGGTGGGCTCAGCCCTTGGCTGTTAACCAGTTAAATCCCGCTGTCAACCACTGACAGCATTGTTTAACATGTGCTGGCTGGGAGCCTGTCATTAATCCCGCCCATCGGTGCCCCTGTCACAAAATCGTGGTGCACCTATGGGTTGTCATGACAGCTGGGGATCTGCTGATAAGCCACTGTGCCTGTCATTACGATCCTCCTGTGAACACCATGGCCGACGTTCATAGGAGATCATGATTCCTGTTATACGTGCACAGGCGATCGGACGATCGCAGCTTCAAATCTCTTAAGGAAACTATTAAACAGTAAAAAGTGGAGAAAAAATGTTTTTCAAAATATGAAGAAAAAAAAAAGACAAAGTGATCGGACTCAAAGAGTGGTCGTAAATGGCTTCACATCCAGTTGGATAAATGTCTCAAGTGGGGTACCACAGGGCTCTGTCCTGGGACCTGTATTGTTTAACATCTTTATCAATGATTTAGATGAAGGAATTGAGGGTAAACTGATTAAATTTGCTGATGACACAAAGCGAGGAGGGATAGCTAATACTAGAGAAGAGAGGATTCAAAAAGACCTAAATAAACTTGAGCAGTGGGCAGTGACTAACAGAATGGTTTTTAACAGGGAAAAATGCAAAGTACTACATCTGGGCAATAAAAATGAAAAACGCATATACAAAATGGGAGGAATAGAGCTAAGCAACAGTACATGTGAAAAAGACTTAGGTATACTAATAGATCATAGACTGAACATGAGTCAACAGTTTGATGCAGCAGCAAGAAAGGCAAATACAATTCTGGGATGTATTAACAGAAGCATACAGTCTAGATCACGTGAAGTCATTATAGGACTTTACTCCTCTTTGGTCAGACCTCATCTGGAATACTGCATACAGTTTTTGGCACCACATTTTAAAAAAGACATCAACAAATTGGAGCAAGTTCAGAGAAGAGCGACCAGAATGGTGACCAGTCTGCAAACCATGTGTTAGGCAACAGTCTGGTGCTGGATTTGAAATGGGTCCAGGACCTTATCTGGTCTCCTATTTCAGTCAAGCCAGGGCTGATGCTGCTCAGCATAGCCATCAACCCCAACACCTAGCTGGTCCGCGAGCACTGTTTGTCTCCCAGGTAGTTGTGCCCAGCAATGTTAAGCCTGGATTGCAGAGGGAGCCAGGGCTTGAGGAATCTAAGTCCAGGATTTGCCGCACTGAGCATGTCCGTGACCTGGCGGATCATGATTGGTGGGTTGGCACCCACCTGACCCGGTGACCTGGCACCGCCTGATTGGTCACGGGTGTCGTCACCAATGGTGCGACAGTGGGGCAGGGCTTAATGTTTAAAAGGCCCGCCCACAAACATGGCGGCGCGCTCAGATCATTTGAGCTAGCTGTTTGTGGTGTGCACATTTACTCTGGGCTCCTCGAAGAGCCATAGCTTTAGCTAGGCAGGTAGAAAAAGTAGGCAGGTAGCTTCGCCTCACTGACTGGCTCTAACTAGTGGGTTCGCCTTTCACCCCGAGCCGCCTGTGAGCTAATTAGAGCGGGTTTGCTCAGTCCGGTAGCATGCCGGCTGAGTGCTCGAATACACGGCGGGAATCACACCCGCACGCTAGCGCCGTCTCCTATAGCGTAGCGCCTGTACCATAGACAGAGCTACTGCTCATAGTCCGGTCACACGTCTCCCTGCGGTTCTTGGAGATTGTGTGAACCGCTTCAGCGCCAATCCCCATAGCGTACTGCTGCACGGTCGCACGTCTCCCTGCGGTTCTTGGAGATTGTGCAAACTGTCTTACCCTTCCGTGTGCATTAACACAAAGGGCTAAGATAATTGTTAGGTGCTTCACCGGTCGCTCTCTCCTCCGTGCTGTAAACGGAGATAGAGCGTACCGCTATACCCTGTCCGGTGTGAAGTTAACACGGAAGGGTTTATCATTTAGTTGTCGTTTGCCTTTCCACCCGGAAAGTGTTCGGCAGCAGTCTTCTAGGCTGCATCGCGGACCCCGGGGTCGGTTGCGTTCCATTAACCACTTCGCGCCAGAGCCTGCTTTTGCCTTCGTGACCGGGCCAATTTTTTCAATTCTGACCACTGTCACTTTATGAGGTAATTACTCTGGAACGCTTCAACAGATCCCCCTGATTCTGAGACGGTTTTTTGTGACATATTGTACTTCATGATAGTGGTAAAAATTCTTCGATATCACTTGCGTTTATTTGTGAAAAAATCGGAAATTTGTCAAAAATGTTGAAAATTTTGCAATTTTCAAACTTTGAATTTTCATGCCCTTTAATCAGAGAGATATGTCACACAAAATAGTTAATAAATAACATTTCCCACATGTCTGCTTCACATCAGCACAATTTTGGAACCAAAATTTTTTTTTATTAGGAAGCTATAAGGGTTAAAAGTTGACCAGCGATTTCTCATTTTTACAACAAAATTTACAAAAGCATTTTTTTAGGGACCACATCTTATTTGAAGTGACTTTGAGGAGCCTTTATGACAGAAAATACCCAAAAGTGATACCATTCTAAAAACTTCACCCCTCAAGGTGCTCAAAACCACATTCAAGAAGTTTATTAACCCTTCAGGTGCTTCACAGGAATTTTTGGAATGTGGAAGAAAACAATGAACATTTAACTTTTTTTCACAAAACTGCTACTTTAACCTCAAATTTTTAATTTTCACAAGGGCAGCCAGAAAAAAATGGACCCCAAAATGTGTTGTGCAATTTCTCCTGAGCACGCTGATTCCCCATATGTGGTGCAAAGCCGCTGTTTGGGCGCACGGCATGGCTTGGAAGATAAGGAGCGCCATTTGACTTTTGGAATGGAAATTTGACTGGAATCGATAGCGGACGCCATGTTGCATTTGGAGAGCCCCTTAGTTGCCTAAACAGAAGAAACCCCCAACAAGTGACCCCATTTTGGGAACTAGACCCCTCAAGGAACTTATCTAGATGTGTGGTGAGCACCTTGAACCCCCAGGGGCTTCACAGAATTTTATAATGTTGAAGTGTGAAAATAAAAAAACACATTTTTAACCCAAAACTGCTACTTTAGCCTCAAATTTTTAATTTTCACAAGGGCAGCCAGAAAAAATGGACCCCAAAATGTGTTGTACAATTTCTCCTGAGCACGCTGATACCCCATATGTGGTGCAAAACCACTGTTTGGGCGCACAGCATGGCTCGGAAGGTAAGGAGCGCCATTTGACTTTTGGAATGGAAATTTGACTGGAATCGATAGCGGACGCCATGTTGCATTTGGAGAGCCCCTGAGGTGCCTAAACAGAGGAAACCCCCAACAAGTGACCCCATTTTGGAAACTAGACCCCTCAAGGAACTTATCTAGATGTGTGGTGAGCACCTTGAACCCCCAGAGGCTTCACAGAATTTTATAATGTTGAAGTGTGAAAATAAAAAAACACATTTTTAACACAAAACTGCTACTTTAGCCTCAAATTTTTAATTTTCACAAGGGCAGCCAGAAAAAATGGACCCCAAAATGTGCTGTGCAATTTCTCCTGAGCACGCTGATACCCCAAATGTGGTGCAAAACCACTGTTTGGGCGCACGGCATGGCTTGGAAGGTAAGGAGCGCCATTTGACTTTTGGAATGGAAATTTGACTGGAATCGATAGCGGACGCCATGTTGCATTTGGAGAGCCCCTGAGTTGCCTAAACAAAGGAAACCCCCAACAAGTGACCCCATTTTGGAAACGAGACCCCTCAAGGAACTTATCTAGATGTGTGGTGAGCACTTTGAACCCCCAGAGGCTTCACAGAATTTTATAATGTTGAAGTGTGAAAATAAAAAAACACATTTTTAACCCAAAACTGCTACTTTAGCCTCAAATTTTTAATTTTCACAAGGGCAGCCAGAAAAAATGGACCCCAAAATGTGTTGTGCAATTTCTCCTGAGCACGCTGATACCCCATATGTGGTGCAAAACTTTTGGAATGGAAATTTGACTGGAATCGATAGCGGACGCCATGTTGCATTTGGAGAGCCCCTGAGGTGCCTAAACAGAGGAAACCCACAACAAGTGACTGAATTTTACAATCTACTCCTATGTATAAATTAATCTAGTGGTGGGAAAATAAGTAGATAGGTAAATGGTCACTAAACCCATAGATGAATTCCCACAGAGGTGTCATTTCCATAATGGGGTCACTTCAGGGGGGATTATGCTATTCTGGCACTTTTCAGAGTACCAGAGCTAAAGAATCCCCCCTGAAGTGACCCCATTTTGGAAATGACACCCCTCTGGGAATTCATCTATGGGTTTAGTGACCATTTTAACTCAATGGATGATTTCCAGAAACAAGCACGCAATGGAAGGTTTAGATTCTGGAGAACCCCCCCCCCTGGAAATTAAGTGAGCTCTACTCGAATGTGTCATTCACTAAATGAACCAAATGTTTGAATGACAAATTGGGATACATTTTTACAGTTTAAAAACGTGGTTCTGTGTGGAAGATTTTAAAGCAGTCAGTGACGCATAAGGCTGGCAATGATGGGCATTGTGGGCAATAGTAGCGGGTATCACGCCTCATTCCTCTCTTAGTACATACACAACATCTTTTCTGGGAGTTCCTTCTTGTTTCCGTTGCTAGAATAAGTGCAATAAAATGTCGCTCAGTGAGTCTTTTCACATCCTCAGATTCTAATGGATAAGCGGGGCTAACACTTTGAAAGACAAGATTTTCAATTACCTTTTCTTGATAATCAAGAAAAGGATCTGAATTTCCTGCTTTTTTGAACAACACAAAAGAATTGTATGTGGCCACCTGAAACAAATAAATAACCAACTTTTTATACCAGGTATAGGACTTTCTTAATACCTGGTATGGCTGTAGAACCTGGTCTGCAATGTCCACACCCCCCATGTGTTTGTTGTAGTCAATGACTGACACAGGTTTTTGCTTCGGAGTGGTGGATCCTAGTTCTACAGTGGCCCTTGTGGCATCTGTGTGGATCGAGCTGAGGACAAAAATATCCCTCTTATCCCTATATTTCAGGGCAAGCAGCTCTCCGTTGCGTACAGCCCCTGACTGCCCCTTTTGAAACTTTTGGTTGACCAATGGTTGTGGAAACCCCTGATGGTTTTTACGGATGGTCCCACAAGCCCCGATGTTGTGTTCAACCAGACTTTTAAATAGGGGTATGCTGGTGTAATAATTGTCCACATATAGATTGTAGCCTTTTTGAAAAAATGGACTTATCAGCTCCCAAACAATTTTTCCAGATGTCCCCAGATAAGTAGGGCATCCTGGTGGGTTTAGTTGGCTATCTTTCCCCTCATATATGCGAAAAGCGGATGTGTATCCGGTTGAACTTTCGCACATTTTATAGAGCTTTATTCCAAACCTTGCCCTTTTAGATGGGATAAATTGCTTGAGGTGCAGTCTTCCTTTGAATTTTACAAGGGACTCATCTATAGATATATTTTGTGTTGGGGTGTAGAGGCTTAAGAATTTTTCTGACAAATTTTCAATGATGCGTCTAATTTTATTTAACCTATCATGTTCTGGGGCATTTCTGGGCAGGCATTGACTATTGTCGTTAAAATGCCAAAATCGCATGAGCATTTCATAACGGGTCCTAGGCAGAACGACTGAAAACATAGGGGTGGCTTGAACAGGGTGGTTGGACCAGTAGGATCGAATGCTTGGTTTTTTAACAAGCCCCATGGCAAATGTAAGTCCTAAAATTTTTTTTATTTCCGGGACATTAGTTGGTGTCCATAAATTTGCCCTAGCATAGTAAGATCGGGGATTCTGGCTTACGAATTGGGATGCATATAAATTTGTTTGCACGACAATATGCTCTAGCAAGCTGTCTGTAAAAAACAAATTAAAAAAATGAATTGGTCCAAAATCTTCCACCTCCACATTTATACCAGGAATGGCGTTGAAATCAGGGCTGAATGGAGCAGCCGAATCCGAAGCCTCCCATCTGGGAAATGCTAGATCATGTGGCAACGCCCCTTGTACACTGTCGTGCGCCAATTCAGTAGCAGCAGGGACAGCGCTTGTACTGGGCAGTGTTCCCTGATTTGGAGACGTTTCTCCAGTAGCGATATTTGCCCCTATTGCTGTACTGGTCCTTGGGCTTGAGGATGGAACAGAATCACTGCTCATTTCTGAGCTCTCAGTGTCGCCGCTACTAAAGCCCTCAAAATCCATATCTCCATCTGAGATTGCACTGTCATCAGTGTCAGAACATAGCAGGGCATACACCTCTTCTGCGGTATAAGTCTGACGGGCCATTTTATTTTTATATTTTTTGACTGAACGGAACGGACCGGACTGAACGGACTGGACTGAAAGGATGGGACCGGACTGGACTGACCGGACTGGACTGACCGGACTGGACTGACCGGACTGATCTGACAGGACTGACTGACCTGACAGGACTGACTGATCTGACAGGACTGACTGACTGATCTGACAGGACTGACTGGACTGATCTGACAGGACTGACTGACTGATCTGACAGGACTGACTGATCTGACAGGACTGACTGACAGATCTGACAGGACTGACTGACTGGACTGATCTGACAGGACTGACTGACTGACAGATCTGACAGGACTGACTGACTGATCTGACAGGACTGACAAACCCTAACTCTTCCTTTCTTTTTTATTTTATTTTTTTCACTTTTACTGTGGCAAGGCTGACAGCTCTTGTCAAAGTGTTTCTCCTCTGCTCTCTCACTGAGATCGGAGGAGAAACAATGTATTTATCAGGCAGATCGCCTGGGAAAGTTTGTTGCTAAAACAAACTTCCCTGGTGATCTCTCTGATTGGCTGGTGTGACGCTGACATCATCGAGACCTGAGCCAATCAGGTTTCGATGATGTCAGAGGTCACAGCATCGGGATCCCCGCCGCTGGCAGGTATGTGGGGGGTCCCAATCGCCGACCACCGGCTGTCACTATCTTTTAAATGCCGCGATCGCTATGGATCACGGCATCTAGAAGATAGGAACAGGTTAACATCATGGGGACCTGATTCAATCAGCGCCGACATTTATGTGCAGTGGGCGGTCGGGAACCGGTTAAATAAAGTTGTCTGCAACCGCTCCCCTTAACACCATGTCCTATGAGGAACGGTTACAGGATTTGGGAATGTTTAGCTTGCAAAAAAGAAGACTGAGAGGAGACTTAATAGCTGTCTACAAATATCTCAAGGGCTGTCACATTGAAGAAGGATCATCTTTATTTTCATTTGCACAAGGAAAGACTAGAAGCAATGGGATGAAACTGAATGGGAGGAGACACAGATTAGATATTAGAAAAAACTTTTTGACAGGGTGATCAATAAGTGGAACAGGCTGCCACGAGAGGTGGTGAGTTCCCCTTCAATGGACATCTTCAAACAGAGGCTGGACAGACATCTGTCTGAGTTGATTTAGTGAATCCTGCTTTGAGCAGGGGGTTGGACCAGATGACCGAGGAGGTCCCCTCCAACTCTACCTTTCTATGATTCTATGATTCAAATCACCCCTCTTTTGCTCCATTTAAAAAAAAATAAAAACAAATGCACATATTTGGTATCACTGCATTCGTAAAAAGTCTGATTTTTCAAAATATTAAATAAATTAATCTGATCGATGAACAGTATAACGAGAAAAAAGATCAAAACGCTAGAATTACTTTTTTTTGGCCGCCATAACATTGCAATAAGATGCAATAACAGGCGATCAAAAAATCGTATCTACCTTAAAATGGTATCAATAAAAACAACAGCTCAGGGCACACTAAATAAGCCAAATTTTGCACCCCAGAATAGATGCAAAAATAAGATTTTTAGTGTACAGATTTTACACTGTTTGCTCTAGTTAACTTTTCGGCCAAGTTGTGGCCTTCTTCAGAAGTACAAATCAATAACCAACAATAAGTATAATTTATACAGGGAATAAAAAATATTAATGTTCATTTTGCAAAACACATGGACTCATAAATAAAAATGAATAAGCAATATCACTAAGAAATTGCAGGAAATACTAGGATATTATCAAGAAGAAAATTAACAACAGATGTATTATGAAGTTTTAGCCTAAAGAAGATACATGAAAGTGACTCCATCCCTATAGGTAGGCCAGATAAGAAATCAATAGAATACATTTCATCATGTTGAAGTAGTCATATAATGAAGTCTTTATAAAGAAGTCTTAATGAAAGCAGTCATTAATCAAGAGAAAAAAGAGAGAAAAAAAGGAAAAACTGGTTTACCAGTTTAGTGCCCAGCAGCAGGCATATGACTTGAAAGGGCTGTAGGAGAAAGATACTCGTATATGTATGTAATAGCACTCCTATTGGGAGACATAATGTTGAACAAGTATTGAGAGGTGCTATGAGCAGGAGCAGGCAAAGTTTATGGACCGGCGCTGGTGAAAAAATAAGGGGAGGAAAAAATAAAAGCACAAAAACTGAAAATTGCAAGGTCATAAAGGGGTTAAAGGGCCTTAACTTATTCAGCACTGGCTATTTTGGCCTGTAGTTTTTGAGTATCCGTCCTCAATACTGCGATTGCACACAATATAATTATGTATTGATTTGTAGTTATCATACAAGATAATTTTGCTATTATCACTTACTTATCTTTAGTATTTTATATGTCTGACTATTGTAGGTCTATTTTTATGCTTAGAATTAGTTTGTTATCCAATAAAGAATACATTTTTTATTGATTTTGAGCATTGCACATTTCTGTATATGTATTCTTGAATTTATTGGTGCATCTCGGGCCCTTATATATAACTCCTTTTACCATGTAGGTGTTATTTGTATATTATATGCTATTATGTACAAAAAGAATTGATAGATAAATGAAATAAAACAGTAAAATAATCTAAAATAGATCAAAAAATAAAATTACATATGACATGCTTTGCTTCTCTTACAAAACAAAGTTTTTTCAATGCGGTTTATACATGGAATAGGCACTTGCATAGGTTACCAAGAGTGTAGCACAGTTAACTTGTTCACGGTGAAAAGCAAGAAGTAGAAGATGCTGCCTAGTTATTGCGAAACCTGAAAGACAAGCATCAAAGACAAGTTAAAGAGTTGTAAGCAAAGAAAAACAAACAACCACAAATAAGTAAAATAAAGGAAAACAAAATAGGTATGGAGATTTAAAATTCCAAATCTGGTGCCCTTCTATTAGATCATATCATATACATATGTATATATATAAATATATAATTAATGGACAACAACATATCCACTAATTCTTGGAACCTCACTAAAAACAAAATGCTAGAGGTCAAAATTACATATTATAAGTTTTCTTTAAAATAAATCAGTGAAGTCAGTTACACTGCGTGCCCACTATGCGTTTTTCAAGCGTTTTTTGTCGCTGAATTTCCTCAGCGAAAACGCTTAAAAAACGCTTGGTAATACATGCCCCATGGTCCCCATTGATAATCCGCACGTGCTGTTCACATGCTGCGGAAATTTCCGCTGCGGATTATCATTGCGGAAAAATACGCAGCATGTCCATTAATTTTGCGGACACACAGCGTAATCGCCACCATTGACTTGCATTGGACTGCGTGACATCGGCATCACTGCATCGGCACATGCGGATATCATAGGGTTCAATGTGCAGATGGTACCCGGGTTTGGAGAAGAGGAGACTCTCCTCCAGACCCGGGTACCATGGTTCCTGTTAAAAAAAGGATTTAAAATAAAAAATAAAAATTATACTTACCTTCCGATGTCCCCCGATCTCCTCAGCGATGCGTCCGATCTGTTGTATGGGTCGTAGTGGTGTGAAAGGACCTGCCATCACGTCATTTAGTCATGTGACAGATCACGTGACCGCAGACGTCGGCGGTCACATGACCTGTCAGATGACTAAATGACCTCATGGCAGGTCCTTTCACACCACCGCGACCCATACCTCAGACCGGACGCAGCGGAGAAAAGACTGGGGGCCATCGGAAGGTAAGTATAATCTTTATTTTTTTTATTTTTAACCATTTTTACTTTTTTTTTAACTATTACTTGGTCACACTATATAAATTCATGCCGGTGGCATGGATTTATATAGTGTGAACAAGTTGTCAAGCACTTTCCAAGTGATGCTAAAATCGCTTGGAAAAGCGCTTGATAACCCGCATGCAGAAATGCATGCAAAAACGCTTGACAAACGCTTCTACCTGGCGGGAAAAACGCATGTAAAATCCGCATGCGTTTTTCCTGCCAGGCAGAAGCGGAAAAAATAAGTAGCATTTCTGCATAGCGGGCACTTAGCCTTATGCTTGTTTTATAAGATATAGTCAAAAATGTGAAAATATAGGGGTAAAAATTAGAGAAAGTTGTAAACCCTACAGTAGGACTAAATAGGTTAAGAACTACCGAAGTACATATTGTTTAAGGCAAAGAAAAAAGAAGAAAAACTTCGAAAAAACGTCCAATCATAGAAAAATTGTATGCTTTATTAACAAAGAGGAAACACAGATGGATCACATAGAAAATATATAAAAACACAAGAGGAGGGAAAAAGATGTGCGAGCAAGGACAATTGGCTGGCCTGGACAAAGAACAACCTCATAAATGACACATATGCAGGTAGAACAAATTATGAATCAATATATCCTATAATTAATAATCAATGGAAGAGGTAAGGGTATTGAAATCTAGTCACAGGTGTCTAAATACAAAAAGCCACATGTCAAAAACACACCAGCATTAAGGTCTTTTAAATACAGTATTATTGTGGTTTGACAAGAAAACCTGGAAAGTGTCTTGTTATAGTATGGATAAGATATGTGACCAGGGAAATGACCTCAACCTGAGATGCCACTGGCAGAGATAGATATAACTCTAAGTGAATACAAGATATGTAACAGGATCAAAACTCAAATGCCAATGGAGCTGTGAGGGAGTAAAATGACAAAGTCCACGAGCCAGTAGCTAATCCCACGTGTGGGTCACATACTTACACTGTCAGACCAAAGCCGAAGCCTAGTGCTCGGACACCACCCTCTGCCCTACGCGAGTTTCGGCTGGGAATGCCTTCGTCATGTAAAATCCGCATGCGTTTTTCCTGCCAGGCAGAAGCGGAAAAAGTAAGCAGCATTTCTGCATAGTGGGCACTTAGCCTTACACTTGTTTTATAAGATGTAAACAGTATCCAACAGAAAAAAACTACTCTTTGCATAAGTAATTAAAAGTAATAGCATGTCCACTTAGGGGACGTGGCACAATTACGTAGCTTTTCTGTAGTGAGTCTGCATGAAATTAATTTAGTTTTATTCATTTAGCAATAATGATTTGCAATTTAATGATTAAATACTATGCTTGTTAATATGGGCAGCTGTCACCTTGTGACTACTCCTGTTTATTAATACCAGACCCCCTAATGTTTCCTTATCTCACTCATGTTGCACCATGTGCTTAGATTTTCCTCTTTTTCCTACAAGGGTTTAACCTTGGCACAGCATTGAGATCATTAACCGCAATGATTTTCTGTAGGGCAATAATGTGTTGCAATAATTAATATTCATGAAGTAAACTGAAATACCTCTGGTTTACATAAAAGTGAATACACATTGTACTTTCTCAAAGACAAATTTAAAATGACTTCACTAATGAAAGGAACATTAATGATTGCTGCCGATTATTGACACATACAGTAAATTTAGTCAAGTTAGATATAATGAAGATATATTAAAGAATATTTAGCATTCATAATGTATTTGGAACTCCATGGTGTGTATTTATTTCAATATTATTTTATCTTAAGGTTACTTTTTTAATGTAGTGCAATATTTTTTTAATTTTTATACAATTTGAAATTATTATGATTATTTTTATTATATACCTGCTCTTTCAGACCTGTATTAAATAACTGTGATATATCACAACACACAAGAGTAATACTGCATTATTACATTTTAATGTTTTTTGCTTTTTTTAATTGCACAGAACTATATTTCTAAGTTCTAATATTGGGCTAAAAAAAAGTTTTACAACATGCAAACGGTGTGAGATACACAGTTGTGTACAATATCTGGAATTTGGAAATTTTTCTTTTGTCTTTAAAAAAATACATGGCTTTTCAATCTCACAAGCCAGGAGGCACACTTTCTCTGACATGCAAGCTGTTGTTTTAGAATTTTTCTTTAGTATCAAAGTTAGGACAGACGTGTATGAAATGGTCCTTCTTGTTTACAGTGTGTAATCAGAAAAGATATATATTAAGGTGCTGCTGTATATCACAGATCAATTAATTCATGGTCTGATTTTTAATGCTTAACAAGAAGATATTTTATTGATGTACAAAAGTCAATAAATGATTGTATGGAAACATAAGGCAACGTTTCGACTCATCCCGGTCTTTTTCGGTCAGTCACTGTGGAAGTAAGACGTAACATATCAAAAAAGTGCCCGGCTACTCTGATGAGCATTATCGTTATTGACGTTACCTCTGTTCAGAGCTGCCAGGTCTGGCGGAGTGCAGCATGAGCCAGGAGTGGCTGCTACTAAAAGACCATGGGGTCTCCATAGGCTTTTAATGACGGAATTGGGGACTGTCATGGGAAGTGCTGGGCTACGTTGGACCTGCGTGGGACCTTTATCTTCTAATAAATTGGTGAACGAGGGACAGTATCTAATTTTTTGGTCTCTCTTTTTATGTTTTTCAGGTTTCCATTTGAGGATTATGTTTTGTTTGTTTTTTTCATAAAGTGGTGAGCCAAGGAAAGTTTCAGGAAGTGTTTATTCAAGTAAAGTATATTTTTTGTGTTTTTTTATTACCGGGTTAGTAATGGGGGTGTCTGATAGACAACTCTCCATTGCTAACATGAGGGCTTGATGCCAGCTGTGTTTTTTGACAAATCGCAGCTGACATCATCCCCGAGCCACATTACCACTATTGCCAACGCACCAGGGCAATCGTGGAGAGCAAAGACAAAGTGCCAGAACTCGCATATCTAATGTGATGCGCCACTTCTGGGGCAGCTGCTGGCTGGTATTTTTAAACAGGGAAGGGAACCTAGCAGACTGATAATATCAGCTCACAGCTGTCTGCTTTACCTTTGCTGGTTTCATAAAATAGAGGGGAACCCCACGTGGTAATTTTTAAATTAAATTATTAGGTTAAACAAGTCTAGAAAGCTTAACAATAAACTGTGCTCTTTGTATTTTATTAAATGTTGTGAAGTGGATCTCATATTTACACATGTTTTGGCACCAAAATGTATGGTAGTAAGGTACTGTTCATTTTTGTGCCATCTGCTCCATCACAGATTATGTCATCTTTATGTGAATAATAGTTCTGCATGAAGATTTTTTTTCCAGCAAACTGATGGTCACCTGGGCAGAGTCCGACAGACAAAAACAAGAGTGAATATGCCAATTAGAGTGCATCATGTGATAAAAGTAGCGCTCTATTGTGCTTTACGCTTATATCCTCCCTCTTCCCCAACCAATATTATTTTGGTAAATTGACATAGCTTTCCGGTTGCTTTTTGGTGTGATAAATTAGTACCAGTTTGGGAAAATTATCATTGCTTTTAATTTATAACAATTTTTATTCATGGCTACATCTAGAGTAGATTGAAAAAAAAGCTATTTTCTTAAATGACATGCAAAGTTTATTGTATGGGTTATTATGTTTATGGGGATACCAATTTCGTGTATGTACCTCTGTGATCCATATGTAAATAAAAACTGTAAACAATACATTTTTTAAGTCTTTATTTAAAAGAAAAAACATTATTTATTGTTTTCAAATTTTTATTTGTAAAATGTGTGTTATTTATTAAGCAGTTACATGCATCTGGCATACCTGAAGATGTGTCGTGTTTATGCCATTTTTATTGTTTGTGATCCAATAATTTATTTGTTAAATAGTCGATAATGTTGACAGTAGACATAGTAAACATACATTATGATCTATTTTTTTACAATGGCACCTGGCCCCAAACCTAAAAGCGGCGCTCAAAAGCGCAGACAAAGAAAAGAAGAGTTAGCACAGAAAGCTAAACCACCAATAATTAGTTCATTTCTTAAAGGGGTAATCCAGGTAGATAAAAAAAATGTTGTACTGTCCCTGCACTCATACACTATATAGATGAGATGGTCAGTGCGCTTTCATTAGCTTTATAACACTTGTAATTCCATGTGAAAGGATCTGCTCCCTCTCTGTTCCCCCCTCCAATCTGCTTCATAACATCACACACCAGTGTTCAACTCCCTCTTGTAAGGAAAAGCCAGATTCCTGATAATAGCAGGGGGCGTGGTCTGTGGCACACTATTCTTAGCTGCTCCTAGCTGCCCACCCCATGATATCTGTCTCTATTCAGTCCAATAATAAGGGGTATGGTCTGTTCCAGGCTGTCCAGAGCTCCAGTCCCATGATATCAGTCTCTATTCAGTCCAAGAATAGGGGGCGTGCTCCCTTCTAGAAGAAGTCATGTCAACAAGAAGATGCAAAATCATGCACTGATCCTCTGCTGTACAACTTATGACAGTGCATAATGTATACTAACATGTGTCATACAGAGAGCAGAGGCAGAGGACTGCATTGCTTTATTCAGTACTGCCAAGGTCTATCTCCCCTAACCCATATAAGCTTGGTAATGTTCTGACTCCTGCAACTTTCTTACTCTGGATTGTCATGTGTCTCCTCAGCCTGAGGAAAGCATCCAGCCGTCTACTGCAGCATCTGTAAGAAATGGTAAAATCCCCCCAGGTCTCATTGCTCTGTTCTTTATACTGTGCAGCAAACATACATGGGCTTATATAATATCTATCTATCTATCTAGCTATCTATCTATCCCATATGACCTATGACTGTATGACACATCGCAGCATACATTATGCACTGTCATGGGTTGCCTGAGGATCACAGCTTGTATTTGCACCTTCTTGTTGACATGACTGCTACTAGAAGGGAGCATGCACCCTTTTCTTGGACAGAATACAGATATCAGGGGACGGACAGCTAGGAACTGCCTGCCACAGGCCACACCCCCTGCTATTATCAGGAAAATGGCTGTTTCTTACAGGGAGGGAGCTGAACACTGGTGTGTGAAGTAATGTCCCAGACGGGAGGGGAGAGCAGTGAGGAGCAGCTCCTGTCACAAGGAATTACAAGGGCTATAAATATAATTGAACTCCACTGGGCATCTCATCTTTATAGTGTATGAGTGCAGGAGCAGCACAAAATTTGTCTATCTCCCCGGAGTACCCCTCTAAACTATCTGAAAAAGAACAAGGTGAGATAGCAGCCCCCTGTAGCAGCACTTCTGGTGACAGTGGCAGGATTAGTGACTGGGCCAGTGCCCAGAGTGACGAGAATGAAAACTTGCCAAGTGTAAATGCTGAAGTTACATAAGAGGAGTCAGGACACTTCTCACACTGTTTCAAAGAACACAGAGAGTTCACAGTCAGCGATAAATGAAGAATCCTGTGCAGCAGTAACTATGGAGAGAGAGCAATTTTCCAGAGAATATCTGGATGAGATAATTGCAGATGTCGAAGGCCTTGCTACAGATGCAAATAAATTTCCAACAGACTTCCCGCCAGATATTAATGACATTTCCACAAAATGAAAATCAGGGAGGACATTTTTTTAGCAGACATTTTACTTCAAGGAAACACAAGCTTGAGTATTGATCCCACATTCATGATTGTGCTATTCTCCAATGCTGGACTGTGCCTACTGTGAACCATGCTGGCTTTTTTGCTGATTGCAGCTTTGGGTCTTAAAATTCAGCATAGTTGAATAGTGTTAGAAATTGATCTCACCTAACACAGGCAGTGCATGATCATGAAAGCGCCATGCAGCATATTAATGAGCCATAGAATACAGGATGAGATAATTGCTTTACTGTCAAAGAAGATACAACAAGAAATTGTTAATTAGATCAAGAGCACTAAATTTTTCTCGATGATAATAGAAGACATCTCTAAACTGACCAACTTAGTCAGATTTTTCATTATGTAACCATTGAAACTAATGAACAGAATACTGTTAGTGCATTAAAGGTAAATTAAGTTTTCCTGGGATGTCATGCCATAACAGATCAAACAGCTGCAATCCTTGGGAAAGAAATTGTCCTAAGTATTAAAAATAAAGGTCTTGATATAGGCAGATGTTGTGGACAAGGGTTTGATTGGGCAGCAAACAAGAGCAGCATATATACAGGTGTTCAAGCAAGAATCTCAAAAAGGGAACCTAGTTTATACATTGTGCAGCTCACAACTTAAACTTTGCTGTAAATGATTCTGTAAGATTCATCCCAGAACTAAGCAAATTTTACGATATTATTAAAAAAAATTACCATTTTTTTGATAATAGTATCAAACGATGGGCTTTATTATCAGTAATATCATTAGCGTCTAAAACTGATAATATTATTCTGAAGAGATTGTGTCCAACTCGATGATCTTCCAGGAATAATTCCATCATGACACTGAGGTATTGCTACACTGATATCCTGAAGACACTGACAAAAATTATCCTGAAGTCAGGCAAAAATTCCAGTGACAGCAATGATGCCTCTAGCTTAAAGAGAAAACATCAGCACCATTGAGTTTGTGATGACAGTTGTCGTGCAGTCTAGGATTCTATTGTTGGACCAATTTCAAAGTGTCTGGAAGTGAAAGACTCAAATCTTGAAAAAGCAACACTATTGTCGCGGGGTTGCCACAATGGGGTGGAGCCAGAAGACCACAGCATCTGAGGGCTCCTACTCCGGCTCCGAGAAGAACCACTTCTCCTTAATTTTAAGACATGTTTTATTTCTTCTGGCAGAACAGGGGTTAAACGGCCATGTTGGAAATGTTGGTGCTCACAACTGAGCTCGGTTAGCCACTCCTTTTCACTTTACAACATGGGCTCTGATATTAGTCCTTGTCAGAGCTAGCTTTTGCTCCATGGCTAATGGAGGGAGAGGAATTATTATGAGAAGGAGAGTTGGAGGAATTATCGGTGACTGTTGTTTGGTTTGTACATATAGTAATTCATTATCCTTCTCCATTTTGGTTTATTCCTCTACCTTCATACCCTGGTGCCAGGGGAGTCCCAGTACTACAGGTGAGGGCAGACCCTCTAGCACATAGCAGTCTAACATCTCAGTATGCATAGCCCCCACCTGAAGCCACACATCTCGGACAACTTGAGTAAAGTGCCCCTGTCTCAAGGGGGCAGAATCGATGGCAACAATGGCTATGGGTTTGGACAGAGTATGTGAGACGAGGTCTTGGACCTTGGACCTCTGTTACATGTGAGTGAATATTTAGTGTGTCTTTAGTTTTCTGTTTACTCCTGTCTGTGTAGCCTTGTTTGTCAGGTGGGTGTACTATGGTGCAAAGTAGCGTCCCCTTCCCTGGGTGGGGGAGGTGAACAGACGGAGGGCTAACTCAGGAGTTAGGGCGAGGGCGGAGGCCCCGGCATCCTCACCTTCAGAGGTATCCCGGGGAATAGGACAAGCTAGGGCTCCCCTAGTGTTAGGGACAGGGTAGGAGCCACTGTTCCCTGTTCACCAATCAGCTGTGTGGTGACATTAGCTCTAACCATAACCATTTTTTCTGTTCCATTATGGATCCAATCACTGCTCTGATGGGGCAGTTGCTGCTGCTTAGTCTGGAGGTGACGGATTTATGCACGGTGGTTTTGCAGTCCCCTAATACATCTGATGTGGGAATCTCGTCTCTCAGGCAAACCATAGTGGAGCCCAAGGTCGCATTGCCTGACAGGTTCTCTCAGGGGCGTGACAAGTTTGTCGTTTTCCTAGAGGCCTGTAAATTATACTTCAAGTTAAATCCGGTTTCCTCAGGTACTGAGGAGCAACGTGTGGGGGTGGTACTCTCGCTCCTTCAGCGGGATCCTCAAGCATGGGCGTTCTCTCTCCCGTCGGACTCGCAGTTGCTTCAGACGGTGGAGGAGTTTTTTTAGGCACTGGGTCTTATGTATGATGACACCAATAGTGTCTCCTTAGCTGAGTCCACACTGCGTCAACTCCAGCAAGGAGACCGGCCGGGGGAGGAATATTGCTCTGAGTTTCAGAGGTGGGCCACGGATACCATGTGGAATGACCAGGCACTCCATAGTCTGTTCTGTGAGGGGCTTACAGTAAGGGTGAAGGACGCCTCGGCCCTGTATGAGACCCCTGATTCCCTTCAGACAGCCATGTCTCTGACTGTCCAGGATGATGATCATCTTCGCCAGAGACATAGGGATTCCCCATCATTTGTGGGTGATCCGGAGTCAAGGGAGGTCAGCATTGAGCCTACTATGGAACTCATGCAGGGAAATTGTCGGTAGTCCGGCGTAAGGGGGGAGAGTGTTTCTTTTGTGGAAAAAGGGGACATTTCATGGGCACGTGTCCTTCCCGACTTCAGAGTAAACAACTGTTGGAGAGACTTAATAGCCTGGGTTGCGGGAGGTTAGCAACCAGGGTGTATTCATCACCTCTGTGGGTAGAACTCAATTTTTCCTACCAGCTGCAGTCCATGTAAGCGGAGTTAAGGCGGAGATGTCGGCCTTCCTGGACAGTGGGCGGGGTTTAATTTGATCGACTCTAGGTTCGTCTAGGTCCAAGACCTCGTCTCACATACTCTGTACAAACCCATACCCATTGTTGCCATCGATTTCGCCCCCTTGAGACAGGGGCACTTTACTCAAGTTGTCCAAGATGTGTGGCTTCAGGTGGGGGCTATGCATACTGAGGTGTTAGACTGCTACGTGCTAGAGGGTCTGCCCTCACCTGTAGTACTGGGACTCCCCTGGCTCACTCTGCACAATCCTATGGTCAATTGGTAGACTCAGGAGATTGTAAAATGGAGTGGGTATTGTCAAGAGCACTGCTTGGGTACCCGGTTGGCTAGGGGGATACCCGCTCTGTGCTTAGTTACCTGTCAGATTTTGGGGATGAGTTCTCAGAGCAGGGGTGCCAAGAACTCGCTCCTCATCGTCCTTATTATTGCACCATAAATCTTGTTCTGGGGGCCAAGCTGCCAAAGAGCAGACTCTATAATATCTGATTTGGACAGCAGGCCATGAAGGACTACATCACAGAAAGCCTTTCTAAGGGTCATATCAGACCATCCTCTTCCCCCATTGCTGCTGGCTTCTTTTTTGTAAAGAAGAAAGATAGGGGGTTACGCCCTTGCCCGGATTTCCGTGAACTCAATGCGATCACTGTCCATGATCCGTATCCACTTCCTCTCATCCCTGACCTCTTCAATCAAATTATAGGGACAAAATGGTTCACTAAGATGGACCTTAGGGGGATATATAATCTCATCTATATTAAAGAGTAGGATAAGTGGAAAACAGCATTCAACACGCCTGAGGGACATTTTGAGAATCAGGTCATGCCATTTGGGTTGACCACACTTCCACTGTCTTTCAACAGTTCATAAATAACATCTTTAGTCACCTGTTAGGCAGATTTGTGGTTATCTATCTGGATGACATACTAATTTGTTCTCCTGACCTTGAGACGCACCAGGTACACGTCAGGCAGGTTTTACATATTCTTCGAGACAATATATTATAAGTTAAGCCTGAGAAGTGTATGTTCTCAGTCGAGCAGATCCCTTTCCTAGTATATGTGTTGTCCTCCATCGGTTTTCGCATGGATCCGGTGAAAGTATTGGAATGGGATTGTCCAGAGGATTTGAAGGCATTACAAAGGCTTTTAGGTCTCGCCAACTACTACCGTAAGTTCATAAAGAACTTTTTGGCAGTAGCCAAACCTCTTACGGATATGACCAGGAAGGGGACGGACTTCTCTAGGTGGTCGAGTCCTGCCAGGGAGGCATTTGATACGTTGAAAGGGTGTTTTGCTTCTGCGGTGATTCTAATTCAGCCTGATGTCTCTCAGCTTTTTATTGTTGAGGTTGATGCGTCTGAGGTGGGAGTGGGGGCGGTATTGTCGCAGGGTGCGTCTCCTGGTAAATGGCAACCTTGTGCTTATTTCTCTAAAAAATTGTCACCTGCTGAAAAAAATTATGACATTGGTAACAGGGAAGTCTTAGCAATCAAATGGGCTTTTGAAGAGTGGCGTAATTTTTTGGAGGGAGCGGTCCACCATGTTATGGTAACCCTGGCATCCTCACCTTTAGAGGTATCCTGGGGAATAGGGCGAGCTAGGGCTCCCCCTAGTGTTTTGGACCGGGTAGGAGCCCCTGTTCACCAATCAGCTGTGTGGTGTCAACTATTACATCAAAATGCAGTTGACATTCTTCAAGAGTTCAGAAAAGAATACCAGGGAGCCAAAAACAGTGTCATGCAATTGTCAGAGAAGTGGAGAATAGACGTCGAATTTGAAAGAAAAAGAAATCAAAGTGTAAAAAATACAGTATGATGAATTGTGTGAAGATGAACAGCTCTGTGATGCTGAGAAGTACTTCCAGGTTAACATCTAAACTCCTGCATGGACACAATTATCATACAATTAAAACAAAGATTTCACAGTCTTCATGCAATAGTGAAAATATGTAGAGCAATTGTTCCCAACTCACTTTTATTTGCATCTGATGAAGAACTGCATAAGGATGGAGAGAACCTTATGAAGCATTTCAAAAATGACTTTCCACACGCTCTTCCTTCTCACTCATTTAATTCAAAGCTTGCTTAAAATCACAAACTGCACACATGATCACTGTGGAAGAAATTGATTGTTGTCAACAGTGTGCGAGTTCCAAGTTTTTCAGAAGTGTGTACAGCATATATTTTGTTCTTATCCCTGCCAGTAACAGTGACTAACACTAAACACTTCTTCTCAAAACTAAAGTTAATCAAGAATTACCTGAGGTCTAAAATGGGATAAGAAAGGCTAAGTGGACTGGTTATGTTGTCCATAGAAAATGAACATGCTAGAATGATTAACTTAAATAAAATTATTGACAAATTTTCAGAAAAGAAGGCCAGAAAAATGAGTTTTAAGTAAATTGTTCACACCTTAACAGGGTTTTGCTGTTTAAAATACATTTTTCAGTGAACATTTCTAAATTTCAACATGTGTATGGCTGAGTAAAGCTTAGTTGTCTTGATTTAATTTAGTAAAATGGTTTTTAGTACTTTGCAAAAAAGGTTACACACTATTGATTACTAATTATTATTTAAAGGGTTGTCCAAAAACTATTTTTGTTTTTTTTTACTATGGGCCTGTGAGCTGACAGGCAGGTAGTTGTTAACTACCTGCCTGCTCTTCCCAGTGCAGATCTCTACTGACTCAGGGCATTCACAGTCCACGCCTGCAGCTTCAGCTGACGCCACATCGACAGCTTCTGTTCCGCTCTGCTCTGTTGACAGGTTGTAACTGCTGGCATCCTGCTGATTGATATCTGCTTCCCCACTGCATAACAGAAGGGAGCCATGAGGTCGTCAGTCACAACGTTGACTGAGCAGTCCAGAAGTTGAAAAATTATTGACGTGTAGCAGCAGAATCGCTGGCAGGAGCGGTCCGTGACTGTTCTATGCCAGCACTGTGTAGTACAGATAGGTAGTTAGCAGCTACCTGCCTATTAGTTTTTTGACCCACAGTAAAAGAAAATAAAACAGTTCTGAACAACCCCTTTAACTTTGAAAAAAAAAACAATTCTCCTCATTACAGTATTATTTCCTCTAATATATGAAGTAATGACAGTCAGTACTGCTTGATAAGTCAAAGGTCACGATAAGCACATTTAGAAAGATTTCTTGCATAGGGGCCCTCTGCAGTCTGTGTCCGGCCCTGCTCAAACTAATGGTGTGACTATCAGAGTTAACATCAATGTAATAAGAAATGCTATGTAGGTACATGTACAGAAAGCAGGATGTGGCAGCAGGGGTAATTTCATTTTGTACTGCCACGTGGGCCTGCCTATAATGCCCTGCAGCTAAAACATCTTACAGATTATTATTCCTTGTCCAGTGGTGGTCTGTACCACTCACAGATCAGCAGTTCTAAGTGGAGCACAGTTTGAACGGCAGAGTCGTTTTCCATGTCCAGATTGACTGCGTAAGTATCTTTCTCCTATAGAGTGCAAGTGCTTAAGTTCAGCAGGGTCCTCCTTATCTCTTTCTCACTCTTTTGTAGTGTGTATGCTGTTATGATCAGCGGGGACCTTTTTTTCTCCTGTAGAGCAGGGTCCACTCTTTCTGTCTTTTGCCTATAGAGTGTAAACACTTATGGTCAACAGGGTTTTCCCTCTATCTCTACTCTCCACCACAAGTCTTTTCAGTGCAATTACAAGCTTTCCAGTATTGAGATTCGCTCAAATTTATCTGCCGCAAATCAACTATTTGGGCAAAATTCTGAGAAATTGATGAATTTCAATTAAAAAAAAAAATGCTCATCTCTAGTCATGTCTAAACAATCTACCATGATACAACCAACTTTTTCTGAAGTTAATTTCATGTGTACGGTGAATACTGTATAACACACCCCTGTTAAAATGCCAGATATTTGTCATGTAAAAAAATCATGCTAACAAGAAACATATCAGAACTTTTGTCACCTTTAATGTCACCAATAATCTGTACAATTTAATTGAAAAAATTACAAAATCTTAATGTGGCTGCATTTATACACACCCTTAGACCGGAGTCACACGAGCGTATAATACAGCCGAGTGCTATGTGATAAAACATCGCATAGCACATGGACCAGTCTTATTCTATGGGGCAGCTCAGATCTGCAATTATTTTCTCATGGTGATTTGGCAAGAGAAGACAGTAGTAAGAGCACCCACCTCTCGTCAACACGCCCACTTCCGGTTTTGGACAGGTGCCCCACCCCTTTTTGGCACCTGTCCCGCTTCCACTTCCGGTCCAACCCCCCCTCTCCTCCCCATTCCCCGCCCACTCTCCGCCCCTATGTGTGTCAATACCTGTTACGTCAGTTCCGTCCCCGCCCCCGGAAGCCAACCCTTACCGCCCCTATGTGTGTCAATATCTGTTACCTCAGTTCCGTCCCCGCCCCGCAAGCAGCCCATGTTCAGCCTCTGTTATGTCCCCCATGACAGCCCACATGCCCTTCACCCAAGGTTGTAGGTTAAAATGTAAGCGCCATATGTAAGAAAAACATGTCAAGACATGTTTTTGTGAGAAAAGGCAGCCCCAGGATCCCTAGGGTTAATGGTAGCATTCTGTAGTGTTCATAATAATGACGTAATAAAAGTGTTTTAAAAAATATACATTTATTGTAGATTCACTTAGAGGTATACACAAATCAAGAAATGGAAAAAGGTGTAAATAGATCTAAAAATACAACATTATACAAGTAAATCTATAGGTTACAATACATTTCAATGCTGATATTTACAAAGTTAACCATGCGCTCGGTGACAGCGGCGCGATTCTCTGTAAGGTTGTAGGATAATGTGTAAGCTTGGCACATTCCCTATTAACAGCGGCTCGATTCTCTGTAAGGTTGCAGATTAATGTGTAAGCTTGGCACATTCCCTATTAACAGCGGCTCGATTCTCTGTAAGGTTGCAGATAAATGTGTAAGCTTGGCACATTCCCCATTAGCTTTGTGTAAACCGAATTGCTAGAAGGCGATCTTGCCCTTCACCCCCAATGTTATAGGTTAAAGTGTAAGTGCCGTATGTAAGAAAAAACATGTCAATACATGTTTTTTGTGAGAAAAGGCAGTTCCAGGGTTAATGTTAACAGGCACAGCAAAATAGATTGAATGATTTATTGAACAAGAAATACTAAGATATAAACATTTATAGTACACATTACAAAAAGGAAATATTGTTATAAAACCACATTATTTCTATAGCAGAAATAGAGCAAGATCATGTTTCACACGGTGATTTGCAAACCTGATTATAATCGCATAATGGCGTACGTAAAATCGTGATTTAGAAAGATTTTGTACAAATGCATCTACTAGACGATCATTATGTTTTAAATCATTTGTAAAGTTTTTCAGTAATCGCTTCAATGTTATTCCCGCAGCGATGTGATACAATGCGTAAATACAAAACTGTCCGCAAAAACTCGACATAGAGTCTTGCAGCTGGCGGTTCTGATAGCAATACGTCGTGGTATTTCTTCTTAAAAATTGTATAATCGTATTCGGAAATACGGTGGCGTCAGGTTGTAACCTGTACCTGTCAAAAAATAAGAATTTGTTCCTGCATAGAATAATGAGTAGCCAATGCGTACCGGGCTCTTCCGAAGAATCTGTGTTGACGATATAGGCTCTAGGTCTATACCTGATAACGTGGCGTGGTAAGAGGTCACAGGGAAATACCCAACCAAACATACTACGAGTAACGGGATTTCGGCTCAAAATGCATGACTATTGCATAGTATTCGAAGTCCACTGTGGAGTCACAAAAGTTTAATTAAAGTCGCATAGGACTTCTCGACGTTGGTTAATCTCCAGTACAGCCGTGTTGACAGCATAAACGATCATATTCACCGTGTGTGGTGTGGCATCCGCAAAATGAATTTCGGCCCGTAGGTTACCCGTTTTAATGAGCGAAAAGTGAGCGCTCGGTTCCTGATCCGGCGACAAATCGAACGCAAAGTAAGTGTTGCCGCTCATAAAATCATCACGGTCTATGCTTAATCCTGCGTCGGCTTTTTGTTTTCCGGAGATGTGAACGAGAGCCATATATTCCCTCACAGCATGCTCAGCGTCAAAATTAGGGTGAAACGGCTTGGCGGGGATCTGCTGTCCGTCCAAATACAGAGCAGCGTGGTTGATCCTATAATGGTGAAAGCAAAGTGGGTTTTTCTAGTAACTGCCACTGAAGGCCTTGTTGTCCACAAAGCAAAGAATCACCGTTTTTGGTATCTGGCCCAGAAAAAGATTTTCATGATTACTATTTCTCGTTCCTCCAGGGATGCTATAGACTTTCAAACAGACTCTGTCTAGAGCGTATTTAGCAGGGCTTGATAGAAGAACTTGGCTGTGACCGATCCTAACGGCTGGAGAGACTTGTACTCTCTTTACGTAGAGGGCTGCGTTCACGATCTGAACCTTAAACTGTTCCTGTTCGGGAGTCATAAGTAGAGTTGAGCCACCTCCGTAGTGTTCGGGTTCGGTTCGGTTCGTCGAACACTGGTGTGTTCGTCGAACTGTTCGTCGAACTGTTCGTCGAACACCGTCGAACACCGTTAAAACCAATGGCAGGCAAACAAAAACACATAGAAACACATAGAAAACAACTTCAAAGGTGTCCAAAAGCTGACAAACTGCTCAGAAGACACAACTAACACATGGAAAAGTGACAAGTACATATATTCATGCGAAAAGAAAAGAGGTGGAGGAGTAAAAGGAGGGGGAGACACAGATATAGGCATGTCATGCACTTCTAAAATCAAGAAAGGCTGGAGTAAAAATCTAAAATCAGCCTACCAACACCCAGACGTCGTGACAAGAAAATTAAAAAAAGAAATATCTTTAGGTAGAATGGTGGTTCTGTAACATACCTGGCGGCGTCCTTGCATAGTGGTCCATCTCTCACTGTGCAAGAGCGCGCACTTGATTTCCAGTCCAGACTGCTACTCTGGCTTCTTTCCATGTTGTCTGCTTTGCTTTCCTCTTGCTGTTTAGGGCGACGCCCGCCAAACTTCCTGATTCTTATAGCTGCTGCAGACACACCCCTAATGCGTCCTCAGCCTATTGCTGTCTGTCACCTGGTATTTAAACCAGCTGCTTCTTGGAATCCATGCCTGAGCATCTTGTTCTGTCAGTTGGCTTCTGGTCGCTGACATGCCAGGTCCTGTCTATGTTTCCTGCCTTACGGTATCAGTTCCCGTGTCTGAACTGTGTCCTGTCTGTGCACTCTAGCCAGCTGTCTCTCTGCCTTCCTGGAGGCTGTATTTCCAGGCCTGTCTGAACACGCTCCTAGCCTGTTTGTCTCGCCCTCTGGGGGCCGCATACCCAGACTCGCTCCTGTATTTGTTGCAGTACAGTTCCTGTCTGAACTGTCTCCTAGCTTCCTACCTGTTTTGTCTTTATGTCCGTTTGTTCCCTTTTTCTGCAGTGTCTGAACCAGCGCTTGGCTTTACCTAGGCTCGTTCCTACATTTTGTTGCAGTAACTGTTCTTGTCTGAACTGTCTCCTAGCTTCCTACCTGTTTTGTCTTTATGTCCATTTGTTCCCTATTTCTGCAGTGTCTGAACCAGCGCTTGGCTTTACCTAGGCTCGTTCCTGCATTTTCTTGCAGTAACTGTTGTTGTCTGAACTGTCTCCTAGCTTCCTACCTGTTTTGTCTTTATGTCCGTGTGTTCCCTTTTTCTGCAGTGTCTGAACCAGCGCTTGGCTTTACCTAGGCTCGTTGCTGCATTTTGTTGCAGTAACTGTTCTTGTCTGAACTGTTTCTTAGTTTCTTACCTGTTTTGTCTTTATGTCCGTTTTCTCCCTTTTTCTGCAGTGTCTGAACTAGCAATTGACTTTACCTAGGCTCTTTCCTGCATTTTGTTGCAGTAACTGTTCTTGTCTGAACTGTCTCCTAGCTTCTTGCCTGTTTTGTCATATGTCCGTTTGCTCCCTTTTTCTGTAGAGTCTCAACCTGCACCTAACTTCTACTCGTTGTCATTGTACTTCCGTTTGTGAGTTGGAGTCCTTTCGCTACATCTTTGCAAGTACCTTGTGTGTATCTGGTTCTGCTTTTCTTTTCCAGTCGGTTCCGGTTGAACAGAGCCCTATCCCTTTTGCTTTGTCTTTGTTTACCTCTTCGGCGATTTATCTCAGCCTTGTCCACCGCGTCTGCGGTTTCGCTCTGCTCAGCCTTGTCCACCGTGTCTGCGGTTTCGCTCTGCTCAGCCTTGTCCACCGCGTCTGCGGTTTCGCTCTGCTCAGCCTTGTCCACCGCGTCTGCGGTTTCGCTCTGCTCAGCCTTGTCCACCGCGTCTGTGGTTTCGCTCTGCTCAGCCTTGTCCACTGCGTCTGCAGTTTTGCTCTGCTCAGCCTTGTCCACCGCGTCTGCCATTTTCGCACTGCTTAGCCTTGTCCACCGCGTCTGCGGTTTCGCTCTGCTCAGCCTTGTCCACCGCGTCTGTGGTTTTGCTCTGCTCATCCTTGTCGACCACGTGTGCGGTTTCGCTCTGCTCAGCCTTGTCCACCGCGTCTGCGTTTTCGTTCTGCTCAGCCTTGTCCACCGCGTCTGCGGTTTCGCTCTGCTCTCAGCCTTGTCCAACGCGTCTGCGGTTTCGCTCTGCTCAGCCTTGTCCACCGCGTCTGCGTTTTCGTTCTGCTCAGCCTTGTCCACCGCGTCTGCGGTTTCGCTCTGCTCTCAGCCTTGTCGAACGCGTCTGCGGTTTCGCTCTGCTCAGCCTTGTCCACCGCGTCTGCGTTTTCGTTCTGCTCAGCCTTGTCCACCGCGTCTGCGGTTTCGCTCTGCTCTCAGCCTTGTCCAACGCGTCTGCGGTTTCGCTCTGCTCAGCCGTGTCCACCGCGTCTGCGGTTTCGCTCTTCTCAGCCTTGTCTTCCGCGTCTGCGGTTTCACTTTGCTCTGTTTGTTTACCGCATCTGCGGCTCTGAACTCGTCTCCCAGTCTGTACTGGACCCTACCCAGCCTGCGCTCTAGTCTGCCTGTTTCTGTATTCCCTGGTGTGGGTCAACAGCCGTGTCCGGAGTCTGACCTGGAGTAGACCCTGGTCCCTCTGCTCGGTTCCTCCCTGGAGCACTGGCGTCGTATGCCGTCGTGCGACCTTGGTCGGATCGGGTAGATACTTAGTTACGCCCCTCCAGGCACTCTCCGGTTCATGGCACAGTGGAACCACTAAACATGCACACGCCAGTCAGTCCGGGCGTGTGCATTACAGCATGCTCAGGCCATGGTTCCCGTTGAGCCCCATGGCCTTCGCTCTCTGAGACGTTTTTCAGCGAATATGTGCATCTAGAAGAAATTTATTTATTTATTTATTTTTTTGCTACCAGCTGAGTTCCAGGCGAATTACGCACCCGTCCAGATGGATCTATCTACACTCGTTCCTGCGGATCCGCCACGGTACTATGGGGATCCAAGACTGAGTCGTGCATTTGTGGAGCAATGCTTGCTACACTTCAAGTTCTACCCTCTTTGTTTTCCCACCGATCGGGTTAAGGTGGGATTCATGATGTCTAACCTAGCGGGTGATGCCTTGGAATGGATCAACCCCCTATGGGAAACACAGGATCCTATCCTCCTGGACCTTCAGGCCTTCCTGGTGGCCTTTCTAATGGTCTTCGATGACCCTAACCCGGAGGCTCCTGCTGAAGCTTCACTTCCCAATATCTCGGAGCAGCCCCGATGGGTAATGTGTGTGGGTAGCGCCCTAGTCCTCCTGCCCGAAGAGACTATCCGGAATACTTCTCCCAACCTCAAGAGGCAGTCCAGACCTGCTAGGCGTAGAGGCAAGCCGTCACGCCAGGGTCTGTCCTCCCAAAGACCTCCTGACCCCAACCTTGAAGTCCCTGCTGAAGCTTCACTTCCCAGTATCTCGGAGCAGCCCCGACGGGTAATGTGCGTGGGTAGCGCACCAGTTCTCCTGCCCGAAAAGACTGCTGCCCACGCAGAATCCACACAGGAGGACTTCCTGCACCCGGTATCTGATACTTCACCCACTTTAACCGGTGAGCCTGTCCAAGGGTACTCCGAAGCAGTGATTACCTCCGAGTCCGTGCACCTCTACAACCTGGCGTAGGACCCCATGTTGCCTCCTGAATCCTCCGGGAAACCACTTGATGACAAATGGAGAGAGACTTCCCTACACCCGGTACCTGATACCTCGCCCGCTTCGTCCAGTGAGTCCGACCTAGTGTACTCCGAAGCAGAGGTTACCCCCGAGTCTCTACACCCCTCCGACCAGGCGGAGGACCTCCAGTTGTCTCCTGAACCCTTCGGGGTGCTACCTGGTAGCAAATGGACAGAGACTTTCCTATACTCTGCACCTGATACCTCGCCCGCTTCGTCCAGTGTGTCCGACCAAGTGTACTCCGGTACTCCGAAGCAGAGGTTACCCCCGAGTCTCTACACCCCTCCGACCAGGTGGAGGACCTCCTGTTGTCTCCTGAACCCTTTGGGGTGCTACCTGGTAGCGAATGGACAGAGACTTTCCTATACTCTGCACCTGATACCTCGCCTGCTTCATCCAGTGAGTCGGACCTAGTGTACTCCGAAGCAGAGGTTACCCCCGAGTCTCTACACCCCTCCGACCTGGCGGAGGACCTCCAGTTGTCTCCTGAACCCTTCGGGGTGCTACTTGGTAGCAAATGGACAGAGACTTTCCTATACTCTGTACCTGATACCTCGCCCGCTTCGTCCAGTGAGTCCGACCCAGATGTACCCCGAAGCAGAGGTTACCCCCGAGTCTCTGTACCCCTCCAACCCGGCGGAGGACGTCCAGGTGTCTCCTGAACCCTCTGGGGTGCTACCTGATAATGAGTGGAGAGAGACTTCCTTGTGTGCTGTTCCTGGTATTCCATCCGTTTTGCCTGGTGCTGAGGATGGCTGGATAGGAGGTAGCATCCTAGCTACCCAGATGAGACCAGTTTTGTCTCTTCCTGTGGACAGTAGAAGTAATATCCTTGAAGAGAAGGATTGGCCCTCAAATTCCCTGCGGAAGATTCTGGCAGGCCTGAAGAAGAGGGGGCGGAAGGGGGGGTACTGTAACATACCTGGCGGCGTCCTTGCATAGTGGTCCATCTCTCACTGTGCAAGAGCGCGCACTTGATCTCCAGTCCAGACTTCCACTCTGGCTTCTTTCCATGTTGTCTGCTTTGCTTTGCTCTTGCTGTTTAGGGCGACGCCCGCCGAACTTCCTGATTCTTGTAGCTGCTGCAGACACACCCATAATGCGTCTTCAGCCTATTGCTGTCTGTCACCTGGTATTTAAACCAGCTGCTTCATGGAATCCATGCCTGAGCATCTTGTTCTGTCAGATGGCTTCTGGTCGCTGACATGCCAGGTCCTGTCTATGTTTCCTGCCTTACGGTATCAGTTCCCGTGTCTAAACTGTGTCCTGTCTGTGCACTCTAGCCAGCTGTCTCTCTGCCTTCCTGGAGGCTGTATTTCCAGGCCTGTCTGAACACGCTCCTAGCCTGTTTGTCTCGCCCTCTGGGGGCCGCATACCCAGACTCGCTCCTGTATTTGTTGCAGTACAGTTCCGGTCTGAACTGTCTCCTAGCTTCCTACCTGTTTTGTCTTTATGTCCGTTTGCTCTCTTTTTCTGCAGTGTCTGAACCAGCGCTTGGCTTTACCTAGGCTCGTTCCTGCATTTTGTTGCAGTAACTGTTCTTGTCTGAACTGTCTCCCAGCTTCCTACCTGTTTTGTCTTTATGTCTGTTTGTTCTCTTTTTCTGCAGTGTCTGAACCAGCGTTGGCTTTACCTAGGCTCGTTCCTGCATTTTGTTACAGTAACTGTTCTTGTCTCAACTGTCTCCTAGTTTCTTACCTGTTTTGTCTTTATGTCCGTTTTCTCCCTTTTTCTGCAATGTCTGAACCAGCACTTGGCTTTACCTAGGCTCGTTCCTGCATTTTGTTGCAGTAACTGTTCTTGTCTGAACTGTCTCCTAGCTTCTTGCCTGTTTTGTCTTTATGTCCATTTGCTCCCTTTTTCTGTAGAGTCAGAACCTGCACCTAACTTCTACTCGTTGTCATTGTACTTCCATTTGTGAGTTGGAGTCCTTTCGCTACTTCTTTGCAAGTACGTTGTGTGTATCTGGTTCTGCTTTTCTTTTCCAGTCTGTTCCAGGTGAACAGAGCCCTATCCCTTTTGCTTTGTCTTTGTTTACCTCTTCGGCGATATATCTCAGCCTTGTCCACCGTGTCTGCGGTTATGCTCTGCTCAGCCTTGTCCACCGCGTCTGCGGTTTCGCTCTGCTCAGCCTTGTCCACCGCGTCTGCATTTTCGCTCTGCTCAGCCTTGTCCACCGCATCTGCTGTTTCGCTCTGCTCAGCCTTGTCCACCGCGTCTGCGGTTTCTCTCTGCTCAGCCTTTTCCACCGCGTCTGTGGTTTCGCTCTGCTCAGCCTTGTCCACCACGTCTGCGGTTTCGCTTTGCTCAGCCTTGTCCACCGCATCTGCGGTTTCGCTCTGCTCAGCCTTGTCCACCGCGTCTGCGGTTTCGCTCTGTTCAGCCTTGTCCACCGCGTCTGTGGTTTCGCTCTGCTCAGCCTTGTCCACCGCGTCTGCGGTTTCGCTCTGCTCAGCCTTGTCCACCGCGTCTGCAGTTTCGCACTGCTCAGCCTTGTCCACCGTGTCTGCGGTTTCGCTCTGCTCAGCCTTGTCCACCGCGTATGCGGTTTCGCTCTGCTCAGCCTTGTCCACCGCGTCTGCGGTTTCGCTCTGCTCAGCCTTGTCTACCGAGTCTGCGGTTTCGCTTTGCTCTGTTTGTTTACCGCATCTGCGGCTCTGAACTCGTCTCCCAGTCTTTACTGGACCCTACCCAGCCTGCGCTCTAGTCTGCCTGTTTCTGTATTCCCTGGTGTAGGTCAACAGCCGTGTCCGGAGTCTGACCTGGAGTAGACCCTGGTCCCTCTGCTCGGTTCCTCCCTGGTGCACTGGCATCGTATGCCGTCGTGCGACGGGTAGATACTTAGTTATGCCCCTCCAGGTACTCTCCGGTTCATGGCGCAGTGGAACCACTAAACACGCACATGCCAGTCAGTCCGGGCGTGTGCATTAAAGGTTCCATTCAGAACACTTTCCTTACAAGACGTAGTGGTATCCCCGTTGTGAGTTGTGCCAAAAACGGAACCCAATACATTCGGACTAATCCACCATTTGTCATATCCAAGGGGCAGGTCAGTAAATGACAACATCAACGCGGAACCAAGTACAGTAATATATACTGTACATCCTTTGACAAGGCAATGAGGCGGATCAAGAAGTTGGGAAGGGTCACCCTAATGGCCAAAACAGACATTGATGCGGCGTTCCGGTTACTTACTACCTGTGCCTCCGAATAGTGTCCACCTATTCGGCTGCTTCTGGGAAGGAGCATACTATATAGATCGCTGTTTGCCCATGGTGTGGTCCAGATCCTCCTCACTATTTGAGGCGTTCAGTTGCTTCCTCGAATGGGTTGTAATGGATGTTTCTAAGGGGGCACATATTATCCATTACCTCGATAACTTCTTATGCCTTGGCCCAAAAGAAAAGCCACAGTGTGAATACACGCGGTAGTCCACCTGTGAGAAGGAGAGAGCTGGAGGGAGAGTGGACACCACAGAGCCGAGGGGTTAGATGGAGAACGGAAGAAGGAAAGAGGGCGAGGGAGGTAAGGGAGTACAGTGGAAGGCCAACGTGAGCTCCCCCATGTTCCTGCTGGGTGGGGAACAGCCCTGGGAAGAAAAGCCGCTTGCGCATCCCTTTGAGGTTACGGGCGCAAGCGGGTAGAGGGACTACGCTGGAGAGCGAATCCGACATGGACAGTCCTTTCCTGTCCGTGCGACCTCCGTTTCGCCGGTTTTGTGCCAGAGCCACAGTGGACCCTGACGGCCAGCCCCCCTCTCCCAATACTGGTGCCTGTCGACTGGTGGGTCGAGCCCCCCGCGGTGGGGGGGAGTAATATCTGCAGAGGAAAGACCATCTTCCAGCCAAACTAAGATGTCTACTTCTTTTCGTGGACAATGTGATACGATCCCTTTCTTACAGACACGCCCATCGCTACAAATTCCAGATGAGGCACAAAAACAGCAGGTGCTTCAACGGATATCAAGTGCTCCTTCAAATGGGCTCTCCTCCACCTCAACTTCAACATCACAAATACTCCAGTCCTCAGAGGTGTCACCCCAATCGCACTTGCTTCCTCACAGCTCCCAAGTCTCCAGCTGCCCGTCTGAGTATGGGGTAACACAGATGGTTGAGTCTGCACAGCTGTTTACTCATACTATAGCCTGGGAAACAGAGGTCTGCTTCAGAGCTTCTGTTAATCCAGACGAGGAAATGATCTGCACTGATGCCCAGAATCTTTATGAGTCAGATCCAGGACCAGATGAAGAAGGTTCTGAGCATAATGTAGACCCTCGTTCCCAAACTGTAACTACTGTTGATGGAGACAATGATAAAGACGATGATGAGACTCAAATACCTGATTGGAGCGACAACTTGACTTTTCGGTCAGGGCAGGAAGAGGTTGGCTTTGAGGACGACAGGTGTGAGAACACACAGGGTGATGATGACGAGGTTGGAGATCCCACTTACTGTCAACCCACAGTCAGCCAGTCGATGAGGTCAGCAGAGGAGGTGGAGGAGGATGCTATTGATGACGAGGTTAGGTTGCGCCTTCCTGGACAGAGACGGAGTACTGGAAGCATGTCAACAACTGCATCCTCAACCACAACTCTGCCTCTGACCACAAGTCGTGGTGGCTCTTCAGGTCACATGGGCTCTAAGCCTTGCATAGCCTGGGCATTTTTTCAGAAAGATAAGGAAGACCCAACTCATGTTATCTGTAATATTTGTCACTAAAAGCTAAGTAGAGGCCAAAAAATCCATAGTTTGAGTACTTCATGCATGAACCTTCACATGGATATGAAGCATAAGTTGCAGTGGGAAGCTCACTGTGCTACAATGCGGCCTAACGGGCCGGGCCAACCACAGTCTGCCCCATCTTGTGCATCCGCGGCCTCTTCGTCCTCTGTGACTGCGGGGACAGCAGTCACACATGTTTTTGGATGCAGACCTGCCACCTCTTTACCCGCAACAGCCAGTGTGATTGGCAGGTCATCATTTCATTTGGAAGTGGAAACACCAGCTGGTGTTGAGCGCTCTCCAACATCGAGAGCACCACCTTTGGATCAAGGCAACCTAACTTTTCCGCCTGCATCTTCCTCACAGACCGGCAGTTTGCCGGGGACACCCTACTCAACCCCGTCTAAGCACAACAGCCAGTCCTCGGTCCCTCAGATGTGGACAAGTAAAAGACCATTTCCTCCTAGCCATGACAAAGCTAAGAGGTTGAATTTCACCATCTGCAAGCTGTTGGCTACAGAAATGCTGCCTTTCCACGTGGTGGACAAAGAGGTTTTTCGAGACTTTATTTCCGTTGCAGTGCCCCAGTACCAGATGCCCAGTCGGCTCTACTTCTCAAAGAAAGGTGTGCCTGCGCTACACCAGCATTTCACACACAGCATCACCGCTTCTTTGAGAAACTCTGTGTGTGACAGGGTGCATTTCACCACAGACACTTGGACGAGTAGGCATGGACAGGGGCGTTACATGTCGCTGACTGGGCACTGGGTAACTATGGTGACAGCAGGACAAGGGGCTGCTGTCCACGTCTTGCCGTCCCCACGAGTTGTGCGTCAATCCTTTTTATCTCAAAGTTCCTCCACTGCTTCTGCCTCCTCAACCTCCTCTCGGTCCTCCACCTGCACCCAAAGCCTGTCTGGTAATGCCACCCGCTTTCTAACTGCGCAGAAGGAATCCTGCACACCTCCTTTCTATGCTGGCAGCAGGGCTCAATGGCATCAGGTGGTGTTTACTTTGAAATGTGAGTCACACAGCTGAGGAGTTGTGGTCAGCTCTGGAGACCCAGTTTCATGAATGGTTGTCTCCACAGGACCTGCAACCAGGGAAGGCCCTGTGCGACAACGCTGGAAACCTGGGTGCGGCCCTTCCCCGGGGCAATGTCACACACGCGCCTTGTATGGCTCACGTGTTGAACCTGGTTGTCCAGCAATTTTTAGCCCACTATCCCAGACTAGATGGCTTTCTGCAGAGGGCACGTTCGCTGTGTGCTCACTTCCACTGTTCGCATCCCGCAGCTCAACGACTTACATCTCTACAGAAGTCGTTTGGCCTGCCAGTTCACCGGCTGAAATGCAATGTGCTGACATGGTGGAATTCAACTCTGCACATGTTGCAGCGACTGTGGCAGCACCGACAAGCCCTGGTGCAATACGTTCTGACGTATTGCCTGGGACAACGAGATCCAGAGGTGGGGCAAATCACACTGCAGGAGTGGTCTCAGATCAGGGACCTATGCACCTTTCTGCACAGTTTTGAAAAGGCGACGAAGATGTTTAGTGCTGACGATGCCATTATCAGCATGACTATTCCGGTGACTTACATGCTGGAGCACACGTTAAGCAGAATTCGGAGTCATGTGGTGGGACAAGAGGGAGTGGAGGAAGTAGAGGAGGAGTCGTATGCGGAAGGGATAACATCTCCAAGGTCCAGACCGTCGGCAGCACCAAGGCAGCAGGCATGGGAGGGTGGGGGAGAGGGATTAACCAGGGCGCATGGTAGCAGCCAAAGTGTTGAGAAAGGTGCAGGAGCCGAGGAAGAATTAAAGGACGAACTGGCGATGGGCATGGAAGACTCATCAGTTGAGGGAGACCTTGATCATATTTCTGTTGTGTGAGGTTGGGGGGAGAGGGCAGAGGAAGGAAGCATGATTCTTACCTCGCTACCAACACAACAAGGACTTGGTGCTCCTGGATGCGCAAGACACATGAGTGCCTTCTTGCTGCACTACCGGCAACATGACCCTCGGATTGTCAGAATTCGAAGTAATCCTGACTACTGGGTTATCACACTCTTACATCCCCGCTACAAAAGTAAATTTGCCAAAATAATTCCTGCCATAGAAAGGGATTCACGCATGCAGGAGTATCAGCAGAGGCTGTTGCAGAATCTTACATGTGCTTTTCCACAAAACACCAGTGGTGCACGTAGTGAATCTCACTGTTCTAACTTGCCAACTGTGGGACTGTCGAGTCTTCATCACTCAAACCGTAACAGAAACACAGTATCTGCTGGTAACAGCAATTTTGTAGAATCGTTTCACCACTTTTTTAGACCATCCTTTGCAAGGCCACAGGAGACAAGAAGTCTGACACATAGTCAACACCTAGAGAGGATGGTACAGGACTATCTCCAAGTGAACATTTGGGCTTCTAATCTGGAAAAATGTCCGGAGCTCGCCACTCACGCCTTGGAGATCTTGTCATGCCCTGCAGCCAGCGTTCTATCTGAACGTGTGTTCAGCGCTGCTGGTGGTGTGCTGACAGATAAGCGCACGCGGCTGTCCACTGAGAATGTAGACTGACTCACATTCATAATGATGAGCAAATCATGGATCCGCAAGGACTTTTCTATCCCTGTGTCACCTGGCGTGACTAAAAGCTTGAGGATTTGGTAAAATCACCTCACCAACCATTTTAAGCAACTCTGGGGTAATTGATGCCACTTAAGTGGTGTCTGTGCCACAATTTTTGGAAAAAATGGAGACTCTTTTAGGAGTCCCCTTGTTCTGTTTTACGTGACGTTGGCATCATCAATTCCAGGTGGGTTGGGTCGCCCCCCCCCCCCTTTTAACCGTAAGAAACTACATACACTATGGCTTGGGGTAACACAGATGGTTGAGTCTGAAGAGCTGTTTACTCAGAGGTCTGCTCTAAAGCTTCAGTGTCTGCTAGTCATCGTAGTAACCCAGCTCTGAAGCCAGCTACACTGCCTGTGTATCTAATAAGAATTTTTAACTGCATCCAGCCTAGGCAGACTGTGGGGACCCCCAACCAAACCCAGACTCTCAGCCCCCCTACCGCCCCCCTTTCCTTGACAATACAATAATGTAACTCTTACAACTGGATAGGTGAGGATCAGTCACAGCTTTATTAACTCTTTATACTCATTCCTTTAGAAAGACATTTTATTTCTAAAATAATTCAGCTTGTTGCAGCATGCCCTGGGTCTCCACAACGGCAAGTTGGCCAGCAAGTGTAACTCCCCAACATGTCCTTTCGATTTCCAGGCCACGGAGGATCCTGCGTACTCGTATGCAGGACTCTGACCCCAATCCATCACTCTTAACGCTTGTTCCACTTCGTCCTGGAGTCCTGACAGGAATATGTCCAGTCCAATATCCATTAAGTGAATGCCGTCGGGCCGTATGAGGCCTGCTTTATCTCCTTCCAGTTGTCAGTGTCGTATCACTACACCGCCTCTATCTCTTCTAAATTTTGGCATCCGAATATTTATTACCCGCCTTGTTCGTTCGATGGCCATGATGTCTCGTGCACCTTGCCATACCGCTAACAGCACAATCTCTGACCACACTATAGTTAGTTTTGTGAAAAATTCTCTGAAGCGCTCAGTGTCTAGTTTCATTATTGCCATTAGTTATGCACTCTTGTGATGACCTAGGTCGTTTCCCCCGGCCTGTATAACTAAGATGACCGGACCTCTTACCTCTCTCCCTACCTTGATTACCTCCATTAGTACCTGTGCCCATTGCAGGCCTCTAATACCTCTCCTGTTGAAATATGTGTTATGAAACTCTAATTTCTTCCCGCCTGGGGGGACTTTCGCCCTTTTTTCTGCCCAATATATATACGAGTGGCCTATCATCCACACTGTTGGCTTAGTGTCACCTGTAAAAGAAACAAACCACGTTAGGATAACAAGTCCGGTCTTATGTATCTCGCCAAACACGTGGATCGCCATCTCCCCATTCTCTGAACTTCCGGTTTTGACAGTCCTGCTCTTGCTGCTTCCGTGGCCGTGCCTATGCGGAATGAGTGTGTCCCGTAATCTTTGGGGTGGTTCCCTGCCGATGTTAGGCATTTATTAAATATAGCTTGGAACTGGTATCTTGATAATGGCGTTCCATCAATGTGTGATAGGAAGAAATTACTTTGTGATCTGATGGCTATATATGTATTTACTATTGTTACCCGACTCAGTGTACCGTTTGTGGGTTGTAGAAGTACCCAAGTGCCCCTGCCCGCTGGAACCGTTTTCGATTTGCGTATGCGTAGACGTATTGCATTATTGGCTATGACTACGTCCTGGTGTAATAAGCCTCCACTCGTGGTAATTTTGGATTGAGGGACTAATTCGCTTATGCATAGCGCCCCGAAGGAGGCGATCGCAAATGCAGTAGACAGTAGTGTTGCTTCAAATTGTGAGTGTCATGTTAATGGTGTTAGGGATATGATGTGAGAAATCAGTTTTAGTGACACGGGACGGGACGTCTACACTCCTGACTTGGCTGACCCCTTTTCCACCCTTTTATGGATTGTCTGATAATGAATCTCTTTGTCACATCTAGTGTTGAGCCACCCCCGTAGTGTTCGAGTTCGGTTCGGTTCGTCGAACACCCGTGTGTTCGCCAAACTGTTCGTCGAACTGTTCGTCGAACACCTTCGAACACCGTTAAAACCAATGGCAGGCAAACAAAAACACATAGAAACACATAGAAAACACCTTCAAAGGTGTCCAGAAGCTGACAAACTGCTCAGAAGACATAACTAACACATGGAAAAGTGACAAGTACATATAGTCATGCGAAAAGAAAAGAGGTGGAGGAGTAAAAGGAGGGGGAGACACAGATATAGGCATGTCATGCCCTTCTAAAATCCAAAAAGTGAGAAGCCGACACAGCCAGTCCGTTTCTGCCCGTGCCACCTCCGTGTCGCCGGGTTTGTGCCAGAGCCGCGGTGGACCCTGACGGCCAGCCCCCCTCTCCCAATACTGGTGCCTGTCCACTGGTGGGTCGAGCGAGCCCCCCTGTGGTGGAGGCAGCTCTAAGCTTTTTAATTTAAATTGTCTCTCTAATTTGAATGAATACACTTTAAATCCATTTACAAGGATCTATTGGATGGCAAGTCTCATGCCAGCAGCCGCGTAATTCCAGCTCCAGTAGCGTCCACTAAAGCTGCTGCAGTTAAAAAGCTTTTATAAGGATCGAGCTCGGCTGTCCACCGCAAGGCATCCTACTGCCAGTCCCAGCCCCTATGCCTTGGGGTGCCTCCTGATGCTCTTCACTGAGTATCCCGTGGTCTCGAAGCATTTCCTTTGAAAAAATGAAGTGTCCAAACTACAGGTGGTGTAGCTTGCTTAACAGCCGGGATAATCCGCTGACTAGCAGACCCTGCTACTAGGCACAAAGTATTTCCTGGGCTAGATGCAGTTAAAAATTTGTAATTAGATACTCTCGTTGGATGCTGAGAAAGCATTCCATAGAGTCTCCTGGCACGCCATATATGATTCTCTTAAAAAGCTTGGGGTTGGGGTCTAGGGGACCCTTTTATAGCCAAAATCACGGCCCTGTACCGCAATACGTCACCTAGGCTGAAGATAAATGGAACTGTAGCACCCTGAGGGCTCGGTTGTTACAGAGGTATTGCACCTCACCCAGAGGTGTGATATCTCACTCTCAGGTAAGGATGTAGTGTGGATCAGGACCCGACACCTGCATGCATTACACCACATTGCCGTGGGGCAGGGCGACCAATATGCCCCTGAGATGGGCACGACAGTCCCTGTCCCTGGCTGGAGTGGGGGGAGGGAACACTGTGGAAGGGGAACCCTGTAGTGCAGGAGCAGGGAGGAAGCAGTTCCTGGGTGCATTGAGAAGGGAGTATAAAAGGTGGGCACCATCTTAGTTCAGTGCAGAGAAGTTTGAGCAGAAGTGGCAGGGAGCAGGGGCTCTGCATGAGCTCTGCTCCGGAGGCGGGCCTAGTAACAGAGGCCCAGGCCTGGAAGAGGGAGAAGGAAGGAAGAGGAGCGGAGAAGGCGCCAGGAACGAGGAACGAAGGGATCTCAGGGGTGCGGACGGGCGAGTCGCCACCGCACGCCAGAAACCACCTGCGTGGAGGGGTCAGGCCAAAGGGGGAGACCGGTCCCCGAAACTAGTGGAGGCAGGAAACGACCCTCAGCTAGAAACAGGAGGCTGTGACATTTTATGTGGCGCAGCCCCTCGCTACACCCGCTAGGAAGGCACCACATAGGGTCAGGGAAACTGGCGCCAAGTTTACCAAGAGGAGGCCCGAGGCAGCCGGACAGAAGGGTTGGTAAGAAAGGCCAGACAAAGGACACAGAAAGGGGGTCCTGTGAAGCGCTCCAAAGTTATCTGGGAGTTGTCTGAGCCCCTCACCTGGTGAGCACAGTACGACGTGGGCAGCCGTTACCTGCAGACGTGGTCTGGATAATAAGAACTGTGAGTAAAGGCCCTGGACTGCATCACTGACTCCGTGTCATTACTGCTGCTGCCCTGCACCATCACCCCCATCCTCCGCATACACTGCCCTGAGGCTATACTCCTCCCGTGGGGAGTTATGCTACGCTCTGCTGCACCCACAACACCAGCCTCAGCGGTCTGCCCTGGAGCGGCGGTTCACTCTGACCGCAATCCACGGGTGGCGTAGTCGGACATTTAAACATCAAAACCACATAAATAGTTCCGCCACTGGTTTGACCGCCCTGAGCCACGGAACCAGTTTGCCGCCACGGAGACTGCAACCACCAGCATCCACCAAAAAGGGTCCGGCTCCGGGTGTACCAAGGCCCAGGGGGCGCGTCAGAACATTTTCATCACCTTTCACAATCACCAATGGGACAAGGCAGGGATGTTCTCTGTCCCCTCTCTTATACATCCTAGTGACGGAGCACCTGCTCTCATCAATTCGCCATAACCCCAATATTAGGTGGATTGAGGTGGGAGGCACCGAGTACAAGTGCTCTCTATTTACTGATGATGTCCTAGTATATATCACTCAATCACATATATCCATCCATGCTGTTATGGCTGAAATAGATCACTTTGTTACATGGTCAAATTTTAAAATCAATGCAGCGAAGTCTGAGGCCCTCGATGTCTCCCTCCCCAAATCCATATAGGATTCCATCCAGTCCAACTTTCCCTTTGCCTGGCCCTCACAGGGTATCAAATACTTAGGAATTCCTATTCATAGAGACCTCTCCCATCTATGTTATCTTAATTTTGGGCCCTTTATTGAACAACTCCATACAGACCACGGTTGGCAAGTTAGAACTGTAAGATTTCCTACGTGAACCACTGGTGTTTTGTGGAAAAGCACATGTACACTGTGTTCCAAATTATTATGCAAAAGGTGCTTAGGAGTGATAAGGGAAGAATTTGTTTGTTTGTCAGTTAAACTCATTGATGGTGATGTGTGTCAGGGCTCTTTATATCACTGTAAGCAATTGCAGACACCAGTGCTAATTAGTTTGTCAGGTGTGTACAATGAAAGGCAAGACTACTTAAGAAGGCTCTCTCACATTATTCAGCAGCCTACATTTTCTGCCAAAATGGGAAAGAAAAAGGATGTGTCGGCTGCTGAGAAGCAACAAATTGTGGAGTGTTTAGGTCAAGGCATGACTACAATCAACATTGTGCGATGATCAGGATGAAGTGTCTTGGCAATCAAGAAGTATGTAGCTGATTCACAGTACACACGTGTGCGTGCTGATAAGGGCAAATTGAGGACTCTTTCCTACAGGCAATTACGTCAGGTTGAAAGAGCAGCGGCAAAAAAGCCTTGTCATAGCAGCAGACAAGTTTTTGAAGCTGCTTGTGCCTCCAACGTCCCCCGAACAACAAGATGCAGGGTCCTTCAGAGGTTTGCAGCTGTGCATACGCCATCCTGTCGACCTCCTCTATCCACTTCACACAAGCAGAAACGGCTCCAGTGGGCCAAACATTACATGAAGACTGATTTCAAAACTGTTTTGTTCACGGATGAGTGCCGTGCAGCGCTCGATGGTCCAGATGGATGGAGTGGAGGATGGCTGGTTGATGGACACCCCACGCAAACACGGCTACAGCGCCAACAAGGAGGAGGTGGAGTAATGTTTTGGGCTGGAATCATGGGGAGAGAGATTGTCGGCCCCTTTAGGATCCCTGAAGGCGCTAAAGATGAACTCCATAATGTATGTGGATTTTCTCAAACAGCACTTCCTGCCATGGTTCAAGAAGAAGAACCGTGTATTTCACAGCAAGATCATTTTTCTGCATGATAATGCACCATCTCATGCTGCACATAAAACATCTGCATCTCTGGCTGATATGGGCATAAAAGGGGACAAACTTATGGTGTGACCCCCATGCTCCCCTGACCTCTACCCCATTCAGAACCTTTGGAGCATCATTAAAAGGAGTGTCTATGATGGCGGGAGGCAGTTCACATCTAAGCAACAGCTCTGGGAGGGTATTCTGTCCTCATGCAAAACAATTGAAGCAGAAACCATCCAAAACCTGACAAATTCAATGGACGAGAGAGTTCAGAAGCTCCTTTCGAACAAGGGGTCCTATGTGAAAATGTAACATCACCTAGAATAAAGTTTTGAGTTGAAAACTGTTTGATTTCAGTTTCTAACAACCTGCTAATGCTTATAATTTCAAATTTTTTCAATTTTTTTAGTCTTTATTAAAATGAAAAGGTTGATCGAAAAGTTTGGGGGATCTAAGAGTGTGGCAACCCAGTAGTCATGATTACTTCGAATTCTGACAATATGAGGGTCATGCTGCAGGTAGTGCAGCAAGAAGGCACTTATGTGTCTTGCGCATCTCGGAGCCCCAAAATTATTTTCCGGGCTAGATGCAGCTAAAAATTATTTTTAATTTTTAATCTGGTGGAGCTTATTATAGATGGCCTAATAGGATCAGTGCTGCACACTGCTACAAAGCCCAAATTATTTTCCAGTCAAGATACAGATAAACATGATTAGTAATTTGAAAGCTTAAAACGGTTGGTAGGGTGATTTTAACCAATCATCAAGCTTTTACTCTCCCCAGGATGACACAGGGGTAGAAAAGTCGTTTCGGATCCATGATTTGTTCATCTTTATGAACGTGAGTCTGTCTACATTATCAGTGGAGAGCCGCGTGCGCTTATCTGTCAGCACACCACCAGCAGCGCTGAACACACGTTCAGACAGAACGCTGGCTGCGGGGCATGACAAGATCTCCAAGGCGTAAGTGGCTAGCTCCGGCCATTTATCCAGATTGGAAGCCCAAAAAGAGCAAGGGTCCAGTGACACAGTCGTGGCTTCAATGTTTACTTGGAGATACTCCTGTACCATCGTCTCTAGGCGTTGACTATGTGTCAGACTTCTTGTCTCCTGTGGCCTTGCAAAGGATGGGCTAAAAAAGTGGTGAAATGATTCCGCAAAAGTGATGTTACCACCAGATACTGTGGTTCTGTTACGGTTTGAGTGCTGAACACTTGACGGTCCCACGGTTGGCAAGTTGGAACTGTGACATTCACTACGTGCACCACTGGTATTTTGTGGAAAAGCACATGTAAGATTCTGCAACAGTCTCTGCTGATACTCCTGCATGCGTGCATCCCTTTCTATGGCAGGAATAATTTCTGCAAATTTACTTTTGTACCGGGGATCTAACAGTGTGGCAACCCAGTAGTCAGGATTATTTCTAATTCTCACAATTCGAGGGTCATGTTGCAGGTAGTGCAGCAAGAAGGCACTCATGTGTGTTGCGCATCCAGGAGCACCAAGTCCCTGTTGTGTTGGTGGCGAGGTAACAATCATGCTTCCTTCCTCTGTCCTCTCCCCCCAACCTCGCACAACAGAAATGTGATCAAGGTCTCCCTCATCTGATGAGTCTTCCATCAGTTCATCCTCCACTTCTTCCTGGGCTCCTGCACCTTCTTCACTAGTTTGGCTGCTACCATGCGCCCTGGTAAAACCATCTCCCCCACCCTCACATGCCTGCCGCCTTGGTGCTGCCGACCGTCTGGACCTGGCAGATGTTAGCCCTTCCGCATACAACTCCTCCTCCTCTACTTACTCCACCTCCTCTTGTGCCACCACCTGACTCCGAATTCTGTTTAACATGTGCTCCAGCATGTAAATCACCGGAATAGTCATGCTGATAATGGCATCGTCAGCACTAAACATCTTCGTCGCCATTTCAAAACTGTGCAGAAGGGTGCATAGGTCCCTGATCTGAGACCACTCCTCCAGCGTGATTTGCCCCACCTCTGAATCTCGTTGGCCCAGGCTATACGTCAGAACGTATTGCACCAGGGCTTGTCGGTGCTGCCACAGTCGTTGCAACATGTGCAGAGTTGAATTCCACCGGGTAGGCACATCGCATTTTAGCCGGTGAAGTGGCAGGCCCAACGACTTCTGTAGAGATGTAAGTCGCTGAGCTGCGGGATGCGAACGGCGGAAGTGAGCACACAGCGACCGTGCCCTCTGCAGAAGGCCATCTAGTCTGGGATAGTGGGCTAAAAATTGCTGGACAACCAGGTTCAACACGTGAGCCATACAAGGCACGTGTGTGACATTGCCCCGGCGAAGGGCCGCACCCAGGTTTGCAGCATTGTCGCACACGGCCTTCCCTGGTTTCAGGTCCAGTGGAGACAACCATTCATGAAATTGGTTCTCCAGAGCTGACCACAACTCCTCAGCTGTGTGACTCACATTTCCCAGACATTTCAATGTAAAAACCGCCTGATGACGTTGAGCCCTACTGCCATCATAGTAAGGAGGTGTGCAGGATCCCTTCTGCGCAGTTAGAAAGCTTGTGGCATGACCAGACAGGCTTTGGGTGCAGGTGGAAGACCGAGAGGAGGTTGAGGAGGCAGAAGCAGTGGAGGAACTTTGACATAAAGAGGATTGACGCACAACTCGTGGGGACGGCAAGACTTGGACAGCAGCCCCTTGTCCTGCTGTCACCATAGTTACCCAGTGCCCAGTCAGCGACATGTAACGCCCCTGTCCATGCCTACTCGTCCAAGTGTCTGTGGTGAAATGCACCCTGTCACACACAGAGTTTCTCAAAGAAGCGGTGATGTTGTGTGTGACATGCTGGTGGAGCGCAGGCACACCTTTCTTTGAGAAGTAGTGCCGACTGGGCATCTGGTACTGGGGCACTGCGACGGACATAAGGTCTCGAAAATCCTCTGTGTCCACCAGGCGGAAAGGCAGCATTTCTGTAGCCAAGAGCTTGCAGATGGTGAAATTCAACCTCTTAGCTTTCTCATGGCTAGGAGGAAATGGTCTTTTACTTGTCCACATCTGAGGGACCGAGGGCTGGCTATTGTGCTTAGACGGGGTTGATAAGGGTGTCCCCGGCAAACTGCCGGTCTGTGAGGAAGATGCAGGCGGACATGTTAGGTTGCCTTGATCCAAAGGTGGTGCTATCGATGTCGGACAGCGCTCAACACCAGCTGCTGTTACCACCTCCAAAGAAAATGATGACCTGCCAATCACGCTGGCTGTTGCGGGTAAAGAGGTGGCAGGTCTGCGCCCCCAAACAGGTGTGACTGCTGTCCCCCCAGTCACAGAGGATGAAGAGGCCGCGGATGCACAAGATATGGCAGACGGTGGTTGGCCCGGCCGGCTAGGCCGCATTGTAGCACACTGAGCTTCCCACTGCAACTTATGCTTCATGTCCATGTGCCGGTTCATGCATGAAGTACTCAAACTATGTATTTTTTGGCCTCTACTTAGCTTTTGCTGACAAATGTTACAGATAACACGAGTTGGGTCATCTTTATCGATCTGAAAAAATGCCCAGGCTATGAAAGGCTTAGCACCCATGCGACCTGAAGAGCCACCACGACTTGTGGTGAGAGGCAGAGTTGTGTTTGAGGATGCAGTTGTTGACGTGCTTCCAGTACTACGTCTCTGTCCAGGAAGGTGCAACCTGACCTCGTCGTCACTAGCATCTTCCTACACCTCCTCTGCTGACCTCATCTCTTGGCTGACTGTGGGTTGACAGTAAGTGGGAACTCCAACCTCATCATCATCACCCTGTGTGTTATCACACCCGTCGTCCTCAGAGCCAACCTGTTCCTGCCCTGACAAAAAACTAAAGTTGTCGCTCCAATCAGGTATTTGAGTCTTATCATCGTCTTCCTCATTGTCTCCACCAACAGGAGTTACAGTTTGGGAATGAGGGTCTACATTATGGTCAGAACCTTCTGCGTCTGGTCCTGGATCCGACTCATAAAGATTCTGGGCATCAGTGCAGATCATTTCCTCGTCTGGATTCACAGAAGCGCTGGAGTCGACCTCTGATTCCCAGGCTATAGTATGAGTAAACAGCTCTGCAGACTCAACCATCTGTTCTACCTCATACTCAGACGGGCAGCTGGAGATTTGGGAGCTGTGAGGAAGCAAGTGCGATTTGGGTGACACCTTTGAGGACTGGAGTATTTGTGATGTTGAAGTCGATGTGGAGGAGAGCCCACTTAAAGGAGCACTTGATATCCGTTGAAGCACCTGCTGTTTTTGTGCCTCATCTGGAATTTGTAGCGATTGGCGTGGCCGTAAGAAAGGGATCTTATCACATTGTCCGCTAAAAGAAGTAGACATTTTAGTTTGGCTGGAAGATGGTCTTTCTTCTGCAGATGTTACTGTTGCTTTAACACCTACCCCACGGACACAACCTTTTTTCCCCTTCCCAACACGCCTATTCCCCTTTCCACCAGCAGCAGGCCTTTTTCCACTCATTTTGGTGGTTAACTAATTCACAACTCTGGAGTTGTTTGCACAAAAAAACAATGGATGGTAAACGAGCAGAACTGAGTGGCCAAACTGTGGTACTAGGCCAAAACTATTGGCTGGGTTAGATGCAGAAAAAAATATATTCAGTTTGCAACCTGATGGAGGTCAGTATAGATGGACTAATAGAGAAAGTCCGACACACTGCTACAAGGCCAAATATTTTTTCAGAGGTAGATGCAGAAAAAAATTATATTCAGTTTGCAACCTGATGGAGGTCTGTATAGATGGATTAATAGAACAAGACCCACACACAGCTAGAAGCCCAATATTTTTTCAGAGGTAGATGCAGAAAAAAATATATTCAGTTTGCAACCTGATGGAGGTCAGTATAGATGGACTAATACAACAAGTCCCACACACAGCTAGAAGCCCAATATTTTTTCAGAGGTAGATGCAGAAAAAAATATATTCAGTTTGCAACCTGATGGAGGTCAGTATAGATGGACTAATACAACAAGTCCCACACACAGCTAGAAGCCCAAATATTTTTTCAGAGGTAATGTAGATGCAGATACAAATTATTTTTAATTTGCAACCTGATGGAGGTCAGTATAGATGGACTAATACAACAAGTCCCACACACAGCTAGAAGCCCAAATATTTTTTCAGAGGTACTGTAGATGCAGATAAAAATTATTTTTAATTTGCAACCTGATGGAGGTCAGTATAGATGGACTAATAGAGAAAGTCCGACACACTGCTAGAAGGCCAAATATTTTTTCAGAGCTAGATGCAGAAAAAAATTATATTCAGTTTGCAACCTGATGGAGGTCAGTATAGATGGATTAATAGAACAAGACCCACACACAGCTAGAAGCCCAATATTTTCTCAGAGGTAGATGCAGAAAAAAATATATTCAGTTTGCAACCTGATGGAGATCAGTATAGATGGACTAATACAACAAGTCCCACACACAGCTAGAAGCCCAAATATTTTTTCAGAGGTACTGTAGATGCAGATAAAAATTATTTTTAATTTGCAACCTGATGGAGGTCAGTATAGATGGACTAATACAACAAGTCCCACACACAGCTAGAAGCCCAAATATTTTTTCAGAGGTACTGTAGATGCAGATACAAATTATTTTTAATTTGCAACCTGATGGAGGTCAGTATAGATGGACTAATACAACAAGTCCCACACACAGCTAGAAGCCCAAAAATTTTTTCAGAGGTAGATGCAGAAAAAAATATATTCAGTTTGCAACCTGATGGAGGTCAGTATAGATGGACTAATACAACAAGTCCCACACACAGCTAGAAGCCCAAATATTTTTTCAGAGGTACTGTAGATGCAGATACAAATTATTTTTCATTTGCAACCTGATGGAGGTCAGTATAGATGGACTAATAGAGAAAGTCCGACACACTGCTAGAAGGCCAAATATTTTTTCAGATCTAGATGCAGAAAAAAATTATATTCAGTTTGCAACCTGATGGAGGTCAGTATAGATGGATTAATAGAACAAGACCCACACACAGCTAGAAGCCCAATATTTTTTCAGAGGTAGATGCAGAAAAAAATATATTCAGTTTGCAACCTGATGGAGGTCAGTATAGATGGACTAATACAACAAGTCCCACACACAGCTAGAAGCCCAAATATTTTTTCAGAGGTACTGTAGATGCAGATAAAAATTATTTTTAATTTGCAACCTGATGGAGGTCAGTATAGATGGCCTAATACAACAAGTCCCAAACACAGCTAGAAGCCCAAATATTTTTTCAGAGGTACTGTAGATGCAGATACAAATTATTTTTAATTTGCAACCTGATGGAGGTCAGTATAGATGGACTAATACAACAAGTCCCACACACAGCTAGAAGCCCAAATATTTTTTCAGAGGTAGATGCAGAAAAAAATATATTCAGTTTGCAACCTGATGGAGGTCAGTATAGATGGACTAATACAACAAGTCCAACACACAGCTAGAAGCCCAAATATTTTTTCAGAGGTACTGTAGATGCAGATAAAAATTATTTTTAATTTGCAACCTGATGGAGGTCAGTATAGATGGACTAATACAACAAGTCCCACACACAGCTAGAAGCCCAAATATTTTTTCAGAGGTACTGTAGATGCAGATACAAATTATTTTTAATTTGCAACCTGATGGAGGTCAGTATAGATGGACTAATAGAGAAAGTCCGACACACTGCTAGAAGGCCAAATATTTTTTCAGAGGTAGATGCAGAAAAAAATTATATTCAGTTTGCAACCTGATGGAGGTCAGTATAGATGGATTAATAGAACAAGACCCACACACAGCTAAAAGCCCAAATATTTTTTCAGAGGTAGATGCAGAAAAAAATATATTCAGTTTGCAACCTGATGGAGGTCAGTATAGATGGACTAATACAACAAGTCTCACACACAGCTAGAAGCCCAAATATTTTTTCAGAGGTACTGTAGATGCAGATAAAAATTAGTTTTAATTTGCAACCTGATGGAGGTCAGTATAGATGGACTAATAGAATGATGCTATGCCCAAAATATTTTACTTCACTAGGTGCAGTAAAAAAATTGGTATTCTATACACAGGTGGTATATCTTGCAGCACAGATAGGCTACTCCACTGACTAACACACTCTGCAATAGGCCAAAAAGGATTAGCTTTGCTAGATTCAGCCAAATGCTGTGAAAAAAACTTGCACAGCACTGGCACAGACCTGCCTGGCAAAAACTGATAGGAACTGATGTAACCTAGTCCTGAAAAGGACTCCAATTACAATTAGTCTTTACTCCCACAACCTACCTATTTAAGAGCACAGACCTCCCTGATAAAAGTCGTGGGAAATGCTGTAACCTAGTCCTTAAAAGGACTGCAATCACAACTATTCCCTACTCCCAAGCTATCTGTATATTTGTGCGAAAATTTGCTTGAAATTAACAAGGTATAGCGCACACAGCAACAGCGGTGCCGTCTAACACGCAGCTGCAGCAGTGAGAAAATGGTGGCGACGGGGAAAATGGCTTGGTCTTATAGGGCAAGGACATGTGACATACACTGCCAATGACACATGCCCTTGCTTGTGTGAAAAAAAGCACTTCGCTCCGTGTGTGCGCTGCTGATAGGCTGACAGATTGCACCTCCCCACTGCAAATGCGGGAAAGAGAAAAAAAAATGGAGATCTTCATTGTTCCTGCAGAGATCCATCCCCTGCCCCTCCCCCCACCCCGCTGTACACTCAAACTGCGTATTAACATTAATTTTCATCATTACTGAGAAAAAATCCAGTTATGATTTTGGTGCACGAACAGTTATCGAACATAACCTCGAACAGCCGAATTTTTATCAAAATGTTCGTGTTCGCCGAACGGCTCGAACACCGCCCAAAACAGCTCGAATTTGAGATTGGCGAACAGTTCGAGTAGAACAACGCTCATCTCTAGTCACATCTCCCGAATTCAGTAGTCGGAAGTGAAATGCTACTCCGGTCAGACACCGCTGCACTGACGCCCCTGATATGCCCCTCATCATTAGCTGGTGGAGAAATTCTATGGTGACTTGTAATCTGGCTTGTTCACATTGGTCAACCCGTCTGCCTGCTACTAGTCGTGTCCACTCTTCCCATGCCTTACCGTATGCTTGCCACGTCGACGGGGCAACTGACGCTCTGATTAATGGCATCAACTATTCGCCACTAGATCCCATAGGGAGGGTGGGTAACTTTTGCCCGATGGGTGGGCGTTGGGGAGAAGCTCTGTGAAAATCTGACAATTGAATTGTGATAAAGCGTTAGCAGCAGCATTAGACCCCTTAGCATCGTGGCTAGCGCGGACCCATACATTGTGTTTTAGGCACAGGAATGCTAGTCAGCGTAGTAGGCCTAGCACTGGGAGAGACGATGATGCCATCTTATTAATGCAGTGCGCTAGGCTGGTGTGTTTTTTTATGAAGCGTATATTTTTGTTAGCCAGGCGCGCCCCATGTTTCTATTGCTACCACTATTGGGAAGAGTTCCAGGAGTGTCTGTTTTTTTGTCAGCACTTGTTCTGCCCAATACGGAGGCCATAAGCTTGGGCACCATTGGTTATTTAGTATCGCTGCATATCCGTACAGATGGGCTACTCCAATGAGTAACAGACACTGCTACAGGCCCAAAAGTATTTACTGGGCTAGATGCAGTAAAAAATTGTTATTAAATACAAAGGTAGTGTAGCTGGTACAGATGGGCTACTACAATGTGTAATAGACACTCCTACAGGCCCAAAAGGATTTACTGGGCTAGATGCAGTAAAAAATTGTTATTAAATGCAAAGGTGGTGTAGCTTGGTACAGATGGGCTACACCACTGACTACCAGACACTGCTTCTATGCCCAAAAGGTTTTACTTGGCTAGATGCAGTAAAAAATTGTTATTAAATACAAAGGTGGTGTAGCTTGATACAGATGGGCTACTACAATGCGTAACAGACACTGCTACAGGCCCAAAAGGATTTACTGGGCTAGATGCAGTTAAAAATTGTTATTAAATACATAGGTGGTGTAGCTTGGTACAGATGGGCTACTACAATGTGTATCAGACACTGCTACAGGCCCAAAAGGATTTACTGGGCTAGATGCAGTAAAAAATTGCTATTAAATACAAAGGAGGTGTAGCTTGGTACAGATGGGCTACTACAATGAGTAACAGACACTGCTACAGGCCCAAAATTATTTACTGGGCTAGATGCAGTAAAAAATTGTTAATAAATACAAAGGTGGCGTAGCTTGGTACAGATGGTCTACTACAATGAGTAACAGACACTGCTACAGGCCCAAAAGTATTTACTGGGCTAGGTGCAGTAAAAAATTGGTATTAGATACACAGGTGGTGTAGCTTGCTACACAGATAGGCTACTCCACTGACTAACACACACTGCTAGAGGCCCAAAAGGATTGGCTTAGCTAGATTTAGCCAAATGCTGTGAAAAACACTTGCACAGCACTGGCACAGACCTGCCTAGCAAAAGGTGCTAGGAACTGCTGTAACCTAGCCCTCAAAAGGGCTGCAATTACAACTTGTCGCTACTCCCTAAACCCATCTGTCTATTTAAGAGCAAATTCGCTTGCAATTCACACAGTTACAAATTATAGCGCCCACAGCAGCAGCGGTGCCATCTAACACTCAGCTACAGCAGTGAGAAAATGGTGGCGACGGGGAAAATGGCTGGGTCTTATAGGGCAAGGACATGTGACATACACAGCCAATGACACATGCCCTTACTTGTGTGAAAAAAAGCACTTCGCTGCGTGTGTGCGCTGCTGATAGGCTGACAGACTGCACCACCCCACTGTAAATGCGGGAAAGAAAAAAATAAATGGAGATCGACATTATTTCTGCAGAGATCCATCCCCTGCCCCGCCCACTCTACACTGAAACTGTCTATTAATATTGATTAACAGTATTACTGTGAAAAAATCCAGTTACGATTTTGGTGCACGAACAGTTATCGAACATAGCCTCGAACAGCCGGATTTTTTGCAAATCGTTCTGGTTCGTTGAACGGCTCGAACACCGCCCAAACCAGCTTGAATTTGAGATTGGCGAACAGTTCGAGTCGAACACCGCTCATCTCTAGTCATAAGGCAAAATGAGTCCTTATTTCTTGATAACTTGATCTTAAGATCTAGACCGTTCAAAATGAGTTTCGGTTGATTAAAAATGTCACCGAAGATCGGGCCCACGAGTTCCACAGGCCTTGAGAGAATCATGCAGTTTGACTAGTTCTAGGCCTTTTCTGAAAAGCGGTACAGCTCTTATAAAAAGACTTCTAAATAGAGATGAGCGTTGTTCTACTCGAACTGTTCGCCAATCTCAAATTCGAGCTGTTTTGGGCGGTGTTCGAGCCGGTCGGCGAACACAAACAATTTGAGAAAAATTCGGCTGTTCGAGGTTATGTTCGATAACTGTTCGTGCACCAAAATCATAACTGGATTTTTTCTCAGTAATGATGAAAATTAATGTTAATACGCAGTTTGAGTGTACAGCGGGGCGGGGGGAGGGGCAGGGGATGGATCTCTGCAGGAACAATGAAGATCTCCATTTTTTTTTCTCTTTCCCGCATTTGCAGTGGGGAGGTGCAATCTGTCAGCCTATCAGCAGCGCACACACGGAGCGAAGTGCTTTTTTTCACACAAGCAAGGGCATGTGTGATTGGCAGTGTATGTCACATGTCCTTGCCCTATAAGACCAAGCCATTTTCCCCCGTCGCCAACATTTTCTCACTGCTGCAGCTGCGTGTTAGACGGCACCGCTGTTGCTGTGTGCGATATACCTTGTTAATTTCAAGCCAATTTTCGCACAAATATACAGATAGCTTGGGAGTAGGGAATAGTTGTGATTGCAGTCCTTTTAAGGACTAGGTTACAGCATTTCCTACGACTTTTATCAGGCAGGTCTGTGCTCTTAAATAGATAGATTGTGGGAGTAAAGACTAATTGTAATTGGAGTCCTTTTCAGGACTAGGTTACATCAGTTCCTATCAGTTTTTGCCAGGCAGGTCTGTGCCAGTGCTGTGCAAGTTTTTTTCACAGCATTTGGCTGAATCTAGCAAAGCTAATCCTTTTTGGCCTATTGCAGAGTGTGTTAGTCAGTGGAGTAGCCTATCTGTGTTGCAAGATATACCACCTGTGTATAGAATACCAATTTTTTTACTGCACCTAGTGAAGTAAAATCTTTTGGGCATAGCATCATTCTATTAGTCCATCTATACTGACCTCCATCAGGTTGCAAACTGAATATAATTTTTTTCTGCATCTAGCTCTGAAAAAATATTTGGGCTTCTAGCGGTGTGTGGGACTTGGTCTATTAGTCCATCTATACTAACCTTCATCAGGTTGCAAATTAAAAATAATTTTTTTCTGCATCTAGCTCTGAAAAAATATTTGGGCTTCTAGCAGTGTGTGGGACTTGGTCTATTAGTCCATCTATACTGACCTCCATCAGGTTGCAAATTAAAAATAATTTTTTTCTTCATTTATCTCTGAAAAAATATTTGGGCTTCTAGCAGCGTGTGGGACTTGTTCTATTAGTCCATCTATACTGACCTCCATCAGGTTGCAAATTAAAAATAATTTTTTTCTGCATCTAGCTCTGAAAAAATATTTGGGCTTCTAGCAGTGTGTGGGACATGGTCTATTAGTCCATCTATACTGACCTCCATCAGGTTGCAAATTAAAAATAATTTTTTTCTTCATTTAGCTCTGAAAAAATATTTGGGCTTCTAGCAGTGTGTGGGACTTGTTCTATTAGTCCTTCTATACTGACGTCCAGCAGGTTGCAAATTGAATATAATTTTTTTCTGCATCTAGCTCTGAAAAAATATTTGGGCTTCTAGCGGTGTGTGGGACTTGGTCTATTAGTCCATCTATACTGACCTCCATCAGGTTGCAAATTAAAAATAATTTTTTTCTGCATCTAGCTCTGAAAAAATATTTGGGCTTCTAGCAGTGTGTGGGACTTGGTCTATTAGTCCATCTATACTGACCTCCATCAGGTTGCAAATTAAAAATAATTTTTTTCTGCATCTAGCTCTGAAAAAATATTTGGGCTTCTAGCAGTGTGTGGGACTTGGTCTATTAGTCCATCTATACTGACCTCCATCAGGTTGCAAATTGAATAAAAAAATTTTCTGCATCTAGCTCTGAAAAAATATTTGGGCTTCTAGCGGTGTGTGGGACTTGGTCTATTAGTCCATCTATACTGACCTCCATCAGGTTGCAAATTAAAAATAATTTTTTTCTGCATCTAACCCAGCCAATAGTTTTGGCCTAATACCACAGTTTGGCCACTCAGCTCTGCTCGGTTACCATCCATTGTTTTTTTGTGCAAACAACTCCAGAGTTGTGAATTAGTTAACCACCAAAATGAGTGGAAAAAGGCCTGCTGCTGGTGGAAAGGGGAATAGGCGTGTTGGGAAGGGGAAAAAAGGTTGTGTCCGTGGGGTAGGTGCAGAAGAAAGACCATCTTCCAGCCAAACTAAAATGTCTACTTCTTTTAGCGGACAATGTGATAAGATCCCTTTCTTACGGCCACGCCAATCGCTACAAATTCCAGATGAGGCACAAAAACAGCAGGTGCTTCAACGGATATCAAGTGCTCCTTTAAGTGGGCTCTCCTCCACATCAACTTCAACATCACAAATACTCCAGTCCTCAAAGGTGTCACCCAAATCGCACTTGCTTCCTCACAGCTCCCAAATCTCCAGCTGCCCGTCTGAGTATGAGGTAGAACAGATGGTTGAGTCTGCAGAGCTGTTTACTCATACTATAGCCTGGGAATCAGAGGTCGACTCCAGCGCTTCTGTGAATCCAGACGAGGAAATGATCTGCACTGATGCCCAGAATCTTTATGAGTCGGATCCAGGACCAGACGCAGAAGGTTCTGACCATAATGTAGACCCTCATTCCCAAACTGTAACTCCTGTTGGTGGAGACAATGAGGAAGACGATGATAAGACTCAAATACCTGATTGGAGCGACAACTTTAGTTTTTTGTCAGGGCAGGAACAGGTTGGCTCTGAGGACGACGGGTGTGATAACGCACAGGGTGATGATGATGAGGTCGGAGATCCCACTTACTGTCAACCCACAGTCAGCCAAGAGATGAGGTCAGCAGAGGAGGTGGAGGAAGATGCTAGTGACGACGAGGTCAGGTTGCGCCTTCCTGGACAGAGACGTAGTACTGGAAGCACGTCAACAACTGCATCCTCAAACACAACTCTGCCTCTCACCACAAGTCGTGGTGGCTCTTCAGGTCGCATGGGTGCTAAGCCTTGCATAGCCTGGGCATTTTTTCAGATCGATAAAGATGACCCAACTCGTGTTATCTGTAACATTTGTCAGCAAATGCTAAGTAGAGGCCAAAAAATACATAGTTTGAGTACTTCATGCATGAACCGGCACATGGACATGAAGCATAAGTTGCAGTGGGAAGCTCAGTGTGCTACAATGCGGTCTAGCCGGCCGGGCCAACCACCGTCTGCCATATCTTGTGCATCCGCGGCCTCTTCATCCTCTGTGACTGGGGGGACAGCAGACACACCTGTTTTGGGGCGCAGACCTGCCACCTCTTTACCCGCAACAGCCAGCGTGATTGGCAGGTCATCATTTTCTTTGGAGGTGGTAACACCAGCTGGTCTTGAGCGCTGTCCGACATCGATAGCACCACATTTGGATCAAGGCAACCTAACATGTCCGCCTGCATCTTCCTCACAGACCGGCAGTTTGCCGGGGACACCCTTATCAACCCCGTCTAAGCACAATAGCCAGCCCTCGGTACCTCAGATGTGGACAAGTAAAAGACCATTTCCTCCTAGCCATGAGAAAGCTAAGAGGTTGAATTTCACCATCTGCAAGCTCTTGGCTACAGAAATGCTGCCTTTCCGCCTGGTGGACACAGAGGATTTTCGAGACCTTATGTCCGTCGCAGTGCCCCAGTACCAGATGCCCAGTCGGCACTACTTCTCAAAGAAAGGTGTGCCTGCGCTCCACCAGCATGTCGCACACAACATCACCGCTTCTTTGAGAAACTCTGTGTGTGACAGGGTGCATTTCACCACAGACACTTGGACGAGTAGGCATGGACAGGGGCGTTACATGTCGCTGACTGGGCACTGGGTAACTATGGTGACAGCAGGACAAGGGGCTGCTGTCCAAGTCTTGCCGTCCCCACGAGTTGTGCATCAATCCTCTTTATGTCATTTTTCCTCCACTGCTTCTGCCTCCTCAACCTCCTCTCGGTCTTCCACCTGCACCCAAAGCCTGTCTGGTCATGCCACAAGCTTTCTAACTGCGCAGAAGGGATCCTGCACACCTCCTTACTATGCTGGCAGTAGGGCTCAACGTCATCAGGCGGTTTTTACATTGAAATGTCTGGGAAATGTGAGTCACACAGCTGAGGAGTTGTGGTCAGCTCTGGAGAACCAATTTCATGAATGGTTGTCTCCACTGGACCTGAAACCAGGGAAGGCCGTGTGCAACAATGCTGCAAACCTGGGTGCGGCCCTTCGCCGGGGCAATGTCACACACGTGCCTTGTATGGCTCACGTGTTGAACCTGGTTGTCCAGCAATTTTTAGCCCACTATCCCAGACTAGATGGCCTTCTGCAGAGGGCACGGTCGCTGTGTGCTCACTTCCGCCGTTCGCATCCCGCAGCTCAGCGACTTACATCTCTACAGAAGTCGTTGGGCCTGCCACTTCACCGGCTAATATGCGATGTGCCTACCCGGTGGAATTCAACTCTGCACATGTTGCAGCGACTGTGGCAGCACCGACAAGCCCTGGTGCAATACGTTCTGACGTATAGCCTGGGCCAATGAGATTCAGAGGTGGGGCAAATCACGCTGGAGGAGTGGTCTCAGATCAGGGACCTATGCACCCTTCTGCACAGTTTTGAAATGGCGACGAAGATGTTTAGTGCTGACGATGCCATTATCAGCATGACTATTCCGGTGATTTACATGCTGGAGCACATGTTAAACAGAATTCGGAGTCAGGTGGTGGCACAAGAGGAGGTGGAGGAAGTAGAGGAGGAGGAGTTGTATGCGGAAGGGCTAACATCTGCAAGGTCCAGACGGTCGGCAGCACCAAGGCGGCAGGCATGTGAGGGTGGGGGAGATGGTTTAACCAGGGCGCATGGTAGCAGCCAAACTAGTGAGGAAGGTGCAGGAGCCCAGGAAGAAGTGGAGGACGAACTGATGGAAGACTCATCAGATGAGGGAGACCTTGATCACATTTCTGTTGTGCGAGGTTGGGGGGAGAGGACAGAGGAAGGAAGCATGATTGTTACCTCGCCACCAACACAACAGGGACTTGGTGCTCCTGGATGCGCAACACACATGAGTGCCTTCTTGCTGCACTACCTGCAACATGACCCTCGAATTGTGAGAATTAGAAATAATCCTGACTACTGGGTTGCCACACTGTTAGATCCCCGGTACAAAAGTAAATTTGCAGAAATTATTCCTGCCATAGAAAGGGATGCACGCATGCAGGAGTATCAGCAGAGACTGTTGCAGAATCTTACATGTGCTTTTCCACAAAATACCAGTGGTGCACGTAGTGAATCTCACAGTTCCATCTTGCCAACCGTGGGACCGTCAAGTGTTCAGCACTCAAACCGTAACAGAACCACAGTATCTGCTGGTAACATCAATTTTGCGGAATCATTTCACCACTTTTTTAGCCCATCCTTTGCAAGGCCACAGGAGACAAGAAGTCTGACACATAGTCAACGCCTAGAGACGATGGTACAGGAGTATCTCCAAGTAAACATTGAAGCCACGACTGTGTCACTGGACCCTTGCTCTTTTTGGGCTTCCAATCTGGATAAATGGCCGGAGCTAGCCACTTACGCCTTGGAGATCTTGTCATGCCCCGCAGCCAGCGTTCTGTCTGAACGTGTGTTCAGCGCTGCTGGTGGTGTGCTGACAGATAAGCGCACGCGGCTCTCCACTGATAATGTAGACAGACTCACGTTCATAAAGATGAACAAATCATGGATCCGAAACGACTTTTCTACCCCTGTGTCATCCTGGGGAGAGTAAAAGCTTGATGATTGGTTAAAATCACCCTACCAACCGTTTTAAGCTTTCAAATTACTAATCATGTTTATCTGTATCTTGACTGGAAAATAATTTGGGCTTTGTAGCAGTGTGCAGCACTGATCCTATTAGGCCATCTATAATAAGCTTCACCAGATTTAAAATTAAAAATAATTTTTAGCTGCATCTAGCCCGGAAAATAATTTTGGGGCTCCGAGATGCGCAAGACACATAAGTGCCTTCTTGCTGCACTACCTGCAGCATGACCCTCATATTGTCAGAATTCGAAGTAATCATGACTACTGGGTTGCCACACTCTTAGATCCCCCAAACTTTTCGATCAACCTTTTCATTTTAATAAAGACCAAAAAAATGGTCATTTTTGAAATTATAAGCATTAGCAGGTTGTTAGAAACTGAAATCAAACAGTTTTCAACTCAAAACTTTATTCTAGGTGATGTTACATTTTCACATAGGACCCCTTGTTCGAAAGGAGCTTCTGAACTCTCTCGTCCATTGAATTTGTCAGGTTTTGGATGGTTTCTGCTTCAATTGTTTTGCATGAGCTGTTGCTTAGATGTGAACTGCCTCCCGCCATCATAGACACTCCTTTTAATGATGCTCCAAAGGTTCTGAATGGGGTAGAGGTCAGGGGAGCATGGGGGTCACACCATAAGTTTGTCCCCTTTTATGCCCATATCAGCCAGAGATGCAGATGTTTTATGTGCAGCATGAGATGGTGCATTATCATGCAGAAAAATGACCTTGCTGTGAAATACACGGTTCTTCTTCTTGAACCATGGCAGGAAGTGCTGTTTGAGAAAATCCACATACATTATGGAGTTCATCTTTAGCGCCTTCAGGGATCCTAAAGGGGCCGACAATCTCTCTCCCCATGATTCCAGCCCAAAACATTACTCCACCTCCTCCTTGTTGGCGCTGTAGCCGTGTTTGCGTGGGGTGTCCATCAACCAGCCATCCTCCACTCCATTCATCTGGACCATCGAGCGCTGCACGGCACTCATCCGTGAACAAAACAGTTTTGAAATCAGTCTTCATGTAATGTTTGGCCTACTGGAGCCGTTTCTGCTTGTGTGAAGTGGATAGAGGAGGTCGACAGGATGGCGTATGCACAGCTGCAAACCTCTGAAGGACCCTGCATCTTGTTGTTCGGGGGACGTTGGAGGCACAAGCAGCTTCAAAAACTTGTCTGCTGCTATGACAAGGCTTTTTTGCCGCTGCTCTTTCAACCTGACGTAATTGCCTGTAGGAAAGAGTCCTCAATTTGCCCTTATCAGCACGCACACGTGTGTACTGTGAATCAGCTACATACTTCTTGATTGCCAAGACACTTCATCCTGATCATCGCACAATGTTGATTGTAGTCATGCCTTGACCTAAACACTCCACAATTTGTTGCTTCTCAGCAGCCGACACATCCTTTTTCTTTCCCATTTTGGCAGAAAATGTAGGCTGCTTAATAATGTGAGAGAGCCTTCTTAAGTAGTCTTGCCTTTCATTGGACACACCTGCCAAACTAATTAGCACAGGTGTCTGCAATTGCTTACAGTGATATAAAGAGCCCTGACACACATCACCATCAATGAGTTTAACTGACAAACAAACAAATTCTTCCCTTATCACTCCTAAACACTTTTTGCATAATAATTTGGAACGCGGTGTACATGTGCTTTTCCACAAAACACCAGTGGTTCACGTAGTGAATCTTACAGTTCTAACTTGCCAACCGTGGTCTGTATGGAATTGTTCAATAAAGGGCCCAAAATTAAGATAACATAGATGGGAGAGGTCTCTATGAATAGGAATTCCTAAGTATTTGATACCCTGTGAGGGCCAGGCAAAGGGAAAGTTGGACTGGATGGAATCCTATATGGATTTAGGGAGGGAGACATCGAGGGCCTCAGACTTCGCTGCATTGATTTTAAAATTTTACCATGTAACAAAGTGATCTATTTCAGCCATAACAGCAGGGATGGATATATGTGATTGAGTTATATATACTAGGACATCATCAGCAAATAGAGAGCACTTGTACTCGGTGCCTCCCACCTCAATCCACCTAATATTGGGGTTATGGCGAATTGATGAGAGCAGGTGCTCCGTCACTAGGATGTATAAGAGACGGGACAGAGGACATCCCTGCCTTGTCCCATTGGTGATTGTGAAAGGTGATGAAAATGTTCTGACGCACCCCCTGGGCCTTGGGACACCCGGAGCCGGACCCTTTTTGGTGGATGCTGGTGGTTGTAGTCTTCGTGGCGGCGATCCGGTTCCGTGGCTCAGGGCGGTCAAACCAGTGGCGGAACTATTTATGTGGTTTTGATGTTTAAATGTCCGACTACGCCACCCGTGGATTGCGGTCAGAGTGAACCGCCGCTACAGGGCAGACCGCTAAGGCTGGTGTTGTGGGTGCAGCAGAGCGTAGCATAACTCCCCACGGGAGGAGTATAGCCTCAGGGCAGTGTATGCGGAGGATGGGGGTGATGGTGCAGGGCAGCAGCAGTAACGACACGGAGTCAGTGATGCAGTTCAGGGCCTTTACTCACAGTTCTTATTATCCAGACCACGTCTGCAGGTAACGGCTGCCCACGTCGTACTGTGCTCACCAGGTGAGGGGCTCAGACAACTCCCAGATAACTTTGGAGCGCTTCACAGGACCCCCTTTGTGTGTCCTTTGTCTGGCCTTTCTTACCAACACTTCTGTCCGGCTGCCTCGGGCCTCCTCTTGGTAAACTTGGCGCCAGTTTCCCTGACCCTATGTGGTGCCTTCCTAGCGGGTGGAGCAAGGGGCTGCGCCACATAAAATGTCAGAGCCTCCGGTTTCTAGCTGAGGGTCGTTTCCTGCTTCCACTAGTTCGGGGACCGGTCTCCCCCTTTGGCCTGACCCCTCCACGCAGGTGGATTCGGGCGTGCGGTGGCGACTCGCCCGTCCGCACCCCTGGGATCCCTTCATTCCTCGTTCCTGGAGCCTTCTCCGCTTCTCTTCCTTCCTTCTCCCTCTTGCAGGCCTGGGCCTCTGTTACTAGGCCCGCCTCCGGAGCAGAGCTCATGCAGAGCCCCTGCTCCCTGCCACTTCTGCTCAGACTTCTCTGCACTGAACTAAGATGGTGCCCACCTTTTATACTCCCTTCTCAATGCACCCAGGAACTGCTTCCTCCCTGCTCCTGCACTGCAGGGTTCCCCTTCCTCAGTGTTCCCTCCCCCCACTCCAGCCAGGGACAGGGACTGTCGTGCCCATCTCAGGGGCATATTGGTCGCCCTGCCCCACGGCAATGTGGTGTAATGCATGCAGGTGTCGGGTCCTGATCCACACTCCATCCTTATCTGAGAGTGAGATATCACACCTCTGGGTGAGGTGCAATACGTCTGTAGCAACCGAGCCCTCGGTGCTACAGTTCCATTTATCTTCAGCCTAGGTGACGTATTGTGATACAGGGCCGTGATTTTGGCTATAAAAGGGTCCCCTAGACCCCTACCCCAAGCTTTTTAAGAGAATCATATATGGCGTGCCAGGAGACTCTATGGAATGCTTTCTCAGCATCCAACGAGAGTATCTACTTACAAATTTTTAACTGCATCTAGCCCAGGAAATACTTTGTGCCTAGTAGCAGTGTCTGCTAGTCAGCGGATTATCCCGGCTGTTAAGCAAGCTACACCACCTGTAGTTTGGACACTTAATTTTTTCAAAGGAAATGCTTCGGGACCACGGGATACTTAGTGAAGAGCATCAGGAGGCACCCCAAGGCATAGGGGCTGGGACTGGCACTAGGATGCCTTGCGGTGGACAGCCGAGCTCGATCCTTATAAAAGCTTTTTAACTGCAGCAGCTTTAGTGGACGCTACTGGAGCTGGAATTACGCGGCTGCTGGCATGAGACTTGCCCTCCAATAGATCCTTGTAAATGGATTTAAAGTGTATTCATTCAAATTAGAGGGACAATTTAAATTAAAAAGCTTAGAGCTGCCTCCACCACAGGGGGGCTCTCTCGACCCACCAGCGGACAGGCACCAGTATTGGGAGAGGGGGGCTGGCCGTCAGGGTTCACCGCGGCTCTGGCACAAACCCGGCGACACGGAGGTGGCACGGGCAGGAGCGGACTGGCCGTCTCGGCTTCTCACTTTTTGGATTTTAGAAGGGCATGACATGCCTATATCTGTGTCTCCCCCTCCTTTTACTCCTCCACCTCTTTTCTTTTCGCATGACTATATGTACTTGTCACTTTTCCATGTGTTAGTTGTGTCTTCTGAGCAGTTTGTCAGGTTTTGGACACCTTTGAAGGTGTTTTCTATGTGTTTCTATGTGTTTTTGTTTGCCTGCCATTGGTTTTAACGGTGTTCGAAGGTGTTCGACGAACAGTTCGACGAACAGTTCGGCGAACACACGGGTGTTCGACGAACCGAACCGAACTCGAACACTACGGGGGTGGCTCAACACTACTTCTAAACAGACCACCGAGACCAGCGCCGTACATGTATTCATCACCGCGGAACCCCTCTAAGCCATGCCCTTCTTGAGCTACAGTGCTGGCCAAAAGTATTGGCACCCCTGCAATTCTGTCAGAAAATACTCAGTTCCTTCCTGAAAATGATTGCAATCACAAATTCTTTGGTATTATTTTCTTCATTTAATTTGTCTTCAATGAAAAAAACACAAAAAGAATAGTCCTAAAGCCAAATTGGATATAATTCCACACCAAACCTAAAAAAGGGGGTGGACAAAAGTATTGGCACCCTTTGAAAAATCATGTGATGCTTCTCTAATTCGTAAAATTAACAGCACCTGTAACTTTCCTGTGGCACCTAACAGGTGTTGGCAATAACTAAATCACACTTGCAGCCAGTTAACATGGATTAAAGTTGACTCAACCTCTGTCCTGTGTCCTTGTGTGTACCACATTGAGCATGGAGAAAAGAAAGAAGACCAAAGAACTGTCTGAGGACTTGAGAAACCAAATTATAAGGAACCATGAGCAATCTCAAGGCTACAAGTCCATCTCCAAAGACCTGAATATTCCTGTGTCTTCAGTGCGCAGTGTCATCAAGAAGTTTAAAGCCCATGGCACTGTGGCTAACCTCCCTAGATGTGGACGGAAAAGAAAAATTGACGAGAGATTTCAACGCAAGATTGTGCGGATGGTGGATAAAGAATCTCGACTAACATCCAAACAAGTTCAAGCTGCCCTGCAGTCCGAGGGTACAACAGTGTCAACCCGTACTATCCGTAGGCATCTGAATGAAAAGGGTCTGTATGGTAGGATACCCAGGAAGACCCCACTTCTTACCCCGAGACATAAAAAAGCCAGGCTGTACTTTGCCAAAACTTACCTGAGAAAGCCTAAAACGTTTTGGAAGAATGTTCTCTGGTCAGATGAGACAAAAGTAGAGCTTTTTGGTAAAAAGCATCAACATAGAGTATACAGGAAAAAAAAAGAGGCATTCAAAGAAAAGAACACGGTCCCTACAGTCAAACATGGCGGAGGTTCCCTGATGTTTTGGGGTTGCTTTGCTGCCTCTGGCACTGGACTGCTTGACTGTGTGCATGGCATTATGAAGTCTGAAGACTACCAACAAATTTTGCAGCATAATGTAGGGCCCAGTGTGAGAAAGCTGGGTCTCCCTCAGAGGTCATGGGTCTTCCAGCAGGGCAATGACCCAAAACACACTTCCAAAAGCACTATAAAATGGTTTTAGAGAAAGCACTGGAGACTTCTAAGGTGGCCAGCAATGAGTCCAGACCTGAATCCCATAGAACACCAGTGGAGAGATCTCAAAATGGCAGTTTGGAGAAGGCACCCTTCAAATATCAGGGACCTGGAGCAGTTTGAAAAAGTAGAATGGTCTACAATTCCAGCAGAGCATTGTAAGAAACTCATTGATGGTTACCGGAAGCGGTTGTTCGCAGTTATTTTGGCTAAAGGTTGTGCAACCAAGTATTAGGATGAGGGTGCCAATACTTTTGTCCGGCCCTTTTTTGGAGTTTTGTGTGAAATGATCAATGATTTGATTTTTTCTTCATTCTCTTTTGTGTTTTTTCCTTGCAAGCAAATTAAGTGAAGAGAATAATACCACAGAATTTGTGATCGCAATCATTTTCAGGAAGAAACTGAGTATTATCTGACAGAATTGCAGGGGTGCCAATACTTTTGGCCAGCACTGTACATAGTACCGGGCGTACAAGGCGGGATCGCCGTAAACTCTTTGTGACATCATTTTTACCGTGGTGTAGTCTTGCGCGGCCTAAAATGTAATCGCACTATATACTTTCCGTATCTGAATTTAACCGGCGTGCCCTGGTCCGACATGACAGTAACAGTTACGGAGTCAAAGTGTTGTTTGCACAGCGGTATGCAATTTGGCCGCGAGTAGCGCACTGTGAAAATATTGTTATCATCGCCGCTAACTTCTACGGTTCGTAACAGTTGAACGTAGCTGTCGCCCACAAGCTGGTGTTGAATTACATCAGTGTATACAAAAAGCGAATAAAAACCCGCCTTTGAATCAGGGTTAAAGTGGCGATTCCACGGCATTAAAGCTGCGGGTGAATCATCGACGGTCTGTAGTCTGAAAATAAATTTTAGCTTAGTACCCAGAGCAAACTGTGTAGGGGATGGGTCGGGTAAGATTACCTCTCGACGTAGATCATCGTAACGTATCCTATAGGCAGACGTGGATAAATTCAGCGTTTCTATACGCGCATTGACTGTACCGACCAGCTTTTGAATGTTAGTGTAAAATCCTGATTTTACATGATGAACCTAACGGCTTGTTGTGTTTAGAAGTGTAGAAGTTCCCTTCAAAAGCGTCGAACGTGTTCCACGTATGGGGGTACTGTATTTCCGTTAATGCCACTTCATAAGCTCCTGAAAGATGAACGGCCTTTGCTAACTTGGTGGTGTAACTCGAAATAGTATTTTCAGGGTAGATTTTGGATGATGAATTGCTAGGTAGTGTAACGTAAAACGAATCGTCTTCCATGCTTTATACGGACGTTAATTGATTTTCTTCTATCCAACTATTGAATTTATCGGGATATCCGAGCCACTTCACAAAATAATGAGTTGCACCGCGACGCCTGCGTTTTTTCAACACTTTTTCAACTTTGTAGATCCTATTAGCGTCTTGCGGCACCTTTTGTAGTTCGTCTTCATAAAAAGACCCTTCTACATTTTCACTGCTCAAATCGTTTAATGCGTAGAGAGGTTTTCTGAATCGTGTATTTACGGACGAGACCACGAAAATTTCACGCGTGTAGGTTTGCTCGTAGCCTTTTGAAAAGATATGCTTATGCTGTACAATCCGGACGTTATCCCCCGGTTTTAATAGAGGTTTAAATCTTTTCACTGTAGAAACGTCTTGATAAGCGCTGCGCCATACGGTCATGGAGTTAGCTTTCGTGACAGAGGCAGGACTGCATCTTATAGTGCGATGATAAGCGTTATTGTAAGAATGCACTAAATCAGGTAATACATCTATATATCTAAATGTATTATGAGCCGTTAAATAGCGCCACATACGAGCTATCAACGTGTGATTAAATCTTTCCACGACCGCAGCTTTCACCATATTATTCGTAAAGAACTGATGTACGTTATACTCTTTACAAAGCGTAGCGACGGGCTTATTCATAAATTCTTTCCCGCGACCCGTTTGTAGTTTTTGGGGATACGTCGTTCGCTTTTAAAAATCATCTCAAAAGATTTTGCAAGCTCCTTGCCGGTCTTGGTCCACAGGCTGATGACCCAGACATATTTGGATAGCACATCTATGATCATTAAAATATATTTTAAACCGTCGTTATCGTTAGTATAGTCATTCATGCAGACGAGATCCGCCTGCCAGAGACTATCCACATCACTAACTATGATCCGATTTCTGATAAACCGTCTTCTTACGGATTTGTGTAGAGAATACGCTTCTTGATCGCTAAGCCACTCTGCGACAGTCTTTCTACGCACGCCATATTTCTTAACGGCATTATAGAGCCGCTGTATCCCTCCGTAGGAACCGGGGCTCTTTGCTGTATAATAATGCTTGTGTAACAGAGTTTCGACGTTAGGCATTTTGAAAACAAAATGGTGTCGGATTTAGAATCAATCCTTAATTAACTAGCTATTATAGTTATACATGGTAAAACTGGTATGGATTGATTGTCCCATCCTAGGGAACATTTTTAGTATGACGCAGCAAAAAAGCTATTCTGAGGCTATGAAGTAACATTAACTAGCCATATCAATCAATACAATAATGTTAATGATTATTGGTTTCTGACAAGATAATTTAGGTCAGTCGTTAATTAACTAGCTAATATAGTTATACATGGTAAAACTGGTATGGATTGATTTTTTCCCAACCTAGGGAACATTTTTTTTTTTTTTTTTTTTAGTATACCGCAGCAAAAAACTGCTCACTTGACATAGTCAACCATGTATATATATCCGTGCGAATTGTTCATTCAGATTATCAGAACACTCAGTCTGAAGAGGTGACAAGATATTGAATACCGTCAATGTAAGTAATTATCTTTTAGCATATCATGGGGCTGTATAATGTTTATTTAATACTGAATGCCTGATTGTCACCATTATTATGTCTTGTATATTAATTTTTAATTGTAATTGTTGTAAGTATTTTATAGTTTATGCGCTTATTTTGTTGCTATATATTGTATGACGTTATGCGTTTGTTACAGATGAACCGTAATTTTAACGATCATGGAGCCGGCGAAGATCAACTCACGGACAGCCAACTAAGTAAGTAAAGTTTTAGAGAGAATGTGTGAAAATGAAGTTATAGGATGGGGGATACCTACCACGCTTTTATTTTATTTTAAAAGCTAGATTCCTAGACGCCGATTTGGAAGAGGAATGCCACGCAGCGACACAGTGTCTGATGGCTGAAGCGCAACGTGAAATGGTCTCTGGGGGCCGCCATGTTAATTTCGATCTAGCAGAAGATCCACAATACCCAGACTCACAGGAACTACTGACCGAATCGCAGCAATTGGACGCTGAAGTAATGGCCGAGTGGTCCCAGGATAACTCCAGGACCTTGGATATACACAGCATACCTATGTGTGGTAAGTCCGGTAACAAAAAGCTCTTTGTACTCTACATTATCTTGTGAAGTTTTGTTGTAATTCGACGTCTATTTATTTCAGAGAGTTTCATAGATTGTACAGTCTCTGACGATGACAAAAGCGGCAATCTAAATGCAGGAACCTCGACATCCCATGATTTTGAAACAATCTCTGCAGGACCCTCAGGTAGGTCAATGAGTTTTGAACCAAATGTATTACGGGTTTGTGACACTATAACTACACCACAGAAGCCGAAAGTTCAGAAAAAAACGCGTAACACCACAATATGGCCAATAAAACCTAAAAAACAGAAAACTCGAGACAGTATATCATCATACAAACAATGGCCCCTAGATGTAAAAAGAGTATTTAACAACCTATACAGTGTTATGCACATGCCCGGACTGACTGGCGTGTGTGTGTTTAGTGATCCCACTGGACCATGAACCGGAAAGTGCCTGGAGGGGCGTAACTAAGTATCTACCCGATCCGACCAAGGTCGCGCGACGGCTAACGACGCCAGTGCACCAGGGAGGAACTGAGCAGAGGGACCAGGTGCTACTCCAGGTCAGACCCCGGACACGGCTGTTGACCCACACCGGAGAATACAGGAACAGGCAGGTTAGGCTGGCACACTGACTAGTGGGTATATTCAGGCGCGGCAGGTATGCAGACAGGCGGGCACTGGTAAGCACGACTGGTATTCAGGCAGGGAGTACAGGCAAGCATGGCTGGAGTGCCGACAGGGAGGCACTAGCAGGTTGGAGCACAGACTGGATAAGGTCCAGTACAGACTGAGACTCAGGAACAAAACTGCAGATGCGGTAGACAAGCAGAGCGAGCAAGACCGCCGGAGCGGTGAACAAGGGCAGAGCAGGGCAAGGCCGCCGGAGCAGTGAGCAAGAGCAGAGCAGGGAGAGACCGCCAGAGCGGTGAGCAAGAGCAGAGCAGGGCGAGACCGCCTGGAGCAGTGAGCAAAGGCAGAGCAGAGCGAGACCGCCTTGAGCGGTGAGCAAAGGCAGAGCAGAGCGAGACCGCCTGGAGCGGTGAGCAAAGGCAGAGAAAAGCGAGACCGTCTGGAGCGGTGAGCAAAGGCAGAGCAGAGCAAGACCGCCTGGAGCGGCGAGCAAAGTCAGAGCAGAGCGAGGCCGTCTGGAGCAGCGAGCAAAGGCAGAGCAGAGCGAGACCGCCTGGAGCGGTGAGCAAAGGCAGAGCAGAGCGAGGCCACCTGGAGCGGTGAGCAAAGGCAGAGCAGAGCAAGGCCGCCTGGAGCGGTGAGCAAAGACAGAGCAGAGCGAGAACCGCCGGAGCGGTGAGCAAGGCAGAGCAGGCAGGAACCACCGGAGCGGTGAGCAATGCAGAGCAGGCAAGAACAGCCAGAGCGGTGAGCAAGACAGAGCAGGCAAGAACCACTGGTGCGGTGAACAAGGCAAAGCAGGCAAGAACCGCCGGAGAGGTGAGCAAGGTAGAGAAGAGGGGACAAGGTTCTGTTCACATGGAACAGACTGGAAGGGAAAGGCAGAACCAGATACACACAAGATACTTGCAATGAAGTAGCGAGTGGACTCTAAACTCATAAACGGAAGTACAGCGACAACGAGTAGGAGTTAGGTGCAGGTTCAGACTCGGCAGGAAAAGGGAAGGTACGGACATAGAGAAAAACAGGAAACAGACTAGGAGAGTGTTCAGACAGGAACTGAGTGTTCAGACAGGAACTGACACTGCAGCAAGATACAGGAGCGAGTCTGGGTATGCGGCCCCCAGAGGGCGGGACGAACAGGCTAGGAGCGTGTTCAGACTGGCCTGGAAATACAGCCTCCAGGAAGGCGGACAGACAGGGAAGAGACACAGATAACAGATCTAGGTATGCGGCCCCTAGAAGGTGGCACAAACAGGCTAGGGTACAGTTTAGACAGGAACTGCTACTGAAAGAGATACAGGAGCCAGTCTGGGAATACAGTCCCAAGACTGGTGGAAACAGACAAGAACAGAACAGGACCTGGCACATTCAGCGTCAAGGAGCACACTGAATGATAGCATTGCTCAGGCACCAGCATCCAGGTAAAGCTGGTTTAAATATCCAATGACTGACAGCAATAGGCTGAGGACGCATTAGGGATGTGCCCACAGCATCTACAAGAAACAGGAAGTGACCGGGCCGCCGCCCTAAGCAGCCAGAACAGAGGCAAGCAGACAGCATGGAAAGAAGCCAGGCTAGCAGACTGGACTGATGATCAAGTTTGCGATCTTGCATAGTGGGAGATGGTGCACCATGAAAGCCCGCCACCAGGTATGTTATATACAGTCATACCATGACGCTTATCAACGCACACAATCATTTAGCTTACCTGTTGGATCGTTGTACAGAACTGTCCGCACAGCGTCCGGATAGAGCCAGCATTTCAGAAATAATGGCTTTAGAACCGCTGTACACAGAGGCTGTTGAAGCCGTTAAAAACTTACCGAGGGCTCGTACATTGTGACTAGGCATGACGGGTCGCGGTATGAAGCGCAGACCCCCGCGTAAAGGTTTTTTCAATAAACCACGCGTCATAAAACGTTGTATTAAAAAAGCAAAAAACGCTACACACGCGTTAAAGAGGCGAAAAAAACTAAAGAATAGGGTAAAGCGCACTGCTATTGACTCACCACACGTTGCCAAGGACGACCCCCACAGAACACTACAACTCTTCAGCTTTCGCCGACAGTCGTCACTGAGACGGCAGAACGCGAATCCTCGATAGATTCTCAATTCCTAGACACGCCGCAGAATTCCGCGTCGAATACACCTACAGTCTCCGGCATTGAAATCTCGAACGATGATCGACAAGATGCAGAGCCACAGTTTTCACCTCCTCATACACCGGCCATAATTGAACATTCACGCTTTTTGGAACACTTATTTCATGTTCGTAGGGAGATGAGTAACCTCAACGCCTATGAGTATATCGATCATTTTAGATTTGTGAATTTAGACCGTATACGCTCCTTTGAAGAAAGTTTGGAGATCATACACGGTTCTATTCAAACGTTACTGGATAGGATCGTGAGGGATATCGAGCTGGGCGACTTTATACAATTAAGATTAGAAGGGGACGGTAGACTAAATCCAGTCTACGGTTTTAAACAATGTAGAGAACAATTTGATGCGACTGCTTTCCTAAATGCCGTGGGCAACACGTTGCAAAGCAATGCCGAGTGCATAGCCGACGACTGCTTGAAATTGATAGTAAGCGTCGTTAGGAATAGACGGGGAGGTATAAAACGCAGACGACTGAGATCTATAGTTTATACACAAATTGTTCATCAGAAACGTCAAATGTTGTTTGATTTTAACAATTACGGCTCTAATCAGTGTTTGGCCGCGTCTCTCTGCGCCTTACTGGCTGAAGACGACCCGCCTGACGATGATTTAATGAAATGTGCGGCGGAGTTGCACAAAAATTTGAAACTACCCGACGATGAACTAGTGAGCTTTAGCGACATTAGAGCATTTGAGACGTATTTGAACGTTACCAATAAAGTTCTATTCTTTAGTCAGGGAGACTGGCGCTATTTTCACATGGATAAAGAACCCACAGACAAAATATTATATATTCTACATCATGATAATCATTATTACGGTATAAAAAATATAAAAGGATTCATAGGAGCTAAATTCTTTTGTGAAAAGTGCAGTTCTGCATTTCATCACAAAAATAATCACTCTTGTCAATACTTTTGCTCCGCGTGTCAGAGGTCGGATTGCTCTGATACAGCTGCATAGCATCTGCAATGCCCACACTGCCGTGTATTTTGTCATTCAGCGACCTGCTTAGAACTCCACAGAAGTCTCGCTGAGACTGACTGGTCATTTTGTAAACTTAAATTTTTCTGCGAGCAATGCTATCGCTATGTGCCCCAGGCCGTTTTGATGAACACCGATGCGTCGGTGTACGTTGCTCCGTCTGCGGTGTTCCGGCGAGCAGATTTGATAATCATCTATGTTACATGCAGCGCTATACACTGAAGAAATCTACAGAACAATACATCTTTTACGATTTTGAATGAACGCAAGAGACAGAAACGCACCATCCCAATTACATTTTTGGCACAGATTTGCATGGGATATCTAGCTGGCAGTTTGTGGGTAAAACATGTACTACCGACTTTGTACATTTTTTTACAAAGGGTGGGTATGTAGGTTACACTTTTATAGCTCACAATGCTGCTCGATACGATTCCTACTTTATCGTTAAAGAGCTGATCCGTGAGAAGCTGCGCGTCAACATGATAGCACAAGGCGGTCGCCTTTTGTTCGTATCATTACCCGATTTAGACATGAGATTCATCGACTCTTTAAATTTCATTCCCATGAAGCTCAGTAAGTTGCCGCAAGCTATGGGATTTTCAGGCGCTAAGGGTCACTTTCCACATTTTTTTTAACACTGATGAAAATCAGTCCTATGTAGGGCCTATGCCAGATGCTAACTATTATGGCGCAGAGTACATGACGCATAGTGAGGAAAAGGAATTCACAACATGGCACGAATCGGTGAAAAACAATACGTTTGATTTGCAAGCAGAGCTCAAAGCATACCGTCAGCAGGACATGGAGATCTTGAGATGCGCCTGCATAGTGTATCGCGAGCGCGTTGTTGAAATGACAGCCAAAAAACAAATACAGTTCTGTAAGCGCAAAAATAAATTTACTGAAAATCTCATCAGTATAGATCCGTTTCAGCTCACGACACTAGCATCTGTTTGTCTGGCCATGTACCGCTTTAAATTTCACCCTGAAGGCAAAATAGCGATTTTGCCTGGGGATAATTATCACAAAAAGCACAAACGTTACTCATCCCTGGCTATTCAATGGTTAATGTACGTAACGCAAACAGAGAACCTAGATCTGCAACACGCTTTGAAAGGTGGTGAAAAAAGAGTAGGAAACTTTTTTTTAGATGGCTATGTGAGAGTCAGCGGTCGCCCAATGGCTTTTGAAATTCAGGGGTGTTTTTACCACGGGTGTCCCGTTTGCTATAACGATTGTGAAACGAACAAACTCACAAAGACCACTTACGGGCAATTGTATCGAATGTTTCAGGTGAAGAAACGTTTCTTGCTTCAACAGGGGTTCGACGTCCACGTATTGAGGGAGCACGAGTGGCGAGAAATGGTTGAAAAAAGCTCTGACCTACAAGCGTTTCTGCGCCACATGCAGTTCCCTGAGCCTTTAGAGCCTCATGACGCTCTGTACGGTGGTCGTACTAATGCTATCAAACTCTATCACAAACAAGAACTCGGTGAAACTATAGAGTAATAAGATTTCACCAGTTTATACCTGTACGTCAATAAAACAAAAGTGTACCCCATAGGACATTCTAAAATAATCTATGACCACTTTGTCTATATCAAGCAGTACTTTGGCATCGCCAAAGTGAATGTCTACCTGCCCAGGGATTTGTTTTTCCCTGTGCTCCCTGTTAAAATGAACAAAAAATTGATCTTCCCCCTCTGTCACACATGCGCTTTGCATTCAGAAGCGGATCCCTGCGCTCATTCAGAGGAATAAAGGGCTCTGACGGGTATATGGTGCACGATAGAGGTAGAAATGGCTTTGGAGAAGGGTTACAGACTCACACACATTTACGAGGTGTGGCATTTTGAGGAGACGATGACCAATCTATTTGCGCAATACATCGATTAACATCTTAGACACAAACAGGAAGCCTCGGGGTATCCGAAAACACCAACATTTTCATGGCATGCTTCACTACAGCTTATGCACGCTTAGAATTGTACACCCTTCTAGACAAACTGCAGGAGCGCTGTCTTTACCAAGACACAGACTCCATCAATTTTGTAAGTCGTGACTAGTGTTGAGACACCCCCGTAGTGTTCGGGTTTGGTTCGGTTCGTCGAACACCGGGATGTTCGTGGAACTGTTCGTCGAACACCTTAGAACACCGTCGAACACCGTTAAAACCAATGGCAGGCAAACAAAAACACATAGAAACACAAAGAAAACACCTTCAAAGGTGTCCAAAAGCTGACAAACAGCTCAGAAGACACTCTCTTTAAAAAAGCCGGCCGGCAATTCAGCAGCGGCATACACCGTTACCCGACAATTTAGAACAGAAAGAATAAAGCATCACACATAGATTAGATAGATAGAAACATGTCAGTCACATATATAAGAAGTACAGTGATAGTGTTGGTTACTGTACTTGTCATTTAGTGTTAAAATAAAGGATTTATTGAAAAAAAAATTGGCGTGGGGTTTCGTGTAATTTTAGTCTCTAGCGGAGGTTAAGCAGACTGCTGGGGCAGATGTTTGAAGCCTGGGAAGGGGGTAATACCCACGGAGCTTCCCAGGCTACTAATATCAGCCCCAAGCTGAATACCTAGCGTTTACTAGCTATTAAAATGGGGGACCCCCCAAAAAATGAAGTGGGGTTCCCCCTATTTTAATAGCTAGCAAAGGCTAGGCAGACAGCTGGGGGCTGATATTAATAGCCCAGGAAGGGCGCCATGAATATTGGCCCCCTCCCAGGCTAGAAACCTCAGCCGTCAGCCACCCCAGAAATGGCGCATCCATAGGATGCGCCAATTCTGGCACTAAGCCTCGCTCTTCCCACTGCCCTGTAGCGGTGGCAGTGGGGAATAGGGCTGGGGTTGATGTCAGCTTATTATGCCAGCTGACATCAAGCCCAGGTTAGTAATGGAGAGGCGTCTATAAGACACCCCCATTACTAACCCCATTGTCAAAGTTAAAAAAAAAACACAAACACCCAGAATAAAGTCCTTTAATTGAAATAAACACACAATTCTTTATTGTTCTAAATTAAACCATACTTACCATCACGCCCATTCCAGCTGAAGCCAATGTCTTCTGCAATAAAAGTAAAATAATAAAGCAACATCATACTTACCTTTCCATGGTTCCCACGACAGCTTCAGCTCGGCTACATTGACATGACAGGCTGGATCGCAGCCGAAAGCTGCCATCCAGCTTGCCATGCCGCAGAAACTGAGAAGCGCAGGCATGCTTGTGCTCCTCAGTGTCTCGCTGTGACGGCATCCAGATGAGACGAGTTCATGTCCAATGAACTCGGCTCACCTCATGCACGTCACTGACAGCGTGGGAAAATTCTCCTGCGCTCAGCGCTTGAGGAGGAGAATTCTCCCACGCTGGGATGGCATTGAGATGACAGGCTGGATGGCAGCTGAGCGCTACCATCCAGCATGCAATCCTTCATAGACACTGCAGAGCGCAGGCAATTCTCCCACGCTGTAAGTGACGTGCATGAGGTGAGCTGAGTTCTTTGGACATGAGCTCACCTCATGCACGTCACTGACAGCGTGGGAAAATTCTCCTGTGCTCAGCGCTTTAGCAGGAGAATTCTCCCAAGCTGGGATGGCATTGAGATGACAGGCTGGATGGCAGCTGAGCGCTGCCATCCAGCATGCCATCCTTCATAGACACTGCAGAGCGCAGGCATGCTTGCGCTCTGCAGTGTCTCTGAAGGATGACAAGCTGGATGGCAGCGCTCAGCTGCCATCCAGCCTGTCCTCTCAATGCCATCCCAGGGTGGAGAATTCTCCTGCTCAAGCGCTGAGCGCAGGAGAATTCTCCCACCCTGTCAGTGACGTGCATGAGGTGAGCTGAGTTCATTGGACATGAGCTCACCTCATGCACGTCACTGACAGCGTGGGAAAATTTTCCTGCGCTCAGTGCTTCAGCAGGAGAATTCTCTCACTCTGACTGCAAGAGCAGGAGAATTTTCGCACGCTGTCAGTGATGTGCATGAGGTGAGCTGAGTTCATTGGACATGACCTTGGCTCATCTTTATGCCGTCACAGCGAGACACTGAGGAGCACAAGCATGCCTGTGCTTCTCAGTGTCTGGGGCATGGCAAGCTGGATGGCAGCTTTCGGCTGCGATCCAGCCTGTCATGTCAATGTAGCAGAGCTGACGCTGTCTGTGGGAACCATGGGAAGGTAAGGATGATGTTGCTTTATTATTTTACTTTTATTGCAGAAGACATTGGCTTCAGCTGGAATGGGCGTGATGGTAAGTATGGTTTAATTTAGAGCAATAAAGAATTGTGTGTTTATTTCAATTAAAGGACTTTATTCTGGGTGTTTGTGTTTTTTTTAACTTTGACTATGGGGTTAGTAATGGGGGTGTCTTATAGACGCCTCTCCATTACTAACCTGGGCTTGATGTCAGCTGGCATTATAAGATGACATCAACCCCAGCTCTATTACCCCACTGCCACCGCTACAGGGCAGTGGGAAGAGCGAAGCTAAGTGGCAGAATTGGCGCATCCTATGGATGCGCCATTTCTGGGGCGGCTGACGGTTGGTGTTTCTAGCCTGGGAGGGGGCCAATATTCATGGCACCCTTCCTGGGCTATTAATAACAGCCCCCAGCTGTCTGCCTAGCCTTTGCTAGCTATTAAATTAGGGGGGACCCCACGTCATGTTTTTTGGGGTCCCCCATTTTAATAGCTAGTAAAGGCTAGGTATTCAGCTTGGGGCTGATATTAGTAGCCTGGGAAACTCCGTGGGTATTACCTCCTTCCCAGGCTTCAAACATCTGCCTCAGCCGTCTGCTTAACCTCTGCTAGAGACTAAAATTACGGGGAACCCCACGCCAATTTTTATTTTTAATAAATCCTTTATTTTAACACTAAATGACAAGTACAGTAATCAACACTATCACTGTACTTCTTATATATGTGACTGACATGTTTCTATGTATCTAATCTATGTGTGATGCTCTAATTTTCTGTTATAAATTGTTGGGTACCGATGGTGAATTGCCGGCCGGCTGTTTTAAAGCATGAAAACACTAATATTTTTTTTAATAAATCCTTTAACACTAAATGACAAGTACAGTAAGCAACACTGTCACTGTACTTCTTATATATGTGACTGACATGTTTCTATCTATCTAAGCTATGTGTGATGCTTTATTCTTTCTGTTCTAAATTGTCGGGTACCGGTGTATGCCGCTGATGAATTGCCGGCTTTTCGTGTTTCACTGTGAGCACTGTTCCCATCGATTTTGGCAACCACTGTAATGCCACAACCACCATGGCTGTGGCATTACAGTGAGTGGAAGTCAATCCCTCCATGATTGATGCTCTAAATAACGCCAGACATGCAGGAAACGCTTTTGGTGCACGAACAGTTATCGAACATAACCTCGAACAGTCGAATTTTTTGCAAATCGTTCGTGTCCGTCGAACGACTCGAACACCGCCCAAAACAGCTCTAATTTGAAATTGGCGAACAGTTCTAGTCGAACACCATTCATCTCTAGTCGTGACGGCGAGTGGCAGCCTCCCTTAGGTGATTACCAGGGTGAACTCACCAGCGAAATACCCCAGGGGAGTCACATCACAGAATTTGTATCCGCCGGTCCGAAAACTTACGGCTACAAATTAAACACGGGTGACACGATCTTGAAAGTGAAAGGTATCATGCTTAATATCGCTAACGCTGGCGTTATCAATTTCGACAGTCTAAAATATTTAGTGTTAGCTTACAAGAACTCTGCAGACCCTGGAAATGAAAAGACGATCATTGTAGAGCAGAATGGTATTGTGCGGATCAAAAAGTACTGGGATATTGTAACTCGACCCCTATGCAAAACTCAACACTGCGTCTATACCAAGAGGCAGTTGTTTGATAACTTTACTTCTTTACCCTACGGGTATTAACGATGAATTCCCTTTTCTTCAAACAACTGACGTCCTTTTATCTCCGCTACAGGTGCAGAATACGCTACAGACTACCGTACCATCAAACGACCGATGCGTAGCTATAGATAGAGTCATGAAGTCTAAAGAGAAACGTGCTCGACGAATTTACTCCGTGGCGCAACAGGTCTTAAACATACAACATCATGGATCCCCGGTTACAACACCCATTCTCATGCATTCTAGCGGGCCCCTCTAACTCAGGAAAATCCTATTTTGTCAAACAGGTTTTAGCTCACGCGACAACACATTTATCTCACAAACCCGATAATATTGTTTGGTTTTATTCTTGTTGGCAAAAAATGTATGATGAACTGAGTCATTCCTTCCCCAGTATTCGTTTTATCGAAGGTTTGCCGCCGACGTTTGTAGATGACAAACTATTCTCGCCTGACATGATCAACTTGGCAGTGGTGGACGATCTCATGGAGGCCGCTAGCTTTAATTCAGAACTGGAAAAAGCATTTACTAAATACGTTCATCATAGAAGCTTGAGCCTGTTCTATTTGGTTCAAAATGTTTTTTGTCAGGGGAAAAAGAGTAGAACCATCACCTTGAATACCAAGTACATGGTTCTATTTAATAACCCCCGCCATACAATACAAATTGTGACGCTAGGCAGACAGATGTATCCGAGGAACTCGCGTTTCTTCTTAGAAGCTTTCGAAGACGCTGCGCGAGAGCCTTACGAATTCTTGCTCGTAGATTTGAGAGGTGATACGCCCGAGGAATATCGCTTAAGAACTGGTTTGTTTCCACCAGCTTTACCAGCAGTGTACGTTCAAAAAGGTAAAACTTGTTCAAAAAAGCGAATTTTTTACACTGCTGTGATTATTCATACCCGTAACCTTCATTCTGTCAACATGTCTGAGAGAGTGAAGCGCAACTGGGCTCTCTTGAAAAAGCTGGTGAAAGCAAACGCGTCGGAGAGAAAGCTTATTCTGAAGACCGCCAGCAGAGATTTAATCGCTGCCATCGCGGAAATAGCTCTCAATATTCCGAAAGGGCGGCTTCCTCTCAAAGAGCGCCAAAGAAACATATTACAAAAATGGCGTAGAGCTATAAGAAATCTGAGTGACAAAAAAGTGTCCTTTCAGAGAAAACAGTATCGATTGAATCAGTCTGGAGGCTTCATAGGGCCGCTTCTAGCTATTGCTATACCGCTAATAATGAGTTTAATAACCGGTAGATGATGGAACGTGATGGGAAAATGTACTTGGTTCCGGCGCATGAGAATAACAGACTAAAAAACGTTGGTCCGTCGGTGCCTATCGTGTGTCAGACGACACTCCAAAGGTTAGACGACGAAATCGGCGACATTCTATGCCGCACTGATTTGCCTGACGACGTAAAGATTAAAAGATACACCGAAATACTACAGAGAAGTTTGCTGCATGCTAAGCGTGAAGGTTCTAAACTTACACGTTTAAACCTTGTGATTGCTCTTGACGGTGAACAAGCACCATCATCAGCGGGTGAAATAGAGATACGTCCCTCTGCTCCTCAGTTTGTAGATCACCTCAACCCCCGTTTCCGAAAAAATGCAGATATACTACTCAACAGTTTCTTGCAACACAAAGACATTGCTGCATGGACTGAGAAAGGTGAATTTGTCTACAAAGGGACCGTCATTCCCGGCACCCATATGATGGACCTTGTACGGAGCACTCTGCAAAGTCAAGGACTAACCAAAAAGAACACTCCACAAGGATGGGACGTTTCTATGAGGGCTATGTCCGAGTTAAACATACCTTCGACCATGATCGGTCACCATACGACCAGAGACGCTCTGAACGAATTAAAAATGATGTTGAGTACGCCGTCAAATTCCTTCAAAACAACATCACAAGTACTCAATACCTCAACATCAGCCGCTAGAGGACGTTTGCTGTCGAAACAGAGAATCGCGCCGCTGTCGCCGAGCGCATGGTTAACTTTGTAAATATTAGCATTGAAATGTATTGTAACCCCTAAGATTTGCTTGTATAATGTTGTATTTTTAGATCTATTTACACCTTTTTCCATTTCTTGATTTGTGTGAATCTACAATAAATGTATATGACGCGCCCCTGGGCCTGTGTCGCGCTGCGTTGCGCACGCGGGAGCCTACCCGGAGCCGGATCAGTGGAGGGTTGTAGTCTCGTGGCGGTGACCCGGTCCGTGCCCAGGGAGTCAAACTAGACGGCAGTCTATTAGTAGTAAATAGTTGAGGACTACGCCACCTGTTGAGTGCAGCCAGGGAGCTGCTGCTGCAGGGCAGACCGCTGAGGCCGGTGGTAGGATTGTGCAGCGTGATAGTATAACCCCCAACGGGAGGGGTATGGCCTCAGGGCAGCCGACGTGGATGATGGGGGTAGCAGGAACCACTCAGAGACGGTACGGTGTAGTTCAGGGTCTTTACTGGTAACAACGACAGACCCTCCCGGAGTACTTGCTAGCAAACGGGGCCTGGTCAGTCTTTGAGCAGATGGGATCTCCCCTGGCCAGGCGTAGTTGTAGGCCTCCCAAACTGACTGTACTCTTCTGGCTACCTTGCTAGAAGCTGATGTAAGTAGCCCACGTCCCTGAGTGTACCGTGTGGTGCTCACCCGTATGGCCGGTGACTCGGGGCCTTCTAATGGCTTCCGCTCCACGATGGCGGTGCTGGTCCCACGCGTGTGACCGTGCCTTCGGGCTTCTGGGCCAGAGGACCTGAAATCCCCTGCCTGACGGATTCTGCTGCTGGGTAGGAGTTACTCCCCACAGCCTCGGACTCCGGGTCCGGTAAAGAATCTTCTTAGTCAGGGCGAACTCTGCAGCTGCCAGCCCCTGACTCCTTGTAACTCTGCTGTTTCCTATGCTGCTTCTTGTCTCCACTCTCCTTGTCTGACTCACCCTGCCTCAGCCCCGGGTTTATACAGGGGAAGTTCTTCCCCTCCCAAGACTGGGCAGGAGGTGTGGCATGCACAGGATCCCTGACCAAAGGACCTCCCACCTGCTCTCAGACATAACATTACATTACTGTGGAAAACCAGACCCCTGGGGTGCCACATTCCCCCCTAGTGAAATTTAGTACTCCGGGACTAAACACATTTAGAAAAACATAACAAGGCAAAAAACATTAATAATACAATAAGAAAACATATAAAGATGGTTACGGCGTGTCCGCAACCGGGTGCAGTCTCTGAAAGAAGCAAGGTGTCCATTTCACCAACACAGGGAGACGTAACCAGGTAGGGGTCTGTCCTACCCCGAGTCCTTAACAGTCTCTAGTCCATCCTGGGTTACGCTCCAACTATGTACAAGGATTCCCGGTAAATCCACCAAGGTTTCCTAAAAACAACTGGAAACACAAAATTATACACAAGCAACAATGCACAGATAAACATAAATAAAACTATTTTTACACTTCAAATTCTCCAGCGTGCGGGTAACTGGCCTCTAGTGGCCCTAGTGGACCTACGGAGCTGACTGTCTGGCCCTGAACTACAGGGTGTAGGAGCTGTCAAGGGTAAACTGGGCAGCTGTCTACCGGCTCTTTGTCTCACTAGGGGTACGGCAGGCTCACTATAAGCAGAGGGTTGATTCTCCTGTTCTACTCGTGTGGAGTCTTCTGCCTCCTGGACCGGCTGTTCTTCCAGCTCTACCCGTTGCTCCGTTGGTTCTTGGGATGATGGTTGGAGGAAGGTGAGTACGGGTACCACAACTGCACCATTGACTTGAGTCCAAGACCGAGGGAAGTCCCCAAGCACGGTACTAACCATATCTTCCCTTTCTCCCACGGGTCGATGGTCTTCTTGTTCCTCTTCAGGGTTCCTCAGTTGTTCGGGACACTTCTTCAGGTGGTCCCGGGACACAATGGCTGTGGTTTCCCCTCCGTCTTTACTGATGGTACAGACCTTCGGGTTCTCGTGGCTTGAGGGCAGTACGGTGTACGGGTCCTTCTCCCACTGGTCATCCAACTTGTGGAGCCGTCTTTTCCTCTTCAAGACCTGCTCTCCGGGTACCAGGGGAACAGCGGGAGCATACTGGTTGTAAGTCTTCTCTTGTCTTTCCCTAGCCTGACAGAGACTTCGCTCCACGCTCTCTTGTACTCTCCGGTACTGCTGCTGCCTCTCTGTGTCCCAGTCTGTTTCTGGTGAAGTGTCCTCAGGTGTCAGGACTCCCATTTCCAGGTCAACAGGTAACTTACCAGGTCTCGCCCTCATTAGGTAAGCCGGGGTACAGTTGGTGGAACCTACCGGGATGTGGTTGTATAGGTCCACCAGATCGGGCAACTTCTCAGGCCACAGACTGCGTTCTTCCAGGGGCAATGTTTTTAGAAGATCCATTACCACCTGGTTCATTTTTTCACAAAGTCCATTAGTTTGCGGATGGTAGGGTGTCGTCCTTATCTTCCGGCAGCCATACAGATTGCAGAATTCCTGGAAGACCTCCGCTTCAAAGGCAGGTCCCTGGTCCGTCAGCACTTGGTCCGGGTACCCGTGTGGACGGCAGAAGTGCTGCTGGAAGGCTCTAGCTGCTGTTTGAGCCGTTAAGTCCTTGACGGGGACGACAACCAAGAACCGGGAGTAATGATCCACGATGGTTAACGCGTAGACGTAGCCACTTCTGCTTGGGGTCAGTTTTACATGATCCAAGGCTACCAGTTCCAACGGTTGCCGGGTGACGATGGACTGCAGGGGAGTCTTCTGGCTGGCCCGGTCCTTCCTTCTCAGATTGCACGGGCCACAGTCTCTGCACCACTTCTCGATGGTTCCCCTCATGCCTACCCAGTGGAACCGCTCGCGCAGCAGGAACTCCAGCTTTTTCCACCCGAAGTGTCCAGCTCCGTCGTGGTATGCCTCCATCACCATGGCTGCGTCTCTTCGTGGCACCACTACTTGCCAGAGTAGTTCATGCGTCCGGGAGTTGACCATTCTGCGGCACAACTTCCCCTTGTAAAGGAATAGTCGACTCTTCTCCGCCCATAGTTGTTTGGCTTCCTCCGGAGCGTCTGGTTCAAGGCGAGCCTCCGGCCGAGTCAGCATCTCCTTCACTAGTCGGACGGCAGGGTCGCTGTCTTGCGTTTCCGCCCAGTTGTAGTGGGGTAAGGGGTTCAACGTAGCAGCCTGCTTACCCCTTACCCGGTGGGAATACTGGATAGTCCCATGACGGTGGAACGCAGGGAGTTCAACTTCTTCCAGTCCCTCCGGATCTTCTCCTTCGTCCGGCAGGTTGGGCATCCTGGACAGGGCATCCGCGTTAGTATTGGAGCGTCCTGCCCGGTATTTGATTGTGAACTCGTAGTTGGACAGACGGGCCATCCACCTCTGCTCCAGGGCACCGAGTCTTGCCGTGTCCAGGTGTATCAACGGGTTGTTATCCGTGTATACGGTGAACCGGGAAGAAGCGAGGTAATGCCTAAAGCGCTCGGTGACTGCCCATACCACGGCCAGGAACTCTAACTTAAATGAGCTGTAATTCTCGGGGTTCCTTTCGGTGGGTCGCAGTTTTCGGCTGGCATAGGAGATTACTCGTTCTCTCCCCTGCTGAATCTGGGACAGTACGGCTCCTAGCCCGATGTTACTGGCGTCGGTGTAGAGGATGAAGGGCTGGCTATAGTCCGGGTACGCCAAGATTTCATCCCCCGTGAGGGCCATCTTCAGCTGGCGGAAGGACTCCTCTTCTAGCTCTTCCCATTTGAAGGGCGGCTTCTGGTTCTTGGCCTTCCGGGACTGGCCTATCAGGAGGTCCTGCATAGGCGCTGCCTTTTTGGTGAAACCGGGAATAAACCTTCGGTAGTAGCCTACCAACCCTAGGAACTGCCGCACTTCTTTTACGCTGGAGGGGCTTGGCCATCCCTTAATTGCGGTGATCTTATCGGGGTCGGGAGCCACTCCGTCAGCGCTCACCACGTGTCCCAGGTATTGCACCTTTGGTTTCAGGAGGTGACACTTGGAGGGTTTCACCTTTAGGCCGTAACTCGCCAGAGCTTCGAACACCTCCGCCAGGTGTTTCAGGTGGTCCTCATAAGTTTTGGAGTATACGATGACATCGTCCAGGTACAACAGGACCGTCTCAAAGTTTCCGTGGCCCAGACATCACTCCATTAATCGTTGGAAGGTTCCTGGGGCGTTGCAGAGTCCGAACGGCATGCAGGTGAACTCGCTAAGTCCCATCGGGGTGGTGAATGCGGTCTTCTCCCGGTCCGCCTCTGCTACAGGAACCTGCCAGTACCCGCTAGTGAGATCCAAGGTAGAGAAGAAGTTAGCAGATCTTAAAGCAGCCAATGACTCCTCTATCCTTGGTAAGGGGTACGCATCCTTGTGTGTGATACGGTTGATTTTCCGGTAATCTACACACATCCTCATGGTGTTGTCTTTCTTTTTGACTAAAACTAGTGGGGCTGCCCAGGGGCTACAGCTATCCCGGATTACCCCAGCCTCCTTCATGTCTCGAAGCATCCCCTTGGCGTGTTGGTAGTGTGCAGGGGGTACGGGTCGATACCTCTCTTTTATGGGAGGATGATCTCCCGTGGGGATGCGGTGTTCTACCCCCTTGACCCGCCCAAAGTCTAACGGGTGTTTACTAAACACTCTCTCATACTCTTGAACCACCCTATAGACTCCTTGTTTCTGATGTGAGGGAGTGGAATCAGTACCCAAATGTAGTTGCTGACACCAGTCCTCCATGTCTTTCTTAGAGCCGTTACCTTCCTCCGGGTGAGATGGAGGCAAGGGTTCCACAGATTGTATAGAATTTTGATTAGTGGTATATAATTTGGCTAGCGTGGCATACCGGGGCAGGTACACTTCCCTCTCCCCGATATTTATTATGCGAATGGGCACCCTCCCATGGCGTACATTGACCACCCCCCGTGCTGTCAAAATGGTGGGCCTACTGTCTGAGTAAACTGGTTCCACCATTGCCTGGTAATCTCTTCCTCTCAGACCAATAGCTGCCCGGCACCAAATCATCATTTCACTTTTTGGGGGCATGGCAATAGGAAAAGGGTCACACATTCTTACGCTACCAATCTCACCGCCGGAGAGTTCCACTTGTTGCCGTTGCATCAGTGCCCGGATCTCTTTCTGGAGCACCCGCTGCTCGCCGGAGCTGGCGTTCTTGGCAACCTGCTGTAAAAGGAAAATCACCTCTGCAAGACAATTTTCAATTACGTTAGTTCCCAGAGTTATTTTTGGGTGACTCTCATGTTTATCAATATCTACAATGATCAGTCCCTGTGCGGCCAGTTCGACTCTACCGATTTTGAGGGCCACCTCTTTAAATCCGATCTGTGGCACGGGCTGGCCATTGCTGGCGATGATACTCAAGTCGTCGTCAGGGTAGTGGGTAATATCCGAGTCATTCCAGTACTGCTTGAAGAGCACGTACGGGATGGTGGTGACCTGTGACCCGGTATCCAGTAGGGCACTCATGGGAATGCCATCCAGTACCACAGGCAAGACTGGACGTCCTCCCACATATCTGTCACGCCAGTTCGATGGGCCTGGTGATCTTTTTCCTGGGGGTTGGCCCTCTACCCCAGGTTGTGCCCGTTTAAAGAACAGTACCTTTCCATATGTCCGGATTGATTGCAGCGGCGGCAGATGGGTCGTCCGTCCTCGCTGTATCGGTCACTGGGTCTTCCTCTGGCCGGTGGGGTCCTCCTTGGTCGACGCCACGGGATGTCCTCCGGTCCGGATGCCAGCTGGATCTTCCCTGGGGTGGAAACCTGTAAAGACTGCACAGTTCGGGTTAGCGCAGCAACGCTCTTAGCTAGCTCTTGGACCTGATGGTGTAGGTCTGGAGCCGGGTCATTGTCCAAAGCCTGCGCATCAGCTCCCACAGGCCCTGCTGACAAGGGCGCCGCCTCCTGGTAGTAAGTGGTAGTGGGGCGTCTGTGGGTCACAACGCCACCTGGTGCCGGTTCTCGGAGCACCCGGATGGCTCTGTCCTTGAACTGTGCAAAGTCCAGATGGGGATCCTGTAAGGCCATTGCCCGCAACTGGGTTCGGTGGGCATTGCAATATAAACCCTCTATAAATTGTTCAGTCAACAGCCTGTCCTCGTTTCCCACCCCATCAGGGTCGGTCTGCTTTATGGCCCTCAGGGCCTCTTGTAGGTTTAGTGCATAGTCCCTTATACTCTCATGCGCTCGCTGCTTGCACCCGTAGAATCTAAGCTTAATCTCGGCTGAGGTGCGGGTATCAAAGGTGTCCTTCAGCCGGGTTAGTATCCCTGCGACAGTCTTCCTCCCAGGTGGCCAGGATTTTACTTCCCTTTTGGCTGCCCCGGTTAGTTGGGCCACCAGGATGCTCACTTTTTGCTCTTCTGTGAGGGGGTACACCTGGAAGAGGCTATCCAGCTTTTCTCTAAAGTCATGCAGGGTATGTGACTCCCCTGAGTACTGGGGTAGCCAGGCTGCTCCCGGGATATAGGGCATGGTGAAGGGCATAACTGCAGCAGCGGTAGCGCTGGCGGGGGTTGGGGCAGTGAAGCTCTCCTCCGTATCCGACATCTTCCTCCCCCCTAGTGGACCGTGGCCTACCTTGCGATGATCCTCTTCCGTAGGCCGCGGCTCCGCAGTGGATCGTCAGGGTTGAGGACCTTCCGTCGCGCTCCTGTGACGTCGGCGTCTGCTGGGCTCCTTCCAGGACCTTACGCAACGTCCGGACGTGAGGCGGGGCTTCAGTTCTCGCGCGCTTTCAGAGTCCACGCCCCTCTTCTTCCCGCGCGGCGTCCCCAAGATGGCGTCCAACGGCGGGAAAACTCCACGGATGGCGGGAAGAAGGCCGAAGATGGCGCCGGATGGCGGGAAACTTCACCGATGGCGGGAAGAAGGTAGAAGATGGCGCCGGATGGCGGGAAACCTCCACGGATAGCGGGAATCTTCACCACTGGTAAGTTTGAACAGTCTTTGCTTTTCAGGCACGCAGTACCCGGTGGTTGCGGGCACGAGATCCTGCCGACTACGCCAAAGTTGACGCGCCCCTGGGCCTGTGTCGCGCTGCGTTGCGCACGCGGGAGCCTACCCGGAGCCGGATCAGTGGAGGGTTGTAGTCTCGTGGCGGTGACCCGGTCCGTGCCCAGGGAGTCAAACTAGACGGCAGTCTATTAGTAGTAAATAGTTGAGGACTACGCCACCCGTTGAGTGCAGCCAGGGAGCTGCTGCTGCAGGGCAGACCGCTGAGGCCGGTGGTAGGATTGTGCAGCGTGATAGTATAACCCCCAACGGGAGGGGTATGGCCTCAGGGCAGCCGACGTGGATGATGGGGGTAGCAGGAACCACTCAGAGACGGTACGGTGTAGTTCAGGGTCTTTACTGGTAACAACGACAGACCCTCCCGGAGTACTTGCTAGCAAACGGGGCCTGGTCAGTCTTTGAGCAGATGGGATCTCCCCTGGCCAGGCGTAGTTGTAGGCCTCCCAAACTGACTGTACTCTTCTGGCTACCTTGCTAGAAGCTGATGTAAGTAGCCCACGTCCCTGAGTGTACCGTGTGGTGCTCACCCGTATGGCCGGTGACTCGGGGCCTTCTAATGGCTTCCGCTCCACGATGGCGGTGCTGGTCCCACGCGTGTGACCGTGCCTTCGGGCTTCTGGGCCAGAGGACCTGAAATCCCCTGCCTGACGGATTCTGCTGCTGGGTAGGAGTTACTCCCCACAGCCTCGGACTCCGGGTCCGGTAAAGAATCTTCTTAGTCAGGGCGAACTCTGCAGCTGCCAGCCCCTGACTCCTTGTAACTCTGCTGTTTCCTATGCTGCTTCTTGTCTCCACTCTCCTTGTCTGACTCACCCTGCCTCAGCCCCGGGTTTATACAGGGGAAGTTCTTCCCCTCCCAAGACTGGGCAGGAGGTGTGGCATGCACAGGATCCCTGACCAAAGGAGCTCCCACCTGCTCTCAGACATAACATTACATTACTGTGGAAAACCAGACCCCTGGGGTGCCACATATATTTTTTTAAACACTTTTATTACGTCATTATTATGAACACTACAGAATGCTACCATTAACCCTGGGGATCCTGGGGCTGCCTTTTCTCACAAAAACATGTCTTGACATGTTTCTCTTACATATGGCGCTTACATTTTAACCTACAACCTTGGGTGAAGGGCATGTGGGCTGTCATGGGGGACATAACAAAGGCTGAACATGGGCTGCTTCCGGGGCGGGGACGGAACTGACTTAACAGGTATTGACACACATAGGGGCGGAGAGTGGGCGGAGAATGGGGAGGAGAGGGGAGGGGTTTAGACCGGAAGTGGAGGTGGGGCAGGTGCCAAAAATGGGCGGGGCACCTGTCAAAAACCGGAAGTGGGCGTGTTGACGAGAGGTGGGTGCTCTTACTACTGAAGACAATCGCAGCATGCTGTGAGTGCATCCGAGAATCAGATTGCACGCATCCATACAAGGCTATAGGTACATGTGAAACATCAAACTGCACTGGGATGTCATCCAAGTGCAGTGCCATTCCTAGTGCAGTGCCATTTTAAAATGTACAAGATTAAATACACTTTTCCTGGGTTAATCAATGCAATGTATCAGTAAAAATTGGATGATATAAGGATGATCCGCATGAAAGTAATTTTTTTGTAGCTAGAGTCAGTAGAGAATAGGTTATTCTGCTCATGGACACTTTGTCATCTAAACAGCTCTTTTAAATTGTATTGTCAGTGTACTCGGACAGCACACATTCCTAACATACGCTCGTCTGAAAGAGTCCTTAAACTGCAAATCATACACCATCATTGACAGAATTCAAAATATTTTTTAACAACTATCTTTCTAATTTCATACATAAAATTAAATATAATAAACTACTACTAAAAATCAAATTGGAGTGGGTTAAGATTAAAAAGTAGAAGTGTGTATTTCCAGAACAGTTGGCTTGTGTTTTTTTCTCAGAATATTCATGGTCAGATTATTTTAATTTTCTTTTAAGAAAAAGATCTTACATGAATAGAGAGATATTGTTGTACTGGTTTCCAGTTAGTTATCTGCTTCTGCAATTAAAAATATCCAGCAGGCATAGATTTTTTCTCACTACATAGATATAATAATAAGATCTGCAGTTCTGATGACCAGGCTTGTTTTTTGATGTTTGACTTCAAGCAAAAATTTTATCAGGAAAAAAAATATGAAAGCAATGGCAAAATCAGTCACACTTTGCTCATCCTAGAGTTATTATGTCTGAGCAAGACTGAACTACACAGAATTGTGGCCAAATTTATCATGTTAGCAAAAATGGCAAAAAAAAATAATTTTGGTATTCACACAGAATATGACTCTAAAAACACAGTTTTAGATGGTTTAGCTTTACTCAAAAACATGTTCAACAAGTTTTAAAAAATGAACCTATAGCATAATAAAGAATAAATTACTATTATTTATAGGGTCATAATATTATATATATTTCATTAAGGCAGTTTGCACACTGTACTTTATGTAGTTCCCTAGAAATATATCAAGTACTTTGAAAATGGTGGAAACTATTGAAACAAATGGCCATACTTTTGACAGCATGTCTCAAAGTAAAAAAAATATATATTACTGAAGCTTGCAAGTAGATCAAGGTTGCAAATCACTGATTTTGACTAGTTAAGCAGTCTTCAGGTTTTAACTATTTGTGATGCCTACAATCATGCACAGCATTTGTATTGTATATCACAACTAAAATCTCCTTCCCTAAAAACTGTATTTTTTCATCTTTTGCATTTAAAAAAAAGTTTTAAAAAAGTTTTCCAAATCTTTGATATTGATAACTTATCCATGGATAAGGGCATTAATGTCAAATCAGTTTGATCTGATACCCAGAATCCCCTCCGATCAGCTGACACCACTGCTTCAATAAACAGTGCGATAAACAGTATTGTTCAGCTCCAGACACTGCTTACTTTGGCCTCTGCCAGTTAATGAAAACACCTGATTGTTGGAATAATACATATTAATCTGTATGTGTATTGCAACAACTACTGTGCTGTTTCATATGTTGTGCATATTGTGAGGTTGTTAACAAAGTTTAGTTTTAAAAAAAAAAAAACTCCCACAGACAGGATGCCCCCTCCTTCTCTTCCTGTGTTGTTGTTATATATGTATTTTGATTTCCTCATGCTACAGTAACACCAGACTCCATGCTGTGCCTATGCTGGATATGAATAAACCTACATTCGGTGTTCTAAACTCTGGATGTCGCGCGGATTAATCCTCTGCTAACAGGTTATGGGCCCAGATGTACCTGAGTCCCAGAGTCACAGATCCCCAGAACACAGAGGAAAGAAAAGAAAGAAAGACAGTAAACTGAGAAGAAGCAAAGATGGCCACCAGCAGCAGCTCCATGAAATTTACAGTGCCAAGTCTCACTAACCAGAATTATCAATCCTGGAAATTCAAAGTGAAAATGCTGCTGATAAGAGAAGGTACGTGGAAATACACACAGGAGCCTAAACCTGACCCAGTGCCACAGGAGTGGACAGAGATGGATCAGAAAGCACAAAGTACCATATCACTCAGTATAGATGATTACCAGATTGTGCATGTGTGTAAATGTAATACTGCAAAGGAAATGTGGGAGCAGCTGCAAAAGGTACATGAGAGGATAAATTTAAGCAATAAGCTCTATCTCATGAGAAAGCTGTACCAGTCTAAGCTACAGAAAGGCCAGGATATGCAGGATTACATAAGAAGTGTTCTGGAAATTGTAGAACGCCTGAGAGGCATTGGGGAAGATCTAAAGGACTTTCATGTGGCTGCATTACTGCTTAGTGGCCTTCCAGAGAGCTATGATACGCTTGTAACCGCACTAGATGCGAGTCCAGATGATGAGCTTACACTGGAGTATGTCAGGGGGAAGTTCATAGATGAATATAAGTGAAAGGCAGAAGGTGTAAACAGTAGGACATGCAACACAGAATCTGCTTTACAGACACAAAACCTAACTGATAACAGGAAGCACATAAAAGAAACACGTGAATGTTTTGTTTGCAAGAAATCAGGACATTTGAAAGCTAACTGCAGAGTCTGGAAAGCTAAAATGAATCAGCTGAAAAAGCAAAGCAGTCATCAAAGGGTTAAAAGTGCTGTATCTGGAGAAAATGATTCTGTGAATACTGAAACTGCATTTACTGTCAGTGCAAATACATCAAAGCATGCATGGTGTATAGACTCTGGAGCAACTAGTCACATGACTAATAACAGAGACTTCTTTTCTAAGCTTCACCAAAGTAAATCAGAGAAAGTGATTATGGCTAATGTTCAGTACATGACTTCAGAAGGCATAGGAGATGGTTATATTGATTGTCAAATCTCACCAACACAAAGCAGGAAGATCCCAGTAAAGGATGTGCTGTATGTGCCTAGTCTTGAAAATAATCTACTATCTGTGAAGAAACTCATAAAACAAGGAAATGAAGTTACATTTAAGCATGATAGCTGCATCATCTCAAAGGAAGGTCACACACTAGCAGAGGGAAACATCACAGATGAATTTTATCAGCTGAAATGCAAAGAGTGTGTGTATACAGCGCAACAAGAAGAGCATAAAAACTGTATTCATGTGTGGCATAGGCGTCTGGCACACAGAGACCCAGAAGCAATAAGAAGCAATAAGAAAGTTAGTCCAAAAGCAACTAGCTGAGGATATTACAATTGATCTATGTAACCAGACAATGAAGTGTACTAGCTGCATCAAAGGGAAAATGTCTAGGAAAGCTTTTCCTAAGAGAATTAGTACAACAACAGCACAGCCACCATTTAATACACACAGACGTCTGTGGTCCAATGAGCACTCTGACTTCAGGGAAGAAGAGATATTTTCTCACATTTATTGATTATCATTCAAGATATACAGTTGTCCACCTGCTTCACAGCAAGAAGGAAGTTCCAGAGAAACTTGAAATATACCTAGCTGAAGTATATAATAAATTTGGAAGAATGCCAAAGATTCTACGTGCAGATAATGGGACTGAATATACAAGTAATGAGACACAGAGCATTTTAAAGAAAAATGGAATACTATTTCAGACCACTGTACCGTACAACCTAGAGCAAAATGGTGTCGCGGAAAGAAGGAACCGAACACTATGTGAAAGTGGAAGAAGCATGTTATTTGATGCAAATCTGCCCACAGCATATTGGGGTGAAGCAATCATGACAGCTTGCTATCTTCAGAACAGACTACCAGGTAAAGCTACAGAGAAAACTCCATTTGAGCAATGGAATAGCAGAAAGACAAAACTACATCACATAAGAATATTCGGAAGTAAAGCATTTGTACATGTTCCCAAGGAAAAGTGAACTAAGTGGGAATCTCACGCTAAAGAAGCTATCCTGGTAGGCTACAGCGAAACCCAGAAAGGTTATAGGATTCTACACCCAGAAACAAACAAGATCACAATAAGTAGAGATGTAGTGATTGATGAGAACTTTGTATCACCCAAGTTTTGTGACATCACGCCAGTAGTCCAGCTGAAGTCACAATTACAAGACAGCAACAAGGAGGTTGTAGAGGTCTGGCTGGATTCTTCAACTAATGAAGGAACAACAGAAAAATCAGGTGAATCTGAAATCAGGAGATCGTCAAGATCAAATAAAGGTATACCAGCTAAACGTCTATCCTACATTGTCAAGACACTACCTGAGTCAGAGCCGCAGTCATGGGATGAAATGCAAGCACTACCTGTCCATGAAAGAACAAAGTGGATCGATGCCGCTAATGAGGAAATCAAATCGCTTCATCAACTCCAAACTTGGAAACTCACCAAGCTACCACAGGGCAAAAAGGCAATCAAGTGCAAGTGGGTCTTCAAAACCAAATATGACTCTGAAGGTAAAGTCCACAGATTCAAAGCAAGGTTGGTCGCAAAAGGATATTCTCAAAAGTATGGCGAAGATTACGATGCTACATTTGCTCCAGTCGCTAAACAGACCACGTTCAGAGCTTTGTTAGCTGTTGCTGCTGTACAAAAGATGTATGTCAGACATTTGGATATAAAAACTGCCTTTTTAAATGGTGACATTGAGGAGGACTTATACATGACTCAACCTGAAGGTTATGTAAAAAGAGGTGAAGAGAATCTTGTTTGCAAACAACAAAAATCTCTCTATGGTCTTAAGCAATCAGCAAGAGCATGGAACACCAAGATGAATAAAGTCTTGTTGGAAGAAGGATTAAAAAGAGGTCAAGCAGATCCGTGCTTATACACAAAATATACAGATGGAAAGTGGATGTATATTCTCTTTTATGTGGACGACGTGATTGTTGTTCATCAAGATGACGCAGAAATTGGAAAAATGACTGAAATTCTGAATCAGCACTTTGAAACAAAAGACCTTGGAAGTGTGACATATTATCTAGGAATCCAAATCCAGAGAGAGGAAGATGGAAGTTTTCTTCTAAACCAAAGTGCAAAAATTTATTTGATTCTGAATCAGTTTAAAATGTCAGAGGCCAAAGGTATATCAACCACAATGGAACCATCCTACCTGAAGCTGGAAGGAGAAGATGACCTGTTGCCTAACAATGAGAAATATCGTCAGGCAGTGGGGGCACTTCTATGCATATCAACTATGACTCGACCAGATATCACAACAACAGTTGGAATCCTTTGCAGATATGTGGAAAAACCGCGCCAAAGAGACTGGAATGCTGTTAAGAGACTTCTCCGATATTTGAAAGAAACGCAAGATGTAAATTTAAAACTATCTGCAGCAGGAGATCTAGAACTTACCGGCTATGTAGATGCGGATTGGGCTGGTGATTCGCGTGATCGTAAATCCACAAGTGGATACTTGTTTAAAGTTGGAGAAAGTTCAATCTCCTGGTCTAGTAGTCTGTTGCCTTGTCATCTACAGAAGCGGAGTATGTGTCCACAGCCTATGCAAGCCAGGAGGTTGTTTGGCTAAGACAATTGATGGACGATCTTGGCAAACCGACAACTCAGCTGACGGTGATTTATGAGGACAACCAAGGATGCATTAAACTTGCATGCAGTGAAAAGATCAGTGCTAGAACCAAGCACATTGACATCAGACATCATCATCTACGTGATTTGATAGATCGTGGGATAATTCAGTTTGTCTATTGTGAAACTGATAAGATGGTAGCTGACATTATGACAAAGCCATTGCCACGAGCTAGGTTCCAAGAATTGAGAACCACAATGGGACTAAAAGGATAAGTAGTTGTTGAGTGGGGGTGTTGGAATAATACATTTTAATCTGTATGTGTATTGCAACAACTACTGTGCTGTTTCATATGTTGTGCATATTGTGAGGTTGTTAACAAAGTTTAGTTGAAAAAAAAAAAACTCCCACAGACAGGATGCCCCCTCCTTCTCTTCCTGTGTTGTTGTTATATATGTATTTTGATTTCCTCATGCTGCAGTAACACCAGACTCCATGCTGTGCCTATGCTGGATATGAATAAACCTACATTCTGTGTTCTAAACTCTGGATGTCGCGCGGATTAATCCTCTGCTAACACTGATCATGAGAGTCAGGGCTGCCATCAGGGCATTACTGCACTTACTATTGTATGGGGCCTGGTGAACTGAAGCAAAAGGGGGGGGCCGAACACACTGGCAGTCTGAAGCCCCTCTCTTTGCTTCCACTCACTGGGCCCCAGAGGCAACAGTTCAGGGCCGCTGCAGCGCCGCACACCAGGTGCATAACAACGCTGTATAGTTAAATCACCTAAGATGATTTAAAGATATAGCTATAGTATTGTTAATGCACCCGGCGGCAGGAATTGGGTGATGTACCTTTAAGCTGTGGCCAGGCCCGAATGAATCAAGGTCCTGACATAGACCGCTCATGTGATACCCATGCTGTGCCCATCTTGAATCCTGAGCAGTGTGGGAGACCGGCATCAGCAGATGCTGCGGCAGTGGCGGGCAGGCAGGCTGAGGTGAGCAGAGGGAGGAAGATGCGGGTGGGCTTGCCATGTGGGGAGTCAGGTGGACAATGTGAGGAAGTGATGTGTGGAGTGGTTGTAGAGGCTGCTGGACAGTGTAGGGAGGCTGCTGAGAAGGGGAGGCTGCTGGACAGTGTAGAGAGGCTGTTTGACAGTGTGGGGAAGCTGCTGAGGAGGGAAGGCTTCTGGAAAGTGTGTGGAGGCTGCTGGACAGTGTGTGGAAGCTGCTGGACAGTGTGTGGAAACTGCTGGACAGTGTGTGGAGGCTGCTGAGGAGGGGAGAATGCTGGACAGTGTGGGGAGGCTGCTGAGAAGGGGAGGCTGCTGGACAGTGTGGGGAGGCTGCTGAGAAGGGGAGGCTGCTGGACAGTGTGGGGAGGCTGCTGAGAAGGGGAGGCTGATGGACAGTGTGGGGAGGCTGCTGAGGAGGGGAGAATGCTGGACAGTGTGGGGAGGCTGCTGGACAGTGTGGGGAGGCTGCTGAGGAGGGGAGGCTGCTGGACAGTGTGGGGAGGCTGCTGAGAAGGGGAGGCTGCTGGACAGTGAGGGGAAGCTTCTGAGGAGGGAAGGCTGCTGGACAGTGTGGGGAAGCTGTTGAGGAGGAGAGGCTGCTGGACAATGTGGGGAGGCTGCTGAGGAAGGGAGGCTGCTGAGGGCAGGCTGCTGGACAGTGTGGGGAGTCTGCTGAGGGCAGGATGCTGGACAGTGTGGGGAGTCTGCTGAGGGCAGGATTTTGGACAGTGTGAGGAGGCAGCTGGACAGTGTGGGGAGGCTGTTGAGGGCAGGCTGCTGAGGGGAGGCTGCTGAGTGGAGGCTGCTGGACAGTATTTGTTCCTTGTTTGTGGTATTATTTAGTCACTATGACGTGGTAATATGTGGTCCGGCCATGGTGTGACGGTATTTCTCTCTTGTATGTGGTATTATTGGTCGTTTTAAAAAAATGTGTGTGACACATTCCCTTAAAGAGACAAAAATAAAAATATACCTAAAGAATATTGGGTATTTTAAGAAATGTTTAATAGGTTAGAGTAGAGCTGTACTCAGCCAGAAGAGTCTCTTTGTTCCGGTGGCGGCTTAAAAAAATCTTTTGGCCAAAACAAAAGCTGATGTCTGTGTATGTGATACGGTGTTCAGTGGGAACTGTTAAGCCACGTTCACATGTTCAGTATTTGGTCAGAATTTCACATCAGTATATGTAAGCCAAAATCAGGAGTGGGTGAAAAATGCAGAAGTGGTGACGTGTTTCTATTATACTTTTCCTCTCATTGTTCCACTCCTGATTTTAACTTATAAATTCTGGTGTGAATGTGGCTTTAATGTGTGATTGGTGAGGACGTGGTGCAGAAGTGGAGTTTTTCCAAGAATGGGTTATGGGACTGTGGAAGGTTGTGGAGGCAGAGCTTGAGTGGAGCCTGGGCGGAGTTTCAAGGAGGCCCAACAATTTTGCCAGTATGGGGCCCTGAAATTCCTGGTGGCAGCCCTGATGAGAGTACCGGATGATGGACCTCCATAAATCTGATACTAATGATTTATCATAAAGAAAGGTCATCAATGTTAAAGTGATGAAAAATCCCTTTACAACAAATTACATATGAAGACCAAAAAGCATTACACCTTATGATGCTATTATTCCCAATGGCATTACTGTTCAGTTACATATTAAATAAACCTTACCTTTCACTATGATTTTTTTGTGTTGACATTTCAACTTCTGTGAAATGCTTCTTAGTCATAGACTGTCATTTTGTTAGTATAGTATATGCTGATGCAGTGACAGTGTCAGCTTCTTGCTAAGAAAAAAATGACAGTTTGAAAAGTCAAATTATCCAAGTTTTTAGTAAATTAAATTTTACAAGTCAATTACAAATCGTCCAATACATATTATTCCAATTTCGCATATAGATTTCATTATACATTAATTTTCCATTTAATCATATATTCAATTCAAAGTCAGCACCAATTTTTTTTAAATGTACATTACGCAAGAAATAAAAAATATGCACATTAAGATATTTATTTATCCACTTATTGTAATATCCTAATATCTACTGCTAATATTTCATCTTCTAGCCCATTTACCCCCGAGGGTGGTTTGCACGTTAAAAACCAGGCCAATTTTTACAATTCTGATCACTGTCACTTTATGAGGTAATTACTCTGGAACACTTCAACGGATCCCCCTGATTCTGAGATGTTTTTTTTGTGACATATGGTACTTCTTGATAGTGGTAACATTTCTTCAATATTACTTCGTTTATTTGTGAAAAAAAACAGAAATTTGGCAAAAATGTTTAAAATTTCCCAATTTTCAAACTTTGATGTTTCATGCCCTTAAATCAGAGAGATACGTGTGGCATGCAGAAGTAGTGCTGTTGCTTCAAAACCATCCAGCCACTATAAGAGTTAACACAGTCACAGGAGACAGGAAATGGTTAGCAGAGCTCCAGGGGGATTGTGGGGGACTTGTTTACTGTTCTGGCTGGAGCCATAGAGAAAGGTCCTGTGATCTGTATCTCACAGAAGACAAGGGAACAGAATTCAGGTCAGGAGGGACGCTAAACACAGGTCAGATAGACACCCTGAGCTAACAGTGTGGAGTATTATTGGGCAGAAAGATAAGGACTGGAAGGAATCGTGTCATAGGGATCATCTCCCTCGTTAAACTGAAGCTGAATTATACCACTGAAGAAACTGACGTTACTGTGCCTGCTTTATGAGACTGTACTGTAATGAAGATGGTTGCTGTAATATCCCTGAATTGCACCGGCCGTGCTTCAGATTATATTCCACTGTTAAACTGTTGAAAAAGACTATTGTCAGATGTGTCTGGTCAGCAACTGAATCTATCGTGTGCCTGAGAGAAGCTGCAGCCTATGGTCGCCCTGAGTAGCGGTTCCCCTAGAATTCCAACGAATTCATGAAACCCGTCTCACCCTATCTGAACCTAGCGGCGTGCGTGTAACATATGTCACACAAAATAGTTAATAAATAACATTTTCCACAAGTCTACTTTACATCAGCACAATTTTGGAACCAACATTTTTTTTTTTTAGGTAGTAATAAGGGTTAAAAGTTGACCAGCAATTTCTCATTTTTACAACAAAATTTACAAAACCATTTTTTTAGGGACCACATCACACTTGAAGTGCCTTTGAGGGGTTTATTCTGCAAAAGGATGAGAATGGGGACGCAATAGTGCTGTTACCCAGGAAAACAATGATGTATAATCACTAGTGATGAGCGGGCACTAAAATGCCCTGGTACTCAGGTCGAGCAAATTGGAATACTCGGGTGCTCGACTCGGGTGCTCGACCCGAGCAACGAGCCCAGTGTAATTCTATGGGAAACTCGGGTATTTTTCAGGCGGCTCCCCCAGGCGGTCTGCAGAGGGCCTAAAAATTGCCCAAATCATTGGGAACAATGCTCAAATGACATGGGAACAGCATAAGGAAGACCCCTGGAAGCATTTCTGACTCCCAGGTCACTGCTGTCAGCAACGTGGTCAGAGTATTATGCCACTTTTACGGACTCACAATAAAACATACAAAAACAAAACCAAAATGGATTTTCCTGGGAAATATGTTAAGGAACATCCTTTAAAGGGTAATGACTTGTTTATAAGGCAAAATAAATAACCAAAAACAAAAATACTCCTCCACACCTTGGGCTATGTTCATGTGTAGCGTTTTTGATGTGTTTTTGCACTTTTGCATTGCTTTCAACCAAGACAAATGCATTCACTAAGAAATGTAATTTTAACATTTTACAACCTTATCTGGCCATGTGGTGTGTGAAGATGCCTCCCCCCTATGCACCTGTCGTTGCAGACTTGCAACAATCACCGTCCACGTCCTTGTCCCAGTGCAGTGTTCAGTTGTCCCTGCCTCATTCCTTGGAGTGCAAACACAAGTATGCAGCCAGCCACCCACCCTCCCACAGGCTGCAATAGTATATTGCCAAATTTTTGACAGCTGCATGCGCTTGAAATGTGGCCTTTTAGGATCGTGGAGAAGAGAGCTGTCCACAATCTTATGGCCGTGGCGATCGGGTATCCATACTCGGTCCCCAGCCGCCACTATTTTTCCCGGTATCGTCTGCGCCTACCACAAGCTCGGGTCCCACAACATTACCCATGCTCTCCCCAGTGCACTTACTGGGAATGTGGCCAGGGACGATATGGAGCCAGTCCACAGCTTTTTTTGCTGAGTTGTATTTAGCTCGGTGAAAGGACTGGCATAGAGGGAAACAGTATCTACTCTGGCTGTCATTTCTCCCAGGAAGTCCTCTAATGCAGCTTGTTGCAGAAGCAATGGCAACCCGTCCAACATCAACTCGCACTTGTCGGTGGTGCTTTGACACACACACATCTTTCTTTGCGCATTTAATTTCATGACTACAGAATTGGGCAATGGCCTGATCTGCAATGCGGTTTGAGAAATAACATGCATAAGCAAGTCCGATCCACATTAAAAAAGCAGCCATAGTGTCCGGGAACCTTCCCCCACACTTTTCTTAGCCAGGGCTGCTTCTCGGCAGGGATGGATGGACCCACCAGAATACCGGAGACTCCTCCGGTGGGCCCTGGCTTCTCCTTCAGGAGAGATCATAGTGCCAAAGTGAGGCCATAATGATGATAGAGACCACCATCTGCTTAGTTTTCTGTTACTTGGAATGCAAGCACAAGTATGCAGCCGGCCACCCACCCGCCCACCCACAGGCCGCAATACTAAACTGCCAGATTTCTGGGCAGCTGCTTGCACTTGAAATGTGGCCTTTTGGGCTCGTGGAGGCGGAAGCTGTCCACAATCTTATGGCGGCGGCGACCGGGAATCCATACTCGGTCCCCAGCCGCCACTATTTTTCACAGTATCGTCTGCGCCTTCCACAAGCAAGGGTCCCACAACATTACCCGTGCTCTCCCCAGTGCACTTACTGGGAGGAACCGCCTAACAACAAACACGTGGACAGGTGAATGTGGCCAGGGACGGTACGGAGCCAGTCCACAGCTTTTTTGCTGAGTTGTATTTAGCTCGGTGAAAGGGCTGGCATAGAGGAAAACCGTATCTACTCTGGGTGTAATTTCTCCCAGGAAGTCCTCTAATGCAGCTTGTTGCAGAAGCAATGGCAGCATGTCCAACATCAACTCGCACTTGTCAATGGTGCTTTGACACACACATCTTTCTTTGCGCATTTAATTTCATGACTACAAAGTTGGGCAATGGCCTGATCTGCAATGCGGTTTGAGAAATAACATGCACGTCCGATCCACATTAAAAAAGCAGCGATAGAGTGTACGGGAACCTTCCCTCACACTTTTCTTAGGCAGGACTGCGTTTTGGCAGGGTTGGACGGTCCCACCAGAGAATCCTCCGGTGTGCCCTGGCTTCTACCTCAGGAGAGTACATGATAGTGCTAACTTTACAGCTGCTATGCGGCTCTTGAGCGGGGGAGAAAGGTGAGCCCACAGAATGAAATCCTCTGATCGGCACAATGTTTTTCAATCTGAAACAGCTTCTCAGTGGGAGTTGTATTTCACCACAGCTATATTCTTTTGCTCGGTGAAAGGACTGGCATAGACGGAAACCGTATCTACTCCGGCTGTCATATCTCTGTCACCAGGTTCTGTCAATTGTCACACACGACCATGCCTGGCTATATGTTCAGCGGTGAGAGCCACAGATCAGGCTGCTGTGTTACAGCTTTCAACAACTCTGCAGCGCTGGGCGGTTTGTCACCTAAGCATTAAGCATGTTATCTTCAGCACAGCCTGTTGCCGCTTGGCCAAGGCAGTGCTGCAGTGCTGTCAGCTTATGACTGATGTGTTCATTTTGGAGATGGAGGAGGAGGTTTAGGAACTGAGCAATGTGATTACATTGAGGTTAAATTGGTGATGCTGTTTTTTATACTAAAGAAAGATCCTATTGTTTTGGGCTGTTTTTACGTTATTTTTTAAGGCAAATGCATTCACCGGGAAATGTCATTTTAACATTTTACAACCTTATCTGGCAATGTGGTGTGTGACACATCATCAGACACATCCTGTTTTATGTATGGTGGAGGGACTCTGAAAGTCATAAAGCCTATTTTTATAGGGCCATCAGACGGCCCATACTATTCTTAAAAGGCCAGCAGTTGGCCCGCACTATTGTTCGAGAGCCATCAGCCGGCTATGCTTTGTTGTTCCCATTATTAACAAGTGGCTCTCCTATACTGTTATTGCATATGGAGTGACTGCAAGGGCTGCCAAAAATTTGGACGCAACCCAATACCCCTTTGAAGAGACATAGAGGAGGGTCTCAGTAAAACAAAGGTTCTCATTATAAAGGAGCAGGTCTCCTATAGTGGTAATTCCCATACTGTGACTGCAAGGGCTGCCAAAATTTGGGAAAAACTCCACTAAGAATTTAAAGACACACAGAGCAGGGCCACAGTAACAAGTACGACAAGTTCCCATTAGAAAAGAGAGGGTCTGCTATACAGTTATAGGGTATGCAGTGAGTCCAACGGCTGACCAATTTTAGGAAAAACACCACTAAGAATTTAAAAACACATAGAGCAGGGCCACAGTAGCGACAAATTCCCATTAGAAAGGAGAGGGTCTGCTATACAGTTATAGGGTATGCAGTGAGTCCAACGGCTGACCAGTTTTAGGAAAAACTCCACTAAGAATTTAAAGACACATAGAGCAGGGCCACAGTAATGACAAATTCCCATTAGAAAGGAGAGGATCTCCCATAGTGTTGGCCTATGCAGTGAATGAAAGGGCTTCCAAAAATTGGAAGGCACTCTAATGCCCCTTGGAAGAGACTTAGAGGGCCTCATATAAAAATGTTTCCATTAGAAAGGAACTGGTCTCCTATACTTGTAATGACCATGTACTAAGTGTATGGGTTGACAAACATTTACCCCTGGGGGTATACATGAACATACTGTATAATAATTTTTTTTACGGGCATCATAAACACCCTTTAAAAAAATTATGTGGATGTTGCATCATGGACCACGGTCACCCTGGTGATATGGTGGTGGAGGATGAGTATGAGGAGAAGGAGGAGGACAAGAGCAAATAGCCAAAATCAGGAAGCGTATACCCATGTGTGGGTGTGAAGAGGTGCATGGGAATACACCTCCCACAAAGAGACACTGGATTTGAGTTTATGTTACGCTGCCATCGTTCAGTGGTGTTGAGAAGCCTGGCTCAATCCAGCCCTTGTTCAGTTTTATAAGAGTCAGCCTGTCAGCATTTTCAGTTGACAGGCGGATGCGCTTATCAGTTATAATTCCATCATAGGCACTAAAAACTCGCTCTGATAAAACGCTAGCGGCAGGGCAGCCCGGACCTCCAAGGAGTAGAGAGCCAGTTCATTCCATGTATCCAGCTTGGACACCCAATAATTAAAAGTCACAGAGGAATCCCGGAGGACGTTGATACATTCAGCAAGGTATTCTCTCAGCATTTTCCCAAACTTTGCACTCCTTGTGAGAGTACCCCGCACCTCAGGGCCTGTGCAATGGGAGGGTCTGAGAAAACTGTCACAGAACTTTGACAGTGTTCGCCTGCCTCTGCTGGATTGCATTTGTATCTCTCTCGCCTGTACTCCTTGGTTGTCCAACGAACTTTGACCTCTGCCGCCAGCGTTTTCAGATGGGAATTTTTATAATAGTTCAGCAACAAGGGCATTCTGGTACTGCTCCATTTTTGTACACCTATCCGCCTCAGGAATAAAAGATATAAAGTTCTCCTTATAGCGTGAGTCTAGAAGTGTCACCAACCAGTAATGACTGTCATCCAAAATTTTGAGAGCGCGACGGTCATGGGAAAGGCAGTGTAACATAAACTCAGCCATGCATGCCAGACTGCTAACAGGCAAGACTTCGGTGTCCTCACCAAGAGGATGACTGACCATGCTCTCCTCCTTCTCCTCCTCCTCCTCTCTGTCCTCTGGCCATCCACGCTGAACAGACGGTATGGCAGATGTGCAGGTAGTACCTTCTATAGCTCATGAAACTAGCTCCTGTTCTTCCCCCTCCTCCTCTTCCTCATTGTCACTCAAATCACATTGGGATGAGATGAGGCTGGGCTGTGTGTAATCAACCTGTATGGATACTTGCTCCATCGCATCGTGCTCCGCCTGCAATGCATCCTCTTTAATTGTGAGCAGAGAGCGTTTCAGAAGACCGAGAAGCGGAATGGTGACGCTAATTATGGCGTCATCGCCCCTCACCATCTTGGTGGAGTCCTCAAAGTTTTGGAGGATGGTACATATGTCTGACATCCATGCCCACTCCTGAAGTCTTATATGTGGAATCTGAACTGAATACCGATGGCCTTGTTGATGCTGGTACTCAACAACTGCTCTTTTCTGCTCACAAATCCTTCCCAACATCTGCAGTGTAGAGTTCCAACGCGTGGGGACGTCACATACCAGTCTGTGAGAAAGAAGCTGCAAACGCTGCTGAAACACGGCAAGGGCGGCGGAAGCTCTAGGTGACTTTCTAAAATAGGCACAGAGGTAGCGTACTTTAACAAGCAGATTCGGCAGCTCCGGGTAGGATTTGAGAAACCGCTGAACCACGAGGTTAAGCACATGTGCCAGGCATGGTACGTGTGTGAGCTCGCCTCGCCACCAGGTTCTGGCCATTGTCACACACAACCATGCCTGGCTGTAGGTTCAGTGGTGTGAGCCACAGATCTGCTTGCTCTTGCTGTCACCTAAGCATATTTGCTTCAGCACAGCCTGTTGCCGCTTGGCCCGAGGCAGTGCTGCAGTGCTTCCAGCTTGTGACTGATGTGGTCATTTAGGAGATGGAGCCTAAAGAGTAGGGGGAGGCTGAGGAGGATGAGCTGCAGGAGCTGTAGACCGTGAGGGCAACCATGATTGATCTAGGTCCTGAAATCCTCGGCGTCGGGAGGACGTGTACCATCCCAAGGTCCGACTGGGTCCCGGCTTTCACTATGTTAACCCAGTGTGCTGTCAGTGAGATGTACCGTCCCTGTCCACAAGCACTTGTCCACGTGTCCGTTGTTAGGTGGACTTTTCCGGTAACTGCATTGTTGAGGGCACGGCTAACGTTTTGGGACACGTGCTTGTGTAATGCGCGGACGGCACATAGGGAGAAATAGTGGCTGCTGGGGACCAAATACCGAGGGATGGCCGCCACCATCAGGTTGCGGAATGCTTCCGTTTCCACGAGCCTAAAAAGCAACATTTCGAGCGCAAGCAGTCGTGAAATGTGGGAATTTAGTACTGTGGCCTGTGGGGCGTTGGCTGCGTATTTGCGCTTGCGTTCCAAGGACTGAGGTATGGACAACTGAGCGCTGCGCTGGGACAAGGACATGGACATTCTTCCTGATGCTGCTACTTGAGAGTGTTCAACGACAGGTGCAGGGCAGGAGGCATCTTCGCATGCACCATGAACAGGGGATTGGCTTGCATGCACAACAGCGGAAGAAGCAATGGTGCCTCCCGCAGACACTGTTCCTGTACCCTGGGGTTCGGCCCACAAGTCGGGTGCTTTGCTGCCATGTGCCTGATCATGCTGGAGGTGGTCAGGCTGGTCATTTTGCCACCCCTACCGATGCTGGCCTGGCAGGTGGTGCAAATGGCCTTTTTTGGGTTATCGGCAGAGTCTTTAAAAAACAACCAGACTTGGGAAGACCTAACAGTTGTACTGGCAACTTCCTTCGTGTTGGTGTTACGGGGAACGGTTGCCTTCCTTCTTTCTGCCGCCACCACACTGCTTCTTCCTACCTGTTGGGGTGCTCTGCCTCCCTCCCTCTGTGTGCTGCTCTCCACGCTCTGCATGTCCTCCTGCCAGGTTGGGTCAGTTACTATATCATCCAACACCTCGTCTTCCACTTCCGCATGCTGGTCCTCCTCCTGACTTTCTGGCAATTGTGTCTCATAATCGTCAACCTCTTCAGACACTTTCCCACCGTTGCCTTCGTGTGACCGTGGCTGCTCAAATATTTGGGCATTGCTACATGTGATCTCCTCTTGACCTGCTTCAAGTGGATCGGGCGAGAGGCCCGAATCTATAAATGGGAAAGTGAACAGCGCTTCGGAGTGTCCAAGTTTAGGATCAGTCGTCTTTGAGCACTTGGTATGGTGTGAGGAAGGAGGTTTAGGGTGTGGAATATGCGGTCCAGACTCACAGCTACTGAGACTCGACCATGTGGATGACTAGATGGTGGTGGTGGTGGTGGCTAAGTGACTGGAATCATTATCTGCTATCCAACCAATAACCTTTTGACACTGCTCTGTGTTCAATAGTGGTGTTCTGCAGTCCCCTATTAATTGGGACAGGAAGGTTGAGCGAGAAGATGTGGGTGTTTGTTGTGGCACAATTTCAGCTTGCCCACAGCCTCGGCCTCTGCATGCACCATTATCACCATTACGTCCCGTTCCCCGTCCCTTGCCACGTGCCTTGCCCATTTTAAATGGAGGACAATATGACTGAATAACAAACAGATGACTGAATTTGGAGTGAACTTATATGTGATCCGTGTGACGGAGAAAACACAGTTTTAATTACCTGGCCTGTACGTAAGTATTTTGAACAGCAATCTGGTGTCAATTGCTTCACTGACACACTGAAACAAACTTTTAAAGGAGGCCAGAAATGGCAGTATTTTCTGAAAACATATATGTGATCCGTGTGATGGAAAAAACACAGTTTTAAATAGCTGGATTTTTAGCTTTGTAATATGGAAAGGACCTGGCTGTATTCTGCAGTGCCAACAAACAAATGGCGCAGAGAAAAAGTGTGTTCTCTGGATTGCTTTTTAAGCAAATAATGAGGATTAAGATCCAAAAAAAATTATTCATGGCCCCTGAGACCTGGGCCTTTGTCTAGAAATATCTAACAGCAGCAGAAGGCAGAACTGGAATGGAGCTTCTTGTGCTATATGTACTGCAGTCTGCTATATACACTGCCTGCCTGCCTATATACACTGCCTGATATCTCTGTAGATGGATTAGTCCTCAGAAGGACTGTTTGTTGAGATGGATATGTGTCTCTAATATAGTTTGGTATACCTACACTAGCTAAAAACAAGCGAATATCTTCCTAGCTCAGCAGCAGCTCTCCCTACACTTTCTGATCCCGTAGTGACGGTGACGAGTATGGCGGCGCTCGGTCTGATTACGCTGTAAGGCCGGATAATCACTGTAATGCCAAAACCAACATGGTTACGCCATTACAGTGAGTGGCAGGCAATCCCTGCATGATCATTGGCTCTCTAAATAGCGCCAAACATGCAGGGAGGAGACCCGAGCTCCCGCCAAGCAACCCCGGAAATACTCGGAGAACACAGAGCAGTAGCGAACATGCTCGCTCATCACTAATAAAAACGGAAATGTGCATACCTTGCAGGGTTGTGTCATGCACATGTCATATATTAGGCATGAGAGAGGGCTGCAGGAGACACCAAACCTTGGTTCACAATGTGATAAAAAGATAAAAGGTGTGTACAAGCTGGACATATAAAAACCACGGGGGCTTAATGAGATCACAGAGACCTTCCTCTAAAGACTCTTATATGGAGGTCCAATTTCCCAGATTCACTGTTAAGTGGCTACATTGTAGTGCCTTTCATCACCACTTACCTCACATCACATTCTTCCAAATTTTTCCAGCTTGCTCCCATCCTGCACTCTCTATTAGAACATCTGATGAGTCTATATATTACGTGGTTCTCCTACAAACAACCGCAACATACCAGCGCGGGCACAGGCATTTCTCCTGCACACAACCGCAATACACCAGTGCGTCCCTGGCAATGAAGAATATGGAATACATCAGCATATGTTAACTCATCAACTTTTTACTTTCACCTGATTAAACATCCCCCTCTGATTCATTAAAAACTTTTAAACCATTTACTCGAGATTACATTGTATTACACGATATATACGGTATTATTCATCCAAATATTTAGTTCACTTACATGATCAACCAGTGATCAATCATTTAGGGAAATATGACATATAAATATAGACCTCAGTAGTGATATGGAATATACTCTTATTCCATTTCTATGATATGGGCATGGACCATAGTCCGAGTAAAATCGTTAATACAAGCATAGGTTTTATTAGTGACATGGAATGCATTCTTATTCCATCCCAATGATAGGGATATATGGTTGATGCATACAGTGCTGGCCAAAAGTATTGGCACCCCTGCAATTCTGTCAGATAATACTCAGTTTCTTCCTGAAAATGATTGCAATCACAAATTCTTTGGTATAATTCTCTTCATTTAATTTGTCTTCAATGAAAAAAACACAACAAGAATTGTCCTAAAGCCAAATTGGATATAATTCCACACCAAACCTAAAAAAGGGGTGGACAAAAGTATTGGCACCCTTTGAAAAATCATGTGATGCTTCTCTAATTCGTGTAATTAACAGCACCTGTAACTTACCTGTGGCACCTAACAGGTGTTGGCAATAACTAAATCACACTTGCAGTCTGTTAACATGGATTAAAGTTGACTCAACCTCTGTCCTGTGTCCTTGTGTGTAACACATTGAGCATGGAGAAAAGAAAGAAGACCAAAGAACTGTCTGAGGACTTGAGAAACCAAATTGTGAGGAAGCATGAGCAATCTCAAGGCTACAAGTCCATCTCCAAAGACCTGAATGTTTCTGTGTCTTCCGTGCGCAGTGTCATCAAGAAGTTTAAAGCCCATGGTACTGTGGCTAACCTCCCTAGATGTGGACGGAAAAAAAAAATTAACGTGAGATTTCAACGCAAGATTGTGCGGATGGTGGATAAAGAACCTCGACTAACATCCAAACAAATTCAAGCTGCCCTGCAGTCCGAGGGTACAACAGTGTCAACCCGTACTATCCGTCGGCATCTGAATGAAAAGGGACTGTAAGGTAGGATACCCAGGAAGACCCCACTTCTTACCCCGAGACATAAAAAAGCCAGGCTGGAGTTTGCCAAAACTTACCCAAGAAAGCCTAAAACGTTTTGGAAGAATGTTCTCTGGTCAGATGAGACAAAAGTAGAGCTTTTTGGGAAAAAGCATCAACATAGAGTGTACTGGAAAAAAAAAAGAAAAGAACACGGTCCCTACAGTCAAGCATGGCGGAGGTTCCCTGATGTTTTGGGGTTGCTTTGCTGCCTCTGGCACTGGACTGCTTGACCGTGTGCATGACATTATGAAGTCTGAAGACTACCAACAAATTTTGCAGCATAATGTAGGGCCCAGTGTGAGAAAGCTGGGTCTCCCTCAGAGGTCATGGGTCTTCCAGCAGGACAATGACCCAAAACACACTTCCAAAAGCACTATAAAATGGTTTTAGAGAAAGCACTGGAGACTTCTAAGGTGGCCAGCAATGAGTCCAGACCTGAATCCCACAGAACAACTGTGGAGAGATCTCAAAATGGCAGTTTGGAGAAGGCACCCTTCAAATATCAGGGACCTGGAGCAGTTTGCCAAACAAGAATGGTCTACAATTCCAGTAGAGCATTGTAAGAAACTCATTGATGGTTATCGGAAGCGGTTGTTCGCAGTTATTTTGGCTAAAGGTTGTGCAACCAAGTATTAGGCTGAGGGTGAAAATACTTTTTTCCGGCCCTTTTTTTGAGTTTTGTATGAAATGATCAATAGTGTTGAGCCACCCCCGTAGTGTTCGAGTTCGGTTCGGTTCGTCGAACACCCGTGTGTTTGCCGAACTGTTCGTCGAACTGTTCGTCGAACACCTTCGAACACCGTTAAAACCAATGGCAGGCAAACAAAAACACATAGAAACACATAGAAAACACCTTCAAAGGTGTCCAAAAGCTGACAAACTGCTCAGAAGACACAACTAACACATGGAAAAGTGACAAGTACATATAGTCATGCGAAAAGAAAAGAGGTGGAGGAGTAAAAGGAGGGGGAGACACAGATATAGGCATGTCATGCCCTTCTAAAATCCAAAAAGTGAGAAGCCGACATGGCCAGTCCGCTCCTGCCCGTGCCACCTCCGTGTTGCCGGGTTTGTGCCAGAGCCACGGTGAACCCTGACGGCCAGCCTCCCTCTCCCAATACTGGTGCCTGTCCGCTGGTGGGTCGAGCGAGCCCACCTGTGGTGGAGGCAGCTCTAAGCTTTTTAATTTAAATTGTCTCTCTAATTTGAATGAATACACTTTAAATCCATTTACAAGGATCTATTGGAGGGCAAGTCTCATGCCAGCAGCCGCGTAATTCCAGCTCCAGTAGCGTCCACTAAAGCTGCTGCAGTTAAAAAGCTTTTATAAGGATCGAGCTCGGCTGTCCACCGCATGGCATCCTACTGCCAGTCCCAGCCCCTATGCCTTGGGGTGCCTCCTGATGCTCTTCACTGAGTATCCCGTGATCCTGAAGCATTTCCTTTGAAAAAATTAAGTGTCCAAACTACAGGTGGTGTAGCTTGCTTAACAGCCAGGATAATCCGCTGACTAGCAGACACTGCTACTAGGCACAAAGTATTTCCTGGGCTAGATGCAGTTAAAAATTTGTAATTAGATACTCTCGTTGGATGCTGAGAAAGCATTCCATAGAGTCTCCTGGCACGCCATATATGATTCTCTTAAAAAGCTTGGGGTAGGGGTCTAGGGGACCGTTTTATAGCAAAAATCATGGCCCTGTATCGCAATACGTCACCTACACTGAAGATAAATGGAACTGTAGCACCCTGAGGGCTCGGTTGCTACAGAGGTATTGCACCTCACCCAGAGGTGTGATATCTCACTCTCAGGTAAGGATGGAGTGTGGATCAGGACCCGACACCTGCATGCATTATACCACATTGCCATGGGGCAGGGTGACCAATATGCCCCTGAGATGGGCACGACAGTCCCTGTCCCTGGCTGGAGTGGGGGGAGGGAACACTGAGGAAGGGGAACCCTGTAGTGCAGGAGCAGGGAGGAAGCAGTTCCTGGGTGCATTGAGAAGGGAGTATAAAAGGTGGGCACCATCTTAGTTCAGTGCAGAGAAGTCTGAGCAGAAGTGACAGGGAGCTGGGGCTCTGCATGAGCTCTGCTCCGGAGGCGGGCCTAGTAACAGAGGCCCAGGCCTGGAAGAGGGAGAAGGAAGGAAGAGGAGCGGAGAAGGCTCCAGGAACGAGGAACAAAGGGATCCCAGGGGTGCGGACGGGCGAGTCGCCACCGCACGTCCGAATCCACCTGCGTGGAGAGGTCAGGCCAAAGGGGGAGACCGGTCCCCGAAACTAGTGGAGGTAGAAAACGACCCTCAGCTAGAAACCGGAGGCTGTGACATTTTATGTGGCGCAGCCCCTCGCTACACCCGCTAGGAAGGCACCACATAGGGTCAGGGAAACTGGCACCAAGTTTACCAAGAGGAGGCCCGAGGCAGCCGGACAGAAGGGTTGGTAAGAAAGGCCAGACAAAGGACACACAAAGATGGTCCTGTGAAGCGCTCCAAAGTTATCTGGGAGTTGTCTGAGCCCCTCACCTGGTGAGCACAGTACGACGTGGGCAGCTGTTACCTACAGACGTGGTCTGGATAATAAGAACTGTGAGTAAAGGCCCTGGACTGCATCACTGACTCCGTGTCGTTACTGCTGCTGCCCTGCACCATCACCCCCATCCTCCGCATACACTGCCCTGAGGCTATACTCCTCCCGTGGGGAGTTATGCTACGCTCTGTTGCACCCACAACACCAGCCTCAGCGGCCTGCCCTGCAGCGGCGGTTCACTCTGACCGCAATCCACGGGTGGCGTAGTTGGACATTTAAACTTCAAAACCACATAAATTGTTCCGCCACTGGTTTGACCGCCCTGAGCCACGGAACCGGGTAGCCGCCACGGAGACTACAACCACCAGCATCCACCAAAAAGGGTCCGGCTCCAGGTGTCCCAAGGCCCAGGGGGTGCATCAGAACATTTTCATCACCTTTCACAATCACCAATGGGACAAGGCAGGGATGTCTTCTGTCCCCTCTCTTATACATCCTAGTGACGGAGCACCTGCTCTCATCAATTCGCCATAACCCCAAAATTAGGTGGATTGAGGTGGGAGGCACCGAGTACAAGTGCTCTCTATTTGCTGATGATGTCCTAGTATATATCACTCAATCACATATAGCCATCCATGCTGTTATGGCTGAAATAGATCACTTTATTACATTGTCAAATTTTAAAATCAATGCAGCGAAGTCTGAGGCCCTTGATGTCTCTCTCCCCAAATCCATACAGGATTCCATCCAGTCCAACTTTCCCTTTGCCTGGCCCTCACAAGGTATCAAATACTTAGGAATTCCTATTCATAGAGACCTCTCCCATCTATGTTATCTTAATTTTGGGCCCTTTATTGAACAACTCCATACAGACCACGGTTGGCAAGTTAGAACTGTAAGATTCACTACGTGAACCACTGGTGTTTTGTGGAAAAGCACATGTACACTGTGTTCCAAATTATTATGCAAAAAGTGTTTAGGAGTGATAAGGGAAGAATTTGTTTGTTTGTCAGTTAAACTCATTGATGGTGATGTGTGTCAGGGCTCTTTATATCACTGTAAGCAATTGCAGACACCTGTGCTAATTAGTTTGGCAGGTGTGTCCAATGAAAGGCAAGACTACTTAAAAAGGCTGTCCCACATTATTAAGCAGCCTACATTTTCTGCCAAAATGGGAAAGAAAAAGGATGTGTCGGCTGCTGAGAAGCAACAAATTGTGGAGTGTTTAGGTCAAGGCATGACTACAATCAACATTGTGCGATGATCAGGATGAAGTGTCTTGGCAATCAAGAAGTATGTAGCTGATTCACAGTACACACGTGTGCGTGCTGATAAGGGCAAATTGAGGACTCTTTCCTACAGGCAATTACGTCAGGTTAAAAGAGCAGCGGCAAAAAAGCCTTGTCATAGCAGCAGACAAGTTTTTGAAGCTGCTGGTGCCTCCAACGTCCCCCGAACAACAAGATGCAGGGTCCTTCAGAGGTTTGCAGCTGTGCATACGCCATCCTGTCGACCTCCTCTATCCACTTCACACAAGCAGAAACGGCTCCAGTGGGCCAAACATTACATGAAGACTTATTTCAAAACTGTTTTGTTAACGGATGAGTGCCGTGCAACGCTCGATGGTCCAGATGGATGGAGTGGAGGATGGCTGGTTGATGGACACCCCACGCAAACACGGCTACAGCGCCAACAAGGAGGAGGTGGAGTAATGTTTTGGGCTGGAATCATGGGGAGAGAGATTGTCGGCCCCTTTAGGATCCCTGAAGGGGTAAAGATGAACTCCATAATGTATGTGGAGTTTCTCAAACAGCACTTCCTGCCATGGTTCAAGAAGAAGAACCGTGTATTCCACAGCAAGATCATTTTTATGCATGATAATGCACCATCTCATGCTGCACATAAAACATATGCATCTCTGGCTGATATGGGCATAAAAGGGGACAAACTTATGGTGTGACCCCCATGCTCCCTTGACCGCTACCCCATTCAGAACCTCTGGAGCATCATCAAAAGGAGTGTCTATGATGGCGGGAGGCAGTTCACATCTAATCAACAGCTCTGGGAGGGTATTTTGTCCTCATGCAAAACAATTGAAGCAGAAACCATCCAAAACCTGACAAATTCAATGGATGAGAGAGTTCAGAAGCTCCTTTCGAACAAGGGGTCCTATGTGAAAATGTAACTTCACCTAGAATAAAGTTTTGAGTTGAAAACTGTTTGATTTCAGTTTCTAATAACCTGATAATGCTTATAATTTCAAAAATGACCATTTTTTTGGTCTTTATTAAAATGAAAAGGTTGATCGAAAAGTTTGGGGGATCCAAGTAGTCAGGATTACTTCAAATTCTGACAATATGAGGGTCATGTTGCAGGTAGTGCAGCAAAAAGGCACTTATGTGTCTTGCGCATCTCAGAGCCCCAAAATTATTTTCCGGCTAGATGCAGCTAAAAATTATTATCAATTTTAAATCTGGTGGAGCTTAGTATAGATGGCCAAATAGAATCAGTGCTGCACACTGCTACAAAGCCCAAATTATTTTCCAGCCAAGGTACAGATAAACATGATTAGTAATTTTAAATCTGGTGGAGCTTAGTATAGATGGCCTAATAGAATTAGTACTGCACACTGCTACAAAGCCCAAATTATTTTCCAGCCAAGATACAGATAAACATGATTAGTAATTTGAAAGCTTAAAACGGTTGGTGAGGTGATTTTAACCAATCATCAAGCTTTTACTCTCCCCAGGATGACACAGGGGTAGAAAAGTCGTTTCGGATCCATGATTTGTTCATCTTTATGAACGTGAGTCTGTCTACATTATCAGTGGAGACTCGCGTGCGCTTATCTGTCAGCACACCACCAGCAGCGCTGAACACACGTTCAGACAGAACGCTGGCTGCGGGGCATGACAAGATCTCCAAGGCGTAAGTGGCTAGCTCCGGCCATTTATCCTGATTGGAAGCCCAAAAAGAGCAAGGGTCCAGTGACACAGTCATGGCTTCAATGTTTACTTGGAGATACTCCTGTACCATCGTCTCTAGGCGTTGACTATGTGTCAGACTTCTTGTCTCCTGTGGCCTTGCAAAGGATGGGCTAAAAAAGTGGTGAAATGATTCCGCAAAATTGATGTTACCAGCAGATACTGTGGTTCTGTTACGGTTTGAGTGCTGAACACTCGACGGTCCCATGGTTGGCAAGTTGGAACTGTGAGATTCACTACGTGCACCACTGGTGTTTTGGGAAAAGCACATGTAAGATTCTGCAACAGTCTCTGCTGATACTCCTGCATGCGTGCATCCCTTTCTATGGCAGGAATAATTTCTGCAAATTTACTTTTGTACCGGGGATCTAACAGTGTGGCAACCCAGTAGTCAGGATTATTTTTAATTCTCACAATTCGAGGGTCATGTTGCAGGTAGTGCAGCAAGAAGGCACTCATGTGTGTTGCGCATCCAGGAGCACCAAGTCCCTGTTGTGTTGGTGGCGAGGTAACAATCATGCTTCCTTCCTCTGTCCTCTCCCCCCAACCTCGCACAATAGAAATGTGATCAAGGTCTCCCTCATCTGATGAGTCTTCCATCAGTTCGTCCTCCACTTCTTCCTGGGCTCCTGCACCTTCCTCACTAGTTTGGCTGCTACCATGCGCCCTGGTAAAACCATCTCCCCCACCCTCACATGCCTGCCGCCTTGGTGCTGCCGACCGTCTGGACCTTGCAGATGTTAGCCCTTCCGCATACAACTCCTCCTCCTCTACTTCCTCCACCTCCTCTTGTGCCACCACCTGACTCCGAATTCTGTTTAACATGTGCTCCAGCATGTAAATCACCGGAATAGTCATGCTGATAATGGCATCGTCAGCACTAAACATCTTCGTCGCCATTTCAAAACTGTGCAGAAGGGTGCATAGGTCCCTGATCTGAGACCACTCCTCCAGCGTGATTTGCCCCACCTCTGGATCTCGTTGGCCCAGGCTATACGTCAGAACGTATTGCACCAGGGCTTGTCGGTGCTGCCACAGTCGCTGCAACATGTGCAGAGTTGAATTCCACCGGGTAGGCACATCGCATTTTAGCCGGTGAAGTGGCAGGCCCAACGACTTCTGTAGAGATGTAAGTCGCTGAGCTGCGGGATGCGAACGGCGGAAGTGAGCACACAGCGACCGTGCCCTCTGCAGAAGGCCATCTAGTCCGGGATAGTGGGCTAAAAATTGCTGGACAACCAGGTTCAACACGTGAGCCATACAAGGCACGTGTGTGACATTGCTCCGGCGAAGGGCCGCACCCAGGTTTGCAGCATTGTCGCACACGGCCTTCCCTGGTTTCAGGTCCAGTGGAGACAACCATTCATGAAATTGGTTCTCCAGAGCTGACCACAACTCCTGAGCTGTGTGACTCACATTTCCCAGACATTTCAAAGTAAAAACCACCTGATGACGTTGAGCCCTACTGCCAGCATAGTAAGAAGGTGTGCAGGATCCCTTCTGCGCAGTTAGAAAGCTTGTGGCATGACCAGACAGGCTTTGGGTGCAGGTGGATGACCGAGAGGAGGTTGAGGAGGCAGAAGCAGTGGAGGAACTTTGAGATAAAGAGGATTGACGCACAACTCGTGGGGACGGCAAGACTTGGACAGCAGCCCCTTGTCCTGCTGTCACCATAGTTACCCAGTGCCCAGTCAGCGACATGTAACGCCCCTGTCCATGCCTACTCGTCCAAGTGTCTGTGGTGAAATGCACCCTGTCACACACAGAGTTTCTCAAAGAAGCGGTGATGTTGTGTGCGACATTCTGGTGGAGCGCAGGCACACCTTTCTTTGAGAAGTAGTGCCGACTGGGCAACTGGTTCTGGGGCACTGCGACGACATAAGGTTTCGAAAATCCTCTGTGTCCACCAGGCGGAAAGGCAGCATTTCTGTAGCCAAGAGCTTGCAGATGGTGAAATTCAACCTCTTAGCTTTCTCATGGCTAGGAGGAAATGGTCTTTTACTTGTCCACATCTTTGGGACCGAGGGCTGGCTATTGTGCTTAGATGGGGTTGATAAGGGTGTCCCCGGCAAACTGCCGGTCTGTGAGGAAGATGCAGGCGGACATGTTCGGTTGCCTTGATCCAAAGGTGGTGCTATCGATGTCGGACATCGGGTAAAGAGGTGGCGGGTCTACGCCCCAAAACAGGTGTGACTGCTGTCCCCCCAGTCACAGAGGATGAAGAGGCCGCGGATGCACAAGATATGGCAGATGGTGGTTGGCCCGGCCGTCTAGGCCGCATTGTGGCACAGTGAGCTTCCCACTGCAACTTATGCTTCATGTCCATGTGCCGGTTCATGCATGAAGTACTCAAACTATGTATTTTTTGACCACTACTTAGCTTTTGCTGACAAATGTTACAGATAACACGAGTTGGGTCATCTTTATCGATCTGAAAAAATGCCCAGGCTATGCAAGGCTTAGCACCCATGCGACCTGAAGAGCCACCACGACTTGTGATCAGAGGCAGAGTTGTGTTTGAGGATGCAGTTGTTGACGTGTTTCCAGTACTACGTCTCTGTCCAGGAAGGCGCAACCTGACCTCGTCGTCACTAGCATCCTCCTCCACCTCCTCTGCTGACCTCATCTCTTGGCTGACTGTGGGTTGACAGAAAGTGGGATCTCCAACCTCATCATCATCACCCTGTGCGTTATCACACCCGTCGTCCTCAGAGCCAACCTGTTCCTGCCCTGACAAAAAACTAAAGTTGTCACTCCAATCAGGTATTTGAGTCTCATCATCGTCTTCCTCATTGTCTCCACCAACAGGGGTTACAGTTTGGGAATGAGGGTCTACATTATGGTCAGAACCTTCTGCGTCTGGTCCTGGATCCAACTCATAAAGATTCTGGGCATCAGTGCAGATCATTTCCTCGTCTGGATTCACAGAAGCGCTGGAGTCGACCTCTGATTCCCAGGCTATAGTATGAGTAAACAGCTCTGCAGACTCAACCATCTGTTCTACCCCTTACTCAGACGGGCAGCTGGAGATTTGGGAGCTGTGAGGAAGCAAGTGCGATTGGGGTGACACCTTTGAAGACTGGAGTATTTGTGATGTTGAAGTTGATGTGGAGGAGAGCCCACTTAAAGGAACACTTGATATCCGTTGTAGCACCTGCTGTTTTTGTGCCTCATCTGGAATTTGTAGCGATTGGCGTGGTCGTAAGAAAGGGATCTTATCACATTGTCCGCTAAAAGAAGTAGACATTTTAGTTTGGCTGGAAGATGGTCTTTCTTCTGCAGATGTTACTGTTGCTTTAACACCTACCCCACGGAAACAACCTTTTTTCCCCTTCCCAACATGCCTATTCCCCTTTCCACCAGCAGCAGGCCTTTTTCCACTCATTTTGGTGGTTAACTAATTCACAACTCTGGAGTTGTTTGCACAAAAAAACAATGGATGGGAACCGAGCAGAGCTGAGTGGCCAAACTGAGGTATTAGGCCAAAACTATTGGTTGGGTTACATGCAGAAAAAAATTATATTCAATTTGCAACCTGATGGAGGTCAGTATAGATGGACTAATAGAACAAGTCCCACACAAAGCTAGAAGCCCAAATATTTTTTCAGAGGTAGATGAAGAAAAAAAATATATTCAGTTTGCAACCTGATGGAGGTCAGTATAGATGGACTAATAGAGAAAGTCCCACACACTGCTAGAAGGCCAAATATTTTTTGAGAGCTAGATGCAGATAAAAATTATTTTTAATTTGCAACCTGATGGAGGTCAGTATAGATGGACTAATAGAGAAAGTTCCACACACTGCTGGAAGGCCAAACATTTTTTCAGAGCTAGATGCAGAAAAAAATTATATTCAGTTTGCAACCTGATGGAGGTCAGTATAGATGGACTAATAGAACAAGTCCCACACACAGCTAGAAGCCCAAATATTTTTTCAGAGGTAGATGCAGATAAAAAATATTTTTAATTTGCAACCCTATGGAGGTCATTATAGATGGACTAATAGAGAAAGTCCCACACACTGCTAGAAGGCCAAATATTTTTTCAGAGCTAGATGCAGACAAAAATTATTTTGAATTTGCAACGTGATGAAGGTCAGCATAGATGGACTAATAGAGAAAGTCCCACACACTGCTAGAAGGCCAAATATTTTTTCAGAGCTAGATGCAGATAAAAATTATTTTTAATTTGCAACCTGATGGAGGTCATTATAGATGGACTAATAGAGAAAGTCCCACACACTGCTAGAAGGCCAAATATTTTTTCAGAGCTAGATGCAGAAAAAAATTATATTCAGTTTGCAACGTGATGGAGGTCAGTATAGATGGACTAATAGAACAAGTCCCACACTCTGCTAGAAGCCCAAATATTTTTTCAGAGCTAGATGCAGAAAAAAATTATATTCAATTTGCAGCCTGATGGAGGTCAGTATAGATGGACTAATAGAGAAAGTCCCACACACTGCTAGAAGGCCAAATATTTTTTCAGAGGTAGATGCAGAAAAAAATTATATTCAGTTTGCAACCTGATGGAGGTCAGTATAGATGGACTAATAGAACAAGTCCCACACACTGATAGAAGCCCAAATATTTTTTCAGAGCTAGATGCAGAAAAAAATTATATTCAATTTGCAACGTGATGGAGGTCAGTATAGATGGACTAATAGAGAAAGCCCCACACACTGCTAGAAGGCCAAAAATTTTTTCAGAGCTAGATGCAGAGAAAAACTTATTTTGAATTTGCAACCTGATGGAGGTCAGTATAGGTGGACTAATAGAACAAGTCCCACACACTGCTAGAAGGCCAAATATTTTTTCAGAGCTAGATGCAGAAAAAAATTATATTCAGTTTGCAACCTGATGGAGGTCAGTATAGATGGAATAATAGAACAAGTCCAACACACAGCTAGAAGCCCAAATATTTTTTCAGAGGTAGATGCAGAAAAAAATTATATTCAGTTTGCAACCTGATGGAGGTCAGTATAGATGGACTAATAGAACAAGTCCCACACACAGCTAGAAGCCCAAATATTTTTTCAGAGGTAGATGCAGATAAAAATTATTTTTAATTTGCAACCTGATGGAGGTCAGTATAGATGGACAAATAGAGAAAGTCCCACACACTGCTAGAAGGCCAAATATTTTTTCAGAGCTAGATGCAGACAAAAAATTATTTTGAATTTGCAACGTGATGGAGGTCAGTATAGATGGACTAATAGAACAAGTCCCACACACTGCTAGAAGGCCAAATATTTTTTCAGAGCTAGATGCAGAAAAAAGTTATATTCAGTTTGCAACCTGATGGAGGTGAGTATATATGGACTAATTGAACAAGTCCCACACACTGCTAGAAGCCCAAATATATTTTCAGAGCTAGATGCAGAAAAAAATTATATTCAATTTGAAACCTGATGGAGGTCAGTATAGATGGACTAATAGAGAAAGTCCCACACACTGCTAGAAGGCCAAATATTTTTTCAGAGCTAGATGCAGACAAAAATTGTTTTGAATTTGCAACGTGATGGAGGTCAGCATAGATGGACTAATAGAGAAAGTCCCACACACTGCTAGAAGGCCAAATATTTTTTCAGAGCTAGATGCAGATAAAAATTATTTTTAATTTGCAACCTGATGGAGGTCAGTATAGATGGACTAATAGAGAAAGTCCCACACACTGCTAGAAGACCAAATATTTTTTCAGAGCTAGATGCAGATAAAAATTATTTTTAATTTGCAACCTGATGGAGGTCAGTATAGATGGACTAATAGAGAAAGTCCCACACACTGCTGGAAGGCCAAATATTTTTTCAGAGCTAGATGCAGAAAAAAATTATATTCAGTTTGCAACCTGATGGAGGTCAATATAGATGGACTAATAGAACAAGTCCCACACACAGCTAGAAGCCCAAATATTTTTTCAGAGGTAGATGCAGATAAAAATTATTTTTAATTTGCAACCTGATGGAGGTCATTATAGATGGACTAATAGAGAAAGTCCCACACACTGCTAGAAGGCCAAATATTTTTTCAGAGCTAGATGCAGACAAAAAATTATATTCAGTTTGCAACCTGATGGAGGTCAGTATAGATGGACTAATAGAACAAGTCCCACACTCTGCTAGAAGCCCAAATATTTTTTCAGAGCTAGATGCAGAAAAAAATTATATTCAATTTGCAGCCTGATGGAGGTCAGTATAGATTCAGCCAAATGCTGTGAAAAAAACTTGCACAGCACTGGCACAGACCTGCCTGGCAAAAACTGATAGGAACTGATTGATGTAACCTAGTCCTGAAAAGTGCAATTACAATTAGTCTTTACTTCCACAACCTATCAATTTAAGAGCACAGACCTGCCTAATAAAAGTCGTAGGAAATGCTGTAACCTAGTCCTTAAAAGGACTGCAATCACAACTATTCCCTACTCCCAAGCTATCTGTAGATTTGTGCTAAAATTGGCTTGAAATTAACAAGGTATAGCGCACACAGCAACAGCGGTGCCGTCTAACACGCAGCTGCAGCAGTGAGAAAATGGTGGCGACGTGGAAAATGGCTTGGTCTTATAGGGCAAGGACATGTGACATACACTGCCAATGACACATGCCCTTGCTTGTGTGAAAAAAAGCACTTCGCTCCGTGTATGCGCTGCTGATAGGCTGACAGATTGCACCTCCCCACTGTAAATGCGGGAAAGAGAAAAAAAAATGGAGATCTTCATTATTCCTGCAGAGAAACATCCCCTGCCCCTCCCCCCGCCCCGCTGTACACTCAAACTGCGTATTAACATTAATTTTCATCATTACTGAGAAAAAATCCAGTTATGATTTTGGTGCACGAACAGTTATCGAACATAACCTCGAACAGCCGAATTTTTCTCAAATCGTTCGTGTTTGCCGAACGGCTCGAACACCGCCCAAAACAGCTCGAATTTGAGATTGGCGAACAGTTCGAGTCGAACAACGCTCATCTCTAGTAATGGTCGCATTGCGGCTGTGGAAAAAGGGGAATTACCAGTACCTATTCAAGATTTTTGAAGGTTTTTTTCGGAGGAGGAGTCGCAAGTTTTACCTCCTCAAAGCGATTATGATTGCGCCATTGAGTTTGTTCCAAGTGCTACTCTTCCCAAAAGTCGCTTGTTTAATCTTACTATCCCTGAAAGAAAGGCCTTGGAGGAGTACATAGAGACTAGCCTGGCTGCTGGTCACATTAGACCTTCTAAGTCACCTGTGGCAGTCGGATTCTTCTTTGTTAAAAAAAAGGACGGCGGTTTACGTCCATGTCTGGATTTTCGTGAAATTAATAAGATTACCGTACGCAATTCATACCCATTGCCATTAATTCCTGACTTGTTTAACCAGTTAGTGGGAGCCAAGTGGTTCTCCAAAATTGATCTCCGAGGGGCATACAATTTGTTACGTGTGAAGGAGGGTGATGAATGGAAAACTGCTTTTAACACTCCGGTAGGTCATTTTGAGAATCTGGTGAACCCCTTCGGTCTTACCAATGCACCTGCATTTTTTCAGAACCTTATTAATGACATCCTGAGACCTTTGATTGGAAAGAATGTGGTTGTGTATTTGGATGACATTTTGATTTATTCACCAGATTTAGAGTCCCATTGGCAGAGTGTATGTGAAGTTTTGCAGTTATTGAGTGATAATTCACACTTTGCTAAGCTGGAGAAATGTGAGTTCGCTGTGCAGAAAATTAGTTTTTTGGGCTACATTGTCTCCAGCGAGGGCTTTGAGATGGACCCTGTGAAGGTTCAGGCTGTGCAGGAATGGCCTAGGCCTATTGGTTTGAAATCTATACAGAGGTTTTTGGGTTTTGCCAATTATTACAGGATATTCATTAAGAATTTTTCTGTAATTGTTAAACCTCTAACCGATCTCACCAGAAAAGGTGTGAATACGACCCAGTGGACTACTGAAGCCATTGAAGCGTTTGAGTATCTCAAAGAGAGGTTCAGTTCTGCCCCTATCCTTATACAGCCTGATGAGACCAAACCTTTTTTGGTCGAGGTCGATGCTTCATCGGTGGGGGTCGGAGCAGTTTTGTCTCAGGAGAACAAGGGTGGAGTACATCCTTGTGCCTTCTTTTCGAAAATTTTTTCGGAAACCGAACTGAATTATGATGTTGGAAATCGGGAGTTGCTGGCTATTAAACTTGCGCTTGAACACTGGCGTCATTTTTTGGAAGGCGCTAGATTTCCTATTCAAGTTTTCACAGATCATAAGAATTTGATCTATCTGGATGCTGCCAAGCGCTTGAATGCCCGTCAAGCTAGATGGGCACTTTTTTTTTCTCGGTTTCATTTTTCTGTTACCTATATCCCTTGTACTAAGAATGTTAAAGCCGATGCTTTATCTCGCAGCTTCTCTCCTACGGTAGGTACCGAGGAGGAGGAGAGCATTTTGCAGAAAGGAGTTGTGGTGGTGGCATTGGACTCCGATTTTGAGAATGGGATTCTGAATGCTCAAGATGATGCTCCATCTAACACTCCCAATGGGAGGTTGTTTGCACCTAGAGCCTTTAGGAGAGATTTGTTTGTGGAGTGTCATGAGTTTCGGTTGGCAGGTCATCCAGGAATTTCGGAGACTAAGAGACTTATCAGTCGCAGTTTTTGGTGGCCTGGATGGCAGAAGGAAGTCATCAAGTGGGTGCGTCAGTGTACTGTGTGAGCTAGGTCAAAGGCTTCACATACTCCTGCTGCAGGGTTGCTTTGCCCTCTGGAGGTTCCTAGTGCACCTTGGACGCATCTCTCTATGGATTTTATTACTGATCTTCCTGTGTCTGAGGATTTTACTGTTATCTGGGTGGTCATAGACCGTTTTAGTTAGATGTGTCATTTGGTTCCATTCATTAAGTTGCCCTGCGCCAAGACACTCGCTAAGGCGTTTGTTAAGGAGATTGTCAAGCTCCATGGCGTTCCCACGGATATTGTTTCTGATAGAGGACCTCAGTTTGTGGCTCTCTTTTGGCGTGCTTTTTGTGACAGGTTGGGAGTTCATTTGTCATTTTCGTCTGGTTATCATACTGAGTCTAATTGACAGACTGAAAGAAAGAACCAGGATGTAGAACAGTTTTTGCGATGTTTTGTGGCGGACAATCAAGAGGTGTGCTCTGAGTTTCTGCCTCTCGCAGAATTTGCTCTTAACAATCATACATCCTCCTCTGCTTGGTGTTCTCCTTTTTTTGTTGCACTGGGAGACATCCGTTTTTTGGTTCGTTCTCCAAATTGGGGTCGGCGGTGCCGGAGGAGGAGAATTTTTCCGCTGATTTGGAGAGAGTTTGGACTAATGTACATTGTAACCTGCAAGAGGCTAACAAGAAGTCCAAGAAGTATTTTGACAGGAAACGTAAAGAGGTTTTGTTTACTGTGGGTGACATGGTTTGGTTGTCCTCGAAGAACTTGCAGTTGAAGATTCCCTCTAAAAAACTGGGTCCTAAGTTTGTGGGTCCATTTAAAGTGCTTCAGGTTGTTAACCCATCTGCTGTCAGGTTGGATGTCCCTACTTCCTGGAAGATTAATTCTGTGTTTCATGTTTCCTTGTTGAAAAAGGCTGACGTATCTAATAAGGACGCCACTGTCACAGTTCCTCCTGTGGTGGAAGACGGCGAATATGAAATTTCTCGTATTTTGAATTCAAGATGGCATAGAGGGATATTACAGTATCTTGTCTCCTGGAAGGGTTTTGGTCCCGAAGACAACTCCTGGGTAAGGACGGATGATGTCTCTGCTCCTAGGCTTGTTAAAGCTTTCCACAGGAGGTTTCCTGATAGGCCTGGGCCTGGAGGATCCTCATAGAAGAGGGGGTACTGTTAGAACTCTCCTGTTAGTTTTTGCTATCTTGTGCTTTGCGGTCACGTGACTAGCTGCCTATATATTCCAGCTCCGCCCTTCTGGCTTTGCTGGACTTCAGTGTTTTTTGCCTGTCTCTCTAGCCAGGTGCTTCGGTGCCTATCTCTGTCTAGTTTGCTTGGTCCTCTGGGACCTCTAGTACTTTTTGTCAGTTTGTCTTTTTGCTCTGCAACAACTTCTGTTAGGAGGTGTCCCATTTTTTGTCCCAGTCCCTAGTTCTTTTAGGGACCCCTCCCTTTATTCTATAGGTCTCCGTTCAGACTAGCCGAGGACAAAGGCGGGTCTGTTCACAAGCAACAGGCTGCCCGATACATCGTAGGGATTCAGCTTAGTCTTACTGTAGGGACAGCTTTCCCCATTCTTTCCTTAGTTTATGCTGCAGATCATAACAATGTCAACCCTAGGACCCATGAGATGGTGCCCAGGACAGACATCCAGATGGTGTTGGAGGCCTTCCACGATCAAGCGGGGCACTTTGGCTGGAAGAAGCTGGAAACCCTCCTGAAGAATCAGTTTTATTGGGTTGGAATGCGGAGTTCCATACAGAGGTGGTGCTGGGATTGTGGACCCTGTAGCCTCAGAAGAAAAGACTACAGCCACCAGAAGGCACCACTGCAGTCCATCAAGACAGCCCAGCCCCTGGAGATTGTCGCTCTGGATCACGTCAAGTTGTCACCCAGAAGGTCAGGCTACTCCTATGCCCTGACTTTGGTGGATCACTACTCCCGGTTCCTGGTGGTAGCCCCCCGTCAAGGATTTGACGGCAGAAACTGCAGCAAGGACATTTCAAGCCTACTTCTGCAGGCCCCATGGATACCCGGATAAGGTGGATAAGGTGCTGACGGATCAAGGCCCAGCCTTTGAAGTGAGCTGTTCAAAGAGTTTTGCCATCTGTAAGGGTGTAAGAAGATCCGGACTACACCGTACCACCCCCAAACCAATGGATTATGTGAAAAGATGAATAACATAGTCATTGACCTGTTGAAGATCTTACCTCTAGAAGAAAGAAACCAGTGGCCAGACAAGCTACCTGACCTGGTAGATCTGTACAATCACATACCTGTGAGTTCCACCAATTGTACTCCAGCGTACCTCATGAAAGCAAGACCCGTAAAGTTGCCCATGGACATGGAGCTTGGAGTGGTAGAGCCAGAAGCAGATATGTCCACTGAAGACTGGGATGTGACGCGACAGGAGCAGTACAGGAGAGCACAGGCCTGTGTCGAAGACAGTCTAAGTAAGGTAAGAGATAAGCAGGAAGCACAGTACAACAAGAGTGCACCAGCCGAACCCTTGACACCTGGAGAAGTTGTGCTGAAACGATAGAGAAGAAGCCACAAGCTTGATGACCAGTGGGAAAGGGAACCTTACACTGTGTTGAATTCCAGATTCGACAATAGGAAAACCTGTCTAATTAGCAAAGACGGAGGAAGAACAAATGCCATGGTATCAAGAGAACATCTGAAATTGTGCCAAAGTCCGCTGAAGCCCCAGGAGGAAGTGCCTCTCACCGTACCGGAGGAGCCTAAAGAAGAAGCACTCCATACTGTCTTAGGAGATTTCCCGGCAGATTGGCCTCAACTTGATGGAGCGGTAATAATACCTGTGATACACTTCTACCAACAGCCAGAAGACTCTCCACTGCAAGTAGGACCAGTAAGTGCCCCGGAAGAGCCTGCTCAGGAAGAATCCCCGGAAGAAGGATCCCTGTTAGAAGCAGAGCCAGTAGGCTCAGTAAGTAGTGTACTTGCCAGTCCCATAGAGAGGTTAATGCAGTCTTGCAGTCCACCAACACATAGAGCTGATAGAGCGGAAAATAGCGCATCCCAGTACTACGTAGGTCATCGCGTAGCACAAAAGGTCAGACCCCTGTTACGTATAGGGAGTGAATAGAGAAACACTGACAGTATAAATAGTTACCCCGTAGGGACTGTTCTTGTAATAATTTCATGTATTTATTTATTGATTTATTTTGCCTTGCTAATGGACTATTTATGTGACACGGACACTTCTCATTGCATTTAGTTACCCATAAGGGTATATATATAAAGGAGTCTGTGGCTGAGGACTGTGAGCAGCCTAAAAACTGTCATGTACATAGTTGCACTCCCTGGAGTGCCTTTTAAGCGACCTCACAACAAAAACCTGTTTGGCGTGGCAGAAGTCGTGGTCCGACCCCAGATCGCCTGTGCCCTGCAGCCATGCCAAGGGCCTACGTGGAGGGTTTACAGACAGGTCCTTCAAGCTACCTTTGCACTTTAACCAGTGAGAGGGATACCCTGTTGGGATTTCACTGGAACTGATTTGAGAAACTCTGAAGATACTTTATATTATTGTATTATGATGTTACCTGTAACGTTCAAGAAAAGTGCCTCCCATAAAGGGAAGAAATGTTACTGTTTAACCTGTTTTGAGAAAAATACTTCAGTCCAGGAGTACTGAGTTTTACTAGGGGGGGATGTGGCGCCCTGATGCGCATTGGTGCCACTGAACCCAGAAGGGTGCATGGATGGACTTCTCCACAAGAGGCCCTCACACATTCACACACCTCCACCCTACCACCTCAGACCAGCAGAGGGAGCCCGTTAGGGATATATATAGGGAGGGTGGAGCCAGGCAGCTCAGTCAGTCAGAAGTTAGTTCAGTGAGTCGTGAGCTGAGAGTTGAGCAGAGAGTGTGCTGACGCTCAGAGAGCAGCGAAGAGGCAGCACACTGGCTGCTGTGCTTAGGCGAGCCAAGGCCTACAGCATGAGTGAGGGCCCTGAGTGTGGCCGAAGGCGATAGGAGAAGGAAGAAGTAGCGAGGAGGCAGAGGAGCATACCAGGCTCACCCCGATATATAAACCGGACACCGGGTCCATGCCTACGGGGTCCCTTTATACCCAGTAGGGACCACCGGAACCCCTGGAGGACTACAGGTCCCAGGTTTACCAAACGCTGACTATAGTACCAGGGCTAGGAGTCACGGAGGCCCCAGCGTCCAGGGAGAGTGATCTCCAAGAGAAGGCCCTACCACCAGGTCAGCAGGTGCAAGGGAGAGAGAGACAGTAACCCAGCTAGGCCTAGTTCCAGGCAGGCCAGAAGCTTAACGAGTAAAGTCACAGATCAGGAGGCCCTATACCCGCTCACTGGCGAAAGTCCAAAAGTGCGCCCTTCGTCCGGAGTACCCTGGACCGTGCCTGCATCATCACCAGTAAAGGTACTGAAGCTTACCCCCGTGTGAGTGTCCGTCTTTCCTCTGGGACCATCCTGCCATCTCTCCCCAGCACCATCCATTACCCCACGCTGCCCTGAGGCCCGCTCCACCTGTGGGGAGCCGTTCCAGCATAAGCTGCCCTAACATCTGCCTCAGAGGACAGCTCCGCAGCGGCGGCTCCCTTTAGCCGCATTCCCCTATAAATAATTCCCATTTTACTAACCGCCCTGGGTCACGGACCGGGTCACCGCCACTGTGACATCACCCCCCAGCATCCACCGGCCCCGCACCGGGTACCCCACGACCCAGGGAGCGCGTCACAGACAGCATGGTAGATCCTTATGATGCTGTTAGTTCAGGTTATTATCAGCATTTGGGCCTGGATATGTGGCCATAATATAAGAACAGAAATGGATTCCTATTCAATGCATGTCAAAATTGCCTAATTCTCATTTTTCTTGTAAGTAAATTATCTTCTGGCTTCAATGTTAATTTAATTTTAATTATGTGTACCTAATAATCTCATTAGTATTATGATACATTAAAGATTGTGCATGCATTGTGAAGCTATAATATTGTCTCTTGGCATATGATTATGTTAGGATAGGTAGTAAATGAAGCGTAATAATGTGTTCATGGACACACTATTAATTACTGTTTATCTACCAGAATCTGTGATTTCAGCTATTAGCATTTATGATTAATTTAAATGGTTGTTGAAAAGGCTCAATAATCTGTAGAACACACTTGCTGATGTTAAAGGCAATTTGTTACCTTGCCAACTTAGCAATTATAAGGCTTGTCTTCTCCACTATATTGACTTTGCACTATAGGAAAATTTCATTAATACTTTTTGTAAAAGATCTCTGAGGTATCATAATTTCCAGAACTGTATAGATTGTATATCTAAGGATTTTTTTGTATTGGTTAAGAAATCTTCAGAATGGGCTCCTGGACGCATCACTGTGTTGTTCATGCTTCCTAACTTCACTTTTATCAGACATACAGTGGTGGCCAAAAGTATTGGCACCCCTGCAATTCTGTCAGATAATACTCAGTTTCTTCCTGAAAATGATTGCAATCACAAATTCTTTGGTCTTATTATCTTCATTTAATTTGCTTGCAAGGAAAATACACAAAAGAGAATGAAGCAAAAATCAAATCATTGATCATTTCACACAAAACTCCAAAAATGGGAAAGACAAAAGTATTGGCACCCTCAGCCTAATACTTGGTTGCACAACCTTTAGCCAAAATAACTGCGAACAACCGCTTCAGGTAACCATCAATGAGTTTCTTACAATGCTCTGCTGGAATTGTAGACCATTCTTCTTTGGCAAACTGCTCCAGGTCCCTGATATTCGAAGGGTGTCTTCTCCAAACTGCCATTTTGAGATCTCTCCACAGTAGTTCTATGGGATTCAGGTCTGGACTCATTGCTGGCCACCTTAGAAGTCTCCAGTGCTTTCTCTCAAACCATTTTATAGTGCTTTTGGAAGTGTGTTTTGGGTCATTGTCCTGCTGGAAGACCAATGACCTCTGAGGGAGACCCAGCTTTCTCACACTGGGACCTACATTATGCTGCAAAATTTGTTGGTGGTCTTCAGACTTCATAATGCCATGAACACGGTCAAGCAGTCCAGTGCCAGAGGCAGCAAAGCAACCCCAAAACATCAGGGAACCTCCACCATGTTTGACTGTAGGGACCGTGTTCTTTTCTTTGAATGCCTCTTTTTTTTCCCTGTACACTCTATGTTGATGCTTTTTCCCAAAAAGCTCTACTTTTGTATCATCTGACCAGAGAACATTCTTCCAAAACGTTTTAGGCTTTCTCAGGTAAGTTTTGGCAAACTCCAGCCTGGCTTTTTTATGTCTCGGGGTAAGAAGTGGGGTCTTCCTGGGTATCCTACCATACAGTCCCTTTTCATTCAGAAGCCGACGGATAGTACGGGTTGACACTGTTGTACTCTCGGAATGCAGGGCAGCTTGAACTTGTTTGGATGTTAGTCGAGGTTCTTTATCCACCATCCGCACAATCTTGCGTTGAAATCTCTCGTCAATTTTTCTTTTCCGTCCACATCTAGGGAGGTTAGCCACAGTGCCATGGGCTTTAAACTTCTTGATGACACTGCGCACGGAAGACACAGGAACATTCAGGTCTATGGAGATGGACTTGTAGCCTTGAGATTGCTCATGCTTCCTCACAATTTGGTTTCTCAAGTCCTCAGACAGTTCTTTGGTCTTCTTTCTTTTCTCCATGCTCAATGTGGTACACACAAGGACACAGGACAGAGGTTGAGTCAACTGTAATCCATGTTAACTGGCTGCAAGTGTGATTTAGTTATTGCCAACACCTGTTAGGTGCCACAGGTAAGTTACAGGTGCTGTTAATTACACGAATTAGAGAAGCATCACATGATTTTTCAAACAGTGCCACAATACTTTTGTCCACCCCCTTTTTTAGATTTAGTGTGGAATTATATCCAATTTGGCTTTAGGACAATTCTTTTTGTGTTTTTTCATTGAAGACAAATTAAATGAAGATAATAATACCAAAGAATTTGTGATTGCATTCATTTTCAGGAAGAAACTGAGTATTATCTGACAGAATTGCAGGGGTGCCAATACTTTTGGCCACCACTGTACATTCTTACTTGCTTGTATGCATGAGAAATCACCATATGTGAACAAACATTTGCTATACAACCAACACTATTGTTAGAAATGCATATTGATTATCATAACAGATACATCGTTCCTTCATTTAATTATTTAATTTGAACTCTCAGTATTTTGCAAATGTTAGTTTGTTCTGTCGAACATTGTTATGCATTCTGTGTAGTGCGTTGCCCCAAAACAAGATAAACAAGTGGTCACTCTGCTCACACTACGTAGGTGCGGCATAGAATGCCATGCCAGTCGTGTTTAACATTGCTACATCCGGGACTATCATCAGTAAGTCTTTGGTCCCATATTCTCAATTTTTTCAAACCCTTGCCATGTACAAAACATTTCTTAGCAAGGTATATAAATCATGCCATTCGCAATCATATTGAAAATTCACCAGATGATTTGCTGAAAGAGACTCAAGAGAGTAACATGAAATTTGAAATTACCACTGCTAGCTATCTCTTTTTTGAGATCAATTATTGGGCAACCCATAATTATATTTTACAGCATTTTCATTTTTCTACTCTTGAAAGCAAAAGAAACTTTAAACTTTTAGTTTAATATCTTACTGTATATTGTTTTGTTTTTATAATTTTTATCAGGTAAATTGTCAAGCCAGTGAGACCCTACCTGCTTCCATTCAGAACAGAGTAACAGAGACTCAAGGGAGCCGCTCACCCAGTAAGGTTGTGCATATTTAAGCACAACACTGAATAGAGCTTGAGGAATGGCAAGACCTGGCTGTGGCTCCATCCTTTGAACCTGACCAAATCAGGCACGGAACTTGAAGAAAGAAAATGTAAAGCATGATGTTTGCAGGTGCTGCTGGATCTAGAGGAAACAGATTAGAAAGAGGGTAATTTCATTAACATTGCATTTTGGAGTTGTTCTAACTCCTTCATCAGATACCTAATGAAGGAGTTAGAACAACTCTGAAACACATTGTCACTAAAATTCTCCTCTTTCTTACCTCCTGGTCACGCTGATTTAGTTTAGGCAGTGATTGAGCATTGTCAATCAAGATACCACTAAATGCTCAGTATGCAAATTTAGAGAGTGCAACAGTTCACTAAGCCCAAGGCTGCACCGAAGCCCTCTCATGTAACATAGTAACATAGTTTTTAAGGTTGAAGGAAGACTAAGTCCATCTAGTCCAACCCATAGCCTAACATGTGCATGTGAACTATTCTTTCTTGTAGCAGCTAAACTAATAAAATCTATACTACAGGTATGAGTTTCATAGTGGCTAACTCTTCTACAAATCTGTATTAATGGTATAAAAGAGAATGTGTTATGTCCCCAAATACTATTGACCTGCTGATATGGGGATAATCTGCAAGTTAATAGCATTCTCAAGCTGCCTGGCAGCCACACTGAAAGAAAAAAGGAAATGAAATGTATTCCTCCCGGTAGCCTTCGTTTTTAAATAATGGAGGCATGCCCAACACACTGACAGCCGTCTCTACCATGTATCAGTGCAGAGATAGCTGTCAGTCAATTTGCCAGTGCGAGCCAGTACACCTCTATGATGTAAAGTATGAGGTTGCCAAGAGTAATAAAGAAAATTTTCTCTTGGTAGCTGTGCTTTCAGTGCGTAGGCCATGCAGATTTAGAATGCTATTAAGATGCAGATTGTCCCCATATCTGCAGGTAATAGCATTTAGGAACATGACAATTTCCCTTTAAAGAGATGCTAGATCTCTTCAATGATAGCCAAAACCTCATGCCCCCACTCCTAAGCTGTATCTTAGGCATTTCATTCAGACAACCACTACCCTGCTCTGTACTGATGAAACCAAGAATCCCAAAGCAGTGCAATCCCATTCTATAATCAAATTACCAGGGGTAGGACAAAATAATGGAAACACCATGAAACGTCAACAAAAGTTTGTTTAATATGGTGTAGGTCCACCTTTTGCGGCGATTACAGCCTCAATTCTCCGAGGTATGGATTCATACAAGGTGTGAATTGTTTCCAAAGGAATTTTAGCCCAATCTTCAGTTAATACATCCTCCAGTTCTTTGAGCGACGATGGCGGCGGAAATCGACGTCTAACTTGAATCTCTAAAATCGACCATAAATGCTCAATAATGTTGAGGTCTGGGGATTGTGGGGGCCGGATGAGATGCTCAACTTCATTAGAAAGTTCCTCGTGCCATGCTTTAACGATTCTAGCTGTATGAATTGGTGCATTATCATCCTGAAAGATGGCGTTCCCCTCCGGGAAGGGTGCTTGAACCATAGGATGCACTTGGTTGCCCAAAATGCCTAAATAATCTCGGCTGTTAATTCTTCCATGAAGGGATATCATTAGCCCGGCGGATCTCCAGGAAATAGCACCCCACATCATCACAGAACCTCCGCCATGTTTTACGGTTGGGAGAAGGCAGTCTGGATGGAAGGCTTCTTTTGGCTGTCTCCAAACGTACACTCGGCCGGAGGTCGGAAAAAGGGTAAACGATGATTCATTGGAGAATATCACGTTTCCACTGCTCGAGGGACCAATTCTGGAGGTTTCTACACCACTCTAAACGCTTGGAAACATTTGTCATTGAGAGCAGCAGTTTTCTAATTGCAGCTCTTCCGTGGAATCCAGATTTGTGCAGTGTTATGATCTGCTACAAGCACTAAGGAAAGACAGGAGATCTGTCCCTACAATTGAACTAAACTGGATCCCTACGATGTAACGGGGAACCTGATCCTGCGATCAGACCCGCTAAAGTCCTCGGCTAGTCTGTACGAAGACCTATAGATGCAAGGGAGGGATCCCTACAAGAACTAGGGACTGGGATAACGTTGGACACCTCCTAGCAGAAATTGTAGCAGTCAAAGACAAACACACAACAAAGAACATAGAGGTCCGAAGACCTAGCACAACTAACAGAGAACGGTAACAGATCACCAAGCTGGCTCAAGAGTAGTAAATACAATGAAGTCCAGCAAGGCCAGGAGGGCAGAGCCGGATTAAATATGCAAAAATGGTCATGTGGCCAGCAAACTAGAAAAAACCTAACAGGAGAGTTCTAACAGTACCCACTCTTGTAAGAGGATCCTCCGGATCCCCTAGGACCGGGTTTATCAGGAAACCTCCTGCGAAACGCTCTGACAAGTCTGGAAGCAGAAACATCATCCGCCCTCACCCATGAGTTATCCTCGGGTCCGAAACCCTTCCAAGCGACGAGATACTGCAAACTCCCTCTATACCGTCTAGAATTTAGGATGCGGGAAATTTCATATTCCCCGTCCTCCACCACCGGAGGAACAGTGGCAGAGGCGTCACCAACCGACACATCAGCTTTTTTCAACAGAGAAACATGAAACACCGGATTAATCTTCCAGGAGGTAGGAACATCCAACCTAACAGCAGATTGGTTAACTATCTGAAGCACCTTAAAGGGCCCTACAAACTTGGGACCCAATTTTTTCGAAGGAATCCTCAATCGCAGATTCTTAGAGGACAACCAAACCATGTCACCAATAGCAAACGAAACCTCTTGTCGCTTCCTATCAAAGCACCTCTTAGATTTTTTGTTAGCCTCCTGAAGATTATCACGCACATCCGTCCAAACTCTCTCCAAATCACCGGAAAAACTCTCCTCCTCAGGCAATACCGATACCAATTTGGAGAATGACCCAAAAGACGGATGTCTCCCAGTACAGCAAAAAAAAGGTGAACACCCAGCAGAAAAGGATGTATGGTTGTTAAGAGCAAATTCAGCAAGTGGCAGAAACTCAGACCACCCCTCTTGATTGTCTGCCACAAAGCAACGCAAGAACTGCTCAACATCCTGTTTTTTTCTTTCTGTCTGGCCATTAAACTCAGGATGATATCCGGATGAAAATGACAAATGAACTCCCAACCTGTCACAAAAGGCACGCCAAAAACGAGCCACGAACTGAGGTCCCCTATCAGAAACAATGTCAGTAGGAACGCCATGTAGTCTGACAATTTCCTTGACAAAGGCCTTAGCGAGTGTCTTAGCGCAAGGCAGTTTGATGAAGGGAACCAAGTGACACATCTTGCTAAAACGGTCCACGACCACCCAGATGACCGTGAAACCTTCAGAGGGGGGAAGGTCAGTAATAAAGTCCATAGCCAGATGTGTCCAAGGTGCACTAGGAACCTCCAGAGGGCAAAGCAACCCCGCAGCAGGAGCATGTGAAGACTTAAATCTAGCACACACAGTACATTGACGCACCCACTTAATGACTTCCTTCTGCCATCCAGGCCACCAAAAACTGCGACCCACAAGTCTCTTCGTCTCAGAAATTCCTGGATGACCTGCCAACCGAGACTCATAACACTCAACAAACAAATCTCTCCTAAAGGTCCTAGGCTCAAACAACCTCCCATGGGGAGTGTTAGATGGGGCATTCTCCTGAGCTTTAAAAATCTCATCCTCCAAAACGGAGTCCAATGCAGCAATCACAACACCTTCTTGTAAAATGTTCTCCTCCTCCTCCTCAGCACTGACCATGGGAGAAAAGCTGCGAGACAAAGCATCCGCTTTAATATTCTTGGTACCCGGGATGTAAGTAACGGAAAAATTAAACCGCGAGAAAAATAGTGCCCACCTAGCCTGACGGGCATTCAAGCGCTTGGCAGCATCAAGATAGATCAGATTTTTATGATCAGTGAAAACCTGAATGGGAGATTCAGCACCTTCCAAGAGATGACGCCAGTGTTCAAATGCGAGTTTAATAGCCAGCAATTCCCGATTACCAATATCGTAATTAAGTTCAGTCTCAGAAAATTTTTTTTAAAAAAAGGCACAGGGATGTACTCCATCCTTGCTTTCCTGAGACAACACCGCACCAACCCCCACAGAAGAAGCATCAACCTCAACCAAAAACGGCTTAGTCAAATCAGGCTGCATAAGGATGGGAGCAGAGGTGAACCTCTCCTTTAGAAACACAAAAGCTTCAATGGCCTCAGAAGTCCACTGAACCGCATTAGCACCTTTCCTAGTGAGATCGGTCAGCGGTTTGACAATAATAGAAATTTTTTTTATGAATTTTCTGTAATAATTGGCGAAACCCAAAAACCTCTTTTCGATTTCAAACCAATAGGCCTAGGCCATTCCTGCACAGCTTGAACTTTAACCGGGTCCATCTCAAAGCCTTCGCTGGAGATAATGAAACCCAAAAAACGAATTCTCTGTACAGCGAACTCACATTTCTCTAGCTTAGCAAAAAGCGAATTGTCCATTAATAACTGTAAAACCTCACGTACGCTCCGCCAATGAGACTTCAGATCAGGCGAATAAATCAGAATGTCATCCAAATACACAACCACATTTTTGCCGATCAAAGGTCTAAGGATGTCATTAATAAGATTCTGAAAAAATGCTGGAGCATTGGTAAGACCAAAAGGCATAACCAGATTCTCAAAATGACCCACAGGAGTGTTAAAAGCAGTCTTCCATTCATCACCCTCCTTCATGCGCAACAAATTGTATGCCCCCCGGAGATCAATTTTAGAGAACCACTTGGCCCCCACTAACTGGTTAAACAAATCAGGAATCAATGGCAGTGGGTAAGGATTGCGTACAGTAATTTTATTAATCTCATGAAAGTCCAGACAAGGACGTAAACCGCCATCTTTTTTTTTAACAAAAAAAAATCCAACAGCCACAGGAGACTTGGAAGGCCTAATGTGACCGGCGGCCAAGCTTGTCTGTATGTATTCCTCCAAAGCCTTTCTCTCAGGAATATTAAGATTAAATAAGCGACTTTTAGGAAGAGTCGCTCCAGGGACAAATTCAATGGTACAATCATAGTCTCTATGGGGAGGCAAAACTTGCGACTCCTCCTCAGAAAAAACTCTCCAAAAATCCTGAATAGGTACAGGTAATTCCCCTTTTTCCACCGCAGCAATGCGTCCGTTACAACACTTGTCATAACATTTAGGGCTCCAGGACTTAATTTCATTGGTAGACCAATCCAGTACAGGATTATGAAATTTTAACCAGGGCAACCCCAATATTACTGGAGAAGGCAAATTATTCAATACTACCCAATCCAAATTCTCTTGATGAACACCATTAATAGTGAGGGGAAACTCACAGACCTTGTGAGTAACACTCTTCAAGGGAGAGCCATCAACAGAAACCACAGCAATAGGGGATGACAAAGGTTTAGGTTTTAATGTAAGTTTTTCCAAGAATCCCCCATCAATCACATTCAGAGTAGAACCACAATCCACAAATACCCGAAATTCAATTAATTCTTCCTGAGCAGTGGTAGTAGCAGATAGGAATACACCCTTTGTATTTAAACAGGCAATACGTGCATAACTGACCATTTTTTTTTCTTTGTTCATACGAAGCACACAGTTCTTAATAAAATGACCAGAATTTCCGCAATAGAAGCACAAACCTTCAGAAAGCCTGCGGTCTTTTTCCTGAGAGCGGGGTGTCATCGCCCCAATCTCCATCGGCTCTCCTTTGTCAGCACAGACCCTCTCAAGACTCGGAGCTGACATAGCAGAGGATTTGCTCTCATTAACCCTTGCACGCAGTCTCCTGTCCACCCGTATAGCTAATTGCATAGCCTCCTGCAAGTTTCCAGGTGTGGGATAAGCAATCAGCAAATCTTTAACCCTTTCACCTAGCCCCGCAAGAAACAAACTTTTCAAAGCTGAATCGTTCCACCCCACCTGGGCAGACCACCGACGGAAGTGAGAACAATACTTTTCCACATTACCTGATCCCTGCCTCAAACGTCTCAATTCAGACTCAGCAGATGAGACACGATCAGGATCATTGTACAACAAACCCAAAGCAGAAAAAAAACTATTCACTGATCTAAAGCACGGATCACTAGGTTGGAGAGAAAAAGCCCATCCCTGAGGATCCTTGCGCAAAAGTGACATTATGAATAGAGATGAGCGGTGTTCGACTAGAACTGTTCGCCAATCTCAAATTCGAGCTGTTTTGGGCGGTGTTCGAGTTGTTCGACGAACCCGAACGATTTGCAAAAAATTCGGCTGTTCGAGGTTATGTTCGATAACTGTTCGTGCACCAAAAGCGTGTCCTGCATGTCTGGCGCTATTTAGAGCACCAATCATGCAGGGATTGTCTGCCACTCACTGTAATGCCACAGCCATGGTGGTTGTGGCATTACAGTGATTGCCCAAATCGATGGGAACAGTGCCAACAGTGAAACATGAAAAGCCGGCAATTCAGCAGCGGCATACACCTGTACCCGACAATTTAGAACCGAAAGAATAGAGCTTCACACATAGATTAGATAGATATAAACATGTCAGCCACATATATACGAAGTACAGTGAAAGTGCTGCTTACTGTACTTGTCATTTAGCGTAAAGGATTTATCAAAAAAAATAATAGTGTTTTCATGCACCGTCTCTTTAAAAAAGCCGGCCGGCAATTCAGCAGCGGTACCCGACAATTAATAACAGACAGAATAGAGCTTCACACATAGATTAGATAGATAGAAACATGTCAGTCACATATATATGAAGTACAGTGATAGTGTTGGTTACTGTACTTGTCATTTAGTATTAAAATAAAGGATTTATTATTAAAAAAATTGGCGTGGGGTTCCCCTTAATTTTAGGCTCTAGCGGAGGTTAAGCAGATGGCTGGGGCAGATGTTTGAGACCTGGGAAGGGGGTAATACCCACGGAGCTTCCCAGGCTACTAATATCAGCCCCCAGCTGAATACATAGCCTTTACTAGCTATTAAAATGGGGGACCCCCCCAAAAAAATGACGTGGGGTCCCCCCTAATTTAATAGCTAGCAAAGGCTAGGCAGACAGCTAGGGGCTGATATTAATAGCCCAGGAAGGGAGCCATGAATATTGGCCCCCTCCCAGGCTAGAAACACCAGCCGTCAGCCGCCCCAGAAATGGCGCATTCATAGGATGCGCCAATTCTGGCACTTAGCCTCGCTCTTCCACGCTGCCCTGGTGCGGTGGCAGGGGGTAATAGGGTTGGGGTTGATGTCAGCTTATAATGCCAGCTGACATCAAGCCCAGGTTAGTAATGGAGAGGCGTCTATAAGACACCCCCATTACTAACCCCATAGTCAAAGTTAAAAAAAACACAAACACCCAGAATAAAGTCCTTTAATTGAAATAAAGACACAATCCTTTATTGTTCTAAATTAAACCATACTTACCGTCACGCCCATTCCAGCTGAAGCCAACGATCTCCTGCAATAAAAGAAAAATAATAAAGCAACCTCATCCTTACCTTTCCATGGTTCCCACGACAGCTTCAGCTCTGCTACATCGAGATGACAGGCTGGACCGCAGCAGAACGCTGCCATCCAGCCTCTCATCCCGCAGACACAGAGAAGCGCAGGCTTGCTTGCGCTGCTCAGCGTCTCTCTGTGACGACATCCAGATGAGCCGAGTTCATGTCCAATGAACTCGGCTCACCTCATGCACGTCACTGACAGCGTGGGAAAATTCTCCTGCACTCAGCGCTTCAGCGTGAGAATTCTCCCACGCTGAAGCGCTGAGTGCAGGAGAATTTTCCCACGCTGTCAGTGACGTGCATAAGGTGAGCTCATGCCCAATGAACTCAGCTCACCTCCTGCACGTCACTGACAGCGTGGGAGAATTCTCCTGCACTCAGCGCTTCAGTGTGAGAATTCTCCCACGCTGAAGCGCTGAGTGCAGGAGAATTTTCCCACGCTGTCAGTGACGTGCATGAGGTGAGCCGAGTTCATTGGACATTAACTCGGCTCATCTGGATGCCCTCATAGAGAGACACTGTGGAGCGCAAGCAAGCCTGCGCTTCTCAGTGTCTGCGGGATGACAGGCTGGATGGCAGCGTTCTGCTGCAGTCCAGCCTGTCATCTCGATGTAGCAGAGCTGAAGCTGTCATGGGAACCATGGAAAGGTAAGGATGATGTTGCTTTATTATTTTTCTTTTATTTCAGGAGATCGTTGGCTTCAGCTGGAATGGGCGTGATGGTAAGTATGGTTTAATTTAGAACAATAAAGAATTGTGTGTTTATTTCAATTAAAGGACTTTTTTCTGGGTGTTGTGTTTTTTTTAAATACTTTACTAGAAATTCATGGTGGTCATGTCTAATATTGGCGTGACCCCATGAATTTCGGGCTTAGGGCCAGCTGATAATGCCAAGCTGGCCCTAACCCCTTTATTACCCAGTGAGCCACCGCATCAGGGCCCTGGATGAGTTGGGTACAGCGCCAGAAGATGGCGCTTCTATGAACGCGCCATTTTCTGGGGTGGCTGCGGACTGCAATTTGCAGCGGGGGTGGCCCAGAAAGCTTGGGCCTCCCTGCGCTGCGGATTCCAGCCCCCAGCTGCCTAGTTGTACCTGGCTGGACACAAAAACAGGGCGAAGCCCCACGTCAATTTTCTTTAAATTATTTCATGAAATAATTAAGAAAAAAAGGGCTTCCCTATATTGTTGTGTCCGGCCAGGTACAAATAGGCAGCTGGTGGATGGGGTCAGCCCGTTCCTGCCTGCTGCACCTGACCGGACACAAATATAGGGCGAAGCCCCACGTCAATTTTTTTTAAATTATTTCATGAATTTCCTGAAATAATTTAAAAAAATTGAAGTGGGGCTTCGCACTATATTTGTGTCCAGCCAGGTACAGCAGGCAGGAACGGGCTGCCCCCATCCACCAGCTGCCTATTTGTACCTGGCCGGACACAACAATATAGGGAAGCCCTTTTTTTCTTAATTATTTCATGAATTTCATGAAATAATTAAAAAAAATTGAAGTGGGGCTTCGCACAATATTTGTGTCCAGCCAGGTACAGCAGGCAGGAACGGGCTGCCCCCAACCACCAGCTGCCTATTTGTACCTGGCCGGACACAACAATATAGGGAAGGACTTTTTTTCTTAATTATTTCATGAATTTCATGAAATAATTTAAAAAAAAGTACGTGGGGCTTCGCCCTATTTTTGTGTCCAGCCAGGTACAACTAGGCAGCTGGGGGCTGGAATCTGCAGCGCAGGGAGGCCCAAGCTTTCTGGGCCCCCCCCCGCTACAAATTGCAGTCCGCAGCCACCCCGGAAAATGGCGCGTTCATAGAAGCGCCATCTTCTGGCGCTGTACCCAACTCATCCAGGGCCCTGGTGCGGTGGCTCACTGGGTAATAAAGGGGTTAGGGCCAGCTTGGTATTATCAGCTGGCCCCAAGCCCAAAATTCATGGGGTCACGCCAGTATTAGACATGACCGCCATGAATTTCTAGTAAAGTATTTAAAAAAAACACAACACCCAGAATAAAGTCCTTTAATTGAAATAAAGACACAATTCTTTATTGTTCTAAATTAAACCATACTTACCATCACACCCATTCCAGCTGAAGCCAACAATCTCCTGCAATAAAAGAAAAATAATAAACCAACCTCATCCTTACCTTTCCATGGTTCCCACGACAGCTTCAGCTCTGCTACATCGAGATGACTGGCTGGACCGCAGCAGAACGCTGCCATCCAGTCTGTCATCCCGCAGACACTGAGAAGCGCAGGCATGCTTGCGCTCCTCACTGTCTCGCTGTGACGGCATCCAGATGAGCCGAGGTCATGTCCAATGAACTCGGCTCACCTCATGCACGTCACTGACAGCGTGGGAAAATTCTCACGCTGAAGCGCTGAGTGCAGGAGAATTCTCCCACGCTGTCAGTGATGTGCATGAGGTGAGCTCATGTCCAATGAACTCAGCTCACCTCCTGCACGTCACTGACAGCGTGAGAAAATTCTCCTGCAATCAGCGCTTCAGCGTGAGAATTTTCCCACGCTGTCAGTGACGTGCATGAGGTGAGCCGAGTTCATTGGACATGAACTCGGCTCATCTGGATGTCGTCACAGAGAGACGCTGAGCAGCGCAAGCAAGCCTGCGCTTCTCAGTGTCTGCGGGATGACAGGCTGGATGGCAGCGTTCTGCTGCGGTCCAGCCTGTCATCTCGATGTAGCAGAGCTGAAGCTGTCGTGGGAACCATGGAAAGGTAAGGATGAGGTTGCTTTATTATTTTTCTTTTATTGCAGGAGATCGTTGGCTTCAGCTGGAATGGGCGTGATGGTAAGTATGGTTTAATTTAGAACAATAAAGGATTGTGTCTTTATTTCAATTAAAGGACTTTATTCTGGGTGTTTGTGTTTTTTTTAACTTTGACTATGGGGTTAGTAATGGGGGTGTCTTATAGACGCCTCTCCATTACTAACCTGGGCTTGATGTCAGCTGGCATTATAAGCTGACATCAACCCCAACCCTATTACCCCCTGCCACCGCACCAGGGCAGCGTGGAAGAGCGAGGCTAAGTGCCAGAATTGGCGCATCCTATGAATGCGCCATTTCTGGGGCGGCTGACGGCTGGTGTTTCTAGCCTGGGAGGGGGCCAATATTCATGGCTCCCTTCCTGGGCTATTAATATCAGCCCCCAGCTGTCTGCCTAGCCTTTGCTAGCTATTAAATTAGGGGGGACCCCACGTCATTTTTTTGGGGGGGTCCCCCATTTTAATAGCTAGTAAAGGCTATGTATTCAGCTGGGGGCTGATATTAGTAGCCTGGGAAGCTCCGTGGGTATTACCCCCTTCCCAGGCTTCAAACATCTGCCCCAGCCGTCTGCTTAACCTCCGCTAGAGCCTAAAATTAAGGGGAACCCCACGCCAATTTTTTTAATAATAAATCCTTTATTTTAATACTAAATGACAAGTACAGTAACCAACACTATCACTGTACTTCATATATATGTGACTGACATGTTTCTATCTATCTAATCTATGTGTGATGCTCTATCTTTCTGTTCTAAATTGTCGGGTACCGCTGCTGAATTGCCGGCCGGCTTTTTTAAAGAGACAGTGCATGAAAACACTATTATTTTTTTAAATAAATCCTTTACACTAAATGACAAGTATAGTAAGCAACACTATCACTGTACTTATTATAAATGTGACTGACATGTTTCTATCTATCTAATCTATGTGTGAAGCTCTATTCTTTCTGTTCTAAATTGTCGGGTACAGATGCTGAATTGCCGGCCGGCTTTTTTAAAGAGACGGTGCATGAAAACACTAATATTTTTTTTAATAAATCCTTTACACTAAATGACAAGTGCAGTAACCAACACTGTCACTGTGCTTCTTATATGTGTGACTGACATGTTTCTATCTATCTAATCTATGTGTGATGCTCTATTCCTTCTTGTCTAAATTGTCGGGTACCGGTGTATGCCGCTGCTGAATTTGCCGGCCGGCTTTTTTAAAGAGAGTGTCTTCTGAGCAGTTTGTCAGCTTTTGGACACCTTTGCAGGTGTTTTCTATGTGTTTCTATGTGTTTTTGTTTGCCTGCCATTGGTTTTAACGGTGTTCGACGGTGTTCTAAGGTGTTCGACGAACAGTTCGACGAACAGTTCCTCGAACATCCCGGTGTTCGACGAACCGAACCGAACCCGAACACTACGGGGGTGGCTCAACACTAATTATGAACCCTATGCGCTGTGATTCATCACCAGAGGATCCGGGTCTTAAACGAAAATACAATAAACAAGCATTTTTAAAAGAAAAAAAATCTTGTTGTTCACCAAAAAAATAGATCAGGCAGACGTACCTTTGGCTCTACCAAATGTGCTCCAGAACAGCTACTCACATGTTGTTGGAGCTCGGCCACCTCCAGAGAGAGTCCCTGCAAGCGTTGAGCCAAATCTTGAACCGAGACCATGATGGAAACTGGAGGTCTTTCCTTAGAGAAATTTTTTGGGCTGGACTTACTGTTATGATCTGCTACAAGCACTAAGGAAAGACAGGAGATCTGTCCCTACAATTGAACTAAACTGGATCCCTACGATGTAACGGGGAACCTGATCCTGCGATCAGACCCGCTAAAGTCCTCGGCTAGTCTGTACGAAGACCTATAGATGCGAGGGAGGGATCCCTACAAGAACTAGGAACTGGGATAACGTTGGACACCTCCTAGCAGAAATTGTAGCAGTCAAAGACAAACACACAACAAAGAACATAGAGGTCCGAAGACCTAGCACAACTAACAGAGAACGGTAACAGAGCACCAAGCTAGCTCAAGAGTAGTAAATACAATGAAGTCCAGCAAGGCCAGGAGGGCGGAGCCGGATTAAATAGGCAAAAATGGTCATGTGACCAGCAAACTAGAAAAAACCTAACAGGAGAGTTCTAACATGCAGCTCCTGATGAACAGTTTTTGTGGAAACTGGGTTCTGTAGGTGTTCATTGAGCTCAGCAGTGATTTTCGGAGCCGTGGTCTTGCAATCCTCTCTCACAATTCGCTTTAGAGTCCAACGGTCTCTCTCAGTCAACTTCAACTTTCGGCCGGACCTGTGCTTTGCTGCGGATGTTTTTCCTTCTCTTTCAAACGCAGTCATTACTTTGGAGACAGTACCTCTTGACACGCCAAGCATTCAAGCACTTTCGGTTACACTAGCGCCTGCCATACTAGCACAAGCAATTTGTCCTCTTTGAAAATCCTAGAGGTCTGCCATTGGTATGAGGTTCTCATCAATGTTCTTACAATTCTGCAAAACAACAGTTAATTTACATACACATATCACATAACACAAGTAATCAACTACAAAACATTACCATATGTCACGGTTTGCATGTTTATAACATGTTCGAAGATTATGATGCCAAAACATTAAGTGTTTCCAATATTTTGTCCAACCCCTGTACATTGACATGTCTAACAGACAGACAACAATCAGAATAGAGGGAATAGTTGACAGCATGCAAACAGCATTGTCTCAAAATTTGATAAAGTTATTGTGCCTGTTTTTTGGCGTGCATTGTACAAACTTCTGGAAATGTTTTGATCTAAGCTAAACTAAGATTTGGCATAACTATGAAAAAGGACAGATAAAAGAGCCAATCCAGGCCATTAAACTCCTTAGATGCTGGACCTTATTCTGCTTGTCTTAGGTAAATTGACAGATCTCTGCTTATGCACAAAAAATAATTGATCTATCAATCTAGCAGGGCCAAGCCAAGATTTGCAGTTAATAAATTTGCATGAATCTCAAAACTGCAAAGTTTGTAATTGCCCGGTAAATATATGTGAGGGGGGAAAAAGAGAGAGAAAACTTACTATAAAAGCTTACACTTTACAGACAAGAGAGTGAGAGGGCCCTGCTGACCATGCGAGCTTACACTTGACAGGCAACAGAGAGTACCCTCACTGATCATCATAAGAGCTTACACTCTACAGGAGAGAGAGGACTCCTCTTACATTAAGAACTTACACACTACAGAAGAGACAGATTTACCCAGTGACTCTGGAGTTGCAGCACAAACTGTGCTCCTGTCATGGCTCGGTTTGGGGATTCGATCCAGTGACCTGTTGTTTCGTGGTCGGATTTTCTGTCTTCTGGGCTATTGCCCTTTTCTTCCCTGTCCAAGTGCTGATTGCTCCAATTGTCCTTATTCTCCTTTCTTGGTTTACATCTCTCCAGGTGTTTTCTATTATCCCATTTTGGTTTGCACTCTCACATTCTGGGTTGGGATTTATATATTATCCCTTCACTGCACCTCATTGCTGGCTATACTTCTAGGTAGATTTGTGATAAAGGGTTTCAGCCTTTCAGTTTTGGGATTTTCCCTGCTCGGCAAACACTATTTTTATTTCTGTTGTGTGTCTGTTTGTCTACCTTCCCTGCAAGTTTTCCTTTAAACTACAATTAGGTTTCTGGGAGGTTATTCTTGTTTCATTTATTTTTGGTTCTCCTTAGCAGAGATGAGTCAATTTGTTCGGCAAACATTCGCTAATCTCACAGTCGGCACAAACATTGCACATTCAGATTTGAGTTCGATCTCCAAGCATTTTCCTTAAATTCGAAAAAAAATGGCCGAAGTTTGGTAAATGATCGAGTTTGTTCACTAAAGCTTTTGTTAAAACTCCTAACAAAAGCATTAGTGGAAACCCGAGGAGGACTTTGGCTAAGATAGTGGTGCTGTACGATGAGCGAGGGGACGTGTTTGATCATACTACCGGCGCTGGGGAGTCAGCGGTACAGTTTGCGCAGTTCACCTGTGCTGAAATGAGATGATAGGTAATGTTGTTACCGTCGGTCAGAGCCCTGAGGGATCACGCTGTGAGATGTCAGCGTGATCCTGCAGCTGTGACTGTGACCCACTGTAAAAAGCTTACAGGCATATAATAATAATAATAATAATAATAATAATAAGAAGAAGAAGAATAATAACTTTTATTTATATAGCGCCATCATATTCCGCAGCACTTTACATTTGAAAGGCTAATGAGACTACTACTCCCATCTGCCGACTTCTGCTGTCACTGTAAACAGCGAGCGCAGGCACCGCTGATGGCTGATGGGAGTATTCATCAGCCAGCCCCTGTGCTACAAGTAAAAAAAAAAGTTAAAATTAATAAATAAATATTCAAATAAAAATAAAAAACACAGCAATACTCACCTACGCCAAATACCTGAATCCCTTGTCCCCTGTAAAAAAATAAAAAATACACCATAATACTCACATTAACACCTAATCCTCGATGCCCAGGTCACCTGTAAAAGAGGAAAAATAATAAACCACAATAATACTTTCATATCTGCCATGATCCAGGTAATCCAGAGTGTCCCACACAGATCCCTCTGGTAGAACAGTCACATCGGCAGATGTGTGATCGCTCCCGCAGTGTATAGTGCTGAGATGCCGTGAGAGAGGTCACAGGAGTTCATCAGCTGATAAACTCCAGTGATCTCACTTACTGCACCGCCATAGTGGTGATGCTATAAGTGAGATCACCGAAGTTGATCAGCTGATGAACTCTTGTGACCTCTCTCACAGCAGTTCAGCACTACACACTGCCTGTGTCCGTATGTAGCCAGCCGCCTGTCCTATAGAGCAGTCACATCTGCTGATGTGAGAGATATGGATGTTTTTTATTTTTCTCTTTTACAGGAGATCAGGGATTCGATGGAATGGCCATTAGGTGAGTATTTTTGTTTTGTATCATTTTCTGTTGTTTACAGGAGACAATGGCTTCAGTGGAATGGGCATTAGGTGAGTATAACTGTGTTTGCTATTTTTAAATAAAAAAGTAAAAGTGTGCTTTTTTATTTCAAATAAAGTATTTTTTTTCTGGCTGTCTCTTTATTTCAGAAATTTTACTATGGGGTTAGTAATGGGGGTGTCTTAAAGACGCCTCTCCATTACTAACCAGGGCTTCATGTCAGCTGTTCACGGCAGCTCAGCGCTATACACTGCGGGAGAGACTACAGTATTATGGTGGTTGATTATTTTTTCTTTTTTACAGGTGACATGGGCATTGGGGAGTAGGCGTTAAGGTGAGTATTATGGTGTTTTTTATTTTTTTTCTTTTACAGGAGACAAGGGCTTCAGGGATTACGTTGGTGAGTATAATTGTGTTTTTTATTTTTATTTGAATATTTATTTATTAATGTTCACTTTTTTTTACTTGGAGCACAGGTGCTGGCTGATGAATTCTCCCATCAGTGGTACCTTTTAAGATTTTTACTATGGGTCACAGTCACAGCTGTGGAATCATGCTGACAGCGGACAGCGTGATCCCGCAACGCTCTGACCAGCAGTTACCACCAATCAGAGCCCCTGTTTCCTGCATGACAGCGTGGGAAACCATAGGTGTTCGGGGCTCCACTCGGGTTCAGGATCGGGTACCTAAACACAAACCTTTTATAGCTGTTCGACAAAAATCGCAGAACCCGAATATCTAGAGGTTTGCTCATCTCTAGTCCTTAATTTTCCCTCTCTTCTATTTATGAATGTGTCTACCTGCAGACTTTCCTCTCTCCTTATTAGCAGTGCATAGAAGCCTCCCCTCTGGTTCATCAAGAGGTATGAAAAACCCCTTGATGGCCTTTTAGGGAGTTAGTTCCAAGGTGGTGTTTTTAGTTGTGTGACTAGGGATTGTCTAGGCTGTACAGGGAGCAATAGGCTGTGGGTGTAGCTTCTCTCTGTAATAGGTCTTTCTTGTTTCTGTTACCTATGTGTGAGTGTGTCACATTCATAACAGCTCCACTAGGAACAGCTGATCTGTGATGGCTCAAATACTGACCATCACTATACAAGGTATGATAATTAGTGTTGAAAGAGCACTAAAATGCTCGGGTGCTCAAAGCTCGGGCCGAGCTCACCGTGATACTAGGGTGCTCAACCCGAGCAACGAGCCCAATGTTAGTCTATGGGAGTCCCGAGCATTTTTGCGGCGCCACCCCCGGCAGTCTGTGCCCAAAACGATAGTGACAGTGCTCAAATGACATGGGGACAGCATGCAGATCGCCCCAGGAAGCAATTCTGACCCCCAGGTCACTGCTGTCAACAACGTGGTCAGAGGTATTAAGCCACTATTACGGGCTCACAATAAAACGTTCAAAAACGAAACTAAAACTGTTTTCCTGTGAAATACGTTAAGGAACATCCTTTCCAGGGTAAAGACTTGTGTATAAGGTAAAATAAATAGCCAACAACAGAAATACTCCTCCACACCTTGGGCTATGTTCACAAGTAGCATTTTTTATGCATTTTTGCACTTTTGTATTGCTTTCAACCGTGACAAATGCATTCACCGGGAAATGTAATTTTAACATTTTACAACCTTATCTGGCCATGTGCTGTGTGACACATGCATACAGTGCTGAAAAGACATGGGGACAGCATGGGGAAGACCCCTGGAAGCATCTCTGACACCCAGGTCACTGCCTAAAAGTGTGCCCATCAGAAGTGATCCTTGCCCCATCAGAAGATGCAGACTTGCAACTATCCCAGTGCAAGTCCTTGTCCCAGGGCAGTGTTCAATTGTACCTCCCCCATTCCTTGCAATGCAAGTGCAAATATGCAGCCAACCACCCACCAACCCTCAGTTGAGAGTTGAGAGTGCCAAGGTAGGAGCATGATGATGATGATAGAAGTTAGCATCTGCTTTGTTTACTTGGAATGCAAGCGTAAGTGTGCAGCCTGCCACCCACCCACACCCAGGCTGCAATACCATACTGCTAGCTTGCACTTGAAATGGGGCCTTTTAGTTTGGAGGAGGCCGAAGCAGGCCACTACCTCATGGCTGCTTCGGCAGCGAGGTCTCCATACTCAGTCCCCAGCCGCCACTATTTGTCCCGGTAAACTTTCCCACACTTTTCTTAGCCTGGCCTGCTTTAGGGTAGCATTGGACGAGCCCAACAGACAACCAGACTCCTCCAGTCGGCCCTGGCTTCTCCATCAGGGGAGTTGAGAGTGCCAAGGTGAGGAGCATGATGATGATGATAGAAGTTACCATCTGCTTTGTTTTCTTGGAATGCAAGCGTAAGTGTGCAGCCTGCCACCCACCCACCCCCAGGCTGCAATACCATACTGCTAGCTTGCTTGCACTTGAAATGAGGCCTTTTAGGCTTGTAGAGGCAGACGCCAGCCACCATGTCATGGCTGCGTCTGCGGCCTGGTATCCATACTCAGTCCCCAACTGCCCGGCGGCCGGTTGTCCACACTCGGCCCCCAGCCGCCAGGGGATGGCCCGGTGTCCATACTTGGTCCCCAGCTGCCCCTATTTGTCCCGGTGCGCCTTATACACAAGCGCGCATACCAAAACATTACCTGTGCCCTCCCCAGTGCATTTAGTGGGAAGGACAGCCTAACCACAAACACGTGGACAAGTGAATGTGGCCAGGTATGGTCCATCTCACTGACGCCTTCACACTGGGTTAATATTGTGGAAGCCGGGACACAGTTGGACACTGGGATGCAACACGACCTCCAGACATAGAGGATTGCGGGTCCTGGGTTAATCAGGCTTCAACACAAAGTTCAGAAGGTAGACAGCAGCAGTGGTCGGCCTCCTACACAACGAGTAAATTATTCATGATCATGAGGCCATCCATCTCCTTAGCTTTCTGTTCCTTCGAATGCAAGTGCATGTATGTAGTAGCGGCTAGGCCTGAGGTGGTCAGCGTTTTGGCGCATATCCTACCTCCTCTGAGGATTGCTGGATGTTTTCCTGCTGCTATCCCAGTTCAATGACTCCTGTTAAAACAAAGCTTCAGGTGATGAATGATGGATGAGGTGGTGGCAAAAGAGAAAGAGCAGGAGGAACAGGGACCATTCACATCAATAACAGGCCAGTCAACCACACATGTCTTGTAGGATATGTTTCTGTACCAAAAGGAGCAGTTCGGCTACACAGTTAAAGGGCATACAGTGAGTGCAATGCCTACCAAAAATTTTGAGGCACTCCAATGCCCCTTGGAAGTGACATGGAGGTCAGAGGGCCTTAACTAAACCGTTTTTTCCATTTATAGCAACTGGGTCTCCTGTACACTGTTGGCCTAAGTAGTGAATGGAAGGCTTTCCAAAAATTATGAGGAACTGCAATGCCCCTTGAAACAGACGTGGATTACAGTGGACTAAAAACCTTCTACCCAATATTGGGGAGAGGGTCTCCCTTAGTGTTCGCCTATGCATTGAAAAGCAAAAGCTGACTAAAATTAGGAGGAAATGCAATGCCCGTTGGAAGAGTCGTGGAGGTTAGAGGTAATTAAAAACAACATTTCAATGCCCATTGGAAGAGCTGTGGAGTTTAGAGAGGTTTAACAAGACTGTTTTAATGCCCCTTGGAAGATTCGTGGAGGTCACAGTAGCTTAACAAGACGGTTTTAATGCCCCTTGGAAGAGACGTGGAGTTCAGAGTGGTTTAACAAGACCGTTTTAATGCCCCTTGGAAGAGACGTAGAGGTCCCAGTGGAATAAAAAGACAATATCAATGCCCCTTGGAAGAGTGGTGGAGGTCCCAGTGGAGTAAAAAGACAATATCAATGCCCCTTGAAAGAGTGGTGGAGGTTACAGTGGATTAAAAAAGACAATATCAATGCCCCTTGGAAGAGTGTTGGAGGTCGCAGTGTAATAAAAAGACAATATCAATGCCCCTTGGAAGAGTGGTGGAGGTCCCAGTGGAATAAATAGACAATATCAATGACCCTTGGAAGAGACGTGGAGGTCACAGTAGCTTAACAAGACGATTTTAATGCCCCTTGGAAGAGACGTGGAGTTCAGAGTGGTTTAACAAGATGATTTTAATGCCCCTTGGAAGAGACGTGGAGGTCACAGTGAAATAAAAAGACAATAAATATCAATGCCCCTTGGAAGAGACATGGAGGTCCCAGTGGAATAAAAAGACAATATCAATGACCCTTGGAAGAGACGTGGAGGTAACGGTAGCTTAACAAGACAATTTTAATGCCCCTTACAAGAGCCATGCAGTACAGCATATTAAAAACATTATTCCCATTATTGGGGAGTGGGTCTCCCATAGTTTTTGCCTATGCCATCCAAGCAAAAGCTGCCAAAAATTAGGACGGAGGAACTTGCAATGCCCCTTACAAGAGCCATGCAGTACAGCATATTAAAAACATTATTCCCATTATTGGGGAGTGGGTCTCCCATAGTCTTTGCCTATGCCTTCCAAGAAAAAGCTGCCAAAAATTAGGACGGATGAACTTGCAATGCCCCTTACAAGAGTCATGCAGTACAGCATATTAAAAACATTATTCCCATTATTGGGGAGTGGGTCTCCCATAGCCTTTGCCTATGCCTTCCAATCAAAAGCTGCCAAAAATTAGGACGGAGGAACTTGCAATGCTGGCAACAAGGACCATGGTCACCCTGGTGGTATAGTGGTGGTGGAAGCTGAGGATAAGGAGAAGAGCAAAAAACAGCCGAAATGAGGAAGCGTATACCCATGTGTGGGTGTGAAGCGGTGCATGGGAATACACCTCCCGAAATAACAGTGGATTTGACTTTATGTTACTCTGCTGTCATTTGGTGGTGATGAGAAGTCTGGCCCAATCCAGCCCTTGTTCATTTTGATAAGGTTCAGCTTGTCAGCATTGTCAGTTGACAGGCGAGTGCGCTTATAAGTTATAATTCCCTCAGCGGCACTAAAAACACACTCCGATAACATGCTTGCGGCAGGGCAGGCCACGACCTCCAAGGCGTACAGAGCGAGTTCATTCCAAGTGTCCAGCTTGGATACCCAATAATTAAAAGGCACAGAGGAATCACGGAGGACGCTGGTACGGTCAGCAAGGTACTCTCTCACCATCTTTTGAAACTTTCCACTCCTTGTGAGAGTACCCCACGCCTCAGGGCCTGTAAACTGTCCCAGAATATTGACAGTGTTCCCCTGCCTCTGCTAGGTTGGAGTTGCGTCTCTCTCGCCTGTACGCCTTGGTTGGGCAACGAACTGTGACCTCTGCCGCTAGCGTGTTCAGATGGGAATTTTTTTAACAGTTCTGCAGCAAGGGCCTTCTGGTACTGCCCCATTTTTGTAGACCTGTCCACCTCAGGAATAAGAGAGTGAAAGTTCTCATTGTTGCGGGGGTCTAAAAGCGTCACCAGGCAGTAATGACTGTCACCCAACATTTTGACAACACGAGGGTCATGGTTAAGGCAGTGTAACATAAAGTGAGCCATGCGTGCCAGACTGGTAATGGGCAAGACTTCCGTGTCCTCACCAAGATGACGTCTGACCATGCTCTTCCCCTCCTCCTCCTCCCCCTGTCCTCAGGCCACCCACGCTGAACCGACGGTATGACAGTTGTACAGGTATTACCGTCTACAGCGCATTATACCAGCTCCTGTTCTTCCTCCTCCTCTCCCTCATTGTCCCCCAATGCACGTTGGGATGAGATGAGGCTGGGCTGTGAATAATCGCCCGCTATGGCTTCTTGATCCATCTCATCATACTCTGGCTGCAATGCCACCTCTTTAATTCTCTGCAGAGAGCTCTGCAAAAGACAGACAAGTGGAATTCTGACGCTAATGATGGCGTCATCGCCATTCACCATCTTGGTGGACTCCTCAAAGTTTGTCAGGATGGTACATATGTCAGACATCCAGGTCCACTCCGGAGGTCTTATGTGTGGAGTCTGACCTGAATATCAAAGGCCTTGTTGCAGCTGGTACTCCACAACTGCTCTCTTCTGCTCACAAATCCTTTGCAACATGTGGAGGGTAGAGTTCCAATGTGTGGGGACATCACACACCAGTCGGTGTGCCGAAAGCTGCAAACGCTGCTGCAACACAGCAAGGGCGGTGGAAGCTGTAGCCGACTTGCGAAAATGAGCTGACAGGCGGCGTACTTTGATGAGCAGATCTGGCAACTCGGGGTACTATTTAGGAAACTGCTGAACCACGAGGTTAAGCACATGAGTCAGGCATGGTACGTGTGTGATCTCGCCTCGCCTCAGAGCAGCCACCAGGTTATGGCCATTGTCACACATGACCATGCCTGGATGTAGGTTCAGCGGTCTCAGCCACAGATCTGCCTGCTCTTTCACAGCTGTCCCCAACTCACAAGCAGTGTGAGGTTTATCACCCAAGCTTATGAGTTTCAGCACAGCCTGTTGCCGCTTGGCTGAGGCAGTACTGCAGTGCTTCCAGCTTGTAACTGATTTGGTGATATCTGAGATGGAGGCTGAACATGAGGAGGAGGATGATGCGCAGGAGCTGTACACTGTGGGGGCAACTCTGACTGACATAGGGCCAACAATCCTCGGTGAGGGGAGGATGTGTTCCGTCCCAAGGTCCGACTGGTTCCCAGCTTCCACTATGTTTACCCAGTGTGCCGTAAGGGAGATGTACCGTCCCTGGCCACAAGCACTTGTCCACGTGTCCGTTGTCAGGTGGACACTCCCTGTAACTGCGTTGTTGAGGGCACGGCACATGTTTTGGAACACGTGCTTGTGTAGTGCAGGGATGGCACACCGGGCAAAATAGTGTCGGTAGGGGACCGAGGGACTGCCACCGCCATAAGGTTGCGGAAGGACTCCGTCTCCACCAGCCTAAAAGGCAGCATTTCCAACGCAAGCAGTCGTGAAATGTGCGAATTTAGGACTATGGCCTGTGGGGCGTTGGCTGCGAATTTGCGCTTTCGTTCAAAGGTCTGGGATATGGACAATTGAACACTGCGGTGGGACATGGACGTGGACATTGATGCTATTTCTTGAGAAACTGCCATAACAAGTGAAGACTGAGAGGAGGGGGCATCTTTGCATGCAGTATGGACAGGGGATTGCCTTGCACGCACAACAGGGGGTTCTCTTAAACGCACAACAGCGTTTGAAGACAAAAGAATACACCAAATTCTATGGAATATAGGTCAAGTAAGGTCTTGGAGAACATGCAGTCTGGACAATAGATTGTCACATAGTCTATATGTTCCATCGGAGTGTCAAAAATATTGGTTACATCATAAAGGTTTTTAAAAAGGATCGACCCTTAATATATTTTGGTTTAGTCAGTTACATTTAGATTAGTCATGTTTTTATGAAGGATGTCTTTGAATATGTGTTTACATGGATTTGTTATACAAGTATTACATTTACTATTTTTAATGTCCCTGGGTCACATTTGCATAGGACAATAGAAGCAAATTGGCTAAAATTATTATGACCTTAAAAGTAAATAATGGTTCAAAGTGAATATAGCACACATATACTTTTTTATGCACCTGTAAGTACCTTCACTTTTTAACGAGTACAACAATATTGGAATTCATATATTCATTAATCGCAGTGTCCTCTTTTTTGCTATATTTTTACTTTTTTGTAAGGACAATGTAATGTCTAAAATTCTTCTGATGAAGCTTGAATATTTTAGAAATTGTACCTGGTTTTTAAAGTTCTTGAAATTAAATATGTTGAGAATGTTTTAAATCTGAACCTGCTGTACATTTTCATTTGTGATGTCTACATATTAAACCGACAATGGCTTATTTTCCATGCCTAGGATTTCTATAGCCTTATAGAGGGTAAGCCAGTTTAAGCTACTTTTTAAATATATGGAGAGGGCTCAGGAGCTGAGCTGAGTCAGCTCTATAAAGGTCAGATGACAACTTTGCTGCATAGTGAGCACCTGCCTCTTGCAGTGGTTGTTTAACAAATTAAATATCATTGTTAATCAATGATATTCAAATGGTATAGTCCCTGAAGGTCATCCATCGGTCTCACCATGATACAATTTCTGGTTGCCAAAAGGTTATCATGGCAAGCGAGAAACACTGAAGGTCTCTGTTGCAACCATCTTTGTATTCCTATGAAGCTCAGCATGTGATCGGAATCATCAATTTTCTTAAATACTGCAACACAGAGGTATTACAGTATATAGGACATACAATCAATCAGTCGCAGGTTTAAGTCCTTTAGGGAGACAAAAAAATAAAATTCTTCCCAATCAGAAAATAAATAAAAAAACAAGGTATTTGGTATTGCAATATATCAAGGTGCAATCTATGAAAATATAAAATCATCAAAACATCATATATTCCTCAAACTAGTTCCAATAGAATCTATATCTACCCATACAAAGAACTAGCTCTCAAATACAGTTATAGGCAGGGCCGGCGTCAGCACCCGGGCAAGTGGCGGAGCCCTGGACCATCAGAAGGGAACACTCGCTGTCGGGGCCTACTCGCTGTTGGGGCCCGGGCCGCTTCCTCGGCATCTGTACAGGACTGCTTGATTGTCGGCACTTCACTAGACATGGCTGCATGCAGTGCGCTGTGCGGCTGTGTCTGGTAGTAATGATGCATAAGGGGCAACACTGCGCCTTTAATTGTGCCTGTGTGTCGCCCCTGCCACGTCATTACTACCAGACATAGCCATATAGCACACTGCGTGTGGTCATGTCTGGTAAAGTGCCAGCAATCAAGCAGTGCCGGAGGCGCTGCACAGATGCCGGGGAAGCAGCCCGGGCCCCGACGGAAAAGTGGGCCCCTCTGATGATCCAGGGCCATGTCTGTGACACGCTGTCATGTCCATATGCCTGAGGAGCTGGATGGGACCCAGGCCAGGAACAGGTGAGAGAGGCTTCCCCAATCCCCATATAAAAAATATTTCTAGTGTGTGTGTGTGTGCATGTAGGATGTGAATATCTGTGTATGTCTGTGTGTATGACTGTGTATATATATTTATGTCCATTTTATATGTGTTTTTAAGAATTTGTGTTCAAATACAGTGCAGATCAAAAGTTTGGACACACTTTCTCATTTAAAGATTTTTCTGTATTTTCATGATTATGAAAATTGTACATTCACACTGAAGGCATCAAAACCATGAATTAACACATGTGGAATTATATACTTAACAAAAAAGTGTGAAACAACTGAAAATATGTCTTATATTCTAGGTTCTTCAAAGTAGCCACCTTTTGCTTTGATGACTGCTTTGCACACTCTTGGCATTCTCTTGATGAGCTTCAAGAGGTAGTCACTGGAAATGCTTTTCACTTCACAGGTGTGCCCTGTCAGGTTTAATAAGTGGGATTTCTTGCCTTATAAATGGGGTTGGGATCATCAGTTGTGTTGTGCAGAAGTCAGGTGGATACACAGCTGATAGTCCTACTGAATAGACTATTAGAATTTGTACTATGGCAAGATAAAAGCAGCTAAGTAAAGAAAAACAAGTGGCCATCATTACTTTAAGAAATGAAGGTCAGTCAGTCCGAAAAATTGGGCAAACTTTGAAAGTGTCCCCAAGTGCAGTTGCAAAAACCATCAAGCGCTACAAAGAAACTGGCTCACATGAGGACCGCCCGAGGAAAGGAAGACCAAGAGTCACCTCTGCTTCTGAGGATAAGTTTATCCAAGTCACCAGCCTCAGAAATCACAGGTTAACAGCAGCTCAGATTAGAGACCAGGTCAATGCCACACAGAGTTCTAGCAGCAGACACATCTCTACAACAACTGTTAAGAGGAGACTTTGTGCAGCACGCCTTCATAGTAAAATAGCTGCTAGGAAACCACTGCTAAGGACAGGCAACAAGCAGACGAGACTTGTTTGGGCTAAAGAACACAAGGAATGGATATTAGACCAGTGGAAATCTGTGTTTTGGTCTGATGAGTCCAAATTTGAGATCTTTGGTTCCAACCACCGTGTCTTTGTGCGATGCAGAAAAGGTGAACGGATGGACTCTACATGTCTGGTTCCCACCGTGAAGCATGGAGGAGGAGGTGTGATGGTGTGGGGGTGCTTTGCTGGTAACACTGTTGGGGATTTATTCAAAATTGAATACATACTGAACCAGCATGGCTACCACAGCATCTTTCAGCGGCATGCTATTCCATCTGGTTTGTGTTTAGTTGGACCATCATTTATTTTTCAACAGGACAATGAAACGAAGCACACCTCCAGGATGTGTAAGGGCTATTTGACCAAGAAAGAGAGTGATGGGGTGCTACGCCAGATGACCTGGCCTCCACAGTCACCATACCTGAACCCAATCGAGATGGCTTGGGGTGAGCTGGACCGCAGAGTGAAGGCAAAAGGGCCAACAAGTGCTAAGCATCTCTGGGAACGCCTTCAAGATTGTTGGAAGACCATTTCCGGTGACTACCTCTTGAAGCTCATCAAGAGAATGCCAAGAGTGTGCAAAGCAGTCATCAAAGCAAAAGGTGGCTACTTTGAAGAACCTAGAATATAAGACATATTTTCAGTTGTTTCACACTTTTTTGTTAAGTATATAATTCAACATATGTTAATTCATACTTTTGATGCCTTCAGTGTGAATGTACAATTTTCAAAGTCATGAAAATACAGAAAAATCTTTAAATGAGAAAGTGTGTCCAAACGTTTGGTCTGTACTGTATGTATGTATGTCTGCATGTGTACGTATTTGTGTATATGCTTGTGTATGTGCCCCTCTGCGTATTGTATGTGTGCATATCTGTGTACTATGTGCATGTGTGTATGTGTGTGCATGCCTGCGTACTGTGTGTGTGAAAGTCTGCGTACTGTGTGTACATGTCTGCATACTCTTTATACACTTTATAGGTCTCAGAAAATGGCATCATAAATTAAAATTTCTTTCAGTTTTAAATTTTTTCATACCACTACAATATAGAAAAAATATAATCATAGTGACCTGAGCAATCCTCTTGCCAGGTAATTCTTACCACACATCGAATGCTCAAAAAAAGTCAAACCCCCAAAAACACAGTTGCCCATTTTTTCAGTGCATTTTATGGTAAAGAAAATAATGTCTTTCCCACTACGTTGACAAAATACATGAAATGTTATGGCTTTTGGAGAAGGGTAGGACAAAATTAAAGAGCTAAATTTTTCCCAGTCGTGAAGTGATTCATGATCTCCAATATATGAATTTTTATACAGAAACAGCATCAAATCATCCAAACACTTTATTGAATGATCTCTGTAAAAGTATTTTTAAACACAGTGACTTTAGCTACTTATTAGTGATGAGCGAGCATGCTCGCTACTGCTCGGTGCTCGCCCGAGCATCGCACTGCTCGAGATGCTCGGCCCTTTCCGAGTATTTCCGGGTTGCTCGGGCGGGAAATCGGGTCCCCTCCCTGCATGTTGGGCGCTCTTTATAGTTGTGTCCAATCTTTTGGTCTGTACTGTACGTTGTAAGAAAATACTGCCATTTCTGGCCTCCATTAAAAATTTCCTTTAGTGTGTCATTGAAGCAATTCACCGCAGTTTGCTGTTCATACTACTTACCTACAAGCCAGATATTTAAAACTCCTTCACACGGATCACATATACGTTGCCAGAAAATACTGCCATTTCTGGCCTCCATTAAAAATTTCCTTTAGTGTGTTATTGAAGCAATTCACCGCAGTTTGCTGTTCAAACTACTTAAAAACAGGCCAGGTATTTAACCCCTTTACCCCCGAGGGTGGTTTGCACGTTAATGACCAGGCCAATTTTTACAATTCAGATCACTGTCACTTTATGAGGCAATTACTCTGGAATGCTTCAACGCATCCCCCTGATTCTGACATATTGTACTTCATGATTGTGGTAACATTTCTTCGATATCACTTGCGTTTATTTGTGAAAAAAATGGAAATTTGGCGAAAATTTTGAAAATTTTGCAATTTTCAAAATTTGAATTTTTATGCCCTTAAATCAGTGAGATATGTTACACAAAATAGTTAATAAATAACATTTCCCACATGTTTACTTTACATTAGCACAATTTTGGAACCAAAATTTTTTTTTGTTAGGGAGCTATAAGGGTTAAAATTGACCAGCGATTTCTCATTTTTCCGACAAAATTTACAAAACCATTTTTTTAGGGACCACATCACATTTGAAGTCAATTTGAAAGGTCTTTATGACAGAAAATACCCAAAAGTGACACCATTCTAAAAATTGCACCCCTCAATGTGCTCAAAACCACATTCAAAAACTTTATTTACCCTTCAGGTGCTTCACAGGAATTTTTGGAATGTGGAAGAAAAAAATTAACATTTAACTTTTTTCACAAAAATGTTACTTTAGACCCAATTTTTTTTATTTTCGCAGGGGTAACAAGAAAAAATGGACCCCAAAATTTGTTTTGCAATTTCCCCTGGGCACGCAGATACCCCATATGTGGGGAAAAAACACTTTTTGGGCGCACGGCAGGGCTCGGAAGGGAAGGAGCGCCATTTCACTTTTTGATTGTAAAATTTGCTTGAATAATTAGCGGACGTCATGATGCGTTTGGAGAGCCCCTGTGTACCTAAACATTGGAGCTCCCCCACAAGTGACCGCATTTTAGAAACTAGACCCCCCAAGGCACCTATCTAGATGCATAGTGAGCACTTGGAACCCCCAGGTGCTTCACAAATTGATTCGTAAAAATGAAAAAGTGGAAAAAAAAACACTTTTTTACTTTTACGGATTAATTTGTGAAGTACTATGGGACTTTCAATTTTTTTTCTCTGATCGCCTGCATGGCACAGGAATGGAGCACCATCCCTGTGCCATGCAGGCTGTCAACGCTGGACAGGGAGAAGATAGTTTGGAAATGCACTGCCCATGTCCAAAAAATCTTCCTGCTGTCTGGTGACACGGATGTTGTCATGACGACATCGGGTCATCATGGAAACATCCAGGAAGCCACGGCAGACAGCGCTGGAGGCCGGAAGAGGAGGTGAGTACACCGATCACCTCCCCTTAGCCACCGCAATGCTGCGATTGACTGCGATCTACTTCGATTGCAGCATTGCAGGGGTTAATGTGCCGTGAGTGGAACGGGACCGCTTCCTGCACATAGCCCCGGGTGTCAGCGGTGACAATCAGCAGATACCCGGCGGCGATCGCGCATGCACAGCCTGTGTGTGGGCGAAATTAATTAATATGTATCTGGTCCATAAGGCCCAGGTCACAGATAAGTACTAATACGCCCTATGTCGTAAAGGGGTTAAAACTCTGTTTTCTCCGTCACACGGATTACGTATATGTTGTCAGAAAATACTGCCATTTCTGGCCTCCATTAAAAATTTCCTTTAGTGTGTCATTGAAACAATTCACCGCAGTTTGCTGTTCAAACTACTTACCTACAGGCCAGGTATTTAAAACTCTGTTTTCTCCGTCAAACAGATCACATATATGTTGTCAGAAAATACTGCCATTTCTGGCCTCCATTAAAAATTTCCTTTAGTGTGTCATTGAAGCAATTCACCGCAGTTTGCTGCTCAAACTACTTACCTACAGGCCAGGTACTTAAAACTCTGTTTTCTCCATCACACGGATCACATATATGTTGTCAAAAAATACTGCCATTTCTGGCCTCCAATAAAAATTTATTTTAGTGTGTCATTGAAGCAATTCACCGCAGTTGGCTGTTCAAACTACTTACCCACAGGGTAGGTATTTTAAACTCTGTTTTCTCCGTCACACGGATCACATATAAGTTAGCTCCAAACTCAGTCATTTGTAGTGAGCGTGGAAGATACTGTCCTGTATTTAAAATGGGCATGGCACGTGGGAACTGGACGTGATGGTAATGTTGCATGCAGAGGCCGAGGACAAGGCCGTGGGCAAGCCGAAATTGTGTCACAACAAACACCCATATGTTCTCGCCTGACCTTCCTGTCCCAATTTATAGGTGACCGCAGCACACCACTATTGAACCCAGAACAGTGTCAAAAGGTTGTTGGTTGGATAGCGGGTAATGCTTCCAGTCACTTAGCCACCACCACAACCACCCTGTTTTCCACACGGTCAAGTCTCAGTAGCCGTGATTCTGGACTCACCCAGAGACAACTGATCCCACACTAGGACACTCTGAAGAGCTATTCACTTTTCCATTTATAGATTCGGGCCTATCTCCCTGTCCACTTGAAGCAGGGCAAGAGGAGATCGTGTGTAGTGATGCCCAAATTTTTGAGCAGCCACGGTCACATGAAGGCGACAGTGGGAAAGTGTCACAAGAGGTGAGTGATGATGAGACAAAATTGCCAGAAAGTCAGGAGGAGAACCAGGGTGCGGAAGTGGAAGACGAGGTGGTGGATGATATAGTAACTGACCCAACCTGGCAGGAGGACATGCAGAGAGCGAGGACAGCAGCACACAGGGGGAGGGAGGCAGAGCACCGAAACAGGAAGGAAGAAGCAGTGTGGTGGCCGCAGACAGAAGGCAGGCAACCCTTCCCCGTAACACCAACACAAAGGAAGTTGCCAGTACAACTGTTAGGTCTTCCCAAGTCTTGTTGTTTTTTTAAAGACTGCCGATAACCCCAAAAATGC